>NC_141767.1:51819787-53069787 GCF_051362555.1 Lingula anatina
AAAGGCATAAGTCCTTTGGCACTCCCGCTTGGGCACACGTTCGAGATTCAGGAATAGGCTTGAAAAGGCTAAGGCCTCTTGGAGGCGTTTTAGAATTTTTAACGGCCTTATTATTACCGATGACATCAACCAAGGTAGCGTGCAAATCATATGGTGTTACCAGTCGTTGGGAGTTGCTTCGCATTGCTGTTACAATCTCTGGGAATTGGACTTGGAGCCAAGGAGGAAGAACCATCACAAGCATAGGGAAGCGATGTTCTTGTCGACCGGAGGGAGTTTTCCTTATTTCGCCAAACCTGGTATAAAAAATATTATAATATGTATTTAAATCCATTTGATTTCAGGTCATTTAAAAAGTAAGTTTTGTCATTTTAGAAAAGATAATGCGATTTGGAACAGTAAGGGTAAAAACAAAGCTTTAAAGTTAAGGGTTAAACCTCCCTCCCTCTCTCTCTCTCTGTCTGTGTCTGTGTCTTTGTGTGTGTGTGTGTGTGTGTTATACAACACCTGGTTTTATACAATCATCTATTTCATACTCGAGGGTTTTTCTTTTCTCATATACAAATATAAAACGGATGTTTGAGGTTGAATATGGAAAGTAAAAAGCTCTAGAGTGATATGGACGCTCGTATAAAACACACGCCGTTTGAAGTACCTGTAATACATATATATGTACTAAGTAAAAAAACAATTAAAACAAGTTGTTTACGACTGATGTCCCTCCCCCTGTGAAAAGCTTCAAAATTTAGAAACATATGAGAGAATAAGGACACCAAAATTCACATCAAAATTGAATGAATCGTCAATATTATTTATCTTTTTTTTAAATGTGCTTTTCGACTTTTAAAGGTAGTGCCATTTACATATTTTCAATGTATTCGCAAGGATTTTCTTGGTTTAACGGGCAGAAGACCAAATGGTAAACTAGTTTTCAGGAATACCTTAATCTCTCTCTCTCTCTCCCGCTCTCTCTCTCTCTCGCGCGCGCGCTTATTCGACAGGGCATTGTCACATCGATCAATATACTTTAGCAATACAGTCTGTATCGGTACACTTTGAGAGACTGACAACGTAAGAGCATAGCTTTTACGTGAGAATGAACTTCCGCTCAAACAGTTCGAGGCGAACTTGTGAAAGCGATTAAAACCTCCAGTAGTGTTATCGCAAAAATGCACCGGTACAGATTGTATCACTAATTTATTCTGCTTGATATGAAATGTGTCTCTATAATAACTCAAGGACACGTACATGCCGTGTAAACATCTATGAGGAAAAACATGGACACGATTTATGCCATAAAATTTCCAAAATTTTAAACAAATATGACGTACCTTGCCCCATGGTCACTCATGAACATCAATAAAGTGTTGTTGAAATTGCCTTTCAAATGATGCTTTTTCAAAAATGTGTAGTGGTCATGGTCTGTCACTTGAATTCTGTTTGGAGTATTGTGGCTGAATTCATTTAAGAAGTGAAAAGCAAAGTGCGGCGTGTCTCGAACTTTTTTCAGAAAATGTCCAAGATAATCCAATGCCATGCAGTGAATCTTTTGGTTTCCAAGACAACCGAACGAAGACTCAGGCACATCTCTGTAAAGTTTTGAGGTCTCCATCGCCAGCCAGAAAGGTCTCGTGTAGTAGTCTGTAGGCGCCTTGCGAAAGCCTGGTTTATTGAAGTTAAAAGTGGCGTACGTCTTGTCCTCTAGGTAATATGTTACATAACCATTGGCAGAAAATCCATTCCAAACGAAAGGACAAAAATCAAATGACTTACTTTTCCTCTGTATTTGTGTCATTTGCCCATTGGGTAACCCCGCTAAAAGAGGCGCGATGTTCGGATAGGAATTATCGCCCACGGTGTGATATCCATGAAATGGAATCCCTAGCATAGCCCGTGTTAAGTAAGAGTATGTTTTAGGTAGATGTCTGATGGCATTGCCCATGGATACAGCATCGTTCAAAATCATCACAACATTCATCGAAGTAATTGAATTGTTCCGAGGGGATGATCCATGCCGGCGATGTTTATTAATCTTCTCACCTAAACTGATTTTCTTTACTGGGTACATGTGAAAGTTCTCGTATTCGTGCCTTCCAGTTTCACTTTCACACGAAATATACACAAAATCCTCTTTCAACTTTATCGCTATATTGCTGTGTATAGGTTTTGCTGCAGTAAAAGAGAATGTGTTGTCAACGTCCTCCTTGTCCTCCTTACTTCGCACGATGTAATTGTAAAGACAATGGATGTTGGAACTGTTTGTAGTATTCAGGTCAATTTTTAGAAATCCGTTGTTATCCACAAATGATCGTATCCTCCCGGATTTGTTTTGACATTTTAATGGCGGTAACTTTTTGGTGACCTTCACCACTTTCTCGTCAAATGGGTCCATGTTCATCAGTTGTAAACAGCTGTTCGCTTCCCATTGTCCAAACGACGACCTGATGTTGGGAGATTCATCATTTGTTCCTTCAGCCCTAGTAACCACTTTTTTCCGAGATACGTACAAGGGTACAAGAATATTCAGTATGCTCAGAACACTGACAGTGGTAATGATGACAAAAAATGTGACTTTAACCTTAGAATGAATCCAACATCGACTACTTGGGCTCTAAAAGACCAAAGAATAAACATGTGAGTTTTGAGGTGCAATGGAAATCATCACTTTTGACTTTAAAATATATATTTTCTGTACAGAGAGTAACTGACTCTCTTTCGGATATATATATATATATATATATATATATATATATATATATATATATATATACACAAACCATTGCAACAAGCGTGTTTCCCTCTGTCTCCGATGTTCCTCGCCTACAGTACCTAGCGGTAAGAATGGTGGAGGAAGGGGGAGCAGAGGGGTGATATTGATTGCCTGTGGCGTGCTCAGCTTCATAAGACTGTCAGCAGATAGGGATCGCACGGAAAGGGGTGAGTACCGGTACATCTTCAAAAAAGCGCTGTAAGCTCGTTTTTATACAACGACAAAGGACATCTTATGTGAAAAACACTGATCTTTCCTTCGATGCAAATTAAGAAATCGAATCAAATGATATACAGGTGTCGAAAAAAAGGACAAAACCCTCAAACAGGTTCCTTTTAACTACCCTTTGCCAGTGCCACATATTGATTTTTTACTTGATATTCACAGATATGTCTAGGAATTTTTCTGCACTGTGCACTCGAGTCAAAGAAAAGTTCACATAATAAAATCTGCGGCTCTGGTAGAGGGTGGCTTTTAACTTTTTAACTCATGGTATTTGGGTTTGCGATTGAAAGATAGAAGGGACATGACCTCGTTTATAAGTGAAAATATTTTTTAAACATTATGCAGATTCCAACAATCATTTCTTACATAACAAGTTACTGAATGCGAATGGGATGGAGAGCTTTTAGGGACTACTATTCCGCTCTTCATTCGTATCACAGTTTTAAATGATTTTAAACCGGTTAATGAGGACGCATTAAATTATTTTGTTATTTTATTGCAGTTTTAAGGTGAAAATTTGTTCTTTATCAGAAACCTTTGAAAATCCCAACAGTTTTCGAGGCACTAAATAGCCGTTTTCTGCCCATTCTGGTGCCACATTGTCTTAGTGGGCTGTCCGCACTAAACACCTTATTTTCTGCTTTGTAGAGATAAGCACTGTGTAGTTATCAGTTCTAAGATGAACTTCAAATGCACTTTAAAGTGACCTATCGCTCTCTGTCCTGTTTTTTTTAAATAATGAACCCTCTCCCAAATATCAAGTCAATGACAAGCTTAATATCACGCCGTTGTTGCAATTATATTTTATTAAAGGTATAATTGCGAATTATTTGGACTTAAAAAGTGCGTTTTAGAGTAGTTAAGCATTAGACCAAAAATTGTCACGAAATAAATTTGAAGGTATTAAACGCAAAAACCGTTTGTTTTCTGACATACAGATCAAAACTGGCGAATCTTAGCCTGAATAAGTAGAATAACAGATATATGCCGTCGTGTTAAAACAACTTGTCACGGGATCACCTTATTTTGAAGGAGATGCCATGTCAAATTTATAATTATCCTTAAATAATTCGATTTCTATCCAATTCAAGTTTAGTTCTGAGACAAATGAAATGAGATAATAACAATATAAAATTATAGATTCAAATCAGAAGGAAAAATGGCACCTTTTTTTATAAGTGATCAATAAATTTACAGAAATTGTTATCAGTCCTGTATGAACTGATCTGGTAATTTTGGTCTAACACTTTTTTCAACTAGTTTTACTCGTTCTTATAGAATTCTTGAAAAATATGTACATAACTTTAACCCCAAATGCTTCAAGATAGGTCTCAAGTTACATAACCATTTCGTGTTGTCTGTTTAATTATTTTCTGTACGCAAACTAAAAGAATTAAAACGAAAATTTACTTCTTTTCCATCATGGGATGTAACTTCCATTAATCTACCTCTCTTTCTCTCTCACACACTCTACCCCCCCCCCCCCCCCCCGAAAAAAAAATTAAAAACGGTTTATATAGTCTTCTCCACCTGTATAATACGTTTCACCACGAGTGCATCTGTTTCTACATTATTTATAATGTAGTATATATAAGATCTGCAAGTTTTCTGAGGGAACATTCATATTGTATGAAGCTGGTTTATACGTTCCGCAGAACTAATATGTGGAATATGTTCCCTAGCCGTGTCTTCATCATACATTCACAGAGAATTTGAAAAAAAAAGAAAATGCAAAGATTGCGACACCAGAGTTCTAGATAATGAAGAGCACTTTTTTTGTACTTGTCCATTGTACGCTACACCAAAAGAAATAAACCCCTTTAAATAATATGTTCTAAATAATGCACTGCCCACAAACCCGATATACAATGTACACGATAGTATGCCGAACTACAACGAGTCGTTATCAAGTATATCGGACTAGGGGGTAGCAATGCATTAATCATACTGGTACATACAAAAAGAAATCGCCAAAGCCCCTAATTTTCAATAGAATAAATTGATATCACCGTGCTGATATCATCGCGCATAAAGTGATATCAGCCACACGATCAACAAAGACAAGCGAGGCAGTGGTAACAGTTGTGGTTTAATACCTCAGGCTCCCCTTTGAAAAAATAAAAGTACTGCGCCTTCCACTTAATAGCGACTTGGACATATGTCCAAGAAAGCGATCATAAATTATTACTCTCACTGTAAAGATCTATTTCATTGCGTTGGGAAGTTGGACATTTTTAAGATGTGTGCAGTGTGTACCTCTTATTATTTTTTCTCTGCATATTTTATCAGCTCAGTCTGGTGCGAAAAGGATGAATAAAGCATATATAAATACTTTTTCGTTACAAGTACCGGTTCGTCATACCATTGAACCGGACAGTTGAGAAAGGAAAACAAATCAAATCAGAATGGAACTAATCACCTACAGTAGTAGACCGAGTAGAGCACTAAGAGTACTCATTCCCCTCCCTACACCACTACCACACACACACACGCACGCACACACACACACGTACACACACACACACACACACACACACACACACCTTTTTACACCATTTTGCCAGTTCCATGCATAGCATATTAAACGTATTAATGATATTTTCTCTTACTGGACTTCAATAGTACATCTCTGAGATCAGCTACAGTGTCCAGTCCGTTAGGGTTCACATGGTCATTTTCCAGATTTTATACGTGTTTGGTCAAAATACCTACCAAAAGCAACATGTCGCTATGGCATGTGTTTTACTTTTCAACGTGGGAGAGATCTGAATGTCACCTACCTCCATCGTAAATCCAGCCGAAGATTGACCCACATATACCTCTAATGAAATTGATAAAGACGAAGGTCACGGCGGTATGATATGTAGTGACAGAAGCATCCCTTCACACAGGTTGATCGGCTTTGCAATCACTACTCCAATCCTAATACACGTATCAGCCACGTTATGTCATAACTCATGTACCAGCACTAGGGGTTATTTTAAGCTGTCATCCGGGGTTTTCAGTAATTTTTTTAAATCTTATTTTATAAAAGATTTGTACGGATATGACACAGAAAGGGCTACTTTTTGTTGACATTCGTGGGTGTAATTTGTTTCTCGAGATAGTTGATGCCGATGATGCATGTTAAGGGGAGCAGTCTTTATATTTAGGGGCATGGACATGCAGCCCAGCCGTCATTGTAACACATTTATTACTAGTGTTACTGTATTGGTAACACGGAGGTTGAGATTCCCATCCAGAAATACACATGTATTGTGTCATGTACTGAAGTTCCAGGGTGATGCAGAGTCTGTCCTCTTGATTTGTACAGGAAATCTTCGACCTACGCCGACTAGTACCTGTATTTTACTAATGGAAGATAGACTCTATTACACGGACCAACAGTTTCTTATACCCGCACATGTACTGGGTTGGCCTCTCAATCTCTCTGTTATCAACTTACAACGTGTATCAGATACAAAATGAATGAGTGTACGATAAATACCATCATATATATAGGCCTGCTTATCAAAGTAAAATTGAATACTGGTACTTTCAACACGATACATAAAATGGCACATATAGTAGTTATCCGTGGTTTTACTGAAAGGAATGCAAATACTCCATGTTCAGCTGCAAAATCAGCTTTATGTCACATCCAAACGTTTGAGAACGGCTGTTCTAGGTAAAGGAGATAAGGATTGGGGAACTGATTCCTTCTCCAATTTTTTTCAGCACGCCAGGAGGCACACCATATGCAAATGTTTTTTTGTTTTTTTTTTTATTAAATTCCAAGTCACTATTTGAGAATAAAATCTTCAAGGAAAACTGCAATATACAAAAAACGTTTTTGTCTTTATTAGTCTAATTGTATAAAGTGACAAAATTAATAAATACAAAAGTACTGTAGCCTACTATAATAAATAAAAAATACTATCGCTAGCACCAGCAGAAGATAAGATAAAAATTGTTTACTGAGAGAAGAGATTGTAGTATAAATCCTATATCTACCGGTGATCAATACTGTCGAAAAAACATATAAAATAAATAATTGAAACTTGCTTGGAATTTATAAATTCCTTCCTTGTCATTTTTGGTATTGATAACGTAAATGTTTAACAACAATTTTAGCAATGTATCAAACTTAACAAAGCTCTCTCTACATGTACACAACATAAAACGCCAATCGCCAATGTCCGTATTAGACCAATAGACAAACAAACGCACTCCTCACACACTCTCGCACATAAACATGCAAGCACAAATGCATGTACACAAAATGCTGTACTGGTATCATAAATAACAACTGGCCAAATTCCTGCAGTCTTACGAAACAAATGCATTAAGTTTGCCTGTTGACAAAACTGCTTAAAAGAAATGTATGTATAACCAATGTAGCATCTTCATGTTTTTGTACCAATTTTCTCTCCATGGAGTTTATAGCTGTTTTTCCTCTCGTCCTAACACTTATGATATGGGTGTATCTATAACTGTCTCCTAAAACCAAGTGTGATATAGACTGCAACATGTGTCGAATATTTTCTCTTTTGTACACTTAAATGAACACAGATCTGGACGTGTTAACGAATATGAAGTAAATGGTTGTCGTTTACTTTTATACGGAGGTAAGAAATTCTGCTTCTAACTGTTCCAATCTTTCCTCATGCCTAGCAGTTTCTTGAAGCAGGACGCTCTCAGGTATGAGAACTTCATCTTGTCTGTTCTTGCGTTCCAAGTAACTGCGTAAAAACTCAGCCACGCCAATCGCTCCTTGCTGCAAACCAGTTAAACAATGCCATCAATACAAGCTTAGTTGTGCAAATCAACACATCAGAACCCGTTTTATGTTATGAACTAATAAAAATACTGTACCTTTATACCAGTAGAAAAAACAACATAAACGTTCAAAAGATTTTAACAGATTAGCTGCTGTAAATGTGTACCTTTCTCAGGAATATCTTGTCTTGCTTTGCCATATCTAAGTCCAATGCTTGAATATAGTTTGTATAAATGCCTACAGTTCTCTCTGGATCGCGTGGCTACAAATACAAGAGACGTGTTAGTAATAAATTTCATTTTTAAGAATTTAACAGTATGGAATCCCATCAACATTGTAGCATGTCTTGGCAGGTTAATTTACATACAATGAATAAAATCATATTTTTAAGATTTTAAGTGACATGGTGCATGAGCGGTAGAACCTATGGTTAAAGTACGTATAATTATGTATGGATGTATAAATTAAATAATAATTACCTTTAAAAATTGCCTGTATGCTTGCAATGTAAATGTATTGATGAGGGCTGATGTGAAATCTCCTAATGTTTTAATGGGAACGAGGGAGACATCGGAAATGTATTCTAGCGGGCTGACTACTCCTTTTCTCTCCAGGAATGACATAAATTCGGCTGCAGTAAACTGAAGCAAAAATGCAATGATTAACTACCGTCAACCTTAACTTCCAGTCTGATTTTATTTGATAAGTTGTACTCGTGGAATATCATAAGTTTTACGTGTTGTATTGAGATGTTCAAAATATACATCTACTGCTTATTACGAATTCAAAGAAGCCAAGGCCCCGATCACATTTACTAACCTCTAGACTACTGTCCGTGTCTATTTCCTTGAATGCCTCTTCCCAGTCCATATCCTTCCCGAATAAAGTCTCGATAACGTCAGGGTTTGTTTGAGACAACTACAAAATAAGCATACACTGAGTCACGAGAGAGAGAGAAAGTGAAGAAAAAAGGAAAGAGAGAGAGAGAGAGAGAGAGAGAAAGATACTCACCCTATCCATTGCTAATTTGAACTCGTGCAAATCTATATTTCCGTCTTTGTCCAAATCACACGCTTTCAACATCGGGAAAAATGTTTTTGCAGCATGTATGACAGCTGCCTTTTTCTTAATTTCCGCCTGCAATTCTTTAAACTGGGGGCCGCGTTTCCTGAAAATATAGTAGTTGAAACATAAAAATACCAACATTGACGAATGTTATTTCTTATCGAAACAGATAATAAAATAATAGAAATATTTGCTTAGAACAGACGAGTCCAAACTGAGTAATAGTTATTTTTTTACCTATCTTCACAAAACTTTATCCATAAATGCACACGGCATTGTACAAATTACACGTATGTATCGAATACCCGTTTCTATGAGGACTATCTAGATATGTTATTGTTTTACTTTTGGAATAAAGCTGGAATTAGTCTTTAGTAGGGCATTTATATATGAACGTAAAGGAAAAAATTACCCTGCCAGTTTGGTATCTGGCAGCTTCCAGTACACATCCTTACAACTCTGGTGCACAGATACTTTCATTAAATCTTGCTCGTCCGTTGCATACTGAAATTATAGATAGCCTTATATATATAGTATATTAAAGAGATATTTATGTGTCGTTTAGCAATGGTCTCTTGATTATACATATAGGGATATAGGGAAATATTTATCAATTTTATTTACGATAATCTCAAGATAAAAGTGAATAACAGATAACAAAAAAATTGAAATCAATGAAATATGATAAAGAATGCATTTTTAGTTTGAAAGCGAAACATTTACGCTATTCTCGTTAAAAGAAAGATAGATGCGCCTGTCATAAAATACACGAGTGCATTTCTTTCATTATAACTGTATGGCATTCATAATAATAATACATTGGCTTTTCAAAAATGATTTTTCAAACTTACGACAATCAGGCCCAGTGTTTTTTCATTGTATTTATGGAATGGAGGTTCCTCACTTCCGAGTCGTTGAAAGAATGAATCCTCAGGACGCATCGACAAGTACCAGCCTAACGCAACGATATTCACAATGTGCTTAAGATAATATGTTGTGAGCGACAGTAACAATGCAGCACCGTGTCTTATCAAGGAATTCCAAAATACATATCACTTCCGAATACAAAATTGAAATAATAAGCACCTTTTGTCACTCAAAACGTGTTCACATTTTGTTTAGTGAAATTTAAACGATTTTGAATATTTCCCTTTGGTAGGTGATTGTGTGCGTCTTTTTTGATTGCGAAAAAGGGAGAGCTTCTCTAACACAATTATTAAGGGATTTAATTATAAAGACTTACCATCAAACACATGCACAGGGTAGTTACATAGCATTCCACCATCCACATAATATTCCAAGTGATCGCCTTTCTTATAAGATGGAGGTTGAAAAAAACCTAGCGGAAGGATGGATTGAAACATAAGTGATGGAGTATGAAAGGTAAAGAAAAGCACATAGCCTTGAAACACTTATTAGCACATAAAGACCTTATTAAACAGAAGCTAAGTTAATTTCGATCAACAATATTTTTCTACATATTAAAAAAAAAACACACAGAAAATTGAAAAAGTCGCTAGCCAATGAATTGTGGAAAGTTATGTCCAAAGTTTCACGTTCTTACTCTGTAGGCCTTTTTCTGGCATTTTGAAACACAATAACCCGTCAAATCTCTTATTTAACATGTAGCCACGAGGACAGTGTACTGCAGGTGGCGCGGGAAAACAGGTGTTCTCTATCAGTCTTTACGACGATGTTACGAGAACTAGACCAGAGCAAATAAACAGTTGACTAAAATAGCGCAATATAAATTCAGATCGCTGTCAGGATTTTTATTTTCGGATGTGTTGGACAGAAAGTTACATTAGACTGCTATCCTTCCAGGTGATTTCATCGATCCATATCAGTATGACTCCATATAACGTACAACATGAAATACGGCCACTGCCTGTCTTAAAAAGTCGCTTACCTGGAATACTAGAGGACATCTGCATGGCTTCTGCTATGGGCATATCTGGGGTGGTCTTAGGGTGGAGATATTCTATGCCCATCTTCGTAACATTTGTAACCACAACGCAAAGTTCTATTCCACGATCCCTGTACAGCTAGATGCGATGAGGAATAAAGCAAAAAATGGAACGAAAATATAAAAGCTAGATGTAGATGTTTGTAAGGCAATAAATTTTCTTTTCACAATGTTCAAGCTGATCGCCGATATATGTACTACAAATGTAGTAAAGTCAAGAATTTACTAGTAATAACTGACATAACAGCAAGAACTATGAAATACATGTAATACCGCCAGAATTTACACAAGCTGTACATATTTTGGTAACACTGGGTAGAATATTCCAAGCATGCTGAGACGCTGGTCTCCCCCATCGCACGCGCGCGTAAACGCACACGAACACACACTACTTTTCTACTTTGTACATTTCTACTCCACTAGTCAATAGTGATTCCCGCCCAGGGGTCTTCACTATCACAAAACATTGTATCAAACAAAGCGTTTCAAGATTTCTGATAACTTGCTTGCTTGCTTTTTGCATTTTTACACACACGAATGTACTCGGCACATACACCAGCGACATACATGTATATCTATAACATTTAATAAGTTACAATTATTATTATTACAGAATGCAACAATTATTTCCGCCTTGGTTTGTAACCATTTTGGAAATACAGATCTGAAATATCCAAAGGTATTTGCGAGGCCTTAACGGTTTCAAAATATTCGGGTAGGGGAGCTCAATATTACATCTTATCCTAAACATCTTACGTCACGTGTAATATTCTAGTTGCTTACAGCATGTAATTAACCTTGGTGAGAATGCAATATTGATGCCTACATCTCCAAACGTGTAGTCAGCCTTCCCAGTGGCTTCTCTGACATACAGCCGCAGCACCTCTATATACCGCTTTCCTGGGTTCCAGCCAAACTTACAGTACAAATTGGGGAGCATGGCTAATTTGCCGCAGTGCGCATCTGAATGGTGAAAACAAAAGAAAATGGATTTACTATGAAACAATACCTGGATAAACTTAGATTAAAAGAACATGGAGTTATAAGTAAAAATAAATAAATAAATAAACACCGTCCAGTGTCACTTAAGCCCTTTTTGAAAAGTCGAGACTCCCACGTATTTTACTAGTATTAAAAATGAAGCTGCTTTTAAAGTTTTCAAATAAAATGGGATTTACGTGATGAATGACGATCAGTAGGAAAAAAGGACGGCTTCAATAAAACTTTGGTTCCACTTTCAAAAGAAGTCCCATTTACAATCATTTCGCATTTAAGGCACAACATTAAGAGTTAATTTTTGGCTGTTCAGTAACGTACCCTGAACGAGGAATTCTTGGTCTAAATCCAACAAGGCAGCAATGTCTCTAGGGGTGTAACCAAGTGCCAGCATCCCCGCAGTGCACGCTCCAGCACTCGCACCCCCAAAACGCTTGATTTTCTTCAGTATACCTAGCTCTTCCAGTACCTTAAAATAGTTGAAGTTAATGTCCTTTTGAACTGAGCTGCAATCAATTTAAGTTCCCTAACCTTAAAAAATGTGGGTCATTAAATAAAAGGATGGTGTTATGCACATTTATCCAGTTTAACTGGAAATGACAAAAATGTAAGCACACTGACATATACAGATCACCTGAAAATGAATCCCACCTTCTTAAACCTATATTTCATGTGAATGTCAGTTGTTTTTGCGAACAGCGGTTGTTAACAAATAGATTATTGTGTGAATTCAAATTATACTATTTGTCGGAAGGTGAAGAATGCCTTAAATAAAGCCTTTCGTGTGATGGGCACAGCGTTTTTCTAAAAATAGACAGCATTCTAATTTTATGCCTAACAAATTAAGACGCAACCCACAGACATGTAATGTTGGAATAGAAATTTAGTGACCCTGTTTTCTATCCACTGACTTTCGGCATGATGCAGCACGGATGTGAGTGCCACATTGTCAATAAAGACTTGGTGGTTTTTAATTTCCAAGCAAAAAGGTTGCTTTCACCGAAAGCTCAATGGGGTCACATCGTACATGATAACCTTTCAACAGTAATGACAGTTATCTCTAACAGATTCTTTTCGGTTAATATCACCAATGTTAAGAGGCAGATACCCTGTATCCTAGCTGTGAAGGACTTGGTAGTGAGCTGTAGCTTGGGAAAGTTCCGTATTGTTATTTCGGGATTGAGACTTCCTTTAATCGACCTTTAATCGAGTTGGTTTAATATATGTTTTGGTTTAGATATATTCAGAAAGGGCTACAGGTTGAATATTTAATGAACTTCAAATTATATTACGATCACGTTGATACATGTACACTCAAGAAATATATCCTTCGTTTTCTGTTTTTCTCCTAATCTTTACCTACTTAATTAACACTTTTTTTGTAAAAATACATGTATAGCTGCTTTCTACAAGTGTTTACGGTGACCAAACAGAAAAATTAAATATACAGGGAATATATCATCATTGTAGCCCAATCCTCATTACGAAAAGTAAAAAATTAAAAACGTAAAACCAAGAATACATGTATGTACCTGTAGTGCCCCTGGGTATGCGTTCCCTTTAGCTCCGCCACCCTCTAACACCAGATTCTCGAACGGCCAGTCATATCCTTCTAAATCTTCATAAAGTTCTTTTTTGACACTCCGACTTAAATTCGTAGGAAGGGGGATATCTGTGGGGACACCCAGCTCATCCAAACAGCTGCACGCACAGCCCATCGTTTTCTGTGCTATGTAAGTACAGTATGCAGTTAGTATATACCTTGTGGTGTGATGTCAAAGTTCAGATCCGCTTTCCTATGACGTCAACTGGAGCGGAAAAGCATGTAAGGTGAGGTGACCAAGGTGTGCCAACTTTCAAGTAAATAAAAACATAAATAAAAAAATGATATAAAGATTAATAAATTCATTGATTAATAAATTAATAATTAGATAATCGCCAATGCTTTGGATAGGTCAGCCAAAGAATAGATATTTATGCGAGTTTTTATTTTCAAATTAGCGTTAATAGAGACAGCTCTCTTCTGGTGACTCAGCACGAGTAGTGATTAAAAACATCAGAATTCCTCTCCAAAGAGCTGTAACTCTAGTTCACAGTATGCCACGCCGTCTGGCGGCCATTATCCAAGCTCGGGGTGGGCATACCCGCTGTTTAGATTAATAATGAACTCTGAAGATGTTTCTTTACAATTTTCCCTAATTTCATATTAATTGTCAACCACAGTATAAATTTATGTTTAATTTTTCACTTGGTACTGTTTTGTAAAAAAGTACTCTTTTGGGGGGCATGAGAAAAAAAAACCTAAATAAATTAACGCTTTTTTCACATTGGTTGTTTCTCCTTGACTTTACAAATCCTCCAGCTTCACATATTTAACAATACAAACAGTATTAATTTAGTAATATCAATAATAATGAAAGAAACGGCGATATGCATCCCAAAATTTCCGTGTACCAACCATTTTGGGCAAGAGTGTATATATTTCTGTATGTAAAGAATAACATATGTTCATATTTAATAATAATAATATTGTAATTTATTTCAGCTTTTATAAAAGCTGTTAAAATTAAAGTGTTACATGTTGACATTGTTGGCTGCCTATGCTACTTCTAATTCTATTGTTTGTTTAGTATAGGAAAAAAATATCTGTAAATATATAATTGAATACGACAGATACTAGGCAATGGGGAATACCCGCTTTAAGGGTCTGCCGCTAGATGGCGTTGGGAAGAAAGCAGTCCTTCTAAAATCTCGCAGAATCTCGCTCACGGCTTTACACCAGAGTTTAACATGGAGCCACGCTCGGCTGTCACCTTGATTGGATAGTAAACGATTGTCGTAAAATCGCTAAATGATATTAAAACCGGGTGCATAAACTTGAAAACCACCTACAACAACCTTGGACTACCACATTAATCCAATACAATGCAAAAATAAACTATAACAAGTGGTTAAAGCCTTCAAACCGAATGTCGTAAAGTCCCCATATACCTCCATAGAGACAATAAAATAGAATGAGCTTCTGAAACAAACCTGATCCAGTTCCAACAGAATAATCGAAATAAAATACTGCCGGGCATCGGAGCGGCCTAAAACTTGGCACGCTTACCGCTAATACTGCAGGCTACATCATTCCGTCGCTCGTTTGTAAATTCCGTGCATGGCATACGCACAATCAAACCGTAAAAAACAAACTCTCGGGGTGTCGTTGGCCAGGTCCACTCTAACCTACCATTACGAAAAAGAAGCCATGCCATTGGACAATGCGACCTCTGCGGTTACGTCATTTCCTGAATTGGATTGTTGCGTGGACCTAGCTTGACAATAACTTTTCTTCAGTAAAATGTGTTTTTAAAGGTATTTCAATACATTAAAAAGATTACTGTGTCCAAATCCATATTTAACTGAAAATTCCAACAATCCAAAATTGAAACCACATCTTAACACAAAATTTTGTAGCGTCCGTCCCCCTATAGCAAAACGATAGCAGTTAATCTTTTTTTTAAACCACACTCAGGCACTTATGCATTTCACTACCCATGATAAAAATATATACCTAAAAGGCCAGTAGTAAGACACACTGTGGATATACCATTTGATTAGTGGTCAAATGTAGCGTCCGTCCCCACCTGTAGCGCCCGTCCCCAATTTGTATTTTTCACTTTATTAATGATACACATGCTGAAATGGATTTTAATTAAGTATATTTTGTAAATACTTATTATAATCTATCTAATGTAGGCAAAGGTTGTCACTGGCGCATTTGGTGCAGTACTTGTAATGAATAAATGGATACATTTAAAACAATGTTATAATATGAAACAATGTTGTTGTTTTTGTTGCTGTGAAACAACACTTGTGTACTTATATTGCTATGAGATGAAGTGACATCACTTGGTTATAGTTTGGACTAAAAAGCCACAGTATATTTTATCCAAGATAATAGGTTGTAGTTTGTGCATTTGAGCTTGGAACAATGATGGAGCAACATATATGTTTTTATTGTTGCTGAGGCTGGGTGAACTAAGTCAAAGTAGAAAAAGAAATGCCATGGAAATGGAAGGCATAAGTGTAAGTGCTTTAAAAAAAAGAAAACAATGAGATAAACTCAAGAAAGATCCCAAACGTTTGAAAACTGCCAGAGAAAAGGACAGACTTAGAAATAAAAAAAGAAAGAGAAAAGAAGAGACTTTACTTAATGAATCACCCAACATAAGCAAAAGCTGGAAAGCCGAAAGAGCAAAGGAAACTAATAGAATGAGAAAATATAGAAAAAAAATCCGAGAACAAACAAAGATCAGTGCTTTATCAGAAGCAGCTAAAGCAAGAGAGAAAAGGAAAAAATACTTTCAGCCCAAAGAGAAAGAAACAGAAAGATGAAACTCAGTGAAGAAGCTAAAAAGAAATAAAGAGGTCTTGAGGGTTAAAGCATGGAGACTTAAGGGGACAGTTACAAGATAAAACACCACAAGGTAAAGACTCAAGCCCGTTTTCATCTTCCTCCACTGAAAAGAGAGTCTTGAAACAAGCAAAGAATGCCCTTCAAAGGTCACCGAGAAGAAAAGCTAAAATTTTAGAAAGGCTAATAAGATCTCCTAGTGTAAAAAGCGTATTAGAACAGAAAGGAATTATAGCAAGCAAGGAAACAAGCAGAAAGTTGGAGATGGGGGAGACCCTTATTCAAAGTATGTCAGAGCATATAAAGGAAATAAAGTATAAAGGTACAGCATCTGCATCTCAAAATATGGCGTACAAAGTTTTAAAATCAGTGATAAACAAGAAAGGAAAATACAGGGTCAAAATGAAACTCAACAAGTCAATGGTGTAGCGTCCGTCCCCAAGTGTATTACGTACCAAGTCATGAAATTTTAGCACTCTTAACATGTTTTAGATATTTTATTATGTGTCATTCTTAAGGTCAAGTCTTTGTCATATCAAAATAAGAGATTTCAAATCATTGAAGGAATCCCCTGATTTGATCTAAATCACACCACTTTTTATTTTTTTTTTTGCAAAAGAAATGTGGCCATGCATCACGCAACCGCACATTTTGGAAAAAAATACCTCACAGATGATTTAAATTTTGAGGTTTTCATTGCAAGTACAATTCATGTGTATAAAATTATGCTTATTAAAATTATTATTTTCCAATTATTATGTTTTATTCAACACGTGAATGTAATTGACTTGTAAAAATGTAGCGTCCGTCCCCTGTTTGTAACCCATCCAGTCATTTTAGTGTCAAACAAAAACAAAGAGAAACGGTGCAAAAACACTTGAAGGGATTATGCCCAAGATCTATACTAATGCCCTACTGATATTCAAACCTCTGTTAGGTGAAGTTCATATTTGGTCGAAAGTGGACCATAAAGTGTACATCTGATTGTGAAATAGCCGTATAGGAAGTACGTGTCAGCTAGTTTATAGAAAGTACCCCTGTATGAGATGGTTTTATCTGCAATCACAATTTTGAAGTGCCATTTTAAAAAAAATGTTTTAACTAAAATGAAATAATTTGGTGGTGCTATATTCTTTACAAAAAGTACTTATGTGTTTATGCTGTTTTTAATAATATTTAACTGTAATGAGAAAAAAACTATGATGCTATTTTGTAAAGTATTTTTAGTGGGATGAAATAATTTGATAGTTGTATTTACAGCAAATAATTTGTTTTTTCTGCTTTTAAAAGAATTTTCAAAGTGCTGACATAATGTGGTGGTTCTATTCAAGTAAAATAATTCATAAGCACTATTTTGTAAAAAGGAACAAAAAAACTGTTCATTTGTAAAATGTTTGCTTTATTTAATTTTTATTTCTTAAACTGTTACAAAAAGTTTTCCATACCTACAGTAATCCATTGGCTGAGAAATTGCAGCTATATAATCAGGAAAGTTATAGCACAAATAAATTATCTAAGTATTACATGGTTTCATGGTTTTTACTATGGACTGAATAATTATTTTGTTTAAATAAAACATTTGGTTTTGCTGCTTTTTAATGAATTTTCAGAGCGATGAAATAATATGGTGTTTCTACTCAAGTAAAACAATTCAAAAATGCTATTTTGTAAAAAAAAGAATAAAAACTGTTCATTTATAAAATGTTTTCTTTCTTTAAATTTTATTTCTTAAACTGTTACAAAAAGATTTCCAAACATGCATTATTCCATTGGCTGAGAAATTGCATCTATACATGTACAAATAAATTATCTAACTATACCTAGTTTTATGATTCTTACGATGTACTGAATAATTTTTTTAAATAAAAATATTATTTAATTAACATTACCGGTCATGCTCAATACATCAATAAAAAAGGATATTACTTAATAACACAACCTTATGCGGGTAGAAGGCTACCGGCACTTATGTATATTTACTGACAACTCTTCTGAAATTACGGACATAAGAAGAAAACGCACTTTGATAAATCGTACTTCCTAGGGGCACTTTCTTGCTATGGAGCTCTCTTTCCAAAACTTTATAAGTTTTTCCAAGATCAATTAACCTTTCTACGTGTATTCTTTTTGAGGCAACTCGTCTATCTTTAGGGGCCTAATTACTGTGCCTGGGTCAAGTTGTAACTGTCCTTTTAACATGGAAGGTGTGTTGACATGGGCAACCCTTCACTTCAAACGAAGCCCTGAATCCTCAGGAAAATTATGCCCACCTTGCCGACTTTGACATTCAGGTACACAACAATACTGAGGCATGTTTATTAAGGCCAGTGCCACAGTCCAACGTATATGATATCCAACATGGCGACTGTGGAAGGACTGAATTCACACTAGCGACACCTGGCGCCAAGCGGGCTGGTATACCTCATTATTATATACAGGTTGAGGACTGATGGGCGCTTTTTGCTAATTTTATAGGCCTATATCGCGACACTTCTTTTAAAGATTTGTTATTCCGTGGCATGGGTCTAGTAGGACATATGATTTCTGATCAGTGTCTGTCAAATTATAATTTTCTCTGTCTTGACAGGGATTTCAGCATGCTTTCTCACACCTTTATTTATTTCCCACAGTCAAATAAAAAGTGTTTTTCATCTTCAATTTCATTGTGGCAGTGTTTGCACGTTCTTTCTTGAAGTGGCGTTTCGAGTGTCTACCCGACAAATCATGATCGCTTATTCTTAATTTTGCCATATTATTCTTCTGGGATTTAGTGGGATTTATTTCTAGGTATTTTTCGAGTCCGTGGATCTTTTTTATAGTTTATAAGTGCCCAGTATATTTGATTTTTTCAGCTCTTCCCTAAAGACGTCTTTTATTTATTGAATTGTTTTTTATTTGTAAATTTCCTTTTCTAAACTGTAATTTTCCTCTGAGTTTTTGATATTCCAATTCTGGGGGGCCATCTCCGCTCTGGACCAACTGTCCGTTTTCATGAGCTTCTTTTGGTCAGATGTTTGTTTCAGAATTCTATTGTCTGCAAGGTCTTTTAATCTGTTATATTTTACACTGCTTTAATAATATCTATTGAAACAGCTAGCACGTTTCCAGCTAGCACATGTTTCCCAGACACCTTGACTAACGACGCGCTGCGGGATATCTTTGTTAGATCAATCAAGCAGATAAACTGTAAACTTGGGCCGCAGATTGACCGCGTGTGGCCGCAGTTAATGGGCCATCCCTGTTCTTTGAACTTCATACAACTTTCAAAGCAGTAATTGATCTGTTGACAAACAAAGCAAGTGTTAAAGAGAATACGACACTCGGGGTGACCGTAAACTCTATAATTGGGGTATTAATCTTGCGGCTCTGGCTTGGCGACAACAGGTCTGAAACTGACTGTTGGGCTCTGAAAGGTTGGCCGCCAGCTGTTAAACCAGAGTAGCAGAGACACCAAGCCGTTGCCTACTTTCTGTCAGTACCGCAGATGGAGCAGATCGAGGTGGACGTGCAACTTGCTTTACTCATAGGTAGGTATTGTAGGTCTGCTTACTAAATTTTCATATTATAAAAAGTATTTTTTATGAATTTCACAGTAATGTAAAAGGTAGATATGCAAGGGGGGTGCCAAACTGAAAGAATGCGGGTTAAAGGCCTGGGGGTGGGAGTTTAATAAAATTAAGTGCTTTATTCGTACTTTAATTTCCATTGATAAACTAATATGACGCGTAGAGACCATTGCCCCTCCTAAACCACACATAGGTTAGCAAAATAAATTCGATTATATCGATTATTTAAAAAAAATTGCTGTAAAAAAAATGACTGTAATACGGAAGTCTTTTAAATATTATTTTTGCTTTAATTTGCAATTATGCCTCTGTAAATCTTAAAATAAGTACTACATATTTAGAATGATTTGCCTAACATAGGCCTACTGTTTGGTTTTCAGAGAGAAAGACAAATAAAGTAGCAAAAGCCAATTAAATAGACATAATAAATCACGCTGAAGTAACCAAAGTGGCTACAATAGTGAGGACCTGTGGTGCACTAAAGGGGGCAAAATCTTATATTTGATTGCCACCACCCGATGAGAACAGAGATAAGCAATTTATTACGTCCTTGCTAACGTAATAATTTGATCCGTTATATAATTACTTGTTCCTATCCCTTTTAGAATCTGAGTTAAGAAACATTTTCGAGGAGACGCCGATAGAGGGTGCAGGTAGAAACGATTTCCAACCAGACATCATCATGCAGCACGACAACCGACCAGGCAATGACATTAACAATAATGATGTAAACAACAATTATTTACCAGCTGTGCATGCCCACCCCCCTCCAGCAGTAGTCTCGCCAGAGGAGATGTCCGACGTCTTCATGACCGAGCCTCAAGAAACCGAGACTCAAGAAGATGTCATCATGCATCAGGTAAGAGAAATACATGTAGCAACGATAGGTATGTAAGATATTTGCTTCGCATATTATTTTTATGAAGAGAAAATAACTGTTTAGATTAAAATATTCTTTTTGGTCTTTTATTTAGACCTACACTCATGAATGTTGCATAGGGAAATTATGGGAACAGTAATTTAAGTTTTGTGCCTTTCTAACCCACTGAATATGAATTTGAATAATTTATATTTGTTTAGGCATTTATCAGGCAGCAACAAAAATACCTTGACAAAGGCTACACAAAAAGGTGCATGCCCTCTATAATAAACAAATTGTTAAGTTCATTTTGTTGAAGGCTTGCGATGCGCATTGAGAGTTTTGTGTAGCAAATCATATTTTTCGTGATTTTGTTTCGTTTTAAGTTTTTTTATAGTATATACCTTGGTGTTTAAGGGAAACTTTTAAAAATTCCAGGTAAATTATTATTACGTAAAATAAAAGTCTAAGGCGCATTATTTGTATAGAGGGGCAGTGTTATCGAAATCATTCTTCAGTTTTCAAAAATAATTAATTACGAATTGAAGGGGTTCAGAAATGGTGCAGATAACTAAATACTTCTTAACCCAATGCCTTTCGTTAATTTTATTTAGCCCCTTGCGTAGAATAGACATGTTTATTTTTGATATAGAAAAGTTAGGGTTGAGCCCATGCTACGTGAGGAAAGCAGGAAAGAGGGATGTTTGCGATCAAACTAGGTCATGACTGACAACTTAGTGGCCTGCCATTTAAGTAAGAGAGTTACCTTAGCGGAGCCACCGCGCTCAACACGACCAGTTAACCGGAACCGTAGGGGCTCGTGACAGGGAGTGAAAAAGCAAAGTTACGTGTAGGGCCAGTCAAGCTGGTGAGGTACAGAAAACTGTACGGCTCGACATGAAGAGGTCTTTGTTTGTATTTGCGTAATTCTATTTCTTTCTCTCTACAGACACCTGAGTTGGATGAAGACGTGCTGATGATGACTGTTGCCGCGGTCCGCAATCGTCTTCTCTACGAGCAGCTACCAGATGCAGTATTGTGTTGTGAGGACTTTTCGTTGGACGCCCAGCTGTCCAACCTGCGGCTGAGTTGAAGTCATGTTGGGAAGCGCTCACGGAACCAGTGGACAAAGGCGGTTGTGAAAATTTCTCGTATGAACGCTGTCATACACCAGAACTCGTTTTGAACTGAAAATAAAGGCGATTCCACAGTTTCATTCCACCCGCGGACATTTAGAGAGTAATGTGTGAGAAATGTGCTTGAGGGACTCATGAAGATGTTCCTGTATGATTGTGGTGGCGGACATGTTGCGGGAACAGAGGAACGGTCGATATTCTTTGTTTTGTTGTGAAAATTCTTGAAGGAACCTTGTATTTTGTGTAGTCTAGATCCATGTGAGGTAAAATGGGTTGTTTATTTCACCCTATAGATTGATATCTTAGTTAAGAGGGTTACTGAAAAGGGTTCCTTATTTTCGTATCTTAGCTATTCTATAAAGTTATGTTTATAAATCATATACTGTTCTTTTATTGTTGGCATTAAGTTCTTCGTTTACTTGTTCTTTTCATACGTAGTAGTTAATAGATTGAAATAAGCTTTATTTTTGATAATTAGCATTAAAAACATAGGTTTACACTTGAAAGCACGATACGCTGTTAAGAGGTCTTTTCACAAAAGTTAAATCACATTCCTTTCATGAATAGACGTTTCTTATCATGTCCATTACTGAACAAAAAAGGATACAATTGAGGTTCGCTCTTACTCATGTGCCAACCCTCAATGCCGTAACGCACCTCTTCGTTAGGAAGAAAGGGGTTCTCTTTTAAAAATATGCAATTGCTACAAAGAAGTCAAGTTAGGTTTTGTATTGCACTGGTCATATATATATTTTTTAATATGGGGTAAAATGTCGTTAAGTTTTTTTCTTCAAATAAAATTGTTATCATACTCTCATGTTGTATTATCGTGGTATTTGTAGAATTTAACCACAGTTATTGCAATTAACACAATTAAACAGAAGTAAAAGAAAAAATCAAAATAAAACTTATTGTGGTTATGTAGTATTATTTGATTAACAGTTTAGTGTAGGCCTACATATGTACTGTGAGATTCACATGAAACATTGATTTTTTAGAAAATTCTCTCTTAAATAAAATTTTCTTCTGCAAATTGCATTGAATAGCATGTAAAACCACGATGATAAGCAATGTTACTTTTATTATACAGGAGCTGCTTAAATTATAATGCATATTATGATGAACGTAAAAATGGACTTTTCAAAATGAAAACTACGTGCGTAACGAGAAAATGGACTTGGTTGTGAGCACAGGGCACGTACATATTGTCGGTATCATTATTGTTGATCTTTCCAGAGATCACACTTGTGTTTCATAGTCAGAGAAGCTCCACGCTATTTCTTCTACAGCAAAAGTGCGAAAAGAGATTAATGCAGCTTCGCTAATAAACGCTTTGCCTTTCTAGGATCAAATTCTAAATTAATGTCAACCTATAACTCCATTTTTGCATCGGATATATAAAAGCCCTCAGTCCTCAAACGTGACGTATCAGTTCATTTCTCACTTCTAAACATATCAATATTCAGCTTTGTTCGACAAAGGTGGCGTCAACCGAAAGTAAAAAACAGAACATGAACATCTACTTAACCTCTTCAAAACAGTAAATTATTATAACGATGATGATTGGTCTCTGGCGTTGAGGTGGCAAAAATCTCTTGACCGTTGCCGTAAGTGCACCTATACGACAGACGAGCTATATCCAATGCATTCAGAACACTTCATTCGATGAACATTGATCGTTTACTCTGGAGACTCAAACAGACTCAACTTCCAATTGATTTGGATCAAATTTCATAAATTTGAGGATTAATTTTGGATGGTCTACCGTTCAAAGTGAGACAAATATATTGTATCTCTTGTATTACTGTCAACCTTAGTTTACTGAAGGATCCTTCTTGCAGCGGTGGGGGCATGTCAAAAAATTAGGAGTCGTGTTTTTGCCACTTGCATGTTAACTTGGAAATCCGGGATTCAGTGTAGCATACCCATAATACTTTTCAAAATCGAACACCGATTCAGTCTTCTTTTAGCATACTGCTTGACAGATGGACTTTTCGAACACTGAGAATAAAATCGGAGTCCAAGTGACTCCAAACTTGGAGTCCAGCAGTGGTGCCTAAAATAACTCCTAATTGGAGTCAAGTTGACTCCGTTGGAGTACCGTCATCTCAGACCCCACAGGATGGTCACTGTTGACTCCATTCACACATCCCTTCATGCTGGACTCTGACTAGAGAGTCAAATGACTCCAACTTTATTCTCATTATTTATTGAATTGTTGATTTGTAGAAAAGGATAAATTGCAATCTTTCATAATATATCATATCTAGTAGTTCTGTTTCACAGTGTTATATACTTCCAACAATTAAACACATTTATTTCGCTGACCTGGAAATATTGTATTAAGAAACACGTAACACAAAATCAAAAGGACCATATATTTCAGCAAGGTACGAATATACACGTAAAAACTGGAAGCAAGTTGACAGGCCTATACACAAATCTTGAACTCTACAATATTACTAACCCCTGACTCGCAAAAACATTCTTTTATAAAGTCCCAATTACATATATAATACATATGTACAACTGACACTTTAAAGACCAGAGTATCAATTATAAGCACAATATACATATAAAAATATACGCCTGCACAGAGTAAAGGGTATTAAAATAGAAAAGTGGCAAATACGTATATGTGTCAATATCAGCAGCTGTAAACAAAAGGAATTATAGTCTACGTTAACATAATATGGCACCAATAAAAAAGTATAAGTCATTAGATTCATCGACATGATGATCCTTGATCTCGTTTTTTTTTTTTGAAAAATAGAGTTTGGGGAAAATATCTAAGGAAGCCCTATATTAAAATGGTTAATGAAATTTGGAAAGAGCAGCAAAAAGTAACTTGACCACCATGCGTCCTACATGTTCACAGCCAGAAAAATTACTTTCATCACATTTCCTTAATTTCTCTAAGTTGTCAAATAGCGCAAAAGAAATATCCTAGACAGATCTTTGAACAATGAAGCACAGGTGATGAACGCACAATTGTCTCTCTAGGCGAGTCCTGATTTTCGCATCTGCACCAGGCTAAGTATTCCAGCTATCAAGCACAGAATGCTGGCAACCACCGTAATTCCGAACGAAAAATCCACATCTGACTCCTGTTTTATACCCCAGATGATGAATCCGATCAGCATGAATATAACTAAAATGAAAAATACAAAAAGTAATTTAATTAGAGATCAATCACGATTCTATCAAAAAAAAAAAAAAAAAAAAAAAAAAAAACGAGTCCTTTTATAACAAGTCGGAATGCGGTCAAAAACGACATGTCCGTGTGTAAATAGACAGCAGGTGCTACCCAAAACCCCCACAATTTTTAAAACCTCAAATTTAGTCAAGGTAACACGCGGGCACTTTTACGCAAAGCCCAACTCAAATTAAACGATTAAAACCAGTCTTTTGAGGAGACCCCTATCTGTAAGACCGCATCCTTAGAGAAGTAGTGGGCGACGTCACGTGTTCTTTTACTATGGCATATCTTTTTTTCCGCTATAAGCCCTACGCACATATCTTTCTTGTTAATCACCAGGTCTTCAATATATCATAGCAGGCCTTCTTAAATTCAGATTGTAATGCTCTCTAAGCGAATACTATAATGTGATCGAAGTCTTATCAAGAAATAACTGGTAATAAGAATTTTATGACACGATTGCCAATAAGGACAACAGCTTTGCAATGCAACCAACGCCCAGAAACTAATAAAACCATGTGTACCGCCAGCGCCTACGCTGGTGGTACAATAAACGAAGCATTTGCTCTGTATCAGTTTGAGCAAGAATCATGTGACCGTTGGCAAAATTCTACCTGTTTGTCGATCAGGTCATGGCTGTGAATCTTTTAGTGAATAGTTTCGTTAAGCTAATTATCACCTACATGCGTTTATTTTGTAGGTCAATAACAAGCTGACGTTCTGTATATATTCAAACCTTAATTGCTAAGAAGGGATTTCATGCACCAATTAAATCAGAATTAACTTTACATTAATTCACTAGAGCAACAGCCATTACCGACATTAAGCTCCTCAACTGTTTATTGTTGTTGGACCTTGGGTGTTTATGATTTTTGGTGCATACTTGTATTATCTATTCTGTTTACCTGACAGACATAATTTTCTGTCTCTATGTAGTCATATATCCTAAAATGAAACCGTGGCAAGATGAAACTTCCAGTTGTAGCACGGCGGATTTTTTCAAGGCAGAATTCGTGCTCTACTTACCTGAGAGAAAGCAGACGATGGTGAGAGACAAGAGAATGGTGCTTTTGCTGCAAGCCAAACTATGGATGCAAAGGTACAGGGTGATAAGCAGCATGCCGATAAACAGTCCAATCAACCCTATGGTGATCATAGCTTGGACAGCATGGAACCAGTCTAAAGGAATAAACAGATACAAATACATATAAAAATGTATGCCATTTTCATCTGTAAAAACCGGCTAAGGCTTATTCGGTGCACACATCATTTCATATAATTTGCTACATGCAAAAACAATTTTGTAACAGCCACTGAAATTTCCCTCTCTGTTACGTTTTTCAAATTTTCTCTTAGCCAATTACAACGATCTAGTTTTATTTGAAAGGGGGGGGTGTCCGTGGATGTGAAGCCAACTCTCCACTCCCACTCCCTTGGCGTGAGGTTCGGGGCCCGCCGGGTATTTTAGAGGGCGAACGGTGTCATTTGGTTCGGTTAAGAACTATGATTCAGCTAGTCAAAATTCTAATTTCAAGAGGGGACCATTGATGTGATTAAAAAAAATCGAAGGGGGTGGGGGTGTCAGGACCCCCTGACACCCCCCTAAATCCGCCACTGTAATCCCAAGTTAACGAAACCTAGATTGGATAATATTGTTTCACATATGGAACAAGATTAACACTGTCATCCATTTGAACATTGTCCTTCCCCACCCTCTGGTTACCTTGAACGCATTCCGCCATTCAATTCGATAATGATTTTCCATACATAGGCCTATCTACTGTATATTGTTATTGAAATGAAAGACATATCATGAAGTGAGGCTTGTGCGAATTAAATGTTTTATGCGTCCAAGGGAGAAGCGAAATTAATTAACTCACGTTAGAACTTTTCTACTTCCTACTAAACCACGTTAATGGTCGTAAATGTACCTTTTTCAACCGGAAGGCGTCGCATATTAGAGAGAATATTATTCTTATGCTAATCGATTGAACGCATTTACATTTATAATGCACGGAATCAAGCTTTTACAAGGTCAAATCTATATGAGCATGTATGTTTGATACTTTAACCCTTTCCCTTTTCCTTTTACAAAAACTGAAACATACCATCTGCGCCCTTGACAGTATAACAGGTACATCTTTGCCATAACCCTGTATACGAACTCCCTCTCACTGCCCAGGCCGTGGTCGAAAAACCAATAACATACAGGACACACGACAGAGCTACCAAGATGAAGATGGCACCAGCTAATCCACGAAAGCTGATATGGTGCACCGCCGCAACATGCGAGCTAGTGGTGACATGAGTTGTTCGTACATGAGTTGGCATGTTGACGGACTCCACAGAACAGAGAATGCTTGAAAACGTCTACTGACTACGCCCGCTTTCCGCAGAATGTTATGGCAATGAATGAAGGTTAAAAGGGGCTAAAAATAACCCGCACCAACCTCAGATGAATCACGCCTGAGGATGTAAATATAAACGCCTTAGCGCAAGATCTTTCCCGTTTCATACATATTAGAGACGTATTAATTAATGAACGTTTACGTTTAATTGCCAAGACTACTAACCACATTTGACATGCTGCTTTATTTTACAGCTCGGCGTGGTAAATCGCTAAAAAGTGGCTAGTTAGCAAAACGAAAACGGAATATTTTGAAATGAAAGCGAACTTGCACCTTCTCGAAGAAATATACAAATTTTTTTATACACATCTGATGAAAACTTCAATTGCCTTTTTATCTAAAAAGAATGCAAGGTCTGAAATTCGTGTTTGGTAAACCGCATAATAATATCAAAACTAGTAGGCATAATTGATGAGGTCTATGCAACCTATGCACATTTACATTTTGTTATTCCCTGAAAATAATGAAAAAAAAGAGGAAAAGCTATATGTTAAGTAAGGAGTGATAGGAAAAAGATATTCAATATCCGGAATGAATTAACAGTAAATTTGGCGAGCTAACTGGTGAAGAAGTATTTCCTGTTTTACTCCATTTTAATAAATATGCCCTCTCTCATTGTGGTTGTTGTGCCTTTGTATAAGTGAACGTGCACGTGTTTGTTGGCATCCGAACATTTTTTTTGTATTTGAATATATGTCTCCATCAGCTTAAACAATTTTTACACTTTATCATGATTGGTTATCACTGAAAAAGGACACTGATTCTTATCACGTATGATTTACTGCTTCTCGTTTACAAGTAAATATGTCTGAGTTGAATTTACAGCGTGTTATAGACCCTACTACGCATGCGTAAACTAATTAAAAGAGAGCTCGCCCAAAACACTGTGGAAGATGAGTTCCGTTCTCCTTAAATCATTGCTTTTTTAAAATTGTCGATGCCCGACTTCTTTTATTATCTTTTTATGATTTATTGAGGATCTGGAAAACATGTATTCTATTCGTCGCTGGCTCTATAAACCCAAGGTAAGCCAAGGGTAACATATTTGTTAGATTTTAACATGGAAAATATCATTGTATGAAATTAACCAAGTAAACTAGACAAAGGTGCCAGATTTGATGTTAAATTGATGATTAATGTTCATTGTAAGTTACCAGGTTGTCTGCTATTTTAACCTAATTCTGTCATTGTCTGTTTCCAAGATTACGTAAATAATGTTTATTTCACTTCTTAATCTTAGGTTACATAAAAAAGTCTATACATAAATTCAGCCTTCACTTGAATCATTTCATTCACTCTCAGCTGTCACAAAGGGGTGGCGCAAGAATCTATAAACGTCTTAATACCACATTGAATTGACACCTTTATGATACTGTGCGGCATTATGCTTGACTACCATTGTGAGAAGGAAAAAAAAAATCTCTACATGAAACTTAGTTCATACAACCATATTAAAACCTCAGGCTTTAACAGTTTAGGGACAACTGATCAGAGCAAAATAAAGTGGATCTACTGCACATGCATTTAATCAGCTAAAACATTTTTTTTACAGTAATACACCTTATCATGATCATATGAAAAAAGGATACTGATTCTTATCATATTTGATTTACTGCTTCCTATTTACAAATAAATATGTCTGAGTGTAGTTTAAACCATGTTATAGGCCTTACTGCGTAACCTAATGAAAAGAAAGCTCGCTCAAAACACTGGAAGATGAGTTACGTTCTTCTTAAATCATTGCTCTGTTAAAATTGTTGATGTCTAACTTCTTGCTTAGGAAAGAAAAAAATGGATTCTCTGTGTATCAACAAATAGGTTGCTGTACAAAAATGAAATCTGTTGATCTAGAACATGTTTGTTGAAGTTAATGGCAATCATCATTGAAACTCAAAAGTTTTCTGTATGAAAGTTAACCTGGCCTAAGAGACCCATTCATATGCCCGTTAGGTATGTCAGGAGTATAATCTGATTTTTTTTTCAAAATTTATTGAATAAAAACCAGTTCATAAATAAGTACAGATAAATATTATATACATTTATGATATTATATCTGGCAATCAGAAATTTCTTAAGTACAGTTAACTGATTATTTGATTTTGAATAATCTAATTTTCTGTCAATTTTTTTTATAAAAGAGAGCAGCATGGTTATCACACTGTGTATACTTGGCAAGCTTTCAAAACTGGAACTCGCTGTGTTTAATCAAGTATTCCAGAAGAATTCAAACGTGTGACACCTTGTTGAGATGGTAGAAATATCAGTTATTCTTTTATTGGTGACAGGTGGATTGGGACTAACTAACAAACAGGCAATGCTACCTGAAGAATGTAATGCTATAAAGCAGGCTTTGTTTTTTAATATTGTTTACTTAACATCATTGAAGTGTAAATGATTTGTGTGTATGCTCTGCCTGGTTTGTATGGCAATGGGAGTTTGCTTAGGGAAAAAGAAGCAGTTAATTCACAGGTATCAAAGTTTGGAAAGTCATTTGTTAGCTGTCCTGGTAGGTCTTCAGTTTTTTTGATCCAGATATACTGTATGCATGTCAGTTTTCAGTTTTGATTAAATACACACTTACACTTCCTTGTTTCAGAAACTAGCTATGTAAAGCATTCTGTGATTAAGATGGCTTTAAGAAATACCAGCCTAGGTAAATGATATGTCTTATGATAGGTGCCAAAGATATGACCATATTTATTCTATAAGGAGATATATTTTTGTATATATCTGAATACCTATGTACTAATAACTATGCACACATGTATATGTGCTTGATAGGAGTGCTGCTCAGTGTGTAATGGAATGCTTTTTATTTTTAGGAACTATAACTTAAGACTTGAATTTGACCAGTCAAATATAATTTTAATCAAATAGTTCTTGAGGTGCCTCAGGTTTCCAGTCTTCTGTTGAGGAGAAGGACCATGCCTCAGATAAATAGTTCAGTTGATGCACATTTGTTTGTATTTACTGTTCACCAATAAAACAAGTTCTGTTGTTTCATTATTTTAAGTATCTAAGGATTTACCTTGGTAAATGCATTCTTTAAAAAACTGCATTCCAGAAAACGGACACATCTCTGCTGGCACAGTTTTTCTATGCAGATGAGGAACTTAACTTAGTCGCTGCTGAGTTGGACAGTTTTGATGGGCGTAAGGATCCCGAGAGATGCACACTGTTGGTGAACCAACTACGCCAGTGCCAGGACCGTGTCCTAGGGATTGTACAGAGGATCATGGATGATGCCATACCTCTACAGCGGTCATCAAGGGACTTTCGAGTCAAATTTCCTGATGATGTACTGCAGGAAAGCTTAGCAGGACAGCTATGGTTTGGTGCAGAGGTAAATTGTTATTTTGGATTATTAATAAAAAATATTAAAAAATTATGAAAAAAATTATTTAAAAATTGACTTAGGCAAAGATATAAAATTCCTTTTAATTTTGTACTTGGAAATGCCATTGTACCTCTTGTATATTTCTGTTGACAAGTTTGTATTACGTGTATTATGTGGATTTACATATATAAAATTATCATTTACTTTTCTCACAGTGTTTGGCAGCAGGGTCTACCATAATGAATAGGGAGGTAGAAAGTATCTCCATGCGACCACTGGCCAAAGCACTGACCAGAACCCTTGACCAGCTGAGGGGCATGCTAAGAGACCAATGTCTACGCAATCAGGCAATTTATTCAGATGAGGTGAGTTATAATATTATAGATATATCAAACCTTCATATAAGAGTGACAGGAGATGGTGAGATTTGAATAAATTTGGATTATTTGTGAGTAGCTCAAGATTTTTTGGAAAAAGATGACATATCATGATCAATTATGATGTATAAATTGCAGAAATTGTCAAAATATGCTTAATGGTGAATGAGAATAGACCTATCGCCAAAACTGAACAATATTCAAGTTCTCTAAGGTGGTGTTTATGGGTTATGTGTGTGTGTGTGTGTGTGTGTGTGTGTACACACACAGTTATCAATAAAAGAATGCTCACTCAAAATAAGGAAGACCTTGTTGTTTCTCAAATGTTAACTGTAGATCCACAAGTAATCTCACAGAAGTGATTTTCTGCTAAAAAGGTGTCCATTATTTATGAACATAGTTTCATAATTCCAGTATCCTGATTAACATGAAGCATTAACAACTCCTGATTATAAAGGATCCAAGTGTGACCACAAACACTTACTAGTATGATAAAAGCCTTGGGGGAACTGTTTTTGATGTATAACAATTATTTGAGGTGATGTTTAGGTCAGCTGTTTTCAATTTTAAAAAAAATGCCACTACCCCTAGGTTATGACAATTTGTTCTTTGGCCAAGTCAGCCAAATCAAGGTTCTGTGATATCTAATTGAAAAAAGATTTGATTTCTGCTTCTGTATAAGGCCAAAACAATTGACAGTAATTTCATGTGATAATGGAGTGTATCCAGAGATGTGTTGATTACCCAGATGGTGTGATAGCACCTGTTCTTCAGGTGTGATACCTGACACTGTTAATGTAGGAAATCACAGTAAACAGCATATGTGGCATAGAGATGGCATTGGTTCATTGGAATGAAACACCTTGGGCTGGTAGGAATGTAATGTTTCTAGGAGTACTCATTATTGTAGCATTTTGGTTAAACACTCATTTGCATTTTTCCAGGATGTATTAATCACATTAAGTGTTGGGACATTTGACTGAAGAAATAATGACAATGAGATCCATGTAAATCTATGTGTGGTTGAGTGTGATTAAGAAAAGGCCACCACTCCTTGTGCAGTTAGGAAGTCGGGGTCCATGAATTATAGTCCTAATTCCTGTCAACTTACCTGTACTTTACAGGGGCAGATTTAGGCCGTCTTCTGGGTCTTCCGGAAGACGGTCAGATTTTTAAGTTTACATTGTCCGGTTTTCTGTCGGAAGACGGTAAAAATTGGAGGATGGATCAACAAAGATAATTTGGAAGACTGTCAGAAAATACCTTTGGATCCGCCCCTGCTTTACATACATTGGAAATAAATTTTTTTGTGTGTGCAGAATCTCAAAGAATACAATATTTTAAAAGCATATTATAGATTGAGACACTATGTAAAAACTTTTTCTGTCTCATTTATCAGTTCTTTTTTTGAGATCCTCTGTATATCCTGTTCTATCCTCTGTTTTATGGAAATTAATCATCCATCTTTAAGAAAAAAAAAGCTCAGTCATAAACATTATTCAAGGTATGGATGAATAACTGTGCATTCCTTAAGCCATTTGGACAAGTTGTTTGGAGATTACTCCTTAATGACGTCAGTGAACAAGAACAGTTGAGGCATAATGAACATTGTAAAAGTACTGTTACATGTCCCAGTGTTATCAGTTACCAGGAAGGGATTAGGGATTTGATATCTGTTGTATTCATCAGTTCACATCATGTGAGGATAAAACTAAAGTGCCATTACACGTCTGAGAAGTCATTCAGAAATAAACTTGATGAATGGTTGAATTTAATATCCATTTTCACAGTTACATATTTTGTTGAATTATGTTACCCCTAAAATGAGTGTTTTTAAATTTATTTTTGTTTATATTTTTTTAAGATAAAAGAATCACTCATCACTTTTGACAGACTTTTTGCTGACTTTGAGCTCAGGTAAGTTATTACCATGATAGTTCTTTATCATTAGAAAAAAATTATGCTAGTTTGAAACATGTATATGGCATTGTAGTTAAAACTATGCTTTCTTCTAATTTTTGTCTACAAGTCTAATATTTTGTATTTGTATTGCAGCTATGTAAGTGCAATGGTACCTGTAAAGACAATGAAAGAGTATGACATTTTGCAGGAAGTAACTGTGCTATTCTGTGAAACTGTGGACAGGTTAGGATCAATTTTCTTTGGGTTTCTGTCTTCACAAGTGGAAGATAGATTTGTATATAATTTACTAAAACTGTTTTCTAACAGCTTTATCAGTAACGATACCATTATATTTTGATGAGAAAAGTTTGACCTTGATGAATTGAAAAAAAAAATGTACATATCCTTTAGACTTATACCTGGATATTGAAAATGATTGACAGAGACTGTTTTTTTATGTAATAGGAAGCCAAGGAGAACCTCATACCTTTCAGTCATGCACTACTATCTGATCTGTGTTTACCTGTAATTTCAGGGCTCTAAAGGTTGAGCTGCTGACCCAGGACATGATAGATGACTATGACCCTGCTTTGATGTTTACAATTCCAAGGTTGGCCATAGTGTGGTAAGTATGATAAAGCTTACACTGATATATGGTTCTCTTAAAGTGCATTATTTCTTGGAAACATTTCTTTATTATTTACAATATTATTTGCAGTAGATAAATAAAGCACATACCTGCGTGTTACTTTTAGCATTATTTTTTTATTTAAATTTCATTGGTTAACAGTTGGTTAAAGGTGATTATCCTCTGCATATACTTAAGAAAAATTTGTACACTGGCTTACGTCTAGAATTTCAATTTGTAAAGATAAATGACAGTTTAATATCATTTCTCTTTAAAGTAAAAAAAAATATAAACTAGTGCATCTTTCTACCTGCTGTTACATACACCATACTTATTTTGTGTGTGATTACGTTAATCCATTTATTTATTATTAAACAGGTGTTCTGATAAACATTTTTTGTTGTGGTAAAAGGTTTTCATTGTTTGCTTTTAGTGGCTTGGTGATATATCCTGATGGCCCTCTAAACCCACTCCAAGAACCCAAGTCAATGTCTGAGATGTACAGACCATTCCAAACTCTTTTGCTCAAGATTAGGTAATAAAAAAAGTAAAACTGTTGTGTGTCTAGGTAATGGTTATTTAAGGAAGAGAAAGGGTTCATAAATACAAGTTATTTTATGTTGTGCACCTTATAAAACTGTGGTACAAAGTTTAAAAAATTTGTTGAACAAGATATAGCATGAGGTGGCTGAAGCATTATGAAATGAGTTCCATGCTATGTTGATGTTCTTCATCTTTGGATAAATGGTTACTGGCATAATAAATAGTTATGACCTGACATTTGATTCTTATATATTTTTATACAATGAAGACCAGGCACTGAAACTTTCTTTACAAGCACAAAAAGGGTTTTTTGTTGTGTTGAAGTATGAAAATCCTTCTTTCAGGGAACTTCTGTGGACATTGACATCAGATGAGTTGTTTTCTCTGGAAAAGGCTCTCTGTAGTTCAGAGGAACCAGGTCTGTATAGACCAGTGGAACATGTATTCTCAGACTCCAACACTTCCTCAGTTGAACAATCACCATCCAAGGGGAAAAGTGGTGCTTCAGGGAAGACCGAAAAGAAAAAGTCAAAGAAAGAGCAGAACACTAAGCCTGAAAAGGAAGAGGACAATGACGCAGATACTGAGAGCTCAGAAGAGAACCATGACAGTATAGGAGCCCTGGGGATGACCCAGTCTCCCTCTACACAGACTGTGATAGCCAACCCTAGTTATCCTCCAGAGCAGACTGCTGGGGGTGGGGCTGACTCTACAGAAGGAGCCTCTGGGGAACAGCAGCAGGTCACTGGAGCTCAGAATGGGGTTACAAGTGAACATTTGGCACCTAAACAATCACAGGACCTTGATGCTGCTGATGCAGGGACACAGTGCTCAAAGTGTTCTGGGAATGCAGAGAGCAGACGGCACAGGCGACACAGGAGAGGAAGTGGAGGAAAGGGGGAGAAGCACAGTGGGTCAGAGAGCAACAGGAAAAAGAGGGCTGCTAAAAGGAATCAGAGCACCCAGACTGGTATTGAATCTGAACGTGAGAGAGCTAGCAGTGGTGGCTCTAATCATGGTGCTGGGGGGTCTCGGACTACAACATCCAGACAAAACAGCAGAGGCAGCACCATGAGTGAGGAAATGCATCGAGTTTGTGAACAGGTAGTTGGCGAGCTTTTGTCTGATGCAAACAGGAGAATTGTGCGTAGTTCATCTGCCTCTCAGTATGGGGCTCCCCAGTTTAACTTTCATTTGCCTGTGAATACCAGTCCCAGAACTTCAGCAGAATCTGGGCAATCCTCTGATGCTGATACTCCCAGGACTGTGATATATGTAGGGGACAGCATTCAACAAATGTCAGATATATCAGAAGAAAATTCCTATGTTAATAAGGATGATGTCTTTGAGGATATGGATACTAAAAGCACTGAGATGGAAATTGTAGAAGAGCAGGCAGGCAGGAAATCAGAAAGTGAAGTTCCTATGCATACATCTAGTTCCACCTCCAGCCACAGTAAAAAACGCTCAAAAGAACAGAACACTAACAAAAGTGAAAACATGTCAAAAACTGAAGTTCATAAGAACTCCCACAGCAGTCAGCAACCTCGAAAATCTAGTAAAAAAGACAGTAAGAATCAAACAATCGACTCAACCAATCCAAAGCCTAGCTGCCCTAGAGTGCAGAGACTGCAGTATTCAGATGACTGCAGTGAGACCAGTAGCTGCTCTACATGTAGCACAAGTAGTGAATACGACAATGTTGGGAGTGACTATGACAACTTGATGAGGTATGTTGCAACAGTTCTGTAAACACATTTTGTAAAGAGTGCAAATATATGAAATATGCAAGCAGTTTGCAAATTGTTTACTTTCATGAATGCAAATGGAGGCTTGGGAGTGTTTTGAAAAAAGCACATCTGGTCACTTGTTTGAATTCTTTTCTTGCCACTTTCAGCAGCACCAGTGATACCAGCTCCTACAACTCTGAGAGTCAGGATGATGAGGAGATAGCTCTGGCTATCCAAGCAGCTGAGCTTGCGTCTCGCAATGAAGCACGTCTGAGATTTAAGAGCAGCACTGACCTCATCCACAGACTGTTTGTGTGCATCTCAGGTAATGATTAATAACCATGAAGAATGGAATGATTTGCCTCTGATATATAAATATCCTAGTGAACATGTAAACTTTCAGATTAGTGTGAAAACTTGGGGCTTCCATTGGCTTTAGAAACATGACCAAAAGTTCTTATTGTTCCTCAGCAACTGAATGAAATGTAGTTGTTTCTTCTCTTATGTCACTAAGCGGTACTTGAAAAATTTATTCCGTCACTATGAACAATATGGCCCTCAAATTCTTCAGAAACTTGCATTTTGTGTGTGTTAGTTTCCAGTTTTGTTTATTCTTTTAGACCATGTGTTAAACTCATTATTGAAAATTTCCAGGAGTTGCTGACCAGCTCCAGACAAACTATGCTAGTGACTTGAGGAATGTGTTGCGGGCAGTATTTGAGGTCCACTCCTCTGAGCCCCTAGTCAGGGTGGACAGTGCCGAGGAGGTGACCGAAGACATTCGCAGTGACAACAGTGACTCTCTAGAGGACAGATCTGATGGCTCTGATGGGGACAGAGATAATGAGGAAGAGGATGTGATCACTCCTACTGCGTCCAGTCCCCCTGAAAACAGTCCAGAGAGGAACATTGACGAGAGACCTGCACAGGGTATTTCTTCTTTCAGTATTCTGAATAACATCTTGGGTGCTCCTTTTATTGTGAGGTCATACATGTTTTGTTGCCCACCTGAAGCATACCTGTACTTAAAAAGAGCAACATGTACCTAATTTTCTTTAGGCTTTTTAACCAAAAATGAATTGTTGATGCAGAATTCAGTTTGCTGTATGTTGTAATAATTTGCTCCAGATCCACCTCCCTGGGTACCTGATGAGCTGGCACCACACTGTACCTCTTGCAAGGTGCCCTTCTCCTTTGTGCGCCGGCGCCACCACTGCAGGAACTGTGGAAAGGTAATGCTATGCTTGACTGAACTTCTACAGTGAAGATAACTTGCTGTATTTTAACCCTAAATCCAATTACTTGGGCTTTATGTTATAGGCCAAACAGGGTTATTTTGGTCCAATAATATTTTTGTTAGTTTTTATTCAAAATGTTGAAATAAGCAAAACAACCGATTTAAGCTATTTATAATTAATTTGATTTTTTCTTGAAGAATTATCTCCTGTAGTGGCCAAAACATTTTACTTCCTGTTTTGATGGTATTCAAGTACATCAATTATCAGCAAGATGAAGGTTGAGACCCCATCCTGAAAAATAAACGAAACAACATAAATATATCTAATGGTAATATTTAATTCATTCATCTTCTTATTTCAGATATTCTGTGCAAGATGTTCTCCCAATTCGGTTCCTCTGCCCCACTATGGCCATGCCAGACCTGTGAGGATCTGTAACAGGTGCTTTATGTTCCAGGTCACACCTTTCATGGTGGAGAACTGAACAATTTACTGTGGACTATCTTGCATTTACTCCTGTCCATGAATCAAAGTTTTCATACTGGTGCCCTAAAGTGCTATTGATTTAAATTCTTACATCATCATGGTGTGATTCTTGGACTTGTGGTTGTGTTCTCTACTGTGGACATGCGAACAACATTCACTTGTTACTTCTGTGGAAGTGGAAGATGGTATTTTTCAGCTGTGAAGATTCTGCAGTCTTGTCTGGCACAGACAAGAAATGATCCCTGTGTTGAAGGTTTAGAACAAAGTGGAGGAAATTCATGGGTTTATTTCTGATTTTATTTTATGAGCATTAGTTGGGAAATGATAATTCTGACAACATGCGAGAGACTTACAATGTTATCACTAAGCTGTGATTGTGTGATAATTCTAGCTTGGACACATTGTTTTATATTGACAGTTTCACTAAGAAGACATTTTATGAAAAACCTATGCTGCATTTCAGTTAAAACTATATGGTATTGTTTTTTAAATATATTATATTTCTAATATTATATAGGCATTATATAATAGCCGATATCTTCATCGATATTTTGTCACTTTTTTTGGTTTTAACTCCTGGAAAAGGCAGTGGGACAGTTACTTATTTTAACCAATTGGAATAATTGTGGGTATATTACATGTTACATATAGATTGTGATATTGCCTGTAACATTTTCTTTCAACAAAGCTAGTTGCTTCTTTTAACTGCTTAAAAGGGAACTTCACAGAAAGTTTGGACAAGCTTGTATTACTCTCTGACATCTTGAGTACATATAGTTGTTATTCCAACTTACTTTTCTTTTTTAGCCCTGATACTGCATGACAGTTACAATTAATTCTTGGATTAGTTGTCACACTGGCTGTGAAGGCTACCCATCCTAGTTAATTTTATATCTAAATTTCAGTATATTGTATTTTGACACTTGTAGGGCATTTAAGGTGAGAGACTACAACAGTTTGGAAGATTTCCAAGGAAAAAAATTTAATCTTGCACTGGACTTTTAATAAAGCGGCAGTCCAGCTGCAGAGGAGGGCTGAGAATGAATCTATCCCACATCTGGGACTGGACCGTTAAGTACACATCTATGATTCATGTAATTTATCCAGTTAATTATTATATTTTTATTCACTATGTTGTCTATAATTTTATTTTATTCAAACATTTCAGTTGTGTAAGCTTTCAGTTTTGCCAGAATAATAGGAGTCTGTGCACACACCTGGCCTGTCATGTGACCAGCTGTGTAGGTTACAGACATGTATTTCTCTGTTGAAAACCACTAGTACAGATCCCAAAGGATAGTTGGTATTTTAATCTGTTAGTTCATTATTAGATATATTTTTTCCTATTATGTGACATCACGCTACTGGATAAATGGGGGGCATTCACTCTCAATTTGGAAGGTTTTAGTCTGGAAAATAGAGATTGATGTATATATTTTATCCACTACTATGTCTATGATTTGATTGTATCCTAACTTTCCAGTTGTGTAAGCTGTCAGTTTTGCCAGAATAATAGGAAAGTCTGTGTCAATTTTCACAAGTGTTCATAAGTGGTCAGATTTCTCTGCTGGCCTCCCTTGGTATTAGGGTGTGGACTTGTTCCACACAGATGCCCTTCAACCTTGTAGATGAGTAGGGTGGAAGAGTGTGAAGGGGTTTCAATTTTTTAAAATTTGATTTTAAGTGAAAATGATATCTACTGTGTAGAGAGAATTAAGTAATAATAAGTAATAATGGTTTTGGTTGATACATGATCTGCATCACAAAAACATTTTCTAGTCACTAGAACAAGATCAGTGTGAAGTGTAATATAAAGATTTAAATTCAATATATTTGAGTGGACTTCAAAAACAAAATCAGATCGGGTTTTATAAGTTAGCCAATATTTTAGTTTAAACAATTGGAATAAAAGATAAAGACATGCCACACAAACTATTTTACCATAAATGTTTAAAATTCACAAGGCATGGGTTTTTATTGTTCAATTTTCAATGTGAATATGAAATCATGATCGATATCATGCATTGTGCACTCTAAGGAACTGTACTTTCATTATATGTCCAGTATTATCTCAAGTCACATGGAAAAAGAACAAAACTGAAGGTGAAAATGCATAACAGTAAAATGAAATGAATATTGATCTGTGGGGACAAAACATTCCTGTGGCTTTCTTTGTCATTCAGCTTACCCTACTTACACATGCAGTGTCTTGATATTATCATACCATGGCATTTATCAGCAGTAACTCCTAGAAATGCAGTTGAAGAGGAGTTTTTGTTGTTACTAAAAATGGCATATTTGATAAAAATAAAAATTAACTAGAGGATCAGAGAGGCGATACCGCCTCCGAATATTGTACCACCAGCTGGAGCAAGCGCATTCGTATAGACCCCCACATACACAAAATCAGGGACACAGCCACCAGTTTTGTGCTTGACAAGCTGTAAAAATGCAATCAACAAGAATTTTTAAACTATTGCAAAAAATATATATGGTACAATCAAATTTAAGTTCTTTGTAAGATAGGTCAAGGGTCAATTTCAAGGTCACAGAAAATTGCCAGTATATGACTTCCTATTCAAGTTCAAGAGTAACTATGGACCTATCTCTGTCAAGTTTGAAGTTAAAAGAGAAAGAAATTAGCAGAGTTCACTTCATGATAAAAAGTAGGTCAAAGGTCAATTTCAAGGTCACACTTAGATTGCCAGTATAGGACTTCCTATTCAAGTTCAATAGTAACTATGGACCTATCTCTGCCAGTTTTGGAGATAAAAAGGAAGCAAAATTTGCAAAATTCAGTTCATGGTGAAAAGTAGGTCAAAAGTCAATTTTAAGGTCACATTTAGATTGCCAGTATATGACTTCCTATTCAAGTTCAATAGTAACTATGGACCTATCTCTGCCAGTTTTGGAGATAAAAGGGAAGCAAAATTTGCAAAGTTCAGTTTATGGTGAAAAGTAGGTCAAAGGTCAATTTTAAGGTCACATTTAGATTGCCAGTATATGACTTCCTATTCAAGTTCAATAGTAACTACGGACCTATCTCTGCCAGTTTTGGAGATAAAAGGGAAGCAAAATTTGCAAAGTTCAGTTCATGGTGAAAAGTAGGTTAAAGGTCAATTTTAAGGTCACATTTAGATTGCCAGTATATGACTTCCTATTCAAGTTCAATAGTAACTACGGACCTATCTCTGCCAGTTTTGGAGATAAAAGGGAAGCAAAATTTGCAAAGTTCAGTTCATGGTGAAAAGTAGGTCAAAGGTCAATTTTAAGGTCACATATAGATTGCCAGTATATGACTTCCTATTCAAGTTCAATAGTAACTAGGGACCTATCTCAGCCAGTTTTGGAGATAAAAGAAGGCAAAATTTGCAAAGTTCAGTTCATGGTGAAAAGTAGGTCAAAGGTCAATTTTAAGGTCACATATAGATTGCCAGTATATGACTTCCTATTCAAGTTCAAGAGTAACTATGGACCTATCTCTGCCAGTTTTGGAGATAAAAGGGAAGCAAAATTTGCAAAGTTCAATTCATGGTGAAAAGTAGGTCAAAGGTCAATTTCAAGGTCACATTTAGATTGCCAGTATATGACTTTCTATTCAAGTTCAATACTAACTATGGACCTATCTCAGCCAGTTTTGGAGATAAAAGGGAAGCAAAATTTGCAAAGTTCAGTTCATGGTGAAAAGTAGGTCAAAGGTCAATTTTAAGATCACATTTAGATTGCCAGTATATGACTTCCTATTCAAGTTCAATAGTAACTAGGGACCTATCTCAGCCAGTTTTGGAGATAAAAGAAGGCAAAATTTGCAAAGTTCAGTTCATGGTGAAAAGTAGGTCAAAGGTCAATTTTAAGGTCACATATAGATTGCCAGTATATGACTTCCTATTCAAGATCAATAGTAACTATGGACCTATCTCAGCCAGTTTTGGAGATAAAAGAAGGCAAAATTTGCAAAGTTCAGTTCATGGTGAAAAGTAGGTCAAAGGTCAATTTTAAGGTCACATTTAGATTGCCAGTATATGACTTCCTATTCAAGTTCAATAGTAACTATGGACCTATCTCTGCCAGTTTTGGAGATAAAAGGGAAGCAAAATTTGCAAAGTTCAGTTCATGGTGAAAAGTAGGTCAAAGGTCAATTTTAAGATCACATTTAGATTGCCAGAATATGACTTTCTATTCAAGTTCAATAGTAACTATGGACCTATCTCTGCCAGTTTTGGAGATAAAAGGGAAGCAAAATTTGCAAAGTTCAGTTCATGGTGAAAAGTAGGTCAAAGGTCAATTTCAAGGTCACAGTAAGATTGCCAGTATATGACTTCCTATTCAACTTCAATAGTAACTATGGACCTATCTCTGCCAGTTTTGGAGATATAAGGGACTAAATGTTATAATTTTGGAGTTACCATAATGTGCCTTAAATTTCGTACAGAAAAAATGAATTAAAATAAAGAAAATGTCATTTTGGTCAAAATTCTTGAAATAGGAGGTGCCCTGAAGTTTCAGAAGTTCAAATTTGATGAAATAATGTCATTTTTGAACACAAGTTGTCTGCTTTGCCAAGCCTTATGTTTTATTTTTCCAGAGTTCAAAATTTATTATCCATTACCGTACTGCACATTTTGCTTTTACCACCAATATGTACTTTTTGATACAGCGTAACTCGAAAACCGTATGGAATACAAAAAAACCGAGACCACTTCCAGTGTTGGGCTTTACATGCTCTACAAAATGCAAAAAAGAATGGGTCTCTAGCATTAACGGTTCCCGAATTAGAGACAGTTTTCAGTTTCGGTATCTTATGGCCGCTACTCCCGTGAAAATGCACCGATTGACCCCAAATTCATGGAGATGAAAGATGACCTGAAGGGTAACACTTTCCAATAATATTATTGGTTAAGTCTGTATAGTGTCTGAATAACAGGGCAAAAAAAATTTTTTTCGTAAAAAATTTCATTTTTTTGAAAATTTTGACCCATTTGACCTTGAAGTAAAGGTCAAAGGTCAAATCCAAGGGTATATTTGAAATCTACACATATGACTTTTGGAAAGCCGTCTATAGAAATTTTTCCCATAACTCCTTCCGTAGGGTAGATAATTAGCATTTAATTTTGCCATTTTTAGACAAGGGTGCATTGTAATGAGTGCCACACCCAGACCCCAATACCGACAAAGCCCAAATTTTACGTGGAACGAGTTGAGATTATAGGTGACCTAAATCCATGAGATGGGTACGGGGGCCCTTACCGTCTAGGAGGAGAAGCGGTAACGGTAGCCGTCCGGCGGAGCCGGCGGAGCTGGCGGAGCCGGCGGAACGATCCGGACGGGACCGAAACCATGTGTACCGCCAGCGCTAACGCTGGTGGTACAATTAACAAAATGCTTAATGGCCATTAAGCCTTTTTTGACTTTATTTCTATTTCTGACACATTTTGTGACAAAGAACAATTGGCATATCTGTTAATGAGTTTTGTTCTTGTTTGTCAGTATTTTTATCGCCAAAGTATTAAAATTCCCTCGTGTTTCTTGACAGGTAACATTCCTGACACAATGAAATGAGTTCCTAGTTAATCTGTCATTTGCAGTTACTTCAATTTGACTTAAAACTTCAATGGAAATGTCATAAAAGATTTTTTGGCTTTTATGGCAAAATTCCTGATAGGTTGAGTAATTGCTACTGATTGCATTTTTCCCATCAATTTTTTCCAGGAATTGGCCTTCATTTAATAATCACAAATTAGATTTATGGCTCACTATTCCAATTTTGATGTGTCAGAATAGTTTCCAGTACCTTGTCACATACTGCAATTCAGCTCAATAAGAAATTCCTTCAAATTCTGTAAAATTCAGAAGGGTGTTGTTTAGACAATCTTCTCAGGCTTTTTGACTCGAAGTGAATATAAAACATACATTGCACCTCAAGTAAATGCTCCGAAATGCACAGGCTGCATTGACAGTTTAAATCCTTCGAGACAAACAGCTCCTAATAACTTTAGGGTGTGGCATGTTGAAGCAATCAAAATGATGACAATGTCTCTCATGGAATTGTCAAATTTGCACAATGATTCAATCTCTACCACATGCTCTGGAGACCCAAACCTTGTTATATATGCAAACCACAGCACTAATGGACCAAGTAATTCAATAAACCTTGACCATAATTGACTTGTTGTCAATGTCAAAACATAGATCGTGGAGGATAGGGATTTTTAATAATCACTTAATTATATTGGGCACATGTATTTCCCTCGTAGATGTGCATCAAATTCAAAGTTTCAATCATGCTTATGAATGAATGAACGAATAAGCCCTCAAAAGAATTTGGGTCCATTTTAATTATCAACACAGTTACAGTGTTTCACATTCAGTAAAAACCAACCCAGAAAATAGATTTCACTCATTCCAACTTTATATGCATTTTCAAGAAAAAACGTGTAAAATTACTTTTCATCACTTTTCCCCAAGAAATGTAACAGAGAGAGAGAGAGAGAGAGAGAGAGAGAAAAGAGTCTTCTCAACTTCAGCCATGTGCACGTGGCTAACGATTCCAAGAACAACTGGCCTTGTTTTAGTTTGTCTAATATGCTTCAAATAAAATGGAACTTCTAAAACAAACTTCTAAACTGTGAACAGTTATTTTCAGAAAGCTGGGCATGCATTCAAGTGGCCACAGATTGGGGATTAACATTGTATGTAACAACGTACCCAGTATGGCTATTTTATGCAGAAAAAGTTATAATTTTCAGTAAACTGGATTGAAAATAAACTTTTTGTAGTGATTTATCTCAGGGGCAGTGTTTTTGACTTTAAGTAAGATGCTTGAGAATTTGAGCAAGGCAGCCCGCCTCCCTGCTGTGAATGCAAGGTAAACACTAAGTAATATAGTCACCTGGCCAGTCACACTGCATGCCCAGTTTCGAGGAACGTACGTGGAATCAGTCAGGGTATTCCTGATGTAGAGACCTCAATTTAACCCCTTCCCCATGATCAGACACTGGGCAATATCTGCCATTTACTGATTTTCTCCAGCAAACTTTAATTTCATCAATATAGACATGGAGGACAGGAATGACACTTGGTCAGCACAGTTACCTAATCACAACAACCACAATTACTGCGCTTTGATAACTTCCTCAGGTTTAATGCTTTGAGACGGATGTTTATGGAGATACTAATTGTTAGATAAAGAGAGGAGTGAATTCATTTCTCTATAATTGATAAGTAGTGATTTCATTTGCGTATAATTAATAGAGCAGTGATTTCATTTCTAGACAACTAATAGTGTGTTGATTTCATTTTTGAGTATAAATGATAGGTTGTTGAATGAGGCATCATTTGTGATAAGGATAATGTCAGCACCAGTTTTATGCCATAGTGCACTACAGTTTAAATGTTACAGAAAAAAAAAGGACAGCAGGTTTTACCAAGTTTTTTTTCCATCTTGAATAATAATAATAATATGTCCTTTGATTATAAATACTACGTATTCAGCAAGTCACATCCCTCCATGATCGCTCCATCTGATTTGCTGTTCAGATAACTCATCTTTTTTACATACACATGAAAGAGGATACAGGTCATTAAAATGGTGTAAAATAATATCATTTCCGCACTGACATTTTATTCTACCATGATGGCATACAAAATCAATATACATTTAATAAACTTCTCACTGTACTTGCATAGCACATTTGGTTGATGAGAAAAAAAAAAAAAAAAGAAGCAATTTTATCATTACCAGAACATCTTTCACAGTCTGAATAGGGATAAAATATGTTTCTGAATGAAGATGAAGTTGTCTGATAATTTTAGATCACCTTCCAGTCACTTTTTCTGCATTAACTGGTTTTCAAATAAACTTCACCATTACCCTAACTGTTTGGAAAGTTATCTTATACTAACATACTACCTAAATGAAGTCAGAGTTATTGAGATAGAAACTTTTCACAGCAAGAACACTTTTTGACAATGGTAATGACCATGGTAATGACAGAGGCAATATATTCCTGTACTACCAAAGTTCTATCATGTATAAGTAGTCAACGTGGTGGACAAAGTTATCCACAACGTCTCAGACTCCAAACAGAAGCCGCAGATCTGCCAGGGTCAGCTTCTGCTTTGCTCCTCCAGCTCTAAAATAAGAAAAACAGAACCATAAGAGAATGCAATCAATAAATTACATTTTATTTTTATATTACAGGAATTTTCTTATAATGCAGATTTTTTTTGACATTAAAAGAAGGAAATTGACTTTTTTATTCAATCTAGAAAAGAATTTTGGACGGTTAATTTAATCTTCAGGATTGGATTGGATTTTGTCTTCAATAATTCCATTTCTAAATGCTGTCTTTCACGATTTCCCTCATTTTCCAAGTAAATAATACCCAAGTTTGCTTTAAAAAGTAATTGGTAATCATAAATAAATATATTCAACCTATCTAAAATAACTATGAGCTAGGCTTCAACTTCTTGATTCTCAGTGAACATTGCGATTCCTAAAAATCCAGACCAGATATAGTACCAAGAACAAAACATTTTTCAACTTGGATCTAAGTATGTCTAAAATATCCCATTGTTCACTTTATAACTGATATGACCTACAATAAAGAATTGATTACCATACTAATGCCTGATGACTGGGGTGGAAATATTCTTAACACCCAGTCAATAAAGAATCATTGTAGATTAATTAATCTCTTTGTTCAGAGGAGAAGTTGTAACATGATGCTTTACCCAGGGTTAAATAGACTATGAGTCATTCCAGACAGGTCTTTTGCATTTAAAAGAATTTAGAATACCCAAAAACATTATTTGAATATGGATTTTTCTTGCAGGCTTGGGTATCTAAAAACATTCAAATATAGATTTTTGGTCATTTAGTAGACTAACTGGTGGGTTGACACCATTAGGGAACAACATCTGAAGATAATGAAAATAATCTTTTCGATTACATCTTGAGTGCATTATGACGTTTGATTCGGTATACCAAACAAACTGGAAGAGAACTTTTTTCCTGTGAGAATGTGGTAGAAAGTCAGAAGGGTAATAAGATAAAGAAGATACAGGAATGGGAGGATGTACATTGGAATCAGCTTCTGGTAATAGGAGATACATAGGAAGCACATAGGCCAAAGAAAGGAAGCATAGTGCAACAATACCTAAATGCTAATCAAATACTTATCAAATGGGTTGTTAAAATAGATATAAATAGCTGCATGTCTTGATAGATTGAAAAGGAAAACTGATCATGATCTCAAGCAATGGTCCCCTGCCCATATATTTTTGGCTAAATATTGATGGTTTCCCCTGGCTCAGAAAATCACCTGCCAAAAGTTTTCTCCTACCTTGATAGTATAATTAACAGATACAATCTACTTACCCTGCCAGAACATTCTTTGCAAGGGAGAGCTTTCTTTTTTGAAGTTCAACAATCTTCTCCTCAACAGTGTTTTTACATATAAATCTGAAAATAAACATTCAAGTTCTTCCTTACATCAAAAGAAGAATAAGTGTGTGTGTGTGTGTGTGTGTGCATGTGCGTGTACTATTTACTGGAAAGATATAATGATGTATCGCAAGATATAACGCGTCATTATTATATCCTCCCAGTATCACTGGTCTGAGCCCTCTCTGTGAAGATGTCCTACCACTCCAGTATTTTATAGAAATTATATATATTATTAACTTACTAGTATGTAAAACTCAATTTGTCTGCTAAGAGTCCAGTACCATGGTTAATTGAATTTTGTGGAAAAAAATTACTTCACATCATGAAACTATGTGTGCATAAGGGGCAACTTTTTCTATCTACCCAAGGCATACTCATGTCTACTCAGCATACAATGTGTACAATGTGCTGGTAGAGATGACCAGCTAGTGTATCTCTCAGATTGAGAGATGTCTAGCTGAACACAGCAAAATCCCTTCATAACCAATTACTGTCTTACAAACATACTTTTATATATCACTCTACACAAACCAACTGGCAACCTCCATATACTAATGCCAAAATAATACTTCTAATGTTCAACTAAGTAGTCTTAACTGAAGTAACATTTCAAAAATAACTCATAAGTAATGAGAAAATCTACGGTTTCTGACATCATTAATCTTATAGGAAAAGGTTTCAAACCCTTACATCTTACACTATGTGCGTCTTGTGCCTCACATTTTTACCATTGACAAACCTGACATTTATATGCACCTCATCAAACTGTAATGCAAGTTATCTCCAGTAATTTACCTACTGTATCTCCCTTTTATGATTTAACAGTTTTGAAAAGATAAGCTTGTATCTTTTTCTCTACTGCCTGAACAATACTGATTAATCACAGCCATTTTATCATCGTGGCCTTTTTACAAACACTTTGTTTTAGAAAGCTTTTTAGATATTCATTTTCAACAATCAATTTTTATCAGTAATCTTAAGTTCCTAAAAAGCCCAGTTAGAAAAAAAAAAAAGATTTTTATATTTTGCAAAGGTCTGAGCATGATCTAAAAAAATTCAATCTTCTCTCTTCTTTAGAAGTCTCATGCATCTGCATGACGCTAACAAATCTGGTAATGTGCTACATCAGAGGTGACTTTATCAGTGATTTAGAAATGATATTTTGTCACTTTGAACTGACAGGAGACAGGCCGTGCTGTGATTGTGATCTCTGATTCCAGCATTTCATGCTGTTATATCATGCCCTACTGCAGTACTATAGTCTTTAGCCCTCATGTCTTGTTAGATATCAATCCATCTTCACAGCCAAAAGCCACAGAAGTGGCAGTATTGTGGTAAAAACATCTCTCACTGAGGATTACACCACAAAACCATTAATGCTTGATAGAGCTTCTTCATTTCATGACAGTTTAAAAGTTTAATTCCTGATTTCTTGACCTTCAAAGATATTATGTGTTGCTTAAAGCGTTTCTATAAAGAAACCCAATCAATAATCATTTTACAAAGTAATAAATTGATATCCATGTTGGCCTTTAACATTCTTTTGAATTCTTGAGTTTCATCAGCCCATACAGGTGTGCCTTGCGTTAATTGTTTTTCCAAATCACAGACAAATCCTTCAGAAACAAAACATTGATTTATTGCATTCAACTACAGATAATCCAGCAGCAAAACAAATGCCCACCCCACCCCCCCAAAAAAAGCAGCAACTTCCTCTTTTAAGGTGGTAGTACAAACAGTATGTAGTTATTCTATAAACAAATAGATATTTTTATTCTCCTTATAGAGAGTTAAAGACAATCAATTTACAAACTGACATGCCACACTCAATCACCATAGGGACCGTTCATCTGACATGTGTCAACCCATGCATTAAATGATCCCATACATAGTTATCATAGTTTGAATGATCTGTGTCACTGTCTGATTGAAAAAATTCAGGTTGACAACCAAGATTGCTTCTAGTCTTACACTTTGAATCAAGACTTTACCAAATCAATTCACCATTAGTAAGAAGGAGCAATTTTTCGGCTTTGGATCTGCCTCTTACCCCCAGCTGGTGTGAAATCAAGTGTGATTTCAGAGAATTTGGAGGAAAGTAGGTTAAAAAATAATGGCAGACTAGCCAGTGTGGTGCAGCAGTGAATAAATGCTGTCAGAATATATCCATAAATACTTTTTCTGGTTGTCAAATTACAGTCTACTGCAGATCAGTACAAATTTACCACATTTTCTTTGTTATTTTTGTATTGCTTTTTCAACATTCCTGGCACAAAGAGGTTCACTTTGATTGTTAAAAAGTTAACCTCACATTACGTGAATACTCGTGTTTTTTCTAGTCAAGTCTCACAATGTAGTGACCCCCATTTAACAATGATGGTTCACATGACTTATTTATATCACATGGCCTAGGTATCTTTTCACTGTGAATAACTTGTCTGATTCCTAACAGAATCATCAAATTTTGGATTAATCTAATTGGCTAGTGGACCCATTGCCTATCAAAGCCAGTTTCCCTGTAACCACATTAGTGTGTTGGCAATACAATGAGACCAATCTTCTACCTGTCAGTTATTATGGGTTGACGCTCTTTCTCAGACTTGCTTCTCATGAGAAATTGGCTATTTGAGGTGAAAAACTAACCAATATAGAGGCAATAAAACCAAAAGATGGCCTCAGAAAACACTGAACATTTTAACTGAGGCAATGGTCTCTTCATCTGCTGGAAAAACCAACAGGACATATAACCTTGGGACTCCTTGAACTTTACCATTTCATTTCTCATTTTTTTGGAAAGACTAATAACCCGAACTTTATTTGTTCATCCTTTTCATGGTGATCAATACCTGAAATTAATAACGTTTCATTCTGACCTGATCTGTACAAGGGGAATATGAAGGATGCTGTCAGACTAAATCCATAACTGTCATTGGCATGATGAGATTTAAATTTGTGGCTTAGTATGTGCAGGCTATTTTAAGGTAAATATATAAAGAACACTTTTATAAGCAAAAATGCAAGTTTCTCAAATTAAATTATAATAGGAAAAATACAGTAGCAGATTATTTCTACATACAAATCTGTTAAAAGCCAATTTATCATTACTGGACCAGGTGACGTTTATCCACATATTCATTATTACTAAACAACCAAAAAATGTAGGTATGGGTATGTAAATTGCATTCATCAGGTAGATTAGACAAGTGGCAACACTTCATCCAGTTGTTTTACATGTTATGGTGGTCCAAATCATCAAATGTTATAATGCCAGGGTTCACTGACTGTCTCATAATTAGTCAATGCAGACAGCACTTGTGATTCTAGCATTGAGTAAATGTCAAATCATGCATGTAACATTCATGGAGCATCAACCGATGTACAGTAACAGGTCAGCGAAAAGCTAGACTCATAAATGCTAATTATTATTGTAAAAAAGACCTTATTTTTATCATATGCATACCAGACTAGTCTAGTTGAATGGATTTTCTATCAAATTTACAAATCAAATATATATCTGTCAACAAAATCCATTGTCAGTTACAGCACAAAAATTAAGATGGGCTGCAATTTTTTCCTTGTCAAAATAACAATAGCCACTTGAATTTTAAATCTATTTTATATCCAGCTAATTTCTGTCCGATTGTAACAACTAATGGGCAGCCTTGCTGACATTCAAAGCAAGTGTAGCAGTAAAGTCAAATCCTCAAAATATCTGATGATACTAATGACAAAACCACTAACTTAATCAAAGTGACCTTTAAGACTTAAGTAGGCATTAGTTGTCCAGGCACTGAAAAGATGACATTTGGTAGTGTCCGGTGATATAAGGTGTGCATTAATACCAAGGAAATGCTACACCAAGGTACAGCCAATCTGAACACAGCAACTGCCTTTTTTAAGTCAAACTTCCGTTTTTACTTCTATTTATCACTGAGGTGCTTACAGTCACCATTTCAAATCTGCAGTACCACATTCAAAAGTTAAAGATATCTGAAACATCTATCCAAGGAATCTTAACTAATTTTGCCTATTGTTCAATTCTTAGTCACCAATGACGTGCTAGTTAGGAGTCTGGGTACTTAAATGCCAAAATGCCAAACAACAGGCAGCACTAGAGTGAAAAGCTCTCCTGTGCATTATTTATCTGCAAATGTGATCAAAGTGAAGGGTGGGATTACAAAAGAAATCAATCCGATTTACTATGAATTCATTTATTTAATGCTGGTTGAGACATTCCAGGAAGTGATGCTCAATTTATTTGACAAAAATACAGTTTTTCCTTGATTAATGCCACTTCAAAGTTTGGTTACTTCTATAATTAGAGTGTTATGGGCTTCTCTGGAGTCTTTAAGGGGAAAACACATGATTCTGCTACAGATATTTCAGGGTGCTTCTAGACTGATGATTTTCAATAAATATTTCAAGAGTCATTCACCTCTTCTCCGGACATTATACATTTAACTATAGTCTTTGTGATGAATATAAATATATATCTATACTCATCACAATGACTTCAAGAAGAAATTCACATTCTATTCTCTCATCTTTTTCAAACAAAGCTCTAGTTATATTGTACCAAACAAGAAACAAAGCTGTGGACCTTATTACCTGAACAAAAGTCAACCCTGTACAAACTCCTTTCTTCAAAACATTACGCAGAAACAATTAATTTTAATATGGCTATTTTCATTTACAACGAAACAGACAATATGAGAATGATCATCAATTTAATCCATGAGAAGAGAATCCCCAGTAGAGAGGGTGCAGTGTGATGATTATAGTAGAGATTTATATCCCAAGCCTACAGACTTATAAGCAACATAAATCACCTTGCCCATCATCTTTGCCTCCTTCCAAAGATACGCAGAATACCATGAGGTCCAACAAAACACTTAAATTTACCTCTCAAGGATCTTATGCCATACTTGACCCATCATTAGTTACCCTTACACGCTACTGACATTCCAAAACAATGTACTGACCAAATGGCAAGATATCAGTGTGCCTTGCTTTGTATTTCAGCAATTTACTGGCAGGTATAATTTTACTGATCCATTTTACAGCTTTATCAGTTATGCCAGAATCAATAACACAAACGGTTAACCTGGAACCCTGAAATATAATTTGCCTAACAATCTTCAAGCATCTTTCATCAGCAGTATGAAAAAGAAATTTCCGAGTCAAAAAGAGGAAAATTTACAGATGTTTTTCTGGTCTATGTCACATCAACATTAGGTAACAAAGGCTCATGAATCAAAACATTAGCTCTCATCAGCCTAATGCAATTTCTCCCAAAGAGTTCATCAATCAAAATATGTTTGAAAGTCATTCTGAAAGAAACAACAAAATGCGCAGACCTTAGAAATAAGGCTAATGGAATTTGGACAATAACTGTTTGAGGGAAGACCAAAAAAATCAATCTTCTTTGGCATTAGCTAATGATAGATTTTGAAATTATCGAGAGGTTCAGAGAGGCATGGATCAACTGAGTCTGTTCCAACATTTATGTCAGTGCATTTAAACTAGACAAGAACAAACGCAGTGACAAATGGGAAGCAAATTGTTATATCTTTTGAGCTATGTAAAACAAGCTCATTTCTAATTAGGCCCCAAAAGCAGGTCCAAAGTTGCAATTAAGGGAATTCATTATTTCAATATAGGCAAATATCTGTCCGTTCAACTCTAGTAGTGATTATCCGACGTGTCTCATGGTTTCTTCAGGGATAACCATCCTAAAGCCCCATAAATGATAATTGCTGTTTGCTATCATGAACCACATAATATTGGGAACACAAGTGCCCAAATTAACGACTCGAGCCACAATTTCAGTGCACGAACGTAAACTTAGTAACCACAGCATCCATAAGCATGGAAAATTTGGTCAAATTCATCGGTGTCTCTGGCTGTACATATAGGGCTTCCTTTATTTAACACAAGACTTTTCAATGGCGGAGGATACGAAAAGCAGTATGTTAGAGCCTTCAGAGATTCAGAGATCGTTTCTATCAACTAAAAAATATGTTTTTATGGATTTGCTTTATTAATTATACAAGAACATATAAAAAGTCTAAAATCAAACTAATGTATTCCTATCATCTAGTATCCACACTGCAATTAACACTTGTGCTCTTGACAATCTCGTCACAAATGAAATGTAGCGAACAGGTAGGTAAGTGGACTTGCAGTTCGTGTTTTGTTGTGCGTGATGCACGTGGCTGCTAATTTACATTCATGTTATGAAATCTAGCTTGAGTCATTAATTTGGGCATTCCTTTTCACAAATCTAGGTATGAGTTCGCAAACGGCTAATCTGTCTAGATGGCCTGATTCTACATGCCAGGTACTAAAGTTGATCATCTTCAAAAGTTATGCAACTTAATTTTAACATACAAACAAGTATCAAGAGTATGTATAGAGAAGGTTGCCAGACAAATATTATTCTCTCCCAATCTGAAAAGATTTGCCAGGTTCAAACACAGACCTCTAAATATGATGCTATTGATGCTTCTCAAGGAGTTACCAAGGATATTGAAACCAATGCTAGAGGTCAAGGTCAAGGAATGTAGAATATGCAAAGCACAAAGGTCACTTACTTCCACAGATGGCCTCTAGTACCCCATTCACACTACAGTCATTTATTCGAATAAATAGCGAATTAGGTCCCGATTCGAATAACTGTATTAGTCTGAACGTGTGAGGATTTTTGTAAAGCGGATTTTCAAAATCCTGCTAGCGAGCTGGATTTTCTTCAGCGATTCGAATAACTTACCGGAATCGACACCTGTACAGATCTTACTGCGCATGTGTGCAGATAAGTGCGGGTATCTATGAATGCTTGTTTATTACTTAAGTGATTGCACCAAACATATTTGGAGGTCACCACTCACTACAACATAAGAAGAATAACTTATTTTGCCATATACTTCCCAAGAATGCTGGAATGTCTTTTGAGTTGCATTTGCCGTCACACATTTTTGTTGGTATTTGAGTTTTCCTGTGCAGCGCATGCGCGAGTGTTCAAAACAGAAAGTTAAACCTGAAATTTTCAACGTGGGATTCACGAGTGTGAACGCAATACCGAATCGAATTCCTCATGAAAAATTTGAATTATAGAAATGTGCATTTTTGCAACTGTAGTGTAAATGGGATATAGATTGCTCACAATGGTGCAAGTATTATGTCTTCAATGATTAGTAAGTGTGTACATTATAGGCAATTGTGAAATTTCATCCAGAAAAACTTCTGGATTGAAATATCAAGTGATGTTACATGCACCACTAAAAATTAAAAAAAAACAAAAAAAAACAAACAAACAAAAAAACAACTCATTGTCTGTGTCTTTCATATCCAGGCAAAACTTTATAACAGAGTCAATCAAGACTTGCGTAATGTAATTTTACCACTGCACAGCTTTTATTATCTGTAATTAGGGCCCACCTACATTAATAAAACAATCCATCAATGCATTATGTGCCCACGTAAATCAATCAGTTCCAGCAGCCACTGCATGCAGCTCACTCTCATCACTGTTAAACTCTTAAGAAACAGTTAGAACTCCTTTTGTGTACATATTGCCACAAACACATGTGATTAATATGACCTAATACATAAAAGGTGGCTATCTCTACTTTTTACTTTGTTGTAATTGCTAGATTATATCTTTTATGTCACAGAATCTTATTTGTTTTGAGCAAACCTTTGGGCTATACAATCTCTGGAATCCTGGAAATTTGAACAATTTTCCCCTTTGTCAACAAGGTAATTCATATCCCTAATCCTTAAGAAAAATATGATGTATAAATCCATCTTTGGATCTAAATCTACATTTTTATTGTTACAAATAAAATATATCACCATGAGTCTCCAGCTCTATTATGTGGGTGACAAAAAATTAGAAATGCATACTAAAAACTGTCAACAGTTTTGGCCATGGAATACTTGGGTGATCAAGGAAAAAATGAAATTTTCCAGGAAAATTAAATTTAGTTTCATACAATGTGTATAGATGTATAACATGCACTTTGTGCCCTTTACCTATCAAGTACAGTCATATAATAGTAGAATTGCTCAAATACAAACCCAGTGTTTTCAATGTCTTAATTTAGGTAATATCTAAATTGTTCTCTCTCTTTTCTCTCTCCACCTTTCAGACATACCCTTCACAAAGTATTTAGCTATGATGTTGTGTTCATGTAACAATTTGAGTCAGGGTCTGTCAATAGTGAGTACAGCAAACAAGAAATTGCGAATGTCAAAGGCACCTATTTCTATAAAACTATAATCATAACAAGGGATCAAATCACTTTTAAATTGGCTCACAAATCAGTCAGCCAACATATAGATTATGACTTACGCAATAAAAATCAAATACACCAAACTTACTTAATGAGGAAATGACACTAAATTCCAGATTACAGAGTCTAAGGTTCCAATCTCAAAATGTCAAAATTTTCATTCCAAAAGACACTGATATCTTGTAAACAAAGAAAGATGGTTCATCATTACTATTTCAGCTCCGTTGGTGATACCACCTGGGGAGAACACTAATAGGAATTTTATGAAACTACAGTTACTGAAAAAATATCAATGATTTATGGCTAATACACTTCCCACATACAGAGACTTCACAGGAAAAGGTTCAAAGAGAGAAAGGATATTATTTCAGTCTTTAATGTGCCCAGCACCTCATAAGACATCAAGCACTAAACTCCTTTATTATACCTTAATCCATGTCCTCAAAGATAAGGACAGACACAGGATCTCTGAGGTTACATATTTACTCATTTAATCCCTTTGTCTATATTTTAATTCAAAGTCAATATTCCTTCTAGGTCTACCAGCATGTTTTTATAAATTGAAAAATCTTCTCTGCCAGTTCCTTGGTGTCATCAATGCGCAAATAAAACCTATACTTATTTCCATTCCAAGTGTGTTTCAGTATAAAGTCATTGATGATGCAAATACTGTTTGACTTGGCTCAGGTCAGGAAAGGGAAAGGAAGAGAAAGAGAAAGGCAGAATCATCTGGCATATTTCATCATTACTAGAAGTTGATAAACCTGCTTCATTATTATGTGAAGATTTGTTTCATTCCAGGTTTAATGAACATTTACAAGCTTTAAGTGAAAAATGTCTTCATTAACAGTTCCTGTGCACATAGCACCCAAGGGGCAATTAATAGAAAATGAAGAAATCAGCGGCCCAGCCATCACCATTTCTAGGTAATGAGACTACTTGAAACTGCCTTGAATACCTACAGCAGAATGCCCCCTTCATTTATTAATAAACCAGAGACAAGAAAAAAAATATTTACAACGTACTATATTATGGGGTGAATGAAACTAATTATGTTAAGGAAACTCATGAATACTTTGAAATGTACACACATATATATATAGCTGCAAATAGATGGATTCATGCACTTTTTTCAGATCACACATGGTTAAGACACCCACATACTGGATTGCATCTTTTACCCAGTAAATTCAATAAAATTCTCAGTAAATTCAATACAAGTCTGAGGTTTCAAAACCTATTAAGTGTAAAGCTTTTAAATCTCACAGCTGGAACACCAGAACTAATTCAACATAAAAGATTTGGCTACCCCCATGTGTGGGTGTGGAATCCCAACTGCAGGCATGCAAATATTTCTTCTTCATAAACCATATTGTAATCATAATATAGTATCAGTCTAATAAAATAATTTTGCTAATCTATTTCAATATCTATTTATCTACTGATATAAATCAGTTAATGTGCTCTTAACCTATCCCTTTCGGTATACTCACAGTAATCAATAACCATACTGTTTTTTGCTTACTGATCAATCACCATCATCAAAAGGAAAAGGTGTGGACACAAGACATGACTCGTGAACAAGAAAATTTATGACCCTTCTTAAAGTAGATGTGCAAGATTATATGAGACAAAAATGCAATCCTTTGAAATCTGCATAATAGTTGGCACGAGGTGAAAAAACACCAGATTCAACTCTGTTTTGAAAGATCTGTTACATGCACTATGTTTTATACATATTGTAAAACAGATGATAACTAAATGTGTAGTATGGCTGGAGGAAAGGCTGTGCAAGGGCACTGTTGTATAGGTAAGGAGGGAGCCAGGTAAATACGGGTAAGTGAAGATTTTTGAGAAGGTTGTGTGATTATCTTAACCTCAAAACAGCTGCAAAACCAGGTAGGAGGGCTAGCACCTATCATCTCCTATAGGCAAATGACTCAATGATTGGCACCTCCCCTACACCTCCCCCATTCCCACCTTTCAGAGATATCAACCCTGACACTGCAAACTGAATGCTCCTTTAAGGTGAGGCATACTTTCACATTTCAGACAATCCCAGCAATTCATATTAACATAGTGTGAAAAGGTATCACTTCATAATCTAAGGAGCATTCACAGTCCAGTTGGAACAACTAAACTTAGAGCCATATCTCCGCAGACTGTAATTCTGATGTCTAAACACCTAAGCATATAATCTGTAGGGATGGTGTGTAACTTTACAGTGGCAACGTGCATGAGAATGTGGTTACATTGGCCATCTATGTGGGTGCACTTGTATATGATGTAGGTCTGCTGTGACAAATGTTCACTATGATAAAATGCGAGAACAGATGCTTCTAGAAACTGTGAAACTGGGGCAAAGTGCTACCATCTTAAAATTTTGGTAGCAAAGTTCTCGTAATAAACTGTAGGTGTAATCTATAATAAAACTCTTTTCCTGGCAATTAGTTTCACCATTTTCCACCACGTGAGTGATGAGTGAGCTTGACGAATTGGAAGTATAATTTGAAGCACTGTGCATATGCGGAAACCAGGGACGCACTTAGGTTATGAGGGCCAACTTTCGAATTTCAGTAGAGTAGTCAATAAATCCATTTTCCCCTACAATGCATGTATAAGCACAGCCTTACTGGGTACAAGCAACATCTTGCCAATTGTGATATGGCAAATTGACCTAGTTATTGTAATAAAGGAATGTCCTAATACTTTTTCAGAATATTGAACCTCTGCTTTCGAAATAGTGGACTTTCATCATGGCAAACCCCAGATTTAAGGGGAAAAAACTTATAGGATTTTATAGCAATTTTCTTCATTTTTGGGAATAGGGGACCTTTCTCATAGAGAATCTTGGTTACATACAGCTGATCACATCTATGGCTAAAAATAATAAGACGTCTGTTGAGATAGAATATGGTGTAGTTAAGAGGTTAAAACTGAACTGCAAATGTGATTTTACAAGAAAACCAAAAGCCGTGCTCCAACACAGATTTAAACACCACAAGGACATTAACTAACAGAAAATTGTGTTAAAACCCAGGTCCAGCAGAATTTATTTACTTTGATTCTGGTGGTTTTGAATAATTGACTTCTTATTCCCTGGATCTTAAATTACATTTTTCTAAAGAGGATCACAAATATTGACCAATGAGGCTACTGAAATAACAAACTTGCCCTTAGCTTTCCCAGTCTAAGATAAAAATATATGTAGATATATAGAGTATTACTGCCTGAGCAGTTGTCATGACAGTCATGTGAGCGTGAGTGAGTTGACCAGTTGATCACTGCCATTAGGGCATGTGCTGATGTGGCATTTTGTCAGTTGAGTTATTGAATGGTGAGTGGGTGGTACGGTGAACTACCCTCTATAAGGGCCACGAATTGATGACTGATTGATTTTTTTCACTAGATATTCACAGATATGTCTCTGGCTAATTCAAGCCAGTTTTTCCACTGTGAGTGTAAATTTTTAAGTGGAATTTATTTTAACAGTCAGCTTGCCTCTAGGATAGAGTAATATAGACTCAAGAAATTAAAAAAAAAACTTTCATGTATACTGTAGTTATTACAGCGTTCTATGGTATTTTCTGGTATTTATGGAATTTTTCAGTATTGTGCAGTATTCTATGGTATCCTATGGCACCTACAGTGTATCAAATATACAATGGAAAAAAGTGCTTACAGTATATTATGCTAACAAAAGAGTTTCTATTTTTATTTTACTGTACAGCAGTTATATACAGTGTCAGAAAAAATTAACATGAATCTTTATTTTTAGTAAAACCAACTACAATAAAATGAAACCATGTTTTTTCTAGGCTCAAATTAATGGACTAGCGGTATAACAAATGTACAATAAGCCCCAAAACAATAATGCACAATATGAGACTCAATGCCATCTCCATATGTGTAGTCATCAATTCATCGATACAACCTAAACAAATATCATCAGCTTTGTTTTTCTTACAATTTACTTGCCTTGATGTAATTCGGCAATCAATCACAGACAGCACCAATGGAGAAGAGTTCTACCAATTCTTGTGTTTCGGTCTATTGACAATTACCAACTCAAACTAATTAAAAAGCACATCACAAAGAAAAAAATTCCTACGAGAGAGAGAGAGAGAGAGAGAGAGAGAGAGAGAGAGAGAGAGAGAGAGAGAGAGGTGTCTTATGGAATTAAATGCAGTGCCAATTATATACAATTAAGTTTAATGATACTACAAATTGATAGATCTCAAAATAATCTAAAATATTTAAGATGATGAATGACTTGGTTTGCATAAACCAGATGGTTCTCTCATGTGCAAATAAACCTTATATCAATTGCAACTAATTGAGCAACTTAATTAGTAGCAATCATACACAAAAGTTAAGGTAATGGTACTAGAAGCATTAAATCAGCCCATTTTCTCCAAAATTACATATACAGAGATAAATGATCCTTCAGTAGTCAGCATATATATATATATATAATAGTTGGACAACAAAAGAGGATGAATATTTGGCAAAGTTCACATTTACATTTGGCAAGACAGCCGTCTACATCCTACTTCCTTGTGCTTGCAGTGCAGTTGTTTAAAACCCCTTGATTAAAAATTTATACAATGTCCTGCAGCAGTCTGGCTTTGTGATCTTGAAAAAAAAAGGTACACTATCACTTCCTCACGCAAGATGTACCTAAGAGGAAAAAAAAAAAGGTCTTCACTCTTGTTTTACTGAATAAAATTAAAAACTATAAATGAAAGAACTTGGGAAGATTTTGTCCAAGGGAGACAAACAGCCCGTCCCAAGTTTAACACTAAACTTATATGTGTATTAGTGTGTGTGTATGTGTGTTTGTGTGTGTGTGTGATGAGGGCCACATTTAATTTTTAGTTCATTTCTTTTTTACAACTGAAGACAACCTAATGTGACAGTTCATGGAATTTTGAGGCAAAATTTAAAATACTATCATTATTCAGTTTATATGACTCAGTGATGCATAGAATGAGACTAGTTTATCAATGAAAGAGGTCATTTGTGGTATCTTTATCTTAAACTGTTATATTATTTGATAGCCTACACATACTTCTCAGGAGTCACGTAGCATCCTTTTCCAATAATAATATGAATGCTCAAAATGAAATATACATACAAACTGAAAAATGTAATCAAGGCATATTTTGTAACTCACTTGAAACATGTAGCTATAGGGTAATGGCTGGCTACTCCCAAACTTCAACTATAATTTTTCTGCCAAAATTCCAATCAGTACAGCCTTTTATCTACAAGCACTTGGTCTTTCTAAAATTTCTGATGGTGGAAATCTTTTCTTTTTTATTTCCTCAATAAAACTTCAATATTTAAAGACAATCCACCTTCCTGACAAACAACTGCACCTCATTTTTGCACAACATATCAATTTTACAATTAATTTGATAAAACATTACAGCACAGCTATCTGAGTTTTAAACTTGATTCAGTGCCAGAATAATACAGTGACTTGAAAATATGCCACTTTGTTTGAAAAAGGATTGGTTACCCTGTAATAACAAATCTAGGCATTGATTTTTACATGGAGGTGGTAGTGTGTTTCTCAAACTCTTCCTTGAGGAGTCCCTTTGAGACACTAATTACAGCCTGATCATTTGTTCAGCTGTAATTACCTGGAAGAATGATACAATTCAATAAAGTAAACAAGAGAAAAAAAAGCATCTTATCCTGTTGTAAAGAAGCTGCGTCAAATCAGTAGTATGTTTTATATGCAGTGGTAGCAGCACGCAACCTGTGCATTTCTCATGCCGTTGAACGTCTTCTTCTTACCTCCTAGTCTGATTGAATTGCTCTCAGCAGTTCTTCTTAACACGACATGTGCAAATTCTTATTACATTTTCATCAATTACAATAACAGTCTACTACTGGATCATATTCAATACAATTTATTTAACAATTACAATTAGGCTGATGACAACCTGGGCTCTCGCTGAGATTTAACATTTCTGCCAAGGGATAAAAAGTATCTCATATTCAGCTGATGGAATTTTTGGTTTCTATTCCCTATTTAAGTGTCTGATCTTAAATTGATGATAAAATGTTTTTTTTTTGCATTTTTCATTCACTGTGTTTGGCCAAACTACATGTGCTTTGGGGTTGAGCCAGTTAGCTAATTAGCTAAAGCAAAAGTTATGTTGCGGTAACTCAACAAAGATACCAATATTGATAAAATGAAGTGAAATATATACTTAAGTGATTAGAAGAGTTCAAACCAATACAGAACTAAAAAGTACCACAATGATAATATTTGTGGTTTTATGTACTGCTAAAAAACAGTAACAATTCAGCTGGTATGATCATCTGCAATTTAGCTCCACTTTTGCCGGTATTGTGGAATAATTTCAACGAAACAAATTATTTCAAATCAATTCACAAAAAAAGTAGAAAATAAGACAATACCAAAGGTCCTAAATCAGCCTTTGTAGTTTTATCTATTTAATTATAAGAGAAAGGAAGACTTTCAGTTTTTATACAATATGCACAACTGAGGAAATAACTGTCTGCTTGGGTTCAATTATGTCATTGAAAAATTGGATAACAGCATATCTTTTATTTATTCACAAAATTACCCTGCAATGACTGGCACTGGGAGCAAGTTGGAGTTTATAATCCCCCATTAATTATTTACTTTCTAACTAAAAGCAAGAAATTATGGCATGAAGAAGAAATTCCTAAAGAAGTTTTGAAAATGATGTTTTTTTTTTTTTTTACAATTATGCTAAGACTCTTCAATAATAATCACAGACACCCATGTGCATTGGAAATGTATAACAAGAATTCATTGCATATATTGTGACATAAATACTGTTTTCATCAACAAAAAGATGACAATTATGTGCATCATGAACATCACGCAAATTGGATCTGCAAAGGTATTTAATAATTCAATGCACACATTGGATTCTTAAAATAGAACTGCACTCAGGACAGGAGTGCACAATGCTCTACAAGCCACAGTTATCATCTTATGTAACAATTTCATTCTGATTGTAATTTTGTAGGTGTTTTAATGTAGTTATAAGACAAAAAAATTAAGTAGCCATACTGGAAGGCAGGCCCGTAGCCAGCAATTTCAAAAGGGGCGTTCTTTTTCTAAAAAATTGACCCTTTAACCATGAAACCTTTGTGTACCTAGATAAAATTTTATCCAGAGGGGGCCTTTTTCCAGCAAAACGGTTCTTCTGACCCTCCCCTCCCCCATGGGAAGGTGAAAGCTAGGACTTCCAACAATAGGAAATACAATGGTGACCAAGAGCCCTCATTTTTCCAGAGCACGTTTTACAGTGATCTCCAGAACACATTTTACAATGAAAACAAGAACATTTCTCAGTTCCTTGTAAAAAAAAATTAAACAGCTTTTTTTCTGCTTTGCAGACATATTTAGAAGTTCACCTTCTTGTATACAGCTTCCCTTATCCCTACCACTTTAAGCATGGAAGGGTCAATGGAAGTTTATAGGATATTAAGTCTTTGATGTCATCTCACCAGCTCATGTGTATCTAAAGTGAATATCAGCCTAGTATTTTACCTGCTGCTCTAACCAGGGACACTGGGATAAGAAAGGTTAGAGCCTATAACAATGTTATCTACAGACTGAGAAATGCTACTGGGTACTTTATTGCTAGTTTGAAGACCGGTTTGAGATATATGCTTTCTTTTATTGGCATTGTTCAATAGAAGGATCTTTCAACAGGGCTGTCAAATAAAATGTATGTTCAAATATGGATTTTTTTTATTTGGACAAATGGATTGATTTGCCTCTTGCATTAGATGATGGTAAAAAAAGTACCACGACCTTTGGTTACGATAGATAATAACCAATGAAATGGTGACAAAAATATTATCAAACATACAGGAAACAAACAACAACGACAAAAAATAATAAAGAGAATTTACAACTGTATTCTAAACATGCTCCTCGGATGCTTTACCTGTGATACTTCTCATGGAGCAATTATCTGTCAATTTTCAATTATGTTAGATATGCGATAAAAATTAATTTCAGAATAGCATGATCTCATATTTCCAGACGTTTGCTTGATTCCAAACTAAATCTACATTAGGTCATCATTTAGTTTAAGACCCATTTTAGGATGATGCATGGACAATGTTCTGGTTGACAGAATTCCCTTTCCCTTGCAGGTACATATGGATAGATATAGACTTTAGTACCTCTTGTAATGTAGAATTTAGATCAAGGTTTTACAGGTGTTTTTATGGCAGAAATTGATACCAAACACACATCTGACAACTATTTTCCGAACAATAATTTAGGTTGGTAAAATGGCAATTTTCAAAATGGCAGACAAAAAACCCTAACAAGAGTCTCATCACTGACAATTGAAGCCACCATGGTTTGTTATATGCCTTTTCTTATGTTTTTAGCATTGTAAAACCCAATACCCTTATGTTAGCACCGCCATTGTTCTATTTCAAATTGAATTTGGTATACCTTGTGTGCTGATAGTTCATTGCTAAGCTCGACAGAAGAATCAGAATTTCGGTCACAAGAATCTCAGTAACAAGGAGAGATAAAAATGTCTCGAGTTCTGTAAATGTGAATTATAAGAAAAATGCAACATGATTATAACCTCAAACAACCAAAATATCTTAAAACTATTTAAAAAGGATGTACGATGTACCTTTGTTCTACATGTATAAAGCTGGGGAAATAATCATTATCACAAACTGAGACTTGCAAATTAGTTGCCAAGGAAATATCCAATGTCTGGATCTCCAAGAATATCCATCCTCTCTTTGAGAAGAACATTCTCAAAAGAATAATAGTGGATAATAATACATTCAGAGAACTTCTGAAGCTGTGTTATAGTACATGACGTACATGAATAGTGCATGATGGATGGTATATATATATATATATATATATGACGGTAAAGGAGTTAAATGTTAACATGACAAAGAATGTTTTGAAGAACAACCCTCAAATGATTAATTAGTGAACTCAAGCCAGAAATCGCAGCAAAAATCAGAGAAATCTCCAAAGAAAATGTGTTCCAGTAATTGAAAATTTTGTGTACCATATGCAAGTGTGCCTCCAATGCTGGGGAGGGGGGGGGGGGGGCAACCAAGATAACTGGGAAATAATCGTACACAGACTGAAGTTTTAAGTCCAGCAAATTTCGTAAAATTTGATGGACCTCTGTAAGATTAAATACTTTTTTATGGATTGCTTTTTTGGGGTCAAATTGTAAATCCCATCCAAAAGATGTTGAGAGCTCTTAGCACTTCTCATTTTGACTGACCAAGATGTTTGAGGTGGATCATTATCTCTTTTATCTAAGAGTATGGCTTTTCAGTATAGCTTGTCAGTAAACTGCCAGCACTCATGGTATATGAACCGACTCCCAAATGTACCAATCACAATAATATTATCAGAAATTGATTCTACAACTTGTAAAACATAAACACTTGGCACACATTACAGTGCTTTAGTTGTTGATGGAACTCTAGGTAGGCTTTTTTGTCTGCATTTTGAAAATTGACAATTTACTGACATAAATAAATATTGTAGAAATAAATAATTGTCAGATTTGTGTTCAGCAGCAAATTTTGCCTCCAAAAACATGTTTTAGAATATTTTTTTAGATTTACCCTGTCCTTCACTACCCATAATTCATTTGTGCTTCTGGGAAGTTATCTTGTTTCTTCAAATGGAAAATAAGTCTTGTTGCATTATTTCTATGACTTTATTTCTATGACATTATTTCTCCTCTTCCTGTCTCACATACACTTCACAAGATAAACCCAATACGGAGGACACTCAGGAGTGTCCATCTATGAGAACTAGGCACATACCTGGTTTTGCTACAAAATCCTGCAATTTCTTGACCTTTCTTTTATACATTTCTACTAATAATCTGACTGGAATTAGCCTCCTGTGCTTTTAACCGACCTGTCAACCATAGCATGCAAAACACACGTATAAAACCTTTAAAATTTTTATATAAAATGCAGAAATGTAAACAACTGAAAGAAATTTGCAAAACAAAATCCGAAGTATTTTTGCTTACATACACTTTGTTATGGTACATATACCTGTTCAATGATTATGGCAGAAAAAGGAAGAATACACCCATACAAAGTGATAGACAGACAAAGCAAACAAAAACTTAGATTTCAAGACCTATCCTGGTACTATCCCGATAACAAAGATGGTAGCAATGAAAAATACCTATATCATACAGGTACAGCTGAATGACTTAACCAACAGTGTATCCATAATTTAAGCTATCATTACGAAATTTACACTGTGTAATTACAGTATAGCATGATTAACATTATTTTTTGTTTTTTCTCTACACAATCTCAGAGAACATTATTTACAAATAAAACATTACAATTAAAACAATAATTTATTTGCGTATTTCACATTTAATAAATTTTGATATCTTTCAATATAAACCTAATTCAGTGTGAAATACACTTGGCAAAAAACATATGACAAGTGTTGCAACCTTTCTGAGAACAGTAACTGTTATTTATATATAATGACTTTGGCGTAAATAGCTATTCACATCATAAATATTGTAATACTCAGTACTCACTGTACTAAACACTGATCCAAAACAAACAATATCAAGTACGACATCAGCAACACAGAATAAAAATGGACCTCTTGAGATTACAAGTGATGAATTGTAATGCACAACAAATATATTCATGATAAAAAAAAATGTAGCATCTTCCTTACAATCAAACCTATATATCTAGGTTTATCAATGGAAAATACCTTGAGATCTTCAATCCAAAGAAAAACATGAGATTGATCCAATCCGGCCACTAATATCCTGCCAAGAATTATCTGCCAATTAGAAATGTTCAAATGCTTTAAGGAAAAAAAAACACTGAAGCAAACCGTCTGATGCACAGCAGATTATTACAGACATCTATTATCCATCAAGACATTTATACTGCTGTTCCATCCGTACTTGTCTGGCTATGACCCACTAGTTTCAATTGCTTATTATTAAGACTGCCATCTTTCACCAATAAACTGCCTCCAGGAAATCTCTTCACTCGGGTCGGACACACCCTGCTCAATAATTTACGATATCCCTCACGCACATCCCCCAGACGCACGCCATAGATGACAGGGTCACAGAGACTGTTGGCAAAGAAGACAAGGCTACATATCTGATGAAAAATTTTTATTGTTGGGTTATTGTTCTTCACATGAATTATCACTAATGCATCTGCTATTCCAGGAAACCAGAAAATAAAGATAGTTGCAAAGAGAATAGCAATAGTTGCATCCAGTTTGGCTGCTGGCTGCCGGCTTGGTTTAGAATCAGAGGAGTTACTCATGTGACTCTGAGTTTGTCGTTTATTGTATTTCATTTGTTTTTTGATTTCTCTATACATGATGACATAAATCACACTCACCCCACAACTGATGGCTATGAGTATTGTGGCATAAGAGTACGATACAATTTGGCTATAGATGCCTTCATACATGTCGCAGGCAGATATATTTGGCAACTCCTGGTACAGTGCATATGGATATGCTATCCCATGGATAAGAACAATCACACCAAAGACAACCAACCAAGATCCCAATATACAATAATTAATTCTCTTGTCAGTCACGATGCGGCCGTATTCCAGTGGTTTGATCACTGCGATGTACTGGTTGACAACTAAAGCGGATGTGGCTAAGAGTGGTGCTAATAGAGACAAATAAGACACTTCCAAGAACACCCTGGCAGCACAGATTGCAGGATGGGTATTTGTAAGGTTAAGAGCAGTGTAGATGTAGATGACTGTTCCAATCATTGCCAGGGTGGCAACTAGAAGGTCAGCCACAGCCAAATTGATCAGCAGGTAGTGGAAAGCACATAAAGGCCGTCTGATATGAAGTAAAGCCAGTAAGGAAACAAAGTTTTCCAAGAATCCAGTGGCTGATAATACCAATCCAGCGGTTGTAAAGGGAACCTGTTCAAAGTGCTGGTCAGCTGTGGTGTTGCCTGATACATTTTCCCTCAAGAGTGTTGAATTTGGCGGGTGAAGTGCTGAAATCATTTCATTTATATCTACCATGCTGAGATTGTACATTATGACGTTGGCATTCACATTTGCCACTTTGTTTAAAGTTTCCGAGTCCATACGTGCTGCTTTTTTTAAAACATATATTCTCTTGGTCTTGAAATTTTTCTGAAATTATAGGATCATAGAGCTTGCCCAACTTGCATGCCAATGTTTAACTAACATAAAACTGTCTTCTTTTCACTGGCAATTCCAACCACTGCGCTTTTCAACTTGTGACAATAACATTGCATGTTCTGATGACCCTTTCTTTACTTTTTTAAAGAACATTGCCTGAGGCTACTGATGAACAAGTGTCCAACTTCCACGTTTGCTCTGCTGTAAGGATTGTGCCTGCAACATTTATCCTCTCTGGCATGCTTCACTGGTACCTCCACTGGATTGGCCAATATTTTAGCCAATTATCCAATCACAGCTGCTCCACAATGAGAGTGGGCTGGAACTGGTATGCCGTATATCAACTGAGAACACAATCATGACCTTCATGTACGGAGATAGCCAGAAGAAAACACACTACTGCTCTATCTAAAGGAACTAAAAGAAACTGCTGAACATAGCTGTTTCTAGTTTTATCACTGGCATATGTCCACATACATAATAGTGATTAGCCACCTTCTCAGTGGATGTTGGTACAATTAGCATGCAATGTGTTCTATATGCGGGCTACAAGGTTTCCTGTTCAAGCAAATAACAGGTATATTACCAGCTACTGAAATTTTCTATGTGCAGACATATTAAAGCAACAGGTTGAAGCAGCATATGCTTGGTAACTGGCAATAAAACACATGAAGTCACAGTTGTTAATGAAATACTAGATAGTTCATCTCAGGCAGCATCATCTACCATATTGCTGTCACTGATTCTCTATACCTAACTGCCTCTGCCTACAAGTATTTTCACTTGATCATTCCACTTAAGTGCCATTACATGCATAGCATGTCCCAAGAACCAGAAACTGATGTGGCATTCTCTGCAATAATGCCAACAGTAATTTGGGAGTAATGACGAGTGTAATGTCGTCAGTGTCACCAAAAGGAAGAGTACATTATATTAAGGTCTTCTCGGCATAACCATAACAACAAGATATAATTAAAAGAATGGCGTTCAGGACATAAACAGTCTCAGTTTCATGGTAATCAATTTTGCAGTAAATGGTGATCAATAGAGATATATTCCAGGATACATTATTAACTGATCTTTCATTAAACATTTTTTATTGGACTGGAAGTTTCTCTGATCAGTCAAGATAGACAAAGCTGTACATAAATTGTTTTCATTGCCCTTAAAGCAGCACAACTTGACCCAGCATTTAAAGGTAGCCTAGGCTATATACTATTATAAAAACGGGTTGGAATCTCATACTTGCAGGGCACTTTTGATTGCAATTTGCAACCTGGAAACTTGGGCCTCCTACACAGTTGCTACATATTTCATAATTTATCTCAATTTCTCTTCAGAAAGCCAACTGGGTTTCATAAAATTTCATTATGAATTAAAAGCAGTCAGTACTCATACAATAGAACCTTATTTTGAAAGTAATATCATTGTAAATGGACAGGACATTTTCATGAAATAAATACCATAATTTAGACTTTAAAAAGAAGTTAAAAGGATAATGGAATATGATTCCCAAACTTCATCAACCTCTGAAAATACATTACTTGATTTTGAGTAACAAAACACTCACTTTTCATGTTAGTAATCTAAGTCTTAAGTTACAAATCCATAAATTCCAATTTGAAATATTTAAATTACTCTAATTAAGATCTCATTTTACAATTTTCCATCACTGCAGGATGTGATTAACTGGACTAAATAATTTAGGAGCTTTTTGTTATGGATCTAAATTTCAGTTCAATCACAATATTATGTATTCATGTTTCTCATAATAAAATAATATGATGATTACCATAATTCACACCCTTTTTTGTATTCAGAATCTGCAATCCACTCTTTTATTTTGGTAGTAAAATAAAACAAATTACCAAATCAAAGCAGCACTGTTGGTTTCCAAAGAGTAAATCAAGCATGCACAAGGCCTGTGCTCAAACTAGCTAGTTTCCAAACAAAACATAGCTTTAAATCAGGGGAAAACTTTCCATACAAGTATTTCTCCAGAGAGCTCAGTCTAGCCATCATCTGAACAGCAAGTTTCCTCAGACGGCCAGAAGGCATATACAAAATTTTGCTGATATGACCACTTGATTTGAAATTTGCCTGTTAAATTCCCAGAAGGCATTTTGAAGTATCTAGATTATTAGATGTGCCCATTTCGACTAGCTGTTACCACAATCTTGAGGAAAGCCCTGCTTCTTAGGAAAAGATATTTTTATGTTACCAAAATGTCGTCAACAAATAAATAAAAAACAGAACCCCTTAATGTCCACTACATATGCAGACTATGAAAGTTCTATAACATGTCAACTGATAATCTTATAGTATATTACAGAATTTGAGGGTTGAGTATCTCTCTTACTTTTGCTATCAATTTAACACTTAGAGTCAAGTTAAATCAATAATCTGAGAACTAAGTGCTAAGCCATTTAACAGTTATGATATATGGCAATCAACCATACAAAAAAAAAAAAAAAAAAAAAAAAGATTCCTAAAAAATACAGTATCCTCCATGTACCAGTAGGTAAATGAGGTGATAATAGCATCATTTCACAATGAGAAGGAAGGAGGATAGTTCTCTAATCTTTACATTTCTTTAACTGAATATTCCTCCACACTAACAGATGAAAATGTAGAGGTTTCACTTCCTTTCATCATATTTAAAGGAGTAAATCAATAAATTCTATCATCATAATCATTTCTCAGTGAAACAACTGTGTTGTCCCATGATAGACTGAAGAGGACATCAAAGGAACATGATGTCTGTGTGACCCCCTTATTTCATAATTGATTTTATCTTAATGTGTGAAGGCATGCAAACATATTTCTTAGGCAATTGTCTAATAAAGACATTGGTAATATCTGTGTGTGTGTGTGTGTGTGTGTGTGTGTGTGTGTGTGTGTGTGTATGTGTAAGAGAGAGAGAGAGAGAGAGAAAGAGAGGGGGTTAACATGGTGCTTAAATATACAAAGTTGGCACATGGGGGCATGAAAACATAATGCACATAGTGTCAAATCATATATGTAAAAATATTTGGGTGTTCTTACAATTTGCTTTCTATTTAAGAGAGTTTGGATAAAATATCTAATATATTGTGTTTGTTGTTCAGCAATTAATATTGCAACCGTGCTAATATACTGCATCATTCATGTTTTATTAATCTTCTTCACAAAACAGTCATCCCCATTAAAATAGAATATACATATTATGTCCAATCATATATCTTATTGAAAAAATCCATAGAAAAAATAAATAAAAAAGACCAAAATATTATCCATTTTTCATTACGTGTGTCAACATCTTCCGTGATATCAAGTTAAGGCTCATTTAACTTTTTGTAATACTACTGAGCAATAACAAATTAAAAATAAATGCCAGCTACTTGCAAACAAACACCTGTGCAGAAGATCAAGTGGAACAAAGAGGCTATCAAGCATGAAAATCTAAAGAACTGGTATGTTTTTCAGTCAATTCAGGCAGTTTAAATGAACAATGCCAGATTCCATTACAGTCTTCTACCTTTCATTCCCACTCAACTTATCAATCAATAACAATTCCCACTTCTACTCCTACTAGATGGGAATTATATGCAGTTATTTTTTCCCTCCCTCTTTCCTTTTTGTATTCTATTGTTTCTCTATAGCCTTTACACAAATTGTTAGTCTGTTTACATGATTAAATGCCTTTTTGCCATATTTTTGACATCCAGACTGTTTTTGTTATTGTCACTGGTAATCAAGCTAGTTTAAGTAAGGATGTTTGAATGTACAGTTTGATGACAGGTGCTGTAATCACTAGGGTTTCATCCATTCAAATTTGGTAGTAAAAACAATTTCAACCAAGGGCGGTTTGATTGACACCTTCATGCAGAAAAATTATATATTTAAAACATAAGGTTTAGAAATAAAAGTTTTGAAAATCACAGTCTGTTTAATCATGGAAATACATCGTATAAAATCAAAGACAGTTGTGTGATATGGAAATGGAATTTAATTTCAGCTCAGGGGCATGATTTTGTCCTTCATGGTTGCTTACTAATTGCTAGGAATTCTGTAAGCTTTTCTCTGCAGAGACCAAGCTCTGCTTGCAAACATCTATTTCAAAATTTGATAATGTTTAAATGGATGAAAAACAAAGGGTATGAAGTCTGGTGAGATTGACCATTAGATTTGTAAACAGCACATTTTTTTCACAATGGCAATTGTGAGTCATATCCATTTGTGTCACTTTTTAAGTAGAGAAATGAAATTGGTAAAATCATGGTAATAAGCCTTATTCTTTAAAGATACATCTGAAGTGAGAGTAAAGTCCTGTAATGTATAAAAATTATAATTTTTATAAACAGTTTTTTAAACAGAAATAAAACCCACATGCAAAAAAGCTGACCAAAATTAATCTTCAGGGCAGCAGAAAAAGGATTTAAAACTGCACTTTCTTTAAATTTTTGGCCATAAATTTCCTTCATTCTCCTTCAGTCCATTAAGCACACAAAATAAGCAGGAAATATATAAGGAAATATCGTTATTTTGGAAAATAATGAAACAAAACCCTGTGGTATTTCTTAAAGTAATACCATTTGAACATAATGGTGGCATTTGGTCAGATTTAGCGTCAATAATTTGAACATGCATCTTTAAACCCAATTAACCATACATATAAAAAACAAGTGTCTGCTCATTATTTGGACACAAAACTGTCATAAATAAACATGTTTTCCAGGTATTCCATGAAACATGGACAGACTTCCATCTCCTACTGACCTTATTTTACCAAGTTCCAAACTCAAAGATAAATCTAATAACACCCATTTTTAAGACCACTTTTTTTGTTTAACTAAGCCTTTGGATTTGAACATTTCTTGAATTTCTTTTTGTATTTAAGAATACAATTGCTTATTTGAGGTAGTAATTTTATTAAAATGATGTAACACTTCCATACAAAAGTGCTGGCTATACAAAAATTTGGAAGATTTAGTAACCCCCCCCCCCAAAAAAAAAAAAAAAAAAAAAAAAAAGATCCACATCATTGGAAAACTGAAGCCTCATTCTACACACCACTGAGTCCAATATAAACTTAATGTGATTCCACTTTTGTAGGAATCCTGGCTTAATTACAGAGTGCAGGAAAAAGACACCCTCCCAAATAATAAACTGAAAAAGACTGAAATACCCAATCATGTTAGTACAGCATACAGAGGGAGAGAGGGAAAAATAAGACAATCAAAGAATCGGCAAAGCATGCAGCTGCTGGGATTGCACTATCTTTCATCTTTCATGAAATACAGTGCTATGGCATGCACACCTGCACTGCAACAATTTTCTATCATGATCTAAATATATTGCAGCAAGGAGAACAATAGCATTGCTGTAAGAAATCCAATAATGCAGTTATCTGTCTGTTTATTGCCTTAGAAAAACACTGTTCCATGCACTACACAGTTTTGATAACTAAATTCTGATATGTACTTATTGGTGAGGCCATAATAGGGCACAGTGTCATAGGTTTTCTATGAATGCCATGTTCATGTATAACAAACTCAAGCAAGATTAAATTGCCAACAGTGAAAAACTAGTAAAAGCAGTTCTGACAGTGAGTTGGGCAAAACTGGCTACTTAAACAAAATAAAATACAATGATGCTTTTTGTCAGACCATCACATCTTTCAATTATTAACAATTAGGGGAAGAAATCAGAGATATCAGACTTCACTGAACTATTTTACTGATAGCTGAGGCTAGTTATTGTTCAAAAAAACAGTTTAACTTCTTTTGAGTCTGGGTTTAAATCGAAAATTCTTTCTGTCTGTTATTTTTTGTAAACATTTGAAACAGATTCCTCTGCAATTCTGTAAAGAAATATTATCCAGATGGCATCACCTGTACATGCATGCTATGGCATTTACTGGTTTGATAAAAATTACCTACGACAGACAGCAAGTAGCAGCCAACCAAGTACTCAACCTAACAGGCATTAACATACTGAAATTTGGTGACTGACAAGTATAAGTCGAATATCCTCTTCGAGTAATTAAAATATTTTCATAATCACCCCTTTTTTCAAGAGTGTCAATGCCTTAGAGAACTTGAAACTTGAATTGATATTCAAAATGCTGTCTAGAAGAATGTAAAAAGAAAAAAAAAAGAAAAATATATGTAAAAGCACTGTTCTGAGTAGGATTCGCATTGTAAATTTTACAAGCTCTACTATGTCTCTGATGCTACCAAAGCAGGGAACATGCTACTATCTTATCTGACAAAATTCATCTAAGATAAAAAAAAAAAATTGGCATTCTCAAAAAGAAACCTGTCAATTTTGTGAATCTTGGAAAAAAAGCTTTTTGGTCCCTCATGCAAATTACAATACTATCTCTGTATAACATGTCATATGAGTTGAGATTCTGCAGAAATGTCTTATCAAAGAAGATGAGGAGAAATGAACATGTCGTTAACAGGTTATGGATGTGCACAAAGGTATTCCATTTCCATTCATGAACTCCATAAATTAAGAACATGTGACCGGTTGGGAAATCAGACAGAAGCTTTAGATTCCCATGAACCCACAAAATATATCTTGACATTTACAGATTTTGATGAGAAATATGGTATGGTTTTTCACATTTTCTTTGATTCAAATTGAAGCCGTACAGGCCTGTGTTGCCAATCCATCTTTAAAACTCCTATATTTAGGTCTAACCACTGATCTACTGCCTAAAATACATGGCCAGGTAGGGTGCAGTCTAATGCATGCCAATCACAAGTCAAAGTAGGTGCAACCGTGTGTTTCCCTTGATAAATGAAGTACTATGGTCAAACCGCACACTTATTCTCATATTCACTGAAAATGCTCATTCAGAGGAAATGAGGATGAAAAATGAAAATGGAAAAGGTGATGCAAAAACCATCACAAAACATTCCCATAGGAGACATTACTCCTGGTGTCATTTCATTAATAAAGACATGCTGTTTGCACGAGCTGCATCAAGCAAAGAGTATGCCCTGCACATGTTCTGGTAATGAGCTATTTGATTTATACTTTTCTTAAGTACACAGTGGCAATAATTTGGCGTTTGATATATTGTATGATTCACATGTTTTCTGAAGTAAGCAGCACCTTTATTTAGAAAGTTTCCATCCTACAAACCAACACATCCTACAGAGAACCAATTATACTCTCATAATGCAGATAGTGCCTTTTCCTCGTTAATTTAAAAACCATTTACCAAACTTCTAGACAAACAGTTGAGTTTATGGTACAAACTTTTCCAGAAATTCTTGCCAGATACTTTCTTAATTCAAGCCCCTAGTGCACATCGCAACCATTAATGTTAGCTCTGAACATGAGAAGAAACTAATAATTATCACTTGTTTTTTGTTACCACGTGATTTTACTTTCCAAAAAAGAAGAGTATTGATTGTACACTAGATATGAAAATTATAAAGCATTTGCAATCCTGTAGAGACATCATTAAACTTATCAAGCCTCATGCTTCATTGGTCACATTACTGGATCTGTGCTTTTTTCAACCATACAGCACTAATGCTTCCTGTAACCTACCATATCACTTTCTAAAGACAGACAGGAAGACATCTCAGATATGTGATAACTGGCACAGGATAATGGCTACTTGCTTCACAGCCCATCATATTTCATAAACTTCAAGCTTATCAGATCTTTTGCACTTTTTCCTGTCCTTTTGTGTAGTGTATAACTGCTGGCAACAAATGTTGTCCAAAACTGTCACGAAAAAAAAAAAAAAAAAAAAAAAAAGAACGTATAAATGTCAAGCAGCAGTAATCAAATGAGTTATGCTACATTTCATAAAGCCAAAGAACAACAATTGTTAAAGTTCACATCCAAGGTGCCACATGACCGTAGATGTCTTAGGATTGCTCAAAGCATTGGTTTAATTTGATTGCCAATGATGGTTCTAAGGACAATACTTTTCAATCTTTTTCAGGACATCTATACAAAAAGAACTCCCTGTTCATCTGGAGTCAAGGATTTAAGTCTTGACATTAGACACACCTAAAGGATAAATCAATGGAAGAAAGGTTTGAAAAAACTAATGTCGCTGTTCTCGTAAGAAGTGAAGAAAGAAAGACAATACTTTTACTTTGAAAAAAAAAATTTTTAATGACTTACGAAAACAGGTACTTATTTCCAGGTTTTCAAGACCTTATAAAAGATATCCAGGGCTCAATATTAGTGGTAGCCCTCTAGCCCTGAGGTAGTTGACTGCCAGGCCAGGCTACCAGGTTCTGCCTGCCAGGAGATGGCTTCGGCTACCTACGATTTTGTCAGCATAGTCAACATCAGTGACAAGCCTGACCAACTTTTTGCAACAAAGCATGTGTTACAATGCCTGCACAATCTTATTGCCAAATTTGTACGGAAGCGTATAAGTGCCACAACACACAACAAAATCACTCAACACACAACACAATTTCAACACGACACATTTAACTTCCCGACACAACACCAAAGAAAATCGCAACACAACACATTAACTTCTCGACACAACAGAAATAGATGGCGCTTTCGGTGTGGACGTCTTAGAAAAGCCACGAAAACCCACAACGATTCTGTAATTGTTTCCTTATTTTCTCAAGGCATTTATAATAATGTGTCACTTTGGGGTCCAGTAAAAGCTCACTTTTGATAACATTGTACTACAGAGAAGTTTTATTATCAGATAATTTGTTGTGAATGTTGCGTATTCTATGATGTGTGTGTGTGTGTGTGTGTGTGTGTGTGTGTGTGTGTGTGTATTGAGGGGGGGGGAGGGTATTATTGATGTTTAGAGTATTGAAGCCGGGAGATATATTAGCTATGGACAATCGGTGCGGATTTGACGGAAAATATAAGTGGATAATTATGAAACTTCAGAAAATTTTCTTCACTTATAAATAGTAACACTTATAAATAGTAATTCAAATTATCAGCTGACCTGAAAAATAGTATACCGTGAATCTAAAACAAAAAAACAAACCCAAAATTACAGAAAATAAGAATAATTAATTAAAATTAAAAGTAATAAAAATAATTTAAAAACTACAGCTAGTGTTCTAATTGTACTCAGACCGACCAATGTCATATGTGACAATTTATACATTCAGTGCACATCTGTACTTCATTAACTAGCATTTCATAGTAAATAGTAACACTGAACTTGTAATTTGACACAGAGCGCTGAAGTTAGTGTCTAGTTTCTAGTTTCCAGTTTCATTTTTTAAAAACGAACCTGGCAACCAGAAACTAGTGTCTTTTTCAAAAACGAACCTGGCAACCAGAAACTAGTTTCGTTTTTCAAATACCATGCTGAGAAGCCAGAATAATTTTTCCGGAGAGAAACAGGGGTGAGCAGAGGGAGAGGCAACCAGCGGTGTGCGTGTACCGCGACTAGGTAACTCTCACTGTGAAAGCCGGACAGGGTGTTACGGTCTCTGCTCACCGTGCGCTGAGACCGAGGCGGTCGCCGATCATTGCCTACGGCGCACAAGGAGCTTTCACCGCCGATGCCGGGCAGAGTATTCAGGGAGTTTTGTTTTTTCTCGCCATGTACTGAAGACTAGATGACCGCCTCTACGAGGCACAGGCCGCCTTTACAGCGAAAACCGTGAAGGGTGTTTTGGTGGGGTTGGGGGTTGGCGGAAGAGAGTGAGGAGGGGGAAGGGCCCCCAGGTTCTTCCTTTGTAGTTTGTGGTATCATTTTTAATTTTATTGAAAAAGAAAGATTCTGGCTTTTCAGAATCGTTTTTTTTAAAAAAGACACCTATTTCATTGACCGCTACTGTCTCGGTCTCAGCACACGGCGAGAAGAGAACGTATAACACCCTTTCCAACTTCCGCAGAGAAGGTTACCTGGTCACGGTAGACTTAAATCGCGCGTTGCCTCTACTCTGTCCACTCCTGTTTCTCCCCGTAAAAAACTATTCTGGCTTCTTAGAATCGTTTTTGAAGAACGAAACTAGTTTCTGGCTGCCAGAATCGTTTTTTAAAAAAAACGACACTGCTTTTTGGGCATCTAACCCAACCTAACCCTCAACCCCGCCTTCTCCCACCAACCTAAACACCCTGCAAGGCTTCCGCAGTGAAGGCTTCTTGTGCACTGTAGACGCCTATTAGAGGGTGAAATTGTCCACGGTGAGGGTTTAACTGGTCGCGGTAGAAAATAATTTTCACAGGTTGCCTCTCACTTCCTCCGCTCCTGTTTCTCTTTGCAAGAACGATTTTGGCTTCTCAGAATCTTTTTTGAAAAACGATACTAGTTTCTGGCTGCCAGAATCGTTTTTCGAAAAACGACTCTGGTTTCTGGGCATTAGAATCGTTTTTGAAAAACGAAACTTCAGCGCTCTATTTGACACTGCATACACTATTTGACACTTCCAAATTAAACTGAATAAAACAAAACTTGTTCCTGTGCTCACATGAATTGAAATTCCAATATTGTAACAGCCAGATAGACAACATGTTATTTTTAACAGTATTTAATGTTTTTATGCTATTATTTATAAATTAATTATATAGAACACCCCTTGAGATTACATGCTTACAAGCATAAGGAGCAAAATTGCAAGTGTTAGAAAACATTTACTGAACTAATTTATTTAGATAAGATACATTGCATTGATTATCAAATGTTTATGTTGCATTTACAATATTAGAATTTCAATTTATGTGAGCACAGGAACAAGTAACGATATATCCCCCGGCTTCAATACTCTAAACATTAATACCCCCCCCCTCCCTTCAATACACACACACACACACTCAGCATAGAATATGCAACATTCACAACAGATTATCTGATATTAAAACTACTCTGTAATACAATGTTTTCAAAAGTGCGCTTTCCTGGACCCAAAAGTGACACATTATTGTGAATGCCTTGAGAAAATAAGGAAACAATCACAGAATCGTTCTGTGGGTTTTCGCGGCTTTTCTAAGACGTCCGTGCCGAAAGCGCCATCTATTTCCGTTGTGTCGAGAAGTGAATGTGTTGTGTTGCGATTTTCTTTGGTGTTGTGTCGAGAAATTAAATGTGTTGAGTTGAAATTGTGTTGTGTGTTGAGTGATTTTGTTGTTTGTTGTGGCACTTATACGCTTCCATAAATTTGTTAGTTGTCTCCTTCAAACCTGTCAAACATTGCAAAGGGAAAATTGATTCACATAGCAGGCTGATATAATAACACCTTACCATAAATATATGTAGATATTTCATTATTTGCAATTATGGGGAAAGTAAACAATCAGACGGTAAATTAAGGTCAACACCATGTGACTTGTTTTCGGTTTCTTTTAGTACAAGTGTCAGCAGTTGTTCACAATTATATGGCTTGTTCATATGTATTAAGATGGTAAATATAATATTTATTAGACTTAAAGGGATAATAACTCTTCGTATGAAATCTGTATTTCACAATAAAAACATTGTGAGTGACTCATAAAAATATACTATATTCTGTTTTCCCACAAAAACGGCTGTTATAGCTATTATTCTGATATCTGAGCTTGTCTTTAGACCACGTGACCTCCATTGATGGCTATGCTCTGTTAAAATCTCTTAAGAGATTTTAACAAAAAACCAAACTTTTTAGAAAAAAACCAGGGACTAACTTTGAATGTAAAAATGGATTCATTAACCATTGGTAAGTATGGGAAAATTGTTGTTTACTCCAGGAAAATTCATTTTTTGGCCGAAACGAAGAGTTATTATCACTTTAAGGTACTGTCATTTGTATTTGACTAAGTTAAATTATGGATTTGGCAAGCGACAATGCATTTCACCTGTTTCAATATGTGTATAGCTTAATCAGAAGATAATTTTTAGAACAGGTTTAATTTTAAAATCAAATCACTCAGACAAGAGGACTGCACTGCCCACATATACTACATGAAACTATTTATGTACAAAGACCTTCCCCCTCTTTTTTAAAACTTGATTTTGCAATTCTCCCCCTCCCTCCACCAAATTAAAAAAATATTAATCTGGAAAGATAATTTTCACCCTTATTTGCTGGTAGTCAAACCCTGTTATACACATACTTATTTGTTGCATTCATTTTTTCTCTCAATTAAGTCCTTTTCAATTAAAATGGACAAATTCCATCTTACCTACGCCTATACTCCCTCTGAAAACCGAGAGAAAACTAAACAGTTCTCTATACCTTAGAAGGGCATGCTTGATATTGGAAGTTAATATAAGGTCTTTTAATTTCCCCTACGAAACACAAATCGTGACAGAGCATTATTTGCCAATACGGCGAGTCCCAGACCCCCTGATCCCTTTTGCTACCATTAATGTATTTTTGCTTAATGTCTTTCCAAAGTTTTATCACAGTATGAGGAGTGACAAACATCTCGGACCTTAATCAATAAGAAAGCCAAGCCACTGGGGCATTCACTCAGCCAATAGCAGACAGAGTGATCAATGCTCTAAGCTCAGCTGAATACAGAACAGACTCAGGCACTCTCAGGAGACAGCTCTCCAACCAAATTACATCTGATTAGGAAAACCACTTTTTTTCTTGAAATTGCGGGCAATGAAGATCCATGTAATTCCAAGTGATCATATATCCATGTGCGGGGGATACCCACAGGAAGTCATTCTTAGTGTTTTTCTACTACTCTGCAAATAAGTGGGAATTTTTCACCCGCTCTGAGAAAGAATGTTCACTGAATGTTGCAGTGGAATATAAAAGAGGAAGAAAATGGGCCAATCAATCTGGCTTTTATTATACATATAGCATGATCAGCTCAACTCATTGTATTTTGTTAGTTTGTATGTCCTTCCAATGGAAAGAAGGGAGGGGGGCATTATTTTGATGGACCAGTTTTGGTCTAATTTGGTTATTTGTAAGAAAGGTTTCATCTTGACTTGGATAGACTGGGTATAGTGACACCAGATCTACATTCAAGTTTCAATACCTCAACTGTTTATTACTGATTGAAGCCGGTACTACACAAATGCAATTACGTTACAGGATATGGAGCTTTCTGGACATAAATTACATCACTTCTAAAATGGTCCAATATATGAACTTAAATTACATTATGCAGGCTAATTATAGTAATAAATTCATTAGACAATATCCATCTACAACAACAGTGAAATGTACATTTAAACTTTGAAAATATATCTAAATATCAGAAGAAATTTTTGCTAAATGAGGAATATAGATGTAGCCAAATGAGTATGTTATGAAACTGCAGCTGTTGGGAATATATGAAAACCATTTAAAAAGTGTGGACTTATGGATATTTACCCTAAAATATACAGTAGTTTGCTTTGAAGTGCACAAAAATACACAAAATCCAAGATTTGTCTTATTAAGGTGATGTTATTGCATAATTTATTACTGGTATATATTAAGGAACTATCCTGATCAAAATATTGATAACAGAACCAGAGATGCATAATACTAATTGGGGTAGATAGCAATCATATTTTGCTAGATAAATCCATATCCACTGCAAAGAAAATCACCAAAATTGGTGTAGTTATAGAGAAAGGTTTAAAGAACAATTACTTATACCAAATTTTTGATAAGATCTTTTAAACTGATCTTAGGGACTTTTTATTTTTACAAAGGTCCAATGAAAACTGGTATAATTTTACATTTTTAGTGACAGAAATCTTTATATAGAGATTGTAAGGAAAGCAGTCGAATCCCTTTGTATTACTGGTGCATGGCTCTTTTTCCTGCTGGAATTTTTCTGATATAAGCCCAGGTAGTTGAGTGAATCAAGAAACCAAGACCACTGATATGACATCAGCAAAAAAAACCATAATTTTTCTGAAGGCAAATTAAGTACCTGAACATAACACGATAATACTATAGCAATCAGAAATATATAAAAGGGTTTACGTCATTAAAAGTAAGGCATAGGCCATGTATCTACAAGTTAATGACATATTCAAATAGGCCTGCTAAAATTAAGTGGTGGCTTTACATGCAAAGCAAAGTGCACAAATCTCCCTCTTAAACCTTTATTTGTTCAAAATTAAATTGACTTATTTGTCAAAATTTCAGGACCATTCATGTTCTGCATGAAGTATGTTTAATGGAGCTTTTATAGGAAGATTAAAATAATGCTACACATTGCCCGTGAAGACAAAGCACGGTAGATACAAACTGGTCAAATAAAAGTGCAGAATGTAGAGATGGGCAGCTAAAGCAACAACCCATGTAGACAAAGTAAAATGTGAATTAAAACTCTGAACATGATCTGTGTATCAGTCCTGTCAGTGACCTTTGCAAAGCTGTAGTAAAACACTGACTATATGCTTGAATGTGGGTTTAGAGACGTGCGATGGCTATGTGAAAAATAAAACCTAAGGGTTCTACACCTTTTATTAAAGGTCAGTAAACAGTGTACAGTCAGGTTTCACTGGGTGTAGGTAGGAACTACTTCCTCTTCATGCCACTGGATTGACAATAATGGCTGCAGGTGTTATTGCAAAGTTGTTAATCAACTGACATTTCTGAATAACGGAAATGCTGAAAAGCATTACAAATGTGAAAGAATAGGTATAATTTTGGCTTTAACTAATATGAAATATTTATTCTTATGTGTTTTGGACCAATAACAAATGTGAATTATTTTATGCTTACTAAACATCAGATCTGAACGACATAATGGGGCTGATACCCCATGCTTTGCATATGTTTGATATCTGGATTTAAAACCAGATTCAAACCAGACTAAACAAAATACTGATACTCAAAGAATGAAATCAGTCATTCAGGATAAACAAAAAAATGCTTAGTGAGTGTAGTGAATGACCAATATTAAAAAAAATCCCTGTCCTTCTGAATACTGTAATTTGTAAATGATGCTACATCTGATTAAGCTGGTAGCTGAGTATAAATACTGACTGAAATGTGCCAGTTGTTTATAACACAGCGATCAGCAATGTGTTTGCTGCACTGAGCACATTCAGTCACAATCATGCCTAGCTATTTTCTATCCAGCATTTCTATTGAAAGTGCCATACTGCACTTTTAATATTTGTAGAATAACAATTCTAGCACATTCCTTGTAACTCACCACCTTAAAGTGCATGAAAGAAAAAATGATTGACCAAGTGTAATTATTTTTTTGGACAATATCAATAGTACAACAGAAATGAATTCAACAATCTAAAATGCAAGAATTAGTGAAAGGTAAACAAAGGAATATAAGAAGTAAATTAAATATCATTATAGACAGTTTGCAGTAATGGGCAACACATGCAACTGTATGTCTACACATTGTGTATGGATATGGGTGATTATTTCATAAGTAAAAAAAAAAAATAATAATAATAAGGACAAATTAACACATACACACACAAACACACACTATAGTAACTGCTAGAATCATCATTATTAATATTATGTTAAAAAAAAACAAACATTCTAGCTGCCTCTTTCCACTGAAGCATGCAGTGAATGCTCCCTGGATGAAGTAGGGTTTGTTCAGATTGATATGTAAATAACACAAAGTGGATAATGTGTTAAGTGACTACTTTAATGCACTCTTGTGAAACTGATGCTGCCGTTATATCTGGATCAAAGACAGTTTTATCTAACAAGTTCAAGTAAGTTAAAAGGGTCAAACAGTATATACTAACTGATTACTTTGCAATGTATGGTTAAAATAAGGTCTAGGAAATGTGCTTCTTCACACAATTACTGCAAACAGCTGTATGTAAACCTACTTGGAAGATATCACAGTTGGAAAAGAACTGTCTTTAAATAAATGTTTTGCATATTTAAGAGGACCACAAATCAAATTTTTTGTAATAGTTATTCATAAGGTAAATAAAACGATAAATGGTAAATTCAAAACTGGTTTCGCCACTTCTGTATCTCCCCCGCCACACATACATGCATATGTAAATGATTTCTGTTTTCAAGATGTGCATGAAGCAGAATATACCACAATTTCACCGACAGAAAAGAATGTTTTCTTACTGTGAGGTGAGGTGACCTTTAGTGCATTCCTACAGAATTGCGCCAAAAGACCTTATGAAAGATCATCTTCAAGTTTAGAGACAATAAATCGTAAGCACTACATGCCCCTATATGAGAGATGTTAATTCAAATCATAATTTGAGATTTGAAATTGTTAATAAGGATGCTTGTAAGGGGTAATAAAGAAAAAGAGAACACATCCCTTGTCATATTTTTAATATCAAAAACACAAAAATGCTAGCAATGTTGCTATTAGATATGTTACAAAATTGTGCAAATGCTGGCACATTTATGCACTGCTTAATCATAAATGGCAAAACTTTCTATCTTTGAACATCAATATAGAAAAAAAATGGTTGAGTACATTTAATGGGGTAAAATGTTCAGGATAGCCTGAGTAACTGTAACTATTTAATGGAACTTGATAGCTTCAACAAATACAACATACAAAGTTGTATTGATTAAGACTGGCTAACACTCTCTCTAAAGGTTAATCTGCACGCACCACTGTAAAAGACACAGAGTGTTACAGCAGGTTTTTTGTTCTTGTCATAAAACCAGACCTAATTTGACCATTTGCAAATGGCAGGTTCACCTTTTTTAAAAGAAAAAGCACAAGACGTGTCTTAATGGAACAGAGTTTTCAAAAATAAACCTCTGTTAGGTAAAACCATTAATTTCTCTCTACATCATTGACGGAAGTATTAATTGCTAATGCACGTCTGGCATTCGAGTAAAGAGGATGGCTGTTCCAACTGGCCAACTTTACATCTTCAAGAAAATTCCAAATTATTTGACTAACTGATTTTTTTCAGTAAAAAAGAAAGGGATTTTTTTTCAACTAGGGGCAAAGCAAAAGACACTTCAGTAATATGACTTCTTCATTTAAAAAAATGCCAAATTTAAATAGAGATCAGACAAACTCTCAACAGGTCAGACTGCCACTGTGATTGACCTCATATCTGCCCAGAAGGGATAAAAAGGTATTAGTTGGCTAATCAGATATCTCATATTAGAAATAATTGCCCCTGGTCAATGGCATATGGAATCTCAACTGACCAACCAGACCCGTAGATAGCAATGAAGATTGGTCTCACAAAATAAAAATAACAGAAGCAAGATAAGAAACTATATATATTTGTGCCTGTTGCTATGGTTAAATACAACCAGTTCTCAATTCTATATGCAAAGGTGGGTTGCAGTATTCTTCATATCAAAATTCACTAAGTGAGGAAAGGCCACTGTAGTAAACTGCTTACTTATTTATGCAAGTAGAAAGAAAAAGAACAAGGGAGTTTATGTTGCAAAGGGAAGGAGGATACAGAAGATTTAATATTATTTCAGCATGATTTGTTTGATATTCCTTGAATCTGTTTCTGTAAGACATATATCCTGACAAATACCAGTCTCACCAATATCAACTGTTACCAGACAAGTAACTTTTACAGTTGCTGTTGACATTTCAACTGCATTGGTATTACAATCTAGCAAGCAAAGTGCATCATTTAATAATTACAGACCAGCATGAGTTGATTGTGTATGCAAAGGTAAGCCAATCTTTATGGAGGGCATCTCCATCATCACCATCATAATTCTCTTAACTTGGGGTTCATTAACCTTTTTTTAACAAAAATTTATGAAGATGACTCTCCACACAGACATCTCATCTTTTAACAACAATGTCTAGGAGATCAGAATTTATATCTTCAGTACAGAAGTGCACAAGGTGACAGGTTTCCTCTTTTTTCCTGATAATTCTTAAAAGAAACAAAAATAACATTTTGGGATAATTTCAATTAATAAAAAATATGTTTTAATTATTTCCCATAATATATTTACCTTAACCCATAACACATACATCATCTTTAGACACACAGGACTTTTTCCCTTCACCCAAATAGAAAAAAAAAGGATTCAGTTCTTAAGGCTCATAATATAACACTACACAATATACACTAAAAGAGAGAACTTCTCCATTAATCTATGCTTGGTCCATGCAGATCCTCATGAAGCAAGGATATAAATACAAGAAATTAACTTGAACAGAAAAAATTCATCAAAAGCAAATATTTCAACTCTGAAATATCATATGAAGCAAACAATCCATTTCTTTTTAAAGACAAATTTAAAACCACTGCATACATTCCCATGTTATTTTCAGATTACAGATAGCATATATCCAATCAGTCTTATCACAAAGCAATTAACATATCTTAATTCTTCTGCCTTCTGTCATGATCTTCTTAATATTGATTCCAAGATACATGTAAATAGTTGACGAGTTTGAATACACTTGATGAGTTTTAATCATAAGGAAATACCTGAACTCTCACTTTAAGCTTCACAAATGGTAAAACGACTGTTCCTACAACGTATGTATCTATTTGCTTGAATGTTGATTTTACTATTAGAACAAATGTGAGTCACTTGTTGTCAGCAGTAACTTTTACCAGAAAGAGTTAAAACTTAACACCAACTATATAGCTAAAAAAAAAAAAAAAGACAAAAAGCCCTTAGTGTGCATTGCCAGAAGGTTGAATAAAGTTCAGGTGAAATGTGATAAAGGCACACTTGGGCAGACCACATGTGTCTTCCACATATTCAGAAGTAACATATCAAGAGCACAATGTGTCTAGTCCTGTGGTCTACAGGCCACACCAACCAGCACATGAACTTATATACACCTGTAACTTGAGATTGACAGCAACCACTGTTATTAGTCTCTCCTGAACCACTCCATACAGATTAAGTGACTTAGTTTGTCATCGATTCACCTATGGGCTACAGCCTTATATTCATTATTTATAAGTGGTGCAGACAAGATGTCCAAAATTTTTTATATACAGATAAGTACGTAAAAAAGAGGAAGAATTAAAAATTTTTTTTTTTCATATGGTGATACATGAGAGAACCAACTAATGCTGATATCTATGCAATTATGTGCATAACATTGAACTTGGAGAGCTAAGTTTACCATCTGATGATTTTTTCCCAATTTGAGATAAAACAATGCTTTGTAATCGTATTCCATTAGTTTCCCAGAGGAAAACAAGTTGCTGGGTTAGAAAGTCCAATCACTGAGTAGACACTATTCCAAGAGTCTGACTTCAACTTAATTGCCCTTGCCAGCAGAGGGGGAAGCTCTAATGTGCGATTGGTTAAATCAACACATAATTTTATGCTTATTTTCACTTGCATTGTAACTAACTTGCCATTGATTTAACAATGGGTGTATTAGGGCTGATGTGCATCCAGTGATTGTTGTTGCTTATACTGATCATTCCACTATATCCATTTATGTGTACTGGAGAGTCGGTGATCCCATAACAGAAAACAATATTTTCAAAGAGAATTAGGCATTCCCATATCAGTTCAAAAGATCTCAAGTTGAATATAGACAATGTGTGAAGTGACCCCATTAGGTGCCAAGATGTTATTTTTTGTCCTTTTTAGTACACAGTTATTGATGGTGGGGACAAAATATCTTTCAAGTTTGATCTTATAATAGAATTTATTTTTAAAAGAGCAATAGGTGCTAAAAAGGAGTGACCTCATTTTGAAGCCATATACATTATTTACATGTTTGGCATTTTTTAGGTACAAGAAAATTGGTAATCTACTGAAAACATCCTCCCAGTATTGATAATCATTAATAATAAAACTAGCTGAAAAATACATGATAGATGCATTCAGTCTCTTAATCAGACATCAGATAATTACCAAATATACACATCAATATACAACATTGATCAAATGGTGCTGATGTAAGCACACTGTCACAGGAAACATGGGATCTACAAGATTTGCCAACCCTGACAGTCAGTTGGCAGAAATTCAATAGACTAGTTGTTAACGTATGCTTCTTCAATGACTATTTGCAGTGTGGCAAACTGCAGGTAGATGGCACTAGTATCAAGTCAGCTAGCTGAATGGACATACATAAGGCGGTAGGTAGGGAGGAGCTTCAGTGAGTTCAGATGAGAAAAAACTTTTCAAAAGCTAGCTGGTAAAATTATTCTAAATGTTTGTTTGTGTAACTGTGTAATTGTAACCTTGTCAGAAAGGGCATGAACCCACCACACTTTATTGGATTAGGAAGGTATTTATACATCTGTGAGGGAGCATGGAAATAGAATGCCCAGCTCATTCAAATGGATTATTTGCCTTTGGATACAAGTCCAGCATGGGGAAAGAAAATCCAAGATAACAAAGTATGTTTATTGGTGTTAAGTGGTCGGCACCAAAGTTAAGTTAAAAACATTAACTGAGTTAACCTCACTGTGCCAGGAACAAAGTGGAAGTTCAAACAGTTCTAAGATGAAGGAAGAAGGCAGTGTAGAAGATATTGGTCATCAGACGTAAGCCCATTTCATACAATTAAAAAATAACAGCTGACACAGGAGACTTAAGATAGGACGAGTCAGTTGCAATCATTTCAGATTCTCACCACCAGTCAACATGAATAACTCAACCACCCCTGGAATAGATGTGAACACAACAGATCAAGACTCTGCCTCAGTGTTTGCTAAGTTCATGACAGCAGGGGTAGTGATAGGATTTGTTGGATTTGTGGAAAATTTAATATCACTGATAGCACTTTTGAATATGAGAAGACCCTTTGAAGCGTTTCACCTTCTGCTCATCAATTTGGCAGTCTCAGACCTGGTGGTAGTGGGTCTAGCTGCTGTGGGATCTCTTATAATGCTGGTCAACTTCAATTTGGACCAGTGTGATTCTATGGTGTTTGTGGCCCGTGTCATCATGGAGATGTCGTACATTGCCCTCCTCACACCTGTATTAGCAACCTCTGCTCTAGTTGTCAACCAGTATCTTGCCATTACCAAACCACTGCGCTACCAGACAATTGCCACACAGCGCAGAATAGCTGGCTCTATCATAGCTCTGTGGGTGGCCACAGCACTGATTGGGGTAATTCTGCACATAGCAGGCTACCCAAAGTTGTTTGAAGATCCAGGATGCAATATTTATGGTGAAAATTCTAACTACTTAGTCATCCGATCGGCTACATTCACAGTCCTCCTGATTCTCATCACAGCATTAGTTGTTATCGTTTACATTCAAATGTTTTATGCTATCAAACAACGTGTCCTGACTTCAGCAGTCCACCAACAAGAGCGTAGCCACCATGCTGATCACAAACTTAACATCACCATTGCTATCTTGTTTGGAACAGTGCTCCTATTCTGGATTCCTGGTATTGCTGATAGCATTTTGGTCATTTTCATGATGGCCGGGACCCACTTCACCATGGAATTTGTCATCTTTCACCAAGTGACCAATCTACTCTTTCTAGCCAATGCTTTGATCGACCCTTTCATCTATGGGATAAGACTACAAGAGGTGCGTGCTGGCTACCAGAAACTATTCAGACATTTGTCAAAGTTGCCTTGTTCAGAAGAAGATGCATTTTTCAAGGAAAAGAACAGGAAAGTTTCCTACACACAGTGCCATACTACTACTACAGAGGATGTTAAAACTTCTAACATTTAACAAGGCAATGGAACTTGATAAATCCTAAAAAAAAAAATAAAAATAACAATGAACAATAATAGTGAAAATTGCACTTGACCTGAACTCCATGTCACCTGAGTGTATCACCAAGAGTATGTGTAAAAAGTTCATAAAAGAGAAGCAATCAAGGTGATTATTGAAAGGATGTAATGTAAGTACTTGTATGCCTGTGTGATACAATAGCTGAACAGCAGATAAGACTGATATCAATATCATTGCATACTTCAGAAATTTTAAACAGTTTGCTGTGCTTTACAGTCCTTTGTGGAATTTTATATTAGTAGTAGGATGCCTATATTAACTCTCATTTATTCACAGGTGTAGACAGGAGACAGGTGTTTTGATGACTTATAAATAAAATGGCTTGTTTTCACTGGATAAAGCATGCAAGGCATGACAGTTTGCTACATAGAACTTTGAGGTTTGTGGCCATTACAAGCATTTTTGGGTAATTTACCGATTTGATTGGGGAATCTTTTATATCACATTGTCAGGTTTTCTTGATTAGATGTTATTATATAATAAGAATTCAACTATTTCACAAATAAAATTTTCAATTTGGTTGATGAGCCCTTGTTATAAAATTGTATAACAACTGTATTATAATGAAAATTAATGTCTTGGTCAGACTAACAGTTGATGATGGAAATAATGTATTTGAGATAAAAATATATCAGCAGTTAAACTACTGATATCACATTAGTTCTTAAAATGTTTCAGAAGAGAAAATGCCTTAAAGCTTTATATGAATTTAGTAGAAATTATTTAAAAAAAAAAAAAAAAAAAAAAAAAAAAACAGGTTTAGTTTGTCAACTACATATTATTCAGTGCATTACAGCAAAGCTCACTGAAAGTTACTGGGGCATATCATTTTCTTTTATCATAAAAAGAAGCTGCTTACTATGGCAACTTCCGAATATATTAGTAAAAATATTGATGTCCTCATCACCAGACAAAAAAGCAGTGAAAGTAACTGTAGCAACTTTCAAATACACTAGAGATGATATTCACACCCACTTCACTGCACAGCTTTCCAATAAAGGTGTACTGTAAAGAACTCCAAGCACAGAAAACAAAATATATGGCAAGCCATGCCTAAACACGACATGACATTTTCTAAAATCTCTCTGCAGAACTGTGCACCTGAGGCATCTGTATCTACTGTCAATCACACACAACATGACATCCAACAATTAGTTGACCAATTTTTAAGGACCAGTGGCACATAACATTCTTACACGGTTTCTGTGTCAATCAAGGTGAGAGGATAAATATGATCTACAGGACACGCACTCTACAAATCAGAACCTCAAAACTGCTTTAATTTGGACTAATGGAGCACATTTTGTGGTATTCTTTGCAGATACATTACCAGTCAATCATGGCTAATATTTGGGGTTGTCTAGATTCTTCCAAGAATTATAACGTGCATTGCATGATGTTTCTATAGCCTGACAGCTGATACTTTAGTCGGGATATAAGCTATCCTGTCACTTTTTCTTAGTGTTGCGGTTTTTATTAAAGATGTGACACCATATGACCAGACAGCATCTTCAATTCAGAGAATTAAGGAATCATCGGACATTCACATTGACTGTGAAATGAAACTTTATAAGGCTATGAAATTTAATAGAGCAAACTATTTATTAGGGACTGATCGACGTAGTTATATATATCATACAATACTTTTTCTAAAGCCCCATTCTTTTTCTTCACAGGCTATTTAGTCTTCAAACTGGTCAACAAAGTTAGGTCAACACCCTTACAACTGTGTCATCCCTGGCCAAACAGTATAGTAATATCATCTAGTTTCATTCTGTACCTGTAAACATATACTTCAAAGCACTTCACCTTGCCATTGTTGCAGGCTATGTGGTTAACTGTGGAACACACAAAAGACAACTATCTATCGGAGCTCATCATGGCATGCATAAAAATATAAATATTCAAGTAAAAAAAAAAAAACATTTTCTTTCAGTTTGCTGAGAAATGCTGTAAAAATCCACAAGTTTATAACTCTTGTTTTGTCTTCGGCACACTAGCAATATACAAACTTTAAGCAGGCTAAAGATTTGAACAGCAGGTCAGTTATGTGCTGAACAAAAGTGTTCAATTAGCTAAGTGGCAACAGGGCTATTGATTTCACCCTGTATGCAGTAGCTAGTGGTCAGAAGTACACTTGGTTACAAGGCCCAAAAATAGCCCCTGTGGGCAAAGGCCTCAGTTATAGCAATGGCACTACCACTTGTATAACTAGAGGATCAGAGAGGCGATACCGCCTCCTGATATTGTACCACCAGCTGGGGTAAGCGCATTTGTATGGGAAAGAAAAAGAAAGTGGGGCCCCACCTGTATGGTTGTGGGTGACAAGCTGCAGGAAATGTAGTAAACAAGGTGTTTTTTTTTTTATTTTCTGTTTTGGCATCTAATGGCTGCTTTTCCCATGAAAATGCACCGATTGACCCCGAACTTCCACACATTAAAGCAGTCTGCAATTGTAACCCCTCAGTATAATATGAGAGCTAAGGTCTGCTTAGTTTCTGAACATTGGCACAAACAAATATCTTTTTGCAGAAATTCCCTTTTTTGCGATCTAGGAGGATAATTGGTAATGGTGCCTTTTATCCCACGCCACCCTGCGGAGCCGTACGATATGGGTTGGTACTAAAACCACGAATACCCCCAGCTTACACACTGGTGGTACTAACTATGGGCATATCTTTGCCAGTTTTGAAAGTATAAGCACTGAAAAAAGTTGCAAAGTTCAGTCCATGGTGAAAAGTAGGTCAAAGGTCAATTTCAAGGTCACAGTTAAATTGCCAGTATATGACTTCCTATTCAACTTCAATAGTAACTATTGACCCAACTCTTCTAGTTTTGGAGATATAAGAGACTAAAAATTTTCAAACTTCAGTTAATGGTGAAAAGTAGGAATGTACTTTTTGATACAGCATAACTCGTGAACCATATGGAAAACAAAAAAACGGAGACCACCCTCAGTGTTGGGCTTGACATGCTCTATCAAATGCAAAAAACAAGAGGTCTCTAGCATTAACGACTCCAGAATTAGAGAGAGTTTTATGTTTCAGCATCTAATGGCCGCTGCTCCCATGAAAATGCATCGATTGACTCAAAACTCACAGAGATGAAAGATAACCTGAAGGGTAACAACTACCAAAAATATTAGAGGTTAGGTCTGCGTAGGTTCTGAATATCAGCACAAATAATTTTTTTTTCGTAAAAAATTCCCTTTTTTTGAAAATTTTGGCCTGTTTGACCTTGAAATAAAGGTCAAAGGTCAAATCCAAGGGCATATTTGGAATCCTCATATGTGACTTTCGGTCAGACTTCTATATTAATTTTTCCCATAATTCCTTCAGTTTGGGAGATATATAGCATTGAATTTTCAAAAATTCTGACTAGGGTGCATTTCAACGAGCGTCATGCCCAGGCAATTGCACCGATCGAGACAAAAAAACCAGGGGGTTCAAGTTGAGATTATATGTGACCTAAATCCAAGAGATGGGGACACAAGCCCATGCAGTCTAGGAGGAGAAGCGGTAACGGTGACTTGTATCCCACGCCACCCTGCGGAGCCGGCGGAGCTCACGGAGCCGGCGGAGCTTACGGAGCCGGCGGAGCCGTACGATACGGGTCGGGACTAAAACCATGAGTACCGCCAGCGTACACGCTGGTGGTACTAATTAATGCCACTTCATCAGTTATTCACTATGACTTAAATTGAAACAATGTTTCTTTATAATATCATGGTACCTTATCTATCAGTAAGCACTTACAAATTGGCTTATTTATTCAGACCAAAGTCCTTTTTATTGATTGCCAAAGGCAAAATGACCAGCTTCTTATCTAACAAGATGTAGACATAAGGGCCATTCACACTAGCAAATAAACCGCGGTCCAGTGAAAGTCTATAGAATCGCAGTCAAATGAACCCACTGTCTTTGCGTTCACAACTTCATGCTGATGCCAAGAGTGATAGACTTTACCTATCGTACTGCCTGTAAAGCATCCGTACTACTGTTCTAATTAGAAAGAAATATGCACAACATGGTGGAAGTTCAATGATTGTTATGCTGTACAAAATATTCACACCCCATTTCCATAGATTAGATCGACCTACTTTAGATTGACCTAACTCCCTGGGGGTTCACGCTAAATAGCTGTCAGCCGGGTGGACACGAAAGTTAATTACCCCCTTACAGCTTGTAGTAGGCGGGACGGACATTTAAGTCGGATTATCTGAAAGTAATCTAGTGAGACTCCCCGCGGGGATAGATCGATCTAAAATCTATGGGAATAGAGCCTTAGTCAACTTGTGTCAAGAAACACTTTCATGGGAATAAAATGCATTTTTATTTTGGCAAATGTGTGCGGCAAGAAGGAAAAGCAGACTTAAAGTCTGATGAATTGCCCACTTGTACTCTTGTCTGCTTTTTAGAGTTTTCCATGATAGAACCTTAGTCTAAATCTGTGTTTATTTGGACTGTGGTCGGTGGGGGGTACGTAATTGGTTCACATTAGAAAAAGTTAACCACAATACAACCGCGATCAGGCTTTAACAGCCGTCGGAATTGTCAGTGTGAATGGCCTTATATTTGCCTTAACTCTGATAGATCAGAAACAAAATGAAAGGATTCTTGTACTTTAAAGAATTAACCATTTTATTATAATTCTAATTAAGAATTTACATTTCAGATAAATAGCGTAAAACTTCATTAGAAAACTGACACCTCTTTCATAACATAACCTTAAGAAAAGAGTTACTCACATCTCAATTTCACCAACCCAGGCCCCATTCACCTGGTAGCCACTGATTATGATATAGACTACTAGTTGTAACTCATTAATACTGGTGTTATCTTATTGATTAATGACATGCACCACTTCAGTTGGATTCCTTTTTCGAACAAAATTACTCAATCATGTACACTGCCTTAGTTAGTGGAATTGCTTGGGGAATGGGGAGGCTGATATTGCTGAGAAAAAGGCAAAATATGAGGCTTATCAAAACAATTGCAAGCATCATTTTCAAAAGAGACCTCCTTCCCCTCTTTTATGCAATATAAATACTTTATGATTACTGAAACTATCCATAAAAATATATGGCCTTGAAGTTAATCCACTACACAGGAATGACAGTTAATTTGATAGTAAAAAGTATCTTCCTCCCGAGCATGTTTTTGTTAGGAATTTTTCAAATACAAATACTCCAAATATAGAGACTTGATGCTCCACTGAGAAACATTGTTAAAAATCGTATGAGTCTTAATACAAGTGAGGTGCTGTTTCATCATTTTGGTTCAATATGGAGTCTTGCCTTTCAAGCACAGGAGTAGGGGCCAACAGATTCTATAAAAATCTGTGGAGAAAGTTCACTGTAAAAACTGCTCTAAGGGAGATATATTTCAATAAAAAATGTACCTTTTTCCACAATGAAAACTATTTTAAATAGAAACTCTACACATAAAAAAGCAAAAAAATTCTGCCTGTTATTCTTTGTTTGATTTACAACCAAATCTCAATTCAGCATTTCAGGCCTCTTTACATTGAATGTTGCATCTTAGTGATAGAGCTGTACCAATATTTAGTGATACAGCTGTACCAATATGTTTTGAGAGATTGACAACTTCAAAGCCAAAGAGAGTTGTCTCAACACAACCTCCATCTTTTGCCTGTACACCAGAAAGCAGACTCCTGTATAACTTGTGAATATAAAGAACAATGAGGCTTAATTAAATGGAAGAACCTCTCCAAACATATTCAATTACGACTGTGCTGATAAGATATAACATTTGATGTGAAAAGGCATTTAGTGTGATGCTGTACTGATTAAGTGAGCTGTGCAAACAGAGAACAATCTAGGATCATGATGGCCCATGTCACTGATGAATACTCATCAGAAGCAACAATAATACAAATTTGTAGTTTGTGATCTGTGGGGTTTGTCCCATGCCAGTTGGTAAGCCATAACCAAAAGACATCATTTCACCAACCCAGAAAAATAGTACGAATATTTAAAAAAATTGGACAAACACTGACCTTCACACCTTCCAGTTAATGGCAGATCCTAAAGAAGATATGTGCTCTTCACACTTGAGCTTTGAAAGCCTAAACATTGACATTGCTGAACTCAATGAGGTCAGATTTCCAGGAAAAGGTTGTGTGACAGAAATAGTGTAGGGTATACTCCCTCTGGTCTTGGACATTAAAGCAAGAAATATGTCTCTAAAGAGTTGACCTTATCAGATATGAAAATGGAACCTTCAAAATAACCTGTAAAAAATGCAAGTGCTTAAGGTGTGTGTGTGTGTGTGTGTGTGTGTGTGTGTGTGTGTGTGTGTATGCATGCATGCATGTGGAGGCTATTTATACTGCAACATCTCTATTTTATGATAATAAACAACAATGCTTCCAAGCTTATTAACCTAACCACTGGTAGCAATGACAGATTCATTATAAATTGGTTCTTTCTGGAACAAACTCTCATGGGACTTAGTGAAAATGCACCTACATACTCTGACAGCAAAGCAGGAGAAAAAGGAGAGCTTTTACTTTGTCATCTGCCATATACTGTCATATATGCCCAAATGCTAAGAATTTAAGTGTAGAGTGCTGAGGAATGAGTGTCAGCATAATTGGAGTTAAATGCAAATCAAGCTTCACGGGTAAGTTTGTTTAATTGGTTTAATTAAAGAAACTTTCAAAAATTTCACTTGATGAATCTGGCAGGCCACGTAAAGATAGGAACGTGTCTAGCACCATCCTATTCACTAAAGCATCCCACACATTTTCCTACATGGACACAGAACCTGTAATTCTCATATATTTATCAATTACAACTTTACAAACATGCAAAGCCATAACAATGCTCCTCAAGGATTGCTTATGGCTCAGCCTGACACATGCAGAATCTGAGTCACTGAATTTTTCAATATATCACATTGCCATGTACACCTAGAGATGTTAAGTAACTGTTGGAATATACATTTTATTTGGTTCAAGGTTTTTTTTTCAGTTAAATGCAAGTTCTTTCTCTCCATATGTGAGTTAAATAATGCACTGCAACCCTACTGTTCTAATTTCAAGAAATTACAACTTAAAAAAATACAGTATCTCTAAAATTCACAATTTTCCCCTAGCAAAAAGATTGAGTAATTACCACAAATAATGTTTGACATTTTCAACTTATGTGGCATAAAATATGCCATGGGTTCTGATTTATAGATATGGGCAAATTCAGCTAGCACTGCACAGAGCAAAAACAAATGGTCTAAATTTGAATGTTTTATTTTCAACTCATTAATGGAACAAGGATGGACATGAGGACAGCTTGAGGGTCACGCAGCAGACAGACAACACTGGTGAGCTCTGGTGAATGCCTTACGTGCCACAATCCCACGAAGAGGACAATCAGTCTTTAATGGCCACCACTAGCTACCCCAAATGGATAGTGAAAAAGCAAAAAGCATACGAGTCAATTGTCACACCATGAAATTGTCAAGATTAATCACTGTGTAAAGATTAAATATTTAGCAAACAACACCTACAATATGAAAAATTAAGTTCATCCAAATCCTGAATGTGAAACAATTGTGCTTCATCAATATTTATTAGCAAATTAACCTAGTTTTTGTTCCACTCCAAGTGCCTACATTACTCTTGTTTGACAGAAGTCATAGTTCCACAAAACGTAGGTGTTATCACAGTAAGGAAAGGAAACTGTCACTCTTCATTAATGAGAAAAGTGAGACATCATTACTCTGAGTGAAATCTCAAAAGAGAGGCAAATTATGAACCATAACATGGCCTGAGCGTGAGTTTACTGAAAGTGGGCCACAAAGGAATTTCTGAAATATTAAGCTGAAAAAAAAAAAAAAAAAAAAAAAAAAAAAAAAAAAAAAAAAAAAAAAGACTAGTTAAGATGAAGAGTTTTTTTTTATAAGATACAAAAATGTTGAAACATTTTGAAGAGGTAAAAGCTGGACCAAAAACCTAAACTTACATGTGCTCACCTCCTGTGCAAAAGGTTCTGGGTTCAATTCCCATTGCTGGGTCATACCAAAGACCACTTCAAAATTGGGTTGGTGAGGTGAGAACATCTCACGTTTGAGCAGATCCACAAAAAACAGGAGTAAATATATCAACAATCACAGGATTTTAATACAACATTTATATTGTATAAGCCCACTTTTATGAGGTGATATATATATCCAATCTTGTGAGAACATGTTTTTACAGATTAAAAAAATTCTCCATTATCCATTATATGTGTCTGGGTGATTATAAAAACATGGCTTATATGTTTTAATTCAATTACAATTCAATGTAATGCTCAGATGAGAGAGAGAGTTAATCTTATCAGACAAACATGCTCATATTACACTCTTAAAAATATTTTGAAATGTACACTCCCTAAACACACAAATAGAACACTCAAGCAATGAATTATATCTTAGAGCTCTTTAAACAGAACTGCCCTCAAAAAGCTGCTATCAGGACTTAAAATTTACTTCTTTTCACCATTCTAATGAATAAGGGAATCAGCATTGCTGGCTAGGGTTACAAAACTGTTTTACATATAATAATCCAACTAAAACAGTCGGATTATATCAGATATTATAAACAACTGTTCAATCAGTCATTTTTAAAAGCAAGCTTGTCATCAAAACAAGAATGGCATTTTAGGCTTATGTCATTGGCGGAAGTGTACATATTGGAAGAAATTTATGAGGTTGTGATTTACAGCAAAAGCCTGTCCCATTTGAAGGACGTGTTACCATTAATGATATTCAAACTTCCATCATATGCTTCAGTATTATGTAATTAGTTCTGATACCCAATTAAATAATTCATCTTCTTTCATGAATCACTGTTCCACTTCAGTCTGTCACTTGCAGTTAGAACAGAGTTGCACAATTTTAACACACTGATAGCAAACTTTTAAGTCTCATTATTTATTCATTGAATCAATCAGCCTCTATCAAAATGCAAATAAATACCACAACTATGTCCATAACGCTTGACTGATTTTCCACATACCTAAAATAATCTAGTGACAGTCAATGACAGATTTGTAGTTAACATCTATACCTGTTTTTTTCTTTTGTATTTCTGGGTAAACTAGAAAATCTTCAACTTGCTAATGGTTTTACACCTCCTAAGTGTGCATGTTTTAATATTGCGATAACAAGAAATATTCTGTGAAAGGAAGCAGATACTGACAGGTCGCTTACCTGCATTGACCCATGTATATCTTACATGTTACAGGTGAGCATTCCAAAAGGACATGCACAAAGGTGCCCTTGTTTGTTACAATTTCAGCACAATCCCATCTTTGAAAACTAGTTTCCTGAATAAAGCAGTAGAAAATCAATCACTGTCAAATTTTAATCATGTTCCCATATTAAAAAAAAAAAAAAAAAAAATTACTGATGGTAAACATAATGCAAGGATTTAATATTTTCAAATGTTTTTCTTTTTATGCATGCACTTCATACACCACATTTCTATACACCACAACAAATTTTTGTATTTAACTTATGGATAACTTTAATCAGTTTTTTTCCTTTTTTCACAGCAGGCAGGTAGATTTTCCATCAAGGAAGCTTAAATACACCTGCTCTGAGAAAGGTCACTCTCATCAGTCAATTGCAAATGGAATGATAAATATAGTAAAAAATTCCCCTTTACAATTTGTTTATAATGTTCTTTTTGAGACTTTGGGATTCCTTTCAACACAAAATTCTCTAGCCCCAGCAGTATCTAATCTAATCCTGATGCAGAGAACATTTTTTGAGGTTGAAACTGTACATAATGTTTAAGAATCTCACTGGCTGATACTTTCTTAAGTCATCCTGTCTTCACTGTCAAGTTAAAAAAAAAAAAAAAACTGCAACAAATCTTATTGTACTGAATTGAAATTATTATGATGATTTCAAAAGAATCATCCAAGCAAAAAAGGCAACTAGTAACTTATTTTGACAAGAAAATGCCACAAACCAATTATTGTAATTATCTATACAATGTCTGATATGATTATAAATAATTTATTTTTGCTCTAAGCACATTTAAACTTGTAAGCCAATGTTCTTTCTCAGTAGCAACAGACCAAAATTTGTTGGAAAAATATTGTTTTCAAATGTAAAAACTAAGGAATAAAAATAATTGCATCTATAATAACCACTTTTTGGTCATCAATTTCAATTCTAAAAAAATATTTACTATAACAGTTGGGATGTATCTATTTTAATTTGTGGTGCCACTGGATTTAATAGTGATGTAACTCTTTTTAACCAAAGTGCATCTAATTTTAATCCTGGTACTTTTCAAAACAACAGCAACTGAAATTGTGGACTGTTTTTATAGTAACTGTGTTAACATCCTATGTGCATGCCTATGTGCATGACTGTGCTCATACCTGACCATAAATGAAATAGGAAATATTACTTATTAATGAGATCCCTAACCTTAATAACATGTTTTATTTTAAAAAATGAGAAGCCGAAGTTCAAATAGATCAAAAGTATTCTTCAACTTTTAGAGATAATATGTTTTTACCTGAGCTTAGGAAAACATGGGAGCGGTCAACTAAACAGTCATTTTGGTGCAAAATAGTTGCAATTTTTCTTTTGTCATAAAACAGAAACAACTTAGATGTCTTGGATCAGACAAAAGTTAAAATTTTGGTCTTTAAAATAACAACTCTCAGTCTATCATTCTTCTACAAAGCAGGCCCTGTACTGTTCTGACAGAAATCCTGATTAAACAAGAGTTATGTCACAATTCAAGACAGAAAATATCGCAAATGAAATAAAGGAACCATTATAGAAATATAGACATCCCAATGGTACAGTACTGCAATTTAAAGAGTATTGCCTTTAAATAATGAGGAGTCAGGAGCATTTCTTTGCTTTGTCAGTTTTAGCCATCCTTTCTTTTTGTCCTTGATGTATTTGCACTGACAGGGTAAATAATGTAAAGCCTGCATATCAGTCTCACCTCAATCCTCACGTAAGAGCAGCACAGAGCCATAAAATTTGTATTCACTGATTTGTTGTTCTACATTTCAACACCTATCTTGATAGGTGGAAGATGTATATATACACTTAATATTGAACCTGGTAGAAAAAGTGCCACAAAGCAAGTTATCTTATTACAAACACTTCAAATGGGAAGTGCTGGCTACCAGGGAGATGCATTAGTAATACAGTGTAAAAATACATTTTATACTTACTTTTATTGTTCCAAATAATCCAATATCTAAAAAATGAGTTACAATAATTACATATTAAAAGTTTATTATAATAGCAAGCTTTTTATCTCCCTGTCATTTGTAAAAAATATGTGTACTTCGAACTATATTTTACCACCTACTAACAAAACAAAAAGCATTGATTAGGCCAGCGTAACATTCTGTTTTCTTTGATTAAGGAGCCAATCACATTTGAAAAGGCATATCAAAAAGCAATTTATCAATCAGTATGTGAACTTAAATATCACATTGCAAGCACAATCCTTTCACTTGAACAAACACTAGGTGACGTTTTCATTTACTGGACTGAATGGGTACTTCAAAATACCTTGGAAGAGTAAGTAATGAACACATCTCTGTCGACCTGCTTATCATGTGGATTGTGATAAATATTGTTTTTTTTTCCTCATTCATATTAGTCAGTAAGTATCATTTTATGTCAGTTCAATGTTTCATTAAGTGACAAGATCCACATGATAGCAATGACTGGCAAATTTTGTGCTCTAGTATTAATGCAAAGAACAGTCTTAACTTTAATCTTATTTCTCGTAAAAAAAACAAAATATTTCCATCAATTCATCTTCACTATTTTAGAAGTTACAAAAGTCATTTATTTCTATTTCCACTAAAACTGTGACTATTCATTTTCTTTATTTTTCATGAATGATGCCAAGCAGTTGAAGCTGACAGAGAGACCAGCAATGTGTAAAGTGACTGGGGTGCAATTCAACATCTCTGGTCTCAGCCAATGAACTTCACATGGTCTGGAACAGCCGGTGCAAATGTTTGTCTCCCTGTCAATTTCCAAGAAAAATAGACACTCATTTCTTTACCATTTTCTAGCTTGAAATGAGCAGAAATTGGTAAATTGCCTTAATTTCTGGAGCCCGACTCCACGAAACCCATTACTGTGCTGTGATGGAAATAAGGCAATCCACCGCCACTTATCTAGATTCATTAGTTTTTATATCCATCATGCAATGTATGCCACTCTAGGCATGTCAGTTATCACCTTATTCTGAGCTGGCCCCATGATGCACCTTCCTATCATTCACTCATTTAACACCCCACACTTCATATGTCACATTTCTACTATAGAGCCTATCAACAATTGATACATCCAAAGAAACCAATCACCACACACTCTCCAAACTGTTAAATGTATCTGTCATTTCCATCATGGTAATCAGTCCCTTTCTGTGAACAATCAACTGGTTAATGTTTTTTATGAAGCTATTAATCAGAAAGGCAATTAATGAGTAAAAGGCAAAATGACCTACTCTATTAATCTTCTAACAATGGGACACTGGTTATTACACACTGGACATCATATCCAGATCCACAATGACATTTATTAAATAGAAAAGTTTACTGATTGAGTTTACATCTCAATTAGTAGAGGTCATCCACTTAATGCAATCAATCTAGAATATTGAAACTACTCCGATCCCAACGCACAACTGAATGCTCTTTCCAAAACTGGACATTTATCGAGACAGTTTCTTAAAAACATTAAAGAATTCACTTTTTTTCTGTTGCTTCTAAAGACAGAATGTAAAACTAATGTACTTTAGCACTTAGCCAAGACCCAAGACGCCAGGATGTAACACTACGTGCTATTTTATCATAAAGAAGTCATTTGAAATGTTACTGAAAGAACCCACTGAGTTCTTTAAATAAAATTCCCCAGCCACCTTCCTTTCTTGTTTTATAAGATCATAAAAAGTTTTTGATTTGAAAGATCCACCGCATTATTGCAGTGCATAGTGTTAAAAGGGCCTAAAAGTAGTTCTTTTCTTTCCGATCCATCAATGTCAAATGTAAGCTAATGTTTTAGCGTGAAAAAAATTGGAAAAAATCCATGGTTCTTAGGATTTATTAGGTTTAAAGATATAGAAGAAAATCTATTTATCCAAATAAATGTCAAGATATCCTTGAAGCAAGAAAACAAACAGAACAATTTGCATTACAAAAATAGAAACTATATCAAGTGGTACTATCAAGGCTGATAGCAAGGTAAGAAAGGCTATGAAACCACAGAGCATTGACCGAAAAACTTCCATCATAGGAGAACCAAGAAAATAAACACCCCCTTTTTTTCTCCTAATCAGCAATAATAATAAAATATAATATCAAACATGATCAATGTTCTTCAGCCAACGCAAATTACTTTAGCCTTTTGTAAAACTCTTTCATGACAGCTTGAGGCAAATCTTCCTGTCCACAGCCACTTAAGCATGGTCACAAGATAGTACAGAGTGGGAAGGCGGCAGGTTGATGACACACTATAGTAAGGATTACAAATGCTTACATATCATCCTTGCTTAACAGATTATTTTAAGATGTTCATCAATTTTTGGTGATCAAAGACGACCATAGGGACAAAAAGAAATGTGCTCACTGGTATCATTTTAATTTCCATTACAGTTATCAGATGTTTAGACTCCAAAGAAAGTATATTTTATTCATGAAATCATCAAACCACACAGAAACTGCTGTATTCCCTGGAGAACAAAAACTGTAAAACACATTATTAAAACACACTGCATCATTCAAGCAACATCAATCTATATTACTCACAAACTGGATTCATTCAAAATCCCTAGAGAACACCCCAAAAAAGAGCTCTTTGAATTATATACCCTGAACTCACATATGATGAAGCAATGAACAGTACCTGATTGCCCACCTTGGAATCTTAAAGTACTAATTTGTGTAAAAAATGTTTTGTGAGATAAATTATCTACCGTGCTATTGAATTTCATGACAGTTATATTTTTCCTTAATGTAGAACTAAACGGTATAGGAACACTTTTACACCATGCTGCCCATACATGCATACATACTACATTCTTCGTACTGCCAATTACTGTTAACTTTGAGAATATTTAATGATAGTATTTAATGCAGCTTACGGTAATGTGCCAAGCATTTCGACGGGCCCAGTCAATCCGACCAAAAAAATTATATTATAAAATTAATTTTTCTGGGCTCAAACATTTAGTCCATACATCAAAATCATGCGACAGAATTTTTTTCTTGTTCCGATTGTTCGACCACATCATCGGCAAGACTCGGTAAATTTTCAAGCCAGTGAAATAGATGCTGCATGTCTCAGCCCTTTGTCAATTGTTGTCCTTTCAATAGCTTTTGTCAATGAGGAAGAAACAATTAACTGAAGATCTAAACTGGAAGCGAGACGTACCTGTCATTTCCTTTGTCCCCGATGACAATAATAGTGCTTATAGACATACAATTTGTGCTAATTAAACAGACTTGCCCTTGCTGACTGATTCGTCACGCCCATAACTGGGGGGGGGGGATGTGTGTTCTGGATGAAACCAAATGTCGACAGTAGGTAGGATATGTAGTAAACATCTTCATATAGATCATAAATAGCATATGCTAGCAATAAAAATTTTGGGAAGAACAAGCAATTTGTTTTCAGTTTGATTGAAAAAAAAAAAAAAAAAATATATATATATATATATATATATATATATATATATATATATATATATATATATATATATATATATATATATATATATATATATATGCAGGGGAAACGTTCTTGAAGTCAATGCCGCTAGATCCTAAATTTACTACAGTCGACTGAAAGATCAGTGAGATTGACCGCCTAGACTTCTTGGCGCCAAATACCACGCGTTGTCAAAATCTGACGAAAGCGTGTTGCTATTCACCGACATGGATAACTGTTTTATCAACAATAAAAATGACGTCTTCCTTATTAGAAAAAAAACAGTAACTTATATGACGGTGAAAAGCGGAGCTTCACAGAGAGTTCCACTGGGTATTTACGTTACTTGTGAGTCACTTTTTATTTCCCCAGATGCGTGAAACGTTGATATTATTTAGCGTAATTAGTGAAGAACTCCATTCCTGTGACTCCTCTCCCCCACAATGAGACCGTCTTCATTAACATGTGGTTTGCGCTAGGTATGCTGGAGCAAACCAGACAAGACCAGTCTCTCATTTCTGCGTTTGCTCAATTCTCACGTCAAATTATAAATGCATCTGTTTTGTGTAAATTATGGCAATTAAATGCTTATTTTACATTCGGGTTGTATCAGTGGGGTTTTCAATATGCACCGTGGCTTGTGCACAGCGAGTGTATATATGTAAGAAAATCGGAAGAGTGCCAACAAGATGTGTCTATCGGCACAGTTAGGCTCGGTAGATTGCCTTTTCTCAATATGTTTTAATATTACATGATTTTTAAATTGAATACTGAAAAGTAATTTAAAGTTACACAATTCCGTTTGAGTACCACCTGGTATTCATTGATAGGGGCGAGTGAATTTTCTTCGGAAATGCGTACGTCTACGCCGAGCAGGCCTTGCGAGTTGAAAACAACTTATCTCAGAATGGTAAAAAATATCTCAATATGGTTGATTTTAGTTGACATATTAAAATTCAAATAGGGCGTACGTAGATCACATAACTGGTTTAAGTCCACTAAAGCTACCGGTTTCAAATATAAGTGACCGGGCATTGTTTATAAACACCTGTCTCCAGGGGAAAAAGCGTCCGACTTGTGAAGCGCGTCATGAAAGTGATCGTCGGTAAGGGAAATAAATAGATAGAAATTATGAACTGTCATCTGTTTGAATCTCAAGTTATGTTAGCACATATTGTACACAGCAAAATAAAATTTCAAAAGGAGGATAAAACGTGCTTGAAACACGTGTTAGGTGAAAATTGCGGCTTATCTTGCGTTACACTTCCGGTAAAATGTAATACTTCCGGTAAGATGGATGTTTTGGCAGATGCCCCTAACAATCCGACGATATCAAAAATTTCCATTGCTATATTTTAATCAATTCGACCAAACTGACATTTCCATGAAATTAATTAATTAATCTTGGTCGAATTGTTTGGCACATTACTGTATTTAAACTAGTGTGTGATTTTACATGTGAAGAATGAATAAACAATGAAAATGTTTACAAGTGCAGCAAAAACCATCAAGACTCCTCCTCATTCACATTTCACTTCTTCCTCAATGGAAAAATACTGTGTGACTCTGCTCAGAAACATGTGTGTTGTAAAGGGAGAAGTACTTCCCTGATTACATTCAGCAACAGAAATGACCCAAAACCCTTCCTCCAAGTGACCTTCATCTTTCAGGCAATTCAGAAAGTATAGTAAGTATATAAATCTGTGATTGAGGTTAAGACTAGGTTAATGGCAGAACATGCCACACTATACAAACACCCACCCTTACCTATGGATATGAACATTTTTAGTCTGTCCCACACGATACACTCGATCACATGCCTGAAGTTCCAAAGCCGGGTTCCTGAACACAAGAAAAAGCACGATTTCGACTTACAATCTTTATAAACATGGCTATCATTTTCCACTTAATTAAAGAATAAAGTTATTGCAAAAATACCATGGTTGATGCCCAAGAAATATGGTGTTACTTTTTTGTTGATGGAGTACTTTAGGATCAACTGCACAGCACATCATGACCTTTGAGGAAGTTGAATAAAAAAGAAACCTTTCCTCACAAAATTAACTTAGCAGAAAGCTAAACATCTTAACAGCATGATAATAAATACAAACTGTCTTTTCTGGTCTTTACAAACATTCATGACCTTTCAAAAAATCAGGGAATTTTTGTTCAATTTCTCTGACATAATTCATCGAAGACAACTTTGCTGATAAAGCAGAACCTAATTGAAAACTTTGTTTCCTTACCAGTGTATATCTAAAAGAAATAGATGGTTGCCACCAACAAGGTTCAAACCAACTCCACCTGCTTTGAGGGAAACAAGCATCACCTGCAAAAGAAAAAGGTTGAAACAAATGATGAAGTGTTGTAGGGAGAGGATTTAAAATTTGAACCATGTGAACATCTTAAAATATTATTCTTTTCAAGTTTTTTCTTTAATTTTTTGTTATTTGGTAACAAATGACTTTTTGGAGGTATCTGACACTTATTTCGTCTAGTGCTGGACAAATGGGTGAAAACTAAGACCCCGTTCACATGAAAAGTCTATTTTCTAAAAATCTATTTTCTATTCGCGGTATCTTGTGATCATGGTCTGTGCCCTGAATACCCCGCGGCGTAATTACTGGCAGCGCGAGCCAGTTACTTCCAAAGCTGTAATTAATTCTCGGCTGTGCTCGGAGTGATCATAAGATACCGCGAATAGAAAATAGATTTTTAGAAAATAGACTTTTCATGTGAACGGAGTCTAAATCCTAAAAGTTATTGTTTTTTTTAAGACTTAATGAAGTGAATTCAGTCTTCTGAGACAACTATCCTTAGCCATTTATTGGTTGAAATCTCAGTAGGCGTACTAAAGTAATTTCTAACAGGAAGCATTAACAATGAAATAAACTTTACTCTTACAAAACTAGATTATGTGGTCATATGTTATGCATTCAAATAACCTACTCATTGTCTATAGTTACATGCATGATTTCACATAAACTTGCCTGATATATTGGACATATTGTTTGTAATGGCTTTCTTAACAAGAACAAAGCACATCATTCCCAGAAATTTTATTATTGAGTAAGATAAAAGGCTTGCTTTGTTTTTTCTCATATTAATACTGTGATATTACTACCACAAGCTGTGGACCTCCAGCAGTTGAATTGTGAAAAAACACTGGTGCTTACTATGAAGAACCTTTTTAGTGCTACTCATGGAATTAAGGCTTTGTGTACATTGTTATTAAAAAGATACATTTTAAAATGAGGTCTCTCTCTCTCTTTATCTGCACATCCATGATGCTGGGTAGCAACAGTGGGATCAAAATTTTAACATGGCATCAATCTTGTGAGCACGCTTTCCGCTTAGAATATGCATCGTATTTTGCTTCATATTTATAAATTTTGGAAAATGTAACATTAAACACACACAAAACTTATCAGGAAAGAGTACACTTTACTGCACAGAGTTGGGAAAGCACACTGCGGTCCTGAATCAGTGGTTTAACAGTGATGACACAAAATCGTCTCTTGTGCGCATGCTTTCCGCTTAAAATATGCATCGTAATTTGATTTATATTCATAAAGTTTGGAAAATTTCAAATTAGACACATAAAATTTATCAGAGAAGAGTACAGTTAACTTCACAGAGTTGGGAAAGCAAAAATCCTGAAGTGGCTGAATCGCTGCAATCCTGAATCAGTGGTTTAACAGCGATGACATGATATTTTTTTTTGTGAATTACAGGCCACAAAGTGGGAACTGGATATAGCTAATTTAATAAGTCTCATTTAACATTCCATGTGAATGGTCATTGCGTCAACAATGGAAAACTCCCACTATTTACACTAGGTCCCTGGGCCGAATCTGAATGGGGAAACAATGATACCTGATAGCTGTGATTTTGTGGTCGTGTGTGTCTGAAGGAATAAAACAGAATTGGGTCAAAATATTTACATGCTCAGATGACAGGATTTCCTCACTGATTGTTGTTATATTAAAAGCTGGGTGTATCCCGAAGTTGAACGATTTGTATGGTTCACATGTATGGGAGATGATATTTTGTACTGAAGTTGAAAACAGAAATGATGGTAATGAACAACCCATCAAAGAGCAATTTCGGTTTTTCTCTAGTGTGTATGCCTTATTCTGAGATAACTAAAAAATAATGACAATACTATTCTAAGAGATTTCTTTTCCATAATGTTCAGCTGAAAAACAGACTGGTATGTCTTTCTTGGCAGAAGATACTAGGAACTGTATGACAGAGCTTTCAGATATTCAAAGTAAAAAAAAAAAAAGAGTAAAAATTTCTCCTTTTTCTCCATTTATGACCAAACAGAGAAGTTTCTTGATGTCTACACCAAGGCTTAATAAAAAGGCTTGAGTGTTAATAGCAGAATCTGAGGGGAAAATGATATTATTATCATTGCATAACATTGTCATTAAAAATAAACAACCAGTTCTAAAATTAACTGAGCTATAATCTACTATTAATAAGTAATGCGCTCCAAGTCATAAACAGTAATTTGGTTTCCAAGATTGGAAATTCCATATGCATCGTGAACACTTATCACTATCTAAGGCATCACACACCCTCTATTTCATGTATGCATGTTGAGTTCCTAGGTCAACAATAGCAAAACTATACTTATGTGATTAACAATTGATTATCACAACAATAACAACATTTATCATACTTATAAGATGATTAAGTTATACAGATGGCTTAGCTCATGCTGACTCAAGAGACTTGGTAATTATTTGTTCATTTTCTCCTATTCTCTCTGCAAAGTTACATGAGAACAACAGGATAAAGCAAAGTCCTGTAAACGAATCTGGAAAGGAAACTGCAATAAAGCAAACCAGGATGAAACATTTGGTACCCCATATAAAACAGCATGATACTGAAATTAAGGGAAAAAAAGATGGAGAAAGGTAGTTGAATAGAAGTGATGGATAGAGGGATAACCAAGGATGTAGAGAGAGTGAAAAAGATATCATATGTTGGAACAGGACAGCAAGACATAATTTTCTCTAGCATTTTAGACAAAACATTTTGCACCACTTTTATATTTTCATATTCAACTTTTTCTTACAGAGACCCTTCTTATATTATGCAAAAATGTCCCTGAAGTGTTTTTTTTTATTAAAAAAAAAAAACCCTTATCTGTATCTTTATGCCTGGTGCTTACAGCTACTCAGTCAAGTGCACTCAACCAAGATACATAATCAAACATATATCTACCAGCCATGAACATTATAAATAGCTTAAAAATTATTATCAATAAAATATTTACTCAAAAGAAAACATAAGGCATTTTAACAGATTAAACAATAGAGCTTTCCTAATATTAATATAAAAACATAATACTAATTATAATAACAAAGAAATTAACTTTGAGAAAATTCCACTGAACCCAAAATTTTTTAATGTAATACACCACTGAACATTTTGAGTTTTCACCCATAAAAAGTTTCCCTACACAATACTATATGGAAGGGTCTAAGGTACCAAAATCAAAAATAAAACATCTGTATTCCAGTGAAGTGTGATTCAGCTACAAGGTTAAATGTAATCAAAGTCAGTGACACTGTCACTTATATATGTCCATGTCAATGCTGCAGTGTGCAGTTCTTTGTCTAATACAATCTACACAGTATTCACACCTTTCTACTGCAAGGCTCATTAACTGTTGGTTTCTTCACCTGATGACAACAGTCCAACAGTTGGGGAGTGACAGGATTGTGTCGTCCTCAGTTTTCACTTATAGTTGACCTAAAATGGACCAGTTTTCTGGTCCTCTTATTCTTTTCGTAATAATAACGGCAGCTATAGAAATACATTAGGTTGAGACTTAGAGAAATCTCTTGAATATATGTCCTTACATAATAACCTACATCAATTAAATCTGTTTATAAGAAATGGTAAAACGTAGATTATCAAACTGGGAAATACCACCTTTACACCCATTATTTCACTTCAAAATTTATAACCTAAAACATACAAAAACCTGTGCAGAGAGGTTTAATCTCTAACTTGAAAACTATTATGTTCACAACACAGTTACATAGTTACATAGAAAAATTGTAAAGTGAAATCAATAGATGTGTGGTTGCTGATCCAAAACTCATTACAGTTTGCTCTCACTGGGGGTAATTGCCAAAGATTGATTGTGCTCATTCCCTCTAGCCACTTAATATCACTTCGGCTCTTCCAATGATGCTTTAACTACCTACTCTCCTGAGTCACTTCTAAATTACAGTGTTCTACCCCTAAGAACAACTCTGAGAGACTTTTACCAAAATATCAGCTTTCATTTAGAAATCTGTCACAGCATTTAAATCAATTTCCTGCTTTTTGGAATTTAAGTAGGCATTCTGGAATGCTACTGAAAAAGATTTGTCAACAATAAAATAAATAAATAAATACAAAAATAAAATAAAAATAAATAAATAAATAAATAAATAAATAAATAAATAAATAAATAAAATAAAATAAAAATAAAATTAAAGAAAACTTGTAGCATCAATTATCAACTCATCACGCACTTGAAAATTTCTATAACAATTGGTTTTTTGCATTTTTTCACTTTCTAGTTTTCATAGAAGGGATTCCTTTATAATCATCTACTAGCAAACTGTTCAACTGAAGGGAATCCATCCAAATTCCAACTACGTAAACTATATTTAATGGAGATCCATGTTTAAACAAATCCTTAAACCAAAAGTTTATTGACTTTTCTCTTTTTGAAATAAAGAAATGTTCATTCCACAATTCGATTTTATCCAACAAAATTAACTTAATAGTAGATGCTTTGAAGTGCCTACAATAACAAACCAAACAAAATTGCTTTTTTTGTTATCAAAATACACCACAATTACATTAACAGCATCATTAGTTTACATCTCTAAACCACACTCCACAATTTATTTATCTTGTTCTTTTCCTGATATTATTGAACAATAATGAATCATGTCTCCGTCTGTGACCTATAATCATCACTGTAATCAACAAGACAATTTTGAAGATGGGGACAACCTACCGCAATTTTTCTGTCTAGAAAATTATCTTGAACATCAGTAACAAAGCTTAAAATGTTGCAGTCACCCCCAATTATCCTAATAACAGTTTTGAGACAAACTATACCATTTTCAAATCTAAAATTTAGTAAATAATTAGAAGTGGACTTAACCTTATAAACTTCAGCGGAGAGCAGGGGGGGGGGGGGACCAGGTGATTGGATTAGATACTGTGGGTGGCCAGTGTGTAGCATTTTTATCTTATATATATATAATTACAATACTGAAGGCTGTCTGAACAGGTGCACACTCGACTGATGCTTGCTAACCTGTTGTGTAATAAAGACAGCCTTTAGACAGCTGTTAAAAATATGTGAATTCAAAACAGTCCTTTTTCTTTTCATCTAAGTAATTTACAAATCCTTTCTTTTACCTCAGGGCCCTCAGGGTTGGTGTTAAAGTCATCGACTGCATCTGCTCTGAGTTTGGGAGTTATATTGCCTTGAATTGTGTGGTATTTGTAGCCTGCTTGTTTCAGGTGGTAGGCCACAATTTCTAACACCTTGGTCCACTGAGACACTATTACGCTGTAAAGTTGAGAAATGACATTATTAAGTTTCATTGTCTTTCAGCAATATGTAAACTGAGCACTGTAATGTATAGTAGCCAATAAAAAACTTCTCCAAACTAACTGATGGTGGTGAAGAGGGGATGACTTTGACATTCAAATGATATAGACAAGTTTGCCATCCTAAATACTATCTCTTTATACTATACTTTGTTTGTTAGACAATGACCAAAAATAACCAAATATGATCCAATTATGGGGAGAAATCCCGCCCTTACACAAGCAAATTTTTTGTGGCACTACCTTTTCATGGGGGTTCCTTCAGAGTCCTTGCGTATTTCTCTCAATCTCTCCATTACAGCTGCAATCTGAAGAATAATGGAAACAAGTATGAAGTGGCAATGTTGTGTAAACAAAGGAGAACACAGTTTTTAATGGGTGATGGCCTTCAAATTTTTGTCACCACTGCTTCAATTAGGAATAAGCCATTGGTACGGACAATATTTATATGAATTACCAGAGGCAACCTTTTTTAGTTTTTACCACAAATCAATTTATTAAAGACTACTGGAAGCCCCTGGCCAAAAGTCTTTAATTAGGAATAAGCAGTTTTCAGCTAAATTGTTGAAATAAATAATTAATAATGTTCAGTAATCTAAATGTTCAAAGACTAAAGAGATATGTATGTTAATAGATTGACCAAGCTAAAGTATTATTTCAACCGAGTGAAAAATTATTTTAAAAAATTATAAAAATAAAAATGTTATGAAGCATGTGGTGATGAAGCTTTTGTTCTCAGCAGTATACTGGAAAAAAGGCATATTATCCTTAAAATAAAAGATCCTACAAATAATCAATGTGTCTACAAACCAAGTCAACATTAAACAAGTGTCATATTTCAAGGCAAGTAGTTAAGCCATTTCCCAGAATACTATAATGGCAAAACTAAGGTCTACCAGTTGTTGTTACAGGAAATCAAAGCAACATGGAAACAGTTTGAAGTTTATCCTGCACAAATTGAATAAAAGATGACATTTCTGTCACTGCTAAATATAGGGTAGTTAAAAAGCACTGTTGCCTTCTACTTTTAATTAACAGAACAGAGTAAATGCAGGGTATGTAACAAAGTAATGAAAGCAGAACTATAGACACCATTCTATAATTCTGTTTTGATTGCCACTGCTGCTCCTGCTTCAGAGACATGGACAGACAATGCAGTACATTTTCATTGTGGTAATCTTTGTCATTAACTGCTGACAAGTCAAAATATTTAAAGTCTTCATTTTGATATAAAGTCACTTATACACATAATTGGTTGCTGAGCATGTTTTGCACATAAAGTCAGCATATCTTTTCATTGAAATTCGATTACACTACAGCAAGTCTGACATTAAAGATGCATATGAAGTCAATTTTTGCCTCAAAAGCTGACCAAATGCCACTAAATAGTTTCAAACAATACAAGTATAACTCAGAAAAATACCAAAAACATTGTTTCATATTACCTAAAATATGAATTTTGAATGTATATTCTGTTTTCTTTCTGTGCTATAGACAAACAGGGCAGATAAGGTTAGATAAGTAGGTCAAATTTACAATCGAAAATTTGAAAAAGGCGCATCTCTTTTATGGCTAATCGAGTGACTAATTGGGTTTATTTCTTGGCCTATAAACTTTATTCAAGTTGAATAAGATTCTTGGCAAAGTGGTTTATATGCGTTACTGGGAATCCACGCTCCAACTGGGTTCAAATGTACCTTTAACCATAGGCCCTTTTACACTGTGATAGTTGGTACTGGTATACTTTGAGAGGTCAAAGCATATAATTACACTATAGGAAAGGTCTACTTCCTTTCACTAGTTCTCCACAACTTCATTTTCTACTGTTAATTAATTGACTCTGTCAACCTTAAAGCCTCCCCATAGGTGACTCTCTTACATAATAATCAGGCTATTAAGTTGTCAATTTTTTCAGAGTATACTTATAGAGAAAGGATATCAGCTGATGTGAAAAGGGCCTTCCACTATATATCATCATGTTACACAAATCAATTTCAGTTTTGCCAGAATAAGACTTCTCAGCCAGCCAACTTCATTTTCTAATGCCTAAAGCAATGAATCCTCATTTTCTCTAAGCAGATAAGAATACAGACACTGCAACAATATCCTGCTACCCATGCATACAAATACCATCTATCAGAGAGATACTTTATGAAATATTGAATTCATCAGTTTATCTAACGGTGGCATTGCATAGATCTTTGTAAGAATACTCCCACATTGACTTAGACAACTTTCACATGAATGGTGGTAGCACAAGACAATAGATACTAAATATTGCAACATTACTACAGAAACCCTGAAGTCATTCCATTCTGATGCCTAATCAGAAACAAAGAAGATAAGAAGTAATTGAATTGGCCTGATGTCAGTATTAATCCCATTTTGCATAATAGCTTATTTTCAAAATGAAACTCCATTCAAAATATTGCTCTGAGTCAGCTGGGATAGGCCAACAAAATACATCAAAACAAACCTTATCTTCCTTTCAGCAACACAATTTTTAAGTTAAATTAAAAATAATTGTAAGATTATTTCTAGGTGCATTTTAAAGAACACGTGCAAAAGATCAGAGAGGTGATACCGCCTCAGGGTATTGTACCACCAGCTGGAGTAAGCGCATTCGTATGGAAAAAATAAGAGAATCCACCTCCACTGTTGAACTTGACAACTTTTACAAAATGTAGTAAACAAGTTCTCAATTTTTTTTTGTAGAAAATTAAAATTTATAACATCATATGGATAAGTAAAAGGTCAAATCCAAGGTAGCAGTAAGATTATGAATATAAAACTTCTCATCCAAGTTCAATAGTAAATATAAAAGCTTGGAAAATTGCGAAGTATGGTTCCTGGTGAAAAGTAGGACAAAGGTCAAATTCAAGGTCACAGAAGAATTGCTAATATTTGACAACCCTTTCAAGTTCAATAGTAAAAATGGGTGTATCTCTATTATTTATGGAGATATAAGGGTCAGAAAAATGCAACAAACAAGAGGTCTCTAGCAATTACAGTTCCAGATTTATAGTTTTCAGTTTCAGCATCCAATGGCTGTTGCTCCAGTGATAATGCATGGATCGACCCCAAACTCACTAAGATAAAAGATGACCCTAAGTGTAACACCCACCCATATTATTATAGGTAAGGCCTTTGTAGTTTTTGAAAATCGACACAGATAATTTTTTTTTGCAAAAAATTCCATTTTTTAGAAAATTTTAGCTAGTTTAACATTGAAATAAAGGTCAAAGATCAACTCCAAGGGCATGACTTTCGGTCAGACATCTATAGTAATTTTTCCCATAATTCCTTTGGTTTGGGAGATATTTAACATTTAATTTTGCAAATTTTGGACAAGGGTGCATTGCGATGAGTGCCACACCTAGACCAGTATACCCCAAATGCCCAAAATTTACATGAATTGCGTTGGGATTATATATCTACAGCTTAGAGATGGGTACACAGGCTCTTATAGTCTAGGAGAAGAAGTGGTAACGGTGACGTGGCGACGGAGCCAGCTGACGAGATGGGTCAAACCATGTGTACCGCCAGTACTGAGCTGGTGGTACAATGACTCAGAAATCGATCACCTGAAGATGAAGTGAATGAACAATTGAGTTATTCAAATATTTTCCTGCATTAAGTGGACAGGTTGTTCTTTGCATTCCTGTTTCTAAAATTCAATACTAGTATTCAAACACTTTGAATTACTCTGATGCATTGAAAAGCATTTCAAGTGAGAGGAAACACTGCTTTACTTTGTCCAGGAAGTCATCCCATTCACTTACATATCAAGCCTACCATCCATCAAATCCCACCATTTTCTTTTGTAATAATAAAGTTAAAATAATAATAATGATAATAGTATATAAAATTAAAGAAAAAAAAAGATTATCCTAAAATTGCTGTCCTTATAGTCTTCCCCCTTAACCAATTACCTTATAGTATGTGTCAGCAAATTCATGCAAAATTATCTTTGAACACCAGACATTACATCAAATACAACTTATAATAGCATCTGAGTCATTTGAGCTCTCACAACTAATGGAACATAGAAAATATTTAAGTGCAATGTCTACTATGGGGCCCTAGCAGGCAATACAAACCCTTCAAATTTCACAAAAGGACTTCCCCTTAAATGAGCACTCATCATGTCATCAGTCCAAATATCACAGAGGTATTAGGTATATAAAAGCACAAAATGTCATTTTTCCCCAGGAAAAAAATATATCTGTGGCCCAAAATGAACAGAGCAGGAATACTATTTCTAATGTTGGAAATTATGAAGTTGTATTCAATGACAATGTTTTTCAATCATGATTGTACCCTTTCCTTTTCCTCTTTTTTTTTTTTTTTTTTACAAAATGCATATGTATTCACTCATCTATGCACTGTACAGTACATCATCTAACATAATTGTTGATAGCTGGAGTCAAAAGCTCTGATATGTTGTAAGCTGGAGAACTATTGCTGCCACATCAAGGCTAGGGTTACCAAAGAATCAAGTGTGTCGTGACAAAAAAATGACACTGACTGGGGATAGGTAAAAGCACATGTAATTTTTACCCCATTTTTCAAAACTGGCATAAAAAAAAAAAAAGAAAAAAGGTCAAACGTGTTCTTTGCCATAAAAATCTACTAAAATGAGGTCTTATGTCTCTTCTGAAAGATCCCTCTAATAAAATTTTACTACAACTGCAGCTGTAAAACTTTTGTCTAATATATGAAAATGATGATAAATGGTTATACATCTCACAAACTTCTTTTCATGGCACATTAGGTTGATCACATAGTATGTCAATAGCTATAGTTATATGCATTGCAAATAACATGGTTACTGGCGTCTTTATGAGCTGCTTCTGTCCAAATGGGAAACAATTGTATCAACTGAACTGCTAATGTTTGAAGAAATGATAAATGATGGCATGTGAATCAGATTTTTTCTGATTATGAAATCAATACATGTGCATTCTTGTTCAATTTTGCATCCACTACTACTCCGAATTCAATCTAAGCTCAAATGAGATATCCAATATCATACAGATATTTCCGTTTCCCATTGCCTATTTTTATGAGCAATTCCTTTTCACAATTTTTCATTGAAAATGTGCAAAAAACAAAATGTATAAAGGTAATAATACAGTGATGGATAGTTGAAAGTCAAGATCAGGTAAATTCCTTTACCATTGTTTTGTATTGAAAATAAGGCTGCAGATGTGTTACTACAATTGAAAATGTTGACAAACTGACTTACTTAATCATATGTTTACTGTCATTTACTAAATTGCAGAGGTTTTGCGACCCATAAATCCTCTTTATCCAACAACAACTGATTAAATTGCTGATAAAAATTACAGTGTACTTTATATGGGATTTTTACCATCGTGCACAAAGCACATCTATAGCAAAATTTTATGTCTCAGAATCATCCTAAGGCTCCTAAATAATAATCCCGTCTTTGAATTCTTCAGCTCAAATCACTGCCGTTTGCTTTTCTCATTGCCAGGACATCCATTGCTTTTTAGAGACAATAATAAATGTGCAAATAATAATAAAAATGAACGTAGTTTTTAAGAAACTTTGATCTGACTAAAGCTCTTTTTTCTTGTGTTCCATCACTAAAGTTTCTATGACTACATTGTTTTCATTTTGGCACTTTCATCAATAATCAAGGTGGACACAGTGGTCCATGAACTTCCTCCAAGTCACACCAAATCTAAATCTGTGTAATCATGGAATTTTGAATATGGTGTTCACAAACTTAATTAAAGATCCCATGATAGGATTATGTTCAAAAAGTGGCCCCAGCTCAACGCTTTCTCAAGTTAAAAATATTTCAAATTCTTCCTAAGATGACATCTGTCACCTGTAAAAATTAATCACAGGCTTCTGTGTTCCAAGTAAAGTCCTTCTGACTCATCCTTTTCTAAACTTATAGCTTTATAACTTTATGACATAAAGACAAAGGATGGAGTTTTGAAAAAAAAAAAAAAAAAAAAAATGGACACACAACAGACCCATGTAGGGAGCTAAAAAATGAAGATGTGTGTGAAACAACTATCTGAACTTGCTGTACATAGACTGTGGACAGAAAATGACACCTCACAAGGTCAACTGATAATCAAATTTGAAACTCAGATAATAATCTCATTTTATGTGCTCCACTGTTTTAGAAAATTTAAACCGATTATGACAGACTTAATTGCATTCATAATGCTTCTGTTTGCATCTATCTTTCAATACTTCACAGATACGTTTCCCTTTGAGGCTTCATAAACCTGAAAACCTCAAGAACAATTTGAATACTTAACTCAATCACTAAGTGAACCTAGATATTCTAGATGTTCAATTGTTTCCACCGAGACTGATCAAAGTGTCAATGAAGTGTAACCATAAGCAATGAAATTAAGGCCAGCTTTTACAAGAATAATGTACTGTATGTTGGCGTGCAATATTGCATTATATCTTATATATGTGCAGGGGGATCAGATGTTTGAAGTGGACTCCTGGTGATGCTTTTTGGTTTAATGTGTTTTGATTTTTCCTACAAAGGTCTTGCATTACATCCAGAGTTTTCCCTCTGGTCTGAAAGCTTACATGAGTTAGACAATTATCCCAGCTTTCATGTAGTAACAAGAATACAGATAATCTGTTAAGATTGGCGGTCTTCAGGTTATCTTAAGTTGGGGGTTGACTGGTGCTTTGTCTGACGTTTTTTGACAACCATCAACCAGGGGTCAAAATGTTATTTTCCCAGCTTCAGATATTTCAAGAGCACTTTCAAACTTCAGTTTCATGTAAATTCACCACTGAAAGGATGTTAAATCATACTTTTATGAACGATTAAACCTTCAAGAGTTTACGGGTTTGAAATAATAAACCTTTTATCTGAGAATAATTCACTTTAGGGCACACTTTTTTAAAACAATTTTGGCCAATTTGGGGTTACATTCTTGGTAATACATTCTTGATATACGTAATAGTTTACAAAGTACACTGACAGGTATAGGGAAAAAATTATTGGTTTTGTTGGACAGTTTGGATTCAAATAGAGACAGGCAAAATTTTTCACTTTTCTGTTGAAAATCATTTTAAATCATTTTAATAAATTGCACCCACCTCATTCTCTTCTTTATGGCATAGAATATTCTAGCCTTTAGAATTAAGGGCCTAATATTTCTGTCCTTTTACTTCTGAAAATTTAGAGTTTTTTTTTAATACACTACCTTCCCCCTCTCTTATCAATAAAAAATTGCCCTACTAGTAAGGAAAAAGCCTCCCCTCCTGAATCTTCAAAGTCAGATTAATCATTGTATGCACTAGAAATATGTTGAATTGTTATATTATTCCATGGTGCCATCATAATTTACATGCTCAGTAACTAGTAGTCTGCCTTAAATTCATGATTCCAACATCAAAAATATCTCATTACCTGTCTTCTCACATATTACCAGTAAAATTCATTGTTTTAACATAAAATAATCACATTACATGTCGGGCCATAGATTTCCAGTAATTCACTACTTCATAACAGTAAACATACATTTCTTAAGTTCACATTGTATCTTTCCTTGATAATAACATCAATCTATTTTAAAATCAGAGAATTGATTTTTTTATGCTTTTTAATCTGGGAAATCTATTTTCTTTCAGGGAAACTTCAAAGTAATATTCAAATCGCTTTACCAGCAGGGAAAGTAAGATTTTCTGAACATTTTGACCCCTGTCAACCCTCATACTGTGCAGTGTTACATAACGGTATTTCGGTGAGAGATTTGCACTGGTTCACTGTGCCGGGACAGTGTTCAAATGGCATTCATGTAGCTTTTTACTGTCTGAATCCCATACATCAAAGGGAAACTCTTTTGACTACACAAGGCAGTTCATGCTGTCAAATGGACAGACGTACACACATCAAAACTGCTTCAACAACAGCAAAACAGGATGAGGGTTAATATCCACACAACACATACTGATGCTTAGAAAATGCCAATTTGTATACAAGCAAAATTTCGCAAAAATGAGCACAACTATCCAATCCAGCTAGGTGCTAAACTGAGGGAATTTCCTATTGTCATACATTTTGAAGAAAATAAGGAGCGTAGTACCTACTCACCCGGTTAATGAAGAAACTGCAATCAAATATTTCAATATTTCAAATGTTTTACTGAAATTGTGGATTGTCAGCAAATGTGAAAAATGCTTAGCTTAATAACCATGGGGATGTAAACTCACACCTAGAGAATGGAAATATGTGAATAAGAAAAAATATAATAGAAAAATTATCCAATCTTACTGGCTTTCAAAAATAATTAGTATTTCTGTGCTATTAATCATTCCAGTTAGTATGAGGATAATAAGTATCTATATAGTAATAGGCTCCTTTTCATGTTTTCTCCCAAACTACAATGATCTGTTGACAACTGGCGGGTATTAGTAATACCTTTTGGTAGTGGGAAGATAGTGGTCATGGTGTGAATTTGATTATAACTGTTAAAAGTATATTTTGAAGGCATTTTCTAGCCTTCGAGAAAGCTTCACTATGTGTGCCAGGAATCATGTATTGTCAATAACACTACATCAGATGGCAGAATTGCTGGTAGAGTGGTAACATCCTTGGCTGCCAAACACAGGGGAGTTGGTTTGATTCCCACTCAGTCATGTTTTTTTCCTTTATTTTTAATTCTTATTATTATAATAATCTCTTATCATGGTTCAATGATTAATGTGACAGGTATCAGTTAGAAGTAAATTAATATGTCCTCTAATTGGAGTTAATTCACAGGCACTGGACCTAGCATTTAACAAACCATTTCCAGATGAAAAAAAAGACAATTGTAAGACAATTTCAGGAAAATGAAATGATGGGACATATCTGCCCTGCTATACTAGGGCAAGAAGTAATGATTACCCTGCCTGTCTAGGTCTTGAATGTTAAATTTCAACCTGAAGTGATATTTAAATTTATCCAGTACTTTTATTCTGTCAGTATCTTAATCATGTTTGTAACCTGTCTAATTCAACATCCAATTATTTATACTGTTGTTTTTAGTTAAAGGTTTTATTTTGGGCCAACATCTTACATATTACATGTCAACAGTGCTGACATGAACATGTGTTAATTTCTTATTATCATTAACAAAGCCTCCTGTATCAAACAGTTACATAAAGTGGTTAAAGCTATGATCAATACAGATTTGTGAAACATACCTTTGTACTCAGGGAGGAAGTTTCAAAGACTTCCGAGGATTTACTGACATCAGGTTCTTTGGTCTTTTCATCAACCAATGCCATAGCTTGCATCTGCTGTTCTAGGGTAAGTTCTATTCCTTCAGATGCTGCATCTTCTTGGTCTACAACCTGCAGAGGTGGGGCAAGTATGAGATGCAAACACTCCATCTTAGATCAAAAGAACACATTTACGGCAAGATCCTTTAAAAGTATACCAATGTAATCAGGGCAATAAATTTGAATCTGAAACTAACTTGAAACTAACAATATCATGGAAGAGGAAAACAGTTCACCCCATCTGAATATTAACAAAGACCTAAACCCATCATCTTAGCATTATTCAGATATAATCTATCCAACTATGAATTAAATTATGATTCAATTTCTCACATTTTTCAGTAGACTTAGATGGCTACAGCACTGCCTTAGTCTGAGAAGCAGTAAGAGCATCTGCCCTGCCCCTGGGGGTTTGCTGTCCACTGTACCGCCACCACCAGGACTACTTTTACTCCCAACAACTGCATGACCAGTCTTGGACATTCTCTGTTCACCACCCCAAATGGACTCCTTTTCTTCCTGCCTCTGAAGGTACTTGATCAAAGTGGCCCTGGGAAAGGAAAACAATTAAATCTAAAATAATGTCCACCTAGATGGCCATGTGTGTAAAATTAATTTTTTAATGCATTTTAGCACAATAAGTATGCCCCACATTTGAATTAATTTTCATTCCCAACAGCCACATGAGAAGAACAGAAATTCCAAGTTGCCATAAACCACATTTCATTGAATTCTGAAGGAGAAATGAAAATCGGCCATAACACCTTGCATTGTTTATGATAAAAGTTAATAGTCCCCAAGTAAAAGTCTCATCTCTCACACTTACCTGGATTCAGCAAAAACTTTGTCATACACAGTTCTTTCTTCTTTGCTGAGATTAAGCTCATGAGTGAAGGACATCTTATCAGGCAGTGACACCTGAAAGTGACACCTTCAAAGTCACCAAAATCTAAGAAAGATTTAATATATTTAAATATTTTCTATGAATAGTTCCTCCTTTTTTTTTCTCCTTGTCAAAAGATTAACTCATTAGTTTACAGACCTTATAAGAGATATGACAATATACTACAGTAAAACTGGTGTCTATCTTTACCAAAGGTTTCCCCTCTTTGCCAGTCTGCCCCTTGGTCCTCCTTAGCAGCAAACTTTTCACCAGAGTATTCAGTCTCTTTGTACCATGGGCTGGAAAAAAGTAACAGAATTACAAACACATTAAAATGGTATAAAATAAAATTCTTTTTATCAATCGAGCAGTTTTGAAAAACCAGAAAAGGAAGTTAAAAAAAATCTTTGTCTAAAACTGAAAATATACTTTACCAGTCTTGTTGTCTGCCACCTGCCTCTTCCATACTTTCAGTTCATCAAATGGAGAGCATCTTAGAAACCTAAGAAATTAAATTTACTTCATTAGGGAATGTGTTCATTGTTATTGTCTCAAAATAAAACTATTCCTAGATGAAAAAAAAAATTAATTGTTTAGTGCTAATAAGTCACATCTTGATCAACAATTTATGCGATCCACAAAAACTTAAGTCCATGTATAAAAAGTGTAGAAAAGATAGCTACCAACCGCATTTCAATTCTCTAATTCCATTTTTTTTTCAACAAACAACACTCTACACTACCTGATCAAGGAATACATATCAAGCAGGTCATTCTGAATGGGAGTTCCTGTGAGAGCCCACCGTGACCCCGCCCGCAGTCTGCAGACAGACATTGCTGTCAAACTCTTATGATTCTTGATGTTGTGCCCCTCATCTAATATGAGCCTTTCCCAGCCTATACGTAGCAGATTAGATTGTTTAGTGGGATCTTCAATCTGGGATTGTTAAAATACGTAAATGTTGAAAGATTAAAAAAAAAATTTATTGAGAACATAATGATAACAACTGGACTTATTGATAATCTACATTTCCAATGGCCATCAAGCAAACACTGGAATCCCCCCCCCCCCTCGTAAACATGGGAATTTGATATGCATACCAATACCTAAATTTGCTCATTCAGCAATGATTAAAACCCTTGAAGGTGCTTATTTATCAATCCACCACAATGGATGCCACAGTTAAAAAAAATCTTAGAACAAGAATCTGTTAAGCATCAGGGACTGTTTTCCATTGTAGATGAAATACAACAACACATGATCTCAACCCCATGAGGTCTGTAACAATTAGTTAACCAGAGGCCATCAATTTAGATTTAGACGCCTGTTTCTAATTTAAGCAAAGATAATGAGAACTGCTCTACCTAGCAGCATGAGCCAGTTACCTTATCATCCACCACAGCACTTTCTTGGGCTGCTTTATCATTCTTCATGTCCTCAGGGATCCCCACTTCCCTGCTTACTATGCTGTAGGTGGTCAGCACAATGTCTGCCTTGGCCAGCCTGAAGGTAAACTGAGCTTTGGAACACTACTATTTCTGCATTTCATCATTGGCTTGTTTGCCATATACCCATTAATGGATAATAATAAAAAAACCCTCATAATAACGGCATACAATAAAATACCCATCTATTTGTCTTGAGTTACCCTTTTTCGCAATACAATCATTTAAAAGATACAGGTATGATTTTAAAACACTTTTAATATTTAATTCAATAGAAATATATATAAGATGAACTAGCCACATTTTTCCCATTTACCTATTGGCATATATGCCATAGGCCCAATAATGTATAACAAGGCAGCAAAGCTGTCAAATGTACAGACAAAGAACAGAAAATAAAGATGCAAATAAGTGAAAAATTAAATTTTCACAAAAAACTGTTAAATTGCCAGAAAAATTTACCAAACAGACTGCGTTGCCTATTGAAGCTGTATTTTAGTGCCATGTTTCTTTCCTATAAGTTTGAGAACAGTAAGTGACATGATTTCCCTTAAATGGTCATCATAGGAGCAGTGCCCAAAATAGGGGTTTCTTCAAATTTTGATACAACATTAAATAATGTTTAACAGCATAATGACAATCAAATGTTATTAATAAAATATAAGTAACATGGACATTCAGAAAATGTGACAAGCAAAAGTCTTCAAGATCACGGAACTTTAAAGTCACACCTTGAAAATGCCAATATGTGAAAAATTAAATTTTCACAAAAAAACTGTTTAACTGCAAAAAAAAAAAAAAAAAAAAAAAAAAACCAAACAGACTGCATTGCCTACTGAAGCTGTATTTTAGTCCCATGTTTCTTTCCTGTAAGTTTGAGAACAGTAAGTGACATGATTTTCCTTAAATGGTCATCATGGAAGCAGTGCCCAAATTAGGGGTTTCTTCAAATTTTGATGCAATATTACATAATGTTTAACAGCTTAATGACCATCAATTTTTAATTATAAAATATTTGTATCACAGATATTCAGAAAATGTGACTAGCAAAGGTCTTCAGGCCCATGGAACTTCAAAGTCACGCCTTGAAAATGCCAAAATGTAAACAAGACAGCACTGTTCTGAAATGGGTTTATTTCCATTTTTAACACTTTTTTAACATAAAACAAAATAAACATTTTACTGCCATTTTTATATGACCAACTAAAAAAATTGATGAGATGGGAAAAGTATCAATAGAACAGTGTTAAATGTCCAATTTCCTCCATTCTGAGATTCTGAACATAGTGGATGATTGAATCTGACAAACTGCAATGATATGAGTTTATTTCCATTTTTGACACTTTATTACACAATACATGATAACAAGTTTACCATGTTTTTTACATAATCAACTAACAATGTTGTAAAGATGCAGGAAATATCAAACAAACACTTTTAGGCATCTTATTAGTTAAATAATGAGACTGTTAACATGCTTAAGAATTGAATCTGAGGAAATGTGAAAAAAACAGTATAACTTCTAAAATAATGGCCCGATTATGCTGATTTTCGAACTCAACCTGCGTTTTAGTAAGATTGACCACTCCTGTGAGTATAATTACAATTGGCCAATCCGTTTTTCTTATATTGTGTTATCAGTGTTGCATTTATATTGAAAATAGTGAAAAAACAGCATAAATTCCCTCAAAATAGCCCAATCATGCTGATTTTCAAACTTGACCTGCGTATTATGAATATTCATCAGTTCTGTAAGTTTCAAGTCCAAAGGTAAAATGGTTTTCCACTTATCGTGTTATCGGTGCTGCATATATGCTGAAAAAAGTGAAAAAACAGCATAAATTACCTAAAAGTGACCCGATCATGCTGATTTTCGAACTTGACCTGCGTATTATGAATATTCATCAGTTCTGTAAGTTTCAAGTCAAAAGGTAAAATGGTTTTCCACTTATCGTGTTATCGGTGCTGCATATATGCTGAAAAAAGTGAAAAAACAGCATAAATTCCCTAAAAGTGACCCGATCATGCTGATTTTCGAACTTGACCTGCGTATTATGAATATTCATCAGTTCTGTAAGTTTCAAGTCAAAAGGTAAAATGGTTTTCCACTTATCGTGTTATCGGTGCTGCATATATGCTGAAAAAAGTGAAAAAACAGCATAAATTCCCTAAAAGTGACCCGATCATGCTGATTTTCGAACTTGACCTGCGTATTATGAATATTCATCAGTTCTGTAAGTTTCAAGTCAAAAGGTAAAATGGTTTTCCACTTATCGTGTTATCGGTAAAAGTGCACGGCGACGGCGACGGCGACGACAGACGCAGATGATGGCTATATGTACAGACACATCTGTGTCTGTACATAATAAAAGGAAAAAAATTGCAGCCGAGTTTTCATTTTTTCAATAAAAATATTTGAAAGACAATGGAGTGAATGTAAAAAGCTATAAAATCAGTTTCAGAAAAAATATCCCCAAGTGGTTTCATTGGTTTTAATAGAAACATTGAGCAGTCCTCACCTGATCACACTGGCTTCTCTATTGGGACCATGATATAGGATCACATTCAAAAGTCCAGGCCTGCAGCGGTTTTCAATCTCTCTGTGCCACTGGTGGACCAGGGAAGCAGGGCATACAATGAGTGTAGCATGGCTCTTGATGATAGATGAACTCACTAGAAGTGAAGATTTATTCTTTAATGACATTGATACTTGTTTTATTGCTTCAAATGTTTTATCGCTAGGGGAAAGGGTGATTCATAATTTAACAGAAATTTGCCAATTCTCTTTTTTTCTGGGTAATTTGGATATAATAAAATTAGATCTTCACATTTTTCCTTTTGCTTGTCCTTGCTGAGCCACTCAGATTTTTCCTCATCAGTTCCAGTCACACGACTCTGATTCTGTTTTAGCACAAGGGATATCATAGTCAAAGTCTTGCCCAGACCCATATCATCAGCTGAAACAAAAACACAATACCAAACTGTTACCGGAAAGATACCACATTATTGCCACTTTTACCAAGGAGTTATAACAGAAGGAGATTACACGCGTGGGGGCGGAGCCCGTATTACGGTCTCTCATTGGTCGGAATGAATAGAACCCAGAGAACAATGGATGCCTATCTCTGTTACGCTTAATTGTTGCTCTCGTTTAAATCTCGTTTGTTAGTATCTGTGCCTTCGTCTGTTGATTTTTGAGGACAGAAACAGAAACGGAGTCCCAAGTTTCTAAAAAATGAGAGAAATGCAGAATTTATATGATATTACGTTGGACAAGGTTTTCAAAAAACAGGTAAGTGGTTTTAAATGCATAACTACACGAAATATGAAGATAAATTGCAACTTTTATGTCGTAGGGTCTCACTGTGTAAGTGTCCAGCTACACGTTGATCTCGCGAGGTGGTGTGTGGAGAATAAATATTGCACGAAAAATATTTCCCACTCATAACAAGTGCCTATAAATATAGTATCAGATGAAGAAAGTTTGGTCTTTATACAGCTGCAATTGTTAAGTAATTTGTGGCAATAGCAAAGAATAAAACTTAGGTGCACTTTCAGTAGCCGAATAACAAGCAGATGCTTAAGCCGCCATCTTGTTAATATTTCGAAAAAAAATTACTCCAAAAGACATTTTCCTCCTACTTTTTTAAACTTGTGTCACATGACAGTCATAAAATTTAACTAATTGTTATGTGTGCAACACACTTGCTTGAGCAGTATTGTTTTTTTATGCGATTTTACATGTGGTCTAGCTTGGATACGACAATTGACAATTTTCATGAGTTCCGATCAAAAAGTGTTACGCTTGTTACGGCCAAAAGCCTTACCGCTTTTTGTACTTTTCAAATGCAAGATTATAAAAAAATTTGGTGTGTTTAGATTCTTGAACATCTTGGTCGTGGCGTGGTATATATTGCATGGATACTGCTCCAATATTTCTTGAAAAAAAATAACCTGATTTGTTCAGAATACCAATTTTTTACTCTAGTGTTATGGGTAAATGTACCATTTTGGCCTTTACCTTTTTCATGTTTAAATCTAAAAAGACTTATCATGACAGTTGGTCATCATTTTTCTTCTCACCATGGTGGGTGGCTTTGGAGTGGTAACTTTGTTGTTAAAGTAAAGTGCTCAGTTTTTTTGACTGGAAAATTTTGCCTCCACCCAGCATTTTCCATCATGGCGGTCTAACAGGAAGTTTGACTTCACAGTGTCTTTGGTATAGTTATTTTTAACTTATTTAGTCTTCTTTTTACATATATATGTTTTAATTCATATTAAACCTTTGAAAAAAGAACACACATGAATCCTGGTGCTTCTTAATTTAAAGTCTTAAGGTTTTAAGTTCACCTAGGCTCCACCAATTACTTAACCTGTTATCTCACTACACATCTCTCTTTGAGTCAAGGTGTGTAAGACACACCTTATTGTGTAAGACACCTCTATAATTAAGGGGTACTTGCTTTTCTACTTAAATTATACTTCACTACTTTGGCATGTTAGGTGGCAAGCTTGGATGTTTCAGTTCATTTTAAGAAAGAAGCTTTGCCTTGGTGGTTACAAAAGAATAGAACTCTATTAAGGTTTATTCATTACTTGAAATTAAATATTTCATCTTGTAGTGTTGAAACAGAAATTCTCTCAAAATTGATAATGAATTTGACATGCATATCTTAACACTACTCAAGTTTTTTTTCTATTATAGATGTGGGAGAAAGCTGCATTGAATATATGAATTATGGTCAGGCTGGAAAAAATTAAAATATGTCAATGAAAAAAGGAGGTCAGTGTGTCTGGGGTAAGTTACTTTTGTCAGAATGCCTAAGATGCATTAAACATTCACTAACAACAGTACCCTTTTTAATTTTTTTTTCAAAATACAACAACCTTGGGCATTTTCCTTTTAGCAACCAGCCTCTCTGAAATCCCCTTTTTGTCCTGTCAGAAGAGTAGGAACCAGGGCGGATTTAAATAATTTCTTGTAATAAGTACAATTTCTTTCAATTTCTTGGGGTTATTAGCTTGTGATCATGAATCTTGATGTTCTATATAAATTTAGTTGTAAATTGTTCATTTACAGTATGTGGTGAACATTATTTCAGTCAAGTCATAACAAGACACATTAAACTTCACTGCGTAATTCCATAATGTCTACATGGATACTAGTAGTTCATAATGCTATTATTATGTTTTTTTTTCTAACCTACAGGTTTCTCTCTTTTCTGAGTGGCATGGCATTAGCAAGGCAGAAGAAAAGGCCCTGAAGAAATTCTCACTTGAGTTGTCCTTTTTGGAGAAGAAACTGGATAAGACTGGCCAACAGAGATTGCATTAAATTAATAGTGCTCCTTTATGACATTTTAAAATATTTTCAGTCACCTAACTGACTCTATACATTGCAAAAGTGGACATAAATTTTATGTTACTGTTACGTGGAAAAAAATTCAAAACCTATATATAAATTGTTGAGTGCCATGGTATAACAGTCTACCTGATTGCCAGTGAAATTTCTGTTTCTGTGAAATTTCCTTAAAGCAGTCACTTACTGCTTACTTACCAGTTAATTTTTTCAGCTGTTACATTTTATAAATGTTCTTACTAAGTGTTGTCTTGATCTATAATAACCTTTTGAAAATCCCATGTTTTTTATCCTATTTGTAAGAATTAACCACTTTATCTTCTAGGATTTTTTTTTCATTCGGCCCATTAGATTCTCAGACCTTGCTGGCCTGTAAGTGGAATAGTATCTGGCACAGACTGGTATCAGCAAGTCAGATAAAAAAGAATATAATTATTTCTATTTGCACGGTTGAAAAAAATGCCATCATAGACTGCATAAAACTGGAAAACTGTAGCAACTTAATCATTCTTATGACTTCATTTATTACTGCTTATGTGTAAAATTTTTGTTTTTGTTCTTCTATTGATATAATACAATGGTTTTACTCACAGATGCTACTTTCATGAGTATAGAGTATAGAGTGCTTGAGTATAGAGTTGACTTAAAAGATATTTTAAGTTAATATAGTAAATAATAGTTTGAAATTCAATATTCTCATCTTTATTTGTTTCACTTTAAAGAGCTCAGTGAATACTAAAATTTCTGATATGTTTTGTACATAAATATATTTATGAATGAATAAAAATTATTCTTAATGTATAGCACTGTGCACTTGTTTACCGACAAATATGAACAGTGTTAGTACGTGTCAAATAATCCTGAAAAAAAGGGAAATTTCCAAGATAAAGAAATTTATAACGAGTATTCATTAAACTGACGTGTCGTGGCATTGCCTCAACCTTGGATTAAAATTTTAATTAAATGCATTATAATATTAAAATTATACCGAGTGAGAGAAAAAATACTTTAAGAAATTTAAAACCAGACACAAAGCGTAGGCACTGTCACAATGTATATGTTTATGGGACCTAAGGGCAAGAGGGTCCAAACGTTAATGTATTAATATTATGTCCTTTGGCAGTGAGGACAGACGTTCACTTGAATGTCATTTTCACAAACCACAGTTGGGACGTTTTCTTTTGACTTCTCCTTGGTGATTTTTCACCGGGTTGTGCCATAAAAAAGCCATCTATCACCAATTAAAAAAAGCTCATGGCGACCATCCTCAGTCACCACCTTATAATCGCTTTCTATGATATCGTTCCCTTCCAGCACATCGTCCAAATAATTACCTGTGAAAAAAATCGTCAGCTTACAGCGGCGCTTTGACATTACTGATCTCGAATTCTAACGCGAAATAACGCATATGAAATTTATCTCCAAGCTAAGGAGAGCGACGCAGACGAAACCTTGAGACCGGAGGCCCCCCGTAGCTAGCTCCGCCCACCGTAACAGACATCGGACAAAAGAAAGGCTTGCGTGTAATCTCCTTCTGTTATAACTCCTTGCTTTTACCTAAATTGCAGGTATGACTGAGTTCATTTCTCAGACAACTATAAACAAAAAACTTAAAAAATACATACCTTATTAAATAGTGTAAGGTTATAAAATTTAAAAAATAACCACAAATGACAGTATACTCATTAAATGTTGGTTACATTATATAATAATACTTCAATGAAACAGGAAACCCTGTGTCACTATTGTAGATACTGTAACATTTATAATAACAACAAAGATTAATTTACAAAATGTAACTGCATCCTGGTTTAACAAAAATTTCTTTAATCACTACCCCAAGACCCCATTACAACCTCCTGCTATCCAATATGTCAGTTCTACCCACCCCACCCCCTTTAGGAGATTACAGAAGGGGGATTGCAATTAGGCATCTGCTTCCTAAATTCAGTGAACAGGATTAATTTGTATTATCAAGTTTCCTTTAGGAAATGTGTGTGTGTGCTTGAGGGCAAGTGATGTAACCTAGAATTCCTCCTGGTGGATGTTGTTTCTCCCTCCATGTCAGCCAAGCCAGGGCTTGTCTCTGGTGTGGCATCAAAGTCACTGTAAGACCATTAGGGTCTGCTAACTCTGCTCTATCTGGAGGACAAGTCTCCAATTGCCTAAAGATAATAAAAAAATGTACTTCAAATGTAGCAGCAAATTAACAAATAAATAAATAAATCGATATGCAAAATATATCTAATATAATTTTCAGAGAAAAATATAGAAAAACACTTCATAAAACATGCTATCTATGATAAACTATCATAGCAAAGTGGAAATTATTTAAAAAAATACTATTTTTCAATTTATAAAAAATTGTTCTATCCCCCAAAACCAACTCCCTTATGGTATGAGTGAGTTTCTTGTATGTTACCTGTGTATAGTCTCAATTGCCTCAGCTGTAACAGCTCCCACCTGACGCATCTTTGAGGCTGTCATGCGGCCCTGGTATAATGTCATTGCTTGTGGATTTGCTGGGAATTTAGTATGAAATTCATTCAGTATCTCATTTTGTAATTATACTTTTTTTCTGATTAAGCATACCAGATGACTGCCTGGGGATTTGCTAGTGAATATGTTTAACAATAAATCAAATTTTTATTTTGTAGTTAAATGGTTCTTAATGAAAGGCACAGAGATCTTATTGCAAATCCAGTTGCTTTTAACATATTTTTGGATAAAAATGAGTTTTCTGGAGTTTTTTTAAAAATCAATCCTCATTTCCATTTTAAAATGACCTATACAACATAACACTTATCGCATTTCATCTTCAGAATAAGAATATATGTAAATCTTAAGAAATACCTGCATACAACTGTTGAAATGCATGCTGGGGAAGCTGCACAACATGGTTGAGAATCTGAGTCTGCCTTAATCCATCTGGATTCTTGTTACTATAATTCTTTGCTGGGATTGTTGTAAAAAGCTGCTGGGAAGGAGGAGGTTGATCTGCAAAGATAAAATCAAGCTTCAATTATCAAATGAAACCACGCTTTACCTATCTTAAGTTTGCATATTGATGCTATGTTTGCTTTTGCAAAATTGGATACATTGTCTATATTTGGTGGACAGTTTATTTCAATTGAAATGATATGAATAATAAATTCTTGAGGACAGCTATCTGTTGGACAGAAATCTTGGTGTAAATGTCACATGATCAATTTTTTGACTCAACATGTTACCTACTTGTAAATTTATTATATATGTACCATAAAAAAAATTGTTCTAACTAACCTGTAGACCCTTCTTTTGACAATTGCTTCTTCTGGTTATCAATTCTTAAATCAGCAGCCTGTATCATTCTTTCCAATTCACCTATTTGTTGTTTCAATTTATGGCCGCTATCAGGCAAAGTGGATTCAAACTTTTTAAAGATTTCCTGAAACAGGAATTATATGTTAAAATTATTCAGCACATGCACAATCTTTATTGAATTATGTAAATGAGGTGGGCACCCACCCGGTAATCTCTTTTCTTAACATATAGCAACAACTAGACTTACCACAAGACAATTTTTTGATGCACATTATACATTTAAAACAGAATGTCGGATTGTCCATGAAAATAACTTTTACCTGCTGTCGCTCCAACTTCTTGATGAGGCCATTCCTTAATGCAATATCCCTATTCAGTTGGGAAACATCCAACTTAACTGCAGATTGCAACTGTGCCTTTGTGGCCCCTTTATAATCTTTAGGACGAGCACCTTGGGGATTTACAGCAACACACTGCTGTGATTCTGGCTCTGTTGTCCTGTGTTCAGAGGGGGAACTGTCCACACTGCTGTCAGAACCTGACTCTGAGCTTTTGACTTGTGCCCGAGCAACAGAAGGGTAGGTGTCAGCACTGTTTTCAGATTCAGATCCAGAGGACCCAGTCAACCTAGACTGAACTCTATCTTTAAGGCTTGTCTGCATCAAAGACTCTGTCAACTTCTCAACATTTGTTGCTGAAGGTTGCTGAAACCTTTGAAAACAAGTAAGAGTACTTTCCGTCTGCTTCCTATCTATCAAAGTCGACTGCAAGGGAGCATTAATACTAGCACCAGCATGGAAAGGTTTGGAATCTGGTGGTTTTACATCTACAATCACACAATCATCATCATCATCATCATCATCAGCATCATCATCATCTTGTGGGAATGCCAACGGTTTGTAAGGTCTTGATGTAGGATTTTTAAATTCTTTAGTTGCAGGTTGATTGTGATATTTGTCAAGGGTATGCCTTGATCTAGGCTGGTTGTGATCTTGTAATGGGACCACACTTGAAGCTTGCTGTAGAAAAACATAACATTTCTTTCAAAGATGAAATTGTGTAGAAAAGTGAACTTGTGGCAGGAAACTGGGGTCTCATTATACTGCTTTACACATTTACTTAAAAACTGCATTTTACAAGCAATACTGTTTAAAAATTTCATTTGGTAGAATAATTTTTCTGAAATTCAATGATAGATTAAAAAAGGGAGAAACATTTGTTAGTCCCTTTAACATTTTGGCAAACACTTCACATATGACCATTTCATCTGAATTTTAAATTAATTCCCTCTACGATGAACTGTATATCGAAATATAAAAACTACAAACCTGTCCAGATTTTGTTGGTCTAACTATAGCTCCCCGATTTTCCCTTGTGCATACCTTAAAAAGCAGATATATACAAAATCACCGACTTCAATAAAGACCTGCATTGTCAGGAGAGAAAGATTATGGCCAGGTGACAGGATAGAATAAATAATTGTACATACTGCAATCATAAAATAGATTTCTATTCATTTTCTTGTCACATATTGTTCAATTCTGGGTCCAATTAAAACAGATAACAAAATGACATTAAGAAATTGAGTGGTACTAACCTGATTTTCTATAACCTTGGCCCCACACCAATTCTTCTTAGCATGACGACCAATATTGCATCGAAAGAAATGTCTGAAAACGATGCAAATGTAATACATCATAAGTTTTCCACAAGAATTTGAGTTTTAATGCAAGAAAATAATAAGAAATTTTTAAATAATACTAATGCTAAAATGTGTGATCATGCAGTTTTTTTTAATTATTGTGAAATTCTTCATATCCTACCTTTTCTCACCAGTGGACTTGCTTTGCATAACAGCTTGAAGCTCAACCACATGTTCAGGGTGTTTGAAACAATGCAATGGTTGTAATCTAAAAGAAATTATCCCTTTTACTGCTATCATCAAAACACAAGGCTACTACCAATATTGTCCAATTATACTTTTGGTCTTAGAGTTGACCAGCTATACACTACAATTATTACAACTTAACAAATATAAAAATGAATGATATAGGATGTTCCAATCACTTTCAATTATTCAAAAATCAATTTCATTGATGACTATAGACAAAAAATTACCTGGCATCTTTCACAAATCCGCATTGTGAGTTTGCCTGGGAGCAAATGAAATAGCTTCTGCCTTGGTTGGGCCCACCCTTTGTGCCAGTTTTTACAAAACATGGTTTTTCTTGGAAAAAAAAAAAAAGGAATATGCTGGTTTTATTTATTGATCAACAACATAATTTTACATTTTCATTATACAATAAATAAATAAATAAATAAATAAATAAATAAATAAATAAATAAAATGTGTTTACCTGATACTGAGAAGCAGTCAAGTATTAGAAATGTGAAAATTTACTGGTACTGCAAAACTTGCAAACAAAAAATTTCTTCTGAAACAACAGAAAGACATGGCGGTCTTAGTGACAGGCCAGTCATTTGGAACTAAATTACTGATAATGAATGGTATAAAACATATCAAATTCAAAAGCAGGGACAAGCAATTATTTGTAATTAAGAGAATATAATCTTTAAAAAAAAAACTTCCTTTGGTCAGAAAATCCCAGTTAGGTTGTACCTTAAATGAAAAGCAATCGAAACCAGACCATTTCTTTTAAAGATTTGCATAAAAAAAAAAAAAAGAAAGGAAACAAAGAAAAAATTTACAGAAACAAAGGACCAGTTATGTATTGCTCTTTTTGAAACAAAACTTCAAAAAATTACTTATTCTCAGTGTTTGCCATTTGAAGATAAAATACAAAGGGAGAACAAAATTGGAGAAAATTGTATGTAAACTGTGGTATCAAGACCTCTCCTGGACAATTCTCTCTGTAATTAACATAATATAACGAGAATCAAGTAAAATTTTTGATGTCTGCCTTATATTAAAATGTATCTCCAGGTAAAGATGGGTAAACAGATAATCTCACATGCCCAGGAAGCCCTTTAATGAACTAACTGATATTTTCACTTGTTTTTCCATTACCTTCTGACATAAATGAACAACCTTTGAAACTTACTTTCTTTTTTCTTGTTTCGTTGTCATTATTTACATAATGATTGTTATTTATAGCACTTACAAACATAAAATGAAATATGCAGATAAAATGACATTTGTTTACCTTTAGGAAAATTGGTAGCACGAAAATTCATGCGTTAGCACTCCTATTGACGATTCTGATATGTACTGTCTGTGCTAACGCATGAAAGCAAAGGCCTCAAAAAGTTGGAAATGAAAACCGGTTGCAGAACCAGCCGCGGTGCGGCAGCTCTCAAATTTTTATTTTACATCTCATCTCCTCAACACGCACATTACTGTGAAGCCAACCAGTTTTCCCATCAACAGAGTATCACTTTTTTTTAATCCATCTGTCTATCTACCAGTTTGACCGTCGTAAAATCATACACCCGCTATAAACAGACGAAAACCAGGCCAAATCTACTCAAGTCATGACGCGAGGGCCAGTAACCTACTGCGCATTCCGGTTTTCATTTCCAACTTTTTGAACTGCATGGTACAAAAGTGAAAACAAATGAAAAGAACCACAATGATCAAGCCTGCTATTAAGTTTTGCCAATGAATCTAACCTGCATGTGATACATGCACAGCCCCTTATATTACAGGAAAATGGTGAAAGCGGAAAATGACTAGAGAACTAATAATAGGATCTGGATTTTATCTGAATGAGTCGTACAGTGCTAAATAAATGTTCATTTATCATATCAGAAGCAGCAGGGATGTGTGTTACCGACAAACAAAATTTTGTTCTTTGATGGATTTCTTATTGTGCTATGGGGCTTCAAAAACATTAATTAAGTTTGATATCATACAACCACAATCAGTTGCAACGAACGAAAGTTACCGGTGTGGCGTGATAGACCCGTGCCATGACGAAACCGTTCTGCACATGCGCATTGAGGGTAGATTGAAAGAAGTAACTTCCGGTATGACGATGTCGTCCTAAGTACGCGCTATGTTTGCACTGAACTATGATTTTCCAATTCATAATTCAGTGGTTTTCGTCATGAGAGAGTATGTATTTGATAATCTGATTACTACAGTATACAGGGGAATGTTGGAAGTGAGCTTTTGATCGTGACTGAACTGTTTTGCTCTGTGTAAAAAAACGTGGCAGATCTAAGACTCGTAGTATAAATCTTTTCACTCTACAATGCTCTTTCAATTCAGTGTTCAGTCATTTTCATTAAAAAGAAATTGTTTGTTTGATAATACTACAACTTTCTCTACGGAGAAATGTTGGAAATGCATGTGCAGCTACGTACTGTAAGTCAACAGACTGCTACCCCTGCGTGAATAATCCGCCAGAACGGTTTATTCACGACGACGGTTTCTTCACGTCACACCGGGAAAGTCCCAATCATTTTCATTTTTCACTCACTTCAATGGTAACAGATTTCGACATTTTAATACTCACATCCACAATTTTTATGTACGTTTAGCAACTTACGGTTACAAACTCGCTGTTTACAAACACAAACATATTTTAACAAGTCTTATTTGCATTTACCGCTGATTTTACTTACGATGTCCATCACACAGCACAACCTCCATTCTATTCTATATTATTTTGTAAATGTACTAGTTAGAAATCTCGCGGGAATCAACGCGAGGAACTTCCTTCGCCAATCATGTCCCTTCAAATTGAGAACGAGGCGTATGTTTAAAGATGGACGTCTTAGTGATGAGAAAAGTGGTGAAAGACAAAACTTTGCGCTTATATGATCCATAAGGGCTATGAAATAACAACGTTCAATCATCTCAAAATCTGACTTATTTTTAATATGAGGATTTTCTCTTTTCATTACTTTTTTTGGAGCAACAATGCATACGAAGACAACAACAGAAAGGTAGGTTTGTTAGATCTACACTCCAATTTTGCTTCGGTATTTGGTCGACCTCGCATGACACGCAGGAAATGCCATATAACATTCTGTGGTAGAAAGGTCAGTAAGTTCCTGAATGCAATAGTTGGAAAAACGGACAACTAGCACCACCTACAATCGTCACCCCTACTATCAAGGTACTTACCGCAGGTAATCTTAAGGCCTCAAATACATGTGCCGTGGGTAGCCCCATGTATAGCCTTGTGCTTCCCAGTATGTCAGTGATCATGGTATTTAAACTGATGTGTGAACTGATAGAAACCTTTTGTTTGTATAAAAGGACAGCAACTGCCAATGATATGCTAAATTGTGTGATATTTCACATATGTCTAAGGCTAACAACATGGTAACAGTTTGATATTTCAGGAAATTCAATGTAGTAATTAAGTTGTGCATGTCTACTGGTGTACTAGTAATTCTTATTTAGCTACACCAGGCAATCATTATGTATTAAGTTAGATTTTTAAAAAATGATTAGAAATAAAACATTTAGAATGGCTAATAACATTTATGGAATACAGTAAAAGCAATCATTACATTGTGCATAACTCATTTAAAAGATTAAAAATTCAAAATAACATGTGGCAAGCAACTGTATCCTACTCATTCTTATTCTACCAGCTCGAGAGGAACCTGAACATATGGCGTAGTGCCCCGTTTAGCTGTTTTGAATCTCAAGCAGGTTTTTTCTCAAAAAGACATGCTATATAGAAAAAAAAACTTTTAACTGATAAATTTGTATTAAAAAATTATAGCAGCTTACAATTTAATTTTATATAAATACCATTCACATTTAGTTCTGTGTATTATTGGATTTTGTATTAATGTCACTTTTTATCTGATAGTAATGCAATGTTCATTGATGTTTTTCATTATATTTATATTTAAACTGCCTGCTGACAGATAATAATTGTTATAATTCTAACACTTGATATATAATTCTTAGTCTACCAAATGGCAGAGAGGAATTTTTGGATTGAATTTGTAATATAAGTTTAAAAGTTTTTAATAGCATTTTCATGAACTAGTACCAGTACCTGCTTGTGTTTCAGTGAGGACAACCAAAATGGAGAAACAATTTTTATGGATAAGGACATTCCAAGCATTCAAAAATCATCAATAGAACTAGGTCAAATAAAGGAAGGCAGAACCGAAGTTAAGGGTCCTATTGGTATTGTAGAGGTATGGGAATAAACTTTTTACAGTTAAAAGGTCACTCATATGCTTTATCCACTTTATACTTTTTTGTTATATATGATGCCTAATATACCTACAGCTGGCGAGGTGGATTTAGATGTATTGCCCGATATTTAGTCATTCCACCCTTTTCTTTTACCAGAGTAAGATGCTATAAAAGTCATTTATCAACATTTCAGGTTGCCAAAAAGAAGAATGTTGTAGAGAAGCTGATATATGTCATATCAGTCGCAACAGTTTTCTTCTTGGCTCATGCTGTAATCACAATCCAGTGGGTGCTGCCTTATTACTATGCTGTCAGTGCACCTATTTTAATTTTGATTAGAATAATCTTATACTGGTATGTATCATTTTTGGGTATCTTTATGATTCAGTTGGATAGAATATGAACTGTAGTTTTATTCATATAATTTCTTACTATTCATTATTTTACTATGTATGGAAAAAGTTAATTATACTACATGCAGTGCATTTACTACTGTAATAATATCATGCAGTGTATTTTATACTTGTATAAAATTTATAAAAGAGTGGAGTGCCTTCTTAGCTTCTAAAGTCACTTGATGTATCTGTTTTCAGTTCAATTCAAAAATGTGAGACAGAAGTCATGTAAGGTCACATGAATAATGCACAGTGATTGTACCCTGATAATGTTGTTTTTCAGGAAATTGAAGTGGCAGCTGTTCATGCTGGATTTCTGCTACCTAGGAAACACATTATGCTATGTGTACATGTGGTAAAGAACGAAAATCCTTTTAATCTATCTTATCCCAATAAAGGGTACAGATTGTAGTCAAATTACCTATATTAGAAGCATGATAGTTATTTTAGAACCTACCTAACATATTATGAAGGATATTATGTCTTTGAAACATTATCTTAATGAGGTCAGTCAAAGTATGTTAAGGTAGTTCAAGACTGTTTCATTTATCCTTACTGACCTATGTAGAGGTGAATGGTTTTAAGAGATTGAAGGCTATAGAAAGAACTCTTTAACAACTTGAAGACCTGGATAAACATTTCTTGTAAATGCCTACTTGATATGAAATAGAGTTCTACAATGAGTTATCCCCATTGTTTTAAAGAAAACTTTGAGACTAAGAAGAAATACTGTAGCAAACCTTTACTACATATCAATTGCATCGATTATTTATGTCTGGCAATCTTTGTTCATTGTCATTGATGTTTCATGCTTTCTTTTCAGGGCTGCTCCTGCTAATGACAGTTTTTTCCTTCTTGTGTTTTCTATTGCAAATGGCCCATTAGTATTTGGAGCACTTATGTTCAGAAATGCATTGGTTTTCCATAGCTTAGATAAAATGACATCAGTTTATATTCACCTCCTGCCAGCATACTTAACATTCGGGTAAGGCTTTTTTCAGTTAAATTATTAATGTATGAGTGAATTTTGTGAGTCATTCAGTAGAATTAGAATGATTGCTTCGAAAACTCTGATACTGGAACTTCCATTTGCAACTAATGTTGCAGTCTCAACCCGAGACCTTTGACTTCTATGCACTCAGGGTGGCCATGCTGTTATTATAATTTAGCAGCTACAAAAATTGGCATGAGATAGTAATCTGTTTCTGACTTAATTCTGCAACTACATAAGACATAATCATGAAATTTGGCATGGCTGACTACTAGGTTGCAATACGGTGCCATTTTGTGATTTTCCGTTCTTTGCTTAGGAGACATGTGCCTTAATTATGATGCTTCGTTTAAAGATATCCAAATTTTGCCACACAACCTGACCATGTTCTACCATATAGTTTCAAACAGTATAATTTTTAAATAGAGAAATACCAAAGGGCATTGTTTCATTTCATTCCCAAAAAATGATATTTGAACGAATATTTCCTGCTTTCTTTCTGTGCTATATATATATTTTTTCTGGAAGTAAATATATGGTAGTTTACTTCTTGGAGCAGAATCCAAGATATCATTTTAACTGCAAAGACTAATGGCCCATTTAGATGCTGATCAATCAGGGGCGGATCCAGAGATATTTTCTGACAGTCTTCCAAATAATCTTTGTTGATCCATCCTCCATTTTGACCGTCTTCCGACAGAAAACATACGATACCCGTCAATGTAAACTTCAAAATCTGACAGTCTTCCGGAAGATCTGGAAGACGGGCTAAATCTGCCCCTGATCAAGATACCAATAACAGATACAGGGGACATTGTCGTCAGGTGTCAAAGCAATTGGTTTGTGGGATAAGTCTGTCACCATTGCAGATAAAATCACCTAATATGGTATTGGGCAGGCGTAGGTATTAATGAAAGTATGAAGAACAATTGAGTTGGACAAATTTTTGATAAGGTCTTTATAACTGTTGTAAGGTGTGCTTGTAAAGGTCCATTGAAAATCGGTGTTATATAACATTATTAATGACAAAATCTAAACTGTGTGATTGTAAGAAAATCAGCTGCACCCCTTTGCAGTAATCATGCATGGCCCCTTTTAGCTGTCTATAATAGAGAAAATCAAGAAACTAAAACACATTAGTCCAAAAACCGCTGATATGGCATCATCAGCAAAATGACCATACCCAGTACTATCTGTAGATGAATAAAAGCCATGAACAGAAGGTGGTAATGTTATAATAACTAGTATTATATTAAGTCATTTGATAGCCTGGTTTTGGCTAATGGGGTATATGTCCTTAATAAAAACTATTGAACTTATTAACTTAATTGAAAAAAGGTTTAGTCACAGACTTCATGCACTTGGTGATGTATTTGACACAATTTGTGTCCATTATATAGGGCATAAACACTAGAGAACACTAGAGAAACTTAATTCTAGTACTTTTCCTTCTGTTTTCCACTTCCTAAACAATACAGGGTGAGAGAATTATTTATCACATACAGTCAGTATCAGGTATTACTGTTATTAATTTGCAATTTAATGACATTTATATTGATATGAATTTTCATATAATTTTTAGACTTTTATATCTATAGCTATGCGGTGTACTTGAGTAAGCATTCTGTTGTCACATTTAGATCCAAGTTTTATGGCATTAAATTCAATTATATTAGGGCCATAGTAAATATTATATGATTGTTTTATCATATTGAACCACCACATAATCTTATCACAGATGATAATTTTTGAATACATATACATATAGTTTGTATTTTGTTATTTTTTAGTATACGTTGGTTTCCGGGTTCCTGCTCAGTGTATTGGTATCAACCATTTATATCTGTATTCCAAGCACCCTCTTTTATATGGCTATTGGTGGTACCATTGGGAATTGTCTTAGGGCATTCTGTAAGTATGCTGATTATTTCATGAAGTTCCTATTATAGATTGAATTTTTTCATTTCTGTTTGAGAACTGTACAAGTAAAGGCAGAAAAAACTTCTTATTTACTGCCTTACATACATTCTTTTGGGTAATAAATAAATCTTCAGTGATCAGTGACTAAAGTAATTAACATTTACCTCACCTCAAAGTAAAAAGGTGTTACGTAAGTTGGTGATTTTAGCTTTGAGTTGCCTATGCTTATAAATTGCAACGAAAATATATAAATGCCAATATTTTATATTCTTAGGGGTTTTTCATTGTTTTAAACTAGTACAAAGATAGATGCATTATTGAATAATTTGATGCAGGAAAATTTTTTTTTTGGTATCTGGATGATAAGGGTTACAATATCCTTAAGCATTTCAGTTTTTACAGCACGCAACTTTGAAAAACATTCATTTGGTTTGGAATGAGTACAATTTCAGTTCTCTTTGTAGTTTATATGAATTGGAACATCGCATGCATAAGATTAGAACTGATCAGCCATGTAAAAAGGTCATTATGCTAAATGTTACACTTAGGAAAAAGAGTTTGGAAATGACTAATTTTGTTTAAGAAATCTGCCATGTTTTGCTTTAACTGATAATTGAAATGTCCACTTTTTCAGGCATTATACATCATTGTGGTAATTTTAATCATCAAGCCAAAGAAGGAATTCCTTGACAGTTACAGATACTTGACAGGAAAAGAGAGTTCTCTGGTCTTCAAGATAATTAACATATGTGGGCCTAAGTAAGTAACTATACAGGTGAACAATATTTGACCTAATGAAATATATGTGCACATCCAGAGGACTGGGTGACAACAGTGGGACATGCGTATCAAAATTTCAACATGGCGTCGACCTAGTGAACCTGCTTGCCGCTTAGAATATGCACCATATTGCCTTATATTAATAAATTTTGGAAAATGTAACATTAAACACATATAATTATGATCAAGCTAGTAAATGCAAATATTGTTTTTTGTTTGGCAGCAGTATTCAAGATTGATTCCGATGCTCTATCTCCTGTTGTAGTTGATGGTTTTTATAGGTAGACACTTTGTGTCTTATAGTAACTTATCTAAACTGGCTCGCGCTGCCAGTAATTACGCCGCGGGATATTCAGGGCACAGACCGTGATCATAAGACATACGGCGAATAGAAAATAGAATTTAGAAAATAAACATTGCATGTGAATGAAGCCTTATTATTTGATTTCTATAAATAATACCGCAGTAATGGTGCTGATAACTTTGAAGAGGTATGGACACTGAGAAAAATAAATTTCTTGATGAAATATACCTGTTGTTTCCACAAGCAGTGGCAGTTAAGTAGCCATATTCTTTATTTAATTGAGGCCTATGGCTTTAGGATAAACTTCTGAGCTATAAGGGAGTTTCATATGATTGTTAACTTGATAACATTTGTCTCTTAGCAGTCACATTAAAATGTATATATGTGCAATTCAACTGAAGTGTAAAAGATTAAAGAACTTCTTAAATTAACATTCTAAATTGCTAAAACATGATAAATCTTATTCTATAGCACTAAGAAGAGATATGGTGCACTACACTCTTTTACAGTGTGTGGCTTACTATATGCTTGGCATATATTTTTACCCCAGCTCCACCCCTATAGTGCTGAGTTGAGGAGACAGCAGGTACTGTTTACCTATAAAGGAATGGTATTAGCTGCTATGGCCACAAACAGAGTCCAACTTTTCGTTCTCCCTCAGTGTAATACTGTAACCACAAGGCTATCTGGTTGCTCCTGAAGCTAAGACCCATGATACAAATGTGTCCAAGTTTGAAGGTACATTTGTTTCATCTGACCTAATTTAGAAGATTGTCAGTACACATCTTTGTTTGTCTTGAAAGTGAAGACATGATAAAATCAATCACTGTCAGACTTTGAAAGCATGGTTAAGATCATGTTTATGTATTACATGTAGTGCCAATTACTTGTACAATAGCTAAAAGTTTGTTCCATTTTGAAATTGATCTACAAAACAACTAAATTAGCCTAGATGAGAGGTGGTGGGGCCCTTGTTTTTGAGCCCCTGATAATTCCATTCATAAAGACATGATGCCATTCATTGTAAGCAGAACAAGTGATGCATCAGGAAAAATCATACTTGTCTGAGCCTAAATACCTGTGTTGGTAACTCTTTGTCTGTAAAATTAATAACTATATGCCTTAGAAATTCTAGATTGTTCATTGTTCATTTATAAACAATTGTGATATTTATATATGTATATATTTCTCACTGTCATCACTCTGTTATATCCTATGTATAATTGATATATTGTTTGTGGGATTGCCATTCTGTCAATGTGTCTGTCTTTTTGTCTGTAAATTAAATCATGCAAAGAATCAAGAATGTATTACCATGGTTACTGGCAATACATACTTGATAGGATGTATGGAATTGTGATGCATGCAGTTGTAAATCTTATGGAAGTTTTGTGGGCAACTGGGAGTATTCAGTGGTATTGATTTGGTGTTATGTTACTAGACTAGTGCAATTCTGGCTTGTGTCAGATAGCTAGATGCCAAGCTAATATTCCATTGAGGATAATCCGTCTACCGGTATTTTCAAAAGCTTTTGTTTTGCTGAACACTGTATATATGCAGTCTAGAAAATTTGCTGTTATCCTAAACCTAATAAGTTTTCATATATTTCAGGGGAAGGAGGTTTGTTTATTACTTTTTAAACTACCTCTTTGCTGCAGTGACTATGGCTCTTACTCGCCTCTGGTATGAATACTTCATAGCACACAGTATATTTATTGCTTTGGCCACAGTTTTGGTATCGTGGAATGGGGCAAGTTTTTATATGGATGTATTCAGCAAAAAGGAGGTTCAGGCAGAGTGAAAACTAGTGAAATGAAGCTAGTAAAGCTATTTATAGCTATCAACCCTGCATTCAATCTGATTCTCTAAACTGTACATTGATATAATACTCAGCTGTAACTAATAGACTCTTGGGTCATGGTTACAAATATTGTTGTTGTATTCTGAATTATTATGGCAGTTGTTGCCACATTTATGCAAGTTTTAATTGTGACAAGATTTAAATATTCTGAGTCAGTAAAATCAAGGCATAGAAGCATGCCATCATGTGACCTAAATTTCTTAATTTAATTTTTCATTCAAAATCACGTAGACAATTTTTTTTAGTGAAATGCATGTTGCAAACTTAAAAAATGAATATGCATTTTTCATTATTTTAGAATTTTCTCAGGTGTTCTTAAACAGGAAGTTTTTTATTTGAAATTTGATAGAACTGTTGTATATTTTGAAAATGAGTAAAATATTAATATCTTTTTAATTTTTTGGGGGGAATTTCACTTGGAATAATTTACAAACCTATGTTGATGCATAATTACTTTAAGTAGCTGAGGGTAGAAGCATACTAAGATGTGTTTTTAGTTCAGTTTATGAATTTGTCAGTTCTCACACAAAATTTATTGCCAACCTTCTGCTCTATCAATTTCTCTGTGATCTTGATTTAAGTGCATTTTTTCTTTTATTTTTGCACAACAAGTCTGTGTTAAAAAATTGACTGAAATTTTTATCTGATTTGATTTTCCATAGATATTGCATACTGGCCATATATTATTGTTTTATATAATATTTTTTTGACATTTTATGTATTTTTTAGATAAAATTATATCATTTCTTATTTTTGATCTCAAGTTTCAATTTTTCTTTATGATTAAATAATGTGACTGTTAGAAATTTTTCAAAAGAAAAATTATGTATTTCTATTTTATTTTGAATACATTATTTTATAGTGAATACATTTTTTCATATTTAGAGGTTAGCAGTATAGGTTAATGCATCCTTAATGTGATAGATGAATGGTGCTTCATTTAAATGTGTAGGATTTATTTGTTTCATGAGGTGTTGTGTTGCCTTCTGAAGTGGCATGAATTAAAAATAAGATATTCATTGAATGATTTGTAGAAAAGGCTTGATGTGTCATTTTTATTGCATTATTGGTGTCTCTTATACTCACCATATCCTGAAAAAGAATTGTGTCATATTTTAAAAAAGCAGTTCTACTGGATAGAAAATTTATAAATAGTTGTTTCTTTCTTTTACTTTATTTTGAGAAAGAAATAAAAAAGCACTTTTTAAAATTTATCACATCTTAATATTTTTGACAAAATTTTCACAATGTCAAAACATAAGAAATATATGCCTTCTATTTATGGCAATAAAGTTCCAGCCATATAACTTCATATGATATTGTGTAAAAGATCAATTAAGGAAACACGTGAGGATTTTAAAATCAACCAGAGATGTAAAGATGTTCTTTTTCCAAAGAGTCAAAGACTACGGGTTTTATGGCCCAATGGTTCTTATTAGTATTTTATGTCAAACATAATTTCATTTAATGAAATTTATTCATTGACTAGACCATCAGGAGACTAGGTCATTAATTTCTTTGCCCCCCCCCCCCCTCTATATTCAGAGTCTGCCACCCACATAAGCTCCTAACATAACATAATACAAAACAAGCTGTGACTACTGTGACAGAAACAATTATGATGTAAGCAGGCAATTTGTACCACCTGTCATACATGTCTTAATTGATGCTAACTGTAGGAATAGCAAGATTGAGACTTCTGATGGACTGGAAAAATAAGAAGGTTAAAATGATATTATAATGATTTTTTGTCACATTTGATTGGTTTTGATAGTGTAAACAAAAACAAAATCGGTGAATCTCTACTATATAATACAATGTAATAATGATTACGCTGTATGTAAACAGTTTGCCTAAAGACCTACAGAGTTGACATTTTTTTGTCAAAATAATTCAAAATGTGATATTTGAAAAACTAGTTTGTTACATCAAAAGAATCCAACATTCAGTGTTATTTTGCTTGGGTTATAAGTAAAGCTGTAATCTGTTAACCATTTGTGGGCCAGACCAGAAAATCCAATTAATGTACTGCCACAGTACTGGTAAATGTGCTAACATGCATACAAAAATTAAGTTACTGTTACCTGTCTAATAAAGCAAATTTTGATACTTGAAAAATGAGCATGCAGCAATCAGAAATGAAACTTCACTAAATTGTGCCAAGCTTTCATTAAATGTTGCTCTGTCAGTGTAGTACCTTGGTGGTTTTTGATTATTATTATTATTATTATTATTATTACAATCTGTCACAGTGTGGCAGTATTTTAGTGCATGTCTCAATAGTCCGAAGGTTCAATAGTCCGAAGGTTCATTGGTCCGAAAGTTCACTATAGAACCTTCGGACCAATGAACCCTTGATTAAAAAATCGATGAAAATGTTACCACTTTTCGGACCAATGAACCTTCGGACCAATGAACCTTCGGACTATCGAGACGCCCCCGTCTCAGCCAGAGGTCATACATGTACCAGTACATGCACACGTTATTTTACAATTAAATTCATAACAAACTTCTAGTGTCACCTCCTCTCATACATGTACTAAGTGATACAGTGTCAGTGTTCTTGATATAATTTTTATATGATATCCTTTCTGTTTTCAAAGCGGCACCTTATTATAGTAAGCTAGCTACCTTTACTTGTACCATATATAACACTACGTTTTAATAGTCAAATGTCTTTGAGAACTTAATTTTCCCTGTCACACAAACTCACCTGATAAGCAATCATAATTTTACTTTAAAGAATAAAAAATTAATTAAATATTTGTTGAATAATTAAATAGGTTTAATAAAAAAAACAGCTAGGATATAATTGCCTCACTTCGCTATTGTTTATTAAATATTTCAAATTGTTTTTATTAAAATCAGTTCAAAAGCTTAATAGAATTTATGCTATTTTGCTTTTGTTTTAATATAATTGGATGGAAAAGATTGCTTGGCTTGTACAGGTAGACTTGTTATATATAGCGCTGTCTACATTTGGTGCGCATGTCCGCAGATGAGGTCAAGGAACTCCAGCAGATGACCTTGTCTGAGGACAACCCATTTAACTCTCCGGTAAAGGAGGCCAGAATGCGATCAATGAGATCGTTCATGAATATTTGTTGTGGCTGGTAATCTTCGAATATTAACAAGGTAAACGACAAAATACTTGTTTCGTGCAGAAACGAAGAATACCAGGGTTGTTCCAGTAAATACTTAACCGGTTAGAACCATGCCGTGTGCAGAAGAGTATCACATCCACCTCGGACTATTGTGACCTCGTCCTGGAAAGTTTCTGTCGACTGGTGTAGTGCTGCCTGCTCGGTAGGTATTCTTATGTTCCTTAAGGTAAGGACCCTGGATGATAGTTTTATCATGGTATTTTATAAAATGTAATAAAGAAAAAAGCACACGCTCGGCAAGGTTCATAAAAAGTGAAAATACCGTTTCATTTTCATTCGTACAGTACAGAGATATGTGCGGGCTATGCACAGATTGTTTATTTATTTTCAGTCCTTGCTTACGTTTGGGAAAGTTTGACATGGCGTGCTGGATTAAGTTAATATGTCTTACACTGCATAAATATCACACACACACATGTACACGAAGGTGGGTAAAAATCTTGTGTCATAATTAGACCTACCTTGCAAGGGGGTGCATAAGTAACATAATTTTTGCAATGATGTCCAAACTGGACGAAGAACAAAACTGTTTAAATTATTTCAATCTTCCATAACTTTTTTAGCATTCATTCACTCATTATAAACTTGGTTCTTTTATTGCAATCATTAAAAATGAAAGCATGTCTTATATGTACATCATTCAGGATCCTCAAATGTTGTTCATTATGTTAATAAAAGTTTGAGTATCACCCATTACATACACTATACTAGTAGATGTGTTGTTTGGCATTCATCGATATTCCCACACTTTACCACATAGTAAAGTGAAGGTCATCCTCAGAAACCCCATTTTCTGGATACTATAGTATCTGCTTCACTGTCTGGATCCTATATATATATATATATATATATATATATATATATATAGCTGTTAAAAATTAATTTCATTATAACAGCATAACAATTATTCCTTCAAATTATTGATAAAAAATGCATATTGCAAAAAATAAAACTAATGAATAAAATTTAAGAAAATGAAAATAAATAATAATAATTATAAATAGAACCATTCCTTGCCCCCAAGTTGATAGAAATGCCATCAAGAAAATTTTAATATTGACACTATTGACACTACTGTTTAATTTTTGTAGGTATTTTTCAGATCTCAGCACAGTCTAAACAATAATGGTTACTTTTACTCCCCCCTGATGTCTCTCTCTGATGAAGGATCTGAGGTTGATGCCCATGCTTTCTGCCTTATTGTGAAGAAAGTTATAAATCTGTATGCCCCTTTTGAAGAAGAGGGGTATATTGCTTCCATCTGTCCATAACCATACATTGTCGGACCAGTGAATGGAGAGTGATTTGGTCAATGGTATTCATATTCGGTAATGTTCTTCATCACTTGTAGATGGCCCCAATTGAGTTTGAAGACAGTAGGTCAAAGGTTAAGGTCACATTCACTTTAAACACAAAATTCCTGTGGGACAATTAAATAGAGAGTGATTTGGATTACAGTCCTTATATTTGGCTGAGAGGTTTGGGGTTTGGTTCAGGGCATCTATATTTGACAAACACTCTTGTTGATCTAAATTGTTATATTGTGGTGCTCAGAGGCAGTTGCAACATGGCATGGGGTCATTTCCAGTGCTGTCAGTGCTCTGTGACACAAAGCATTAAAAGACCAGGTTAAGGATATTGTATCCCTTTATTATCATCCAGATACTGAAAATAAGTTTTTTCCTGCATTTAATTATTCAGTAATTCATATCTTTGTGCTGATTTAAAACAATGAAATAAACCCCCCAAAAATATAAAATATCAGCATTTATATATTTTGTTGCAATGTAAAAGCATAGGCAACTCAAAGCTTTTATCATCAATTTCACACCTTTCTATTTTGAGGTGAGACAGCAATCAGTATGGGGCGTAACTTCATCCCTGAACAAGATTTTATCACGAAAATTGGCAGAGTTGACAAGGAGTGCATAAGTAACAATCCCAGACCTACCCAACTACCAGACTCTGCACCGAATGATCCTGAATTCACCAGTATTTGGACCACACTACCCGTTTTCAAGGTGTGCGTCAGTACGCATTTTGAAGTATCAGTCATGACACCACTCTTGCCTAGTATGCGATGTGATAGCGATGATTCTCAGCAGGGTTGGAAAGAATGGCAACTCATCTCAAAATTTATTCGGGGTATGATACTGTGAAATGCATACTGACGCATACCTTGAAAATGGGTAGTGTGGTCCGATCTACCGGTGAATTCGGGATCATTCGGTGCCCAGTCTGGTAGTTGGGTAGACCTGAATTCCCTGCCGTCATTTTGGTTTGGAGTTGTGAGCCCCTAGAAACAGATTTTCATTAAACAAAGGCATTATTTTGCTTTATCAGTGATAAATTCTGAACTAAAATTTTAAAGAAATAATCACTGGCAAGGTTTTGGAGTATTTAATATTGTCATTAAATCGGTGTTGAAGCGGTGATCATGGGTGCTCAGGTAAAAGAGAAATTTGAGGTTTTGGAGTATTTAATATTGTCATTAAATCGGTGTTGAAGCGGTGATCATGGGTGCTCAGGTAAAAGAGAAATTTGAGAAACCGATTTTTCAGTTTTTACCCAAAAATCACAATTATGACGTCACCCGTAAGATGACATGTGTAAATGTTAATCAATTTAGTCACTGAACACTGAACATTTATTAGTTACCCAAAAGAATGTGTTTAAGGCAGTTAATTAATAGTTTTGGGTGAAGGGTAACAATATCCGTAATGAGACAATGAACACATGATTATTCATCAAAAAGTCAGTGGAACTTTATACAATCATTTGGGTTACAGCAGTATACCTTGTACTTTATCAGGCAAAAACTATAAACAATGAATGCCAACCTTAATACATTACTTTTAAACCTTCAGGTCAAACTCATGGACATTTCTCAATGACAAGTATATAGAAAAGTATTTCAAACACATACTGATATTTATCCACTTCACATTTGAATAAAGAATAAATTCAAAATGTGACACTGTTATCAGTAATAAAAATCATACTGTTTTTGATTACTATCATTCTGGCAAGATATCAAGACTATGAAAAGGAAATTGGTATATCATGATCATCTTAAGGCACATTAAGTAGACTTATGGTCTCTGATGAGGATTCAGTAGCTTTAATGTCTTTTTTCTAAAGGCCTTATTGATTTTCCCAACCAGTTGACAGCTTTGATAAAGGTACCTGCTAGCCGCAATGTATCAGGCTGCTTTAGGTAGGAGGGATTATTGACTAAGATAATTTTCAGTAGAAGTTTACTGTAAAAAAAACTCTGACAGATGTCACCAGTTGGCCAGATTTCTTAACATGAGCATAAAGGTTCATAGTAGGGTTCCCTTGGGTTCTGGTTGCTTGGTGATTTCAGATAGATTCTTGTTATTTAAATTTATGTCACTCTGATTCTGAAGGTGACCTTAAAGCTACCACCAAGTTCAAGTTGCTATCCAAAAGATGGAAGCCATTCATTTTTAGAAATTGAAGCATTGTGGATAAAAAATGAGATAAATTATTTAAAAAAGCTTTTTTCCCAAATGCTCCCAATGCAGAGCTCATTAAATGAATAAAGAGGTGCTGAATAATGTTCATCTGAATGACAAACATACCCATAGAAACAGAACTTAAACTGAACATCAGTGCATATCTATGCTTTGTTTTGTTTTTGTCTGAGTACTAAGAGACCAATTAAAATAATCAAAACAAGAACAAAAAATATTGATAAAATATCTAAAAATAAGAATGCAGTATTCTTACTTGGTAAGAACTAGTTATCACTGCCCTCCTTTATGGCTGTGAATCATGGAGTCTACAAAGCCATGCAAGGAAGCTGAACCACTTCTACACCATTTGTCATAATTTTTTTTATTAACATCAATTGGCAAGATGATATTCCAGACACTGAGGTTCTTAGATGTGTTTGCAATTCAGACCATTGGCTCCCTAATAGATTTCTATGGCTTACTGCATTAAGTGCTCCCAAGGTGATGCCGCAATAATAATAGAATAACAAAAAAAAAAAAAAAAGTTGATAGTAAAGTAAAAAGTAAAATAAAATAAAATGTCAAAAATATGCTTTAAACTTCGCTGAAGGTCTTCGACAATAATATGTGGGAGCAGATTGTGCTAGACAGAGGGAAGTGGGAAGCATTTTTACACAAGGGTACAATTATCTATCAAAAGGAAACAGCAGCAAATTGGCGCAGAAAGACAAGGGAAGAAAATGAGAACAGTTTTCCAACAACAGCCACTATTCCTTGCCAGAGATCCTCTATTAGAGCAGCCAACTTTGTAATCAACCCTCACCCCAATGAGACTGGATGGCCTTCATCAATTTTTATGAATGAACAACAAAAACAAGATTTCTTAATTACTAGTAAACAATTCTGTAAAAAATGGGTCCTTTAAATCATTTAAATCAAAGTGAATTGATGAGGACTTTAGTCACAGAAAGGATCTTATTGTTGATGAGGATGATGTGATACATATTAGAACAGCATTTCTAATTAAAATTCCCCATCAAAGATTGCTCAAAGAACACATTTTTATGTTTGGTATATTCAATATAAACATTTGATATACATGAACATGTAGCTTTCCACATGATTCTGTGGAGTAAAACACTTCTTTAATGTGTGGAATTACATTGCAGTTGAAAGGATCTCTTGTGCAGATGACGGGAGTTTTTATTTTCATGGGTAATGATATGTGAATTGCTCTAGTGTGAATTGAAAATGTGGCATTTGGTTATTTAATTCCCTTTTCTTGTTTTGGAGAGAAATCAAAAGCAAAAAAATCAACTACTCAATGATGTCATTAGGTTTATCAGCAACAGCCAAGGGACAAGTGGAAATGTTAAACAAAGTACAATAATGTAGACAAAAAATAGAAAGATGCTTGTATATAGTATTAAGTATATAGTACTTGGCATAAATATTTGTAATGCTTTGTCCCAAATTGTTTATCCTTGAAACCACTTTTATTAAAAGTTTAAATTTATTTCACTTCTGATATCTTAATTTATTCCATTGTATTTGCATTGATTAAGTATTGTTGTATTTCTACAAAATTGTGAAAATTTAATTAAGAGAAAACTAGTTGGATTTCTGATCAGAAGTGGAATCAGTTGAAGAAAGTGAAGATATCAATCCTGATCAAACATTGACGCATATTTTTCATTGGATTGATGTGGAACATAGGGGTTACCTGTAAATGGTAGGCATGTTGATCTTTGGGTAGTCATGCTGTACATTTACTTTGACAGGATGTATCATACTTTAGATGTGTGGATCTCTGTTCAACTTTTGGAACACTGATGTATTAAACTTCAAAATACAAAAATATATATTCAGACAGGCTGTTTAAATGTTGATTTGTGTATGAATATTCAGGCCCGTAGCTAGCAATTTCAAAAGGGGTTCTTTTTCTGAAAAAGTGGACCTTTTCCCATAAAAACCTCATGTACCAAGATCAAATTTTACCCAGAGTAGACCTTTCTCAGCAAAAGGGGCGGTTCTTTCGAACCCCCGAACCCCCCCTGGCTACGGGCCTGATATTGTATTGTACAACCAGCTATGTACTTGAGGTACTTTGACTTTAGCCTGGAACTGTCATGTCTTCTGCATTTTGCTAATACAGATCTTTGTTACTGTCCTTTAATTTGCCTTCACAATATGGAGTTTGCTCATCCATAATTATTTTATTAACAAGAGATTTAAGGGCCAGTCAGTGTATTTTCATAGATGTGATATTTGTCATAAAATGCCAGCATTTTTGTGTAATTGCTGGTTTCCTTTAGGTATAAAAGCCACTTTAAGCCTTGGTTAACACAAAAATATATATTTTTAACAAAACTGTTTCTCTTAGAATTTTTCAGAGAGGGTAGGTTACTGATGTATTTTACACCAATGAAATTTACTGTTGACACCAAGGTTAATTGCAGAACTTAATGTTTCATAATGCAGTTGCATCCATTGTGAGAAAATGACATAAAAGTAGTTTTTATGATCTCAGGTGACCAGTTATAATGTTCAAAATGCCTACATGCTGTAGCAGCTATGAAAATGAGTGAGGTTCTATCACAGTGGTATGCTAAACTGAGCTGGTGATTTATACCCTGGTACTTCCGTCTTATATGATAAGTACAGTAGTACGCCTAGAAAAAAAATTTAAACCAATAGCATGTTAACATTCAAATTTCGACAATTACACCTGATAATTCAACAACATTCTTCTGCTATCGACTGTTATTGAGTTCTAGAAGATGCTCTACTTTTCCTTTCAGTGGCAGCATCAGTGCATTACCTCCAGGCACGACTCCCGTTGGCAGTGTTCTGGCATTTACTGTTGCATTTTTGTACTCCGAAAAGCTGAACATACTGGGAACATCATAATTTCTTAGTTTTCTCCTTGGTTTTCCACCACACAATTCAGTAAGCACCATTCGGGGTCGAAGTGGTCGCTGCAGATTCTCTGTGTTTCGACACTACGCTTGAATTTTAAAACTTCTAAGCATTGATCCAAAACAAAATAGTCTGAGGTCTTTTTATTGTATCCTTGATTATGGCACCCAGGTGCAACACAAGTTTGCAGCATGTTGTTCTATGACACATCGATTTTTGGTCAACTGTCCACGTATTATCGTAACAACACACTGACAACATGTGCACTCAACAGTCCATATATTAGACACTTATAACCTCACTAGAAACTGACCAATCAGAAAGTTGTCATTTAAGTTGCCCCTTTTCTTACTTCAAAAGATTTTTTAAAATTTTCTTTGTTGTTAATCTATTGTATTTATTTTGTTAATAAATCATTGAAATCGTGTTTTTAGAGCACAGTAAGACTTCAACCTGATGCTACAGAGGTAGTTTTTGATGTACTCTGATACTCTGGGCAAGATGAGTCACATTGATGTCAATTTGGTATTTACTGAAAATACATTGTGATTTCAAGTAATTTCTGTGTTTTATAAAAATAGATGTCACTTGACATTAGTTTTATGTTACAAATTTTAGGAAATCATCATCAGAGTTCTAAATCATGTGAAGAAACAATGAGCCGTTAAAGAGAGAGGATGGTTTGATTAAAGAGCACTACCTGATGTTTTAATGACATTCTGTAGGAGTTCATTTGAGTTTTTTTTGGAACTGTTTGGATAAAACTTCAAGAGACTTTGACATGTTTAGACAGATTTACATTCACTTCTGTTGTTTTAAACTTGATGAGTGTCTTTCAAGGTAAGTTTGGTATGCTACGAGTATTAAAAATGCAAATTAGCCTTGTTAAACATTTGTTGGAAATAAGGACATACTGGGTAATTTTGCTGTGACTTTTGTGATTATTTGAGAAAGTGGAAGCGTGGACCCTACCAAGAGCAATGATTTACCTATACCAAGGCACAGTAATAAGATTTTTGCAGAAATTTTGAAATTTGGAAGCAATTACTTATATTAAATAATAAGATTCTTAAAATTTCTGATAAACGGAATTGGAATTCTAGCAGTTGCACCTGGTCAACAGCCAATGGCTAAATTTCAGTGATGGTGTTAATTGTACCACCAGCGTTAGCGCTGGCGGTACACATGGTTTCGGTCTCGTCCGGATCGTTCCGCCGGCTCTGCCGGCTCCGCCAGACGGCTACTGTTACCGCTTCTCCTCCTAGACGGTAAGGGCCCCCGTACCCATCTCTTGGATTTAGGTCACCTATAATCTCAGCTCGTTCCACGTAAAATTTGGGCTTTGCCGGTATTGGGGTCTGGGTGTGGCACTCATTGCAATGCACCCTTGTCCAAAAATGGCAAAATTAAATGCTAATTATCTACCCTACGGAAGGGGTTATGGGAAAAATTTCTACAGACGGCTTTCCAAAAGTCATATGTGTAGATTTCAAATATGCCCTTGGATTTGACCTTTGACCTTTACTTCAAGGTCAAATGGGCCAAAATTTTCAAAAAAATAATATTTTTTATGAAAAAAATTTTTTTTGCCCTGTTATTCAGACACCACACAGACTTAACCAATAATATTATTGGAAAGTGTTACCCTTCAGGTCATCTTTCATCTCCGTGAATTTGGGGTCAATCGGTGCATTTTCACTGGAGTAACGGCCATAAGATGCCGAAACTGAAAACTGTCTCTAATTCGGGAACCGTTAATGCTAGAGACCCATACTTTTTTGCATTTTGTAGAGCATGTAAAGCACAACACTGGGAGTGGTCTCCGTTTTTTTGTATTCCAAACGGTTTTCGAGTTACGCTATCAAAAAGTACATATTGGTGGTGAAAGCAAAATGTGCAGTACGGTATAGTCAGGTGGCTCAGTCCAATTTTTTTCCAGAATTGTGCAATAGATGATAAAAGCATGAAACTTTCCCCGATGAATAACCAATGGGTGTTCATCTATTTTGGATCAGGGGGTTGACAAACACCCAATGGTCATTCATCGTGGAAAATTTCATGCTGTTATCATCTTTTGCACAATTCTGGATAAAATTTGGACTGAGCCGCCTGACTACTTTTCACCATGAAATAAACTTTGCATATTTTGCTTCCCTTTCATATCCAAAACTGGCAGAGATAGGTCCATAGTTACTATTGGACTTGAATAGGAAGTCATATACTGGCAATCTAAATGTGACCTTGAAATTGACCTTTGACCTACTTTTCACCATGAACTAACCTTTGCAAATTTTGTTTCCCTTTTATCTCCAAAACTGGCAGAGATAGGTCCATAGTTACTATTGAATTTGAATAGGAAGTCATATACTGGCAATCTAAGTGTGACCTTGAAATTGACCTTTGACCTACTTTTCACCATGAACTGAACTTTGCAAATTTTGCTTCCCTTTTATCTCCCAAACTGGCAGAGATAGGTCCATAGTTACTATTGAACTTGAATGGGAAGTCATATACTGGCAATCTAAGTGTGACCTTGAAATTGACCTTTGACCTACTTTTCACCATGAACTAAACTTTGCAAATTTTGCTTCCCTTCTATCTCCCAAACTGGCAGAGATAGGTCCATAGTTACTATTGAACTTGAATGGGAAGTCATATACTGGCAATCTAAATGTGACCTTGAAATTGACCTTTGACCTACTTTTTACCATGAACTGAACTCTGCAAATTTTGCTTCCCTTTTATCTCCAAAACTGGCAGAGATAGGTCCATAGTTACTATTGAACTTTAATAGGAAGTCATATACTGGCAATCCAAATGTGACCTTGAAATTGACCTTTGACCTACTTTACACCATGAACTGAACTTTGCAAATTTTGCTTCCCTTTTATCTCCAAAACTGGCAGAGATAGGTCCATAGTTTCTATTGAACTTGAATAGGAAGTCATACACTGGCAATCTAAATGTGACCTTGAAATTGACCTTTGACCTACTTTTCACCATGAACTGAACTTTGCAAATTTTGCTTCCCTTTTATCTCCCAAACTGGCAGAGATAGGTCCATAGTTACTATTGAACTTGAATGGGAAGTCATACACTGGCAATCTAAATGTGACCTTGAAATTGACCTTTGACCTTCTTTTCACCATGAACTGAATTTTGCAAATTTTGCTTCCCTTTCATATCCAAAACTGGCAGAGATAGGTCCATAGTTACTATTGAAGTTGAATAGGAAGTCATATACTGGCAATCTAAATGTGACCTTGAAATTGACCTTTGACCTACTTTTCACCATGAACTGAATTTTGCAAATTTTGCTGCCCTTTTATCTCCAAAACTGGCAGAGATAGGTCCATAGTTACTATTGAACTTTAATAGGAAGTCATATACTGGCAATCCAAATGTGACCTTGAAATTGACCTTTGACCTACTTTACACCATGAACTGAACTTTGCAAATTTTGCTTCCCTTTTATCTCCCAAACTGGCAGAGATAGGTCCATAGTTACTATTGAACTTGAATAGGAAGTCATATACTGGCAATCTAAGTGTGACCTTGAAATTGACCTTTGACCTACTTTTCACCATGAACTAAACTTTGCAAATTTTGCTTCCCTTCTATCTCCCAAACTGGCAGAGATAGGTCCATAGTTACTATTGAACTTGAATGGGAAGTCATACACTGGCAATCTAAATGTGACCTTGAAATTGACCTTTGACCTTCTTTTCACCATGAACTGAATTTTGCAAATTTTGCTTCCCTTTCATATCCAAAACTGGCAGAGATAGGTCCATAGTTACTATTGAAGTTGAATAGGAAGTCATATACTGGCAATCTAAATGTGACCTTGAAATTGATCTTTGACCTACTTTTCACCATGAACTGAACTTTGCAAATTTTGCTTTCCTTTTATCTCCAAAACTGGCAGAGATAGGTCCATAGTTACTATTGAAGTTGAATAGGAAGCCATACACTGGCAATCTTAATGTGACCTTGAAATTGACCTTTGACCTACTTTTCACCATGAACTGAATTTTGCAAATTTTGCTGCCCTTTTATCTCCAAAACTGGCAGAGATAGGTCCATAGTTACTATTGAACTTTAATAGGAAGTCATATACTGGCAATCCAAATGTGACCTTGAAATTGACCTTTGACCTACTTTACACCATGAACTGAACTTTGCAAATTTTGCTTCCCTTTTATCTCCAAAACTGGCAGAGATAGGTCCATAGTTTCTATTGAACTTGAATAGGAAGTCATACACTGGCAATCTAAATGTGACCTTGAAATTGACCTTTGACCTACTTTTCACCATGAACTGAACTTTGCAAATTTTGCTTCCCTTTTATCTCCAAAACTGGCAGAGATAGGTCCATAGTTACTATTGAACTTGAATAGAAAGTCATACACTGGCAATCTAAATGTGACCTTGAAATTGACCTTTGACCTTCTTTTCACCATGAACTGAATTTTGCAAATTTTGCTTCCCTTTCATATCCAAAACTGGCAGAGATAGGTCCATAGTTACTATTGAAGTTGAATAGGAAGTCATATACTGGCAATCTAAATGTGACCTTGAAATTGACCTTTGACCTACTTTTCACCATGAACTGAACTTTGCAAATTTTGCTTTCCTTTTATCTCCAAAACTGGCAGAGATAGGTCCATAGTTACTATTGAAGTTGAATAGGAAGCCATACACTGGCAATCTTAATGTGACCTTGAAATTGACCTTTGACCTACTTTTCACCATGAACTGAATTTTGCAAATTTTGCTGCCCTTTTATCTCCAAAACTGGCAGAGATAGGTCCATAGTTACTATTGAACTTTAATAGGAAGTCATATACTGGCAATCCAAATGTGACCTTGAAATTGACCTTTGACCTACTTTACACCATGAACTGAACTTTGCAAATTTTGCTTCCCTTTTATCTCCAAAACTGGCAGAGATAGGTCCATAGTTTCTATTGAACTTGAATAGGAAGTCATACACTGGCAATCTAAATGTGACCTTGAAATTGACCTTTGACCTACTTTTCACCATGAACTGAACTTTGCAAATTTTGCTTCCCTTTTATCTCCAAAACTGGCAGAGATAGGTCCATAGTTACTATTGAACTTGAATAGAAAGTCATACACTGGCAATCTAAATGTGACCTTGAAATTGACCTTTGACCTTCTTTTCACCATGAACTGAATTTTGCAAATTTTGCTTCCCTTTCATATCCAAAACTGGCAGAGATAGGTCCATAGTTACTATTGAAGTTGAATAGGAAGTCATATACTGGCAATCTAAATGTGACCTTGAAATTGACCTTTGACCTACTTTTCACCATGAACTGAACTTTGCAAATTTTGCTTTCCTTTTATCTCCAAAACTGGCAGAGATAGGTCCATAGTTACTATTGAACTAGAATAGGAAGCCATACACTGGCAATCTAAATGTGACCTTGAAATTGACCGTTGACCTACTTTTCACCATGAACTGAACTTTGCAAAATTTTGCTTCCCTTTTATCTCCCAAACTGGCAGAGATAGGTCCAAAGTTACTTTTGAAGTTGAATACGAAGTCATATACTGGCAATCTTACTGTGAAATTGACCTTTCACCTACCATTTGATGAACTTTTGATATATTTTTTTGCATATTTTGAAAATTCTTGTTGATTGCATTTTTACAGCTTGTCAAGCAAAAGACTGGTGGCTGTGTCCCTTATTTTGTGTATGTGGGGGGTCTATACGAATGCGCTTGCTCCAGCTGGTGGTACAATATTCGGAGGCGGTATCGCCTCTCTGATCCTCTAGTTTGATACTTGAAACATACACATAGCCATAAGCAAAAATAGAATAGAATGTTATGTAGCATTATTTATCTATATAGTAATAGGAAATCACCCGAAGTCTCCGTTTCACGTTTTTCTCCCAAAGTACAATGATTTGTTAGCAACTGACAGGTATTAGCAATGCCTTAGGGCAGTGAGAAGGTACTAGTAGTGGTCGTAGTTTGCATTTGGTATCATTATTAGGTTAGTTATCCTGAGGATAGCAGTCATTTTTATGTACAGACACAGATGTGTCTGTACATATTGCCATCACCTGCGTCTGTCGTCGCCGATGGCGATGGCGATGGCGATGGCGATGCCGATGCCGGCGCCGTGCACTTTCCTTGTAAACACGATAAGTGGAGGGCAGTTTTACTTTTTGGCTTTATATTTACAGAGCTGATGAATATTCATAAAATGCAGGTCAAGTTCGAAAATCAGCATGATCGGGCCATTATTGTAGAAGTTATGCTGTTTTTTCACTTTTCAGCATATTTTTCACATTTCCTCAGATTCAATTCTTAGGCATGTTAACAGTCTCATTATTAAACTAATAAGATACGTAAAAGTTTTTGTTTGACATTTCCTGCATCTTTACAACATTGTTAGTTGATTTTTTAAAAATGATGGTAAACTTGTTATCATGTATTGTGTAATAAAGTTTCAAAAATGGAAATAAACTCATATCATTCGGTTTGTCAGATTCAATCATTCACTATGTTCAGAATCTCAGAATGGAAGAAATTGGACATTTAACACTGCTCTGTTGATATTTTTCCCATCTCATCAATTTTCTTAGTTGATAATATAAAAATGGCAGTAAACTGTTAATTTTGTTTTATGTTAAAAATTGTTAAAAATGGGAAAAAAAACATTTCAGAACAGTGCTCAGGGATGCTAGTGGGGTCCGGAAAGAAAACCTGAACTTTTTTTTGGCAAAGACCGGGGGGGGGGGGGGGGGGGGGTACAAATTGATTATGAAACAATTACTATATTTCAAATTTTATTTAATAAATATATTGCAATATATGTCATCACAACTTCATGGTAATTTTCAACAGTTGTTTCCAAGGATAATCTTGACATTGACAAGATGGAAGTGCCATCAGTACATAAACACCTACCACCCATAGTAGACAGTAATGATCCCTCACGTAAGCTTGATAATCACCAGCATGATAATGATACTCACTAAATGTTAATCCCTTTCATTTATCATTTTCAAAGATTGGTAATGGCTAATATCGTCTGTTCCCCTCTCCGCGAAATCCATTTAGTTTGGTTTAGTTCAAAATTCCGCGCACGCGGTGTCAAAACTTTCCACATGGGTGCCGACATTAAAGCCTACATTTCCAACCAATCAAGCGCCATAAATAAATCACGTGCTACGGTTGTGACTAGATATTGTGTTGAAACGCAGCTCTGTCGCAATGGTTGAAATGCGACGTTCCTCTGACGCATCGTTCGTCCAGTCCGCGACCACGTTAAAAACGAGAATTCCGGAACAAAATATAGTACCAGAAAATTTTATAACTGGACGCAAAAAACCGGAATTCCGGTAAAAACCGGAAGACTAGCATCCCTGAGTGCTGTCTTGTTTACATTTTGGCATTTTCAAGTTGTGACTTTGAAGTTCCATGGGCCTGAAGACCTTTGCTAGTCACATTTTCTGAATATCCATGATACTAATATTTTATTCTTAAAAATTGATGGTCATCATGCTGTTAAACATTATGTAATATTGCATCAAAATTTGAAAAAAACCTATTTTGGGCACTGCTCCCATGATGACCATTTAAGAAAAACCATGTCACTTACTGTTCTCAAACAGTACAGTAAATATATACAGATGTGTCTGTACATATTGCCATCACCTGCGTCTGTCGTCGTCGTCGCCGTCGTTGCCGTGCACTTTCCTTGTAAACACGATAAGTGGAAGGCAGTTTTACTTTTTGGCTTTATATTTACAGAGCTGATGAATATTCATAAAACGCAGGTCAAGTTCTAAAATCAGCATGATCGGGCCATTATTGTAGAAGTTATGCTGTTTTTTCACTTTTCAGCATATATGCAACACTGTAAACACATTTCAAGGAAAACCGATAGGCCTGTTGTCGTGAAACTCTCAGGAATAATCGATCTTACTAAAACGGAGGTCAAGTTCGAAAATCTGCATGCAGCCTGAGTTGGAAAAGCAGTCTAATTGGCTTCTTTTTCTGGAAGTTATACATTTTCAAAGTGTGAACTTGAACTCTCATGGGCCTGAAGCCTTATGCTTGTTACACATTTTACTTTCATTGGTATTACCTGTTGAGCATAATTAAAATTTGATGTTGAATTTACAGTTTAACATAATGTACTTTTGCATCTGAATTGACAGTAGCCTATTTTGTGCATAGTTATTTCCTGCTTTTTGTCTGTACATTTGACAGCTTTGCTGCCTTGTTAACCAATGGATAGCAAAACAAGCAATAAGAAGTATCTAGAGTTTGGAAAACATTGCTTTATCCACAATGTTGATGAAACTGGACCCATTTGTAGTTTACTTTTTGAATGGTGTTCTGTATTGTTGCAGTACAGTTACATTCTTACTGAACTCTTGAAATCTAAATTTGCAGTGAGGTACAAGAAGTCTTTCAAAAGGTCCATGTCAAGTCAGCTTGTTTAGTGGGGTTTGAATTAACAAATGGCTCTCCACAAGGAGACAGTCAGTTATGTGTCGCGTCAATCTCGCATCTATGGACTTCAGTAAGTGGCAAAACAGACATAGCCATGTCATTTTTGGGGCTCAAAGCTCTGTAGTAAAAGACAAATGCAGCATGGGCCTTGTCAATTCTGCTGCTATAGGGCTTAATAACATACAAGTGACATAGTGCGTGTCATTTTCACATGTTAAAGGGCGTCTAAAAGATGCACGCATGGGTTCATATGGGCCATAGTAGAATAGACCAACCAACCTTTCAGGAAAAACGAGGAATTGGTACTTAGTGCTGCAGCACTTAAAATATAGAAACTTTGTGTCATTTGTGACAAGACCCTCTGGTCTTTTTGAAAAATATGGATCTGCTTGTTAAAAATCTTACTGACAAGAAAAAAAAAACACTATATAATACAATATGCATACCAGTAATGCTAAATAAACTGGTTTGTTGATATAGTTCCCTACCTTATTTTTATTTTATTTTTTCCAATCATTGTATTTTTGCTATCACTAATAATACATGCATAATACATGCCCTCATGACTCTTGGATATGCTGAATAAAACAGTTTATCTTGTCTGTGTTTTATATTTTGTTATTGTATGTATTCAGTTATTTTAATGAAGTGAAGATGACAGAACATACTCAGAGCCTTTTATGTAAGTTTTAAATGAGACAGTATTTTTGTTTCACATTAAATTTACTGTGTGGCTTTGTTTGGCAAAGAAGAAGGTTGCTTTTGAAAATCGGCAAGATCGGTTTACATTTACAGTAATTATTCCGTTTTTTTGCATAATTTTGGTGATGTTCTCCCCATAACTGCCAAACCGTATTTTGTTTTACATTAAATTTACTGAGAAGCTATGTTTGGTAAAGATGCAGGTTGCTTTTGAAAATTGGCATGATTGGTTTATATTTACGGCAATTATTCTGTTTTTTTTTTTTTTTTTTTTTTTTGATTATTTTATTTTTCACACATTAGCATTTTTAGGGGCTTTTATAGCCCATGAAACTGAATTACTTGCTTGTTTTTTAATATCCATGTTACCTGTAGTATATGATGTAAGTGGGTAAAAATGCTGTTTTAAAGCATTATCTAATAGTGCATCAAAATTGGTCAAATTATTTTTTGATGTTCTCTTTTCTGTGTCTGAATGTCTGAACATTTGTCAGCTTTACTGCCTTGGTTCCTGTATTGAGCCTGCATATTTGTCTGCTTTGATGTCTAGTTATTTACATTGCATTTATATAAAATTTGCTTTTTGAAAAAAGGGGCATCCCTGTCTTCTGCATTTTTCATCTATTGGAACTCGCATGTTGAAAATTACGTCTTTTTAAACCACAAGATATTTGATTAAGTCTCTTCTTTGAATGCTTAGTACTGTTCTGTATGAAAATCGAACATTGCTTTCCCTACAATAAATAAGGTTTATCAAAATAGAATAACTGGGTTGGCTGAGTGCAAATTGGTCATGTTGTGTCAGCCAGCATACTGATTGAAATCTTCATGCTTTTTTAATTAGTAGGCCAAGGTCTACGAATAGGTAGCATAGGAAAAATGTCTTCAAAGCGATGGTGAGGAAATGCAGGACACTTGAACAATGTATGTGAGTGAGTGAAGGTGCACATATAATATAGGGTAATCGCACTGTAAGCAACTGACGAGACTGTAGGTCCAAGTGTTTATTGTTTGTTTTTATTTCTGGTAGTTTTTGCATTTTCACCTAGCGCATGGTTTGCATTAACAGCATACATCAAGCTTATTGAGATAGAGGACAAGGTAGGCTGCCACTGAACCATTCATTTATGAACCTGTTATGGGGTATTTAACTAAGCAGACTGGTTTATGTAAGATCTAAGCAATGTACATGTTAGGATTGTTCACCTACTAAATTACAGTTTGAGTGAATTTTTGTCAAAGAAATTATGCATAGGCCCTTAATGGCCTTTGCTTGTAGATAGCATTATTTCATGCATTGAATGTTGTCTAAGTTTTGAAGAAGTGGAAGTGTGGCACCTCATTTTGTCTCATTATTTATCAAGTGTCTAAGTATGAAGTACCAGTCTGGTTATGATGGACTATTTCTATATAATATATATATAGATGTTTGAAGTGTAGCATCCATTATGTCTTAACAGAAGAGAAAAAAAGCAGTTCTGTTTTATCAAGGCATCATGATATGGTGAAAAGTTTTTGATTTAAACACCAACAGTAACAGCAATGTTCTCAAAAAGATGGTCTTCATTTATATTGTGTGATGTGCATCTCAATTTATAGAATCTGGTTTGTGAACTTATGACTGTGTATCAAGGAATTTTGCATATAAAGTGCAATAATTTTTGTTGTATATATTATTCATTATAATGTAGGTTTTTTTTTATTCAAAGATTGTAGCCAGGGAGGAATAAGTAATGTGTGTAGAAAAGTGTTAAGATATGTGCAGGTTGATTGAAACACTACATTACTGGGGTTGGTTGTAGGATGTCCCCCCTTTCCTACTCCTCGTCAGTTGTTCTCAGGTCAGATAGGACTTCAAAATTAAAAGACTTAATATCAACTTGGCATAGCAGAATATTGGAGAAGAAAAGGAGAAAAAAAGCTAACAATATAAACCCTTCAACATTTTTTTGAAAATTTTAAGTATGGGGAGAGGGGTCAGGGGAAAATCATCTTGGTTCACCTGTTAACAGGTTGCTTATTTTTTATGATTACCTATTGGCCAAAATTTTGCTCATATTTGGAAGCTAATAACTGTGGAAAGTGAGTTACTTGTATCAATTACTTTAATTTCCAAACTACAGCAACATATTTTATTGTGGTTATTCTTAGCTGGATTTCACCTAAACTGTCCTGATTCTGGGATCACATAGTACTTTTTATGGTTCAGAGATTTTGCCTTTTAACATATACAAATGTATTTATTTGTTATTTATTTTCTTTTTTTTTCCATCAAATTTCACATTTGATAATATCTTTTTTATTTATGCACAATAAATTTCAATTTCAGAGTTCTGTCAGAAGCCAATAATGGATGGAGAGGATGCATCTTGCAGTGAATCTCCACCATATTTACCAGACTCATCGAGTCAGTCGGTAGGTAAAGGCAATGTGTTTGGCATATTTACATTTACTAGAATTATACTTTTTCTATTAGCACGACATCTTGGGACACATGAAATAAAAGAAACTCCTCTTACCCTTTCCTCACTAGCATGTGAATTATGTCTAAATATCCAAGCTACTTATCTTTCCCAATAAAGCCCTTAAATTTAATGTATTTCTTGTAAACCAAAATCTGGTCTAAAGGATTTTGTATTAAACTCAATCATATAAAAGTCTTACATCTATAAAAGTCTAAGTCATTTTGCTGAGGACGTCATATCAGTGGTTTGGTTATTAATGCAATATTTTCAATTTCTTGATGTGGCCTACTTTCTGGGCTTGTTTCAGAAAATTATTAGCAGCAAGTGGGAACTGTGTATGAGTACGCGTACTTAAGGATGGTGCAACCAATTTCTTTAAATCACTGTTTACATTTTCTCTCTAATTGACTTACAATTACACCTATTTTTCATAGGGAGCATTCACATCGAGAAGAGCCGAGTAAGGCCGCGACCTAAATATGGTGGACCTACATGAAAGGAAGACGACTAATCTTTTAATGGTCTTTCTGCCTCTCACACGCCCCCCCCCCCCCCACACACACACAAACGTTGTCACTCGACGGTTGAATTGAGCTGAGATTTAATTACTGTGCTCCTGCAGGGACGACGTGTGGTGAGGACTAACAGGATTAGTGGTCTTCCTTTCATATAGGTATGCCATATTTAGGTCGCTGCCTTACTAGACCTCGGCTCTTCTCGATGTGAATGCTCCCATAGGTATTGGTAAACAAGATAAAAGTTTGTGTCACTGGTTTGTTTCTAAAAAGTTTATCAATAACTGACCAGTTTTGGTAAATTTATCTGCAATGGTTCCAGAGTTATGCTCTCCCACTTCATAGGTGAAAATGGTACCTTAGCACAATAACAGCCCTACCTGATATATCGATATGTTGATCAGTAGAGACCATGCATTTATATATGCTAAATATGATAGATTAATACATACCCTTTAAATTAAAAAAAAAAGAAAGAATTCGAATGAGGTGATATAATGATATATTTCAGGCTATGTAATCTTAACAATTTGAAACCCCTCAAATAAAAGTTTATCTGAAGCATACCTGGTGTTGATATTTCCTTTGGAACTTTAGAATCTCATTATCAATGTCAAGTTTAGCATTGTGGCATCTTGAAAAAAATAGAATGCTGTATATAATGTACAATGGTCTTTTTTGTTGTGAAAGACAAAGCTAGGTCATTTTAGATTCTCAGCAGTATGTGTCTATAATGAATTTTCAGGAAGATGGATGGCATTCAAAATGAATTATGATCTATTTAGAAATAAGTTTAATGAATTAAAATTGTACAAAACATCAAATCCAAGTTCAGGCATGGCTTGAGCAATGCTTTGTGAGGCTTAGACATGTTTTTCTTGAAAAATGGGATTTGGCACCAAAATCCCATATAGAATACCATTAGAACATTCTTATAGTTGACTCTATCTAGGTCATCGATTGGCAGAATGTCTCACATTGATGTGTCATGTGTCAGAAAAATTGCATTTCCCTGTGGCGCTTGCAAGTTTGTCATTTGACTCCCACTGCTAAGTGCATTAGCTATGCTCATTGGTGAATCTACTGAGACAGTGCTGAAAGAAATCTATGCATAGACATGGAAAAAGAATTTATGCTTCTGATTTTATAAAATAATAAAAAAATGACTTTTTTCTAAGTTGTTGATGATTGCTGAGGGGCTTAAATCAATAATGGGGAATTTCATGTTGTGTGACAATGCTTTATCTTGTTGTCAGAAATCATATTTTTTAGTGAAATGGCAGCACGTTTCCCATATTTTAGTTTAAGCCCAGGGTGACTTGCTGCCAGTGACAATAAATTTTACTCAGAATTTTTGGATTTTAGTCTTAATTTTTAGAATAAATGCTTGGTATAGATAAATAACTAAGTTGTCTATATTATTTCCTTTGCCAACGAGTTTATGTTTTTGCTGGCTGTTTGATAGCAATATTAAGGAAAAAGTTGTTGACAAATCTTGATAGATTTTTCAGGACAGTTTAAAATGGTGGTTTAAAACAAAGCCACTGCCAGGCAGTTTAAGATGCATTTTTTGCTTTATCAAAAACACAGCATTTTGGTCCACCACCTATGTGAATGAAGATTTCACACCTAAATCCGACACCTAGGAAACATGATGCTAACCTAGACATGGAGGTCTCGGTCAAGGTTAAGTAAGGTATGGGCCTTGGGTCTAGTTTCCTAAGCAGATTGAGGACATCACCATGTTGACTTAGTCCATGAAACTGCAGGATGAAAGGATGATAAAACAATTGTTGTTCAGATTAATTATTATTCAGAACTTGCTACTTTTTATTTCTTTCATCAGTGAGGTGATAATAAATAAATAAATAAATAAATAAATAAATAAATAAATAAAAATAGTCAATCTCTCAAAGTATACCACTCAATGTACTACTTATTCCCAAAACAACAGACAGAAAGCAGAAAATATACGGAAAATATTTGTTTTCTTATTTTGTGCAGTAGAATAATTCTGAAGTACGATTCTCACAAAAGGTCATCTGGAGATTCTTTTATTTGTTGATATATTGCATATTTCATTTTTCTGACATACAAATCAATAAGCATGGCTAGTAAATAAGATTATCTTTCTTTGCAGTTTAGACTGTCTTTAAAATATGTCCAAAAATGGAGTTATACACATTATAAGACATCATAGCCACATTCATTTTCATAATTCAAAAAGTTATCTAAACATAAGGCCCTGTCTCTTTTAAGGAAGCGTTCTTGATTCATTTATGCTGCAACTATACTGCATCCTAATTGCAGAACATCTTTGTAATGTAAAGTGCCCTTGGGTGATGTACTGAGTCCTTGTTCTATTTGTCTGTTTCTGAAGTGTCAGAGAATTTTTCCTGGAAATCCAACAACAGCTATTTTACGTACATCAGTTTATTTCATTTCAAAGAAATGTGGTTGTTTTGCATGATGGATCAGAGAGGCATTCAATACAAAAAAACATGTTACACATAATATCTCTTTTGAATTCTCTATGTGTAAATGGATTTAACCTTCTCAGCTTAAAACATACTTATATACTGGCAATATACCACAAAAAATAACAGATATTTAGGATGCAAGAAATGGATTGCATAATAAAGTTTCAGTAGCCCCATTAACTCTTACAATGTTGCAAAAATTAAAGATGTGCATAATAGACCTTTTTATGGCAAAATTAATGTTGTAAGTCTCCATGCATTTGAAAAGCCCCAGGTCATATTTATATCCTGCAAAGCTTCTTATATTTCCCAATTCAAATATAAAAGATAAAAAAGTTTAAATACTCATTTATCTGAAGCATACCTAGTGTCCTTATAAATTTCTCAGTCTTCATGGCAGCTTGCGATGTCTGTATTATACATATTACAGGGCCATGATTCAAAATACCAGGCCATCTCCTTTTGTGAAAGTAGGCCATAAATGTGGAAGGCTATGTTGTTCTAAATGACTGACCAATCATTTAGGACTAAATAATAAATTAAAATTGTAATAGGGCATCGAATCCAAGACCCCTTTCCCACTGCCATCATTGGTCTTTATAGATCATTCCCATTGCAGTGACTCACCAAGTCAGTCAGGGCTCTGTAACTCCAAAGCGTCGTGAATCGCGAGAATAGCCGTTCATTTTGAGGTGGGTAAATGCCGAGTTATGGAATAGAAATGCTTGCACTCGGTCGCAATTCGAGCTGCTTTCCAGTTACAGAGCCCAGCTTAACTGAATGACATGCCTCCTCTTGTTTCCAACATACATCCTTAATCACCATCCTTTCTGCATGCTGCTTAACACCTGAAAGAGGCTTGTTAAACTGATTGCATTCAGTGAGAGTCCCCACTGAGTTGGTTGGATCTACATATATCAGTGGTATGGATGGAAAGGGGCCCCAAGTGTAGGAACAGGTTGATGAATGACTTGCGATTAAGAAAATATTGCCCTTTTCCTCAGAAAAATTAATACTGTGCTTAGAAAAACCCAGAGAATGGCAAGAGACCAGAAAAGAAGCATTAATTATCCCATGTTAAAAATTATGCCACCAGCTATAAGTTCGAAGTGTCTCCCTGATGTTGAGTATGATACAGAAAAGCTGGTGATTATATGAGTACGTTGGAAACAAGAGGAGGTGTGTTAATGTGTTAATCTGATTGCATTCAGCAAGAGTCCCTGCAGAGTTGGATCAAACTGCATAGAACAATAGTTTCATTGGGAATGAGCCCTAAGTCCTGTGAGTGGGAAGAGTTTTATTTCTGTGATACGTACACTAGATTGTCTTTTACTTCACAATATATATGAAGAATGATGCTAGAAGAATGATACTAGACTAAGAATAGAGAATCTTCAAAAATGATATTTCAAAGATATGATTCAATTTATAGAGCTTTCTTTTTTCTCTCTTTGGTTTTGAAAAATGAAACTGGAAACCAAACACTAGACAACTTTTGCGCCCCCATTATCTCAGAGTGCTAAGATAAAATATGCTAGCGTGACAGTGCAGCTCTTAATTGATTTTCCAGTTATCTTAATGAAACCCTTGCAATGGTGAGATGATGCTGTTTTGCGTCCCAAGCCAGCTGTACCGATTGTTATCTCACACCTTGGGCTGCACATGTAATGCTTGAGTAAAAGGAAGATTATTTCTTGTGCCGCAATTACTGACACTTACCTTTTATTCAATATGATAACTGACACAGAAATCATGAGGAAAGGTAACACAGGGCCTAGTGATGAACAGACAACTTCCAGTCAAAAAAGACAGAATTTCATAAATTTTGAACAGCTGGAAGTTCTGAGCTCTTCCCATTTCATAAATTTTGACTACAACGACCTTTTCCTTATTTTAATTATTTTCTTTTGTATGAAATTCATGGCACTTTACTGTATATTGCTAATTAAAAATATTAAATTGTCTTTATAAAGTTAATTTATTTTGCAAAGTTGTGGTAAAGTGCTTTTGTGCCTATTATATATGCTACATTATTGACTTTTCTTTTGGTTTAAATGCTTTAGAAGTTTATTTAAATTGTCTTTCCCATAGTGAACTATAAAAACCAGAAAAATATTTTTTCAAAGCTGCATATAAAAATTCGAAATGATTGGACTCCTTGACTAAACAGTATTGAAAACTTTTTTCAGCACGTTAAATTGCAATAGAAATAAAGAAATTTCCACAAGACATACTAGGGGAACAGAGGATTGGGAACATACTAATTTGTAATGGCCCTATTGCCTGCTTCAGGTTCAGAAGACCTCCATTGGCATATATCTTCTGATTTTCCTTGGAGAAGGTTTTCTTTATTTCCCTGTTTATCTTGAAGCAGCTTTAATTGTGCTTGAGATATTGATCAATTTCCAACTGTAATGGTGCATTGCAAATATGTCTTGTGCTTCACAAATATTAAGGGAAATGAAAGAGAAGAAATTTATAAATGTCAAAATGCAAGGAGTTTGCATCAGTCACTTCAAGTAACCCTTTGGCAGGGAAATTTATGACAGTATCATATTCAGTTGACTTCTTTTGTTGTGTGAAATGAAATAACTTGGTTAGCACTATCATTACTCATTTGATTACTGGTAAGTGTCTTCTTGGAGGTATTAATCTTGAAATAAGATAATGTATGCACGGTGAAAATAATTCTATATTTATGAGATGGAAAAATGGTACAGGTGAACTTCAGCTTTGAAAAGTTTTGTAGCATCATTTGGAATAAGCCTGTGATTTGCATTTAAAAGCCTCAAAAATATTTCCTCTTTCTGTAAGTTTTTAAATGTATGCTGACATGCCTATTTTTCTTAGCATTTTATGTACGAAAATGGTAATTTTGCTATTCTGACCAGGCTAGAGCTTAAGTGACAGAGAAGTGATGTTAGTTGCAGTGGTCACTCAAACAAGTCAAAGCTTGGACTAGATGAAATATGGCTGTCAACTCACAGATATCTGTTTTCATGGATTTACTTTATTATTTGAAAAAATAAAACAAAAACAAATAGCCTCACAACAATTTAAACTAATGGGTTTCTATGAACTACCATCCAAACAAGCAATGCGCTTTATTGACAAGCTCCGGCACATACAAAATGTAATAAATGGATAGGTAAGGGGATTAATAATTAGTGGATTGTAGCATGGTGCTCGTGCGTGCTATTTCTACATGCGTGCCATGAAACTGTGTTTCGGTCATTAATTTTGGCATTCATGCTCACTAATCTGAGGCCTAAGTTCCCAAACTGCTAATCAGTTTATAAGGCCTGTTGCTATCTATTTTATTTTGTAGCAATGATATGAATCGGGTAGTGTTATGCAGCTGGAGGTTCTTTTAGATATAGAAGATGAGACACCTTTTACATTAGAAGCTGCAGGTGTCTAACAACTCGGACAAGTCACAGTTCTTTTCCTGATTTTAAGCCAGATGGATTAGCATAAGCATATCATGCATTTGTCCAATTGAATTCCTTTTAATTAACTGTCGAGATTAACACAGTTGACTGATGTTAGTACGACTCCGGTCTTTCTTTTCCAGGATAAAGGAATGAAGCTCCAAGAACCAAAGAGACGTAACAGGAGTGTGCGGCAACAAGGAGAACTCACATGTTGTGTTTGCAGGGACCGTGCATTTGGCTACAACTTTGGTGCCATTACATGTGAATCTTGTAAAGCTTTCTTTCGGAGGAATGCTCAAAAGAGTAGGGTAAGGATCTCCCCGAAGTTCTCTTATGAAAAATGACTCATACCATACAGCATCTGTCCCATGCCTCACCATTTTTGTCTTGCATTTTTATTGTATTTAGAATTAGGCTGCATTTCTTTTATTCTAATATTCTAAAACTGGAATTAATGAAATGAAAGATATGAAATAATACCAGTATTTAAGTGTGTCAAAATCACAGTTGAGTTTACAGCATTGTGTTTGGTGATATCATGATAGATAATGAATCATTCACGTTTCACTTAAAATTTTCTTGCAAAAGGAATTAACTGTGACATGCCAAGCCCAGCAAGGTTTCCCAGCCAGTTGCCTAAGAAAATGATTGCTGAATCAATCAAAATTTGTGGAATTAGAATAAAAGATTATAATTAAAGATAATTATAGATAGTTAAAGATAATCATAGTGATATTAAGAAAATAATAATAAAAAGGAATAGTATTATTTTGTTATACTTTTATGATGTATTTAAAGTGGAAAGTGGAAAAGAACTCATGAAAAGAGTACATGACACACTTCCTCGTCACACTGTATTGCTACTCACCACCTGCTTTTGGGTGTAGTTTGTTACTGCTATCCTGGGGAAATTCCCGATATACAGGAAGAGTAGTTATACCCTGACTTATCATATCAACTTTGTTTTTTTTTTTTTTTTCAGCCCCTGAAGTGCAATTTTGACAGCAACTGTACTCTAGATAAGTTCTCAAGGAAGTTTTGTACAAAATGCCGCTTGGATAAATGTCTGGAAATGGGCATGAAGAAAGATTGGATATTAAGTATGTTATTTCATCTCTGCTGTTACAGAAAGTTGATGGACTTTATGGCACTATTTTTCATAAAGTTACATCATAAGAATAAATTTATATCAGAATGAAACTTTAAGGGTTTTTTTTAAGGATTTTCACTGAAGGTAGTTGTTTCTTAGCAGTTTTTCATTGAGAAAGGGAATAATGCTTATGAATATAAACTAAAATTATGGTGGACTTTTTTCATTGATCCAGATGAAGAACAGCTGAAGAAAAGGAAAAAAATAGCACCTAGGAAACGAAAAAGTTTAGAGTCGTGTGACCTTAGTGTTGAAGTGAAACCAGAACCTACAGATCTTTACAGCCAAGCCTCTACCAGCTCTGGGTGTACCCCCATTGCAAGTTCCCAGGAGTATTTCTCCTCGGACAACAGCAATTCTTCTTCAGATGTTTTCAAACCAGATACTATTTCAGCAGACAAACCAATACCTCTAAGCCAAACAAACCTGAAACTATTAAAAGAACTGGAGGATAATTATAACAGGGTCCTCAATTCACCCTATTCTGAATCTGTAGCCAGCCGTCTCACTGAAACCCCTTCCTCCCATGGACATTTGTACAACATGGCTGACACATTTATAAGGCGGCTCATAAAATTCTGTAAAACCATCCCTTACTTTCGAAGTCTTTGCCAGGAAGACCAGATAGCTCTTTTGAAGGTAAGCAAGGCTTTCAACAGGAAGGACTACTTGACATTTGTTACATGTACAGAGAAATCTTATTAGAAAGGGGCAATATATGGCATGCAGCTGGATATTTGAAAGTATCTCAGCTAAAAAGAATTTTAACCACAAGCTGGTACAATCATTTCTTTTGGGCAAGTTTTAATATTTTTTAAAGTAAACTGATCCATAATATACAAAAGGATTTATAATATAAGAAGTGTTCTGCCTATGAATGACCATATCTTTGATTTTACATTTTAGGGAGGCATAATGTGTATACTGATGCTACGTGGTGCCATGATGTTCAACCCAGGAATCTCTGCTTTTACCTTTTCCAGACAAAATGAAACTGCTCAAAGTACACTGAAGGTTCCCTCCTTACTAAGCTCCAATGAGACAGATTTCTTTTGTCAGTTCCATAGGTTGGCGAAAAATGACCTTAAGACAATGCTATGTCTTCTTCTAATAGAGATTTTCTCACCTGACCGTCCTGGTTTAGGGAACCTGGAGATTGTCAGCACTGCTCAAGAAACATTTGCAGAACTTCTGCATAGGTACTTGGAGTCAATATATCCATTGTCTGAAGCAAGGAAAATTTTTCCCAAGCTCATTATGAAGTTAGTTCATTTGAGAGAGAGAGCCGAAGAAGCCAGCAAGAAAGCCTCAGAGGCAGACATTCACAGCATGGAACCTCTGATGGTGGAGATATTTAGTCTTCAGTAACTTTCATAGAAGTAATATGTTCATAGTGCCATAAACTTATTAATTAACAGTTCTTGCCCATATTGAATATACTTGACATGTTAACTGTTTATGAGTGTTTTTGTCATTAAATGACCAATTGTGTTCAGAAGAAATGCCAGAGCTCATTTAACCATTTTTAATTAGCCAGGTAGAGGCAATGCCAGTTTTAACCCTTTTTTTTTCAAAATGAAAACCCAAACCAAGTAGAGAGTACCTGTATAAACAGGTTATGAACAGGTTTCATTCTTTTAATGTTACAGTATGCAATATGTTTGGTGATAAACTTAAGGTATATAGCCATGTTGTAAAAGTTACCACATGAAATACTGAACTCAAAATATTTATGGTATTATAAAAAGGTGTCATGTGTGAACTGGCCTTGAGTGAGAAGGTGAGGCGAGTTACATTGTTTATGTCTTTCAAAGTTGATAATTTGAGGTCACTGGATAATGTTTGTTGAAAGCTTGTAAAGACCATATAAGAGGATACAGAAATTCAAAGCTTTAGTGATTGCTAGGATGGTTTTGAGATGATCATGTAAGACTGATCACCAAATTAACATTACATCGAGTAAACTTCTTGCCATGCAGTAGCTCTCTATGGTTTGTTTAATGTCTTACTTTTTCAAAAATACATTGTATACCAAATGAGAGGCAGGTGCAGGAATCTTTTGTAGAAATACATTACAAGTACCTAATTTTTGGGTGGAGGGTAAATGGTGCCATTTTTATTGGGAAAAAAGATGGTGTTGCCAAAATAGGTTCCAGAAAAGCAATGATATAGATATTTGTATTAATAATTGCTCGTTAACATTGATATTAAAATCAAATGTGTGTCAAACTACTGGAAGGATGCACTATATATACTTGTTATATTTTGTGTGGGGGAGAGGTAACTTTGGTCACTTATGTGTGTTTTAAAGACATTGGTAGGTTAAAGAGGCTTATTTCCTGTGAAAAAAAATTGTCCAAATGTTTGTTTACATTATCATATCTGATAATTGTTGTCATTTTATTAGGCGATTTTTAGGGTAATATGTCTAGTTTGCTTTTACTATAGCATTTAGAATTGAACAAATTAGGTTACTTTTGAATTTTAAGGACTTGTGACTGCTTGGAGAACAAATGTTTGGTCTATTCTCACCATTGGTCACAGGGAATCCAAGTGATCTCTCTTCTTGGTCTCTTCATCACCTTCATCTGTTGCTTAGGGGTTTTGTGAGTGTATGGAACAGTTCAAAACACTTGTAACAGCCTTGCAACTAGTGATCAATAGGGTTTGATTATAATGTGGTGTATTAAGGTCACACAAGCCTCAAGTCTTGCTCCAATGGGTCTCATGCAGCAGCTTCTGGTTAAGTATCTTTTGAGAAATGTTCCACTTACCAGCATTATGGACAGCCAACTATTTGGTATAAAGGGACAAAGTGGGGGCCATAGCAGAGGTCAACTCGAACATGTGAAAGATAAAAAAAATTGTGATCCCTGCAGTGATGGAAAGGTACTAAAACAGCCTAGTGTACATGGGACATGACGCCTTGTAAATCACTGTGAAAAAAAGCTTAGTTGCTGTGCACAAAAAGAGATAGGCTTGCAACAATTAATTTAAATGTTGATTAGAAAAAAACACTATATTAGAAAGAACCACAGAAGAAGTCCACAGCAGGATTGAAGGCAGTGTCCACTATGTGTGCTTTTATTATATGAGATATTGGACTTCAGGAAAGGCTTGGAAAAAGGATTTTTTTTTTTTGGTTTGCACCTAATATGTCAAAATATTTCATTTTTCATATTGATACAACTGAGTTATTGTATAAATGTACTCAGCATATAAAATTGGCAAATAGAATCATATATGAACATCTTTCTTGAATTTGAACAGGGTATACACATACATATGATTTAAAACTTTTCCATTTTAAGAGTTTATCCAGTAGTGCACAGAAAAAAAACTGAAAGATTGGGATTAAATAATTTTTGTGAGATGGTGTGACTATGTTAAATATTTTTATCATTAAGTGTTATTTTGAAAAAACGCATGTACATAGGATTGCCTGTGTTTATTCGTGTACAGCACACTTGCTCAAGACTATATTGTCATAACAATTGTTATATTACCTCAAGTAATACTGGTTGGATGATTTAAAGTTGTGTATGTCCATAGTTTATTTTTTCAATTTATTAGAAATTTAGGAAAGCTTAACTGTGAAAGGTACTGCACTGGCTTGCCTATCATTAAATGTATGCTGTTAATACAGAGCACTGAATTTTAAAAATAATTTATTAAATATACAGCTGTAAATTGTACACTTACAGTTGCAATGAATTTTCAGCAATCAGGTAATTATGTATGGTCTGCTAAAACACATATGTTGATATTGAAAACATGGTGTCTGAACTGTTTTTGATAAGTAAAGTGTAGAATGAAGATGTAGGTCATATTATGTCACTGATTTTTCAAGAGAATCAGGTTGGCTTACAAATAACTTTTCATGGCCATTGGATTGCAGAAAAAGAAAAAAAAACCCTTCTCGCCATTTTTATTGCTAATTTTGTTCAAAATTTAGATCCCCCCCCCTTTAACTGAACAAAAGCTAGTTTGAACCCATAATTTTATATCATAGTATAGCTGCCCCAGTTTCAAGAAAAAAGTCTATTATAATACTACATAGCCCTATGGCATGAACATGGGAACATTTTATTGTAAAATTTTATATTACTAAATGACATTAGTCCGGCAGAGTAGGGGAAAATTTTTATTTTAAATTTGTTTGCTTTTATATACTGTAGATTTGTATTTAGCTGATAAATGTTTGGGGTATTTTTGGCAGACAGATTTGTGGAAAGAAAGCTATTTTTCCAGTAGTCTCTGATTTTTTGCAGTTTTGAAGTTTCCAGTTCAATGAAACCCATTTTTGGTCAGCAACTTGTTTATTAGATCTTGGTTGAAGTTACTTAGAATGTTTTGTATGTGTTAAAAAACAGTCTCAAGAAACTTAGAAATGATAAAAGATTTTACTCAAGATGATTAGCTATTGATTGCCAATGCTAAAAAGATGACTTTGTGGAATATCTTCATGTGTAATTTTCAGGAACCAGCATTTTCAGGAGTTGAGAAGTTCATTTCAATCTCAGGCTGTAATGAAGTTAATATTTTCTTTGTTTCTCTTTACATTTTAAACTTTTTGTGTGCTATCATCTTCCATATGAAGTTATTTTTTCCATGAGGTTAGCTACATTCTTTAATTTATTTGTGGTAGTATTTTTTATTGCATCAAATTTAATTAAACTCTTTTTATTAGCTTTATGTGTGTGCATAAGCAGGTTACAGAGAATCATTACTGATGAAAGTTTTAAAACAGTGTGTTCTTGTTTAGTTTGAATTAAGAGCTGTTTTTATATACATGTATTTTGGTTTAAAGTACTAGTGAAATTTATTAGAAAATTGTGCATGGCAGCAGCGGATAATTTTCCAAAAGTTATTGTTTATTTTGTGATATTTGAAGTTATTTATTATCATTCTACCCATATTTCTGTTTTGGAAATAACGAATTTGGTCTTTATTGTTAAATTAAGGGAGTAGATCTACTTTCTAAATGTGGGTTACATACTGGAAGTTACTCTCTTGGTTAGATGCATATGGCTATACAGAGAAAAACTTCAGTTGTTCTGGAATTTTTAGATCAAATGTATTCAAATTATTTGAGCACATGTTTTGATGACTAACCATTTGTTTGCACTGAATTAAATAGGTTAGCCTGTTTAATTGAGTACATTTAATGTTTTAGGTAACCTAAGGCCATTCCTGTTGCTGAAATTTTCATGAAAACAATTTTTTTAACTCGCTAACCAACCACCTCTGGTAGACATCAGTTAAACTGTTTCTTAGGACTTGCTCATTACCAGTGAAACTGTCATTCTACGTAGATCTTGCTGATTGCAATCAGATAGACATGCTTCCTTGTGGAGCAGAATACAGAAAAGCTGGTGATTTTACAAGGTGGAAATGAGGTTTGCTTATCTGTTAATCTGTCATTGCATTCAGCAAGAGTCCCCATAGAATTAGATCAATCTATGTAAAACGATAGCTTCATTGGGAGTGGGCCTTTAATAATAACTTTGGTGAGTGTGATATATATGAAGATTAGGTTTCCAAGCATTATGTAATAAAATGAGTTAAAGTGAAATGTATTTTCATATACAGACACTTAAAATGTATATTCTGATCACTGTCTGTCCTTGTCATCAGTGTTCACTCCAGGCCTACCCAACTACTAGACGCTGCACCGAATGATCCAGAATTCACAGTAGATCAGATCACGCTACTGGTTTTCAAGGTGTGTATCATTACAGACTTGAAGTAACAGAAGTGGCACCCTCTTGCCTGGTACACAATGTGATAGCAATGATTCTGCGCAGGGTTGGAAAGTAGTGCATTTCATCAAAATACATGCGCTGCTGCTATTTTCCCTGTTTTATGTAATAAATTGAACAATACCGTGATTTTTTAACATTAAGTTCAGGTTTGAACATAGCCAATGATGTTATGTAAATAAATAGGAGCAATCTTTTAATATTAATTTAGTATCGTAGATCTAATTCTGTCAGCAGAAGCATATCCTCTTTTTAAGAGAGTTAAATAAAGTTTTCATGGCTACAGGGATGGATGTGTTTGACGGGGCAAGTATATATGATGACAAAATTTGCCCTGGGGTATGATACTGTGAAATGCGCACTGATACACACCTTGAAAACCGGTAACGCAATCTGATCTAACGGTGAATTCATGATCCTTCAGTGCCATATCTGGTAGTTGGTTAGGGCTATACTCTATAACTTCCAATGATATTTTTGTTTTACTTAAAACTTTACTTTGTATGTATTCTGATCACTGTTTTTGTCCTTGTCATCAGTGTCATTGTTTACCCTATACCTTTTAATGATATATTTACCTAAAAATTACTGTTTTTATGTTAAAAATCCTGCATAGGGAGGCTAACTCTTCAGCAAACAAGAAGTGGACTGTGTTAAATGTGCACGAAGAATGATACTGTTTATAAGCTGTCACAATCTGAAAATTTGATATTAGGTGGGTCACTTGAAAGTGAATAACCTTAGAGAATGCATCTCATCCCAGTTAGGAGAATACAGGAAAAAGCAGTTTAGCCAACAAGTGATTTTATTGGCTACGAGTCTCAGAGTAACTGGCAACAGCATTTTCATCAGCAAGGTTTATGGTTATGTAGCATTCTACAGTACACAAACAGTAAGAGATTGTGTTTTACTTTTGTGAACGTAAAATTTAAAAACAGATAATTTATCCCTTGGTGCAGGGACTATACCAGTAATTGTCTTTTTCTCTTTTATAGTTATCACCAATTAGTCTGTTGCATTTTGAGTGTCACTTAAATGTTACCTTTTTCTCTGCTTTACTAAAAAGATAATGAGTGTGAAAATTGCCCATCTTACTTAAAGCATCATTTATTATTTCTTTGAGTCTTATAAATGTCTATATACATGTGTGTGCCACCTTTGATCTACTCACTAAATATCTTTGATAGGAAGCACATTGTTATTGGCTTTCTTCTGGTTGTTTATCTGAAAGAGATCTCTCTTAGTTTTTTTTTTTTTTTTTTTTTTTTTTTTTGTATTGAGGCCCTGACCACAAGTGCAATGAGTGTGACCTCTGCAATTTTAAGAGGTTGCCCAAAGTTTGGGGTTAATTTCTTTAAGGGCACTGGCATGATTTAATAAGGATCCCTATGGACTGTGGTAATAAGCTACCAAAATTTAAAATCTATTTCTTCCTCATGTTGAAGGGTAAATTAAAAGTTTATTTTAAAAGGTTGGTCTTTATGTAGAACGAGTACTGAATTTCCATTCTTATTTAGTGGTTTCACAATTTTGTATTGCAAAGCATGTTGTGCAGCAATTGGAAGTGACAAGCAGTTCAAAACTTTTTCAGCTATTGATTGTAAATGTAAAACTGGGTGTGTGTAATATATTGATATTAGTTACAAATTATTTAAATTGAATTTTCCTTTTTAATTATTTTTTATGTACAGACACTGTTAGTGTCTGTATATATTCTGATTGGTCTTTCCATCTGCGTAGTCACTGTCGCCATTGCTGTCTGACACATGAAGTTCACCCCATAACTTCCAAACCGTATTTTTACTTCAAATTTACCAATTGGTTTTGTTTGGTAAAAAGGCAGGTTGCTTTCGAAAATCAGCATGATTGGTTTTCATTTATGGTAATTATTCTGGTTTTTTTTGCACAATTTTGGTGACGTTCGCCCCATAACTGCCAGACCGTATTTTTTTTTTTTTGTTTTACTTAAAATTTACAGTGTGGCTTTCTTTGGTAAAGAGGCAAGTTGCTTTAAAACTTAGCATTATCAGTTTACATTTATGGTTATCATTCTCATTTTTCATTTTTCACACATTAGCATTTTCAGTCTCTGTTATATATCACATGGAATCGAATCACTTGCTAGTTTTTCAATATCCACGTTACCTGTAGTACATAATGTAAGAGGGTAAGAGTGATTATGCTGTTTTAAAGCATTATGTAACAGTGCATCAAAATTGTCCAAAACATTATTTAGTGCACTTTTTTCTGCATAATGTCTGAACATTTGACAGCTTTGCTGCTTTGTTTTCTGTATGGTGTCTGTATATTTGCCAGTTTTTTTTTTTAACTTTGAGGCTATAAAATGTGTCTTTAAGTATCTTCAGTGCCATTCAGTTTTATGTTGACTATGATAGTGGCAAATGAGTTGACATTAGCAATATAAGGCGTTAGCTGTTAATCTAGGATATTGTGAACTTAAAGCAAAGTCATGTTATAGGAATCATTAATGTAGTATCAACTTCTTGTGGAGCATTTTGCAGTAGTGGCAGCAAGGTTACCCATTGCCAAATGAGATTTTTTGCCAGAATGGTGATATCTGATAAATAAACAACACTCTGCTTTTTAAAGATCACCTAAGAATGTTCTTGTTATACAGGCATTGTTTCAGCCCCAGCCATGTGGTCAGTAGCCATAATAAATAAAAGTTTAACATGACCCAAAGGCTTGTTATTGACATTTGGTTAACCATATGACTAGCTTCTAAATTTTCTTTGCATTTTAAGTAATATATATATATATATATATATATATATATATATATATGCATTTAGCAAAAATGTGCAAATTGAATTTCAACAGCAGCAAGATTACAATACGAATTTTATGAAATGCATAAAAATAATCTTTAAAGACATTTTAACAAAACTAAATTATTTTTCCAGATTTGTTGTAATTACTGAATAATGGTTGACTTAGAGAAATGTGCTTTTGTAACTGACATTTTGGAAAAAAGGAAGAATGGAATATACTTTTGGATGAAACCAACCTATTGAGCCAGTATTTACCTTTGAGAAGAGAAAATTCTCGTATGAACAAAACACAGCTCAAGTGAGGTGGAGAATAAATTGCAAAAATGTAAAATTAAATCAAATTATGCCTAGTTTCCAATGATATTTTTTCACAATAGGAAAATTAATGGTAACCTTACTTTTCAGTTATTGTGGTAACGCTTTGGCAATAGTTATGGAAAAATGTACAGACACGACACTGTATCAATACCTAATTTTGTGAAGAAGATTCACACTATTGATGTAGATTGCTTTAGAGGTTTAAATTTGATATGGGGGCATCTAATGTTTTCAGTCACTTGGTCCTCATTATTAATGATTTTTAACATGAAAAGGTCAATGAAAAATATGGTTACAATTTTGGGTTTATAATTTCAAACTCCAGAGAAATTTGCATCAAGACATTTTTTATTTGCTGTATTTAAGTATTAATTTTTAAGAACTTATGCATTAAAAAATGTATACAAAGTATCTCTTCAACATGGCTAAACTTAAACTTGATCTGGACAGGTTTCCATGGATGCTGAAACAAATATTATATTTCACAAATAAACTCACGCTGATTTCAATCATTGCTTCAAACACCTGTCATTAATCAAAGGTGTCACAGCTGCTTGACACATCAGCACACCTAAAAATCAATAATTTGGCATGATAATTAACACAGGATGTGCCACTCAAATGAGAAATTACGTATACATGTTTCTTTGGCACTTAATTATCTTACATAAAAATAGCCGTTTGGGTTTCATCGTACTCATGGCAACTCCTTTTGGAAAAAAAGGACAAATGCTGTTTACAGCTCCTCAATTATCATGTCAGTGGTAAAATTACATTCATTTCCAAACACCCGTGACACAAAATTGAACAGGGCACAAGGCACTTGACTACAGGTACTGTTTGTATCTATAAATTATCATTCCTTAAATACAATCACTAACAGACATTATATATGTAAATGTGATAAAAGAAATTCGGCCATACCTTGAATATTTGGTGGGGTATATCCCACCAAATTCAGAATGAATTAAACTTTCTTTACAGTGGACGTGAAAAACAGTACAACATAACTCATTTCCAAAAACTATATAAAAGCTTATTAAAGAAGGCATACATTCTGCATTAAATTGTAGGATGATAAAATACTTCCAATTCACCCCTTATACAACGTTATTACATGTAGGGTATTAGAAAGCATGAAAACGAATTATCTATAGATTTGAGTTAAGCACTGACAGCTGGAGTCAGGAAATTATATCAAAAGTTATTCATACATGCTCTATATCAAAAGTTAACTGTGCAAAATAATTTGACATTTGATTTCTTCCCTCAAAGGTGTCAATTAAATTACTTTAAGTCAAAAATTTCCAGTAAAATTGGCTCTATCTCACTGGTATTAACATGCAGAAGAATCTTGCCATGTTTTTCAGAATACTGCTTAATTTCGCTGAGTCTTTGAAGAAGTGTTGGATACAGGGACACGGCCTGAGAGTAGGAATATGTAGCTTCTATGTAATGCTTCATAAGTACACAGTAACGATCTTGGATGTTAGAAATAAGGGCTCTTCTTGCAACATTTGCATATTCTGGAGAGAAAACTGACAGTACGTGCAGCAGTACAAAGAGATTGACATCATTTCCTGCAGCTTCTTTCAAGCGGCGGCAGATGTAGAGGTGGTCTTCATACAGTGGCATCATAGTATGGCTGGTGACATTTTTCAAAATGAGAGTGGGAATTTCTCCATGTGGTGTTATCCAGGCATCTTTGTCGACGTCATAATAAGCAGCAGAGCGGAGCAGGATGCAATTCATTGTGGCCCCTTTCAGAAGCACAATCTGCAAGTCCTGACTCAAAGACATAAAATCTTGCAATTTCTTGGCAAATTTGATAAGTTTGCGCACAATGTTCCCTGTCATGTTAACTAGGTTACTCAAGGAATTCCTCTGGGAAACAGCCTCATCTACAACATAGCCTAGTGTGGCACTATATAAATTCTGCAGACTGGTTATTAGGAGTAGCTCCTCATCTGTTAGGCGGCGGGTGGTGGGTGTGGCATCTTCTGGTGGCAAAGTGGGGTCCAGTAAAAAATGGGCTTGCACATCTGAACATGGTAGGCCATCACAGGAGGCAGATTCCTCCTCATGTATAATGGCTTCATGAATAGTTTTTGTACTTTTTCTTTTTTCGCGGTTTTGCTGGACCTTTTCAATCCTCTTCTTTTTTTCAACTTCATCTGCAAAATTGAACTTTTTAGTAGTGACAAAGGTAACATTTTGAATAGAAAATGCCTCAAGTCTTTAGTTCTATAATTATTCCCATTTTCAAATTCAGAAACTAAAAGACCTTCAGTTTAAAGCAGCTCTGGGACTGGCAGAAACTTTCAATGGTTAGCTTGATTACATATCTTTGTTGCCTCTATTTCTTTCATTTGAAAAAAGCAGTTCATAGCCCAGGGAAAAAATTGGTATATCTAATTTGATAGCCCACATTTACGCTCATATTTACCTAAGATCATGTCTTTTTTCATCCCTGCTGCAAAGCACTTTTTTAGGCGACAGTGAGAACAGAACCGTCTTGTTGCCACATCTACCACACATTTCCCATGAAACATACAGGACATACCCTGAAGATTAAGTTGTGGAGAGTAGAAAATAAGCAACTCTACTGACAAATACAGACACAAATATAGCTTACTGATCAAAACAAAAACCTAAGGCACCACTATAAAGAGGGAGAAAGTCTATTCTTCAACTGAACAAACTAATAATATTATCTTGAACTAGAAAAGCACTCAGAGAGCACAGACCTCTGCCAAGGCAAGTCAATTCTCTTTATTATTTGATACACTTGAACATCATCCAATTATTTGAGATACATAGTGAGAGGCAGTACTCACACTTCACCAACCCCCCCCCCCCCCCAAAAAAAAAAAAAAAAAAAAAAACGAATAAAGCATATACCCCTCCAATTGATGCTGTAATAGATTGTCCTTGTAGCAGTTGCAACAGAAGTAGTCTAGTTATGAGAAGCCAGTTGTGGAGATCATGGCCCATGCATGACAGAATGAATAGAGATTATCACAAACGACACCTGCACAATGCAGCATTTTACTGATGTAAATAGTTATGTATAGTAATCCAGATCACCTCCAAAATTTAATAATTTGTTTCTTGGCCCATTTCTGATCTATATTGAAAATTTCATCAAATTCGTCCCATGTCTTTTTGCATAATGTTGCTTACAAACAAACAAACAGAACTGAAAATATAACCTCCTTGGTGGAGGTAATGAATATATATTTATCAGTTATATTTAACTTCTTATATACACAAATTAAGGCCATGGCTACAGCAAACACACATAATTTATGCAACAAATTATTATACTGGTATATCATTTATAAATTACAACTAATTTTTCTCCTTTACAAGTTGTGCTAAAATTTATTAGAAGCAATATTAATTCCATAATTTATAGTGGATTAAATATTTTAAAGAATTAAAAATGAGTTACTGCACATGGATAAAAAACGTATCATTTACTTCCTTTAAAAGTTGAAACCTAAAATTCTATTATAATTAGACTGCTGCACAGTAAAAAATTTGGTCACAGTCAAGTAAAACTGCAAAATAGTGTTGTTTTTCACTACGTATGTGCAAAATTCCAGACAAGTGCTAGGTAATGAACACAATGGATATGACCCAGGTTTCATATTAGTTAGCCTCATTGTCCTGCATAGATTTACAACTTCTCAAAGTAATATATTTCATGGAATGGGGATCACCTAAAATGACGTTGACACTGCATTATGTCATATAAGACTGTAACTTTAACTCATATGCAAATTTATGTGCTGGGAAAGCCAACTCAGGAGGCAATGTAAAAGTGGCATTTGAATTAAGGTGGATTCGCACTTAAGTGAAACGACTTCAATTTACAGAAAAAGCAACTAAGAAGTATCTGTGGATTCCATTCAGTTTTATTCTTTTTTGCAATACTCCACTTTCCATCTTTGCACAAATGAATACTAGATTTGTCCATTTTTGCTTAAGGCCATCTGCAAGCTTAATTCAATGAGACCATCTCACACATCTTTTCCCATTATTTTTTTAATTTTATTTTTAAAAACAAATTACATAAAACTTTGTGAAAAATATACAGGCAAAAGCATGCCACATGTCAATGTGAACACTCTGAAGAGGTTAAAGGTATCAGTATTTATTTGATAACACAAACTTAGAGTGAACATATTTAATTTAGATAATAAATATGATTTTTCATATTAGTGTCACTTGAAAGCTAAAAATAATTGTTCACATTATACAGTGTACCAAGGTGATACATCAGTTACCAAATTGCATGGTACGTTTTTTTATTCTCAATAACTGTCATTATAAAACACCTAACTATTGAATAGTCAGATGTATTCTGATCCATTAATGTTTAAAATGTACTGGGGCCACAAATTTACCAGGTAAGTTTGTACTACATAAAGTTACAAGACGAGCCACCCATTGTATATGATATGCATGAGTGTAATGTTTAAGACAATGCCTACAATCAGCATACAGTGGGCTACAAGTGCTTGTAACTTACTTATCTCATGGCTGGTGCTTCAAACAATAGGATAATTTAACTTGTATTAGCTTAAAAGTGGACAGAAAAGAGCACAGAAAGCACTGAAGCATATTAAAATTCAGGCAAGTGTAGGCCTGAATTACAAGTGCAATAATCCCTGGAAAAGAAATACTACAGATACCTAGGTTTTGGGTAATGGAGATAAAGGACTTTTCCATTAAGCCCTTGTCAATTAATGACCATTGGTGATGGGAATTATGCAATAAATATCTATTTCATATATATATTAACATGACTAACAGGTTTGCCTAAACAGCAAGTTCTGCCACCCCTTTTCCTACAATACCTTTCTATGTAATGACAAAAGCAAATATAAATCATTAAGAAACTCTGGAATCCTTTCATAACAATTATATATATAATTTAATTCAATAATAATAATAGTAATATTTTGTTAAAGGGATACTTATTAACCCTAAAATATCTTACTCAACTTTTTGCATAAATGTTACTTGTATATCCAAAATACTTATCATACTAAATTTTTTAACACCAAGTTGCATTCCTTTTTTATCACTTTCACAATAACATTGTTTTCAACCATTATTTAGGAAAATTCTAGTTTGCCTTTTCCTAAGCCTAATCTGGATATTGTTACCAAGAAAGTCATTCCCAGGAACTCCTAGTGGAAATCCACCTTCCTTATGATGTTAATGTGCTAGTTCAACACCTACTACTATTACACAAAGTCTGGTTTGTGGGCTTTATTATTACTTTCTGGCACCTCATCTGCTGATTGTGCCCCAAACTGCATTCATTTTTCTCTTCAAAACTGGAAGGTATACATTATAAACACTGCAGGTAACACAAGACTGTTCTGGAGTTATGTAACTATGTTACTTGATCACTTGAAGGGATTGCATTAAAATGAGGTATCAGATGACACTTCTTACAATGTGAAGTGCATTTTTTTTTTTTTGATTTTTTAGATTTACAAAAAAATCTTGTCATACAGAAAATTCAAATTTAACTTATTTAAACTGAAGGAGCGATCAAAGTGCAAGTACAGCTAGTATGCCCAGAACTTTAGAGGAATGCAGAGCCTACATAGAGCAGTACTAAACATCTATATAATGATATAACTAATACAGAAGCATGTGCATACGTACTACATAGCGTGTTTAACATATTTACTCCAATTTCGTGATCAAGCAAAAAGGAAATTTAAATACATCCTTAAGTTATATACCCTGTTATTCAAAATTAAAACTAAAAGACAGAACTGGAGTTAAAATATTATCACATAATGTTCATGGATGTTTTTTGTCATCAGGAAAGTCTGGCCATTTTGTTGACGAGGTCACATCACTCGTTTTGGGGTGAAAGTGCTATTTTTGGTTTCTTGACATTCTCTACCAACTTGAATTAGAAAAAGTTCAACGACAAATATAAGCTGTGCACAATTTCTTTAGGATGGTGCAATTAATTTTCCAAAAAATTACTTTGCTTAGATTTTATCACTAATAACTTAAAATTACACCAATTTTCAATGGACCTTTGTTAACAAGACTGCCTAACATCAACTTAAAAGATGTTATCAAAAATCTGTGGCAGCAGATTGTTCTTCATACCTTTGCAATTGTCAGAAACTAAGGAAAGTGGCCTCTTTGCAACCCCACAACTGAAATTTGTGCAAAATTGTTGGTAAATAATAACTTTTGCTGACTCGTCGCATCATAATTTTTAGGATGATGAGTCTTATTGAATATTCGATATATAATTTTTATCCCTAAGGCCATAACATTTAATACAGGCAACAATTTGCTACATTGTTATTATTGTTAAAACGATTAGGATAGAGGGGTTATATAATAATAGCGGCCTTGTTTGGCCAAATCACAAACAATCAATATTCCTTGTTGCCTTCTTTCTTGCTATGAATGAGACTATAAAAGTTTGTGGTACACTGAGATGGAGGAGACATAAATACCAATTTTGGCAATTCCATCTCTAGGGGTTGTGGTGGGAAAATACTACCAGATATTTCAACTCACAGGTACAAATGGCACCTTTGCACAATATGTTAATCAGCATACCTGCCAGATATGATAGCCTGACACATGATTGAAAAAATAAAATAAAATAAATAATTTGATATAAAGAAGGGTATATAACATTAAGGATGAATTTTCTGTTCCAAGTATATAGAATAACTATGCTTCTCAACAATGACACAGATTACCTACAGAGCAATACTTAGATTGGTATATGTCACACAATAAAAGATCTAAATTTTAAATCAAATGAAAATACAAAGTTAACATGATTTAGCAAGGTTTTTGGACACACCTACATTTGGTTAAATGAACTAAGACCCAATTTGTTGAACTGTTAAAATTAAAAATAAAAATATGACTTTAAGCTTTATTATGCCAATCAATTACAAAATTTCCACACCATACCATACATATCACAGTTGGGAGCACTAAATATCACCTAAAAGCTAATCATGCTACAACAATATTTACAATATAATACACCAAGAAGAAGTATAAAGCATCCTGTACTAATTTCCCATTTTTTTTCTCAAATTTTCAAAATGTATCTCCTTGACTGTTCTATTGCCGAGATGAGCAAGTTTAATGTGTTGCCCATTCTTACCAGCCTGCACATAGACATATGGGTACAGAATTAACAATGCCGATAATCAAATAAAATAGCACTGTTACCTGTATGTGATCTGCATAGCACTTCTTGTTGATTTTACCAGAAATTAGGGACCGCATGTGGTGCAAAAACAATATTCAGTGACAATAATAAATAATAACATTATTAACCTAATGTAACACAAGTGCTATAAATAAGAAATAAAGATTTTCAGTTCTCACATAAAAAATTTGAATTACTCTCACAATATAATAAGATGAAGAATTATGATCAAACTCACAGGAAAGTGTTGTTTAAACACACTTTAACTGTTAGCTTCAGTTTCTAGCATTAAGATAAAACAATAATTGCTATATAAATTCAACTTTATTTGTGGTATGTGACAACATTGAGAGCATTCAGACTAACTGGATCAATCCAACTCTGCAGGAGATTCTAATTAAGTGCAATCACTGTAATGGGCCTCCTGGGGTTGCTATGGGGGTTATTAACCAATTAACTAGCTGCTCTAAGAGGCGTGTCAGACAATTATACCGATTACCCTGAATGCACTTTAGCGAGAATCTCCAGCAGAGTTGGATCGATTCAGTTGGTACGATGTTTTAATTTGAACATGGTCATAAATATCCCACTACAAGTCAGGTCAGTGTGTATACTCCTACTAACAGAATCTTCTTCACCCAGCATATCTGTCATCTCTGCCTCATCACTGAACTACACTGAACCACAGCAAAATAGATAAATACTCCTGTGCCTCTGTGACTTGGAAATGTTTCCCTATTGTAAAGCTTGATATATACTGAGCAAAATTATAAGCGACCCATGTCAAGTACTTACGTAGCATGAAATAGGGCATCCTAAATGAGCTAATATCGTTTTATAACTGTGCAAAATTTTTAATTCTCATCAATTAATAATAACACCAAAATTTGTGTCTGCCTCTGCCAGAGAGCACTAACATGCACACATGGATGCAGTAACTCAACCATACTACAGCCACGGCCTGTCCAACCCTTCTTAAACAATTAAAGGCCAAGCTAACCCCAAAATGTCAAACTTCATCAAAACCTATCATGTCACACATACATAGCAAATCATGCCACTGGTATGAACTCATTCCAGTACTTGACTGGCCTGTAAATTCATCTGGGTTGTTCTCCAAAGACTTGTCCCCAGTCATGTTCCAGATAGCATCCCTAAGCTCCATAAAGACTACAGAAGTAGATTAACATTTTCACGGGGCATGCCTGACACCAAATGTTGGACATGCAAGACATCTCGTCAAGATCTGTTTCTACGTGATCACCCCCCCCTACCCCCCTACCCAATTTTTCTAATGGACAGTAATTTTTCACAGAATGATCAACAGAAGGGATTTAGTCTTATTTGAAATAGGTGCAATCCTAAATTTGAAGAAATCAAAGGGCATTTATATTTTTGTTCAGTATACATCTTGGTAAGTGAACTAAATGGTTTCACTTCCATCACATTTCACTTGACCTTTCTTTCATATATATAAATTTAATATAATTTTCGACCGTGTACGTTTGGCAGGTTATACCTGTACACAATTCTTCAGGGGTCACAATGAATTATATCCTCATTTCACAACTTAAAGTGGACCACAGATGCATAACATGCCTGGTCTATACCATATCTTTTAGAAGATCAATAACAGATTATTTTACCATCCAAACAGATAGTGCATTTGTTTTGTTACAAGAGTCTTATTTAACTAATTCGGTTGGTGAGTAATGTAAACCATATATCTTAAACTATCTCTAAATATATTTAGATTTGCAAGCACACATGCGCACACACACACACACACACACACTGTATTAATGAATCATTCATATTGACTACTTCTCCTTATATGGATTAATTAATAATATTTAAGATATTACTAAACAATTATATCACTAATCCAAGCTCATGAAATATTGGCAATATTTTTGCCATAAATATTTTGCGTATCATGATCCTGCAATATTTAAACCTCCACATAACTAATAAGGAACCTGAGGAAAATCCAACTGTGATCAAAACATGAAAATGTCTTTGGTCTCCTCCGTGTTAGGACAACAGGCATGCTTAACGAATGTCAAATATCTCCAGCAATATTGGCTCTATCTCATCCACATTAACATGCAGCAGAACCCTGCCGTGTTCTTCTGTGAACATCTTCATCTCGTCTAGAATCGACAGCACAGCAGGGTACATGCGTCTTGCTTCTCTGTACGAGAACTTGGCCTCAAAGTAATGCTTGAGCAGGGTCAGATACCTGTCCTGAATGTTGGAAATGATAGCTCTATTAGTCAGGCTGACATACTCTGGGGAGAACAGGGAAATGACCTGCAGAATCACCAATACTGTGGAATCATTGCCCAGCAACTTCTTGAACTTCCTGCAAATCTTCACATGGTCCTCCTGGAACCTATTAAGTATCTGGCCTGCTGTTCTCTTCAAGATCGATGTCGATACCACACCTCTGGGGGAAACCCAGGCATCTTTTACTGCATCATACAGGGTGGCTGAACGGATGTATATAGAATTGATGGACGTGCCTTTGAGAAGGACAATTTGTGTTTCCTGGCTCAGTGTCATAAAATCAACAATCTTTTTGGCAAACGTGATCAGTCTGCGGATGATTCGCCCAGTGGAGTTGACTAGATTGTCCAGGGTTTTATACTCTTCTTCTAAGGGCTCGTCTGCCACTATGCCCAGAGACATATCATAGTTGGCCTGAAGTGTGGTCAAGAAAGCCAATTCATCATCAGAAAGGCACCTTGTATTGCTGGTCTGGTCCTGTGCAAAGGATGATGGGGGTGGAATAGATAATAACCTGCATGTTGAGGTGGAGGAAGGCTCTTCCATCTTGATCTGCGTCACAGGAATATCAGTCTTTGGCACCTTTTTCTTATCTCTTGTCTGTACTAGCTTTTCCATCCGTCTCTTCTTTTCTCCTTCATCTGTTAATTTGAAAAAATAAATCAAATTAATTATAGAAGTATTATAAACAGTATTTTGTTACTCAGAAAATTCCAATAGTTACTTATGTTCTTAACAAAGGTTCCCGGCTGAAAGTCAGACAGGTTTGTATAGATTTAAAACATGAGAAAAAGAATCAATTAACAAAGTCATATGTGGGAAATAATTAAATATAAAAGGAATGACAAATCTTCATTTTGGCACGAAAAGTACCATAAAACACATTTTTTCTTTGGGTAAATGACAACTTTCTCATATTTTTCAATGGCAAATGAATCCATTCAGACATTCAAAAATTGCGATTATGTATTATTTTTTTAAAGTGTAGTTTTTGTAATAATCTCTCAATGTGTTGATTAAATGTATTTATTGTGGAATTTTGAATCTCATAAGAAGGGTTGTTATCCCTTAGTTTTATAAAAACTAACTAGTAGAGGTGCAGGATCAACTGGTTTTTTTAAACATGAATATTCATTTCTTCATTCATTGTTTTGCAGTATAAGTGAAACCATATTTTGTACAAGCTATGTGCACAGTAAAGCATTAAAGCATTAATTATGGCAAAGCAGGCATAAAAATCTCAAATGCTTACCACCAAATAAATAATGCTGGCATTTGCTAAGCACGCATTTTTATGGTTTTAATATTTTAGCATGCTGTTCTGTACTTTAATGCTTTCTTTTTTAACCTTTATTTTTGTTCCTCTGGGTTTCACTTCTGTTATACAAGCAGTAAATGTTGCCCAAGTCTGATTATATCCATTAGAAGACCACAATCAAACTGTGGAAACTGATGGGCCTATATACCCCTCCCTCGAAAAACCACTTTACCTGGGTTACTGTTTATAACTTGCAATAAATGACTCAATCTCTACTGTCATTTTCACCGTAATCATAAAACACTGGGTTATATTTGACAGTATTAGACAATATTTGTGTAGTTGTTGTTTTTTCTGTGTTGTAATTGCCAGATAGTTCACTGACCTTTGATATCTGATTTTTGACAAACCATCCCCCCTCCCTTTGCAGCATTCGTGGGCTTCACTACTGCAAAATAAAATCGCAATGAATTGTTATTGCATTTTCAATCATCCCATTTTTAATCAAAAGCTTTCAGGAGCATCACTGCTACAAAAAAATCTATAATGATATTCCATGACTTAATAAACACATAATAAAACATTTCATGATTTGCACTTTATACCCACTAAATTTCAGCCTGTTCTGCTTCACCCGTCTAATATCCCCATGTTTCAATGCATCAGTAAACATAATTGAATATTTTGGACCGTGCATGACTGGTCTGCATGACAAAATATGGAATGGCATGTGGCACAGTTTTAGCCATTGGCAATGAGAGTGCACAAATTTACAATGAGGTATAATATTCTAAAATGTATGTAATTATAAAGCTGGACAGGCATCTTTGAGCCATTTTTCTTTGTTTTTAGGAAACTCACTATATGAAAATATGAACCACATTCTACAAGCTGTGCAAATGAACAGAGAATTTCTGGAAATTGTTGACCTACAATTTTTGTGACCTGCACTATATACTGGACATGCACACATCCATTTCCACTGAGGTGATCAATTTCAATTTCTAAAAACAAATATTTCCTCCAGTGATCAACATCAATTATTTTCAACACTTCTAACATGCGATGTGGTGGGAATTATGATGGGTACTCTTTCCTTACAATCAGCCAACCATATTCGCATATCACAAAGGACGTCAAATACTAATGACATCCATCTTTTCATGTATTTGGGTAATTTCTCAAGAACATTCTAGTCATGCAGTCATCAACAGGGCTATTTACTTACCCAGGATCATGTCCTTCCTCATTCCAATGGCAAAACATTTCTGAAGCCGACAGTAGGAACAGAACCGCCTGGTGTTCACATCAATCTTGCATTTCATTTCAAAAACACATTTCAACTCCTGGAAAATATTAAAAGCATCACCTTTTTATTTAGATGTTTTCCTAAAAGTCCCAACCGTAAGTCTTCAAAAAGGAATTAAGAGTATATATCATTACAGAGTTAGTAAAAACATAGTCTACTGAAAATGGTTAATGCCAACAGGAAAGCTCCCCAGCTATATCACATTAAAAGCAAAGTTGATGGCTTGGCATGATGGGGAGCAGGGGCAGGGAGGGAGAGCTCGAGGGAAGCTGCAAGCGCAATAATTGCAATTGTTAGCTTCGTGTTAAATTCTATTTTAAATCAATTTTTGTCTGTGCAGCATATCAGACTTATGTTTTCACCTTATCAAATCTTTTCATTTATACACCATACATTCGCGAATGTGGAGCACAAAGATCAAGACAGGGTGTACCTCAAATATGGATCTTTTGCTCTCCATATCCGCGACAGTATCAGACACACACACCACATCATCTGCAAGGTGAATGTGACACCAACTAGTGTATATCACATAGACCTCTACTGCTGTATATAACTTCCTTCAGAACAAAGCAATAATCACAAAAGCCTGTGACAGAGAAAAGGGATTTCCAGGTATGAGAATATCATATTTTCTTGGTGTCTTCTTGTTATTTTGATCAAGTAATATCTGTTTATCTTTGAAATCATTTACTCGGACGTCTTATTGTTATATTCATCAAGTAATATCTGTTTATCTTTGAAATATCTACCTTATCACTCCAAAGTGGGCAATATAATCAATAGTGAAGAGTTTATTTGTAGTGATTATTGGTGTCAATGTATTTTTCATATAAATGTATATGTCAAAAGGCAGAGGAGATCAACATACACTCTCATGACAATTAGGTTTTGATGATGGTATGTGAACCCTCCAATATCTGAGTGTGTGCAAACTGAATTTCTAAAATATAGTTTAACAATAAGAAATGGAATGCATGACGTTTAAAATGTATTAGGAGAGACAAAACTTGAAGGTGTCTTAAAATAAAAAAAAACATATCTTACACGTTCAGAAATGGTGTTCTTTTGTACATAACTAGCAGATTATTAATTGGTGGTATTAACAATTGATCAAAATTAGCAGCATATGTTTTGAACATTGTTTTAATAAAAATATAAGGAATCACATATTAAGTTACTCAAGTTACTGTAGTTTGTAGTAATCAATATACCATTTGAAGATCATTATCCATTAGCACAAATATTACAAGAAATGGCAAACAAAGAAATGAAATATTCTATAAATGACAAGCATTGCATTTTTCCAGAGGACTAGGTATCCCATCCACAACCAGGGAAAAGACGAGACATTCCCTTCCCTGAGGTGTTGTGTCATAAACACCCATAAGAATGTGTAAATAATTAATAACATAAGTAATTTATTAATAAGGTGTATACTTCAATCAAATGGTTTCTGTTAGGCAACTTAACCACCACCTTTTTTTGTATTCTACTTAACACAACGTCAAGGAGGTGAGGTGTCACTCAGTTAAGCTGATTGACTGACAGCTTAAAGTCATACTGTGTTCTAAAAACAGAAAATGTTAAATGATTTATTAACAATATAAATACTATAAATTAATTAAATTCGTTTTACCTTTGGAGACAGCTAGCAATACATCGAATTTGGATCAATGCATAGAAGTTCAAAAATCCAATCATATTGTCAAAATGTGCTACAATCAGCAGCGATCACTTTGCGCCCAAATGCTGCTTGCATGACCTGTGATCTGAATTGTGTGGTGAAAAAGGCAAGGAGAAAACTCAGAAATGATACTGTTAACAGTATATTTGACTTTTTGGAGCACAAAAATGCAACAGTAAATGCCAGAGCACGGCCAACAGGAGTCGTCCCTTGTGGAAATGCACATGATGAGGAAGAGGAAAGCAACTGCTACAGCTCAAAAACAGTCTACAGCAAGAAGAATATTGTTGAATTATCAGGTGTATTTGTGAAAACTTGAATGTTTACATCTTACTGGTTTCAAAATTTGTGTTACTGCACTGATCACGTGTAACTCTATGAAAGAAGTACTGGGGTAAGTTGCATAGGTGTGAAAAAAATTTTGAGCTGATATATTTGCGTCTTTTTTTTTTTTTTTTTTACTTGCCTGGCTTACCTGGAAGGTGACGGTAAGCTCCAGAGGTGTGAAATACTATGCCAGCTGTCAAACCTTTATATCTAATGTTACTGTCTCGTTCTGTCAATTGACAGAGCCGGCACGTGTGAAAAACTATGTCAGCTGCTCTGCTACCAAACCTTTACTGTAAACAAAAGAACTTTGGTGTTTGTTTTTGTTTGATTGTAAAAAAGTATCCAGTTTTTCTTGTCTATGGTGTGAAAATACTTATTGGAAGACAGGGTTGAAAGTAACTGTACCCAAAACTGAATCAACCTGAATGGTGTCACATGCTTCGATGCTGCTCACGTCACTCAATAGCCTACTTCCTCGCAGCGCCACCACGCTGGCGTTTCTTAAACTAGATTTACACCTGTACAAAATCTGTGTAGAAACTAATAAAATGTAATCAGTCTCTTTAACTGACCAAAAATTACTTTTGGGCACATAAACCCATTTTTTCAACACAGTATTCCTTTAATATCTAGCATGAAAGAGAACCATCCAATCCCCCCATCACCATCACCACAATCTCCAACGTGACATGACCAATTAGCTTTGACTGAAGCATATTTCTGTGTTAAAGAGCGCATGTCCTAGGAATAATTTTTGCCCAAACATTAGGAAGTGAACTTGTAAATTATGTAAGCTAAGACTCCTGTATCTTAATTATATGACAGAATCTCTCAAAACACATTTACTGATTAAACTAAAGCTAGGTTATAACAATCAATGTGACAAGGGCACAAACAAGACCATCCCCATTCTCAGGCAGGTAGGAAAGCTATGTACAGAGAGAGAATCACAAAATAGAAAAAATCATTCTACAAATGTCTGTTCAATCGAGCAATATTTTGTCAATGGTCTGAAATTTTAACCCATTCTAATATTTCTACCCAATGAATACATCTTTATATGATAAAGTGAATCAATTAGCAAAGAGGAAAATTGTGATTTTGTCAAGGTAGCACTAAAAGCAGCTTTCATTGGAAAAGCAAAATTTGGATAAATAATCACAAGACCTAGGGATACAATTTCACTTTTTATATTGGAAAAAGAACAATCACAAAATATGCACATCAGCTAATGTGTTTCTTTGACTGATAGTTGGATTTTTATTATCAGTATTCTGCAACATTTACTCAACCTGGATCATTGCAAAACACTCCAAGATGTGTGCTCAGCAAACATTAATTCCATACTAGTAGGTTGATGTAATTCATTCTATGACTTTTTCCTTTTGCTTGTATTGAGCTTTCAGTTGTACGCTATATAATAACCATACTATCCACTGTGGAACCAACAGTGATGCAATGACCACTCAAGAGTTTCAAAAATAACTTTACTACATATTTCACATACCAAAAAATAGAGAGAAATTCAATGCTCCATTATTTTGAAATTCCCTTTTTCTTTGATTTTTAACTATTTCCAAATTTTGCCTCAAAGCTTTAAAAAGATTCCACCAAATTTAAGTTCAAGTTTAGAAATGGACATAAAGTCATTGGTCTGAGGTCAAACAGACAGGAGTGTTTTGCCTAAGCACAGAAATGTTTGTATCCCAGTGTCTTGCTTTAGACAGGTGTGCATACTTCTACCCAACCCCTCTCTGTCCCAGTAGCTGCAATTAGTGCTTACCTCTCAAGCAAGAATGAAGCTTCCATCCAGACAACTGCTCCTCAAAAATCACGCGCACTGCTTACTGCAGGGTCTCCCAAAACAACACATAACATGCAGCACTGGACAAGTAACTTTGCAATAGAAATCTTTTAAGATTTGAGTTCTTAAAAGAACACATACATCCATAAGCATATTAGAAATGAGTTAGAAACAAATAATTTGAAATACAGTTGGACAGTATTAGTAATGACTGCTGTTTTAGTAATGAACAGGATGTAATGAGTATAATATTATAATAAGCATGTATTTAAACTTGTATCTGGCAATTCAAGGTCAGATAAAACAATATTGATTGATGATACCATCACCGGACATAACATTGACTGATGATACAATAGCCAATTTTTTATCAAAGGCAACACATTAACAATCAGACAGCAACAATGCCAATATTTTTGTTGCAACTTTTGATGTTAACTTGGATGGCAAATATTCAGGCATTAAATAATAAAATAAAACAAATATTGACTTTTGTTTTCTGTCAATATGTTTTACAGACCTCACAAAAAGTGATATCGACCTTGGGACAGCCAAGGCCAATATCACTTTCCAGAGGTCTGCAAGACAATGTATTGACCTCAGCTACAACTAATACTTTGTTGGAATAAAACAAAACAAAGGGAAATGTTCAGGACAGTGTTAAAGAAATGCAAGCAACATAGATACATGTCATGCTGATTATTGATTCAACTTTGCATCTTAAAAGCTGCAAAGTTACAGACTATCACAATTTTGAAAATGAATTACTTAAGTACTAAAAATACCTTTTCCTTGAAGGCATTTCTGCGAAAGAAAGCTTTGCAGGACTCGCAAGTTATAGCATCAAAATTGTATCCCAGGGCACTATCTCCACACACTCCACAGACTTTATCCTCTTTGTTCTTGATTTTCCTTTTGCTTCCCACTCTCTGGGGTCTCACATCATCAGGTGAAGATGCCTTAATAAAAGAAAAGTAGTAAGATATGACAGTCAAACAAAATTGCCTGCAGGCACAGGACTAAAATCTTCTCCCTTTTTGCAGGGCATATAATAAAATACAATGTTAATTGCTTCTAATAATATAATATAATGATAATAATTCAAGAAAACACAAAACATGACAAATATAAAAAAAGACAGCAACAGTTCAATTTAGCCCACCAGGGGGTACTTCAAAAGATCAGTGACCTTGACAGGTAGGCCAAAGTAACCCATTCCTGGAGCATCGTAATGAATACAAAGACTGGAAGAAATAATCTACTAGTACTACACACTTAAAACTTAGGTGCCACACACATAATCAACAGATCAAAGAAAATATGCTTTAATAAATCATTCCACATCAATTAGTAAAGACAAAAATAAAATAATGTCTATGAATAAAATTACGTTAAAATACTTACTTTCTTAATTTTTTTACAAGCAAACATTATTATGATGAACTTGAAAATGTAACATAGTACTAGTACCCCAACTGTGTATCACTTACCGACATATTCATCATGCTTTCTGTTTCTGAAGATGGAGGTGTTGGTATGCTACTGCATGGCAGGTCATCAAATGTTGACTGAAAAAATCAAAAAAAAATTCTTGGAAAAATGAACAGGTATTGCCATGTAGCGAGTATTTCCTGCATAGATTAATCCCTGGAAAAGAAGTCTCAATCCTCTTGCAGCTAATACACAAAATACACAGTAGTGTTAATAACAAAGCTAGTTACGTGTATTGTTCTATTGCTCTACCATACTTTGCTAGTCCCTTCAATTTACAGTTGCACGTCATAACCTGAAATGATAGATTAGATATTTTGAGCTGGATCCAAATTCCATATCAAGTAGTACACTAAGTGCAACTGCCACAGGGGCATGCACCATACTGATCTTAAAAACTCAACTTAGCTTTAGACCAGAGACACTAAAGCAATTTTCTCTGAATTATATAAGGATAACACCACAGGACAATATGACTGTTGCCTACAATGTTGATAACCAACTAAATTATCTTATCATTTTAGAAAATAACAGCAGCATTCTGTATGAAGTGTACAAAGATCATAGCCATGAACAAGCTGTTCCATTGGTACTGATATTTAACCACTTATAGCTGAGAGACAGGTTGAAAACTTAAAAATTTAGAAATGAAATATAATGTAATGAAATATTCAAAACAGATTTTGGTGAGGTAAGCAGATGTGTATTACAGATGTTGACCCAACAGATAAGATACCAGCAGCGTATAGTGTTCTGAAGTAATTTGTAGTCTTTAAAAATTTTATCATCTCACTAAGAATAATAATGCACGTTTGCAATATTTTCACACAACCTACACATTGTGATCCTTTACAACTTGACTTGTAACATAAGTATAACCAAGAGAAACATAACAATAACAACGTCATTTTTAAAATCAAATAAACATCCTAGAATGGAATGCACGCTGTTCCCTTTTTAGTCAGCATTTTTTACTAATAAGAAAAAGATGAAAAAAGTGATTTCCTGTAGAGTTATAAATGTGATAACATGATAGACACTAAAATGGTATTAAAGGAACTATGAGGTTTCAGGAAATATGTTGTTTAAGAAAGGGTGGATGAATAGTAACAGCTTTTGACCTAATTAAAAATGAAAGGTAATATTTAATGAAATTATCATCTCATACATCTAATGAAGAAAAGATAATGTTTAAGTAAAGCAACATCTGCTGATGATCAAAGCAACTTTTTTTATAAAAGGGAAAATGGTAGACTTAAAAATCCTTACAATGTATTAAAAGAATCCTTTTTACCTAACACATTTACTTAATCAAATACTGAAACAAAACAAAATGTGTTGATGAAAAAGACAACCTTTAAGGCTTTTTATATGGGAAATGGTAGTCTTGGCTTTTACAAAATAAATGTCACAAAATGCAGACTTTTTACAAAGTAAATAAAATCTAATATGGTAGTATTTCATGTACTAGTAGATCAAAGTAAAAAGAATAAATCCACTTTTAAAACCTATTTCAACATTTTCCTTTGTGCAAAACATGGGTCTGTTAGAGTACATAAATTTAAAGCATCTCTGATGACAAGAAGTAGCAGGATAAAATGAGGTTCGATATTAATATTACTACTTTTGAGAACAAACGGCATTCCAAGTTTAAGTAGGCTGAATATGGGATATGGTTTTATAAGAAGTGGTTTTTATTACTGGATATATGCAGAGCTATTCAACAGGTTCATTTCATGCCATATAACACACATCCATTGCAGATAGCAATGTTGTGCAGGACTGCTGAAGTGATCATACACCAATATTTTAGCTCATTCAGTCCATCATTATCTCCATGCCAATGATGAACAAATATATACGTAGCTACAGTTAACCTCACTTGGTCTGATTCAACAAGTTTCCAATTCCATTTCCAATGAAACATACTGCAGTGATTATTTAATTGAATGATAAGGAAAAACGCACTAATTCATGTAGTACAAAATGAGTATTCTTTAACAGCTGACATTATCACTTGCCAACAAAAGGTCACCAAGGCAAATTAGAAGACTTAAGGTAGAAAGTTAAAATGTGCATTTTTACAATTGTTTGACTTACAAAAAAATTCTAGGCAACAAACTTTGACACTGTTGGGCTATAGTTTAGTATTCACATTTTATACCTTTATACTTTCAATGCCACAAAAGTACAATGTCTTAGACTGCAGATGAACTGTGACGTCCATAAGTAAATATTAAATAAAAGTATATAGTAAATTAAGTAGTATAATTTCAAGCCTTCTGACATTCTGAATAAACTACAATTATCATACATATCACATGCAGTAACCATAACCTGTATTCTATTACAATTTATTTTTATTATGTCAAATGTTATAAGAGCATTTTCACATGTGCTGTATATGGCAGCTGTAGACCTACACAAGTTTTACAAAATCATTCTATTTTCCTCCTTACCAAAAAGTTTGTGCAATGAACATCCTCTTCAATATATTAATCTTACCTTTTAGCAAAGAAACACTGTAGTTATCATCCAGATCAGGAGCATAACTTAACAAATTGTAATTCATTCGTCAGTTCTTCTTTAAATGATAAGGAAACCATGTTGTGAATACAAACAATCATATTACCAGTATCATCTCTGTGGCTTGTAATGGAGGACACCCATACTAAGTCAATGAATTGCTTTTGTCAGACTGGTCAGGTAGTGTTAAACTGGTCAGGATTGAATGAGATAGCCAGAGCAGATATTACATGTAGAAGGGAGAAACAGGGATCAATTCTCCTGACTACTTGGTATACATACATTGTAAAAACTATATATACAAAATGTAAAGATAAACATACAGACACAGTGTTTGTTCATGATAGAAATGACCTCCAAAAGTGAACAAGATAAACTATGTTTTACAAAAGCATGTATGTGAGTGAGGGAGATTTTGCATATATGCATGTTGGTCAAGCACCAGAAGATTTCTACAAGGTACTAGTAATTGAAATGTTGATAAATATAACCCTCACCTCTCTGCTCTCAAAATAAAATTCTGTCTACTCTATTATCCTTTCCAAAATGACTATATTAACAGTAAAAGAAAAGCTCACGTTAACAATCCATTTGGGTGAGGGTGGCACGCAACATCTGATTTTAGTAACTTCCATGCATGCAAGACCTTCCACAAATAGAGTTACCTGTCAGAATGGCCTGAGAGTGCCAAGCCACTGGTTATGTGGCTTGCTAAAAATATCCAATCTTGTTCCCACTATTGAAAAGTTTGTAGCATTCATCATTTACCTAAATTTTTGAGAAAACTGTTAGCATGATTGACTAATTTTTTAATCTGAAAGTTACTATTTTTTTTACAGAAAAATGACCCTCAAGTTGTCAAGCATACATAGCATAGATTTACAGCACAATGAAGCATAACTCAAAGATATCCTCACATATACTTTAAATTGGTTGGCAAAGTACTAGTAAAGACACCCCCACAGATCGTACTTTAAAATGGTTGGCAAAGTAAGGACATCCTCACAGAATCAGATACTTTAAACTGGTTGGCAACGTAAACATATCCTCACAGATACTTTAAATTAGTTGGCAAATACAATCATTTATTAACTGTCAAAATGAGCAATATTAAATTATATTGGCATTTTCATCTAATTTTTCTTTAGGATAATGCCATAGGAAGAAAGTTTTCCAACCAGCTTCTTCACTGTAATTAAAAAAAAAAAAATTAAAGCTTTTCTCATTTCACTCTCAATGTGGATTATACACTTTTTCAACAATGGATGCTTCACTTCTCTAGTGTGTCACAGCATAACATCATTGGTTTATTTCACATCCACTAATAATAGCATGCATTTGAGGTACTTCAATATATCCAATATGTTGCTTCAGGTTAAAGAGAAAATGTTGATTGTTTTACCTCAGTATATGACAAGAATATCATGATGAGGATATAGTTAAAAATTTAACACTGCTTGAAGAATAAGAATTAGTTTGTTACATAATTCGAGGTATGTTGGGTATTAAATATAGATTAAGTCATAATAAAATGACATTAATCATTAAACTATAGTGACAGGAAGAAGGCGTAAAGCCCTGGGACTGCATCAATGATCTTTTTTATGAGATGGTTGTAAACAAAGACTAAATTGCAGTTGTTTGGAGAAAAACAAGTGTTACTTCATCTAAATTAACAACAAACAAGCTTTAATATTTTTTCAAGCTTTTTTCAATGATCTACTCCAAACTTTAAAGTTAAGAAAACAGTTTATTTGTCCAATGGGCAAGTATCTGCTTGAAATATTACATAAAACAGATATGCCAAAAAAAAAAAAAAAAATCAGATCATCTTTTTTATTTCATTCGGCAAAATAAATCTACCATCATTTTTCAAGTGAGAAAGTTTCCTCTGACCTCTGTTTTTTATTACCAACTAAGTTATGTAAAGATGTATTGATGATAACATATTATTAGATATATTCAACTTTTACATTAGTTATAAATTACAAATGAAAAAAAAAATTAATAACAGATATAAATCTATATAAGAAATTAACCCCAGAGTATTTAACAGATGAAACAACCTTCCAGGCTGTGCCACATTCAGGACTGAAGTAAAACAGAAAGAAAAAAATATTTTTAAACATATACATTGTAGGAGACACTACTGCCAGCACCACAAGAGTCAATTCCTATCAGCAAACTTCCTATTTCTCTGTAGGTCACCATGATTGAACCCAGTAGGAATCATGTGATATAGCTTAATCAAAAGCCATTCTGATAACATCCATCTCCTCCCCCTGTGCTATCACTACTTTGCCAATATCAATTCTAGGACAGTGAGGAGGCCCACACTTAAAAAGCGTGTTCATTAACTGCATTAATTTGAAATAAAGAAAATGAAAGAAAAACATTCATCATTGTCATTTATTTATCTTTGAAAGGTAATATATTTAGAAGCCCCAGGGTCTTTCAATTGATCTTCGTCTAGCAATCATTGCATCATCTCATTCAACTAGGAATGGTTTGGTTAGATCATCTGCTTGCACGTGAATTCTAGTCTAGTTATTGTGTAAATTAACAAAAATTTCACACCCTAATTAATGGAAAATGGAAATTCTTGAAAACCCTCCATCAAAGTGACGGGAGTTAATTAAAAGTCTGTACAAGTAATTGTCCTGATAGGCCCTTCTGTTACATTTGACATTTTTGCCTTACTCAAATGAATTTCTATTCTTTATTTTAAAAATAGGGTAATAATTATATCAATATTGACAATTTAAATGTCAAATGCTATACATTCATTCCTGATATTTCTAAATTCCTGGAATTTCATAATGAATTTCAAATTAGCTAGACCCTTCATATGCGTCATAGAAATAATCACTTAAGTTTTTATACAAGTAACTTTAATAGCACTCTATACGGGTTTGAAAACACAGACTCTAAAGATTATAAAACTCTTGAATAAAAACTAGAGGATCAGAGAGGCGATACCGCCTCCGAATATTGTACCACCAGCTGGAGCAAGCGCATTCATATAGACCCCCACATATACAAAATAAGGAACACAGCCACCAGTCTTGTGCTTGACAAGCTGTAAAAATGCAATCAACAAGAATTTTCAAAATATGCAAAAAATATATATATTACTAAAAATGGTACAATCAAAGTTAAGTTCATCGCAAGGTAGGTCAAAGGTCAATTCCAAGGTCACAGTAAATTGCCAGTATATGACTTCCTATTCAACTTCAATAGTAACTATGGGCCTATCTCTGCCAGGTTTGGAGTTAAAAGAGAAAGAAATTAGCAGAGTTCAGTTCATGATAATAAGTAGGTCAAAGGTCAATTTCAAGGTCACACTTAGATTGCCAGTATATGACTTCCTATTCACGTTCAATAGTAACTATGGACCTATCTCTGCCAGTTTTGGAGATAAAGGGGAAGCAAACTATGCAAAGTTCAGTTCATGGTGAAAAGTAGGTCAAAGGTCAATTTTAAGGTCACATTTAGATTGCCAGTATATGACTTCCTATTCAACTTCAACAGTAACTATGGACCTATCTCTGCCAGTTTTGGAGATAAAAGGGAAGCAAAATTTGCAAAGTTCAGTTCATGGTGAAAAGTAGGTCAAAGGTCAATTTTAAGGTCACATTTAGATTGCCAGTATATGACTTCCTATTCAAGTTCAATAGAAACTATGGACCTATCTCTGCCAGTTTTGGAGATAAACGGAAGCAAAATTTGCAAAGTTCAGTTCATGGTGAAAAGTAGGTCAAAGGTCAATTTTAAGGTCACATTTAGATTGCCAGTATATGACTTCCTATTCAACTTCAATAGTAACTATGGACCTATCTCTGCCAGTTTTGGAGATAAAAGGGAAGCAAAATTTGCAAAGTTCAGTTCATGGTGAAAAGTAGGTCAAAGGTCAATTTTAAGGTCACATTTAGATTGCCAGTATATGACTTCCTATTCAAGTTCAATAGAAACTATGGACCTATCTCTGCCAGTTTTGGAGATAAAAAGGAAGCAAAATTTGCAAAGTTCAGTTCATGGTGAAAAGTAGGTCAAAGGTCAATTTTAAGGTCACATTTAGATTGCCAGTGTATGACTTCCTATTCAAGTTCAATAGTAACTATGGACCTATCTCTGCCAGTTTTGGAGATATAAGGGACTAAAAGTTATAATTTTGGAGTTACCATAATGTGCCATAAATTTCCTACAAAAAAAATTAATTAAAATAAAGAAAAGGTCATTTTGGTCAAAATTCTTGAAATGGGAGGTGCTCTGAAATTCCAGATGTTCAAATTTGATGAAATAATGTCATTTTTGACCACAAGTTGTCTGCTTTGCCAAGCCTTATGTTTTATTTTTCCGGAGTTCAAAATTTATTATCCATTACCGTACTGCACATTTTGCTTTCACCACCAATATGTACTTTTTGATACAGCGTAACTCGAAAACCGTATGGAATACAAAAAAACGGAGACCACCTCCAGTGTTGGGCTTTACATGCTCTACAAAATGCAAAAAAGAATGGGTGTCTAGCATTAACGGTTCCCGAATTAGAGACAGTTTTCAGTTTCGATATCTTATGGCCGCTACTCCCATGAAAATGCACCGATTGACCCCAAATTCACGGAGATGAAAGATGACCTGAAGGGTAACACTTTTCATTAATATTATTAGTTAAGTCTGTGTGGTGTCTGAATAAGACCGCAAATAATTTTTTTTTCGGCAAAAATTTTGTTTTTTTGAAAATTTTGGCCCGTTTGACCTTAAAATAAAGGTCAAAGGTCAAATCCAAGGGCATATTTGAAATCTACACATATGACTTTTGGAAAGCTGTCTGTAGAAATTTTTCCCATAATTCCTTCTGTAGGGGAGATAATTAGCATTTAATTTTGCCATTTTTGGACAAGGGTGCATTGCAATGAGTGCCACACCTAGACCCCAATACCGACAAAGCCCAAATTTTACGTGGAACGAGTTGAGATTATAGGTGACCTAAATCCAAGAGATGGGTATGGAGGCCCTTACCATCTAGGAGGAGAAGCGGTAACGGTGACTTGGCGGCGGAGCCGCAGGAGCCGCAGGAGCCGCAGGAGCCGGCGGAACATACGGGTCGGGACTAAAACCATGTGTACCGCCAGCGCCTACGCTGGTGGTACAATTAACTGAAGCATTCTTTGTATTGTTATTACTTTTTCAGTCTTCTGTGGTAGCTATTTCAGCTTGCAACTTCTGTATTATACAAGGACAGGTCAGAGATATAAAACAATGGCCATGCTTGATGAAAGTCAGGCAAGCAGATGTATTCTAAATGACTGGCTAGTCATTTAGAACTAAATTATTGAATTAAAAATTAAATTTAATTTCTAACCCAAGTGCAGGGACAGGTCGAGCAATAGAGTAGGAGAAAATTGTTTTTCCCATAAGGAAAATCCATTCTGGCCGGAAAATCCTGCATAGAGTGAACTTAAATTATATGACCAAAAGGTCTGTTGAGAACATCTGCATATGTACATATATACTGTGTTAATCTTTGTTTATCAAACAAAAATCTATCCATTAAACATCACTTTGCTTAGACCTTGTATGATTCTCTATCTGAAACAAAACCATAAAAAACATATCCCACAGAAGATATGAGTGACAATCAACATGAGAAAGAGGAAATTTTTCAGCATGTGCTTTACAATTTTCATCTATGATAAAAATTACAATTTTGATGCTTGCTTCAGTTAAAAGATAATAAAATTTTCAATTTTTAATCTACTTGCATAAAATATTCACTGCATTTTGCCTGAAGCCAATTCTACATTATCAACCCCTAGCATTAGTATCTATTTTATTTCATACTCACTATGGTGTCAAAATTTGATGAAATTAAAAAAGATAAACAAGAGATGAACTTCAATTATTATTGTTACCACTACTTTTCCAGCTGTAAACTTCTCCATTTTCCCTTGCCTCTCAACTTTTGAAGTAACATACAGCAGAATAGCCAAAAATGTTGCTGCTGACAACCTATTCACTCACATTACCATTTCACTTTACTACAAAACCATCACATCCATCAATCCCACCACTGTCGCTGATATAGCAGCTTTCAGTATATATAGTTTTCATCTCATCTTAATGATTTTGCTGTAACCATGGCACACTTAGCACATATGCAGAAAACACAGTGCTTTAGACAGAAAATGTGTACTACCTGAGCCCAATATAGGCAACAAAACAAAAGGGAATATAATCAATCAGGTAAACATGCAACCCAACAAAATAATGTATTCTAAAATCCATGGCCACGTAGCCTCATAAGAATAAAAGGGATTATAATATTAAAATTTTACATTTTCGCTAAAACAACATAATCTTTGTCAATGCAACAGACAAGTACCCGCTCATTACTATAGTGACAGGGGGACCTCAGAGCGGACGACATTTCATTGACGTCAACTTGCCCTTGGCCTCTTTCTAGGCCACTGGGTGCTTGGCATTTACGGCTGTACATTTTTACCATGAGTAGTCAAACTAACACTTATACACACTTCACATGTTCAACAATTAACAAGTTATCAAATCAAAATAATATAATGGCAAAAAGTCATATTCTGAAGATTATTAAAAAGTTTTCTGCCAATCTCCACCTTACCTCCGCCATACTGTTTACTTACTTCCTATACTCTTAATCACTTATGTTTGGCACATTAAAAATAAAAAAAATATATTTAAAAAACTTATCTCTACATTTTTTACAACTATAAGTGTTGATAACTAAAAAGCCGCATTTTCAATGAAAATTTGATGATTTCCTTTTCGATGTCTATCTAAAACAACCTCATTAAACAGATTTAGTTTAAGAGTAATTATCAAGGTCAAGGTCATTATGGTATGCTAGCAGGTTAGTCGGCATTTTTATCTCTTAGAAGGTACACGTGAAAAACTGGTGAATGACAGCCAACTAGTGTGTTCACCACAGTGCGGAAGCTCACATATCGCTCGCTTACTGAAGTCGAACACTGCTGTCATTGAACAGTTATGTGCACCTATATCTTTCATCTGTTAGCAAATGCACTAAATATCGGAGACCGTGTTAAACACCCAAACCCAATGTAGAGGTGCAATTGATGTCACAAGCATGTTATTAAAAATATTTACTGCACAGATTGCTAACTGTGTTTGATAATTTTAGGGTCCCACATGAAGAAGCTTGTATAAAAGTTTCACTCTCCTGGAACCATGAATAATTAAAAATAATTCATCGTTTAACCCCAAAAAGGAACATACGTTACTGTCACAAACACAAAACGTCCAACTGTGAAACGTTCTACTGACTTTGAAAATTCAGTCATCACTGGTTTTGTTCATTGATTTATCTCCTACAAGTATAACGTTGCTAAAAATTATAATAATCTTCTATATAGACCAGTTAATTGTATTTGAGCGACTTTAGTTTGCTTGTCACAGGATATTAAAAAATGGGGAAAATACACCCTACCAACAGTAAAATAAGCATCAAATAAACATGTTTCCCTTCATGATCCAAAGATTATAGTAGAAATGTCAAACTATCATGGAACCACAATATATAGTTCGGTCAGCAAAAGAAAACATTGTATCTCTTGCACACAAGTACTTGAACAAAATGAAACATTTAGACACTATTTCTAGGGAACATACCTTACCTAGCATAAGCCATGACGCAAAGCCCCTTGAGAAACAGTTAAAATATTTATAAAAACGTCCTTACGTCATGTCTAATTTACCATGACTGAACCACTAAAAAACATATCGGAACGCGGCATATTTATGAAAATTAAATGGCAAGAACATACGTTACCGTACGTTTTTTGGAACATACGTTACCATATAGGGCTCTTTGCGTAATGTTAAAGATATGGTAAAAATTCAAAATTGAATATCAGTTGAGACAGTCGTGGATTTTTGTTCTATACACATATATGTTTTGAAATATTGAATACAATTTTGAATTCAGTCATATTTATTTTTGGACACTTCAGCATGTGAAATGCACCTCTATATTGGGTTTGGGTGTAAAGCATAGTCTATGAAATATTTGTGCAATATATAGCTCTATAATCACTTATGGATCTTATACGAGAAACTCGATGTTTTCAATGGGAAAAATTGTGAAATTTACAAATAATTTAAATCTGTTATAATAAAAATTTAAACTAAAAACATTCCTTTGATTGAGTTGTTGCAAAAAAAAAAAAAAAAAAAAAAAAAAAAAAAAAAAAAAAAAAAAAAATGAAAAGCAGGCTACCCTACAGTTCTGTTTTACCTTTGAAGTGAAAGCATCAAATAAAACAGGCTGTTTTTTTTTTTTTTAATTCAAGCTGCTTTATTAGTCCTAAGAATTTTTCTTGTAAGTTTGAGGATCATCTGTACTAGTAAACTCCTAGCGTTAAACTTAAAGACAAACAAGGTGTGTTAGATCATTATGTAGGGACAGATTTGAAGCAAAACGTTATAAGTATTTCTGTGGCAGGAGATTTATTATTATTATTATTTATATGTATTCTCACCGAGCTGTTTCAACATTCTGAATAAAATATTAGGAAGCAAACAATCTTATGGCTCTTTTCACAACTAATTGAGCTGCGGATCAAATGTGGCATAACCCGACTTGAAAGCTTGGCCGTTGGGAAACAATTACTAGTAGGAAATTATGTAGCAAGCTTTGATATGCAGTTCAGTTTGTTAGCAGATCAACCACAAGCAGTGATGATTGACATGCTGTAGAAGATATTTAATTTACTCATAAAAATATTATCATAAGAAAAACATGACATGTGATAGTACTGTGAAATATGATAAATTGCCAATTTGTACACATGCATTCCCTATGCAAACATTCAGCATAGAAGGTAATTTAGAGTTAACCAAGATGGAGACTAAAGCCCAAGTTCAGATCTGGGTTTATGTGAAGTGCAGTCAGGGCTATGTTAGAAAATTTCACCACTGTGAAACCGTTGTCAGGCATAAACTGAGGTTGAAATTCAGTCTGAATGGCCAACATGGAATATCAATTTAAATCCAGTTTTTACTCAGAAAATGCAATAATATTCAGCCTCTTGATACAATGTAAATTAATGTGTTGATGACTTGAAGCAAAATACATGTGGTGCCTTTTACTGAGAGAATATACCGGTATGTCCCCAAAATACATCTTGTTTGTCATCTGTAATACCAGAATTCTTTAAGTCCAAATTTTTAGAAAAATCCTAAAAAGGTTCCTATAATTGAAGAAGGTTCATATAATCAAATATTATCCAACAATTGGAAGCTGTTTTTTTTTAATATTAGTATATATTAGTAAAATATAATATTACCTTTTTTGAGACTGACAAATTTGTACCAAAAGAGCACCATACTCTAGTTTTGCTTCCTGTCAGTAGATAAAACATTTGGAATTTTGTCAGGGAAAGATTTTTTATATCCTTTTTTTTTTTTTTGGTAATATAAAAGTTTTTTTTTAATTGCCTTGACCTATAAATGTAGTGGCCAAAATTAAAAGCAGGACAAACAGGAACCTTTTTGAATAGCTTGTGATGTTAGATGCAGTTAAATTCATAATTCCTTTTCTGTTTCATTATAGACTGGGTTCCCACAGATTTAGATCAACCCATCTGGATCGACCTAACTCCCTGGGGGTTCACGCTAAATTGTTGTCAGCTTCCGGGAGCTGAGCGCGCACAAAAGTTTATTACCCCCTTACAGCTTTTAGTAGGTGGGGCAGACATTTAAGCCGGTTTTAAAAGCTGACAGCAATCTAGTGAGACTCCCCAGGGGGATAGATTGATCTAAAAAGGAAAACCTCATATCATAGATGGAGCCGAGATTTAATGACTGTACCCCCGCAGGGATGACGCGTGGGGAGGCGTGTGAGAGGCAGAGAGACTATTAAAAGATTAGGCAGTTTTCCTTTCATGTATGTCCACCATATTTAGGTCGCAGCTTTGTAGAGCTTTGTAGCTCAACTCAATGTGAATGCGGCCTTAGACTACAGATTTCTCAAGTCAGTCAGAAGTGATCACTGGATACTTGGCATTAACTGGTATCAGAATAATTTAGTTTAATATCTTTTTTTGAAACACAATTGAAATGATGGTAATTAATTAAATAAAGATGCTCAACAACTTGCCTCTACAGGAAATGCCACATATGCAACCTCATATCATAGATGATTTATTAAACAAGAGTTCATACATGTGCCGAACTGAAGAAAAGAAGGCCAGAGTTTGTGCTGATTACTTGAATGTTACACTGCTTACATTGGCATTTCTTCTCAAGAACTATTAAGTGATGGGTGTGGACAAAATAATGTTTTATGTTTTAAATAGGAACGTAGCAATACACTGCAATACAGATGTAGAAGATATTTTTTGTTGTCTCAACTAAAACCATAAGTGTAAATGTTGGATAGTGAACTCTACATTGTGGTTGTTGAGATTTATTCTTAGGTGTAACAGAATGGTCTCAACCTAGTCGCTCGGAATTACAATGTGTTTCTCAGGAGATTTATTTGACAGGCAATGATGAAAGAGGGAAAAAAAAGAATACCTATGAAACGGTCTGTTTCACAGAAAGTCTGAAGTCACTTTTGGGAAGAGTTGGATCGCTCCAGCTAGTGCAGTGGGTTTATCTGAATGCTCCCTAAGTCTCTTATGACATCTGTCAGTGTCATTTTAGTCTATTTTGGATGATCCCCATTTGTGATGCATTTTTAAAGAAAACATGAATGTATGTATATATATGTATGTTATTTCCCTTTGTTTTCAGAATTTCTAGATTATTTGTTCCGTTGGACAATTATTGTTGCTCAGTATTCAGTTATGAGTAAAAGTAAAGCCATTGGTAATTTTCAAATATCAGCATGAATTTCTGACTAAAACTATTTCTGTTTTTTCACTTTTTGTTTTAATCATTTGTTTTTTAGGTGCACTTTAATGGTTAATTTTCTGATACTTAAAAAATATATATTTTACAAATTGAAAGTGACGGAATATCAAGGTTAGTAGTGATTGCAGGAAAAGGCTTCAGAATCAGGAAGTGTCAAATTAATAGATATTGTCATGAACATTCAATCTGAATTTTTGGATTTAATTGAGAAATAATAGGTTTCTTTTATTAGAAATGATAGCTTGACGGCAGGTTGTTCAAGTATGTACATTTCAAATTCATGTACAAAATGGAACGCTTATAAAATAGAGGGAGACTCAAATCTGACATTGTATCCTGAAATTAATATTAATAGCGAGATCAATTTGATTAAAGGCATACATAGACAGTTTACAAGTCATATCAAATATTGTAACTGAGTGATTTCCACCAAGGATGATTCTTGTTTTCACTTAGTTGAAAAAAGATTAAAAGTAATACTAATAGTTATGTTCAAGTCATTTGTTTCATGATAATTTTGGAGACATTCTCGGGTGTGTTTGACCCCCCCTTTTTTACATCATTGACTGAGTTCCTCTAATATTTTAGAGTCTGGTCATGTAGCCGTCACCTTGCATCTGTTGCCATTAGTGTGGCTGTTTTTCATCAACTATTTTTTTTTTTTTTTTTTGAAAATAATATTTTCAAAATTGTTGAAGCAGTCGTTAATCTTTTTTAGAGTGTTTTAATGTCTGCTCCTATCAATTTTGTCATTTTTAATTACATGTGTTTCCTATAAATTATTCTGTCTGTGTGACAGCTTAAGCTCCTTGTTTGATTAAAAAAAAAAAAAAACGGAGAAAATTGGAAAAGGAAATTAAAGATGAAAGTAAGATGTGAGACTGGAAATGTATAAGTATATTAAATTATGAAACTGTTTAGCTGTTGATGAAAAAATCCCATATTCAGATTCTGATTATACAGTATATACTCAGTAATTACCATGCATGATATTTGAACATAACTTATTAAAAAAAGGAACTGTCTTAATACAATATTGAGATTTGAAGCAAAAAAATGTCTTGTGAGCAGAGGCAAGGAGAGATTGTGCAATGTTCCCTTTACATTACCTTTTCTTTGAAGCCTTTGGCAAACAATTTGAATTGGTTGAATTGAAAGTTGATGTGCTATAAACTGAGTATTGTGCTGCCCTCAATAGGGAAGCACTCTCTCTAAAATTTCTGTCCACATAATTGAAAAGGTTGAAATATTTTGACTGATAATTTCTAAACTTGCAAAAAACAAAATCAGTATGTAGGACTCTTAGAAAGTAGGGACCTTTGTACTCAATAAATAAGTCAATAGAATGCAAACAAGAATGAATGTGTCAGCAATTGTTAAGTTGTTGAATATTGACAGTGAAATTATCTGACACAGTTTTATCTATGGCAATTAAGCCAGCTTGGGCAAAATCAATACCTGGATATTGATTCCTAGGGCATTATGGGAAGTTTTAGCTGGTATGCGAGTATATATGATGAAAGTGTAGGTTAATCAATAAAAGGGCCATAGGCTTTTGAATAATGCAGAAGTGGTGATACTGACAAGATCCCTGGCAAGTTGCACAGGTAAAGTGCTTCATGTGAGTTTTTCTCTTATTTGTTGTAGGTGTGTCCCCTGAGAGCAGGTGGGTGGAAGGACCATGTAGTATATATATAAGGGAAATGCTGGTAAGTGTATATGGGGCATGACACTGTGAGAAGACTGAGCGTTGTAAGCATGCAAAGATCAATACACTGTTACAGTGTTTAAATGTGAAAGCTGTTTGCAAATGAAAATGGTCAGCCATGATGGTAAATTCTCTATATGGAAGTTCCCATAAGAGTTGCTTTCTTCTGCAGAAGTTATTGTAATACAGGATGTCTAACAGGCCTTTAATTTAAACAAATACAATGCAGTGGATTCAAACTCCTTTGCTTTTATCACTGTTGTGATCTGTGGTCCCAGTGGTATACAAACTCGTCTATCTTATTACAGCCCAGCAATCAGTGTCAAAAAAATGAGTAACGCTGAATTTCCTTTGCTATCAAACAGAAAATACATGCAGTAGTTACTCAAAGTAGATGGGTTTTTTTTGTTTAATGTTTACATAATATAAATTTCCAGAGAAAAATATTCATTGAGCTTATAGCATTAATGGTCATAAGACAATGCCATTAGTGCTTATATTATCATGGTGAGTATATGCAAGATAAGAGCACACGAACAGAATTTGTTACAGAAATAAAACTCTTGATTGATTGGTTAGTCAACCATGTCAGAGTAAAGATATCTTTCCAGGTCTTTCTCTAAAAACCACAGTTGTTTTGCAGTTAGAGTATTTAATTGTGAGTACTTGAATTTCATTGCCAGCTGAATACATTGGATTTAGTAACAAACAGCACAGAATACTCATTTAATCATATATTTGTCTATGCCTTTATTGCGTCCTATCTATATCATAATATTTTTGTTGATTTATATATCTGTTTCACTATTTCCAGCTTTGACAGTCTTCAGACCTATAGAAGAGGATAGTCATACAACCAAACTAAAGGCAGCATTTTCTTCAATTTGAGCTTATCTGGTAAGTGAGCTTTGTGTGCTTATATTTAGTCTGTAAAATGACAGCTACTTAGGACATCCGTCAAATAGTCAGATTTGTTTAGGAATAACATAGTAATCATTGAATGCTCATTAATTTGACAGATGAATTAAAATGTATTGGAGGTTGTTTTGTCATTATTTATGTTTACAAAAACAGGGATTTGAAGTATTAGAATCAGTAGAGTGGTTATGTAACTTTACCTCTGAAGAGATGCCTGTGTGTTGTATTTTGTGGTTTCTGGCAATTGTTGTTTAAAAGGTTTCCATTAGATTTGATTCAAATAACAAGTGTATGATATACTATAGCTAGATTCCTTTCAATATAGACATGTTATATGTTTAGTTATTTTACAAGTACAAGAGGCCATTTATTTGGTAACAGTGATCTCTTTCTCTCTCTCTCTCTCTCTCTCTCACACACACACACACACACACACACACACAAACACATGTACAGTTTGTGCAGGCTGTGATAGTGTAATAAGTGTGCAAGATGGATATTTGGGTCTAAATTTTTGGTGATATTTTGTCTCTGTGATTATATACAGACATTATTTGTCTGTATATTTGCTGTTCACTGTATCTGCCCTGGGAAAAAAATGAAAGTTCCTTTAGAATATCAATATGACCAGTGTTTTTTAAGGCAGTTACTGAATATTTTTATTTATTTATTTATTCATTTATTTATTTATTTTCTTTTATCTGTATTTTGGTGACATTCACCCTATATCTGCCAAAGCATGTTTTTGTTTTACTTCAAATCTTTTGAGTATCTATGTTAAGTAAAAAGACTTGATCCTTTTTATAATTGCCATGATTGGATAATTTTCATGAAAGTTGTTTTCATTTTGTATTTTAGTAACAATTGCCCCATAAGTGCCAAACTGTATTTGTTACTTTATTTCAGATTTCGTAAGTGGCTTTGTTAATAAAATTGTTGGTTTATTTAATTTTTGCTTTATTAACACATTTTGTGGTCTTTCGCAATCCTGTTTTCCAGTTTTTTAAAACACACATGTAACTTCTGAGAATTTTACCAGTGGGTAGTGTCATGTGAGAATTGTATCAGAATTGAATCTTGTTTTAAGTTACTGAAAGTAACCTATTCCAGTTCTTTTACTCATTTCAATATTTCAGTTGTTTCATTTTGTGTAAAATTTGTGAATTGCAATTTCAGTTGAAGAACTAAGCCTGTACACTCGTTTTAGGTTGATAACTTTTGTAAAATAGTATGTTCAGTACAAAAGAAGCTGTCATGTTTTGGAAAGCATGAAGTTGCTCACTGTAAACATTGAAAACTTAACATTTTTTATTCAGTATTTACTGGAATATGCCTGTTTATGTTAAAATGAAGCAATGGGAATGACTTTTTCAGTAAAGTGTCTGTATATTTGCCAGCTTCGCTGTCTAATTTATGTTTTGAGTTTTAGCATCCATAATTTTAAAGATTTTTTTTTCTCATTTTACTTCTATTTCTTTATTTTTGCACAGATTATGATGCTGTAATGTGAAGTAGTGAGAGCTGGCACACATCATCCACCAGTATATATCTCTAATCAACTTGAGTGCAATATACATATTGATAATACATCAGGGAAATAAAGTGGCTGATCAAGATGGCTGCATTCATAGCCAAACAACTTGTTGGTAATAAGCTGGAGTCCGTAAAGGGTAAGCTGCGAACTGTCAAACTTAATTGTGTAGAGATGTTATATTTAATTATGTTTTGTTTTTGTTATCTTTTGTTTGTATTTGGATATTTTATGAGTGTGTGCTGGATACTACATTCTGCCTGGCTGTGATATATTGATAATGCTATCTTGGTACTCATGTAGCACATGCATTTTTTCCTGATATATTGGTTAATTTTAGAGTATCTGAATTAATTTAGAAAAATGACAACAGTGCATTGAATGTTGGTCTTTTGTATATCTAACACATCGATTGTTGAATATACAACCATTTGTAGTTTTAGAGATGTTTGGCCTTCTTGAATGGGATATTTTGAAAATTAATGCTGCAATAAAACTAAAAATTTATGATGATGTAATTGTGAAAATTTGCATTTGCTTTAAAAGTTGTGCATGGGACAAGTCTGGGAACACTGGCCTTGCTATTGATTGCTGCCACAAATTTAATACATCAGGTTGTCTGGGGCATTAAAACCTAATTGCCTAGTACAAGAATCAATACCCGTAATTGTCAGTGGATGAATGAGAGGCATATATGTGAAAAGGAGAATTTTCTGAATGTGCAGTCTGTGAAATAATGGTGTATGTTTAGCAGTAAGAGTTAGATAAGAACAGTCGCTTTCCTTTTAATTCTCATTTTGATAGCGACATATATACAGTAGTCATGTAGTTCAATTGATTACATGTGTCACTTATCTCCCCTGTAAGACATATAGTTTTGTATCTATGTATTAAGTAAAGAGAAATTACAGGGATATCATATAATGAATGTTTTATAGCTATAGAAGTTACAGGTATGGAGATTATCAGGCAGAGTGTTTCTCTGAATATACCAACATGACTAATGACTGATGTATGCGGGAGAGCAATTGATTTTGTTTTAGTAATTAGGACAACTTATTGATTAAAAAACCATCAGGGTTACAGGGTAGACCTACTGGGTATAGACAACATGATATGAAATTTGATGACATTATTAGCATAGCTGAGGGAAATGGGACAGGGATAATGATAACACTTGAGGCAGATTTTATTAGCGTTGTTAGTTGCAAACAAAGTGCAGACACGAAATAACGAGATATGACACGTAAAATATTTGTTTAAATTTCAAATTTTGTCAGTGTAGCTTTGAAGATAGAGGAATGGTTGAAGCACTGATTGGCTTGCCATCGTGAAAAGATTGAATAATCATGATCTACAGAACATGATGTGTGGCCTGGCATGAACTGCAATTGATAGTTATTGTTAAGGGGTAGACACCTGTTCTACTGTAGTTGTTCAACTATAGAGCTGGTTTTGTTCTGTTGTTAATAACCATGATATCACTTTGAACAGTTTGATAAATAATTCTCATTCATATCCTGTACTAATGATGAAAAATTATAATAATAATAATACATAGAGTATATCACTCGCATTAATCTACAAATAATACAACTACCAAGCACATAGAAAAAGGCCTTAGTGGAGAAAGTATGAATTCAATAACATTCTTGATTGAAGGAGGCAACATTGTTTCTTTTCTCAGATGTAAGACTGAAATATTTTGCCAAAGTTTTCATAGCTTTCAAAGCTTTTACTGCCTCACTTCAATTGTTTATTATAAAATGTGAATTTGTGACTTTTGCTTGCTTAGATATGTAAACACATAAGTTACCACATTGCATGCATTGCTAAATCAGTGTAAAATTAAGAAGTGATCTTTTTCCTCTTGAAATCGGGTGGGCAGTTTTGGCATTTTCTTGTTTCATTTGGTGTTGGTTTGCCTATGATATTGAAACCTTTTTCAATATGCAGATTGTGACTGCTGATTCAAAATCTTTCACAATTTTTATATTTCCTCTATCTAAAGTAAAGTCAAGGTATTTTTCTGTTTCAAAATTATTTAAAGCATATCACTTTAAATGCACTATAATGCAATAGTTAACTGTTGCAATGTGGATGATAGGGGTACTTCCAAGGGAATATTATAAGAAAAGGATTTTTGCTTAGAAATATATCCATTATTGGTTTTTATTGAAAACCTCATTGTAAAAAAGAAGTTGTTACATAATGTATTATTACAATGTAGGAATAAATGTACCCTACCCATACCAGTGTGTTAGTGGAAATTATACAGTGACCGTGTATATATACCATTTGGTGGTGGAGAGTAAAATGTATTATAGCCATATATTCATAATACCAGGGCAATATGGTATATTTATGATCACTAATGACACATCTTATATTGCAGTCCTAATCTTCTTCAGCATGCTATCTCATGTATATGATTACAGCATTCATCTTCTTCAGTTTGGCTACCAAGAGGGCTGAGCGCCTTAACAACAGTGCCCAATGGATCTGTTTGCTGGTAAAAAGCATGCACAAGTGATCAGCCAGGCAGAATGTTTGAGTGCACTTTTGTTTTTGGTTCCGTTTTTTTCTTGTAATAAAAGGCTTGCTTTCAGGTTATTGTTACTGACTCCTTTTTCACTCAGACATTTAAACACTTAGTTTTTGAAGTATATGCAAATGCCCCATTCCTAAATCAATGTAATGGAAATCCTGAAGGTGTTTATCTGCCCATTCCAGTGTGCCATACTCTCCATGATATGCATCGGTGCCAGGCAGTGTGTTTGTCTACAGAACATGAATTGATTGTGGTCAACCACTGAGGCAAATCTGGGGAAATTGGATAGAAAAATAAAAACAACAAACAAAAACTGACACTTTACACACAAACATTTTGAAAACAAAAATGTGCAAGTTTGAGCAAACAGATAATTGCTACTTTCATATCAGAATGTTTAGACACCAATTAAAAATGGCTTCAAAAATTAAAAAAGAAGGGAAAAAAAGCTTTTAAACATGCTGAGATAACCTTTGGAATAGATGTATATTATTATTTTGGTTAGTCTGCCATAAATGTTGAATATACAGGGGATACACTGTATCACTCCATTTGGTCCTAGGTAGTTTTCTGCTAAAACCCTGCCCTTTGAAGGCATTTATCACATAAAAATGGTATAAATTTGATACTGGCCTCCTTACTTCTGTGACCTTTCCATAACCAGGCTTCTATAATTTCACAAATGTCATAAGCCCAGTAACCCTTTCATTTGTGTGGTTATCTGTTTTTCTTTTTTTATATGTCATAAGTTTATATACTGATAGTTATGAAATATTTCTGATTGTAAAATTTTGATATTCTTGAGAAGATGTGCCAAAGATGAGCACGATGCCATTGTAATTTCATCTGGATACACATATCATATATTTGAGTGTTGACTTTCTGCTTTTGAAATTTACAGTTATGAAATATTATCATGCAAGTAGGTTTTAAAGTTAATACTTTGTACTCTGACAAGTAACTGGAAAAGTGTGTGTTTTGTGAACAGCTTTTACAATTTTGTATTTTTCTTATTAGTGCATGGGATTAATGTATAACATATTTTAATATATTAAAATGCACAGATATTCAGTTTTGAAAATTGTTTATACATATCTGTTGCAGGCCAGATTTAAATCCAGACAGAAATTACATCTGCCAATTCAAAAACATATTTTTGCTTTCCTAGTTCTTTCTGGCTTTATTAAGGATGTTAAAAATCTATGCATAATCTGAAATTGACTGACTTGATTTTCAATCTGGCCAAGCTGATTATCTGCCTGGATATAACTGAAATATCAATCTGGCCTTGGCAGATTTAAAATCTGCCTGTATTTCAGGCCAGCCTGTGACTATATATATATTTTTTAAATTCATTTTTTGTTGCAAATGTACAATGATAATTTCACAATGAGGACATTTAGATTCTGATCTGCCTTAAATTATTATTTTAAATATCAGAATTCTCTTAGTAGTTTCAGTCAAATAGTTATTGTACAAAATAATTGACTGCTTTATGATCAGATCAGTATTTGCCACACATACAGGTTGTGACTTATTTGTTTCTCCAATGAATACCAGGTGCTGTTGGGGGTGGTGATGATGAATCAAAGGGAGAAGAGGGTGAAGCAGGGGAAGACCCAGAAGTTGCAGAAGCCAGGAGAGAGGCAGAGGAAAAACGCATTGAGAAACATCGAAAAATGGAAGAGGAAAGAGAAGAGCTGAGGCAGGGCATAAGAGACAAGGTAACAACCAATTTCTGACAAATAAACGAATCACAGTCCACAGATTTTGAATACTGTTGTGAAATTAATTAGATATTTTTAAACCTGCATGGCATGCTTCATACTTTCTTTTAATAAAACACAGGAAAATTGATATATGAAAAAAGAGGATTTCTTATACAAGTCCAGTTTCATATTTCATTTCTTTTGAATTCCGAACTAATCCAGGGATGCTGGGTTAGAATACAGTCTTGTGGCACTAATGAACAGCACACAAATGGATTTTGAAATGGTGACCTTTAAGTCTGTCACTGTAGCTAATTCTTTTGTATGTTTGTGCTTTTTGCACAAATAAAAAATGTCACATAGTCTCAATTTTCTTGGAAATAGGTTTTAACATGCAATTTTCTTCTTTTGAGCAAGGAAATGATTGCGTGTTTTTTTTGTTATGGCAAAAACTAATTTTATGCATACGTGCACTTGAGAAAATTTGATATTTCTGATAAAGGGGACGAAAGTGATACTAAGAATGCATTCCCATAGATTTAGATCGATCCATCTAGATCAACCTAACTCCCTTGGGGTTCATGCTAAATTGCTGTCAGCCGAGCGCGCACGGTAGTTAATTACCCCCTTACAGCTTTTAGTAGACGGGACAGACACTTAAGCCGGCTAAGCTGACAGTAATCTAGTGAGACTCCCCACAGGGATAGATCGATCTAAAATCTATGGAAATGAGGTCTAAGATTAAACAAAGTCTTTTTAGATTCTGATCTATGCCAAATGATTATTCTAATCTTCATGGCTCTCTGAAAGGTTCATTTCTATTGTGATTCCCGTTATTTGCCTGTATCAACATTGCTATCATGTATCTTGACCTTCATGCTGGTACTTCCATAGAGTATTTCCATTACATATGTTGATTGGTCTGCAGAATGTGACTTGTGGAATAAAGCAATTCAGAGCATTGCATAATTGATGAATTTAACAAGGGCAACTTGAATACTGTTTTATAATGAACACACACACACACACACACACACACACACACACACACACACACACACACACACACACACACACACACACACAGTGCTGTATGTTTGGACCTAGCCCTCTGACTCTGCAGACAGTTTCCTTCAAACATTGTTAGCATGCATTTAATGATTTATCCTGGCTGCCAACAAATAGCTTTGTGAAGCCATGACAAGCTTATTTCACACCATTATGGCCCCATTACTGCCACAATATTGCCTTTATTGCCAAAGCTTCCTTTCTATTATTGATGAACTCTCTTGTGAACTATTTTTAGTATTATTAAAACTAACGAGATCTAGTTGAGGTGAAAACAGAACTTTTAAAGTTTGAGAATAAAATAAATAGAGAGAGATGCAAGAGAGAAATCTTTTTTCTGGAAAAGAAAGAGACCAATGAACTGTTACACTGTTAAGAGATGGTTTGATGTAAGAAGAGGATGCCTTAATTGTTGCTGGTTGTATTGATATATGAAGAGCAAATGCATGTATGCATTTCAAATTATCTGCAGGAGTTGGACATCACCTGCATTTCATATTATTTACAATTAACTATAATACCAGGAACATTGGCATCAAAAGCAGGCCTTTGAACCACTTTCAAATCTTTGATATCACAATGCATACACTTCAAAACAATCTTTCTATATTTTAGACATGTTCAGAGCTGGTTCAGCAAGAACTGGAAGTAGTCTGGCTATATACCTGACAGTCATAACTGGATGTTCTATTTGCTTAACATGGGGATTGAAATTTATATGTCCCAGTGATGACATCAGTTAAACTGGGTTCCCATAACTAGATTGATCTAACGAGATCGATCCATCTCTGAGGGGTTTCTCACTAAATTGCTTTCAGCTTAAGTGGGTTTGATGTCTGGCACGCCTACTGAAGCTGCTAAATGATAATCAATTACCCCCTAGCAGTTTCAGTAGGCATAACAGACATCTAAGTTGCTTAAGTTGATTGAAATTTAGTGAGAATCCCCTCAGAGATAGAGCGATCCACAGTTAGTACAATAGGGTCTGGTCCACAGTTAGTACAATAGGGTCTGGTCCACAGTTAGTACAATAGGGTCTGGTCCACAGTTAGTACAATAGGGTCTGGGAATGGTCCCTTAGACTGGATTGGATCTAAGCCAGGAATTGTGTACCCAATGTCATATACCTCTACTGTTTTGTATTGTCTTATTAAGGTACAATATGTAAAATTGCATACATTTTTGTTTAATTTTGTTTTTAAATTTAAGTACGGCATCAAGAAGAAGGACCCCTTTGCTATAATGGAGGACCCAGATATGGAAGGACGTCTTGGAAGAAAAAGAAAAACCCCAGCCGAACTTGCAGCAGAGGCACAGGCAGCAGAAGAGGATGAAGGAAGTAATCTCTTATGTTGTTGTATGGGCTTTGCATAATTAAGATGGGGATATGTATTAATTTTGCAAATGTACTTGACTTCCACACTCATAAGCAATTTCTTTGATATTGTAGTTATGTAGATCTTACTTATTACTTGTTAAATGTTCAGGTATATTCAGATATTGTTATGTTTACATTTTATATGGATTGCCATGGTCACTGCATTTGGCAGTATTGATAAGGCAAAACCTATTTATTTCATGAGTGCAAAATTTGTAATGAGCATAATAATGTGCAGCTGGTGCTTTTGGATTTTGCATATTCACTAACCCATTTCTTTTGAATTTTTTAAGCCATTTATTTATGGAGCAGAAAAAATCTTAATATTTTGGTGCAGTATCCATTTCTTCTTCTGTTTTGCCAGAACTAAACCACAATGACCGTGTTGTTTTGGGTTAAATGGACACAAAAGCCAGAAATAAACAGACTGTTTTTGACTGTTTGAGCTTACTAAATTCTCATGTAAAACAAAAGTTTGCATAAAAAGTACTCTATCTTTTGTGTGATTGATGGATAAATATTATCGAAAGCACATTTAATATTCCAAGCTGAGACACCCTGAGCTTGAAAGCAGATGTGTGCCAGCTTAATTCTTATAATTATCAAACTTTCATATGCCTTCATTTACCAGCTCCGACATTCAGTGGCAAGTTTGATTATAGTTTACCAAATGCAAAATTGGTTATCAGGAATTCCAAGCTTCCACAGAAGGGCATGTGACATACTTACTTCCATCAAATGTGACAAGCAGGCAAGCATTGAAATTTGATAATGAAGATGCTGGTCGGCATTGTCTCTGAAACTCTGGTTTAGTAAAGAGTATGCTTTATGGAAAATGTGGAAAAATGCAAGCAGGATTTTTGAATGGAAGTGATCTCTCAGTAATAAAGCAAAATAACTATGCCCAATAAATAAAGCACATGAATTTCCTCAAGCAGGACACTACACTGAGTTTGAAATTAATAATAAATGCTGAAAGCTCAATGATTAAATGAATGGAATATATTTGAAGATCAAGTATATTCAAGTTTAAGTGTTAACCCTTATGCCACATTTAGTTGCTTTTTTTACAGGTCGATAGTGGCATGATATATAATGGACAGTTGTGTATTTCATTATTTATTTGGGTATAATTGTACCACCAGCGTAGGCGCTGGCGGTACCCATGGTTTTAGTCCCGACCTGTATGTTCCGCCGGCTCCGCCGCCAAGTCACCATTACCGCTTCTCCTCCTAGACTCCTGTACCCATCTCTTGGATTTAGGTCACCTATAATCTCAACTGGTTCCACGTAAAATTTGGGCTTTGTCGGTATTGGGGTCTAGGTGTGGCACTCATTGCAATGCACCCTTGTCTAAAAATGGCAAAATTAAATGCTAATTATCTACCCTACGGAAGGAGTTATGGGAAAAATTTCTACAGACAGCTTTCCAAAAGTCATATGTGTAGATTTAAAATATGCCCTTGGATTTGACCTTTGACCTTTATTTCAAGGTCAAAAGGGCCAAAATTTAAAAAAAAATGAAATTTTTTATGAAAAAATTTTTTTTTGCCCTGTTATTCAGACACCACACAGACTAATATTATTGGAAAGTGTTACCCTTCGGGTCATCTTTCATCTCCGTGAATTTGGGGTCAATCGGTGCATTTTCACGGGAGTAGCGGCCGTAAAGTACCGAAACTGATAACTGTCTCTAATTCGGAACCGTTAATGCTACAGACCCATTCTTTTTTGCATTTTGTAGAGCATGTAAAGGCCAACACTGTAGATGGTCTCCGTTTTTTTGTATTCCATATGGTTTTCAAATTACGCTGTATCAAAAAGTACATATTGGTGGTGAAAGCAAAATGTGCAGTACGGTAATGGATAATAAATTTTGAACTCTGGAAAAATAATACATAAGGCTTGGCAAAGCAGACAACTTGTGGTCAAAAATGACATTATTTCATCAAATTTGAACTTCTGGAACTTCAGAGCACTTCCTATTTTAAGAATTTTGACCAAAATGATGTTTTCTTTATTTTAATTAATCTTTTCTGTAGGAAATTTATGGCACATTATGGTAACTCCAAAATTATAACATTTAGTCCCTTATATCTCCAAAACTGGCAGAGATAGGTCCATAGTTACTATTGAACTTGAATAGGAAGTCATATAGTGGCAATCTTACTGTGACCTTGAAATTGACCTTTGACCTACTTTTCACCATGAACTGAACTTTGCAAATTTTGATTCCCTTTTATCTCCAAAACTGGCAGAGATAGTTCCATAGTTACTATTGAAGTTGAATGGGAAGTCATATACTGGCAATCTAAATGTGACCTTAAAATTGACCTTTGACCTACTTTTCACCATGAACTGAACTTTGCAAATTTTGCTTCCCTTATATCTCCAAAACTGGCAGAGATAGATCCATAGTTTCTATTGAACTTGAATGGGAAGTCATATACTGGCAATCTAATTGTGACCCTTAAATTGACCTTTGACCTACTTTTCACCATGAACTGAACTTTGCAAATTTTGCTTCCCTTTTATCTCCAAAACTGGCAGAGATAGGTCCATGGTTACTGTTGAACTTGAATATGAAGTCATATAATGGCAATCTAAATATGACCTTAAAATTGACCTTTGACCTACTTTTCACCATGAACTGAACTTTGCAAATTTTGCTTTCCTTATATCTCCAAAACTGGCAGAGATAGGTCCATAGTTACTATTGAAGTTGAATGGGAAGTCATATACTGGCAATCTAAATGTGACCTTGAAATTGACCTTTGACCTACTTTTCACCATGAACTGAACTTTGCAAATTTTGCTTCCCTTTTATCTCCAAAATTGGCAGAGATAGGTCCATAGTTACTATTGAACTTGAATAGGAAGTCATATACTGGCAATCTAAATGTGACCTTAAAATTGACCTTTGACCTACTTTTCACCATGAACTGAACTTTGATTGTACCATTTTTAGTTTCATATATTTTTTGCATATATTGAAAATTCTTGTTGATTGCATGTTTACAGCTTGTCAAGCACAAGACTGGTGGCTGTGTCCCTTATTTTGTGTATGTGGGGGTCTATACGAATGCGCTTGCTTCAGCTGGTGGTACAATATTCGGAGGCGGTATCGCCTCTCTGATCCTCTAGTTAATTATCACTCTTAGTGCTGGGATATTAAATATTCTAAGGTAGTCAGTTGATGATTTGAAAAGAAAATGTAGTTATAGTCACCAAAAGCAAGTCTTACAAGCTTTGAATCTTTCTCAGCTCTTTTTGCCCTTCTTCTGTAAACAGTTTGAGGATATTGTCACCCTTCACCCAAAACTCCTTTTTTACTGCCTTCCATACATTCTTTTGGGTAATGAATAAATCTTCAGTGTTTAGTGACTCAATTAACATACATTTACACATAATCTAACGGATGATGTCATAATTGCGATTTTGAGATAAAATTAAAAAATACGTTTCTCAAATTTATCTTTTACCAGAGTGCCCATGATGACCATTTCAACGCCAATTTAATGACACTATTTAGTACTCCAAAACCAGGAGGATTGTAGCCTATACTCTGCTGGTGAACTCTGCCAATGTGATAAAGTCTTGATCAAGCATGAAGTTACACCCCATACTGATTGCTATCTCACCTCCAAATAGAAAGGTGTTTGAGTTGCCTATACATTGCAATGAAAAAATATAAACACCGATATTTCATTTTTTCGAGGGTATTTTCATTGTTTTAAGCCAGCACATAGATATAGATGCATTATTGAATAATTAGATGCAGGAAAAACCTCATTTTCGGTGTCTGGATTATAATAAAGGTTTACAATATCCTTAAATTACTATTTATTTATTTATTCATTTATTTATTTATTTATTTATTTATTTATTTATAGGGGTGAAAGTCAATTGAATATAGTATTTTTGTTTTACATAAATTGCATTTTGTGTAGTTATAAGTTTAGTTTAGTTTTGATATTTAAATAACTTTGTCCTTGCAACACACATTAGTTATGTAGTGTAACTGCAGTAGAAGCATGGTTTGTTATCTTTTCACCACCATTCTGCCTGTAGCTATGAGTTCAATCCACTGTACACATTTCTGTTACTTTCTCTTGGTTCCCACCTTAATAGATTGGCGTGAGAGTGGAGTTACTAACAATTCCTGATTGTGTGTGCTTGCCATTATTATTATTATTTTTTTATACAAAAATGATTTAATCAGTTGATGCAAGAGAGGCATATTTCAGTTCTTGGTTCATTTCTACAATGTTTTGCTGATAAAGAAATATCTCAAAGTGCTGAAATGCTTTTTTCACTCAAAGCAATTAATCTGCATGAAGCTTCTTATTCTAGTTGAGCCCCCTTGATTTCTCAGGTGCAAAGTAAAATTAATCAATACTGGTGTCATGTTGCTGTTAGACCTAATGTTTACCCAAGCTAACCTTATGTATGTAGTACCAAGCTTTGGGGATAGAACAGCACTAATGAAGATGAGAAAAAATTATTTAAATCTGCTCTTTCAGAATTGAATTTTGTTTGATGAAAAACAAGCAAGTTAATTTGCTTTATTATACGTAATTAAAGGTCAAGCTCGCTGCCGCTGCTGCTAAAAGTGGAATGGTGAGATTTTAATGTTCAGCTGTTAATCAAATCGAGGATGCACATCTGCTAACTCTTTGGTCAAATGAAATGAGAAATGAGGAATGACGCAACGATGGCCTATCTGTTCCAATGGGGATTCCTGATGTCAAATGTGGCAGCCTAGCGGCCCAGCAGTGTGATTTAAAAAAAAAAAAGACTTGTGGGAAAGTCCTTTAGCATTTTTAAAAGTAGAAATTGTTTAAAAAGTTTAATGTTAAAAATTTTTCCTCAGCTTATCGGCATAATTTGGTTTGATTTTGATCAGTATGCTAGATCAGATATATCATATTGTTGTGTTTTAAATACAGTGCTATAAAATATATAGTATTTTTGTGAGAAAAGTACAACTACTTATTGAAAGATTGACCAAAATTACAAAAATTATCTTTTTTATACATTTCAAGTCATAGAAGTCATATATGAGTAGTTTAAAATTGGCTGAACTGCAGACAAATAATGTCCAAAATGCTAAGGAGTGTAATGGGGAATTACCCTCCGTCAATAAGTAAATTTTAATTTGAAAGATGGGTGATATAAATAATTTTATTACGTAAGTCAAATGTTGTACAAAAATCCTCAAGCTGGTAGGTAAGGGAAAGGAAAGAAAGCACTGCAATATTCAAAGTGTATACCCTATTGTCATCGATAGTGGCCTATTTTAACAGTTATGAGAATTGACTGTTATCTCTTCTAAAAAGTTAACATTGTGTTTGTTATCCTCATTATCCTAACCTGTACTTAAAGAACAAAACTGTTTGCATGAATGTGGTTGTAAGTTGTTTCCTCCTAGTTAAATATACATATTGAGGGTTGGGCAGATGAACTTTACAACCAGCACATATATACTTAGGCCTTATGAACAAAATAGCGGTTCCTGATCTCAAGCCTCAAATTTGTGGTCATGAATGCCAAATTAATTAAGGGTTTGTTCACATGAAAAATCTATTTTCTAAAAATCTATTGGCAGTATCTTGTGATCACAGTCTGTGCCCTGAATACCCCGCAGCGTAATTACTGGCAGCACGAGCAAGTTACTTCTAAAGCTGTAATTAATTCTCGGCTGCGCTCGGAGGAGATTCTGACACCTTGACGCATGCGTAGTAGGATCTCTAAGCTGTGGAGTTCATCAGTTTAGTTGTGACGACTCAAGCATACAGACCTGTATTATGGCTAATGGTAGTGCTTGTTGTTGCACAAAATCGACAAACACATTTTTCAAAGCAACTACAACCGCCATTTACATAATTTCAGCTTTGGAAGTAACTCGCTCGTGCTGCCAGTAATTATGCCGCGGGGTATTCAGGGCACAGACCGTGATCACAAGATACCGCCAATAGATTTTTAGAAAATAGATTTTTCATGTGAACGAACCCTAACTTCTCAAACCATGATTTCATGGCAATAGCCAAAAAATAGTGCATGCAAATGGGGAACTGTTACTCCCCTTACCTACAGTGTACCTGTCTAGAAAGTTCCATATGCCAGAGATTGAGAAAAAGAACCTGTATGTAACATTGAGAGACCTGGATTTTGGTTCACACTCTTTTATGTAATGCTCGCGACCTCTATTTTTACATTTGTGAAATCACAGTTTAAGTTGTTAATTCAGCCTTCATGATCACGATCCTTGACTCGAGATCACAAACCGTTATTATCATTCATGAGGCCTGATACTGGTCATAGGGCAGTACACGGCATCTCTGCAAGTCGTCTGATTAATCAATCGACATTGCCATCGGTAGTTAAAGCCCCTCAGTTCTCCCAGTTAACCTCTCTCCACTATTGGGCCTACACACAACAACTGACCAGGAATAAATTGCATTGCAACCAATGGTGAACAAATCTTAATCACAAGGCCTGCAGATATTGCTGGTACTGATCATGAGTGAGGTTGACCTCACTTGGCTATAAATGCCTCTTTATATACGTCTCCAGTGGCCCTTGGAACCTAGCGTGAGATTGGGTGATTGTTTTGTTTCATATGGTGTCTCCGTCTTGTCTTTCTAGGCCTCCCACTTCCTGGGAATTTGGGGGAACTAACATCTAAAGCTTCTGAACTGAAAGGAGAACTCACAGCTAAAGTAACAGAAAAGTGTACAGTGCAGTGATGTGGTGGTGGTGGTGGTGGTGGTCGTTTTAGCATCATTTTGGATTTTGTTTACAAATGTGACTAACTGCTTCAGGAACCAGGTTCTACATTTAATATCAAGACTGTAGAAGTAAAACACATAACTCATTTACCTACACTAACAAGAACACCATTGCGTATAAAGGAAATATCTGATTTGCATGTCTTTCAGCTAGGCACAGAGCTGAAAAAGTTATATGTAAGTCTATGCACTTGGGGTTTGGGTATATAACTTTCCCTCCCAAGTATTGTTTATCCAGATAACAAGTACACTTACAAGACTAAGAAAATGAATGTTGGACGTATGTTTTGTTCTTCTTGTCGTTGTTGTCTTCTTTAGCATTAAAGCGAATCTGGAATTGCCAATCAGATTGCTTTTTAGCCCTGTCTAGAGACTGAGGCATGCTGTATGTAGAAGTGTTTAAATTTTTTCCTTTGTCATTGCATGACTATTGGCATAATCTTATAGATTTGGCAAGATACTAGTAATGCTATGGTTTCATGTTACATATCCAAACCTCAAAATTATGTGTTCATTTCATAGTGATGAGAATAATATAATGTAAATGCAATAATGTCATATTGTTACGAATTAATATATAAATCTGCTTTCATAACTTGGATTTCAAAGTCACCTTGACAGTATTTTGATTATTTAACCTATGTGAGTATTATGGGGAATTGCATTTCTACACCAGGGTTTGAAATTGACTTTTTAAGTCCAAGTTTCTTTCTGCTTGAATAAATCAAAACCACATAGATAAATGGACCAAATGCTTTAGGCGTTGTGTAACATAGCGAGGCATTGAGTATTTGTATAGTTAAGACTGTATGTGTTGGATGTCCTTAAATGTATTAATGGATTTGTAATCAGTAAATATTAAATGTGAGGCAGAGCACTGAAAATGTTAGAGTGCAGATGGATGGCAGTGCCATGGATGGATCTCCCAGGTACTCGGTGGTTACATGTCATGTACATGTTAATTAATGGCCAAGTATGCTGTAGACCTGTTGATGTTCTTCAGAAAAACATGTACAGATGACTCCGAAGAGATCTGAGATATACTTTTAACTTGGTTGAATTAGTTTTTTTTTTTTTTTTGTTTGTTTGTTTGTTTGTTTGACATGAGAAATCTTTATTTTTGTATTATTTTATGAATTTTTAAAAATACATTCTGTTGTATATATCATATTACAACTAATATTTCAGTTATGTTTGCTTATATTGTTTAATGTTATTCCCTCACTGCTGCATATTGTATCTGTATATCAAGAAAATATCTCAAGACCTTAATTGCTTGTGTCAGTGAAATAGTTTTATGGATATGATATTGGACATCTGCATGTGTTTTGCAGTAATAACATACTGCACTTAATTAGTTTCAAAACAAATATAAAACTGTACAGGATAATGGCTTTTATGAAATGTCACACTAAATTAATATTTATCGATTAAGTGAAACTTTAAAAAAAGGTTCTAAGTTTTGTTTGGTATATAATTTTTTGTTTATGTTTTGGTATGTTGGGGTAGGGTTTAGAGTTGCAAATAGACACATCAGACACCAGTGGTTTGTAACAAAATTGATCCGGTAGCAAGTTATGTGAATGTTCAAGCAAATAAGAGTGACACATGCTTTTCTCTTGGGGTGTACAATATACAAAACACTTGTAACAGATGTGTGTAATTTATTATTTGAATTAAGTTATTACTTTGGTCATTTACATCAAGCTTTATTTTAATAAATTTTATTTTAAAAAAGTAGTAGATATACGTATGAATAGCCAGTGACAACCAAGTGTAGGCTAGCATAATTCAAGGTTGTGTTCCAGCGTATGATGTTAGAACAGTCTTGTCAGTAAGCTGTGTAAGCACCTTATGGCAGTGCGTATCCTACGTGGAAATTGTTGTATGTAGAATCATAAAGAACAAAAAATAAATTATCAAACAGAATGTCATTCTCAGTTTTATTATCAGAATAAATTCATGTGGTGTTGTAAAATCTGCTCATTATTTGATTGTGTTAGGGAAGAATCACAACAATTCTTATCAATCACATTTGGTAAGCTTGAACAATCTGATATTTATCACAGATGATGCACAATAATGTTTATACAAAAATATGCAATCGTTAAACAAAACACCAAATAATTTGAAAAATTAAACCTTTGAAATGCTAAAAAAAAAAAGCATTTGGCATCAAAAATATAATATTTAATATTTAACTATTTTAAAAATTTAATTTTACAATATATGCAGAGAGAAAGTAAGAAGTAGCTTAAATATGTATATTTATCTATGCTAATATGTATGTGTTATATCAAATAATTCTTAATCAACAATGAAAACATTGGTAAACAGATCACCTTGATTAGATAGGCCTTTTTTTTCAAATGATTTTTTTTAACCTAGCTACACAGGGCAAAGTTTGTTCCTAGAGAAATTCAAGTGGACTTAGATCAAAATGGGACCAATTTTAACAATGCACTGTGGTCTTTTATTCGATAAATCTACTATTTAAGTTAACCCTATTCCATCATGCTTTAATATGACTTATGAGAGAAAAAAAAATCATTCTTCTCTTTTCTAAGTGTGTTCGTAATGATAACACAAAGATAATACCAGCAGTACTTTCTTAAACTTGCATAAATAAAAAAAGTCAAAATGTGAGAAATTCAGTATGTTAAAACAATGGATCATTACAACTTATACAATTTCACCTCTGCTTCACTTAAGTTGGGGAAAGTAAAACAATACAGAAAACAACAGTGAATGGCAAGAACAAAATGAAAAGAATTAGGGGATTAGGTAAAGTTAAAGACAAAAAGCGTCTTAACTTAAAAAATGGTATTTGAGAAAATATTACCCTTCTGAAATCTTGAATGGCTATTAACTTGGAGACTTCCTTTATAACATCCTTACTTGATGTGGTGCCACTTTCAAATAGGAACAGGTTCACTGATTGTTTTTCTAATGTATACCACATGGTTGTATAAGTCCACAGATTACGGCTTACAGGCCACTTATGTAGCAGGTATTAAGTTTATTTGGCAAGTAAAAAACTGATAAATGTGCAACTTTTGCTCATTATCTTCAACAAAAATTTCAGACTTAAAAAAAAAATCTTACCCAAGTAAATCTGCTGACCTGAAATCTTCAGTGCAAGTTCTCTAATAAAACATTCCTGACACGCTTAATGTAGTTTTCACGCATCAGTCGTGTACTTCGACTCTGCTTGATATCATGCACTCACCCCGAGAGTTCACATTGAATCGCTCAGATAACTTGTACACCCAAAGGTCAAGTCTGACATTGACATACTGAAATTAATGGCTTCCTTTTAACATGAGTTTTGGGAATTTTTGCAACCTTTGGGCAATGCCACCACTGATATGGTCACTGTTCTTTCTTTAGGTTAATGCTGTGCTTCTGTTAGTGTCTGTTTTATTATCTTCCATTATTCATATCTCACTCGGGTTTCTGCCATTAGGAATATTCTAGATCACCTCAAGAACAAATGTGGTTCTACTTTAAAATTCCATTTAGCACCAATTAATATCAAACATATGTTATGAGCTCATATGTAAATGTGAAGTGTGTTGGAATCATTTCAAAACGCAAACCCAAAAGAAAGACATCTAAAACATAAGAAATTTAACAGAAATAAAGATTGTTAGGACTTATTTTCAAAAAAATTGATTCCTATCATTACCTCTACACATAAAAAAGAGCGCAGTTTGTCTTTCTGAAGCAAAATCTGCAAGTTGCCTCAATAAAAATGTTATTAAGTCTCACTATCACACAACTTCATGTGCAGAACTATGACTGATGCAATCAAAACATCTTAATCATAATCAGGCAACATGGTGTACCATAAATCTCAGGCCTTGTGAACAAAATTGCCATTCGTGACTTCAAGCCACTGGATTATGATTGTGAAAGCTAAATTATGGACTTAATCCACAATTTCATAGCAAAAATGTAAAAAATTGCAAGCACTGCAAAACAAATATCCAACTGCAAGTTCACTCACCCTCCTATTAAACAGGTTCTGTACATTCCAGAGACTGTCAAGAGTGCATGACTACCATATTACTTATACACTATATGATTAACAGATTATAGAAAAACATTACAGTTTGATTTGTTTTGAAGCTTTTTTATAGAGAATAGATAGTTGTGAGTTGTGGAAAGTTTCAGTGAATTAATTTTTACTTGTATTCTATTTTGTCAATGCAGTTTCTTGAATCTTCTGTCACACTGAAAATAGTTTGGGGTAAATATAAAGAGCCCATATATAAAACAACATGAGTTTTGGATAAGAGTTAGCCAAAACATATGTGACCTTTACTGGAGTTATTGCAACAAGTATTTTTATGTTTGTGCCATAAAATCATAAGTTGTAAACCACAAACCCTTGGCTCAGGTTCACAAATGACAGCTACTGTTTATGAGGCCCAAACCCAGGACTCACTTTGATAACCTTCTAAAATCACTCTAAAATTATTCTTAAGTTAAATGACTTTTAAAAAATATTAAATCTGGAGTTACTGTTAATCATGAAGGCAGAGAGATGCAAGCTCCCACTACTCTTCCAATACACAATCCACTTTGTTGGTATGCTTTCAGGAGTCCCAAGGCATTATTAGCTGCTTTAATATCTCCAAAAATCTCATAAATATCTTCATACACAACCAAAATTTCTTCAGCAATATCTATTACAAACTTTGTGCAACTTCCCTCTGTGCATTCCACCAAGTCCTTGATGAACTTTCCAAGGCGTTCTGCAATGGTCGTCTCTTCACACTGTACCAGTGTCACCTGCACATCTTTCAGTGCTTTTCCAAATAACTGCAATCCTTTGATAATCTAAAATGACAGGAAAATAATTAAAAATTAATATCAAATGCAGATATCAAACAAATCAAATGAATGCAATGCCATATTAAACACTAGTTAAACACTAGTCATACATCTTGTTTTTTTTCACATTTGCTTAAAATGCAGGTGTTTCCTGCTTAATAAAGGTATGTTGGAATTATGCACTTAAAAAAATCATTTTCTAATCTTAATACTGCACACTTTGATTACCTTGTTTTATTTCTGACTCACACCCTCTTTTTCTCATTTATCTTTTACCTCTCTATTTTCAAAAGCATCAAAGGCCAACTTAAATGTCTGCACAGTTGCATTTCCATCCTGAACACAAGCGGATAAGTTGGCCCCTTCCTTCCCCAAACCGACCTCTAAGCCATTGTATAGCTGCACCCATTCTTTATCATGGGTCATATTGTGGGTCTGCATGCCTGTGGCAATAAACAACTGATATCATGTATTACTAATATTTCGGTCAAGGGATCACATGTTTATCTGAACTTCATTGTGTCATCAGTTTTATCTATGCACTGTTCTTTGGACTTTACTTGAAATATGGTCCAGAAAACACTTCAATTTACAGATCAGCTTTTAGGGAAGAACTAATTGAAGGAACTCATATTTGTCTCAAAACACAGTGTGGTTCAATACATTTGATGTACATGTATACGGTTAAAATATACCAAATCAAAGCTGTTTTTTACTTTACAAGTTATAAAATTAATTTAAATACCAAATCATACTCAGGTGCTCATAATGATAATGGATATAGTATAGACAGTGCAATGTCTCAAATAAAAAAAAGGAATCTGGTAAAGTAGCTATAGATGTGGTGGAAAGGTCAAAATTCATATTACCTGAGTATTTTACACTAAGACATCCCCCCATGCCTTTACAGTCAATAGTGAAACAAAACTTACTTGTCTGCATGACACTGATGTATTTTCTGTTCACCATGTAGCGCACATCATACACGCCATCAGGTAAAAAGCTACGAAAGGTAACTTTACCTACAGGTACTGGATCTTTTCTGGGATTCTGGGTTCCCTGAACATACCTGTATGGAATAAAATAAATAACTCACTATGAAATTTACAAACTAGACCACAAGTTTTTTTTTAAGAAAACATTGTGAAATTAAAGTTTTGCAGTTAAAATACCAGGACATAATAATGTAAACTTGCCAGGGAACTCCAAATACCCAGAGGGATAATAGCTCTCTGATACCTCACCACAAATGTCCTGTGGTTAACCCCAAATGTAAGTATCTTAATGGAAGAATGTCGATTAATTTCATTTTGTCATCAGGACTTACCTTTATTATCATTCAACAAAAAATTATACATATCCATGACAATTACATTAAGCCAGGCATGGAACCCAATCCATATAGTGTTTAACAGCAGATGAAATTTAGAACTATTCAAACATAAAACTACAGGAGGCAACTCTTCTCTGAAATAGCTAAAGTGGAGCTGAACTAATTCAATGTTTTGTTAAGATTCTTGTTTGACCAGAACCATTTACCTAAAGTCCACATAACTGTCATCACTGGTTGCAGAAGGAAACACCCCTATCCAGTCCTTGTTTGTAGCCTCATCTACTGGGACAGTCCAGACAGCAGTCCAGTTCTTTCCAAAATTGACCATTGCTGACTGGTTTACATAAATACTGTGGTTTTGGGTAACAGATACAATCTGAAAGGAAGGTGCTTGCTGCACTGAAATTAAATTTTGTTGTGGACAAAATGACTGACATTATATATAATTTTATATCTCTTTCATTTAATGAGGTTTATTCATCTTTCAGTTACATGGTATGCTTACCAGTATACTATGAAACCCAGATAAATATACTTTCATCGCAGAAGAAGAGATACATGAAAATACAATATATCAAAAATCATGGAAATGTTGTTTCAGCTAGATATATAAATACACTGTTATTAGCCTTTTACTTAACTCACTTTATTATCTGCAGTTACGAAGAAAGAAGTCCACCACCCTCCATCCATATTTACAATTAAGGGTAAACTGGCCATTTTCCCTGCAGATGATGATCCCACCAAGTCCCAGCCATTCCATTTGCCACTGATTTCAAGCTGCCAAAGGTGCCACAGTCTAAAAACAATCCAAAAATTATTATTTGTCACAGGCTGTAGGCCAAAGACTTATAGGGATACAAGTTTTTTTTTCTGGTAATATCTTGAAGTTTTAGACCTTCTGTACAAGATTCGTATGTGTTATGTTTACCTACTTCATCTGTAAAAACACTGCGAGTATTGGAAAATTTGTGCATTTTAAACCCTCTACATATCAGTAAATATAAGTTACAAAGTCAACTACCTGCTGTAACTGTCAAGTAAAAACACTTCATTTCCCAAGTGGATATTGTTGCTTATGGCCAGTGCATTGACTTGTGTCCCCAGGGATGGAACCTGTGAAAACAGCATGCTAGATTTACCATCAGTGATATATTTTTATTGTCATAATTGACAATGAATTGTGTTAATCAAAACTAACACAATTCATAGATATAAGACTAATAAAAGCAGGCTTTTTTGTTATAAATATAAAATTTATTCCATGCTCACATTGTGTCACTCTTCAAAGTCTTGTATTTATTCATGCACAGGAAATTCTGGCAAATTGCTGAGTACAAAATCACATGTAATATAAAAAACTGCTATTCAGGCAAAGGAAGTCTTTTTCCATACTTTGAATGACAAACCCTTATCAAACTAACTTTAAAAACCTTCCATTATCCATAATGACAAACAATGATTTCATTTATAAAATATTACCCCAAAAATTACTTCAAACAATATAAAGACCAATAATTATATATATTGACCAGATACCTACATTTTTTAATAAAGTATGAACCCAAGATCTTTCTGTCTGAATTTTTACCTTGCTGTGAATCTTTTCCCATACACCCCAGGTGCAATATCCCCAGGGATTTTTGACTTTATCACATGTTGTCTGCCATATGTGATGTACCAAACCATCTGTACCCAGAGCAAACACCTCTACCATTCCATTGAAAACTGTCTGGCTCATTAAATGGGCAACAGGTCGAGTAGTGGAAATCACATCAGGTTGACCATCACCTGAAAATGAGATGATGACTACTAGCTAGTAGACTTGAAATACATCAGAGTTTGAAAACTGTAAAAAAGGAAGTTTACTCAAATGGAAATCACTTATGAAATAGCTCTTTAGCAGACATGTATAAAATATGCGACCCTGGATAATAAGAAACATTCTTACTTTCTGGAAAAGTTGTCCATTTCTTGTGCTTGTAAACAAAACACCAAACACATTTATAAGCATAATGCCTTTGATCCAGCTTGTATTTTTAACTGGAGGGAGGGGTAGAGGCTCATACCCACCATGAACTCTCCACTTTGCCCAGTCTGTCCCCTCATACTGCCAGGTACGGTATAACTTCCCATCTTTGAAAGATGCATAGCATTCTAGATAACCAGAGAAAGTGTTGAAGATCACAGTTGCATCACTCAGTAAATCCCCGCCAAGATTTGTCCAGTTTGAAAAATTAATGCCATCTCGTGTTTCGCTGACATACAACTCTGAACGATTAGATGGGGTTCTGTAGAAAACATAGAGTGAGTCTTTCTTTCCTTTAACAACACTCACACTATCCATGCCAGTAAGTGTCTCTGTTGTGGATGGACTTACATTTGTTGACACTATTTTGTAAGATGGCGAGAAAGCACGACAGCCGCCTACTTCACCTAGGTTCTGAACTGTAAAATGGAGCTTCCCATTAGAGCCTAACAGGTACACAGCAGTAGCATTACTCGGTGTGTATGAAGCTGCTGGGTTCGATATAAACTTCACACCACTGGGTGACCCCAAGTTAAGCCAATTTCCCCATTTCCAGCTGTAATCGCTGCTGCGTTGACCCTCTGCACACTCCAATGCACCATTAGTGTCAGTAGCAAAAGCAAGTAAAATATTGCTTGTGGTCAAGCGATCTTCAATCACACTTAACCTTCTCTCGTTCACGGACAAAGACACAATTGAAAAAAGAGAAATAAACAAAACGCACGCCGTTAGATTCATTTTCATTTCCGTGATCTTCTCAATGTTTTTCATTATCACGTGGAGTAGCTCAGGGTGAAAGGTTGACCTTGCTTAACCTAGATTCTGTCCAATCAGCTTTGTCTATTTTTTAACTGCATCGTATTTTCTCGGCTGCTAACAAAAAATATAAAAAACTATTCGGTTTAAATATGAGAATTGTGTGCTTCTGAAAATTTTAGTATTAATTATATTACAAACAATTTTTTCCTGTCATCAACAAAGTAAATGTGATCACTTGTATGTTCTTAAATTTATCCAACCGGCGAGCTCGGCCTTACCCTCTTGACATATGGCGCTAGGGGCAAGTGCCTGTAGGTGTTTCTCCTAGAACATTTGGGTTTTTTGTGGATTCCAGTGGTCTTGTTGCATCAAGCACGGTAAGTTTCACACATTTGCTCATATTCTCTCATCATAAGTACGAAGAATGCCACAATCTGTGAGTTCAAGCAATTAAAGTCATTTTGACTTCATGACCCAGTTTTGCGTGGCCATGGGTCAATTTCACATTCCAGTTGTTGTGTACAAAACCTGCGTGATGTAGACTTCATTGATGCAGAGATATGTTTTCTTCTTGGATTACATTTGCTGCCTGTTTAAGTTATAGCGAGTGTACATTACTGTTAATACAGCTATTTATTTGGCGTCTTCACAACGGTTAAAGCAGATATTTAAAACAATAACTTGAAAATGATTGTTTTTATACATTTCGGAAAAAAAACTAACATTGGAAGAAGTATAAACATACATATTACGTCTTCATGTCCTTTAAACTTCTCAGGATATATATCCTGTGAGAGACAAGAGGACGGTATTGATAAAATATTGCTTGGCTTTTATTTAAAACAGGTTTTTAATGGAGGTACATCGATTTAACCTCTGGTTTTTATATTAATTAATGAAAGTTATAGTCATGTGTATGCTTCTCAAGACGCAAAAACAAAAGCCTGTGGGGATCTTAGCTATAAACCAAAGTCTTGTGGGTAAGCATAAAGTTAAGCAAGATTTTGTAGGATATGATTAACAGTGGGGTCATAAATAATGGACAGAGAGAGGTGCAGCAACAAATAAAAACTGCCAGATCATACACCGATATTTTTCTGATTGTTTATCTCTGAATTTCAGTCTTATTACAGTCTGTTGCAGCACATTTGAAAAAGTTGTCAATTTTATATTGATGACATTCCCAGAATGAGGTGTCTCACCCTTACGGCTTAAAAGATAACCCCAAAAATTATCGCATGGTTTCTTGTCTTGTATGATATCATGCAGTTTTAGGCTGTCTGAGATGATCCCCATTCCAAGTGATAGAAATAAGTTTCTTATCATTTTTTTCATGCCACATCACAATATCTAGCTCCAGGACGAGAAGAATACAACTGTAAATAACTAATTGTTTTAAAAGAAAGAGAGAAATTAGCTCATTTATCATAAGATTAATCACCTATACTGTAAAGTGAGATAACCGTCCTTAGGATTTTTCAGCTTCAAACTAATTGTAACTTGTAACTTTGTGATGATTAATATCAGCAAGAAACCATGTTTCGTTTTAGCAAACTTATGAATCAGAATAATTATTGATATATTGATTCATATTTACTTGAAAACAAAATCCCCTTCTTTGTCTTCTTAAGCATTTGTTGACAAAAACAGTTTTTACAGTAAAATTTTCATTCAGAATATGCATGCTCAATTCCATTAACTAGATGAAAGTGTTGCCCCTTTCATTCTTATCTTATGTGATTCTTATCTATGATTAAATGGCTTGTATCTCTTGTCTCTTGTTAATGAACCATAAGACAGATGTTTCTATCCTGCTAGCATATCAATTTTTAAAGAACTGACAGCATTATACAATGCTACATGTACAGGTAGGATATGAGAAAGTCATTAACAACTGTGATAATTTAAACTGTTGCATGATTAATGAAACACTGACGAATGTACCTCATTATCATGCATCACTCTTGGACACATTTGGAGTACCAAGAATGGTAGTGCATTGCCCTTTTAGATAACATGCTGAATATGTGCATGAACAGCCTTGGGTGGGGGTAAAATGTAATGCATTTAATAAACTGTAAGATTGTAATCTCCCTGGTCTTAGGTCTAGAAAATTTTCTATGAGGAATTAAAACATAGCTCCAAGTGGTATGGTGTCAAAGGCCCTTTCTCTCACCAAGTGGGAGAAAAGATAAGGCCAAAAGATTATTTTGCTTGCCTTGCCTCTTTTTTTATAATGCTAGATCTGCCAGTGCTATGTATATCTTTTGAATGATAAGGACCATTGATACCACCCATACCTATTTATCAGTTTTGATACAATTATCTTAAAGATAATTTTTTTTTTTAACATCTTACTGAATATAGTTTGGATGCTATAATGAAATATTGCCAAAATAAGATATTGCTTAGAATTTTCAGCAAGGTATAATATGTGATAATGCTGAAATTGTCAGCAAACTATAAAAAATCTCATGGTTAATGAAGACACCCCACACTGTCACTCCCACCCTCACCTAACTTTCCCCAAGCACATAAAAGGGTTTTTAGTATTAGTTGCCTAATATACGTTGTTCTGATTTATAAAAAATGCAGTGAACTGCAAGCCTGAAACATTTGTCATTCCCAAGGGAATCATGGGGAATCTACACTATCAAATACAAAAGAACCATTTTATGATTTTGGCATCAGAAGAGCAAAAATCCCTGATGTAATGGGCAGTATTATATCATCTGCAGCATCACTGTATCAAGTGTGAAGCTCAAAATTGTCCTTTAAATTTGTTTGAAAGACTGCTATTCATTTGTCGGAACTACACTTAATGGCATACACTATAAACATTTTACTGAAGAAATTCATTTTTGATCAGCACTTGAAGTTCTCGGGCAATATGCTGCAAAGGAGAAGTATACGCTTTATAAAAAGGGAATGAAAAGATTAAGATCACAAAATTGCAATAAAAGGTTTCTTAAAGAATCGCAAAATACAGGGTGTTTTTGTCTAATATTATGTGGAGACCATATCAAAGAGGAAACAGTAGAAGTCATCTTCCTGCTTGAGCTACATCTGGTAGTTAGCTGAGATTTAAGATGGTATCTTGAGCCCACTTAACCCTGGGAGCAAGGTGGTCAGACCTGTGGTTAAATTATGACTATTCCATTAGACTGGGTCAGCAATAACTTCCTGAAGTAATTTATTACTGCTGTGAAATACATTCTACACCACTATTCACTTCTTACACAAGAGTTAAGGGTGCTTACAGGCATTTTCTAGCCATGAATGTGCTGCATGTGGTATGTAGTTGTTAACAAGGAAATTAAAGAGTTACAACACGGCTGGTGTAAGAACCCCTCCCCCTTCTAAAGAAACTGCTCAGTCCCCCCCAGGCTTGTCACTTTTGATACATATCAGGTATAATTTAGGCATACATAAACTTCTCTGTCCATTATCAATGCTGAAAAACTTATGAATGGTTCTAGTTATCTGAATTTCAAAACAAGGTGATTAAAGTGAAAAATTTGGCAAAATGTTTGTGTGTAATATTACAAAATTGAAAAGTTTAGTAAAAATAAAATATGTGATTCTCTTTGTCAGTGGGCTACAGGTCACAAGGTCCTAGGTTGGATGAGGAGGAAATCAATTTATGTTGGAGCATTCCTAAAAGTTTGAATTGAAATGGACTAATCTTGTGAAGACTCAAACTTCCTTTTAACTCAGGCTTCAAATTGTTATTTTTTAAAGCACTGGCATAAGGGCAGTGTATTTTTTATTTAAGTCAGAGTCCTATTAAAACCAACACATATATACTAATGATACAAGGTCAAGCTTGATCTAGCCTCATAAAGCCTCATTGCCGTTTTTAACTTGATACCACGAATTAGTGATTTCAGTAGCTGAATTATTAACTTCATACTGTGAAATGATATTCTGACCTTAAGAACACTGACTCAGAGCAATTGCATTATGCTATGTTTTGTCCAGCTTTTATTTGGGTATTTTGCTGTTCACACATGGGTTCTTTTTGTCTCCTTGCTATTTCCAATATGGCAGAAAATGTGAGGAATTGCACATTATAGTTATCAGAGATTCATAGTCACGTAGAGAAACATTTTTCCTTTCTCTATTAATAAGCAAATGGATAAACTTCTTAATATTACACCAAGATATAGTAAGGTGGCCTGCATACTATTGTGGGAATGTGGAGGTGAAAAGTGATATTAATTGTCATGCTCACTGAATCAGTGCTGATTGCAGTAGGAGTATTGCACTCTTGGTAATCTCTGGGACAGTGTGTTGAATGGGCAGGTGGGGGGGGACTTATGGTCCGAAGTCAAGAATGCGATGCTCTCTGTATTGATACAATTTGAACATTAAATTGCAGTTTAAATACATAAATTTAGCACTTTTTTAAGTTATCTGATTTAGGGCAATTTTGTTTATAAATCCTGTTGATTAATACATGTGAAAATTAAGAACCACATCTTTTTTTAGACATTTTTCATTATTTTAATGTATAATAGTGTGCAATTTTCATATTATTTGTATATTAACCTGTAGCATTATGAAGATCTCATTTGGATTAAATTTTGACTGATAGGTGGCAGTATTTTAGGTTTTTTTTTTTTTTTTTGTCAGTTCTGTGTCTGTTGATAACCCTGTTTAAAGAAAAGCAAGTTCTTTTATACAAGTATTAATGATGAGTTTATTTTCCAGTTAATCAGACATGAGACTCAACATGTTAAGCAATCAGCTGTGTTTAGCATTGTTCCCAAATTATAAACCTAGACAGGTTCATTGTTTGGAAGTGCTCGAGGCTTGTGGCACAGTCATATAATTTGGGGGTAAATGTGGGCTTCCATTTCACCTGTGGAGCAATGGGGGAGCAACACTGTTCCCTTATGCTCTCTATTTTTGTTGGCATTTATAGATTTATGCCAATTCTGGCAGATATAACTATATGAACCTTATACACAGGCATGACATAGAACTGCTAGAAAGTGACATCTGTTATGTTCAGTGCTGCAAAGCATGTTGGATGAGTACAGGACAGTAAATGTCCGTCAATGTTTTACACAGCACCCATAATTAAATCCTGACCTTGGGTTTTTGTTTCTGTATTAAACTGTGGTTTGATTTCCGTTTTAATTTTATGGGAGTAGAGTTAAACCATCGCCAGTGCTGTGTACATATTTTCACATTTATTGATTTAAGGTTGAAAATTGTTTGGGTTCCTTTGGCTTCCTTTCTATATAATTCAGCTGTTGAGCCGTACATTGAGCAAATTGTGTGAAATTCAAGTTCCTTCCAGCAGTACTACAAATTAGCAAGAATTCCTTTTGCATCCAGCTGTTGTTTTTGAAAAGTTTCTGTCGGCTGGTTCAGTTGTCAGTCAAGGTTACCACTGGTATGGGATTAATTTCCCTCTTTGTTTAGAATATCTTTTAAATTGTTGACACAATACCAAAATATCATAACTTAATGGTAGTGTGTTTGGATATTGTCTGAGTCATAACTCTTCATGCATTAAACAAAGATGATTACAGATTGCCAGGAGTGCTCTATGGGATAGTATAAAAGCTGTTGGAAAGTTCAGCGTGTTCCCACTCAGAAATTATCAAGTTGCATGTGAGCATGAAAAAAGTAATGAAGACAAAGGCATAAAGCACTTGATCAAGATCCTGAATTGTTCAAAAGATGAAAGTCAATCATGACGCACAATGTCAAATCTGATTATAACACAAATGTTAAAAAAATTAGATGAGCCATGCTATCTGGTGTCATGAAAAGTAGGTTATATTTTGTTACAGTTACAAAAGAACGCAAAAAATAATTTGTTTTTATTCTATATCATGTAATTTGCCATCTCTTCTGTCAGTGATATTGAATAGCAGGTCATTCTGGTAAAATGTTTCTGAGCCTTTCAGAGGTCTATGTAACTTGATATGTGGGTTTTATTTTTGTGGTTTGGTTGAATGAAACATATTTGGTAATAATTGCAGTTTTCTTTCATCCTTTCAAGTAGCAAAAGTTGTACTCACCATTTCTTTTTTTTTTTTTAAACATAAATTTGAGTATTTACTAGAATACTAGACCTAAATGCTCATGATTTTGGTCTCTTTTGCTTCCTTGTGAATCATATGAATTGAATATAGTCTGTAGTCTGAAATTAAAAAAAAAAGAAAATTTTCCAGAATCACTCCCTTGTGCAGTTTTACTTTTCCACTACACTTTCCTAATTATTTATCCCAGATTTTGCCTGAAATTTTCAAAATGTCAGAAGATAATTAAGTGATGTGGCATTTAGCTTCCAACCCTGGGCCACTAGCATTTAGATCGTAATGTATATAAAGGGAAGAAATGTAACACTGCCTGGCCTTCCGCCATTTATGAAACCTGCATGGAATTTGCTTCATTCACAGTAGCTTACTCCAAAAACTGCAGGCAAAACATTAGGGTTTTCAGGAGCCTATTGACTGGTCATCTACGTGGCATCTTTTCACTACATTGCTTATGTAAGTGTTCAAGATTTGTATTGGCTATAACAATAACTAGTTAAATTTACTGCTGAGAAAATGAGATTAATGATTTTGAAAAAGGTCATCAGCAGAGGATTGGAACTGACCTATTCTTCTACCTGATCATAGGCAGTTTCTTCATCTCTCATATGACCCTGGTTGTGGTAGATATGTATCAGTAGTTTGCTTTTGCATATCAGGTAGCATTTATGTATGGAGATCTCTGCTTGGATGTTAATGCAATAGAGTTTTGAAAGCCAGTGGGAGACAAACCTTTTGAACTCAATCTGGTGGCATTTGCTTGAAAATTCTCAACATCCCATTACTCTTGTCACACACATAGGAGACACAGGTGACAGGCTTGTTACTGTACTCATTTTCTGAGCTCAAATGATGGGTGCGCTTTAGGGTGAGTTGGTAATCATATCTAGCATTCATGCACACATGTCACGCTTGCTCAGTCATTGCTGCTCCTGGTTGTACATAGTGGCAGCAGGCTGCAGCTGACATTAACTGGGTCAAAAAGGTATGGTGTGATCATCAGCCTCTCAGGTGAAGAACACTGTGGGGACAGACTTCTACATCAGAGGTCGTTCACAGCTTGTCAGTACCATAGAATTGATAGTAATATTGTTGGTTCTTTTCTAGCAAATTGGTAAAGTTGGTTATCATCTGTCCACTTAAGGATGTACATTATCAAGAATGTTTTAAATGGGTATGTGTTTATAGGTCTTGAGAGTCAGCGAGCTAAAGTCAATTTTTGTGAAAGGATTGGGAAATGATGTTACATCTGTTCAGAACATAAAATGCATGATACGGGCTATATAGAAAATGGTCTGCACATAATGTTGACACCTGCCACCAATATTGTAGCTTCATGTATCCTTGAAAATGATGGTAAACTTAATCCTGAGCAAACCTTTGGCTTTCATTTTGTTGTTAGGTCATGAAAAGCCAAATTTCTATATAAAGTAGTGAGTGTAGAATTTTGTGAGATTTTCTTGTTGTTTCAGTACTGTTTGGTTAAAGAAAAAATATATATTATGAATATTAGTACTTATTCCACTTTATAGCGATTTTGAAAATCCATTGTGTAGTTGCGTACTTATGGTGGTAGTCGAACAAAGAAGAGTCTTGTTTTTTTATGGAAATTTCAAACAAATTTTTTTTTTAAATTCATACATCTAATTACTGCATCAGTCTCTTGTCATGGTTGGTTCCACATCATAGTCTCCTTGATCTTATCATAGAGACTGAAGCAACTGAATGCACAATTATGCTCCAATATAGTAGCCTGCAGTCAGAAAGACATATAAGCCCTTTAAGTGGATTGCCACATCAAAATGATTAAACTATCGGAATAAATCTTTATTATTCCCATTGACTGCTCAATAATAAAATCTCAATACTGATCATGACTGGGACCCACACTCATGTAGGCCAAGTGAGGAAATCAACAGGATTGAAGGTAAATATTAGTTGAAAGGAACAGATCTTAGGTGAACCAACATACAACGTAATCAGCTAAAGTGACAGGGAGAATAGAAAGCTGATCAACTCATTTGATTTCAGGGGAAATATTGTGCAACATTAACACACTGAAGTTGAATTATAAAGTATAGTGCCGCCAGTCCATTTAGGGGTGCTTTGTTCAAAATACATTGTGTCTGCTTACTACCTTTAGCAACTGTTATTTTTACATGAAATTTACTTCTTGAGCTTGATTGCAAGTGTGTGAAATTGTAAGCGCTTGGCGTTATTGTGTGGAACAAAGACGTGTGCAAACTAGTGGCAAGGAAAGTGCTGATAAAATTACATGACTTGCTCGCAATTCACATTGACTGAGCAAGAGCCTATTTGATTATTAAAATGAGATTGTGTTGTGACTGCAAACACCAAATTTACAAAGCTTTTCACAAGTTTTGAAATGCCTGTGCAAAAAGCTAAAAGGTAGGTGAGTGAACACACAAGGAGAGAACATAATGTATATGGAGGCACACAGACTCCCTTAGCTTTTGGAATTAAATCAAACAGGCCAGAAACGGGAGATTACTTGTTCACAGACTTGGTGTACTATTTCAGACTCAAAACCGAGTGCAAGTTACCAATGAAGTTGCCCAAGAACTACCAGTGAACAGAAGAAGGCAGGACGTAGAACTGGGAAGTACAGACATCTAGGAAACACAAGTAACAAAGGTCAGTAGTTAGTTCATTGAAGAAAAAAAATATGATTTTGAATATGATGTATAATATTAAATTTGATTTGTCTATAGTATGCCTAGACAAAAAAATACAGAAGGCCAAATGCATTATGCGGCTGTATAGTTACAAGTCCAGAATACTTTTTATTGATCTCCTTTTTTTTATGGGACTGTGAGTCATAAAAATGCACTGTACACTTGATCAAGACATTTAGCAGTTGAGAGATTTTGCTCACTTGCTTTGCCCAAATCAAGATATACATTTCTTTTTCTCATAGCAATGATTCCATAGCCTTTGTAGCAGTCATAAAATGATACTCAAAAAAATATTGATAAAAAGGCGGTTCATTTTTCAGCATGACAGGTTTATTGTCCTGCATTGTAAAGCCTGGTATACTTTTGATAACCCAAGTAGCAAACATGATCGGTTGGTTTTAAAGTGAGCTTGTGCACAAAATGTTTTTAAAAGTGGAACACAGCCATTTTTTTAAAATACAAGTCTCTTTATTTATAACCAAAGTATTTACAACATCATTGATATTATTTTGTTTTGATAAAGATTACTTGTTCCACATAAGTCAATCATGTTTAAGCCATATTGTCTAAACAATTGCCACACATGGAAAAAAACTAGGTCCTTACTTGCATTTCTCGAATACAGGAATCTTGTTCTTTATTTTGACACTACTCATAAACTGCAAAGTTTCTGTGTTGATAGCATGAAGTGTTCTGATGAAACAACTCCACAAAGACATTAGCGTGGGAACTAGGGTAATGCATCATACATGACCATGAGAGCATGTCTATCTTACATCACTACAAGGAGAAAATGCACACTTTTAATTAATCCCTGTGGAAAAAATAGAGGGAAGCCACATTAAAATCTGTGTGGGCAAATTGCAACAAAATGTTGCAAGAGTTTGATCTGTTTCAGCTGTGCTCGTAATTCATCTCATAATTACATCTGTCTGGAGCACAGATTTAAACACAGAAAAGCATTCAAGGGGATTCCTTGTGATATTTCTTAATCTCTGAGAGCATGTCAGTCTGCTCGCCATAGGAGCCAATATATATAGAGCATAGGTTGACAGAAATGGTGTACTCGAAGACACACCTCGTGCTTTTCAGGCGTGTTGGGTTTCCACAATGTACTTAACTTTGCCCTAACACAACATTTGCCAATTTACCAAGTAGGCATTTCATCAGGAGCAGTGTAATTTGATGCAGGCAAGAAGTTCTAAAGCCACATTCCTCCCACTGAAAGGGTGTGAAGCTAGACTGAATGCTTGGACAATATGAACAAGACTTGCACATACACAGAGAGTAGTAGTAATTCACAAATGGCATTGATAAACAGTGTTGTTTACAAAGCATAAAAAGAACCTATATGATCAGCAAATTGTAGGAACAGGTGGAGCTCCTGTGTGCAGTTGAATTTCTAGTTCTTTAAACATGGCTTCATGTTACCTAGCCATGGATTTTTTTCGGGTTTTGCTGGCATTGAAGTGACCATGCATTGGCATTGTTCTTCCCTTAAAGCTTTGTTCCTTCCTTGGGCTATCTTTTGATAAAGTAAGAAAATCTTTCCAAACAGTAGGAGTCAAATGCCAGTCAGATCACAAAGCTTGCTTTGTTGACTTCTCACACTGGTCATGTTTCTTTTTATTGGGTGCAGAAATAGAATTGGAGATGGATTTATATGGTTATCACGTCTGTGACATTCTAGTGCTAAGTAAATACTGCTGCATGGGGTTGGAGAAAAGTTAGTCAGAAACAGCAGCCAGTGTAGTGCTCCAGCTTAATACATGTCCTTGCATTTGTTATAGGTAGGTGTGGTATGAGAACTGTGTCCTCTTTGGATTGTTTAGTGTGTTTGTGCTAATGGAAAATGTTGCCTGGATTTCCACATGGCCCAAGAATTAATTGGCTTGAGTTTATCCCCTTTTACAAATCTCAAGTAACCTATATATTTGTTTTGCATCAGAATCCTGTAGTAAAACAAATTTACACAGCTTCCCCCTTGGCTGGTGTGGGGATTTGGGAAATGGACTGATTATTTTTGTTGATGACCAATAGGCCTTTACTTAAACCTGGCATGATATGAAGAGCATACATACTTAATTAGTTCAACCTTTCAATTAACAATATCACCACTGTTGGAAAGTCCCAGAGGAGTTTTGGAGTTAAAAATCTATTCGTTAATCATTTAATGAATATTTAACAGTTGCCCCTTGTCCAAGTCTTGGAATATTAGGTGGTAAAGGCTGTCCTTTTATGTTGAGCTGTAATCATTGGCTCTCTAGCAGTGGGGCATTTATGCAGCAGGACACATGGAAAAAGACCTTAACTGTCAGGTAAAATGAGATTTGATCAGGTCAGAATGGATTATAATGCACACTTGATGGTGTTAAATAGCTGCTGATCCATTCTGTTATGCAATATGTGTGTTGATTTGCAGCTGAAGGCACTGTTGGATGGCTGATGGGCATGGCTGGCCTGATGAAATGATCAGTTATTGTTTTCTTGATAGGAGGTATGAAGCATTAAAGGGAGTGGGGCCTCCATATGATAATGTGTAAGAAAAGATAAAGCACAGGTGGAATATGAGCAGTTGATAGTTATGCATGGCAATTTATGCCTCGAGTGTGGAATAGAAGGGATTATATGATATATGAGGTAAGGTATAGAGAAGATGGGAGATATGTATCTGCCGAAACAGGAGGCATTTTGTGATGTGCACCTCTGCATATGAATGAATTAATTTTCCAGTCATGTTAGTATGAAGAAAGGTACTTCTGTGCGTGCACTTTAATTTATACTCAGTTTAGCCATTACCGCTTTTATCTTCAATACAAAAACAGCCATTATACTGAAATCACCTTTCTAGTCAAGTTGTGAAAGCTTAAGGTAGAGTTAACTGTCATGGCAGAACATCTTATTAAGGTTTCTAACCATGAATAGGAAGATATCCAATCCCTCGGTTGTCCCGCTTATTAACCACCTTGACTGAAAATGAGGCTAAAGACAATTTCAGTGTTTTTCACTTTTGAAAATGGTAAAAGCCAGCAATGAATTTGGTGACCAACAGCATAATCCCATTTATCATACTAACACTGACTTTTTTGTTGAACATGATAATATTTATGCCAACAACCCATAGAAAGAATAATAAAATTAACTTCCATTTTATATCCAAACTATATGAAAAGTCCATTTTATTTGATCTTATGTGCTGTAATCCTGTCTTTGCAACTTGTTGTAAAGTAAGCAAGGTCAAGCTTCAAATTTAATGACTTGTAAATTGGTTCTTATAGGGCAAAGAAAGCAGCCCTTTTTCTAGATTTATTAAATATAAATAAAGCAATTTTTCGGACCAATTAGCATTACATGCAGTGTTTTAGCCATCTCATTCAAAATTAGAAAAGAATAAAAAAATAAAAAAATAAATTTGAAATCTGAAGTGTAGGCTTTCTGTGGAATGATATAGTAAATTTACGGTACCAAGCACATTTTTAAGTACTGGTTTTGTAGGAGGACTTTCTTGAAGGGACGTCACTGGATGAAAGCTGATATTTAGAATAGAAAATGTAATAAAGATCGGTATTGATTCAGTAGTTCTGGTCAATTATCCATAATTATTACTTTAAAATGATACAGAAATTTAGATGAATAACTTGTCTATAATACAAAAACTCATTGATTTTTGGTAGCAAATTGCAAATTTATACTTGCCAGAGCCTGTTTTTGACACGGACTAGACAAACTTCAAGATCAAAGGGCCAGAGTACAAGTAATATATCTGACCTGTTTGTTGAACATAAAAAAAAGTATTTATCAAGGTCACCAAAACATCAACTTGTCAGATAAGGCACCATTTTGTCTGAGCTTTTGCCAACTTGTGACATTGTGTATTGCAGACTTTTTATTGTATTTCGATGAAAATTTACAATTTAACACAGGCTGGTTTTTGCAATTGTATTTTATTTGTTAATTTAGTTTTTTGTTTCTCTATTGATCGAGTAAAGTACACAGTGGATTAGTATTTGACATCGTCTCCACACATGTGCCTACCATTGATCTAAATGCTCTGTCATACTTATTTTTTTCGTGGTAACAAGTTCCAGATGTTGAATGTATATAAAGGTTGGATAAAAATAATTCAATGTTTTATTTGATAGCAAAAAATTTTCCATGATACATTACAGTTCTATCATTGCACCAGAATAATTGTTTTGTTTTTTTTGAGTTTCTATAATTTCCATGATGTAACATTAGGTACCAGCATCCCTGAATGGGTATTTGGATCATGACCAGTGCAAAAAATGATAACAAACACATGATGAATATGAGGTCACAGCTTTGCAGGGTGTCAAATCATGAGTGAAGCTTTTAGCAAATCCATTAGATTTTACATTGGAAACATGTTCTGTTTTCATGAAGAATTCCATTTGTGCGTAATGGCGTCCCCTCTGGCTGTGGAGAATGATTTTTTCTCTATTGCAAATGCTCTTCATTGGTTTCTGCCACTAATTAAGCAGTGTTTCAAAGCTCAATCGCACCCAATCTCCGTCCTAGGCATTGTAGGGTTCAGTTTGGCAGGTTAAATTTTAACCGAATGACTTTCTGGAGTAACCTTGGTTTAATAAAAAAATAACCAATTTAATACAGTGCAAGCATATGGTTTGCATTTTTGTAGGCAGATAAGGGAACTACATATATATCCATCAGGTTGTGTAGGCCAAGTGACATAATATACTTGTAAAAAGAACCCTGTTAAGAGATCTGGTTTGTTTTTGTTGACTGAGTAGAAGGTAGACTTGTTTAAAGAAAGATAAAGCTTCATCAGGAAAGGTAGGTACAATTTGACAAGGTGAAAGGCTATATCTGATCTCCTTTAGAAAATGTAAGGGTGCCATAATATAACTTCTGTTCAATGTCACTCATGGTAAAACAGCAGTCTTCATGGTTGAGACTTCGCAATGCTTTTTTCAGCTTTGACCTCAGATCTGAAGAGTCATTGTAGCAATTGTAAGTGCATTAGCACACACATTCACTTACACACTCAAAGTAAGTGCACTCTATGTGCAGAAACATTGTTTTTGGTTGAATAATTTTAACAACCTCGTCTGAACAGACAAGTCAAAGTTAGTTCTGCGCTGCTTGGCTTAACTGCATTTTTGATGAGCTGCTCGAGCAACATTAAGTATTATTTATTGGTGGCCTCCTGTGTAGTCTGATGTCAAGAGCTGCTGGGTTATGTGAAGTTTGTGTCCTTCCCAGTGGTGTGTGAGACCTTTACTGGAGAGGTGCAAACACTGGAGCTGTAAAGGGCAAACCCTCATTATCAAGAGGAAGAACTTGTCACCTGTGACGTAAGGGCGTATCAGACATATATCCCGGTGTGAAGGCAAGTAGAATAGCTGCTTTAAACTAAGAGATCTTGACTTTTTGTTATTTGTTAACATTCCATGCTTGTATAATATGCCTTTTTTGTAGTATGTAGCTGACACATTCATGATAGTGTGGATGTTATTTTCATCTTTTTTCTAATGCCAGATACATGTGAACTCCTTCAGTAGGACCTTCCTAGAATCCCGATAATTGATTATCAGTGGAAAAATAGGTCATTGGAGTGGAATTTGTCCTATAAATGTCCCAATATAGAAGTTAGAATATGTACTGTTTGTGTTAATTCAGTAGTTCAGACATGTTTTTAAGGATAAACCAGTTGTACGAAGTGGATTGTAAATACAGTAGTGACGTGTTATATTCGGTATAGTGTGTAGAAGTACACAGCAGGTGAGTGGGTCAGAATTCCTTGCAGGTAGGTCTAACAGCTTACAGGTATTCCTGTTTTTTCGTGTGTATGTCTCTTGAGTTTAAGTAAAATATGTGACATATAGTAGTTGGTTATGGGCATTGTTTAGGAAGTACAAAAAAGAAAGAAAAACAGACAGATGAAAATATATAACTTGGTTGGTGATCACCTGGTTTTCATTAATATCAGTAAATAAGTCACTGTAATTTTGTATCAAAAGTGAGGAAGGTGGTGTTCAAGCTTGTCCTCCCTTGTCTTTGGTACTTAAAATAATAAATGTCAGTTGATGCCAAGGGGCATTGTTGGCAACAGTGCCTGCTGTGTAGAACATGGCCTATCCTGACCTTAGAGCTGGTGATACAAGGTTTGGCCTTACTTTTGCTGAAGTATGTACATCAGGTCAACGGCCACTGCCACTCTACTCACTACTGCCTGGACAGGGTCAAAAGGTTCTTATACCTCTCAGTGCCGGATGATGGATGATTTGGGAAACTTAAGAAAGAATTTCTGATTGAACCTCTGCCTTGTGAGATTTAACTGTAATTACGTGAGGTCATTTTGTGATTGTATTAAATGAAACATCGTGCAAATGTTACTTTCTATTACATTTTTTTATTTTCATGTTCATTTTTGTCTCAATTTTTCATCTGCTATACATATTGGTCTATTCTGGCCTCTTTGATGGATGGATGTCTCCCTCTTCTGATTTTTTTGTGGATTTGGAGAGTTGGGTGAAAAGTCACCAACTTAACAACTTGAATTTGTAGATGCTTTTACATGAAAAAGGAAATACTTAACATTGATAATGAATGAAAATATTTGAATTCTTTAAGACCTAATAATAAATTACTCAAATAGCACAGGCCCAGCAGTGTCATCTGCTCTGTTTCAATATAAATTCTGCCCTCACAACAGAATCATTTCAATTAATTGATTAAGGACCAGCAAAATGTGGGAGGGCATAATATTTTATGATGGTGTATTATTTTTATGTGAAAGTAAGGATAAATGAGCTTGAAATTTCGTTGAATATTTTAAGGTCATATGTTTTTATTGATGAAGGTATGCCTTTTAGTGTTATCAGTAAGAAATGAGATAGCTGGTGAGAGGAGGGTTATATATTGGTGTCACCCTGTGCACAGGGCAGATTTCGCAGGCATGAAATGAATATATACAAATAGAAGAATCCACCCCGAGAAATTGAAAAAAAAAAAACTAATTTTATTTTTATATTTTAAGTGCTTAATGAAATGTTTAAAGTTTCTGTTAGGATGAAAGGTTGTCAAAATTTTGTTTCAGTGAATTTGAATTTTTTTAAATTTTGTTTTAGGAACAGTAACTAGTTTTAGGTGATCCACTTTGTACTTTTTTTACACATTTACCATTCACATGTATTTTGATAAGAACTGTTCTGTTTATCAATGTTCTTGTATTTGAAATGGATAAAGGACACATTTCTTTCATCCCCAAGTTGAACTTTACTTCCAGATCCATTATCAAATTGAAACATTCTATGTGTAACCAAAAACAAAAACAAAATATCACTTGTACTGTTCTACCCTCCCTAAGGTTTATTTTTACTTCTGTTCCTATCTTTCACTGTTCAAGATAGTTAAGATGAGGCACAGCTCCTCCATTCCTTTTTTGAGTCATGGGGAAGTAAATTAATGTAATGGTTAAAAGACATTTGGAACAGACCTACTGTGCAATGACCTTAGGACAAAATCCACTATGGTGGAAAAAACACAGCAACAGCTTAAAGCATGTCTGTAAATTTGATTCCAATTCCATATAAAACATCTGATTGGAGTTGTTTCGGAACAGAAGACAAAGAATAAATAGAGCATTTGATTCATTATTTTCCAGTATATAGTATACAAATGAAAACAGAATGGAAACTCAGATATACAATTACATTACACAAAGTGTAAATTCTGAAATCAATGTGTGTCAGAAATGCATGGTAAAACTATGGATCAAAGCAAACATAAATTGTATGTCTTTGATGAATGATTTGCCCACATGTCTTTTGGTATAATAATTTTAAAAAAATAGAATCAAAAACAGGACTATATAGAGAAATGGCAAACACTCACAAAGTCTCTCAATACTGAAATCATATTTCTATAAAGTCTTGGTGAGCATAGCAGCCAAGTTGCCTTTTACCCAGATCTTGTAAGCTCTAATTATAAACTTTCTATAAAAAGAAGGTTGTAGTACAGAAGTTGTTGATGCTTACAAAGTGATGTTGATTGGCAGTGTACTTTAATCTAGGAGTGGAGTTCCACGATATTAGTTTCTTGCCTGAAATAAGTAAATAATCACAGTAGGGTATTTCTAAGAAAATATTCTTTCCTGCATGTCATTGAAAGCTGCCATAATTCTGGAAATTGCTTTTAAGAAAGCTTTTCATAATCTTCTTAAAAAAGTACATTGTACATTTTATTAAACTGATTATTTTCTTCTTCTCATGTACTTTAAGTTGTTCTATCATTTGTGTTTAGTAATTTCATTAATATTTTCGCGGAAATTGAAGTATGCAACTCAGGAATGTTCTTTCTCTCTCTCTCTACTAAGAATCCAAGTGTTTTCAGATAAAACCCGTCCCTATGGGACTGACAGCACAAGCATGATGTTTTAAAAACATGCAGCAAAGAAAATATATTTTCTATGCATGAGAAGTCTGACAGAAGCTTGATGTCTTCCAGATACTAAAGTTGTAAAAGTTAACATAGCATGCTGAAGGGTCTCCAAGAGCAAAGGCTAGATAGTGGATGCATGTGTATGTGTGCATGTGTGCGTCATTGCAAACCTTTTTTCATTGCACAATTGCTTGCTATTAATCATACAAGGTAACCCAATAATGCTACTTTATATTTAGTGCTTTGCAGCTGTTCGGCTAAAGAGTGGAGTTCTGAATGTTAGGATTAAGCAGTATTGAGTTTTACCATATGAAAGGTTACAGTACTATTATAACAAAAAATAGCAAATTTTAATTTTCCCATTGTCAAAAATTGTACATAAATACATTGTACTATAGAATTAGGTTACTAGTACCTGAACCCTCATGCGTTCTGAAAAATTGAAAGTCACTTGCTTTTTCATGTACAGGGAATCTTTTTTTCTGTGGTGTACATTTGATTAGGCCAAAATATTTCAATTTCAGAAGTACCTGACAATAAATGCAAGTTGTACACTTAGAGGAAGGAATGGTATTCAAACCAAAAGAAGCCTGTAATGATAAGAATTTGATTGTAATATATGCTTGCCTTATACTGAAATTTCAAGTAAATTAGAAGATGTGTCCATTTGACAATCACAAGTGCCTCAAGATACCCATTTTAGTTGCAGCAGTACTGTAACATACTTATTATTATTATAAATACGGTTCCCTTATTTGTTCAAGATCTGTCCATACTTTATAAGGAGAGTGACAGTCTGTTAATACCTAGAGAACAACCCTGAGATAACTCTCCAGGTATGCCTCATTTAACATACCTGATGAGATGTGTATGTGGTGAAGTTAAATGTTCTGTGTCGGGTGGTGGCTCCTATCTTAGCTCTGTAGATAGGGACGTCTGCTTGATTTCTATTTTTAACCCTCTCTGGATTTACATTTTACATCAATGATTATCAAATTATGCATTGTCTCTTTGTCTAGAAAACTGTATTAGAGAAGTAGAGAATGAATTAGTGACTTCCACTTTTATTTACCTTATAGGTTAGGGGCTCCAGAAATAACAAGAACTTTTTTCTGAGAAACGAAGCTTTCAGACAACTGTCAGTGCTATTGGACTTGGTGAATACCACCTGCTCTCCTTGAAAAAATTATAGTAAGTAATCGCCTCAAATGATTGAATGATTATGATATTTTACTGCCTATGAAGTGAAACCCTTATTTCTTCTCAAGGTACACCCTCTCTTTGTTTGGCTCAGGCTGGCAGACAAATCACATTTAATTTGAGTGGAGTGAAGCAAGTAAGCAGTGCCATTTCAGTTCACTAACTTTCAAAATTAAAGTGAATGTCTAGAACAGGTGTGCACTTGCTGAACATTCTATGTACTGCAGAGAAGGAGCAGACTGGGTCACATAGTATATTTAGATATAGGCAGGCATGATGGCAATATGTATTGAACAGGGTTCAGTCTCCCTTGCGCCTGTGCTGTGGCTGTTTCTTTATTTATTACCTTATATTGGTATTATGTAACCTGACAAGGCTCAATATTCACATGTTATTGAGTATGTCTTTTTGGAGCTGAGAGTTGTGCTAGTTGAACAATATACCCCAACTAAAGCATTGCTTGTTATGGATCTCATCTGCAGCATTTACCCATTATTTTATTCATGGCCACCAGAGGGAGGCAGCACAGCTGTTGTACAGTGAATGAAATGTCTGCTGTTTGTAAACATGTGAATCATGCTTGTTTCATGTAAAGAATCACCAAGTGCAAGCAAAGAGGGGATATCCTAGTCTTGTAGCAAAGGTCAAAGAGTGAACAATTCTGCTCTACCTGGCATCTTGCATTACGATGATGCTGTGGACACTGAAATATAAAATTCAAAGCCCAGGAAGAGCTGCTTCTGTGATAATGAAATATATCAGCCTGCTGATATTATATTTAACTGATCATGTCCTTGGTAACAATTTGCAAGAAGTGTTTTTGTCTTTGAAGTATGGTTCCAGTAAGGCTGCACATCCAGTCTCTCACTGTTAACCATTATCCATGTGAAAAGTATATGTTTAATCTCATGAGCTTCAAATGTATCTGTCTGAATTTTCAATGATTGATAACATTCCTTTTTTGCTTTGATATTAGTTTCTTGACACAAGGCCATTGCTGTCTTATGAAATGAAATTATAAAGTGGGAAGATGAAAATCTGGTTGAAATGAAGAAGCAAATGCCAAGAAATAAAATTTCAGATTATAGGAGAATTTTCATACACATGCAGTGAACTGGAACAGTTGTATTAAAACTTAATAGCAGTGAAAATTTAAAGAACATCTGGGACATGCCAAACATGATTTTCTCTTGATATGTCTGTAGTTAGATTTTTCATTGTGTTATTGATTCATTTTCCTATAATTTCTTCAGATATGATTTATTTATTCCTTGATCATGCCACCAGGAAGAAACACATATTTGTGTTTGTCGTCATAAAGTCAATAGAATCATGAAGTCATATTTCTCTCAGCTTGATATGATTCATTGCCAGTGTTAACACAAGTATTGACCACTTGCATACTTAATGATCCATAATAAGAGTTGCTGGGACAATATGGGTAGAATTAGGCCCATCCTAAATATAATCTTCTGTTATTTCAGTAGAACTCCAATATCCTCTTTCTTAGCCCACATAAACTGTTTTGATCACAATTTCAAGTCTCGTATTGAGAGCAGTATTGGCCATGAATACTGTAGATGTGTTATTTCAGTAGTTTTAGAGCAGTACCCCCCAAGTAAAAGGAATGAAATATATAAGAGTTTAAACCTTTGAAGCATAGTAAAAAGCAAACAAACATTTCACCCCTCTGAAAAGGCTGCAGTTCTATGAACCCAGCACTTGTGCTAGCTTTTGTGCCCAAAGCCTTCACACACCTTAGTCCCCTGTTGCTGGGGCATGCACACAAAGAATGGGTATTGTGAGGAGGAGAAAGTAGTCATTACAAGCTAGGGGAATGGTTTGAAAGGCAGGTGCTTGAAGCTAGCCATGTGAAAACAGCATAAACAGAGAGGTAGAACAGGAGTTCTGTGTCACAAGCATACACCTTCCCACCCTTTGTGTAGTGTGGGCCCTTTCTGATCAGCATGGATGAATCACTGGGGATATTTGATATTCTAGGCAGGCAGGGGAGTGCTGCCACCGAAAAATTTTGTATTGATAAAATCTTGTTGTATTGGTCTCAGCATTGGGTTGGCGACAGTAGTGGAGACGATATAATAGTTTCAGTGGGTGCGGGGACTCTGAGCTTATTGTGAAAAGTTTCCCTGATCTCCTGGTTTTGTTATGACTGATCAAATTCCGGATTGGAAATGGCAAAAGAAAAAAAAGGAATATAACATATGAGGTCCCAAAATAATATTCAGAAATGGTTGAATATTTGCCGTGCATGCTGATATCTACACGGGCTGATTTCTCTAGAGCTTCAACATTTGTTAAGACAAGGCTATTTGAACATCATGCTTGGCTTCTATGAATAATAGGAAGATAGATGGTTTTAATCTGACTGAAAATCTCTCCCACAATACGTCTTATTCAGTCAACACAGAAATGTCATTATGAGTAGCTTCCCTTCCGGCAAAGAATCAATGCACAGGGAAAACTACTGCAGCTTAGCTATGTGAAGTAGATTTGTTTAACGGTGTGATGTATGGATGCGATTATGGCCACAAACTAGAATCAGAATAGCCATCAAATGGAGATGCTATTTGCACAAGGCTTGAGTATATCACTTCCATAGGCAAGGTGTGCTTTGTTAGACTTGCATTCATTTGAGGCATTGAATCCCACAGCTGGGGGTAATTGAACAGAGGTGTAGACCCTGTGTCCAATGAGAAATAAAATAATCAAACACTGGTGACCAAAATTAAATCGGATGCCAATACCTGGCACATCTTATGATGAAAAGCTTACTTAAACTATTCCACATAGTAAGCTGGGATGAATGTTGTGAAGCACTTGTGGTGCCAGATATGCTCCATGTGAAATGGGGAAAAATTACTTAACACCATGCATTACATATTGTATGGACATTTTAGTTTACTCTTGTGATCAAGGATAAATACTTAATAAAGTTTTTGTCAAAAGCGCAGCTTAATGTGACCACTGTCTCTATAAATTTGGTATGCCAGAATGTCAGAAAGGTTCACCTGCTTAGGGGTGTTTTACTTTAGTGTTCAGATAGAGAAAACAGCTTTTAAAAATTTAGAGAACTTTTGAATTTGAAAGAGATTTAAACAGCAACAATTTCTGTAGAAATTACTTTTAAAAAGTCCTTTGAAGCATGCTGCTTTCACATGCAACACCATGGGTTCTGCAAATAATTCCCAAAAGCATGCTGTGCAAAACTGAGAAAAATCCCAACTGTACACTTGTGAAAATGAATTTGAAGGTTCCACCCTTGTTTTCCTCATGCAATGTTGGTTGCCTGCAGCATATGTGGATAGTGAAGCGTGACATGTGGTAAAAGAAAACCTTGTCTCAGGTGACCATCTGAGCAGACGGAGCTGTCACACCATTGCCATGTTCTCCCCTGCAGTGGAGGTACAAATGAGATAAGCCTTGCATATTTCAAATATGGGACAGCCTAGACTCCCTTTACCTGCCATATAATTTTTTTTTTTTGTTTAGTGCTATACTATTTATGTTTGTCTTACTTGATTTATTACTTTATGTTTAGCGACCGGTTGTATTGAATAGTAGATATACTGTATATTTTATAGATACAATTGGACATAATGATCATTGCATTGTCTCATTGAATCAAAGCTTAAAGCAAAGCAGGTGAAGTGAAAATCTTTATGTACAACTACTAGTATTGTATCAAAATGTTGGTGTTTACTATTTATGATTACCTTTTCTTAAATATGTGTACCTTTGCATTGCCTAGGATTATGAATGTTTTTTTTTTTTCTTTTTTTTTTTTTTTTTAATGTTGCTCTGGATAGTAAATAATGTGCTGGAAGTTGACATTTTTTGTTTATTTACCTAGGACAAGCTTTGTTCTGCAGTATTTTTTTTTTTTTTTTACATTTTCTTGGAAAGCAGTTCTACAAAATTTGTGGCATGGAAAAGTGCCAAATTATTTCTTCGGTTCTTTTTCTACAAAGAGTGGCCATTCATGCAACAGATGTAAATAACAGCAGGGTATGCAATGGATATCTTATTCATGTTTGATATAAGTATAAGTTCAGAATGACAATAACATTTTGAAAGATGTGGAAAACAATCTCACAAATTATTTTTTTTTTCTTTTTCATTCAAGATCAAGAGCCATAAAACTGATTACATGATGCAGAAATGGATACCATGCATTATAATTACCTGAGCATATGGGAAATACACTGTGGTTAAGATAATAACTGTAAAATTTGTATACCTCAATTATCCATTGATAATTACGTTTCACTTAATTTACATGGGCCATGCTGCTTTTGTGCCACGTGTCTGTCATAGTTTACAGCTTAAAACTGGCTTCCAACCAACAGTGGCATCACTAGTCTGGGCTCTAACATGCCTAGTCAGGAGAGCTTTTTTTATAAACTTTGCTATTTGTTGCTGTTTGTGCTTCACAACACACTGACAACCCAGTGACAGCACCATCGGTATCTTTTCATTATTCCCTTCTCACCTCCTGACCTGCACAGATTTGTTGCCTCTTATAAATAGAAGTTTATTCAATCTGTCAAAAAACTGAGACATGAAGCCTACAAAAGTCATACCTTGATGTGAATATCAGGGTGGAGAACCAGATGCTGTTCCACAGGTCACTAAACCAAGCACCCCCTTGAACAGATGACCTAGCTCAGAACCCTCATCACACAGGTCACTCAGCCAAATACCCCCTTGGACAGATATGTGAACTTAAAACTCCATTACACAGGTCACTCAGTCAAATACCACCTTGAACAGATAACCAAGCTCGAAACCCCATTGCACAGGTCACTCAGCCAAGCACTCCCTTGAACAAGGTTGAACAAGCTCAGAGCCCCATTGCATAGGCTATATAGTACCAAGAGCCACCTTGAACAGACAGGCAAGCTCAGATCCCCACTGTGCAGGTCAATAAAGGCCCAGAAGGATAAAACAAATGTGCTTCATTATACTCTTTCACGTGCATTATTTAATGTAGGGACTCTTGCATTCAATTTTTATGACAAGTATCAAATATATATATATATATTTGCTTTCATATGTATATTGTAAATATAGCAGAAATGTAAACTATGTTGTCATAAGAAATGCCACTTGTCAAACTGAAATTTTGATAGGAGGTAAATAGTTGGCAGAAACCCACAGCCCAATGATGATGCTGGCAGTGATTTGTAGGCTGCTCTGTAACATCTGAAAGCAGTACTTGACATGTCCCAGGGCAAGAATTTCATAGGTTTACATTAACTTCTACCTTTACTTTTACAACCATTCTGTGACCTCAAATGACTTGTGAAGTATAAGAGTTTGTACCTTGTATTTTGTGGTATTATTAGGCTTGCTCAAAGCTTTTATAGGCAGAAAATTTATATGTAGTAGTTTTGTTTGGGACAGACAGTGTAACCACTTTAATTGCGATGAGAAGAAAAGATAGTGATTGAGGTATTGATGTGTGTATAAATCAAACACCATTTTGATCTGAGTATCATAGAGCTTCACATATGGGACATATTCTACCATGGGATATAAAAATTGCATTAATATGGTGCTTTTTGGAATTAATTACCGTCCTCCTAACCTTCTTCCTATTCATATAAGACTTTCAAAATGAGTATAAACAAAAATAATGATTTTTTTTAAACTGGTTTCTCATCAGCCTACTGATATTGAAGCATTAAAAAAGATTGGTTTATGAATAACAGGAGTAAATGTTATTTTTATAGAATACCTTGCAGTCTGTTAGAGAAAAGACAGTTATGTTATTAAATATTATATCTTTACAATATGGCTATTATCTAAAGAAATTCAAATTATGTAAATTAATGGTCAGGTAAGGCATTAGATGCGGATATTGACCCTTGAATTTATTAACCCACAAATATTAATCAATACACGATATGATTAGAAGTGGTAGAATACAACACGGAATTCCCAAGATGATCGTTTGCTGTGCTGTGTACGAGCACCAGTGGGGATTGTTGGCTTAATGCTTTTCCCCTTTTTTTGCTCTGCTCTCAAACAAGTATTCATTTTTTTCAGCAGCCATTTTTATTCACACTTACAGGAGGCTTAATGAGTTTTTTATGATGGATGTATCTGTGGCTGTTCATCTCTTTACCTATATGATCAGGTTTTTGCATGACCGTTGTACAACAAGCTCACGAGTGTGATGATGTGTAACTAAAATCACAGTGCACATAAAAACTTTATGTTCTGCAATATGTATGCTATCAAGTTGTAACTATCACCAAGATAAACATTAAAACTGTGTTTTAAAAAGGGTTTGCTTGAGGTTAAGGTGGGAGGTCAGGGTGTTGGTGAAATTTTGCTCGCATGGTGTGCATGCTAGAGGGCACAAGATGACTGATAAGGTGCTTCTCAATAGCAAAACTCGCTCAAAAGAGTTGCATCATGATTTGTCGAGCTAGGGTGAAATAACACCTTCAGCAGGCAAAGAGAAGAAAAATTTGTGTGCAATTTGAACCATTTCTTTACATACTTGTCAAACTCTCTGAATTGACTTGAAAATGTTTAGCATGCGATTTTCTAATTTGTCCCAGAGCCAGACCTCAAAGTTGATGTATATACCGTGTTGGCCCTTAACAAAGCTAGCTTAATTCATACAACACTGAAGTCGTGATTGGTCAAGCAGATATGTTCTACAAAGGCCTTACATTCAAGGATTTCAGACCTCACCTTTTGAGAGTCGAGTTAAATTTAGTGGAAATCACTATTGAACCACACTAGTCGGCTGCTTAGATTAGCCAGCCCTTGCATATCAATAAGGAAAGCAGGGATCTGACGTCAGTCACGTGACTAGGTCACTCAGTGCAGTCTCAGTACACTTGCCTCAGTGTGTAAACTCAAAGCGGACCTGAATGTAGATCTGACAAGACGTGTAGAGGCGACTGACCATTAGAGGCCAATATGTTAGGTAAAGTCACTGTTTTCTACTTTCTTTTTGTAGTATTAGTGACAGTTCACTTCTCTGCAGTATCAGTGGTAGCATGACAGGTACAAACAACTTTGTCAACTTGCTGATTTTTTTTACAAGCAATTGCTAGTTGGCTGTCTGTTGTGGCACATTAACTTGATGTATTGTTATGCTCCATAGAACATTGGTTGTTGGAAGATGATTGCATTGGTGAAATCAGAAAATTGATTCCCCAATTCGTGTTGATCAACACTTGAGGAGTGTGTTCACACTCTTGAAGCGTAGCAGAGCCTACTGGCACTTAAGAAAATATATGCACCTGGGTGTGAAAATATTTTTTGGAATGGGGCTCAGCATGGTATAGGTGAAAGACTCATAATGTATCTCTCATAAAAAACTTGTTTACTTCGAATGTTTTAGAAGCATGAGTTTTGAATGAAATTTTGTGATTTAGAAGCAGTTTGTCTTATCAAGTGCACCTTTATCTCTGCATTAGCTGATTTAGATAAAAGTGATCAAATCATCATTAGTATTGAATGTTTTATTTGCAAGAGGTCCTATTGGGAAACTGGAAAATATATCTTTATCTAGCTGACAAAAAGTTTGATAAATAAAAAGGAAAGAATTTATAGGTGGAAAGACTGAATGCTCCATTGGTAATAAAACTAAAAAGAAAAGTTGAGGTACATGTTTTGGCAACAGTGCTGAGAAAGGAATTCCTTTTTTCCTTGGGAATTAGTTAAAGAATAAGACTTAATACTGATCTTTTTAGGCATCATGTCAGACATGCAGTGATTATATATTTGACAGTAATATTTACACAGGTGACAGTGTCCTGGAAAAGCTTAAAAGTTAATGCGAATTTCATCTTTTTACAAATACTTGCACCATGCCTAATAATACATCCCATATGATGAGCTGTTATTCAGATATGTGGCATGAACATGGTGAATTATGGGGGGACTATGGCTACGTGTTGGCAACCCTGTATAAAACCCCATATATTACCGGGTGCTTTCAACAGAATAGGTAAATTACAGACAGGGGATGAATTATGTGAATTTGTTTAACAGTTTAGTACCACGGATTGCTGTCCAAGTGATTGCATTAGCATCTATTAATGCTAATAGGTCTACAAATGAGGGCAGTATGAATAGAGGAGAGAAAGTAGGCGCCAGGTTGTCACAATGTTGATGTTCTTCAAACCTGCAAAAACGATCAAAAGCCTGATTTAGAGAGTCTAGAAGTCTGGGGGCATACAAATCCATCTTGAGATTAAGTATGGATCTTTTCTAGGAAATGGCCATTTGTATTAGCCAAAATGATTTTGGTGGAAAGTATAATAGCCATGTTTTCCATTAAGCAGGCAGAATGTGTGGAATAGACCATTAAAGGTGTAGTTAAAACCCACAGGTATACTGCTGCGAAGAGTGTTCTAATTTATTGTGCTAGTAGCCATAAAACACTGAACAAAGATAGTCATAGGTTCTCGGTAATACAGATGTTGTGACATTTCAAACAGTGTTTACACAGAAACTGATGTCAGATTGAAAATAAATATTAGACCTACACTGGCAACATTAGCAAAATACCAAGTCTGCATTTTCAATATCAAAAGTATAGGAATGCCTGGGTTCTCAGTAGTCAAGTCTTGCTTCCCCAATGGTCTAGCTGGGATGGTGAAATAAACTATCATGTTGGGTTTTGTTGTGGCAGTTATCTAAGCTACACTGTCAACAATTAGCACTGATTTGCACACTGCCATGTTGTAGTAACATGAAGCTTGTGATCTGCTAAAGGTCAGACACCAGTGGTTTCATGGTGTGTGCTGATAGTCAGACCAATTTGTTCACCGCAGTAATGCATTTCTGATGGCCTCAGTCATAAAAAAGACAAAACAGCATGATACCAAAATGCTTCTAAACATCATGCAAGTATTTTAGTTTAATATTTTAAAATAAGGTGTAACACATTAATGTGTTTGTTACCTAGTTAAGCCTCTTTACAATACATAAAATGTTTTTGGCATCTTTTTTATTTGATTGTTAAATTATTTATTTTTGTTGTAGTAAGTTTTTGAATATTAATGATTCAATTTTTGTACAAGCCTAACCTCCGTCATTTGTTACAAGATAAAAACATTGATTGAAGTTTTTTGTGCTCTTGTGTGCAATACTTGTAGAAAATACAATGTAATAACTTTAATGGCATAATTTATCATATACATTTGCCATCAATGACTTGAAAAGGTTAATGTATTCTGTTGTGCCAAGGTTGGACTTACAATTCAATCTCATCGTCTAGCACTGGCCATTATTATACATTTGATAATTGAAAATGTACAAGCAATGAATACAATCAAAATTACTAGAAATTCATGGTTAATAGTTCACAATAAATTTTAAATGACCAATTTGTTATTCAAAAGGTACGTTAGCTTTTTTCTTAATGTAAGTCCAATAGAAATTAAATCATTTAAAAGGTTTTGGTAATTTTTTATGCATAACAGACATTTTATTTTGATGAAAGAAATTGTGAACAATATGCCCCATTTATTATTTTTTGTTTGTTTGTTTGTTATCTTTTTAAACTTTTTTTCTTGAAGTTGGATGAAGTAAAGTTAATATGAATTATTACAGTCACTCAGCAGGATTTATTTCCCCCCACTTTGGATTTGCACAAATTCATTTTACATGTTTTTCAGACTGGGACATTTTCCTGTTTTATTTTATGATATATCAATATTTAAAGTTAAATTAAACAAATTTAAAAGGCAAATCAACCATAAATTAAAAAAAAAAAAAAACATTCAAAAAAAAAAAAAAAAAAAGAATGCTGTCTCTGTTTAGGAAACCAATTCCTTATATTTATGTTTGCTGCAACTAAATTTCAACTGTATTAGATGTTAATGATCAGCTAATATTCATTTTTTGTCACAGGATGTTTGAGGCATCTTCTATAACCAATATTTAACAAGAATTTCTTGCTTTATATTATTCTAAAAGTACCTCTCAAAATAGTTTTATTTAATGTTGAATCAATTTTTTGTTTAGTTTTTTTTTTTTAATTGAAGGACTGAATTATATTTCAGTAGCTTATTTCTTGTATTACACCCTCAGTTCAGTGGAAACACAGAGATGCAGGATATAATTGGAATGATCAAAGACATGTGCTTTGTTATCTTACCAACTAAAGACCCTAATGTTTGGGTAATTGGGCCCTATCCTATTTTGTTGTTGGAGTGCCCAGCAAATTAAGAACACGGGGTCACTGAGTGCAGTGTGGCTTTTCTTTACGAAAGGCTCCCCGTGGCTATCTTATTACAAAAGATGTATATGAAAACTCTGGATCACAGGATTTCAATTTAAGTCAATATTGGAGCACTGTTTTCATTAGCAGAGTGAAAGACAAAAATATTGATAAGCAGAGAGGTCTGACTGCCAATTTCATCTCCTATCAATCAACTGTGGAAGTTGTCCCAGCAAAGTCGGAGCACAGTATATAGCTACATCAGAATTGAAAAGCCAACGAGTTTCTACGTCATCAGAATAGATTTGATTTTGTTCAATAAAGACAACATTTGTTCGTAGCTTAACAAAAGCCAACCATACATGCCTTTAGAAGTCCTGCTATTGTCCTGTGTAAGCAAAGGTCGATAAAACAAACACTATCTGAGTGTGTAGTTAGCCCATTTGCAGATTCAGCCAAGATAAACTTTGGACATAACGCATTGAAGCAGGGAGAAAGGTAAGGCATGCTTGATTTGACCCTTTCTGTGGAAAGACGATTTTGGGGCAAGTTTTCCAGTTAAGTAACACACCATGAGATTATAGATGCAGTCTCTAACTTCTCACATTTCTAGCTTCAGTCTCCTTAACTAGTTTTCAATAGAGATATCTTGAGATGAGAAGGGATTGGTTTTTTGTGTCCCAGATCAGTTGTAGGATTTTGAACTGGATACTCTATACTTCCTTTCCTCAGGCCCATAGGGATTTCTTTCTTGTGTAGTAGGCAGCTCTTCAACCCTTCATGGTGAAGTCTATTGGATTAGCTGCTCCAGTGATTTAAATTTACTTGTTTGTTCAAGTATGTAGAGCAAGTTGTTCAGTTCCCAGACATACGAAAATGTGATGTGTCTCATTATCAGGTACTCCATCTTGGCCGATCTTCTAGGTCAATGATGTTGTCTTGGGCAGCAGTCCATTTCTGATGTTATCGTTACTGTAATTAAGACTTCGTTTTTTTACTTTTGAAGAATTCTGCTTGTCTCCTTTCATTAGCACAGGGAACTGGATTGAAATTATTTCAGTCTTTTTGGTGGTTTGTGGTATTTTGTTGATAATATGTCAAGAAATTCTACACACATACAGCATCATGGTTGTAAAGAGATCTGGAGTGTGATTGTAATGAAAACTGTTGGGAGGGATCCAAACATGTCTACAGATTTAGAAATAAATTGGATTGAACATAATGTAGTGTCAATTGAATAAGAATGTAGAAATAAACCATTCCTCTTTTCCAATACACACTTATGTAGATATGCTTAGATTGATCTATCCAGTTGCTGTGTCATGTGGGTGTCATGCATATATATTTGATAACATCAGTATTCTCCCCTCGGTAGTTCAGTATATTCCATAGTGAGAGATACCTTCAGAGAATATTAGGTAAGTTTTAGTTTTTAATCTTTCCAGATAATCTTCACAGACTGTACAACCACTTTATTATAGGGTAATCTTAAGTTAAGGAACTGCTGAGAGCAATCTCTACAATAATGAGACTGCTTTGGGCTGAGTTGGGGAGATGTATTACTTTCTTACATGTGATATCTGTTTTCATTTTACATTTATAAAGCACATCTAATGAAAAGTATATTTCTTTGTCCAGCCACATTATGGTCCTTGATTCAGCTTTTTTAATCAAATAAGAAGAAAGATGTAAAACAGCATGCAAAACAGACATTTGTATAGGAAAGCAATATTGTTCAATTGGATGATTGTTTGACATTCATTCTATTACCACAGTCTGCAGTCAGTCCACGATGAAACTAAATCATTTCCTGATTCAGAATTGATAAAAACCACATCTATCTATTAATGCAAGTCTGCTCAAATTATGCTCACCATTGTAAATTAATATAATTTAACATGAAAAGCTATTAGCAGCAGTTTCCTCTATCAGCTACAAAAGTAATTCTACAGTTGTAGTTTGCCTTTTTTAGTTGGGCCAGGTTTGTGCAAAAGAGTAAAACATCCATTATTGTTGTCGGGTCATTAGTGAGCTGCATGCCTGTCTGTCCCAAGTAGCGTATAGGAGTAGGGTGAGGCTGTGCTGAGGATAATCAGATATGTCGCGTGGGAAGTGATATGGTATCCATCTTGGAAATAAGGGAAATAAAACAAAACTGAGAGTGGTCAGGATCTGAGGTAAGGAGAACAGCAGGAGAGGTCCCAGAGGTTATAGAAATCTGTAATCCTCATAGTTATGTGTTGTTAGTAAGCCAGCATTTGTGATTTATAGATGTCTGGTAAAGGCCATGGGATGGTGTGACAAAATTACCCTGCATTTCTGGTTTGTTTCTTTGAATACGAAATTTGGTTGATTTCTAGACAATTTAAGGGACCGACTAAGGATCTGTAAAATGTTATATGTGCTGTTTTGAACTTGGACTTTATCTGGCATGAAATGTTTAGTACTACATATTATAAGCCAGATATAGTTAATCAGAAGAGGTACAAAAGCCAAAGTTCTGCAAATAATTGATCCGGACAGGACAAACATGTAACAGTGTAAATGAGAATGGCAGAGCACCTATAGTCATCCAGGAGGTACTTCTACATTACAAGTATTATGCTTATTGATTAATCAATTTCCAAGCAGCCTTTAGATTACGTTATTCCTTTTAATTTTTAACTGTTCAATTTTTGTGTCTGATAAGGGATTTACTGTTTTCTATGGTATCTGTTACTAAAACTATCAACAGAGCTTTGTAACTACCACCAGCTTCACTTAGCAGCTCGGGACACATCATATCCACCATTTGTGTTTGCTACTGGTGAGCAAGATGGCTGCCATTAGAGGAGAGTAGAGCGCTTAGGACAAGGGGGCAAGCTAGGTGGAGGTAACAGTTTTCAGTTGACGCTTGTACATTAAATTATGATTTTACACGCCATGGTCCAATATATTGGTAGGCAAATATCACCTAAGGGTAGCTCTCATTGCCAAGTGGAAGAGCCAGGTCTGTGTTCATGACTGTCTGATAGGAGTGACCTTGTTATGGCTCAGTGCAGCTGCTAGCCCAGGTAGTCGTGGGATGGTGATTTATATGATTTACATGAAGGGTTTTCTGTAGGCTCAGTAGAGCTGCCTGTACAATGGAGCATAGTTGGTTAGGGTAAATGTAAACTTCTGTTATGTGTTACAAAGAGCCCATTTTTAGTAAGGCTATAAACCAGACTTCAACGAGATTTGACAGAAATTGACTTAATAAAAGAGAACCATTTTTAGGCTGTACTGTATGTAAAAGTATAGCAATGCTTAGTTTATTTTCCCACCATGCTTCCCTTTTAGTTCCCCTTTCTAAGACTGACCTTGGCCTACATATTGAAGAACAGGGTGAAGATTTTCATGTGCAATTGTAATTAGTTGAAAACATAGCTTTCCATAGACCCAACATCAAACCTTAGCCTCAAATCAGATCAGAGATAGTAACTATAAGCTATGATAAATGGAAAATGCATTCAAATCTACTTGGTTAATGACTTTATAATGCCTTCCATTATTGTTTGATAGAACCCTGATAAAGAGGGCCACCTCTCTGTTCACACAAGTGGACAGTGAACATAGACTTCCGCCCGACTTCTGCATAACCAGTTCTATAAGATGTCTGTCTGTCTGAGAAATTATTTCTTCTCCTTTTTATTTTCTTATGCATGTGTTTCTGTGAAATATCAATCATGCTGATTGCATGCACAATACCATTGCTGTGTCACTGAAGAACTACAAGGGTATGTAAAGGATGACTTTCTGTGTGAATCCTTTCTTTTTTGTACTGCTAGTGCAATATTTGTGTGTCAAAGAAAGCATGGAAGGAAGTTCATTTAACTATGGGGGTCAGTCTAGATCATTTGAATACATGGAAGTAATCTGTATATGAGGTAAACGTTAAAATATTTTGAACAGAGTCACCAGGTCTTCCTAACCATTTTCCATGGGCTGATGAGGGTGTTTTCTGAAAGTATTGTGTACAGAGAAGCTGATGGCGGTAATCACCTGCCTGCATAGGCGGCTGATGACCCTGGAGGAGCAAGCTTATTTGGATATGTAACAGGAGCAGGGGGGCATCAGTTGACAACCCATTTGTTCGAGCAGAGTCTTTTTTCCCTTACGGCAGAGGCTTGTAAGTGGTTTGATGGCCAGCTTATTCAAGGTGCCTTGCTGCACATGCCTCTGACAACTTCAAACCTCTGACAGAGAGACAAAAATGGGGATTTATTACATAGACCAGCTTTTGAGCAAAATAGTGACATTGATTGCAAGTTCTGGCTGAGCTTAGGGAATTCACTATATGAATTCCAGTTCTGTAAAAGAGACACATGTTAAGACTATGGTTATCTTCTAAGCTGTACTAATTGTGCATGGCTCATGAATATATAATTATTAGCATGAACATTATAGTCATTAATAATTTATCATTTTATCTGCCTTTGACTTTGTCATTAAATTTTAGATATGCCCTGCTGTATGCGAAGGACAAGTTTCCCTCTGCGACTTTGCAATACTGGTAGATTGATTGGTAAGACAATTGTAGTGCACATGTATTAAATTATTTATTCAAGCAGAAAATTAACCAAGACACTGTTTTGTTTCTTTTAGCTCTAGGAAGCTTGTGGCACCACCTCTGGAGAATGGAGGAGGAAGCTGCGGCCTCCATGCCCATGCGGGGGCGGGCTAAAGTCAAAGAAGACAAATACTGTGGGGTGTGCGGGGACAGAGCCCTTGGATACAACTTCGATGCTATATCTTGTGAATCTTGCAAAGCCTTCTTTAGGAGAAATGCCCCAAAAGGATTGGTAAGTGTCATGGGAAGTGGATTGAAGGAAATCACATTGAGGATGTTTTGTATGTCTTTTTCAAAAGCCATGAAATCCATCTTTTTGCCAAGAAGGCATCTGGAAAAAAAATGACAGATTATTGAGTAGCACAGTAACCAGTATTTTAATGCATCACTGTGGCCACACTCACATTTTTGTGTTGTCCTGTGATATGCGCCACTGATTTCATAGCATATTTACTTTCATAGCAGTTGTACATTAGTAATAGTGCATACCACAATTATTTTGAGTTATTCAATCCAAAGTCATTCATATTCATTTGTGAACAAGGGTCCAAGATTTGTTATAGTAGATGACAATATGAGTCTAAACATCTGGTCAGTAATGTGAACATCAAAATATGTCCTTCAGTTATAGAGTATTAACGTTTCACATCATTGATGAATATGCAAACATCATGTTTTGCTTTCCACCAGCAATATTGACAGCAGTATATGAAAAATATTCCTCCCACCTCCATATTACTGTTAATACAGATAAAACATCATGGTAGAACAGCTTACCTTTCAGTATTTAAATTTCATATTGTTGGTATTACATTTTCCCATCTTTAATGATTGTACAATATTTGTAATTTTCTGCCAGGCAGTATTTATTATTGGTGCTACACAGAAGTGATCCCTATTTCCAGCATATTGTTTTGCTTCATTAAACCAAGAAAAAAAATCATTACGGAAATTTATAAATTATTGAACAATTTTGTACTGATCATACCCACATTGTGGGCTGCATGGTTTATTTAATACACCAGGTTCATTCATTTTCTACTTACTCTACATATGTACACTTATAAGCGTACCAAGTTCAATGGGATTTAGGTTGCTGAGTGTGCCAAGCCACTATCTCCACAGAGGGTCATACACCTGTCATAAGAGACACCTTAATGTGTGCATACAAACTGGTAATTATCAATAGCTGCATAATGCTTTAAGCCTTGTTTCACAGCTGGCACAGGCCATAAGATGAAGGCCTGTAATGCACGGAGAAAACTAAAGTGTCCTTGTAGCAAGATTAGAGAATTATGAAGGAATAGTATTGATTGGATAGAACAACATAAGAGTATTAATTATACACAATTGGTGTTTAATAATTCACAGGATTGTGTTGTAATTATTTGTCCCACCGACGTCTCTGCAGTACACAATGATACTGGTATGTTGGAGAGAGACAAAAAAAGAAATATTGTACCTTGGGGAATAGACCCTGAAAGGCAAAAAGAGTCGTGTTAAGGTCAGCTGATCTGCTAAGAAGAGCTGTCCTCAGGAGCAAGTTGTTGAGTTAATATTAAAAGTACTTTTAGTTTCTGAGCTAAGGAGTAGGGCAAGCTCTGTTTTATTTTTATTGCAATTTCATTGTAAGACAGTATTTGGTTATGTCTTAATTTATTTATCTTGAATTCAATTTTTTTTTTAATGATAAAAATGTTCTTCTCTGTCTATAATCTGTTATAACAAATTTAATGTATGTGAAATATTTTTGATATTTTTTTCATTTTAAAAGAAACAGTATGGTTTGGGCATTGGGCATCAGTTGATGAGTTTTACATTCACAAATTTGTTATGTAAATATTGGGTGTTGTCTTTTTTAAACAAAGGAGAATAGAAAAAAGACAAGGGTGAATTGGTTTCACATGTCAGGCCAGATGTGAATTGTTGAGAATGCATGTCATATTGCCATGGCAACATGCAATTCATTATTCATTTTCGTAATGAGATTTAAAATTCTATGTGTTGGTGTTATATGCCTGGATGACACTTCATTGGGTGGAATGGATCTAAGCTGGTTACAATATTATATTGGCTCTCAACAACTCGAGTGTTGGTATATAAATAACCTTCTAAATATCCATCCATTATACCAAAGAGGTACCTTCTGGTCATGGGTGTTAACAATTGTTTTTGCTTTCCTTAAGTAATCAGGTTCAATTCTAAGCAGTGTTTTTTATCTTTATGTTGTTTTATTTATCATTTCTGATATTAAGATCAGCTTGAAATACAAAAAAAAAAAAAAAAAACAAAAAAAACAGAGACATTAAAGCAACTATGAATTTTGTAACAATTTTGGGTTAGTAATTAATTTTGATTTAGATAAAAAGACAGTTATTAGAAATTAGATTAAATTAAATAGTATTTTAGAATTTTGCCTGTCAGTTATAGTGGATAAATAAATAATTAAATGAATAAGTAAGTAACTAAATAAATTAAAACTTTTTTCTGCATCTAATTCAAGTGCATTATGTCTGTTAGAAGTATATACATATAATATGGACTACTTTCAGTATCATGTGAAAAATAAAAATAAAATCATAGTATAAGATTACCCCAAGTTATTAAAAGATGTGTACTTTCTATTTGGGCATCTGGTCCACATAGTGATGTTAACTGTCAGTACTTCCTGCGATAATCTTTCTTAATTATCTCTAGTCTCACAAATAAGAAGTTCTTTAAGGTCTCTCCTTTACCCTCTGTCTCTGTACATGTTTTCTCTGCATGTGCATTACATGTCGACAGTGGCTGAGCCTTTTGAAGGGTCTCCCCTGACATGGCATATGTGAGCTCATCCGGTCAAAATGCTTACTCTTATCCCCACTCTACCTGGATCCAATCACTGACTAGGGTTCACTCGGTGCATTTTCTGGGGTCATTCGGTGCAGCAAAATATTTCCTAAAAGGAATGTAGTAAGAAAATGATTTCCATTGTTTGGGTATTGAAGTAACCTGACATGTGTGAAAACAGTAATTTTAACCAACGAGTGATATTTTCCCAATACACAAAAGCAAACTTGAGATACTTGTGAATTAAGGCACTAGGGGCATTATCAATTATAATGTGTTAATTCAGATGGTTTCTCAAAACAGAAATTGAGTTTTGACAGCAATAATAGGGCCCAGTCACCCAGCACTAACCTTGAATATAAATAGAAAGCCTGGGGTCAGTCAATACCTATGTTTGGAGTGTGGCTCAGTGACTTTTTGTAATAATAACATATGCCATTAGTATCAGTTAAATTAATTAAGACCACAGAAATAAAAGTAACATGATTATTGGCCATTTATGTCTGTCGTGCTTTATACACACTTGAATGTTTTCTTTGGAGAATATGGATGGTCTTATTATGTTTTTCAATACAAGTATAACAATTCTTAAATTCTTTTTTAGATAAATGCTGCATGCATAAGATAAATTGCAATTGTCAAATGTGAAAACATGGAGTTATTACATTGCAACCATTTTGTTATAAAATTCAGTGTTGCCATACCATAACACAGTATTTAAAATGAATTGTTTTCCTTAATTCAGCAAGGTAATATCACATTTTGTCTGTTTTAGGAGTACTTCAAATGCCCGTATGATGAGAAGTGCAAGATGGATGTTTCAAATCGGCGGTTTTGCAAGCGCTGCAGGTTAAAGAAATGCTTTGAAATTGGCATGCGGAAAGAATATATCCTTACTGAAGAGGAGAGAGTCAGGAAAAGACAGAAAATTGAGGAAAATCGTTATGTGTAAGTTTATTAGTCATGCCTTGCCTAAAAAGTTAACCTGAGTAAACTGTCATACTAACAAGTGCAGTAAATTCAAGATGTTTGACTTCTGACATTTTCTGTCAAGAATGACGTTGTTCAATAAACTATTCAAAAATTGAAGTTTGTGACCTTTGTCAGTTAAGTCAGCTATGTTTTTCATACTGGTGAAATTGCATCACATAATTGGCCATGGGAAAGCATTCAAGAATATTCATGAACATACAAGTTTATGCTCTGTTAGCAGGTGACATTTTATAATTGTTTTGATTTTTTTTAGGCGAGTACGAGAATTAGAGAAGCAAGGGATCACTATCAAAACTGAAAATGGTGTGGTGTCCAGTTCCATGTCCCCTTCTCGCCGTCTCACTGATGAGGAACACCACATGATAGAAGAAATCAGGAAAGCTTATAGGAGCTCGTTAGAAATCACAGTGGAACCCATGAGGCCGCGGAGTAAAGAAGAGACCAATGTCAATGATTTGGTCAACATTGCTGAAATAAGTGTTCGCAGAGTCATAGACATGGCCAAAAAGATCAAGACTTTTAAAGTTCTCCCACAGACCACGCAAATCAGTCTACTGAAAGGCGGCGCCATAGAACTTCTCATCCTACGTTCTGTGCTGACCTTCGATAAAGAAAAGCAGCAGTTTTTGGATCCAACAGACGACCCTGACACTAACAGTATGTCAGTGGATGAACTCAAACAAGGAGAGGGGGCCCTCTTTGAGGAACACATGAGGTTTGTGAAGGGGCTAGTGGAACTTAGGGCAGATGAAACCATGCTAATTCTCATGCTTTGTGTAGCTTTGTTCTCCCCAGATCGCCCTGCACTGGACAATAAAGGTATAGTGAGCGAGGAACAAGAAAAATATTCATTGCTTCTTCAGAAATATTTAGAATCAAAATTCCCTCTTCATTATGCCAAAGCAGTGTTTCCGAAACTGCTAATGAAGTTGGTAGACATTCGGAACTTGAATGAAGAACATTCACAAGTGCTTCTGAAGGTAAATCCAGAAGGCATACAACCACTGATGAAGGAAGTTTTAGATTTAAACAATACTTGAGTACTACGTAGTACAAGGAAACAAAATAAACCTCAGCCAACCAGAGGCACCATGTTAGACTGTTGCCTTGTGTACATACCTATACATGCACTGGACTTCACAAGGACTTAGTGGACTGTGAATGAAGTGACACTGAGAGTGAAATGTGCATGTTGAGGAAATGTCAGGAAATAATTAACTCGACACACTTAAGCAACACCAGCTTCTATCATTGTTGGTTTATTTACCTACAACTGGGATGTCATGACAAACTGCTTCTTTCACTTATCTTATTACTTATGAAAGTTCACAGAGGGGCTGACCCTGCCAGACCTTTGTGCCAATGTGTCTGTGTCTACACCAAATACCAGTACCTACATGTGATATCCCCCTCTGTTACACAGTTAACCTGCCAAGGTAGATCTTTCTCAAGAGAGATCTGGAATACCTTACTGCTGAAAAAGTGGAAATTATCTGCTTAGTGGAACTAGCAGTAGCTGAATTTATGTTTGGATTGGTGTGCTTCATTTTTAAAAATTCTGAATACTATTATCCTGAAGGGAATTCTTTCATCGCAGGGGTTGAGATTAAATGATATCATTATTGGTATTTATTGTTATTATTTGTGCATTTCTGGCATTACACATTGGTGTACAAAGATAGGAGGGTTGAAATGTTCAGCAACTTGATGCATTCACTACCTCCAAGAATTTTCACCAACCACATGGTAGAATTCCCATTGCTCCTAAAGAGTATATACCAAGTGCAAGGGACCTGTCCTACCTTTAATTTGTCTCTGCTTCAATGCAGAGAAATGTAGTGCCTGCCTGAGAGAAAACAGCACTGCTATTGCTGTACTGCTGCTTAGCTTTTCTAATTTCACATATTTTAGTACAAGTAAAGCAACTTGTAAAATTGTTGTTGTAAAATTTTAACTGTTGCTTATTCTTTTAATCTTTGTTATGAGTAAGATAACAATACTATATATAAATATATATATATATATACACACACACACACACACACACACATATAAATGATTTACTAAAATTAATAAAGTAACCGTTTGAACTTGATTTGAACATCAGGGACTTTGTTATGATAATGACAATGTTACCACTGTGTATCTGATGACAAACTCTTGTTATTTGAAGCATCTATTATTTAGTTGTTATGGCTATACAACCTGTTCTTGAAAAAACACTTTCCATCAAGTTGAGTGTTTTAGGTATTCTTGTCTGTCTTTCTTAAACTTGTATGTGTAGAATACTTAAGCTGTAGGGTAATCATAGCCAAGAATTCATCATATTTTTATAAGTTGAAACTTTTTACCCCTAGAGAAGAAAAGTTCTGTTAAACCATATATAATATGGTAACATTTTTGTTTTTATTTGTATTGTGATGTAAACAATGTTGCCATTAATGGGAATACAGATATACAACTGCTGTAGAATGTCCAACCAAGCATGTGCACCTAGCACTACAATATGTTAACAATGGAAGAACACGCATAATAACGGGTTTTAAGTGACATGCAAGTATGTATGCGAGCTTACTTCCAGTGGCTCCATTACCGTCTGATACTGCTGAATTTAAGGAGGTCCTACAACACAGGGACAATAACATAGTTAGGAGTTTGCATTTTACATAAATCAAAATGCTAGTCATAGTAGATGTAGATATATATATATATACATACGTACGTATAAGAGTGAATAAGTAAGCTCTTTCTTTCTGTGGAAATATGGCCAGTCTCAGTGGAAAGTAGTGTTCTGCATGTACATGTTGCGTGTGAAAAATTGGCATCGACACTACATTTGGATTGACAATATTGTGTGTGTGTAGTGCAGCTACATTGCTGACCATTTTGCTCTGCCATGTTTGTTTCAGTTAACACAACTTAGGTGTGTCAGAAATAAAATCAAAATTTATTTTGTAATTAAAAGGTGCAAAGTGTGACATTAAGTTAAACCTTTAGGTGCTCATTATATCACTTGAATATAGTTGTACTCTGTAGACAGTTTGCTCTTGTTTTACATTTTTTTTTTATCCAATGTACTAAACATATGTTGATGTGTTAATGAAATGCCAAGACACGCCTTTATGAACAGCTAGCCAGGCCATGCGACACAGAATTTTACTAATTGAGTTTTAGAGAAGAGGTGGTCATGAAATTTAACTTGTTTTATTTCAAGCTTTTTAAAGAGCTTACTTGGTGGTGTTTGTACATTTTGGGTCATTTTATTTCTGTCTCCGGTGTTGTGCTGATGCCAAAATATTCTAGAAATGCTTCATAGGTCATGTGGGTGAGAGTGGCACACTGGCAGCAGATTTATACATCATTTCATAATTTATCTTTTAAATGTTTTATTATTTCTTCATGCATGCAAACACAAGTTCTCAACTTCAATAGATTTCTATTACAAAAACTACTGGTACCTTTAAATGGCTAGTACTCACTTTGATTAGTCCAGCTGAATAGTGTACATATTTTTGCAATGAATGCTGATTCTGTATGCTTCGTACATCTATATGAATAAAGTATGGATGTGATTTAGGAATTGATGTCTTGGGTTTTTATGTTGTCATGGAAAGATATAGTCTAATTTTAAAAGCATTCTTATGATGCTATATTTCATTGATTTTACCAAATATTCTTGGAAAATTTTCTGAACAAATATTGTGGAAGATTCTGTTAAGTCAACTATTTTAATATTTTCAAAACTGATACTCCTTCCAATATTGTTTTTTCAACATTTGATTGTAGAATTGTTTAGCAAGCCAAAAGTAAACTCTGTCAATCTAATTTAAAATATTCTTAGATTCAAATGATTGATACCATAAAACAAATTTGAAACTGATTTGATGTAGCAAATGTGCAAGAAATGTTTTTTTATCTGTTACCATATGAAAATCTTATAGACATTTTACAAAATATTTAAGGTTCCCAAAACAATAATTAGCAAAGCCAATTTTGTTTGGAATCTCTGATCATGGATTGAGACACAATAAAATCAGTGCATCTTACCATTTTGCAGCTGTACTTTCATTACAAGGACATGTCCTGGTAACTGGGTTACTAAACCATTTCTGTTTCCTCCAAGAAATAAATGTTGCCAAAATCAGCATAATAGTAAGAAATCACAAATAAATAAGAGGTTACTCAGTGCATACCATTGCACCTAAAACCTATCTGTAGTTTGGCCATTTGCTTGAACTATTAGCACTCCTTTTTCACATACATAACATTGACCCAAAACATGATGTTGTGTTGATGGACATAAATCTTATTTATTGACAATTTATCAGAAAAACTCCATTAACTCTATATGGATATTTGCATAACAAGAATTCTCACTTCTGAAATCTCTTTGAAGTGTCTTTAAGGATAATAAGAGGACACCCACCATGAGTTAACCAAATGGACAGCCTGTACTTTTTTTTATTGTGATTGAGCATTCTTTTAAGAATTTTAATAACATACATAGGTCCTGAGGTCTAGCCAAATACCTGCCAATAAAAAAATTACATGTAATGCAATACCCCAATGGATTGTTGATATATTGAATGTGAGGCTTGGTCCTTCCTCTAACTTTAGTGAATAAATTACGTAAAAAAAATTATCTTTATCAGATCATTAGTCAATGCATGAAAAAGATAGGAAGGCACCATTAAGTAAAACCCTATTTGAAAATGTTTATGATGTGTGATAGATTAACAAAAATATGTTTTTTTTCTAATGTGAAGTATAAATTACAGTACATAAAGTACCCTTTTATTACTTTAAATTACTTCAGAGAAAAACTTCATCAGCTGTGTTATATTATAAGAATGAAGTAATTTTATTTCAGTCAACAGCTTAAAATTGAAACAGTTTTTACCTCCAATATTTCGATGTCTAGCATAACATCTTCATCAGGGAATGAGGCTATTCAGGTGAATCGAAATATCAGAGGTAAACACTATTTCAATATTAAGCTGTTGACTGAAGAAAAATTCTTTTGAATTACTTGTTTTTCTGAATAATTGCATTTTTCATGTGGGCCATCTAAATCAGTACAGACTCTACAGTTGTACCTGAAACGGTTCCATGCTTTAGGCACAGAATTACGACCACTGCATGTAATGGGTTATGAAGCCCCCTCCTCTTTTCCACCTCCATTAGAAAACATCATTATTAAACCCATAACTGATGGAAGAAGAAATGTTGGTCCCAGGTCTTTAGTAGTTTTTTTTTTCTTAGAGACTAGGGCTATCTGGGCTCGGGGTAAACATCTCATGGGGAATTTCTATCGCTCATCACTGTCATGGAAGTAAAAATATATCGCTTTTAAATTTATGATCTTAGAATAATGACCAATTTTCTTTTGTTGTGAAGGAGACTTGAGATTTAGTTGATGCAAACAAAAAATTCTTCAACACCAGACAATATAATTCCTAACAAAATGTGATCAATGCCTCTTTTGTCATTCTATATTTCAAGTAAGATAAAGATCTTTCTCCAAAGGTATTTGAGGGCTTGGTCAGTCGATTATTCAACCCAAAAGATTGCCATCATACTTATATTTTCTTTCAAGCATGCTGCTCTCCAGGTTGGCCCCTTGTTAAACAAACAGATAAATGAAACCCAAACTGACAGATAGAATAATCCCATATCAAAAAAAAAAAAAAAATAAAATAATAATAATAATAATAATAAATAAAAAATGTTACTAATTGCTTACTTTTCCATTTTTTCTGCTGCATATCATTGTACGATAAAAAGATAAAACAAAATGTGCTTACATGCAATGAAAGATGTCCAGTAACACTTAAAATGCATTTTCAACAATTTACACAATATTTGCCCTCTTGCAACTTTTAAATAACAATAACAGGTTAGGGGAAGTAAAACGCAACTGGAAATTCTTACATACAGGAACATTTGATAATTATTTGATGGAGCATGCTGACATCTGTTGATTTTAACTTGTGTCTTCAAAGATTTTTTAAAAAATAAAATGTACCATTAAATATACCAAACAAATCATATTAAATCTTTCTAGCAAGAGGGATGTAACTTTACCTTGTTCTAGGTTTAAACAGTACCACAGATTAGTACACTTAAAAGCATTCAGTATAGCTAGACTGTCCTTGTAAAAGGGGGAATTATTGCCTTCCTGCTACTTTGGAATAAATGATGAACTGCCTTGAGCAGGGCGAATCAGAGGATTGTTTTATTTTAATTGGATGAAAAAGATTTTTGCTTTTATTTATTATTATTATTAATTTATTTTATTTTTTTTTATTAAGAATATCATCAACAATTTTTTGCCAGTCATGACATTCTTTTACTTTAATTAGATCCAAAGCTTTTTTCCTTCGTTAGTTTTTACAAATAGGCTGCATTTTTGGGTAAATCAGATGTATTACTACTATTTCATTTAAAAAATAGTTTCACAGGTAGAAAATATAGGGTCTGTCACAAAGACAAAAATCAAAATGGAACTTAGAGACAAAATATGCTGTAGGTAAGCCAAAAAACCAAGTTGTACCACAAATGTGAACACCGTGAGATCAGCACTGTCAATAAAACCACAGGAATCCACTCACAGATTGCAGGGGATTGCCACAAATGGTGACATCTCTGCATTCACACACCACTCTGGCATCATAAATGAGGCCACAATGAAGTGCCATTACAACAAGAAGCCTTTAAAAAGATGGAAAATAGTGAAGTTTAAAAACACATAATTTATTATCATGGATGCTTGAATTTATCTACCAATTGTGTATATTATGTGAAATAATACATCAGCCATGCTGGCATGTTGGGGATGTGTCACAAGTATAATATCTGGCTGGCAGACAGGGAGATGCAATTTGCTGAGCAAAGAGTCCTACAGATGTGTATCTTAAAAACAGACATGTTCCAGGTCAATGCACAGGCACAGCTGACGTTGACACTTTTGACAATTGCGTGTCATAAAAGTTAATGCATTATGAAAACTGCACAGCTTTGGGTCATCCTCCCTATGCATGCTTGTTACAAGAGCATAAGGAAATAGCAAACATTCATCTGCTGAATGCATATTTTTTTTGCAATAGAGATAGAGATATACAGTGAAGTGGCACTTTTCTATGACAGAGACAACAGTGGGGTAAAAGATGAGCTGCACCACATGGATTTTATTTTACATCATATAAATGTCATTTAAACAGCTGGGATAAAAGCCACTCATTCAATATTTAGTTAATTTATTCATTTATTATGCTCTATCATTTTTAACCAGTGAATATACAAAAAAAAAAAAATTATTTAGATCAATAGCAACCATAATGCTATACAAGCATTCTGGGTGGACCGTATTAATACATGAGCAAATTGACCTTTTAACTACATCATAACCCACATGTTATTGCTGACATATTAAAGCCCCTCTTTCGCAAAATTGAATAAGAATAACGGGCAGCCTGGTATCTTGAATGTGAGTCCCCTGAAGATGATTCAAAGTGGATTTAATATCCACAATGTGCCTACCAGTAGAGTAATTGCATAAAAATCTGTATCTCAGTTTGCCACTGCAACTGTTTGCAAGTGGAAGCCTGACGTAAACCTCTCTGATTTAAATAACTGTATTGTGTAAAAAGACAAGAGTGTTTCAGTGAAATTGCATTGGGGTTGACTGATTTAAAAAAAAAAAAAACTGGTGGAATAGTTCCAGTCTATTTTTTTTTTTTTTTTTTTTTTTGGGGGGGGGGGGGGGGGGAGTATCACATCTCAACAGACAGCCACAAGGCAATATGACTTCTAACCAGCCCCACAGCTCTGCAAGGGCCTTACTAATTTACAGTGGCAGAAGCGAGACGCAAAATGGATTGGACCGACTCCCTGTGGTTAGTTACTGGTAATCATACAATCTTCTAAGACATTACATACTATAGGTATATAACCATGACAACTGAACTAAAAATTTCCTCTTAGGCTTCAGACATTCATGTACAACATGGCAATATCTACCTTAACATTGCATGTCAATAAAGAAAAAGCCACACAAGTGTAGAGAAAAAAAGAAAAGTGGTGATTGATTACTCTTATTGCACACCAACTTCCTTTGATTCTTTAATCATCCTTTATTGTTTCAAGATCTAAAATTAAATATCCTGCCCACAGGCAGTGAACTACAAGCAATAGTTCCACTTTTATTGAACTACGCCTTATTAACTGGAGCATGAATTCTCCATGCCACGCTTCCCTAGCCATCTGCAACCATTGCTTGAACCACGACCCATGGCATTTTGTCATGAAAAGAACAAATACTGTGCTAGTTAGTCCTTCTTTGTAACTCACCACACTCAGCTTTAAGTACACACATTAGCAATATTAATCCTCCAGGATGCAATTTAGTTAAATTTGAATCAATACAACAGAAACAAGTTAGTACATCCTCTTAGTACCAGTACTGCCTTAAAAATTATTGCCCATGTTGTGCAGTATTGCACGCAAGCTCCCATCTTATCAATCATACATGTGGCTGCTCTTATTTGTACGACCGGTAGATGAGCGCATCCCACAAGCAAGACAAACCAGTTTTGATGTATGTGGTGGGAACAAAGAGTTCACAGTCCCTCATAATTTTAAATGGATCAGGTCAGGCAAACAGACAAAAATGTTAAATAATAAAAGATCTTGAGAAAGTTAACAAAGATCATCCCACATATCTAAAAGGAGCAAAGAACACCAAAGATAAGCATATCCCAAAAGTCAAATAATTATGACATCATGAGGCTATCATTATAGAATAAAAAATCACACAATGCATCTAATGACCCTAAAAACCCTGTCCTTGGCTCTTAGAAAAATACATGAATCACAATCTTGAAAAAGTACTTGGTACAATTTATTTTGCCATGTTTTACACCAATGCCATCAAACTTACTAGTTCTACAAGTGAGAAGCTACATCATTAAAGGTAAGAAAAAGTGATAAGAACACCTTAGGTTACCACAAACACGTCAGGTACTATGTCTGGTGACCTGATAAACGCTACTAGGTCACATGTGAAAAACAGTTACATGCTTATTATCTGACTCCACTGATTCAACTGCACATCTCTGGAACATCTACTTACACAGGTTATCCCTGAGACTAGAACTGTATTCCTTTCACCCTAAAAACCTCAATAAAATATCATAAAAATTGCATCTTCTACACCTCAAAAGGCTTTCAATTTACAATTTATTCATCAAAACATATCATTATAGCACTAGAGGGAAAATTCAGTAATACATTTAGTATGATCAGCAAATTTGTATCTCAGCAGTGTACAATTACACTTTCTCTAACAAAAAAAAAAAAAAAAAAAAAAAAAAAAAAAAATATATATATATATATATATATATATATATATATATATATATATATATATATATATATATATATATAAACAGACAAAAGTTGAAAATATTTGCAATGTAATCAATATTTAATAGCTCATCACCCACATAAAAACACAGGCAAGTAATGACTGCCCAATTTCCTTTAATAAAGAAGAGTTCAGCTGAAATTAGCCCATATTTATAGTTTTCTTCAATCTTAATCTATCTATTCTTTTTCACTTTTATGATCTTTTTTATTTATTTCATTATGTTTTTTGACATTTTACATGAAGTAAAATTTTGCCAGTTTAATATCTAATTTTTGGAAAAATCAGGTCAACAACTTACAAAAAATATGAGTGATGATAAAACCTTCATACCACATTTTGGACATGAAACATCAAGTAAGGATTAACAACTAGGAATACTTGAGACCAATTAAAGTTAAAACTAAATCTACACAATAACTTTAATGTAGCCCTTATGCAGCCAATATGGACAATAAGTTTCCATTTGTACAACATTACTGATTTAAAAATGAAACCACATTATTGGTACATACATTTTTATGACTGTAACATGTGTGGTTCCATCTAACAAAATGTAAGTGTTTGTCTTGAAAGACTCTTTTGATCTTCACATAACTGTCAAAATATCTGCCGCTCCAGCTTATTTCATACTCATATGAAAAACACCAAAATGCACACACAGGATAAAAAGGTGTAACTGGACGAAAGTTAAAGAGGGACTAAGAACAAAGCCTAAAACATGATTCAAAATGATGTTAACTGACAGAATTTAATTCCAATTTTATGTAACATATTTTCTTTTATGAGCATAGATTTGTATTAAGCGATCAGTTTCAGGAGGGGGTGAAAGTAACAGTAAATGGCTTTACAAGAGAATTATTTAAAAAAAAACTTGGACCTTAAACTCATGACATCTAACGATGTGTACTAGGACAAAGACTTAGCTTATACATCTGAATTTATGCATCTAAAAATAATACTTAAAGAGGGACTGCTGGAGCAGTATATCTTTCCTCCGCATGTCCAGAGCACTGCAATTTATGACCTTACTATTTCACAGATACCAAATATTGACATGCTGTCACTGTGGGATTCAATTAGTCTATTGTAATTTGACTAGAGGTTGGTAATGAATTTGTACAAGAGTATCATAAGCACAAAGTCATATAATTCATTTGTTGTCCTATCACTTAATTTCTCCCTGTAGACTTGTGCAATTGTGCAATGCCACACCAATCTGATTCTCCCTGGACCTGTCCTCAGACCACAGATTGCAGTGAATAGATTTCTCTGTAGATCTATAATAATGTAATTTTGACAAGTAACACTCTGCAAAGATGTCTGGCCTGGGGGACCAGTAGAACTGTGGCACACTGCAATCATCTAAAACATGTGATCCATGACATTTTCTACCTACACGTATTGTTTGATAACACGAAAAACCAACATTACTAATAATTTTCACTTTGTACCAAACAACTTAGCAGGGTAACCTTTAATTGAACAAACAAAAAATTCTGACATTATCATGAAAACTTTTTGGCTGTTATGTGATGTTATTTCTATTTTAGGCCCACATAGCCGCTAGTTATTTTTACTATGCCAGATCATCCAGCCATAAATTATTCCCGTGATGGGAAGATTCATCATGCAAAACACCTCTGTACCATGAATTTCAAATAACTACTCAATGTAACTCATTAGAAGTACAAAGAACTTTTCAGATAAAATGTTTTGTTTGGAACAATGTGAAGGGAAAAGTTTATGGCACTGACAAGAAGAAAAACCGTAAGTAAGTATTTTTTTAACTCTCCACAACTAAGACTTTGGTCAAATTTCATTCATTCATTATTTTCACAATTCCAAAACACAGATACTGAAGAATAAAGTACAGTATTTCTACTTTTATTCTTGCAGTTTTACATATTTCATAATTAACATTAATGAATAACTGCATTTGCTATTTTTCTAAATCATCAGTGAATAACCAATTTTAATTGTTAAAAAAAAACAGAAAAAAGTATTAACAAAATATAACAATGCTTTCTTAACAATACCTTATAAACAAGAGAAAGGAAACTAAATAGACCAACAATAAAAAAGTGTAATTGGTGGTTAACATCAACAATTGTGGTGCCTCTGCTCTTTCTCTTCAATTATACATAATTTGTTTTTTGACATGCAATATACATGTTCACCTGACTCTCCAACAACTGATGTCATGTCCGTCCTATTCATTAGTAGTCAATAACCTACCAGGAAAAAGTGTGGACATGAAAGTTTTGCGTTATTTGCTCCCAAGGGAAAACCATGGTCTGCACATATCAAATTATTACATTTCTATTAATATTAATACCATAGGCTACTTCAGGCAAGGGTGCAGACATAGTTCTCCCCTGGAGGGTAAAGTATCCAAGAGGAGAGTGACTTTATGCATGCGACAGTGAACTTCACACAATCACAAGGCAGCAAGTCATAGGACTGGAAACTGTAGAATTATCCATTTTTTCTCCTTGTCTTAACCTTGTACGCTCAGGATTTACAGAAATATTAATATGATACCTCTTTAAATGTCTTAAGGAAACCAAACTACAGTTAATTCAAATCATTAAACATGAATATATTCTAGACTTAGGTGTAATGGCACAATATTCAGGTGTGTCACAACTTCAATTGGTAGAATGTGAACTCCTTGGTAAACATGCTCAATAAAAGATCATTTTTATTTGACAAGTCTTTTTGTTTTAGATACATTAAATTAAAGACACATGGGAATGTTTGCATATAACTTAATTTAATGTCGGATTGTCTGGTTTATGTACACCATGATGATCCCAGAAATTTCATTAACTAATTATTTTTCCGTTCCTTTATCTTTTCATATTTAAAATGCTTTAAACTCAACTCCCTTCACTTATCAACTATCCCCTGCAACTCCCATTCCGCAGTAATCCTCAAAAACAAAACCAACCAGATGTTCACATTCTGCAATCCTCTATAAAATCTATGAAGTCATTCAATCTTTCCTCCTCCCTGTACTTGTCACACAGGGAGACAGTCTTGGTGAACTCCACAGTTTTTGTATCATAGTAGATCTCCAACACCTTGATGCTCTGCAAAGCTTTAATAGCATTCTTCAAGCACTCCATAGAAACACTTTCAGCTAAAACATAAAATTACATAATTTTTATAGCCTTCTCTACAGGTTATGCCCTCTTAACTGAAAAAACTGTCAAATGTAAATCTGATAAGTGTTTTGCTTGATTCACTCAAGAAGCATTATTTTAAGAATTCTATTGAAATAGAAATTTCATAAGAAACACACTACTTAACATCTCTTACCAAATTCTGCCACTCCATCTTCAACTCTGTCTAAGGCAATTTGATGAATAGTACCCAAGAACTCATTTTCTGAAATGCCAAGTTAATATTCAGAAACCACCCTTTTAAAACTAAAATCATCATGCAAAATGATGATTAAAAGATAAAATAAAATCAAAATCTGGATATCATTGTAAATAAAAATATTATCTCTCCTCAATCAGAAATACAAAGCACTACACTTGTCTATCAATTTTCTTATCACAGAAAACAAAGCCATCCTTTTGTTTCTGTTTTTACCTGGCATATCCTCTTTCAAAAGCCTGGTCAAGGACTGCACTACTATCCAGTAAGACTCAATATATGGAGCCAGGACAGTCAGTAAGAAGTTGAAGCGATTATAGCAGTCAGGTTCATCTAGAAGAACCTGAAATTAACACCAAAAATTAATGACACCACTTTTCTAATCCACTGCATTAAATAATACTGAAAGGTCTTGTGTATAAAAAGATTGTAAAAAGCACTTCAAAACAACTTGCATTCTGCAAAGACATGTTTCCCTTTTGCTTAACATTTTAGTTTGTGGTAGAGCACAGCAAGAATGTGACCTGATCAGTTGCTGCTTTACCTAACCAGTATTTGAAGGTCCCCACCTGCAATTTCTTAAATGCAACCTCTTCCTCCTCCTCTTCATCTGAGCTGTATTCATGCATCTTTAAACTGGAGGCAAACCTTTTTGCCCACTGCATTTCCCTGGAGTCAGTGTATGCAGAGTGGATGGAGGATTCCTCTTCTCTCAAGATTTCATATGTGATCAGCTTATCCATGGCACTGCTTAGCTCTGTCCCAAGACTTGTGCAAGGCTGTAGAAATGCAAAAAGCATTTTTTTCTATGCTACAGTAAAACCAGGATCTGTTGGATGAAGCTGTGCTAACTTAAGTTCCATTTACTCATCACCTTTCCTTAAGACTATTATCACATGTTATCTGAAAACTCTGACTTCATCTTATTTACTTATTTTATAATATATTTTTTTAATATTTGCATTCCAAACATAATATCAAGGGAACAATTAATGAACAAAAGTAGGATCAAGTTGGTAAATATTCATTGCTTAAGCAGTCACTTATCAAGGGCTGTACTGCAATGAAGACTTACTGGAACAAATAAAAACTCATACTGCAGCAGTGCACACAGCCTTTGAGCTTTCTCCATGACTTCATCATGAGAAACAAAAACATCTGTTGTAGAAATGTGGCGAATGTCAAGATCATCAGAGGCAACACCATACACTGTTGTGGCTGAAAATAATAGCAACAGACAAGATAAAACAAACACGATGGTTATCTGTTGGAAAAATGTCATGTCAATAAAATAATTAGACAAAACATCCATCATTTGCTGACGCTCATTGGTTTTCCAAAACAACATAAAAGATAAAGCAATAATTCAATTTCAGATGGTCAAAATACAATGAACTTCTTTTCTTTCAATAAAAATGCTAAAAAAACTAATGATGCTTAAAGGGATAATAACTCTTCGTTTTGGCCAAAAATGAATTTTCCTGGAGTAAACAACAATTTTCCCATACTTGCCAATGGTTAATGACTCCATTTTTACATTCAAAGTTAGTCCCTGGTTTTTTTCTAAAAAGTTTGGTTTTTTGTTAAAATCTCTTAAGAGATTTTAACAGAGTATAGCCATCAATGGTCTAAAGACAAGCTCAGATATCAGAATAATAGTTATAACTGCCGTTTTTGTGGTTAAACAGAATATATTATATTTCTATGAGCTATACACAATGTTTTTATTGTGAAATATAGATATTATACAAAGAGTTATTATCCCTTTAATAATCTTTATTTCATTTCATCAATTTTTATTATTTTTCTTGGCAGGCAAACTGACGAATTATAAAACCTGCAACCATATACCATGTCTCAACCATAAAAAAAAAAAAAAAATTAAATTAAATAATAAATAAATAAATTTAAAAAATAATAACATCTGTCGCTGCAGTGTCTCTGGATAATCCCTGTTTAATGTACTGCTTTCACAAACTCTGATCACCATAATTAGATACTATCCTTATTTTTTTATGGAGCCCTCAAAGACTAAATTTAGCTTCTTTCATCATTTCACAAAACAGAGATACAATAAAGAAACTGTGCCACACAAATTATTGATTAACTCCACAGTACAAGTGTCTAGAAAATGCCATATCCAGTCTTTTTGTACTCCAACTTATCAACCCTTCTGAAGAAATTCCCAAGTTATAAAAACTGATTTCCATTTTACATTGTAAATACATAACCGCAGCCTTTAAGGAAGCAGGAAAGCAAACCAAGTGTAAAGTATTCTTAAATGAAGAGCTATAAATTGTTCTTTAGGAGAATGTGACACTTGCATTAATGGTCTTTTGGTAATTTAAAGCTTCTTTTAGAGATATTAGGCCAAGCTATATCAACATCATGGCCAAATGACAAATGTGCTTTTATTACTTTTACAATTTCCTGAAGTACAATGTTCCAAACCGAAGTTCAGATACATGCACTCTTGTCAACTGTAAATAGCTTTAAAGAAAACCTTTTCTACAATCTCATATAATATCAAAATTGGAAATCCCTATTCTTGATAAATAACATTCAGGGAGACAAATTTGTCAAAACTGTTCAATTTCTTAACTTTTTATCCAGTTATTCATATGCTTCACAATACTTGAGAATAACCAAATCATTTAAATAATGTTTGTGTAAAACTCAAGTACCATATATTTATAGGACATGAGAATTTCTGAATATCCCACCTTTTTATGCTATATCAGCATACATCAATTAAATCATTGATCAATAGAACTTAAATTCATGAAGTATAAATAACCTAAATGGCAGCAACACACTTTGGCCTAAATAAAACGCTTTCTACAGATTAAACATATAGGAATGAAAATCATATGCTAAGTCAAACTCCTAATTGGGTAAAACTGTCAATCTTCATTAAATTAAATCATCAAAATATAAAACAGAAATTCATTTTGAAATTTAACATGTCACAAAGCACTGATTACACTTACAAGACCTTGCAAACAGATATCTTTAAATGATATAATAGTATTTGGCATGTTAACCAAATTATCATGAATTATGTCCAGGCCCTGCGCAGTAAGGTTTAATGAGTCAGAAACAAAATATGTTATTTTTTCAAGATAAATTACAAAACTGGGTTTTGAGGTGTTGTCACCAGTTACTGAGTCAGAGTGCAGATAAAGGGAGCAGCATTGTTCTCTTTTATAAACCCAATCATACTAAGATTCTTCATGTGAGCATTAAGGCATGTTCACAGAAAGACCAACTAAAACCAAGTATAGACTGAATGGGGCCATTCAGAAAAGAAGATTCGAGTATCAACTGGTCCAAAGCTCAAATATGGCCCTACATGAAAAGAAGACCACTTAATCCAGTAATGGTCTCCCTGCCTCACACACGCCTCCCCACGCATCTGGTCAAATGGAGTGAGAGATTTATTTACTGTGGCTGAGAGACCATTACAGGACAGTCTTCTTTTCAGGTAAGGTCCGCCATCCCAGATGGTTGAGGTAAGTTTGGCGTTAACAATTAAGAGGAACTTTCACACCAGTCACCAGTGACATTCCTGTCAGAGACCAATCAACTTTTATCCCTGCACTCAGTCAATCAGTTATTCATTAATTAAATCTTGTCAACAAAGGAGCATGCAGAGCAACTGTGGGAGAGACCTATTGCTGGGAAGGACTTTTTGACCAGGGTCATAAATGAAATGTTTCTTTCAATTTAAAAACCAAGATATGTACCATTTCCATATTTTTTTAAAAATCCCACTGATTGAGAAAGGTATTGGACAAAAATAAATTAATGAATTAAATTGTGTTAAGTGCCTCGATCATTTCTACCTTGCTTTGAGAAAGTGTCTTGTTTCTGATATAGTTGGTTCACTGGCATACATTTAATACATGCCTATTATACTTTCCATAAGGAAGACACTAATGGCTCCACTGGCGTAGTATCTGAGTTCAAATACATCAGGCAAGCAGGTCACTGGCTCAAAATACATCAACTCTGTGCCAATGCTATCCTCACTGCCAGCAAGACTGCAAAATGAAAAATTAAATCATCACTCACCCAGACATAAAAATATGTTACAAAAGAAAAGTAAATATTCACCAAAGAAACATACTTCTCTAGAATCACCTCAGATCACTTCGTACTAAATGCGATTAGTACTTCAGTTTAAAACTTCAAGACAGTATAACAGAGAATAACATAACCAAGGGACCAACCTGTCATCAGCTTGCACACTGTATTTCTTCACCACGTTGTCCCCTAGAACATCTGCCGCATACTGTATGACAGTTGGTGCCCTTCCAACAAAACCAACATCTCTTCCTCTGAATGTTATCTCCTCTTTCAGCCATTCAAAACTTTGTACAAGCTCTTCTAATCTTGCACCCTATGAATCAGAAAAGGAAATGCTGGATTTTAACAAAATATTAACATAAAGCAAAGATGACAAATATACACACAACTGACAGGAAGAAAGTAATTCCCATTCCTCCATTTAAACATTACTTGATACCTGCCATTTAACTAATGAAAGCTATTCACCAAATATAAAGTAATACAAAAATATGTTTTGGCACTCATATAGTAAACATTACCTAAAAATCTAATAATAATAATAATAATAATAATAATAATAATAATAATAATAATAATAAAGAATGACTTTTGTAAAATTTGCCCAATCATGCAGATTTTCAAAAAGAAATTGCCTTTTTATCAAACAAATAGTGAATTAAAATAAAACACGGTTTGGCATTAATAAAATGGACAATAAATGTGTTGAATAACAACGTCACTGGTGGCAACACAGGCAGAGACAATGTTCATAACATATACAGACACATTGTGTCTATATACAAAAAGTCACTATTCACTATTATCTTGTAAATCACTGATGTTGTTACTAATTATTTGGCCTCAACAGATTATTTTGTCTAAAAATCTCCCAGAAAAAAATAACATGGACCTACTCTTTAACATTTTGTTCAAAATATGTGCACCAAGTAGGTTATGTTTATGTTCCGTAAGTCAGTATGTTTGCAAGTTAGTTTGTCTGTTCACAACATTATACAAAAAGTTAAGGATAGATTATGATGAATTTTCAAAATAGATCAGAAATGGACCAAGGAACAAATGATTATTTTCTTGATACATTAACCTTTTTTTAATCATAGAATACCTTTCTGTGTTTGGTGACAAGCAGGAATGCCAGCATGGTAGTGCACATTATAGTGGAACTATTCACAAAAGCTGAAATTAAATCCTCAAATTCATTTTCAGATCTAATGACTACACCACACTGACTGAAACTAATAGCATCATTTGAAAGAGTTCTTTTGAATTTCCCTTTTATGTAAGATATAATATAAGCCTTAGGGCAAACGCTTTATACATTTACAGCTTCAAGCTGCTCTTGTTAGTTTTTATAGTACAATGATTGAGGAGAAAGTATTAACATGTTATGCATTAAGTCACAATATTTGCATTAACAAAGTCACAATATATGCATATGAAGCATTGCTCAGATTTTTTTTAAATCCATGAATATCTGAAATATCGAAATATTTTCAGGACTTACTGTATACTACATGCTGTGCCAAGTCTTTCACAGTCTGTCTCTGGTCTTCCACAACCACATCAGTTCCATACAAAGATGTCAAACTGCCAGACGGGCGTAACTTGCCAGATGACCTGCGTGCTCGAGAAAAACTGTTCCTGCGAGACTCAAGGTTTTCTTTACGAGCCTCCATGTTAGTGTATTGAGCAGACTGAAGATATTCCTACAAATAAAAAATCAATAATAATGAATTCCACTATCTTGAGTATGCCATGAAATAATTACAGTAGTAATTTATTAAAATAAAAACTTATGCACAGATTACATGTAAATTTTCAAAATAAAGAAATACAAAAAAAAAAAAAAAAAAAACACTGACCTTGAGTGAGAAAGGTTGTGCGAAGTCCACCCTAATGTTACCATAATGTGACATGAGAACTCTCCAGACAGCTTTCAAAGCTCCCCAGAATGTCTCCTTTATCTTTTGTTCACCCTGATAAATATTACATTTCTAGGCCTTAACATGCAGGAAATTTAATTTTAAGAAAGCTACATTGCATGTTTAAAAGCTCAAACATGATATACTTTTCTGGTCACTGATATTTTCCAAACTATGGATAATATGGATAATTATTCAATGTGGATTTCAAATCACTTAAGACATCATATAAGAAATTTAAAATATCTGAGTGTAAAACTCACCATCTGCTCTCTGATGAAAAAAGTACCATCTAAAATCTTTTCATAATTGATACTGACGGGAATAATGTAAGCATCTTCTAAGAGGCCTGAAAAACACAATCTTAATTTAACCAAAAAGTGTCCATTATCAGTGACCTTTTTGGTCTCAAATTTACATTAAAAGGTATCGATTTTTTCTACACATCCTGACCCTTAGTTATCAAAAGCTGACCCATGTTTCTTTAAATTTCCCTTACCATCCATGTATGAGTCAATGACTACAGACAACAGTCCTCCTTTGGGTGCAGCAGCCTTGCCACTCCTGGTCCTTCCTCCTTCAATGAAAAACTCCATATTCTGTCCTGCTCGTAAAAGCTCCTGCATGTACTGAAATTAAAAATTAGCTCAAACACACACTGCTGGTTCTTCAAATCTTTTATAGAAAGCTAACATATACAATATCTGACATGCTGTCAAGTTTGTGTGTAGATGCACATGACTTTGCACATAATATTTTGTCACTTACAGTGTGCAAAACAGCTCTGTACAGCAGGTCTTTCTTTCCTTCTACTTTGTCCAACTTTCTTCTTATAAAATAACCACCAAGCCCTCTCATGAAAGATCTGAAATTAACACAATGCATTTCAGACAATTAATTTTAGGGAATCAGTGTGTCCAAAAATACCCTGTTAACCATATTTAACTAGTATACAAACACATTTATTAATTAATATATGAAAAGACCAGAGATTTGATAAAACAATTTTTGTTATGCAACTTACATGAATACAAAAAGAATCTCACATGTTAATACCATAATTTCTTTAGCATCATGGTAGTACATGTATGCATGCAATTAAGCAAACTCACCCAAAAACCGGAATCATCAGGTTGTCCCCTGCAGCGACATGGGGCACCTTGATCCCATAGTTGTACAGAATAAAAGTTACAACTACATAGTCAAGGTGACTACGATGGTGGGGCAGAAAGATCAAAGGATGACTGCTCTAGAAATAGGCAATTCATTTTTATGTTACCATCCAAGAAAAAAATAAACAGATAAAGTACTGCATGAGAGTTCCAAATTACAAAATATTATTAGTATTTTTTGCATAACCCACCTTATAGAGATTTTCAGTTTATTTTCAGCTACTCTAGGTGTATATGTAAATATAAAGCAAGTACTCAGGCACAGTCAGCTCAAGACTCCTATCCTCCAATTCAAGCAGCTTACATAAACTGACTTCTGGCATAACCGAGCTATTTCAAACAATAAATGTACTTTAGCTTTACATAGGGGAAAATACAAATATTCAATTCAGTTGTGTCTGACAGATATCAACTCAAAGACTGTGTACTATGTGAGGTACCTCTGCAGCTTTCTGAACCATTTCCATCTGACCTTTGTGAACTTGAACTGTTGACAAGAAGTACCTCAGGACTCTGTGCAATACCCATGAGGTTAACCTGGAATTACACTCTGCCTTTGCAATACTCGAGGATATATGTTTTTTTTTTTTTTTTGTAACCTCTGATGAAAACCAAGAATTTTTTGCCATATATATATTGTCTTTAACATGGCATTCTATTTTATAAAATAACTCATAATATGCAATGAACATACTTAGGGTAACACATCATCAAGTTAACATGTGCATTAATATTTCTGACTTGTGATTGTCCTAGTAAAATAAATTGAAGTCTAGTTGTCTTGAAATAGTAATATTGACAAAAAACTAGCAACATATTTATGTTAAATAGAAATACACTTACTTGAGCAGAGACAGGGATATACCCGCTTTCATTTTACTAAGCAAATGATTAGCCCGTTTCATATGGAATGCAAGTTTCTCGGGCAACTGTTTGGGATCTTCAAATTCTTCTTCATTATCTAAGGAAAATGTTGTAGCTGCAAAAGGTATGACAAAAAATAAATAATAATAAATTATGAGTGCAAATAATTAATCACAAACACAGAGAACAAAAGAACTGTCTTATGCTACTGGTTAGTTATATTCAAAGGAGTTTTTTTGTTTTGTTTTGTTTTGTTTTGTTTTGGTAATTCATTGACAAATAATAGTAATTCAGATTCAGTTCTTGGAAGGTATCCAAATAAGTTTGTTTGGGATGAAGCATGGGCTGTACATGCTTTGGCCAGTTTCCCATTGCAAAATCCAGCACATGTAACCACAAGCTATACCTTCCTTTGGACAATCCTGCCTTGCACATGTATCAAGAGTGGCCTGGATTCTGTAAAAGAAAATTTCAGTAAGTGCATCAGTACAACTGCAGCATTACCAGTGTTAGAAATACAGAGCATTACATGTATGATGCCATCTTTCCCAGAGGCAATGGTAATGCCTATTTGTGGTATCCCATCCACCTGTACATGCTCTATAGACCAGAATCTCTCTCTTCATATCCCATTTTAGTTACATGCCCTACAGTATTTTTATTCTCTGTAACATTTTCTATTATCATGATATCAAAGTAAAAAGATCCCCCCAAAAATGTACAATGTCCTTATATGAAAAGACAAATAGAAATATTTACCTTTTACTTTTCATGACTTGTTTAGCTACGTCTGGGTAAGTGATAGACGACTGCGTCCTAGACTGCAAGGTACAGCTGAAGGACATGCACACTCTGGCAAGATAACCTTTCCTCCTCCTGGACAGAAATGTCAAGGTTTCATAATTACTACAATACCTGGTTATATTAACAAAATTAAATTTGTGACTTTATTGTATAATGTATTAATGATACTTCAAAATGAATCTAAGAAACCTTATTTTTTACATATTTTGATAATTACACATTAGCTGTGTATTCATGTAAGCTTACCTATATTCATCATATTCACGAAATACATCAGCAATATCTGGTTTTGATGTTGACTCCTGGTATAACCAATTCTGTCAAAACAAAACATATAGGAACATCTTTGATTTTCTTCCACACAAGAAGATACATAAATTAAAATTTATACCAAATAATCAACATACTGATTTCACCTCTTCAGTCATGATCTCAGTTTCAAATAAGGTACATTTGTTTGGTCAGACCCAAGAGACAATGACTGCATTCCCACAGATTTTAGATCGATCTATCCCTGTGGGGAGTCTCACTAGATTACTGTCAGCTTAGCCGGCTTACTAGTAAATGTCTATCCCTCCTACTGAAAGCTGTGCATGCTCGGCTGACAGCGATTTAGCACGAACCCCCAGGGAGTTAGGTCGATCCAGATGGATCGATCTAAATCTGTGGGAATGCAGTCAAAGACAAACTTGTAATCTGGCTTAAACAGTGCAGTACACACAACATCCACCTAGAAAATTTAATCTACTTGTATTACAGTACGGCTGGATTTATCCAGTTTGGGCTTATTAAATTTCTTAATATCAACACAGTTATCACATTTTGCAGAGGACTGGCTGATATCCATAGTCTACTTACCCTGCTGTTAGATAAACATTTTTCACAACATCTGCCCATAAACGGCCTTTGGAACTTATTGGTTTGAGGTGCAATGATAGGCATCACCTTAAAGAATCCCAAACTGGTGCCCAAGGGCTGAAAAAATGTCACAATAATCAAAACATATGTACTAGTACTCTGCATATCTATTTTGGTATTTCTATATTTGAATTTTTAATTGTTAAAAAAATCAATAATCTAGAGCTCAACAGTATAGTATAGTATATTATACATTGATTAATGAATCATCATGATGATCAATAGGATTGTAGTTGTTTAATGTTAAAAATGGTGCCCGTAAACTAGTAGCCATGCATTAAATATTGACATTTTTTGTATGACAAAAGGCTTAGTATTAGGACAGTTAGAGCGTCTTAAGCCTTGTAAAAACATTTATTTCTACTTGACTCATCAAATCATATTTTGTAAGCTGTTTTCTAAGAAAACTGGCCATCCAAATAACAGCTGGATAGCTCTCTGGTAAAAGGTGTGTGGTTCACACTACTGATTAAAACTGCAAAGGAGACTGGGGAACATTAAAAACTACATGTCTATTCAATCACTTAAGTTCTTAATTCAGAAATTTAAACCTCAATATTAAGAATGGACTGTTTTAATACTGTTTCAAAAGTGAACCTATCTGTGCCAGACAGTTCATTTAAACTGTCAAATGTACAGGCCATGGTGGCAGACTTACAACAGAGACTCCAGTGAACTTGTTCCTGTATTTTGATCTTCTCTGAGGAGGCTGTAGATTGTCTCCAAACTTGTCCTTCCATGCCTGCCTTCCAGCCTGCAAGTTGACAGACAGACCAGCTGGAGGTTCATAACCCTGCGTATTCTTTAAGTAAGGATTTCCTTTCTGTTCCCATTTGGCATACACTTGCTTCAGGTTATCAAAGTTCTCCATAATGGTAAAAATTAAAGGAATATTATTTACTCCATTTCCATGACATCCTCCATATTCTTATACACCCTCATTTGGAGGTTCTTTCATAGGCAGTGAAAGACATTTCATACCTAAAAGAAAATAACAAAATTTAGTAAGAACTGGGCAAATGTTCATTATCTTCCCAAGTAAGGTAATTTTAAGTGGTGTTGATGAAGGCCCTGACACTGCCACAAAAGACTGTGCTACACATGCAATTTTTAAGATAATTAACATATATTATTAACATATATTAACATATATGGTAAACTTTGTCACCTCCTTGTTCGAAAAAAAAAGTGATATTAAAGCTACTGGGGTATATTCAAACTAAACAAATAGGCATCACAATGGAAAAGCAAAACAGAGGCATGGAAGTCCACAACTTCAAAGTTTCAAAGCAAAACAGAGGCATGGAAGTCCACAATTTCAAAGTCTACTATACACTATTATTTTTCCATCATTTATCTGGCTTTCTATATATACATGTATATGTGCATATACTACAGTAGAATTCAATTATTAATCATACTGTGTGCAAGATGATGAATTTTAATGGAAAAATGAGGGGTTAATTGAAATATACACATTTTTAAAGATAAACTTATCTTACTGCCATACTAAAAAGGGCACATGCATTGTTCTGTGCATAGCCTAGGACGACTTTGTCTAGTTGTTAAGACTACTGAGTAACACAACAACACAACTAATACAACAACAACAACAACATCATCAGAATTACTACTGGTATACAGCACAAATTTGAAAGGGAGTCCATCCCACATCATGATGCTTTCATTAAGAAGTCTGCTACGGGTATGAATGGTCTTGAAAAGGGATCAACTCAGGACTCGGACCCACATTTTAAACATTTTTGTTATTCTTATTGTTATTATTAATAATGCAGTTTTAAATGCAACAACGTTAACTATTTACGTCTCATACACTTTTTCATTTGTGCCAACACTTACCACTAAAAAGCACATATATCATACAACCAATAACTTGTAAACATGTATAAAAACCAGCCGCGAGCACGGTGGTACATGTACCTACAACATGACTGATATAGACTACCTTGACATAGTTTCCCAAGGTTAGCGTGAACACCAGCGCTAAATAACTGCGCATGTGCAACAGTAAGCTCTCAAAGTATGGTGGCCCCAAATCTATAAATTTTAAATCCAATGATGATGAATATCTTTTAAGTATATATATACTTCAACTCTTTCTCAATATATTTGTGCATGAGTCTTTCTTGGTGTGTGCTCGTGTGTATGTGTGTGGGCACGTATGTTTGTAATTGTAAGGGGTTATAAACTTATATAGCCTACTATAGTAGGTATAGGCCTACTCTCGCTTATAAAATACGGCAATCTGGGCACTGTACATGTACATGTACACTGCCGTTGGCCTGTTGAAGGTACTTATGCTTACTTATCATCCAGATAAAAAAAAAACAGTTTTCCGGCATCTAATTATTCAATAATACATCTTTCCCGTGCTGACTTAAAACAATAAATATACCCTCTAAAATATAAAATATCGGCGTTTATATTTCTCGTTGCCATGTACCTATTGGTATGAGAATAAGCAACTCAAACCTTTAAGAATTTTGTAATCCCCTTTTTCTATCATCCAAAAATGAGGTTTTTCCTGCATCTAATTATTCAATAATGCATCAATTAATCTTTGTGTTGATTTACAACAATAAAAACACCTTGAAAATATAAAAGGTCGTCGTTTCAATGTATTGTAGGCCTATAAGCATATTGACAAATCAAAGCTAAAATCGTCAATTTAATTTTAACACCTTTCTATTAGGAGGTTAGATAGCAATCGGTACGAGGCGTAACGTCATCCGTGACCAAGATTTTATCACTAAAATTGGCATAGATTATCACGATTGTATGGGCTACACTTGTCCTCGTCGCATCAAATAGATATGTCCATTCCGTTTCATTTCTTTACCGTTGAACAAAAACAGTGCTCGCCTAGACAGTTATCGTCCACGACCATGCCACGTTGGGGCAGAAATCACCAAATAATCTCCCATTGACGACCATACTAAGAAATGCCTGCAAAACTGCATGAACAAAAGTACTGGGTGAAACATTTCACATCCCCATGGACAGCAGACACACTGACTTAACTCCCAATGGCAAAAAAAAAAAAAAAAAAAAAAAAAAAAAAAAAACTGTCATCAAGTTAACTTTCGTACGAGCATTACTTGAACATGTGCACCCCTCTATTTGTAAACAAACCACTGCACCGCTCAAAGCCAGTAGCTCCCTCCGCCAGAGGTCTCACGACTGCACCACAACTCTGCCTGGTCTTGAAAAAAATTGGCTGTAGTTTACACCCTAGCCCGCTATTTTACAGCAAAATTAGACCTAAAAATACGAGAGAAATGCCAGGAAAAAAAAAGAAAAATAGCACTGATTTTCTCTCACTGAACTACATTCGTATATAACAGTCAATGATTGGACAATTTAATGCATGGTTTCTGCCCTGAAAGTACTAGTTCAAGGTCATCGTCTACGACCATACCACGTTGAAAGCACCGGTTCTCGTCCGATCACCGAAGTTAAGCAACGTCGGGCCAGGTTAGTACTTGGATGGGTGACCGCCTGGGAATACCTGGTGCCGTAGACACGTTTTTGACATTTTATTCGTAGCCGATTTCAGTTTCTTTCACTTACCACTTTTTTTTCTTTAAGTTTTCAATTTTTTCCAAATCACAGTTGCGCCGTTGTCTTCGTCTATCAGTGCGTCGGGCCACGTCTGGACTAGGATGGAAGACCGCCTGGCCACCTTTACTTGTCCTTTTTAGCGTGGCATCAAACAGATGTGTCGATTCCGTTTCATTTCCTTTCCGTCGATCAAAAACAGTGCTAGCGCGGACAGTCATCGTCTACGACCATACCACGTTGAAAGCACCGGTTCTCGTCCGATCACCGAAGTTAAGCAACGTCGGGCCAGGTTAGTACATGGATGGGTGACCGCCTGGGAATACCTGGTGCCGTAGACACGTTTTTGACATTTTATTCGTAGCCGATTTCAGTTTCTTTCACTTACCACTTTTTTTTCTTTAAGTTTTCAATTTTTTCCAAATCACAGTTGCGCCGTTGTCTTCGTCTATCAGTGCGTCGGGCCACGTCTGGACTAGGATGGAAGACCGCCTGGCCACCTTTACTTGTCCTTTTTAGCGTGGCATCAAACAGATGTGTCGATTCCGTTTCATTTCCTTTCCGTCGATCAAAAACAGTGCTAGCGCGGACAGTCATCGTCTACGACCATACCACGTTGAAAGCACCGGTTCTCGTCCGATCACCGAAGTTAAGCAACGTCGGGCCAGGTTAGTACTTGGATGGGTGACCGCCTGGGAATACCTGGTGCCGTAGACACGTTTTTGACATTTTATTCGTAGCCGATTTCAGTTTCTTTCACTTACCACTTTTTTTTCTTTAAGTTTTCAATTTTTTCCAAATCACAGTTGCGCCGTTGTCTTCGTCTATCAGTGCGTCGGGCCACGTCTGGACTAGGATGGAAGACCGCCTGGCCACCTTTACTTGTCCTTTTTAGCGTGGCATCAAACAGATGTGTCGATTCCGTTTCATTTCCTTTCCGTCGATCAAAAACAGTGCTAGCGCGGACAGTCATCGTCTACGACCATACCACGTTGAAAGCACCGGTTCTCGTCCGATCACCGAAGTTAAGCAACGTCGGGCCAGGTTAGTACATGGATGGGTGACCGCCTGGGAATACCTGGTGCCGTAGACACGTTTTTGACATTTTATTCGTAGCCGATTTCAGTTTCTTTCACTTACCACTTTTTTTTCTTTAAGTTTTCAATTTTTTCCAAATCACAGTTGCGCCGTTGTCTTCGTCTATCAGTGCGTCGGGCCACGTCTGGACTAGGATGGAAGACCGCCTGGCCACCTTTACTTGTCCTTTTTAGCGTGGCATCAAACAGATGTGTCGATTCCGTTTCATTTCCTTTCCGTCGATCAAAAACAGTGCTAGCGCGGACAGTCATCGTCTACGACCATACCACGTTGAAAGCACCGGTTCTCGTCCGATCACCGAAGTTAAGCAACGTCGGGCCAGGTTAGTACTTGGATGGGTGACCGCCTGGGAATACCTGGTGCCGTAGACACGTTTTTGACATTTTATTCGTAGCCGATTTCAGTTTCTTTCACTTACCACTTTTTTTTCTTTAAGTTTTCAATTTTTTCCAAATCACAGTTGCGCCGTTGTCTTCGTCTATCAGTGCGTCGGGCCACGTCTGGACTAGGATGGAAGACCGCCTGGCCACCTTTACTTGTCCTTTTTAGCGTGGCATCAAACAGATGTGTCGATTCCGTTTCATTTCCTTTCCGTCGATCAAAAACAGTGCTAGCGCGGACAGTCATCGTCTACGACCATACCACGTTGAAAGCACCGGTTCTCGTCCGATCACCGAAGTTAAGCAACGTCGGGCCAGGTTAGTACTTGGATGGGTGACCGCCTGGGAATACCTGGTGCCGTAGACACGTTTTTGACATTTTATTCGTAGCCGATTTCAGTTTCTTTCACTTACCACTTTTTTTTCTTTAAGTTTTCAATTTTTTCCAAATCACAGTTGCGCCGTTGTCTTCGTCTATCAGTGCGTCGGGCCACGTCTGGACTAGGATGGAAGACCGCCTGGCCACCTTTACTTGTCCTTTTTAGCGTGGCATCAAACAGATGTGTCGATTCCGTTTCATTTCCTTTCCGTCGATCAAAAACAGTGCTAGCGCGGACAGTCATCGTCTACGACCATACCACGTTGAAAGCACCGGTTCTCGTCCGATCACCGAAGTTAAGCAACGTCGGGCCAGGTTAGTACTTGGATGGGTGACCGCCTGGGAATACCTGGTGCCGTAGACACGTTTTTGACATTTTATTCGTAGCCGATTTCAGTTTCTTTCACTTACCACTTTTTTTTCTTTAAGTTTTCAATTTTTTCCAAATCACAGTTGCGCCGTTGTCTTCGTCTATCAGTGCGTCGGGCCACGTCTGGACTAGGATGGAAGACCGCCTGGCCACCTTTACTTGTCCTTTTTAGCGTGGCATCAAACAGATGTGTCGATTCCGTTTCATTTCCTTTCCGTCGATCAAAAACAGTGCTAGCGCGGACAGTCATCGTCTACGACCATACCACGTTGAAAGCACCGGTTCTCGTCCGATCACCGAAGTTAAGCAACGTCGGGCCAGGTTAGTACTTGGATGGGTGACCGCCTGGGAATACCTGGTGCCGTAGACACGTTTTTGACATTTTATTCGTAGCCGATTTCAGTTTCTTTCACTTACCACTTTTTTTTCTTTAAGTTTTCAATTTTTTCCAAATCACAGTTGCGCCGTTGTCTTCGTCTATCAGTGCGTCGGGCCACGTCTGGACTAGGATGGAAGACCGCCTGGCCACCTTTACTTGTCCTTTTTAGCGTGGCATCAAACAGATGTGTCGATTCCGTTTCATTTCCTTTCCGTCGATCAAAAACAGTGCTAGCGCGGACAGTCATCGTCTACGACCATACCACGTTGAAAGCACCGGTTCTCGTCCGATCACCGAAGTTAAGCAACGTCGGGCCAGGTTAGTACTTGGATGGGTGACCGCCTGGGAATACCTGGTGCCGTAGACACGTTTTTGACATTTTATTCGTAGCCGATTTCAGTTTCTTTCACTTACCACTTTTTTTTCTTTAAGTTTTCAATTTTTTCCAAATCACAGTTGCGCCGTTGTCTTCGTCTATCAGTGCGTCGGGCCACGTCTGGACTAGGATGGAAGACCGCCTGGCCACCTTTACTTGTCCTTTTTAGCGTGGCATCAAACAGATGTGTCGATTCCGTTTCATTTCCTTTCCGTCGATCAAAAACAGTGCTAGCGCGGACAGTCATCGTCTACGACCATACCACGTTGAAAGCACCGGTTCTCGTCCGATCACCGAAGTTAAGCAACGTCGGGCCAGGTTAGTACTTGGATGGGTGACCGCCTGGGAATACCTGGTGCCGTAGACACGTTTTTGACATTTTATTCGTAGCCGATTTCAGTTTCTTTCACTTACCACTTTTTTTTCTTTAAGTTTTCAATTTTTTCCAAATCACAGTTGCGCCGTTGTCTTCGTCTATCAGTGCGTCGGGCCACGTCTGGACTAGGATGGAAGACCGCCTGGCCACCTTTACTTGTCCTTTTTAGCGTGGCATCAAACAGATGTGTCGATTCCGTTTCATTTCCTTTCCGTCGATCAAAAACAGTGCTAGCGCGGACAGTCATCGTCTACGACCATACCACGTTGAAAGCACCGGTTCTCGTCCGATCACCGAAGTTAAGCAACGTCGGGCCAGGTTAGTACTTGGATGGGTGACCGCCTGGGAATGGCCCATGACCCCCCTGGGTAGTAATCATAGTTCCTGGGAATCACGATGGGGGCGCTGAAGGGATAAACCCTTTGATCGTACAAGACGAGCCATGCTGGTTTTGTCAAAATTTATAAGCAGAATATCATAATATCCTTCTTTTTGATGTTTACTCATTGTAACAATAAAAGGCATTTTTCATGATTATATAAAATTATTTTTCTTTCTTTTTCGACAGTTTGTAGAGTTTCCTCTTTAGGTATTTTATATAACACACTCTTCTTCGATTTTAATTTGAAATGAAAATTTAAAAAAGAGAGTAAAATTAAATTGTACTTCTTTGTTTCTTACTGCGGTAATTTCATTTATTTCCTGTTTAATTAAATGACTCAAGTATGACAACTGAAATGTCTTCTTCAACACATCTTTATTATGGAAAAAATGAACAAAAAGTTACTGAAACAACATGAGTATTGAAAATGCACAAATATGAACAACAAGCATGTGCAACATTACTGCATTGGACAGAACATATTTGGTTTCTTTGGTACCAGTTGCATAGAAAAATCACTGAATATACATTTTGCACAACTAATACAACTGAAAATATTTAAATGACAGTATGTAATATGCATTTCCCACAATCTGCTCAACATTCTACATGGAAATAGAAAATAAAAACAGTCAAAAAAACTGACCGACTGTGATTTTCTCAATGATAATGCAAAGAAAATCACATTTTACAAAAATATATGTTTGATCCAAGTCTGCTGACTGGAATATAAGAATAATACACAGTTTCTTTGGCCTCTGTTGCATAGAAAACAGTACAAACCACTGCATACAAAATGTTTTTCACACAATCATTTCACCTTTGGTAAAACAAAGAAAAAAATCTTGTGGGAATTGATTGCTTGTAATACAACTTGTAATACAAAATACTGACAATGTAAAGAGGTTCATGTTTCATAAAATACATGGTTTGAGGAAAATCTACCTACAGAAATATAAAAAATAATACATATATACAGTTTCTTTGGCCTCTGATGCATGGAATTAAATACAAACTGCTGCATACAAAATGCTTTTCACACAATCTCTTGAATGCAACTAGTCATACAAAATACTGATTTCAATGTAAAGAAATTCATTTTCCTTACATACATGGTTTGAGCACTCTACTGACTGAAATATAAAAAATAATACATATTAACAGTTTCTTTGGCACCTTGCATACAAAAATACAAATCACTGCGAGTGAAGTCCAGTTAAAAAAAAAAAGAAAAGTCATTAGCAGTATTTGGAGATTTCACAGACTCATGGCATGCATTGGGCACAAAAAAGTCTTAGTTCTATCTTCATGTAACATTATAATTTGGGCACTAGAGCTGTGCCAATCTTTGGTCTACAAAAGACTTAAAATCCTCATAATCTTTAAAAACTTCCTTTTCAAATCCTGCTGTCGTTGACATTTTTGTTGTCGGACAAAAAGTAAAAATTTTTTGTTTGCTTTTGCTTGTTTTTTCCTTTGATGGTGTGTATCTCCTCCTTTTTCCACCACATTTGGGTACTTTACACAGTGCACATGGTTTCGATGATTTGTTTGGCATGGTAATTTTTGCTGGCAGTGGTGGTAGTGGTGCCTTGATTACGGGAGGACCTCCAGGCTGACAAATCACAGACGGGCCCTTTGGCTGAGAGGGGAGCACTATAAGAACAGGGGCATTTACAGGTTTTGGCTTGATGTCTTCCTTCTTAACTTTGCTTGATGCAGAAGCAACATCACCCTCAGTCTGCGGAGAAATGTCATTAAAATTTAACTTCCTCTTTTGCCCAGGCCTGATGCCTTTGATGAATGGTACTACAGGGTACTGCACCTGTGGCCGTCTAGGTGGTAAGAGCACCGATGGCAAGGTGTCAGCCTCTGGAATTGCTGCTTCAGATAACACTCGCTGATGGGTCTTGACCTTCGGCAAGGAAGTGGCGACATAGTTTGCTTTCTTCTCCTCTTTGGTCAGAAATGCACTGATGGATTTAGCATTTATATTCGGTAGAGGCAAGGTCAGACTGCACAGCATGGGGTCGTCCCTCACTCGATCTACTATGCGTTTGTAGTGTGCCTTGATGAGTGAAGACAATCTGGACGGAGAACTGGTGTAACACGTTGGTGGCTTGTTTTTCAGGATTTTTATGAGCAAGTACAAAAGCCTGGACTCCTCTGTGATTTGTGCCGCTTGTGCGTATCTCATCCAGCCAAATTTTGTTTTTTGAGCTGCACTGGACTGTGGAGAATCTGGACCAAGGCATCGACCAAAGAGGGTGTAACCCCACTTAGATTCGTATTTCTTGACAAAATTGGTTGTCGACTTATCATGATCCTGTAGGTTTGAAGCAGCGGTTATGATCTTGTTTCTAAGTGTCGGTGGCACAAGGTGCTTCCCATCTTCAGCAGCCAATTCCACTAGCTGCAAGGCCAGGTGTTCCACCTCTTCATAACCAGGCAGGTGTAAATGGCTGGGACCCATGAGCACATCTTCCAGCACTGGGTTTGACAGCTCTGTGACTTGCTCTGAGGTGGTGAAAATAGAGTATTTGACGTTTACTTCATCCAAAGGATCATTGGATTGCTCCTCCTCATCTTCTACGATGCCCTCATCTTCCTCATCATCTGTCTGAGCTCCTTCCTCATCACCATCCTCCCTTGACTGCTCTTCCTCAACTGTAAAGAAAAAATACAAGATATACTAACTTAAGACAATAAATTACAAACTAAAGACAAGAAATTTGTTCTGTAAAAAAGTGAAAAAAAAAAAAAAAAAAGAATATTACAGTACAAAGATTTTCTTTTTTAAAGTTCATTGCTTATTATGATTTACATTGAACAATGAAAATTAATTTGCTGCAACCATTAACAATTCATTCTATAGACTAATTAAATCATTACAATTCATGTGAAAATCTTACCCTTCTCCACATAGTATGATGCAGACTTGAAGTCAGTGGACTGAGCATACGCATACTCGATACCAAGCAACTCTTCTTCTTCCTCATTATTGTAGACCTCTGGGAATGGCATTGGTGCAGTGAAGTTAGGTTCAAAGAGGTGTTCCCTGCCAAACAAAACCTCTGACTGTTGGTTTAAGAGCTGCACTTGCCTGGGATCAGTGCACGATGACTTCCGCCCCTGACCACCTGCGACACGCAAGGACTCCATCCTGTGGTTCCACTGGGCAGCAAAACTGATCAGGTACACCTGGTGAAAAAAATTTTTAAAAATTGATTCAAGGATCAACAATTTCGTGATATTCGGTGAACTTGATTTTATAATTATGGATTCTTAATATTTATCAGAAAAAAAACCTTTAAAATACAGGTAAGTATTCACTGACAATTACAAAAAAATCAATCAATCAATCAATAATTTAAAAAATAAATATATTTTTTACTTGAAATGGCATGATGCCACACCTTTTGGAGGGGATAGCATTCACAAGGTGGGAATGTAGACCTTCAAGGGCATTACTTCCTCTACGACAACGGTACTTCTGCACATCTACACCATTGATTGACACCGTCTTAGTGGTTACATACAGCGGTATGCCAGGAGGATCCTAGAATATACAAATTGTGATAATAAAGAATAAGTTAAATGGAATTTGTTTTCCCCTTCTATTGGGTAATGAACGCATTCTGCAAAAGGAAACTATAAAGTTGTAAAAAGACTAGATAAAGTAAGACGTACCTGCAAACAGTTAATGTGCTGACTAGATCTTGCCCAGTGGATATCCACGGCTTCATGAGACTTGAAAAGGGGTATGCCATCTACGTCGAGTCCAGCTGGTCCTTTAAACTCGTCTATGATGGCTTCTACTGCACACACTGTTGCCTGCAAGTGGAATAACATTTTTATAAAATTTTTTTGTTCAGCAAATAAGTTTTAATTTTCATGAAAGGTATGCTTATTTTGAAGAAAAATGTTATGTAAATTATTGGTTTGTATGTCATGAAAAAGGCTGAAGTGAAACATACCTCTACACCACGTGTCACTCGCCGTACATAAGACTTGAACTGGTGAGGCTTGACAAAGGCAATCATCTCAGTGTCAGAGTATTTTGAGTACATCTGCTCATTGCCTGCCCGCACTGCCTTGACCAAATGTAGCAGGTCAGCCTTGTTGAATGCCAATACTGCTCCTGCAAGGGCGCTCATGAACACACCATACTTCGCATGACTCTGCTTTATCACGACACTGTCCCATCTGTGGAGCCAGTGTCGGATATCCAGTCTGACAACCATGCCCTCCTCAACCCAGTCTGAGAACAATGTCTCATAAAAGGATTCTCCACCATCCCTAATATTCAAATAAGACAAAATATATAAATAAATAAAACAAATCATTCTCATTAAAAAAAACTTACCATAGAATAATTTTTCTAAATGGATTAAAACCACTTAAAAATTAATGGGTAAAGGACATTTTTTCTAAATAAATGGTCTTCCATTCCTATCATATTAATGATATTTGCATTGAAATAAACACGAACAATGATGCTTAACTAGTAACATACCTGCAACAATTATTGTCTGTGTACAGAACTCGTGGGGCTGGAGCATCAGCACGCTTAAAACGCTCAATTAGTCCTCGAGCCATCCTCCTGTAACACTCCTCGGACTCGGAGGCTACAACAACTGTGGTGAGGAACTGGCCCCATTCATTTAATATGCTGGTCACATACTGCAGTGATCCACGTCCATCACCATACACTTTCTTGAGTATCTAGGAGGTTAAAAACAAGAGACATGTTAAGTAAATGAGTATAAATTTCACTGAAATAAATTTTCTGGAATAAAAAAAAAGGAAACTTTTTCTCTTAAAACCACACTAACCTGTTTAGTGCCATCAATACAAAGGATTTCTCCTGTGGTGCTGAGTATGGAGGCCCTGTATTCTGGAATTTTTTCCATTTCCATCACCAAGTGGGCACGTCGCAGGACACGAGATGAAGGAAGTGGAGTCTGAGCCATTGGTGGTATGTAGCTCCCGGCTTTCTTAGTGTACGACAGGATGCTGCTTCTGTCCATATGACCTTGATACAGCAGAGTCTGGTACATCCCTCTTCTCTCCATGTACCACTGGTCATGTTGGTGCTGTACCAGTCTGTGCACCTTGGTCATTGACACAGCATTCAGCCTGTCAGACAAAATCACAGCTATGTCCTTATCTATAGCCCTTTTTCCACAGATGACAGCTGGAAAGAGACTGCGGACTGCCGGTGACAATTTCATCATAATCCGAGGGCTGTAACTGTGAAAAGAATACTGGGTTTCCTCATTTTCTCCCCTCTGCTGACGTGCATTTTTGCATGGGTAGCAAACCAGCCTTTCCGTCAAAAGGGTATAAAAACTCCGCATTCCACACACCTGCCTGGCAGTTGACCCAAAGCCATGCTTGGACAAGAAACTTCCAGGTGGAGCAGGACAGTCCTTATTTGGGCATGGTATCTTGGCCTCCATGACCCCTACTGGTCTCCAGAATATCACAGGCGATGTGAAGAAGGCATACATTGAGGGCAGTGATGCCTTAATAGAAATTGGCATTGGTGGTGGGTAAAAGTTGATCTTTTTCTTAAGAACCCTCTTATACACAACTTCCCCACTGGCACTTCTGTATGGTATTGGTGCAGTAAAAAGTCCATACTCATCATTTTCCTTGAGCCACTTGATGTTAGGGTCTGGGCTTCCCTCCCACGACCTCTGCCACCCTTCCAATGCAGGGGCCTCTGGATCAGGGGTGAACTCCGCAGTGATCTCCAGCTCCTTTACAGAGGTCAGGTGGGTAGATACCTGGCTCTGCTGTAATGCTTCCTCTAAAAGTAACAAATATATAACATCGAGTCCCTGTCTAATGGGATATGTGCTGGATATGGGATACCTGGTGTATTATGCATTACAGTCAGGGTATAATAAAGTCAAACTGTAAAGATAATGTTACAATTTCAAGTTGCATTCTTACATTATTTAACTCTGTGTGTTATGTGAAGACAGCCTTATACATCTGCAAAGGTTAATCATTTTACCTGCTTGTGTCAACAGAATGGAATCCTCAACATATCCAGGATCTTCCTCCATCTCTTTTGCCAACATCAGTGATCTTTCTGCTCCCTCAATATCTTTAGCTTTCTGTAATTAAATTTACTGTGTGCTAAGTATAGGCACTAACAACATGAATAATCTGAGATTAAAACAATAAATAAAGACATCATTTGTAAGGAAAAGACTTTTATAGCAGCATTAGTCATAAATGGGAACAGGGGTATATTTACATTGAAATAAGTGGAAAAAAGCATAAAAAACATATGATACCTGTAACTTTCTCTCCAGGTGAATGTTCACAGCAGGAAATTCTTTCACCAAGTCCAGCAGCTGCTGCTTCTGCCATTTGATCTGCATATTGGACTCTCCCTTCAGACAGTATTCAGCCAACAGCCAGACCACCCATCCAACATCATTTTCAAGGAGCCACTTGTAAGACTTGCCCTGGAATTTCCCAAATGTCATGACTAGCATAAGCCGCCACTGGTCATTGCCTAGCTGGCGGGCTTTTGCTTCTGCACTGGCTGGGTCTAACCACAACTGGTCTAAAGCAGACTCTGGGCGGAATGCTTTAGCTTCTGGGGTGGATTGTAGCATAGCTTCTCCTGGCTTGTACATACGAATGGAGGGGTAGAGGTGCTGCCGTGCGTGGCTCTCGAGGTGCCCCTTCTGATTAAATGTCTTGGAACAGTGTGGACAACTGTAAGCTTTAGCCCTCTCCTCATTGTGTATTAGCTGCATGTGTCTATTTAGATTAGCTTTGAATCTAAAATACTTAAGGCATACACCGCACTGGAACTGTGTTTTACTGCTGGGTTCCATATTTACTGAAAACATAAAAAAAGTCTACTAAATACCCAAAATACTGCTGTAATGTTAATTAGTTGCATATATATGTATATATACACATATATAAGCACAAGTCATCGGGAAAATATTTTAATAAAGTTTTTAAACAGAACACTGTGGCATACTACCCCCCCCCCCCCACCCCGGCGATTAAAGATAAAGGTATTAACAGGTCACTATGAGCTTTATTTGAATGAATTAAAGTTTAAATACCAAACAGTACATGTTGCGAAATGTATACACTGGCCAAGTGCCGGTACATGCAAAACGCCATACTAATTCAGTTTTGCGGATCAATACTAAGTAAACACAAAAAGTACAGCTGCCGGTATTTTCAAAACGGCAACAAATATGTGGTCATATCTTACCTTGAATAAATCCTTACTGCACCCGGAATTGAAAATATGCACTATGGCCTAAATGGCATCAGCATCGAATGAGAGAGATTCGACAGAGATTTCGAAGCGGAGAAACATGAGGCACCGCCATCTTGCCTTCTTCTTCACGATCTTTGTTAATTAGAGATTGTTTTACTCTAAGCCAATCGTTGAGCCCTGTTGAGGACGAGGACTGCTCAACAGACCAATCAGACGAGGGGCAGGCTGCTCAACAAAGCTCAATGATTGGTTGGTCGAGCCTAAGTGTTACTACTTGGCTGGGTGAGCGCCTGGGAATACCTGGTGCCGTAGACACGTTTTTGACATTTTATTCGTAGCCGATTTCAGTTTCTTTCACTTACCACTTTTTTTTCTTTAAGTTTTCAATTTTTTCCAAATCACAGTTGCGCCGTTGTCTTCGTCTATCAGTGCGTCGGGCCACGTCTGGACTAGGATGGAAGACCGCCTGGCCACCTTTACTTGTCCTTTTTAGCGTGGCATCAAACAGATGTGTCGATTCCGTTTCATTTCCTTTCCGTCGATCAAAAACAGTGCTAGCGCGGACAGTCATCGTCTACGACCATACCACGTTGAAAGCACCGGTTCTCGTCCGATCACCGAAGTTAAGCAACGTCGGGCCAGGTTAGTACTTGGATGGGTGACCGCCTGGGAATACCTGGTGCCGTAGACACGTTTTTGACATTTTATTCGTAGCCGATTTCAGTTTCTTTCACTTACCACTTTTTTTTCTTTAAGTTTTCAATTTTTTCCAAATCACAGTTGCGCCGTTGTCTTCGTCTATCAGTGCGTCGGGCCACGTCTGGACTAGGATGGAAGACCGCCTGGCCACCTTTACTTGTCCTTTTTAGCGTGGCATCAAACAGATGTGTCGATTCCGTTTCATTTCCTTTCCGTCGATCAAAAACAGTGCTAGCGCGGACAGTCATCGTCTACGACCATACCACGTTGAAAGCACCGGTTCTCGTCCGATCACCGAAGTTAAGCAACGTCGGGCCAGGTTAGTACTTGGATGGGTGACCGCCTGGGAATACCTGGTGCCGTAGACACGTTTTTGACATTTTATTCGTAGCCGATTTCAGTTTCTTTCACTTACCACTTTTTTTTCTTTAAGTTTTCAATTTTTTCCAAATCACAGTTGCGCCGTTGTCTTCGTCTATCAGTGCGTCGGGCCACGTCTGGACTAGGATGGAAGACCGCCTGGCCACCTTTACTTGTCCTTTTTAGCGTGGCATCAAACAGATGTGTCGATTCCGTTTCATTTCCTTTCCGTCGATCAAAAACAGTGCTAGCGCGGACAGTCATCGTCTACGACCATACCACGTTGAAAGCACCGGTTCTCGTCCGATCACCGAAGTTAAGCAACGTCGGGCCAGGTTAGTACTTGGATGGGTGACCGCCTGGGAATACCTGGTGCCGTAGACACGTTTTTGACATTTTATTCGTAGCCGATTTCAGTTTCTTTCACTTACCACTTTTTTTTCTTTAAGTTTTCAATTTTTTCCAAATCACAGTTGCGCCGTTGTCTTCGTCTATCAGTGCGTCGGGCCACGTCTGGACTAGGATGGAAGACCGCCTGGCCACCTTTACTTGTCCTTTTTAGCGTGGCATCAAACAGATGTGTCGATTCCGTTTCATTTCCTTTCCGTCGATCAAAAACAGTGCTAGCGCGGACAGTCATCGTCTACGACCATACCACGTTGAAAGCACCGGTTCTCGTCCGATCACCGAAGTTAAGCAACGTCGGGCCAGGTTAGTACTTGGATGGGTGACCGCCTGGGAATACCTGGTGCCGTAGACACGTTTTTGACATTTTATTCGTAGCCGATTTCAGTTTCTTTCACTTACCACTTTTTTTTCTTTAAGTTTTCAATTTTTTCCAAATCACAGTTGCGCCGTTGTCTTCGTCTATCAGTGCGTCGGGCCACGTCTGGACTAGGATGGAAGACCGCCTGGCCACCTTTACTTGTCCTTTTTAGCGTGGCATCAAACAGATGTGTCGATTCCGTTTCATTTCCTTTCCGTCGATCAAAAACAGTGCTAGCGCGGACAGTCATCGTCTACGACCATACCACGTTGAAAGCACCGGTTCTCGTCCGATCACCGAAGTTAAGCAACGTCGGGCCAGGTTAGTACTTGGATGGGTGACCGCCTGGGAATACCTTGTGCCGTAGACACGTTTTTGACATTTTATTCGTAGCCGATTTCAGTTTCTTTCACTTACCACTTTTTTTTTCTTTAAGTTTTCAATTTTTTCCAAATCACAGTTGCGCCGTTGTCTTCGTCTATCAGTGCGTCGGGCCACGTCTGGACTAGGATGGAAGACCGCCTGGCCACCTTTACTTGTCCTTTTTAGCGTGGCATCAAACAGATGTGTCGATTCCGTTTCATTTCCTTTCCGTCGATCAAAAACAGTGCTAGCGCGGACAGTCATCGTCTACGACCATACCACGTTGAAAGCACCGGTTCTCGTCCGATCACCGAAGTTAAGCAACGTCGGGCCAGGTTAGTACTTGGATGGGTGACCGCCTGGGAATACCTGGTGCCGTAGACACGTTTTTGACATTTTATTCGTAGCCGATTTCAGTTTCTTTCACTTACCACTTTTTTTTCTTTAAGTTTTCAATTTTTTCCAAATCACAGTTGCGCCGTTGTCTTCGTCTATCAGTGCGTCGGGCCACGTCTGGACTAGGATGGAAGACCGCCTGGCCACCTTTACTTGTCCTTTTTAGCGTGGCATCAAACAGATGTGTCGATTCCGTTTCATTTCCTTTCCGTCGATCAAAAACAGTGCTAGCGCGGACAGTCATCGTCTACGACCATACCACGTTGAAAGCACCGGTTCTCGTCCGATCACCGAAGTTAAGCAACGTCGGGCCAGGTTAGTACTTGGATGGGTGACCGCCTGGGAATACCTGGTGCCGTAGACACGTTTTTGACATTTTATTCGTAGCCGATTTCAGTTTCTTTCACTTACCACTTTTTTTTTCTTTAAGTTTTCAATTTTTTCCAAATCACAGTTGCGCCGTTGTCTTCGTCTATCAGTGCGTCGGGCCACGTCTGGACTAGGATGGAAGACCGCCTGGCCACCTTTACTTGTCCTTTTTAGCGTGGCATCAAACAGATGTGTCGATTCCGTTTCATTTCCTTTCCGTCGATCAAAAACAGTGCTAGCGCGGACAGTCATCGTCTACGACCATACCACGTTGAAAGCACCGGTTCTCGTCCGATCACCGAAGTTAAGCAACGTCGGGCCAGGTTAGTACTTGGATGGGTGACCGCCTGGGAATACCTGGTGCCGTAGACACGTTTTTGACATTTTATTCGTAGCCGATTTCAGTTTCTTTCACTTACCACTTTTTTTTCTTTAAGTTTTCAATTTTTTCCAAATCACAGTTGCGCCGTTGTCTTCGTCTATCAGTGCGTCGGGCCACGTCTGGACTAGGATGGAAGACCGCCTGGCCACCTTTACTTGTCCTTTTTAGCGTGGCATCAAACAGATGTGTCGATTCCGTTTCATTTCCTTTCCGTCGATCAAAAACAGTGCTAGCGCGGACAGTCATCGTCTACGACCATACCACGTTGAAAGCACCGGTTCTCGTCCGATCACCGAAGTTAAGCAACGTCGGGCCAGGTTAGTACTTGGATGGGTGACCGCCTGGGAATACCTGGTGCCGTAGACACGTTTTTGACATTTTATTCGTAGCCGATTTCAGTTTCTTTCACTTACCACTTTTTTTTCTTTAAGTTTTCAATTTTTTCCAAATCACAGTTGCGCCGTTGTCTTCGTCTATCAGTGCGTCGGGCCACGTCTGGACTAGGATGGAAGACCGCCTGGCCACCTTTACTTGTCCTTTTTAGCGTGGCATCAAACAGATGTGTCGATTCCGTTTCATTTCCTTTCCGTCGATCAAAAACAGTGCTAGCGCGGACAGTCATCGTCTACGACCATACCACGTTGAAAGCACCGGTTCTCGTCCGATCACCGAAGTTAAGCAACGTCGGGCCAGGTTAGTACTTGGATGGGTGACCGCCTGGGAATGGCTTATGGGGCCACCATGTTGGTTTGCCCGTTCATGATCATCCTGCCCAAAGAATGAAGAAAAAGCGCACACTATACAAATTGTCTTCTAGTATAGCCCACATGGGAAATAAATACTACTGATAATTGTCAGTGAAAGTACTTTTAACTTTCCATTATTTTTCATGCTATTTTCTTCAGTTTCTTCCACAATTTATGTTTTATATTTAATAAGATCATTTTATATATTTTCTTATATACCAGTGCATTTAAATTTAATTTCAGAATGAGATGTTGTAAATGTTTAAGAACTGAATTATATTCCTCATCTGTCATTTAAACAAGAAAAAAGAACACACAATTTAATCACTTCATATTTTATTAATTTCCTCTCCATTTTGTTTGTTGTGTAGACAGACACTGTCAGAGAAATGCCAATCACACATTAGCGTTTGCATTATAATGAAAATGATACAGACTGCCTCAACGACAATATAGTGAACATCTTATTTACTTCAAAAATTTTTCTGAATTATAATTTCTTTTCAGTTATAATAGAAATGAGGGTATTGAAATTTATGAAATTTATACCATCTATAAAGAGTATATTATTCCTGGAATTCAGGAGACAAAGTGACAACCTGGTGTATAATCTTAACAAGCAAGAGGAAATATATACATTTGTCACAATCTTAAATATATCCATTTCTAGCTAAACATCTATCTTTGCCACAACTTCAAAATACGCTAATAACAATATATTGTAAAAAAAAAGTTATTTAACTAATAAGCACCCAAGTTCTGAAAGTTATCAACATATAATCATAACATATTTGACACAAATCAGTATCGTTTTCATCATTATATGAAAAAGTAATTAGATCCTGATCATCCCAGCTCTCAGTAACAACTTAAGTACAAGAGTGTATTCTTGTAACTGACAGTGCTGAGTAATATCATATCAAATTCATTTGTCAATCAATATCTATCCAATCATTATATTACAGTTTAACAGCTACATATAAGTTGACATCTCATGAATGTCTTCTGCTCTTCATCATTATTTTGAAAACAATACACTGTATGGAAGAAAGCAAAAAAAAAAAAAAAAGGCATGAAATTCCTGAGCAGTAAACTAAAAGCTGACAGGGCTAAAACCACAATCTCAAAGCATCATAGGGTGACAATCAGCCATTTGCACCTTTCTTTTTATGAATGAAAGATTAACTACATTTGTTGCTGTTTTTTCTTTTTTCTAACTCCTTGTCCACAACCTCCTTAAAATGCTCAAAATTGTGAAAATTCATTTTGTCAAACCCTGGAGTGGTGGATTTTCCAGTTGCTGGACAAAAAGTAAAAAGTTTCTGATTGCTATATTGTGTTTTGTCCTTGGATGGGGTGTACCGTTTCCTCTGTCCACCACATCGTGGTACTTTACAGGCCGAGCAAGGTTTGTCCGACTTGTCTGGCAGGAAAGGTTTGGCACGAGGTGGTGGAGCAGGTGCTGGTTTAAAGCCGAAGGGCAAGCCTTGGATAGTGGATGCTCCTGGGGAGAAAGTTATCGTCTTTCCTGCTGGCTGTGCAGGCACCACCAACAACACAGGTGCACCTAATGACTTCTTAGGGCGCAATGGTGGTGGCACAGGTGACAAAGATGAAGCTTGTGATAGGCCACCAGCCATCTCTGACATCTCACCACTTTGAGCAGAGGCCTGCTTTACTGTTGTTTTTTTCAGTGGCTGGGGTTCATCCAAGTCCAGCTTCCTTTTCTGGAGGGGGCGCTTCCCAGTGACCAGAGGAATGTCTGGGTAACTGATTTCTTGATGAGAGGGTGGAGGCAAACAAGGTGGAAGGTTGTCAGCATCAGGCATCGGTGATTCAGATATCACCCTCCTATGACTGGTCACTGAAGGCACTGTTGTTGAGAAATAATTGGCCTTTTTCTTTTCCACTAAGAGAAAGCTGCTGATAGACTTGGCATTAATGTTAGGCAGAGGTATATTTAAGTTCCTTAATATAGGGTCATCCCTAACTCTATCCACAATTCTCTGATAGTCTCCTTTGACTCTATTTGCCACCTTGGAGGGGGAACTCAGGGTGTTAACTGGAGGGCGATTCTTTATCATCTTTATCAATATATAAATGAGGCGAGATTCCTCGGTAATACTTGCTGCCTGGGCATACCTCATCCACCCAAACTTTGTTTTCTGGGCTGCACTACTCAAGGGGGACTCAGGGCCTAGGCACCTGCCAAAGAGACTATATCCCCACTTTGACGTGTACTTTCTGGTGAACTGTGAGTACGACTTGTCATGCTCATGGAGAGCCAGTGCAGCTACTCTTATTTCTTCCCTGAGTGGTGCTGGGATAATGTGTCTGGTGCTATCATCAGCAAGCTGTAAAAGCAACACAGCCAGATTCTCAACCTCCTCAAAACCAGGTAGATGGAGGTGTCTAGGTGCCATGAGGACATCCTGCAGAACTGGACTGATCACCTATAATACAATGATAATAATAGATCTATTTTGAGTCTAAAATCCATAAAATTTTTAGTAGACTGTACAACATAAAATTTATAAAAATTTAAAGATAAAAATTATTAAGATGAATACATAAAAAAAAAAAAAAATTAAAGTTTGACTACTTAACAGTATTTGAATTACAAAAATCATTTGTAATGTAAATATTTTTTCAAAACATGAACAAAAGTCAAAAGTAAGACATCTTAAATATGTGCGTTTTCGATTCCTTTTTTAAATGATTCACGTGCTTCTATTTTCTAAGGTAAATTGGCAGTTCATTCTACCCATGCAGCTATACAAAATGCTATGTCACCATATGTACCTCATCTACTTTTTCTGCTTGTGTTACAGAGGTGTGCGACTTGCTGATGTTGTTGATTGGGTCTGTGTCCTTTAGATCCAATACTACCCCCTCATCCTCCGATTCCTCATCACCTTCACCACTATCTTCCTTCTCTTCTTCTTCTTCTTCCACTTCTCTGGACTGTTCTTCATCAACTGCAAAGTTAAAAAGAGGATGAACACTAATGACAAATAATAAAAGCTAGTCAAATGTGTTGCAAATAAATATGATAACAGATGAAGCCATTTCAATGTTTTTTTTTTTTTTTTGCATAACAAAGTAAATTTGTTCTTTCATGCATAATATTACATGTAAAATAATTGGTAAATATGTATTTCACCTTTCTGTACATAGTACTCTTTGGAGTGGAAATCTGTTGACTGGCAATATGCATATTCAACACCTAGTAGCTCTTCTTCTTCAGGGTTTTGATAACTGTTAGGGAATGGCATTGGAGCAGCAAAGTTTGGCTCAAATAAATGATCCTTCCCAAACAAAACCTCAGCTTGCCGATTTAGGCGCTGTATCTGTCGTAAATCAGTGCACAAAGTTTTTCTCCCCTGACCTCCAGCTACTCTGAGTGCATCCATCCGTGCATTCCACTGCACCGCAAAGCTCATGAGGTATACCTACAAAACATACAGAAATTCAATGCACAGTTCTAGTGTGAGGGAAAAATCAGATGGAATATGTGTGGATAAATGATACATCAGTCCATTAAGTTTCAATTTAAAAAAAATGAGAATATCCCTTCATTTTCATAAATATTAATATGCTATGAATGTCATTATTTATTGTTCAAATATTCTTTACATGTTGTAACTGAACTTATTTCTCAGTTATCATACACACACTTAATTCAATTTATTACTCTTTACCAAATGTGGTTTACAAACATTACCTGAAATGGCATAATTCCACATCTTTTTGAAGGAACTGCATGGTACATATGGGCGTGTAATCCTTCCAATGAGTTGCTACCTCTGCGACACCTGTACTTATTTAGCTGCACTCCATTAATGGTCACTTGCTTGGTGGTCACATACAATTGTACTCCAGGTGGATCCTGATATTATAAAACAATTTTTAAAATGAATTAAAACATGTTGCACTGTTATAAATCAACATTTTTATTGCAGGGGAAAATGAAAAATTACCATTTTTTTGCATGAATGATGGATCAATGACATAATAAGTGTAAAAATTACCTGCATACAACTCAGATGTTTACTAGCAATCAACCAGTGATTATCTACAGCTTCTGATGACTTGAAGAGTGGAATACCATCTATATCAAGACCTGCTGGACCCTTGAACTCCTCCAATATAGACTCAATAACACTTGCACTTTCCTGAAAAGATGAATTGAAACCATTAGTACTTAGTATTTGACTGAATTATCATTTTGCACTGTAAACTGAAAACAATTGAAGTGAAGTGTGTCATACATTTATATATATGCAATGTTCATAGGAATGACACAAAATGCAAGTTGTTATATGCATTCCACAAGTTGTTAAGTATCTCAAGTTGTGTAGCACAATTTAAAACAGAGTGTAATCACCTCAACACCACGTGTTACACGTCGCACATAGGATTTCATCTGGTGGGGCTTGACAAATTCTAACATGTCATAGTCACTGTACTGGGAATACATCTCCATGTTCCCATTTCTAACTGCCTTGACCAGTGTCATCAGATCTTCCCGGTTGTATGCAAGGATGGCTCCAGCCATTGCACTCATGAATACACCATATTTTGCATGGGTCTGTTTTATCACCACGGCATCCCACCTGTGTAACCAATGTCTGATGTCTAGCCTTATCACCAGTCCTTCAGCAACCCAGTCCGCAAACAGGCTCTCATACCATGAAGCTCCACCATCACTAACAAAGAAATATATCAAATACATTACACCATGAGGAAAAAATAAAATAAATGAATGTTTAACTGAACACAAATATTTATTTCTACTTTTCATCATTACTATTATAATTGAGTTTACATACCGACAGCAGTTGTTGTCCGTGTAGAGTAACTTTGGTGCATTCACATTGGCACGTCTATAACGAGCAATAAGACCTCTTGCCATTCTTCTGTAGCAGTCCTCAGACTCTGAAGCAACTAAAATCGTTGTGACAAACTGACCCCATTCATTAAGAACACTGGTCAAATAGTGAAAGGTTCCCCTTCCATCTCCATACACTTTCTTCAAAATCTGCAAAAGAAAAAGAGAACAAACAGATAACTAAATGAAAATAAAAGTCAATGCAAACTAATATACGTGATCATTAAAGCTTGTCTACAGTAAGTTTTTAAAAAATTACAAGCTTTTAGGGAAGGACAAAATTTCTTGTAATTTTTTATTTCATAATTTTCATAACAACACACATTACCTGCTTAGTGCCATCTATACACAGTATCTCTCCAGTCACACTTAAAATGGAGGCCCTGTAGTCAGGTAACTTTGCCATCTCCATCAACATGTGGGCCTTCCTTAGTATCTGTGGTGATGGTAGTGGAGTCTGGAGGAGTGGTGGGGTGTACGTCCCTTCAGGTTTTATGTATGACAAGATTCCACGCTGGCTGGAATTGCTGGCAGTGTGAGCCTGGTAGAGTAGTGTTTGGTACATATCTCTCCTCTCGGTATACCATTCATCATGTCCTTGTTTGAGAATCCTGTGAACTTTAGTCATTGAGACCGAGCTCAATCTGTCTGACAACAATGTGACCACATTTTTGTCCACTGCCCGCTTTCCGCACATCACAGCAGGAAACATACCCCTAACAGCTGGAGCTAGACTGGACAAAATCTGGGGACTGTAGGCTAGCCAAGAGTATTGCACTTGTTCCCTTCCATCATCCTGCAGACCAGTGGTTGTGGCACCACGCTGCTTCTTGCAGTGAATACAGAAGAGACGCTCAGTCAAGATGGTATAATAATACCTTAATCCACATACGGGTCTTGCCACATTACAGAACCCATGCTTACTGAGGTAAGCTCCAGGTGCTGGACAGTTGGCATTGGGGCACTTAATCTTCACCTCCATTACACCAACAGGTCTCCAAAAAAACACTGGGGTTGTAAAAAACGACAGCATGTTGGGCAGGGACCCTTTCATAATTGTAGGAATGGGTGGTGGACTGAACTCCATCTTTCCTTTGAAGACTTTCCTGAACACAGTGGCACCTTGTGCATTTTTGTATGGTTTTGGTGGTTCGAAGAGCCCATACTCATCACAATCTTTCAACCACTTCATATTGGGCGCTGTAATGCCCTGGTCCCACTGTTTCTGCCAGCCATCCAGTGTAACAGAATCCTCACAATCAGGGTCCTGGATTGAAAACTCATGTACTGACACATCTCTGTCAGAGCTGGATGGGACGGCATCATCTAAGATGGTCAGATGTGTGCAAACTGGGACATCCGACTCACTAAGTACATTTTCTGTGAATGTAACAATAAGAAAATTAAAATAAATGTAACAATGTGTGGTTTAATTGACTGTATGAAAATTGATAAAGCTTCACATTTACATTATAAAATAGATTTGAACTATTATGATGTTAAAATATTAAAGAGGAAAAATAGATGTTACTTTTGAGACAATGACAATCACTTAGGCAGAAGAATAATGTTTAAGTGTAGTCAAACAAAATGACGAATCACTAAGAAAATCAATAATTACAGTGTTTAGTGTTAAAAAAGACACCACACCACACCACCAAGTTAATTTGCAGCAATGTGTAAAGAAGCAGTGCTCCACAGCAATACATAAAGCAATATCAGTAGGCACTATGATATCACGTCAAGCTTAACCCATGCCACCATCATACCCACATATAGATAAGATGTATTAAGTCTCACCATAATGTTCCATATCATACATATGCAAGCTAAAATAAAATTCATTACAAATTGAATTAGATGAATAAATTTTCTTACTGTGATTTACTCACTAACTTATATATTATTGTAATTCAATTTTAAAGACAGTAATGTTTTTTTTAAAGAGAAATCAATCAAAAAGTTTAAGATGAATTAAGGTTTATTAATTTGTGTCATTATATCATTTACTACACATTCACCTGCATGTGACAGCAGTTCTGAATCTTCAACATATCCGGGGTCTTGTGCCAGGTCACTTCTAGCTACAGTAGTGGAAGATATTTCTTTCTTTGATGCCTCTTTCTGTTAAGTGGGGTAAAGTTCCAATGAATAAAACAACAATATCGAATAGGCTGGAACTTTCAGATAAATCGAATGCTACTGCACAATATAACAGAATTCGTAATTAATAAAAGCACTTGAAACAATGAAAACAGATCTTTTAAAGTTTATATATCATACACCAATCATAACTGAAATAGATTTGAATAAAAATGCCAAGTCTTACCTTAAGTCTTTTTTCCAAATGTACCTGGACAACACTAAAACTGTTAACAAACTCCAAGAGTTGCTGCTTCAACCATCGCAGCTGCTCATTTTTCTCTCCACTGTGAGAAAATTCAGCTAGGAGCCAAACTGCCCATCCTACATCATTCTCAAGCAGCCACTTGAAAGTCTGCCCAGCATACTTTCCAAATGTGAGGACAAGCTGTGATCGCCACAAATCATGGCCCAAACTCTTTGCTTTGGCTTCAGCGGTGCTAGGTTCCAACCATACATCATCAATACTCGATTTAGGCACCTTAGCCACATCTTTAGCTGCCTTGGTGCATTGCAGTTTTGCCTCATGTTGATTGTATAAGGGGATGACAGGGTACTGGTGCTGTTTTAAGTGGTGTTGTAGATGTTGCTTGAGAGTAAATACCTTCTTACAATCAGTACACTCGAAAGTTTTCTCTTCATGAATCTTCATGTGGCGGTTCAAGTTGGACTTGAATTTAAATTTGCTGTTACAAATATGGCATTGGTGTACCGTCTCCATTTTGACCTAAATTAAAGGGAACACAAAAGAATCTTTAACATTATCAATGCGAAAATGATCAAATATTTCTTGTTTCCATATTAATGGAACAAATCTTACTCTCGATCTATCGATCACCGCATGTAAAATCGTAAGTTTTCAGGCTTCCAAAAAGATCATCTAACCTGCAAACCACCATTCACCTGACGGTATATCATATAAAAGACTTCTTTACATTAAATATATTGCGGCGAAACAACATAACGGCCCACATTCCAATCAAAACACACCTAATCTATCGGTGTTTGCTGAGCAAACATTGCCCTTTACACACAAAAGTTACCGAGCCCGGTTTCTTCAAAACTAATCACATGTTCGATAATATTCTTACCTGAGCTAGATCCTAGCAAAAATCTGAGTGAGAGGAACTTTCATTTGGAGTACTGTGACGCACATTCATTGTATAACGGCCAAAAAGAAATTTAGAGCGAGACATACTAAGGCCGCCATATTGGCTTCATCTTCAATCTTTATTAATTGGAGATTGTTTTTGTTCAGCCAATCATTGAGCGCTGTTGAGCAGCGGATCTCCTCAACAGAGCGACGTGATTGGTCTGTTGAGCAAACTCATCGCTCAACAGGGATCAATGATTGGTCTGTAAAAAGAGTCTAAACCAACACGTTCGGAAAATTGCCTGGGAATACCTGGTGCCGTAGACACGTTTTTGACATTTTATTCGTAGCCGATTTCAGTTTCTTTCACTTACCACTTTTTTTTTCTTTAAGTTTTCAATTTTTTCCAAATCACAGTTGCGCCGTTGTCTTCGTCTATCAGTGCGTCGGGCCACGTCTGGACTAGGATGGAAGACCGCCTGGCCACCTTTACTTGTCCTTTTTAGCGTGGCATCAAACAGATGTGTCGATTCCGTTTCATTTCCTTTCCGTCGATCAAAAACAGTGCTAGCGCGGACAGTCATCGTCTACGACCATACCACGTTGAAAGCACCGGTTCTCGTCCGATCACCGAAGTTAAGCAACGTCGGGCCAGGTTAGTACTTGGATGGGTGACCGCCTGGGAATACCTGGTGCCGTAGACACGTTTTTGACATTTTATTCGTAGCCGATTTCAGTTTCTTTCACTTACCACTTTTTTTTTCTTTAAGTTTTCAATTTTTTCCAAATCACAGTTGCGCCGTTGTCTTCGTCTATCAGTGCGTCGGGCCACGTCTGGACTAGGATGGAAGACCGCCTGGCCACCTTTACTTGTCCTTTTTAGCGTGGCATCAAACAGATGTGTCGATTCCGTTTCATTTCCTTTCCGTCGATCAAAAACAGTGCTAGCGCGGACAGTCATCGTCTACGACCATACCACGTTGAAAGCACCGGTTCTCGTCCGATCACCGAAGTTAAGCAACGTCGGGCCAGGTTAGTACTTGGATGGGTGACCGCCTGGGAATACCTGGTGCCGTAGACACGTTTTTGACATTTTATTCGTAGCCGATTTCAGTTTCTTTCACTTACCACTTTTTTTTCTTTAAGTTTTCAATTTTTTCCAAATCACAGTTGCGCCGTTGTCTTCGTCTATCAGTGCGTCGGGCCACGTCTGGACTAGGATGGAAGACCGCCTGGCCACCTTTACTTGTCCTTTTTAGCGTGGCATCAAACAGATGTGTCGATTCCGTTTCATTTCCTTTCCGTCGATCAAAAACAGTGCTAGCGCGGACAGTCATCGTCTACGACCATACCACGTTGAAAGCACCGGTTCTCGTCCGATCACCGAAGTTAAGCAACGTCGGGCCAGGTTAGTACTTGGATGGGTGACCGCCTGGGAATACCTGGTGCCGTAGACACGTTTTTGACATTTTATTCGTAGCCGATTTCAGTTTCTTTCACTTACCACTTTTTTTTCTTTAAGTTTTCAATTTTTTCCAAATCACAGTTGCGCCGTTGTCTTCGTCTATCAGTGCGTCGGGCCACGTCTGGACTAGGATGGAAGACCGCCTGGCCACCTTTACTTGTCCTTTTTAGCGTGGCATCAAACAGATGTGTCGATTCCGTTTCATTTCCTTTCCGTCGATCAAAAACAGTGCTAGCGCGGACAGTCATCGTCTACGACCATACCACGTTGAAAGCACCGGTTCTCGTCCGATCACCGAAGTTAAGCAACGTCGGGCCAGGTTAGTACTTGGATGGGTGACCGCCTGGGAATACCTGGTGCCGTAGACACGTTTTTGACATTTTATTCGTAGCCGATTTCAGTTTCTTTCACTTACCACTTTTTTTTTCTTTAAGTTTTCAATTTTTTCCAAATCACAGTTGCGCCGTTGTCTTCGTCTATCAGTGCGTCGGGCCACGTCTGGACTAGGATGGAAGACCGCCTGGCCACCTTTACTTGTCCTTTTTAGCGTGGCATCAAACAGATGTGTCGATTCCGTTTCATTTCCTTTCCGTCGATCAAAAACAGTGCTAGCGCGGACAGTCATCGTCTACGACCATACCACGTTGAAAGCACCGGTTCTCGTCCGATCACCGAAGTTAAGCAACGTCGGGCCAGGTTAGTACTTGGATGGGTGACCGCCTGGGAATACCTGGTGCCGTAGACACGTTTTTGACATTTTATTCGTAGCCGATTTCAGTTTCTTTCACTTACCACTTTTTTTTTCTTTAAGTTTTCAATTTTTTCCAAATCACAGTTGCGCCGTTGTCTTCGTCTATCAGTGCGTCGGGCCACGTCTGGACTAGGATGGAAGACCGCCTGGCCACCTTTACTTGTCCTTTTTAGCGTGGCATCAAACAGATGTGTCGATTCCGTTTCATTTCCTTTCCGTCGATCAAAAACAGTGCTAGCGCGGACAGTCATCGTCTACGACCATACCACGTTGAAAGCACCGGTTCTCGTCCGATCACCGAAGTTAAGCAACGTCGGGCCAGGTTAGTACTTGGATGGGTGACCGCCTGGGAATACCTGGTGCCGTAGACACGTTTTTGACATTTTATTCGTAGCCGATTTCAGTTTCTTTCACTTACCACTTTTTTTTTCTTTAAGTTTTCAATTTTTTCCAAATCACAGTTGCGCCGTTGTCTTCGTCTATCAGTGCGTCGGGCCACGTCTGGACTAGGATGGAAGACCGCCTGGCCACCTTTACTTGTCCTTTTTAGCGTGGCATCAAACAGATGTGTCGATTCCGTTTCATTTCCTTTCCGTCGATCAAAAACAGTGCTAGCGCGGACAGTCATCGTCTACGACCATACCACGTTGAAAGCACCGGTTCTCGTCCGATCACCGAAGTTAAGCAACGTCGGGCCAGGTTAGTACTTGGATGGGTGACCGCCTGGGAATACCTGGTGCCGTAGACACGTTTTTGACATTTTATTCGTAGCCGATTTCAGTTTCTTTCACTTACCACTTTTTTTTTCTTTAAGTTTTCAATTTTTTCCAAATCACAGTTGCGCCGTTGTCTTCGTCTATCAGTGCGTCGGGCCACGTCTGGACTAGGATGGAAGACCGCCTGGCCACCTTTACTTGTCCTTTTTAGCGTGGCATCAAACAGATGTGTCGATTCCGTTTCATTTCCTTTCCGTCGATCAAAAACAGTGCTAGCGCGGACAGTCATCGTCTACGACCATACCACGTTGAAAGCACCGGTTCTCGTCCGATCACCGAAGTTAAGCAACGTCGGGCCAGGTTAGTACTTGGATGGGTGACCGCCTGGGAATACCTGGTGCCGTAGACACGTTTTTGACATTTTATTCGTAGCCGATTTCAGTTTCTTTCACTTACCACTTTTTTTTCTTTAAGTTTTCAATTTTTTCCAAATCACAGTTGCGCCGTTGTCTTCGTCTATCAGTGCGTCGGGCCACGTCTGGACTAGGATGGAAGACCGCCTGGCCACCTTTACTTGTCCTTTTTAGCGTGGCATCAAACAGATGTGTCGATTCCGTTTCATTTCCTTTCCGTCGATCAAAAACAGTGCTAGCGCGGACAGTCATCGTCTACGACCATACCACGTTGAAAGCACCGGTTCTCGTCCGATCACCGAAGTTAAGCAACGTCGGGCCAGGTTAGTACTTGGATGGGTGACCGCCTGGGAATACCTGGTGCCGTAGACACGTTTTTGACATTTTATTCGTAGCCGATTTCAGTTTCTTTCACTTACCACTTTTTTTTCTTTAAGTTTTCAATTTTTTCCAAATCACAGTTGCGCCGTTGTCTTCGTCTATCAGTGCGTCGGGCCACGTCTGGACTAGGATGGAAGACCGCCTGGCCACCTTTACTTGTCCTTTTTAGCGTGGCATCAAACAGATGTGTCGATTCCGTTTCATTTCCTTTCCGTCGATCAAAAACAGTGCTAGCGCGGACAGTCATCGTCTACGACCATACCACGTTGAAAGCACCGGTTCTCGTCCGATCACCGAAGTTAAGCAACGTCGGGCCAGGTTAGTACTTGGATGGGTGACCGCCTGGGAATACCTGGTGCCGTAGACACGTTTTTGACATTTTATTCGTAGCCGATTTCAGTTTCTTTCACTTACCACTTTTTTTTCTTTAAGTTTTCAATTTTTTCCAAATCACAGTTGCGCCGTTGTCTTCGTCTATCAGTGCGTCGGGCCACGTCTGGACTAGGATGGAAGACCGCCTGGCCACCTTTACTTGTCCTTTTTAGCGTGGCATCAAACAGATGTGTCGATTCCGTTTCATTTCCTTTCCGTCGATCAAAAACAGTGCTAGCGCGGACAGTCATCGTCTACGACCATACCACGTTGAAAGCACCGGTTCTCGTCCGATCACCGAAGTTAAGCAACGTCGGGCCAGGTTAGTACTTGGATGGGTGACCGCCTGGGAATACCTGGTGCCGTAGACACGTTTTTGACATTTTATTCGTAGCCGATTTCAGTTTCTTTCACTTACCACTTTTTTTTTCTTTAAGTTTTCAATTTTTTCCAAATCACAGTTGCGCCGTTGTCTTCGTCTATCAGTGCGTCGGGCCACGTCTGGACTAGGATGGAAGACCGCCTGGCCACCTTTACTTGTCCTTTTTAGCGTGGCATCAAACAGATGTGTCGATTCCGTTTCATTTCCTTTCCGTCGATCAAAAACAGTGCTAGCGCGGACAGTCATCGTCTACGACCATACCACGTTGAAAGCACCGGTTCTCGTCCGATCACCGAAGTTAAGCAACGTCGGGCCAGGTTAGTACTTGGATGGGTGACCGCCTGGGAATACCTGGTGCCGTAGACACGTTTTTGACATTTTATTCGTAGCCGATTTCAGTTTCTTTCACTTACCACTTTTTTTTTCTTTAAGTTTTCAATTTTTTCCAAATCACAGTTGCGCCGTTGTCTTCGTCTATCAGTGCGTCGGGCCACGTCTGGACTAGGATGGAAGACCGCCTGGCCACCTTTACTTGTCCTTTTTAGCGTGGCATCAAACAGATGTGTCGATTCCGTTTCATTTCCTTTCCGTCGATCAAAAACAGTGCTAGCGCGGACAGTCATCGTCTACGACCATACCACGTTGAAAGCACCGGTTCTCGTCCGATCACCGAAGTTAAGCAACGTCGGGCCAGGTTAGTACTTGGATGGGTGACCGCCTGGGAATACCTGGTGCCGTAGACACGTTTTTGACATTTTATTCGTAGCCGATTTCAGTTTCTTTCACTTACCACTTTTTTTTTCTTTAAGTTTTCAATTTTTTCCAAATCACAGTTGCGCCGTTGTCTTCGTCTATCAGTGCGTCGGGCCACGTCTGGACTAGGATGGAAGACCGCCTGGCCACCTTTACTTGTCCTTTTTAGCGTGGCATCAAACAGATGTGTCGATTCCGTTTCATTTCCTTTCCGTCGATCAAAAACAGTGCTAGCGCGGACAGTCATCGTCTACGACCATACCACGTTGAAAGCACCGGTTCTCGTCCGATCACCGAAGTTAAGCAACGTCGGGCCAGGTTAGTACTTGGATGGGTGACCGCCTGGGAATACCTGGTGCCGTAGACACGTTTTTGACATTTTATTCGTAGCCGATTTCAGTTTCTTTCACTTACCACTTTTTTTTTCTTTAAGTTTTCAATTTTTTCCAAATCACAGTTGCGCCGTTGTCTTCGTCTATCAGTGCGTCGGGCCACGTCTGGACTAGGATGGAAGACCGCCTGGCCACCTTTACTTGTCCTTTTTAGCGTGGCATCAAACAGATGTGTCGATTCCGTTTCATTTCCTTTCCGTCGATCAAAAACAGTGCTAGCGCGGACAGTCATCGTCTACGACCATACCACGTTGAAAGCACCGGTTCTCGTCCGATCACCGAAGTTAAGCAACGTCGGGCCAGGTTAGTACTTGGATGGGTGACCGCCTGGGAATACCTGGTGCCGTAGACACGTTTTTGACATTTTATTCGTAGCCGATTTCAGTTTCTTTCACTTACCACTTTTTTTTCTTTAAGTTTTCAATTTTTTCCAAATCACAGTTGCGCCGTTGTCTTCGTCTATCAGTGCGTCGGGCCACGTCTGGACTAGGATGGAAGACCGCCTGGCCACCTTTACTTGTCCTTTTTAGCGTGGCATCAAACAGATGTGTCGATTCCGTTTCATTTCCTTTCCGTCGATCAAAAACAGTGCTAGCGCGGACAGTCATCGTCTACGACCATACCACGTTGAAAGCACCGGTTCTCGTCCGATCACCGAAGTTAACCCCATAGGACCCAGTTAATGCTGACCCATAAAGTTCTGCTGTGCCCAATTAATTCTGTGAGCTAGCCTTGAAAAGCCAGGTCACTTCAGTAAATTGGCCATAATTTATTTGTTTGCCTTTATTACCCATACAAAGTACACATTTTTAAAAAGCCAACATTTCAAGCTAAATAAAAATAGAATTACATTTAAATTCAACGTGCTGTACAAAGAATTATGACCGGTTAAAAACTACATTTTCATTTGATAATGGGTGAAATAAAACAAAGTTGATTTATCTTATGCACATCAATTTTTTTATGTCTCCATAAATTTGCCTGAAAATTCACAGAGATGATGTCAATTATAGTAACTTTCAATCCAGGAAATTTCAGCAAGTTATCTCCATTAATTTCCAAGTTATGCTCGTTTTGCTACCAGGTATACCTATACTTGAGCCAGCTTTTCAGCTCACCTGAACATCGTGGCCAGAGCTGAATAGAAGTCAATTTTTAACACCATCTATGGCAAAAACATCTTTAAAACTTTTATCATGAATAAAGGGATATCTTCCCCTCTGTCTATATCATTGTCACTCGAAAACACCTGATCAGTGTCGTAGTTTTCAATCATTTCAATAACAGTATCCATTCGCAGGCCTCTTCCGTAGTGAGAAGTCGCCATTTTGATTTTACTTTCTTCAGCTAAGTCTAGGAAATAGCCGATTTCTCGCTCATATATATTTCTATCGTCCTTTACATCATAAATAAATGAATATCATCGTCACTGTCTATGTCACTGTCACACGAAAACTTCTCATCAAAGTCCGGGTTTTCAATCATTTCAATAACAGTATCCCTTCGCAGGTCCCTACCGTAGCGAGGAGCCGCCATCTTGATTTTACTTTCTCCACCTAAGTCTTGAAAATCGCCGTTTTCTCGCTCATATATATTTCTATCGCCTTTAAAAATGGTGGCAATGAGAGACAAGAAACATACCCGGATGTTAAACTATATATCATTTTATGACTCACGATACAAAAGAGTACAGAAGACGATCTTTCCAAGATACGCACATATGCGGTTTTGGGCGTTTGGGGTAAGCGATAATTGAACCGCACATATGCGGTGACGGGCTCTATGGGGTTAAGCAACGTCGGGCCAGGTTAGTACTTGGATGGGTGACCGCCTGGGAATACCTGGTGCCGTAGACACGTTTTTGACATTTTATTCGTAGCCGATTTCAGTTTCTTTCACTTACCACTTTTTTTTCTTTAAGTTTTCAATTTTTTCCAAATCACAGTTGCGCCGTTGTCTTCGTCTATCAGTGCGTCGGGCCACGTCTGGACTAGGATGGAAGACCGCCTGGCCACCTTTACTTGTCCTTTTTAGCGTGGCATCAAACAGATGTGTCGATTCCGTTTCATTTCCTTTCCGTCGATCAAAAACAGTGCTAGCGCGGACAGTCATCGTCTACGACCATACCACGTTGAAAGCACCGGTTCTCGTCCGATCACCGAAGTTAAGCAACGTCGGGCCAGGTTAGTACTTGGATGGGTGACCGCCTGGGAATACCTGGTGCCGTAGACACGTTTTTGACATTTTATTCGTAGCCGATTTCAGTTTCTTTCACTTACCACTTTTTTTTTCTTTAAGTTTTCAATTTTTTCCAAATCACAGTTGCGCCGTTGTCTTCGTCTATCAGTGCGTCGGGCCACGTCTGGACTAGGATGGAAGACCGCCTGGCCACCTTTACTTGTCCTTTTTAGCGTGGCATCAAACAGATGTGTCGATTCCGTTTCATTTCCTTTCCGTCGATCAAAAACAGTGCTAGCGCGGACAGTCATCGTCTACGACCATACCACGTTGAAAGCACCGGTTCTCGTCCGATCACCGAAGTTAAGCAACGTCGGGCCAGGTTAGTACTTGGATGGGTGACCGCCTGGGAATACCTGGTGCCGTAGACACGTTTTTGACATTTTATTCGTAGCCGATTTCAGTTTCTTTCACTTACCACTTTTTTTTTCTTTAAGTTTTCAATTTTTTCCAAATCACAGTTGCGCCGTTGTCTTCGTCTATCAGTGCGTCGGGCCACGTCTGGACTAGGATGGAAGACCGCCTGGCCACCTTTACTTGTCCTTTTTAGCGTGGCATCAAACAGATGTGTCGATTCCGTTTCATTTCCTTTCCGTCGATCAAAAACAGTGCTAGCGCGGACAGTCATCGTCTACGACCATACCACGTTGAAAGCACCGGTTCTCGTCCGATCACCGAAGTTAAGCAACGTCGGGCCAGGTTAGTACTTGGATGGGTGACCGCCTGGGAATGGCCCATGACCCCCCTGGGTAGTAATCATAGTTCCTGGGAATCACGATGGGGGCGCTGAAGGGATAAACCCTTTGATCGTACAAGACGAGCCATGCTGGTTTTGTCAAAATTTATAAGCAGAATATCATAATATCCTTCTTTTTGATGTTTACTCATTGTAACAAGGCATTTTTCATGATTATATAAAATTATTTTTCTTTCTTTTTCGACAGTTTGTAGAGTTTCCTCTTTAGGTATTTTATATAACACACTCTTCTTCGATTTTAATTTGAAATGAAAATTTAAAAAAGAGAGTAAAATTAAATTGTACTTCTTTGTTTCTTACTGCGGTAATTTCATTTATTTCCTGTTTAATTAAATGACTCAAGTATGACAACTGAAATGTCTTCTTCAACACATCTTTATTATGGAAAAAATGAACAAAAAGTTACTGAAACAACATGAGTATTGAAAATGCACAAATATGAACAACAAGCATGTGCAACATTACTGCATTGGACAGAACATATTTGGTTTCTTTGGTACCAGTTGCATAGAAAAATCACTGAATATACATTTTGCACAACTAATACAACTGAAAATATTTAAATGACAGTATGTAATATGCATTTCCCACAATCTGCTCAACATTCTACATGGAAATAGAAAATAAAAACAGTCAAAAAAACTGACCGACTGTGATTTTCTCAATGATAATGCAAAGAAAATCACATTTTACAAAAATATATGTTTGATCCAAGTCTGCTGACTGGAATATAAGAATAATACACAGTTTCTTTGGCCTCTGTTGCATAGAAAACAGTACAAACCACTGCATACAAAATGTTTTTCACACAATCATTTCACCTTTGGTAAAACAAAGAAAAAAATCTTGTGGGAATTGATTGCTTGTAATACAACTTGTAATACAAAATACTGACAATGTAAAGAGGTTCATGTTTCATAAAATACATGGTTTGAGGAAAATCTACCTACAGAAATATAAAAAATAATACATATATACAGTTTCTTTGGCCTCTGATGCATGGAATTAAATACAAACTGCTGCATACAAAATGCTTTTCACACAATCTCTTGAATGCAACTAGTCATACAAAATACTGATTTCAATGTAAAGAAATTCATTTTCCTTACATACATGGTTTGAGCACTCTACTGACTGAAATATAAAAAATAATACATATTAACAGTTTCTTTGGCACCTTGCATACAAAAATACAAATCACTGCGAGTGAAGTCCAGTTAAAAAAAAAAAGAAAAGTCATTAGCAGTATTTGGAGATTTCACAGACTCATGGCATGCATTGGGCACAAAAAAGTCTTAGTTCTATCTTCATGTAACATTATAATTTGGGCACTAGAGCTGTGCCAATCTTTGGTCTACAAAAGACTTAAAATCCTCATAATCTTTAAAAACTTCCTTTTCAAATCCTGCTGTCGTTGACATTTTTGTTGTCGGACAAAAAGTAAAAATTTTTTGTTTGCTTTTGCTTGTTTTTTCCTTTGATGGTGTGTATCTCCTCCTTTTTCCACCACATTTGGGTACTTTACACAGTGCACATGGTTTCGATGATTTGTTTGGCATGGTAATTTTTGCTGGCAGTGGTGGTAGTGGTGCCTTGATTACGGGAGGACCTCCAGGCTGACAAATCACAGACGGGCCCTTTGGCTGAGAGGGGAGCACTATAAGAACAGGGGCATTTACAGGTTTTGGCTTGATGTCTTCCTTCTTAACTTTGCTTGATGCAGAAGCAACATCACCCTCAGTCTGCGGAGAAATGTCATTAAAATTTAACTTCCTCTTTTGCCCAGGCCTGATGCCTTTGATGAATGGTACTACAGGGTACTGCACCTGTGGCCGTCTAGGTGGTAAGAGCACCGATGGCAAGGTGTCAGCCTCTGGAATTGCTGCTTCAGATAACACTCGCTGATGGGTCTTGACCTTCGGCAAGGAAGTGGCGACATAGTTTGCTTTCTTCTCCTCTTTGGTCAGAAATGCACTGATGGATTTAGCATTTATATTCGGTAGAGGCAAGGTCAGACTGCACAGCATGGGGTCGTCCCTCACTCGATCTACTATGCGTTTGTAGTGTGCCTTGATGAGTGAAGACAATCTGGACGGAGAACTGGTGTAACACGTTGGTGGCTTGTTTTTCAGGATTTTTATGAGCAAGTACAAAAGCCTGGACTCCTCTGTGATTTGTGCCGCTTGTGCGTATCTCATCCAGCCAAATTTTGTTTTTTGAGCTGCACTGGACTGTGGAGAATCTGGACCAAGGCATCGACCAAAGAGGGTGTAACCCCACTTAGATTCGTATTTCTTGACAAAATTGGTTGTCGACTTATCATGATCCTGTAGGTTTGAAGCAGCGGTTATGATCTTGTTTCTAAGTGTCGGTGGCACAAGGTGCTTCCCATCTTCAGCAGCCAATTCCACTAGCTGCAAGGCCAGGTGTTCCACCTCTTCATAACCAGGCAGGTGTAAATGGCTGGGACCCATGAGCACATCTTCCAGCACTGGGTTTGACAGCTCTGTGACTTGCTCTGAGGTGGTGAAAATAGAGTATTTGACGTTTACTTCATCCAAAGGATCATTGGATTGCTCCTCCTCATCTTCTACGATGCCCTCATCTTCCTCATCATCTGTCTGAGCTCCTTCCTCATCACCATCCTCCCTTGACTGCTCTTCCTCAACTGTAAAGAAAAAATACAAGATATACTAACTTAAGACAATAAATTACAAACTAAAGACAAGAAATTTGTTCTGTAAAAAAGTGAAAAAAAAAAAAAAAAAAGAATATTACAGTACAAAGATTTTCTTTTTTAAAGTTCATTGCTTATTATGATTTACATTGAACAATGAAAATTAATTTGCTGCAACCATTAACAATTCATTCTATAGACTAATTAAATCATTACAATTCATGTGAAAATCTTACCCTTCTCCACATAGTATGATGCAGACTTGAAGTCAGTGGACTGAGCATACGCATACTCGATACCAAGCAACTCTTCTTCTTCCTCATTATTGTAGACCTCTGGGAATGGCATTGGTGCAGTGAAGTTAGGTTCAAAGAGGTGTTCCCTGCCAAACAAAACCTCTGACTGTTGGTTTAAGAGCTGCACTTGCCTGGGATCAGTGCACGATGACTTCCGCCCCTGACCACCTGCGACACGCAAGGACTCCATCCTGTGGTTCCACTGGGCAGCAAAACTGATCAGGTACACCTGGTGAAAAAAATTTTTAAAAATTGATTCAAGGATCAACAATTTCGTGATATTCGGTGAACTTGATTTTATAATTATGGATTCTTAATATTTATCAGAAAAAAAACCTTTAAAATACAGGTAAGTATTCACTGACAATTACAAAAAAATCAATCAATCAATCAATAATTTAAAAAATAAATATATTTTTTACTTGAAATGGCATGATGCCACACCTTTTGGAGGGGATAGCATTCACAAGGTGGGAATGTAGACCTTCAAGGGCATTACTTCCTCTACGACAACGGTACTTCTGCACATCTACACCATTGATTGACACCGTCTTAGTGGTTACATACAGCGGTATGCCAGGAGGATCCTAGAATATACAAATTGTGATAATAAAGAATAAGTTAAATGGAATTTGTTTTCCCCTTCTATTGGGTAATGAACGCATTCTGCAAAAGGAAACTATAAAGTTGTAAAAAGACTAGATAAAGTAAGACGTACCTGCAAACAGTTAATGTGCTGACTAGATCTTGCCCAGTGGATATCCACGGCTTCATGAGACTTGAAAAGGGGTATGCCATCTACGTCGAGTCCAGCTGGTCCTTTAAACTCGTCTATGATGGCTTCTACTGCACACACTGTTGCCTGCAAGTGGAATAACATTTTTATAAAATTTTTTTGTTCAGCAAATAAGTTTTAATTTTCATGAAAGGTATGCTTATTTTGAAGAAAAATGTTATGTAAATTATTGGTTTGTATGTCATGAAAAAGGCTGAAGTGAAACATACCTCTACACCACGTGTCACTCGCCGTACATAAGACTTGAACTGGTGAGGCTTGACAAAGGCAATCATCTCAGTGTCAGAGTATTTTGAGTACATCTGCTCATTGCCTGCCCGCACTGCCTTGACCAAATGTAGCAGGTCAGCCTTGTTGAATGCCAATACTGCTCCTGCAAGGGCGCTCATGAACACACCATACTTCGCATGACTCTGCTTTATCACGACACTGTCCCATCTGTGGAGCCAGTGTCGGATATCCAGTCTGACAACCATGCCCTCCTCAACCCAGTCTGAGAACAATGTCTCATAAAAGGATTCTCCACCATCCCTAATATTCAAATAAGACAAAATATATAAATAAATAAAACAAATCATTCTCATTAAAAAAAACTTACCATAGAATAATTTTTCTAAATGGATTAAAACCACTTAAAAATTAATGGGTAAAGGACATTTTTTCTAAATAAATGGTCTTCCATTCCTATCATATTAATGATATTTGCATTGAAATAAACACGAACAATGATGCTTAACTAGTAACATACCTGCAACAATTATTGTCTGTGTACAGAACTCGTGGGGCTGGAGCATCAGCACGCTTAAAACGCTCAATTAGTCCTCGAGCCATCCTCCTGTAACACTCCTCGGACTCGGAGGCTACAACAACTGTGGTGAGGAACTGGCCCCATTCATTTAATATGCTGGTCACATACTGCAGTGATCCACGTCCATCACCATACACTTTCTTGAGTATCTAGGAGGTTAAAAACAAGAGACATGTTAAGTAAATGAGTATAAATTTCACTGAAATAAATTTTCTGGAATAAAAAAAAAGGAAACTTTTTCTCTTAAAACCACACTAACCTGTTTAGTGCCATCAATACAAAGGATTTCTCCTGTGGTGCTGAGTATGGAGGCCCTGTATTCTGGAATTTTTTCCATTTCCATCACCAAGTGGGCACGTCGCAGGACACGAGATGAAGGAAGTGGAGTCTGAGCCATTGGTGGTATGTAGCTCCCGGCTTTCTTAGTGTACGACAGGATGCTGCTTCTGTCCATATGACCTTGATACAGCAGAGTCTGGTACATCCCTCTTCTCTCCATGTACCACTGGTCATGTTGGTGCTGTACCAGTCTGTGCACCTTGGTCATTGACACAGCATTCAGCCTGTCAGACAAAATCACAGCTATGTCCTTATCTATAGCCCTTTTTCCACAGATGACAGCTGGAAAGAGACTGCGGACTGCCGGTGACAATTTCATCATAATCCGAGGGCTGTAACTGTGAAAAGAATACTGGGTTTCCTCATTTTCTCCCCTCTGCTGACGTGCATTTTTGCATGGGTAGCAAACCAGCCTTTCCGTCAAAAGGGTATAAAAACTCCGCATTCCACACACCTGCCTGGCAGTTGACCCAAAGCCATGCTTGGACAAGAAACTTCCAGGTGGAGCAGGACAGTCCTTATTTGGGCATGGTATCTTGGCCTCCATGACCCCTACTGGTCTCCAGAATATCACAGGCGATGTGAAGAAGGCATACATTGAGGGCAGTGATGCCTTAATAGAAATTGGCATTGGTGGTGGGTAAAAGTTGATCTTTTTCTTAAGAACCCTCTTATACACAACTTCCCCACTGGCACTTCTGTATGGTATTGGTGCAGTAAAAAGTCCATACTCATCATTTTCCTTGAGCCACTTGATGTTAGGGTCTGGGCTTCCCTCCCACGACCTCTGCCACCCTTCCAATGCAGGGGCCTCTGGATCAGGGGTGAACTCCGCAGTGATCTCCAGCTCCTTTACAGAGGTCAGGTGGGTAGATACCTGGCTCTGCTGTAATGCTTCCTCTAAAAGTAACAAATATATAACATCGAGTCCCTGTCTAATGGGATATGTGCTGGATATGGGATACCTGGTGTATTATGCATTACAGTCAGGGTATAATAAAGTCAAACTGTAAAGATAATGTTACAATTTCAAGTTGCATTCTTACATTATTTAACTCTGTGTGTTATGTGAAGACAGCCTTATACATCTGCAAAGGTTAATCATTTTACCTGCTTGTGTCAACAGAATGGAATCCTCAACATATCCAGGATCTTCCTCCATCTCTTTTGCCAACATCAGTGATCTTTCTGCTCCCTCAATATCTTTAGCTTTCTGTAATTAAATTTACTGTGTGCTAAGTATAGGCACTAACAACATGAATAATCTGAGATTAAAACAATAAATAAAGACATCATTTGTAAGGAAAAGACTTTTATAGCAGCATTAGTCATAAATGGGAACAGGGGTATATTTACATTGAAATAAGTGGAAAAAAGCATAAAAAACATATGATACCTGTAACTTTCTCTCCAGGTGAATGTTCACAGCAGGAAATTCTTTCACCAAGTCCAGCAGCTGCTGCTTCTGCCATTTGATCTGCATATTGGACTCTCCCTTCAGACAGTATTCAGCCAACAGCCAGACCACCCATCCAACATCATTTTCAAGGAGCCACTTGTAAGACTTGCCCTGGAATTTCCCAAATGTCATGACTAGCATAAGCCGCCACTGGTCATTGCCTAGCTGGCGGGCTTTTGCTTCTGCACTGGCTGGGTCTAACCACAACTGGTCTAAAGCAGACTCTGGGCGGAATGCTTTAGCTTCTGGGGTGGATTGTAGCATAGCTTCTCCTGGCTTGTACATACGAATGGAGGGGTAGAGGTGCTGCCGTGCGTGGCTCTCGAGGTGCCCCTTCTGATTAAATGTCTTGGAACAGTGTGGACAACTGTAAGCTTTAGCCCTCTCCTCATTGTGTATTAGCTGCATGTGTCTATTTAGATTAGCTTTGAATCTAAAATACTTAAGGCATACACCGCACTGGAACTGTGTTTTACTGCTGGGTTCCATATTTACTGAAAACATAAAAAAAGTCTACTAAATACCCAAAATACTGCTGTAATGTTAATTAGTTGCATATATATGTATATATACACATATATAAGCACAAGTCATCGGGAAAATATTTTAATAAAGTTTTTAAACAGAACACTGTGGCATACTACCCCCCCCCCCCCCCCCACCCCGGCGATTAAAGATAAAGGTATTAACAGGTCACTATGAGCTTTATTTGAATGAATTAAAGTTTAAATACCAAACAGTACATGTTGCGAAATGTATACACTGGCCAAGTGCCGGTACATGCAAAACGCCATACTAATTCAGTTTTGCGGATCAATACTAAGTAAACACAAAAAGTACAGCTGCCGGTATTTTCAAAACGGCAACAAATATGTGGTCATATCTTACCTTGAATAAATCCTTACTGCACCCGGAATTGAAAATATGCACTATGGCCTAAATGGCATCAGCATCGAATGAGAGAGATTCGACAGAGATTTCGAAGCGGAGAAACATGAGGCACCGCCATCTTGCCTTCTTCTTCACGATCTTTGTTAATTAGAGATTGTTTTACTCTAAGCCAATCGTTGAGCCCTGTTGAGGACGAGGACTGCTCAACAGACCAATCAGACGAGGGGCAGGCTGCTCAACAAAGCTCAATGATTGGTTGGTCGAGCCTAAGTGTTACTACTTGGCTGGGTGAGCGCCTGGGAATACCTGGTGCCGTAGACACGTTTTTGACATTTTATTCGTAGCCGATTTCAGTTTCTTTCACTTACCACTTTTTTTTTCTTTAAGTTTTCAATTTTTTCCAAATCACAGTTGCGCCGTTGTCTTCGTCTATCAGTGCGTCGGGCCACGTCTGGACTAGGATGGAAGACCGCCTGGCCACCTTTACTTGTCCTTTTTAGCGTGGCATCAAACAGATGTGTCGATTCCGTTTCATTTCCTTTCCGTCGATCAAAAACAGTGCTAGCGCGGACAGTCATCGTCTACGACCATACCACGTTGAAAGCACCGGTTCTCGTCCGATCACCGAAGTTAAGCAACGTCGGGCCAGGTTAGTACTTGGATGGGTGACCGCCTGGGAATACCTGGTGCCGTAGACACGTTTTTGACATTTTATTCGTAGCCGATTTCAGTTTCTTTCACTTACCACTTTTTTTTTCTTTAAGTTTTCAATTTTTTCCAAATCACAGTTGCGCCGTTGTCTTCGTCTATCAGTGCGTCGGGCCACGTCTGGACTAGGATGGAAGACCGCCTGGCCACCTTTACTTGTCCTTTTTAGCGTGGCATCAAACAGATGTGTCGATTCCGTTTCATTTCCTTTCCGTCGATCAAAAACAGTGCTAGCGCGGACAGTCATCGTCTACGACCATACCACGTTGAAAGCACCGGTTCTCGTCCGATCACCGAAGTTAAGCAACGTCGGGCCAGGTTAGTACTTGGATGGGTGACCGCCTGGGAATACCTGGTGCCGTAGACACGTTTTTGACATTTTATTCGTAGCCGATTTCAGTTTCTTTCACTTACCACTTTTTTTTTCTTTAAGTTTTCAATTTTTTCCAAATCACAGTTGCGCCGTTGTCTTCGTCTATCAGTGCGTCGGGCCACGTCTGGACTAGGATGGAAGACCGCCTGGCCACCTTTACTTGTCCTTTTTAGCGTGGCATCAAACAGATGTGTCGATTCCGTTTCATTTCCTTTCCGTCGATCAAAAACAGTGCTAGCGCGGACAGTCATCGTCTACGACCATACCACGTTGAAAGCACCGGTTCTCGTCCGATCACCGAAGTTAAGCAACGTCGGGCCAGGTTAGTACTTGGATGGGTGACCGCCTGGGAATACCTGGTGCCGTAGACACGTTTTTGACATTTTATTCGTAGCCGATTTCAGTTTCTTTCACTTACCACTTTTTTTTCTTTAAGTTTTCAATTTTTTCCAAATCACAGTTGCGCCGTTGTCTTCGTCTATCAGTGCGTCGGGCCACGTCTGGACTAGGATGGAAGACCGCCTGGCCACCTTTACTTGTCCTTTTTAGCGTGGCATCAAACAGATGTGTCGATTCCGTTTCATTTCCTTTCCGTCGATCAAAAACAGTGCTAGCGCGGACAGTCATCGTCTACGACCATACCACGTTGAAAGCACCGGTTCTCGTCCGATCACCGAAGTTAAGCAACGTCGGGCCAGGTTAGTACTTGGATGGGTGACCGCCTGGGAATACCTGGTGCCGTAGACACGTTTTTGACATTTTATTCGTAGCCGATTTCAGTTTCTTTCACTTACCACTTTTTTTTTCTTTAAGTTTTCAATTTTTTCCAAATCACAGTTGCGCCGTTGTCTTCGTCTATCAGTGCGTCGGGCCACGTCTGGACTAGGATGGAAGACCGCCTGGCCACCTTTACTTGTCCTTTTTAGCGTGGCATCAAACAGATGTGTCGATTCCGTTTCATTTCCTTTCCGTCGATCAAAAACAGTGCTAGCGCGGACAGTCATCGTCTACGACCATACCACGTTGAAAGCACCGGTTCTCGTCCGATCACCGAAGTTAAGCAACGTCGGGCCAGGTTAGTACTTGGATGGGTGACCGCCTGGGAATACCTGGTGCCGTAGACACGTTTTTGACATTTTATTCGTAGCCGATTTCAGTTTCTTTCACTTACCACTTTTTTTTTCTTTAAGTTTTCAATTTTTTCCAAATCACAGTTGCGCCGTTGTCTTCGTCTATCAGTGCGTCGGGCCACGTCTGGACTAGGATGGAAGACCGCCTGGCCACCTTTACTTGTCCTTTTTAGCGTGGCATCAAACAGATGTGTCGATTCCGTTTCATTTCCTTTCCGTCGATCAAAAACAGTGCTAGCGCGGACAGTCATCGTCTACGACCATACCACGTTGAAAGCACCGGTTCTCGTCCGATCACCGAAGTTAAGCAACGTCGGGCCAGGTTAGTACTTGGATGGGTGACCGCCTGGGAATACCTGGTGCCGTAGACACGTTTTTGACATTTTATTCGTAGCCGATTTCAGTTTCTTTCACTTACCACTTTTTTTTTCTTTAAGTTTTCAATTTTTTCCAAATCACAGTTGCGCCGTTGTCTTCGTCTATCAGTGCGTCGGGCCACGTCTGGACTAGGATGGAAGACCGCCTGGCCACCTTTACTTGTCCTTTTTAGCGTGGCATCAAACAGATGTGTCGATTCCGTTTCATTTCCTTTCCGTCGATCAAAAACAGTGCTAGCGCGGACAGTCATCGTCTACGACCATACCACGTTGAAAGCACCGGTTCTCGTCCGATCACCGAAGTTAAGCAACGTCGGGCCAGGTTAGTACTTGGATGGGTGACCGCCTGGGAATACCTGGTGCCGTAGACACGTTTTTGACATTTTATTCGTAGCCGATTTCAGTTTCTTTCACTTACCACTTTTTTTTTCTTTAAGTTTTCAATTTTTTCCAAATCACAGTTGCGCCGTTGTCTTCGTCTATCAGTGCGTCGGGCCACGTCTGGACTAGGATGGAAGACCGCCTGGCCACCTTTACTTGTCCTTTTTAGCGTGGCATCAAACAGATGTGTCGATTCCGTTTCATTTCCTTTCCGTCGATCAAAAACAGTGCTAGCGCGGACAGTCATCGTCTACGACCATACCACGTTGAAAGCACCGGTTCTCGTCCGATCACCGAAGTTAAGCAACGTCGGGCCAGGTTAGTACTTGGATGGGTGACCGCCTGGGAATACCTGGTGCCGTAGACACGTTTTTGACATTTTATTCGTAGCCGATTTCAGTTTCTTTCACTTACCACTTTTTTTTTCTTTAAGTTTTCAATTTTTTCCAAATCACAGTTGCGCCGTTGTCTTCGTCTATCAGTGCGTCGGGCCACGTCTGGACTAGGATGGAAGACCGCCTGGCCACCTTTACTTGTCCTTTTTAGCGTGGCATCAAACAGATGTGTCGATTCCGTTTCATTTCCTTTCCGTCGATCAAAAACAGTGCTAGCGCGGACAGTCATCGTCTACGACCATACCACGTTGAAAGCACCGGTTCTCGTCCGATCACCGAAGTTAAGCAACGTCGGGCCAGGTTAGTACTTGGATGGGTGACCGCCTGGGAATACCTGGTGCCGTAGACACGTTTTTGACATTTTATTCGTAGCCGATTTCAGTTTCTTTCACTTACCACTTTTTTTTCTTTAAGTTTTCAATTTTTTCCAAATCACAGTTGCGCCGTTGTCTTCGTCTATCAGTGCGTCGGGCCACGTCTGGACTAGGATGGAAGACCGCCTGGCCACCTTTACTTGTCCTTTTTAGCGTGGCATCAAACAGATGTGTCGATTCCGTTTCATTTCCTTTCCGTCGATCAAAAACAGTGCTAGCGCGGACAGTCATCGTCTACGACCATACCACGTTGAAAGCACCGGTTCTCGTCCGATCACCGAAGTTAAGCAACGTCGGGCCAGGTTAGTACTTGGATGGGTGACCGCCTGGGAATACCTGGTGCCGTAGACACGTTTTTGACATTTTATTCGTAGCCGATTTCAGTTTCTTTCACTTACCACTTTTTTTTTCTTTAAGTTTTCAATTTTTTCCAAATCACAGTTGCGCCGTTGTCTTCGTCTATCAGTGCGTCGGGCCACGTCTGGACTAGGATGGAAGACCGCCTGGCCACCTTTACTTGTCCTTTTTAGCGTGGCATCAAACAGATGTGTCGATTCCGTTTCATTTCCTTTCCGTCGATCAAAAACAGTGCTAGCGCGGACAGTCATCGTCTACGACCATACCACGTTGAAAGCACCGGTTCTCGTCCGATCACCGAAGTTAAGCAACGTCGGGCCAGGTTAGTACTTGGATGGGTGACCGCCTGGGAATACCTGGTGCCGTAGACACGTTTTTGACATTTTATTCGTAGCCGATTTCAGTTTCTTTCACTTACCACTTTTTTTTCTTTAAGTTTTCAATTTTTTCCAAATCACAGTTGCGCCGTTGTCTTCGTCTATCAGTGCGTCGGGCCACGTCTGGACTAGGATGGAAGACCGCCTGGCCACCTTTACTTGTCCTTTTTAGCGTGGCATCAAACAGATGTGTCGATTCCGTTTCATTTCCTTTCCGTCGATCAAAAACAGTGCTAGCGCGGACAGTCATCGTCTACGACCATACCACGTTGAAAGCACCGGTTCTCGTCCGATCACCGAAGTTAAGCAACGTCGGGCCAGGTTAGTACTTGGATGGGTGACCGCCTGGGAATACCTGGTGCCGTAGACACGTTTTTGACATTTTATTCGTAGCCGATTTCAGTTTCTTTCACTTACCACTTTTTTTTTCTTTAAGTTTTCAATTTTTTCCAAATCACAGTTGCGCCGTTGTCTTCGTCTATCAGTGCGTCGGGCCACGTCTGGACTAGGATGGAAGACCGCCTGGCCACCTTTACTTGTCCTTTTTAGCGTGGCATCAAACAGATGTGTCGATTCCGTTTCATTTCCTTTCCGTCGATCAAAAACAGTGCTAGCGCGGACAGTCATCGTCTACGACCATACCACGTTGAAAGCACCGGTTCTCGTCCGATCACCGAAGTTAAGCAACGTCGGGCCAGGTTAGTACTTGGATGGGTGACCGCCTGGGAATACCTGGTGCCGTAGACACGTTTTTGACATTTTATTCGTAGCCGATTTCAGTTTCTTTCACTTACCACTTTTTTTTTCTTTAAGTTTTCAATTTTTTCCAAATCACAGTTGCGCCGTTGTCTTCGTCTATCAGTGCGTCGGGCCACGTCTGGACTAGGATGGAAGACCGCCTGGCCACCTTTACTTGTCCTTTTTAGCGTGGCATCAAACAGATGTGTCGATTCCGTTTCATTTCCTTTCCGTCGATCAAAAACAGTGCTAGCGCGGACAGTCATCGTCTACGACCATACCACGTTGAAAGCACCGGTTCTCGTCCGATCACCGAAGTTAAGCAACGTCGGGCCAGGTTAGTACTTGGATGGGTGACCGCCTGGGAATACCTGGTGCCGTAGACACGTTTTTGACATTTTATTCGTAGCCGATTTCAGTTTCTTTCACTTACCACTTTTTTTTTCTTTAAGTTTTCAATTTTTTCCAAATCACAGTTGCGCCGTTGTCTTCGTCTATCAGTGCGTCGGGCCACGTCTGGACTAGGATGGAAGACCGCCTGGCCACCTTTACTTGTCCTTTTTAGCGTGGCATCAAACAGATGTGTCGATTCCGTTTCATTTCCTTTCCGTCGATCAAAAACAGTGCTAGCGCGGACAGTCATCGTCTACGACCATACCACGTTGAAAGCACCGGTTCTCGTCCGATCACCGAAGTTAAGCAACGTCGGGCCAGGTTAGTACTTGGATGGGTGACCGCCTGGGAATACCTGGTGCCGTAGACACGTTTTTGACATTTTATTCGTAGCCGATTTCAGTTTCTTTCACTTACCACTTTTTTTTTCTTTAAGTTTTCAATTTTTTCCAAATCACAGTTGCGCCGTTGTCTTCGTCTATCAGTGCGTCGGGCCACGTCTGGACTAGGATGGAAGACCGCCTGGCCACCTTTACTTGTCCTTTTTAGCGTGGCATCAAACAGATGTGTCGATTCCGTTTCATTTCCTTTCCGTCGATCAAAAACAGTGCTAGCGCGGACAGTCATCGTCTACGACCATACCACGTTGAAAGCACCGGTTCTCGTCCGATCACCGAAGTTAAGCAACGTCGGGCCAGGTTAGTACTTGGATGGGTGACCGCCTGGGAATACCTGGTGCCGTAGACACGTTTTTGACATTTTATTCGTAGCCGATTTCAGTTTCTTTCACTTACCACTTTTTTTTCTTTAAGTTTTCAATTTTTTCCAAATCACAGTTGCGCCGTTGTCTTCGTCTATCAGTGCGTCGGGCCACGTCTGGACTAGGATGGAAGACCGCCTGGCCACCTTTACTTGTCCTTTTTAGCGTGGCATCAAACAGATGTGTCGATTCCGTTTCATTTCCTTTCCGTCGATCAAAAACAGTGCTAGCGCGGACAGTCATCGTCTACGACCATACCACGTTGAAAGCACCGGTTCTCGTCCGATCACCGAAGTTAAGCAACGTCGGGCCAGGTTAGTACTTGGATGGGTGACCGCCTGGGAATACCTGGTGCCGTAGACACGTTTTTGACATTTTATTCGTAGCCGATTTCAGTTTCTTTCACTTACCACTTTTTTTTCTTTAAGTTTTCAATTTTTTCCAAATCACAGTTGCGCCGTTGTCTTCGTCTATCAGTGCGTCGGGCCACGTCTGGACTAGGATGGAAGACCGCCTGGCCACCTTTACTTGTCCTTTTTAGCGTGGCATCAAACAGATGTGTCGATTCCGTTTCATTTCCTTTCCGTCGATCAAAAACAGTGCTAGCGCGGACAGTCATCGTCTACGACCATACCACGTTGAAAGCACCGGTTCTCGTCCGATCACCGAAGTTAAGCAACGTCGGGCCAGGTTAGTACTTGGATGGGTGACCGCCTGGGAATACCTGGTGCCGTAGACACGTTTTTGACATTTTATTCGTAGCCGATTTCAGTTTCTTTCACTTACCACTTTTTTTTCTTTAAGTTTTCAATTTTTTCCAAATCACAGTTGCGCCGTTGTCTTCGTCTATCAGTGCGTCGGGCCACGTCTGGACTAGGATGGAAGACCGCCTGGCCACCTTTACTTGTCCTTTTTAGCGTGGCATCAAACAGATGTGTCGATTCCGTTTCATTTCCTTTCCGTCGATCAAAAACAGTGCTAGCGCGGACAGTCATCGTCTACGACCATACCACGTTGAAAGCACCGGTTCTCGTCCGATCACCGAAGTTAAGCAACGTCGGGCCAGGTTAGTACTTGGATGGGTGACCGCCTGGGAATACCTGGTGCCGTAGACACGTTTTTGACATTTTATTCGTAGCCGATTTCAGTTTCTTTCACTTACCACTTTTTTTTCTTTAAGTTTTCAATTTTTTCCAAATCACAGTTGCGCCGTTGTCTTCGTCTATCAGTGCGTCGGGCCACGTCTGGACTAGGATGGAAGACCGCCTGGCCACCTTTACTTGTCCTTTTTAGCGTGGCATCAAACAGATGTGTCGATTCCGTTTCATTTCCTTTCCGTCGATCAAAAACAGTGCTAGCGCGGACAGTCATCGTCTACGACCATACCACGTTGAAAGCACCGGTTCTCGTCCGATCACCGAAGTTAAGCAACGTCGGGCCAGGTTAGTACTTGGATGGGTGACCGCCTGGGAATACCTGGTGCCGTAGACACGTTTTTGACATTTTATTCGTAGCCGATTTCAGTTTCTTTCACTTACCACTTTTTTTTCTTTAAGTTTTCAATTTTTTCCAAATCACAGTTGCGCCGTTGTCTTCGTCTATCAGTGCGTCGGGCCACGTCTGGACTAGGATGGAAGACCGCCTGGCCACCTTTACTTGTCCTTTTTAGCGTGGCATCAAACAGATGTGTCGATTCCGTTTCATTCCCTTTCCGTCGATCAAAAACAGTGCTAGCGCGGACAGTCATCGTCTACGACCATACCACGTTGAAAGCACCGGTTCTCGTCCGATCACCGAAGTTAAGCAACGTCGGGCCAGGTTAGTACTTGGATGGGTGACCGCCTGGGAATACCTGGTGCCGTAGACACGTTTTTGACATTTTATTCGTAGCCGATTTCAGTTTCTTTCACTTACCACTTTTTTTTCTTTAAGTTTTCAATTTTTTCCAAATCACAGTTGCGCCGTTGTCTTCGTCTATCAGTGCGTCGGGCCACGTCTGGACTAGGATGGAAGACCGCCTGGCCACCTTTACTTGTCCTTTTTAGCGTGGCATCAAACAGATGTGTCGATTCCGTTTCATTTCCTTTCCGTCGATCAAAAACAGTGCTAGCGCGGACAGTCATCGTCTACGACCATACCACGTTGAAAGCACCGGTTCTCGTCCGATCACCGAAGTTAAGCAACGTCGGGCCAGGTTAGTACTTGGATGGGTGACCGCCTGGGAATACCTGGTGCCGTAGACACGTTTTTGACATTTTATTCGTAGCCGATTTCAGTTTCTTTCACTTACCACTTTTTTTTCTTTAAGTTTTCAATTTTTTCCAAATCACAGTTGCGCCGTTGTCTTCGTCTATCAGTGCGTCGGGCCACGTCTGGACTAGGATGGAAGACCGCCTGGCCACCTTTACTTGTCCTTTTTAGCGTGGCATCAAACAGATGTGTCGATTCCGTTTCATTTCCTTTCCGTCGATCAAAAACAGTGCTAGCGCGGACAGTCATCGTCTACGACCATACCACGTTGAAAGCACCGGTTCTCGTCCGATCACCGAAGTTAAGCAACGTCGGGCCAGGTTAGTACTTGGATGGGTGACCGCCTGGGAATACCTGGTGCCGTAGACACGTTTTTGACATTTTATTCGTAGCCGATTTCAGTTTCTTTCACTTACCACTTTTTTTTCTTTAAGTTTTCAATTTTTTCCAAATCACAGTTGCGCCGTTGTCTTCGTCTATCAGTGCGTCGGGCCACGTCTGGACTAGGATGGAAGACCGCCTGGCCACCTTTACTTGTCCTTTTTAGCGTGGCATCAAACAGATGTGTCGATTCCGTTTCATTTCCTTTCCGTCGATCAAAAACAGTGCTAGCGCGGACAGTCATCGTCTACGACCATACCACGTTGAAAGCACCGGTTCTCGTCCGATCACCGAAGTTAAGCAACGTCGGGCCAGGTTAGTACTTGGATGGGTGACCGCCTGGGAATACCTGGTGCCGTAGACACGTTTTTGACATTTTATTCGTAGCCGATTTCAGTTTCTTTCACTTACCACTTTTTTTTCTTTAAGTTTTCAATTTTTTCCAAATCACAGTTGCGCCGTTGTCTTCGTCTATCAGTGCGTCGGGCCACGTCTGGACTAGGATGGAAGACCGCCTGGCCACCTTTACTTGTCCTTTTTAGCGTGGCATCAAACAGATGTGTCGATTCCGTTTCATTTCCTTTCCGTCGATCAAAAACAGTGCTAGCGCGGACAGTCATCGTCTACGACCATACCACGTTGAAAGCACCGGTTCTCGTCCGATCACCGAAGTTAAGCAACGTCGGGCCAGGTTAGTACTTGGATGGGTGACCGCCTGGGAATACCTGGTGCCGTAGACACGTTTTTGACATTTTATTCGTAGCCGATTTCAGTTTCTTTCACTTACCACTTTTTTTTCTTTAAGTTTTCAATTTTTTCCAAATCACAGTTGCGCCGTTGTCTTCGTCTATCAGTGCGTCGGGCCACGTCTGGACTAGGATGGAAGACCGCCTGGCCACCTTTACTTGTCCTTTTTAGCGTGGCATCAAACAGATGTGTCGATTCCGTTTCATTTCCTTTCCGTCGATCAAAAACAGTGCTAGCGCGGACAGTCATCGTCTACGACCATACCACGTTGAAAGCACCGGTTCTCGTCCGATCACCGAAGTTAAGCAACGTCGGGCCAGGTTAGTACTTGGATGGGTGACCGCCTGGGAATACCTGGTGCCGTAGACACGTTTTTGACATTTTATTCGTAGCCGATTTCAGTTTCTTTCACTTACCACTTTTTTTTTTTAAGTTTTCAATTTTTTCCAAATCACAGTTGCGCCGTTGTCTTCGTCTATCAGTGCGTCGGGCCACGTCTGGACTAGGATGGAAGACCGCCTGGCCACCTTTACTTGTCCTTTTTAGCGTGGCATCAAACAGATGTGTCGATTCCGTTTCATTTCCTTTCCGTCGATCAAAAACAGTGCTAGCGCGGACAGTCATCGTCTACGACCATACCACGTTGAAAGCACCGGTTCTCGTCCGATCACCGAAGTTAAGCAACGTCGGGCCAGGTTAGTACTTGGATGGGTGACCGCCTGGGAATACCTGGTGCCGTAGACACGTTTTTGACATTTTATTCGTAGCCGATTTCAGTTTCTTTCACTTACCACTTTTTTTCCTTTAAGTTTTCAATTTTTTCCAAATCACAGTTGCGCCGTTGTCTTCGTCTATCAGTGCGTCGGGCCACGTCTGGACTAGGATGGAAGACCGCCTGGCCACCTTTACTTGTCCTTTTTAGCGTGGCATCAAACAGATGTGTCGATTCCGTTTCATTTCCTTTCCGTCGATCAAAAACAGTGCTAGCGCGGACAGTCATCGTCTACGACCATACCACGTTGAAAGCACCGGTTCTCGTCCGATCACCGAAGTTAAGCAACGTCGGGCCAGGTTAGTACTTGGATGGGTGACCGCCTGGGAATACCTGGTGCCGTAGACACGTTTTTGACATTTTATTCGTAGCCGATTTCAGTTTCTTTCACTTACCACTTTTTTTTCTTTAAGTTTTCAATTTTTTCCAAATCACAGTTGCGCCGTTGTCTTCGTCTATCAGTGCGTCGGGCCACGTCTGGACTAGGATGGAAGACCGCCTGGCCACCTTTACTTGTCCTTTTTAGCGTGGCATCAAACAGATGTGTCGATTCCGTTTCATTTCCTTTCCGTCGATCAAAAACAGAGGCTAGCGCGGACAGTCATCGTCTACGACCATACCACGTTGAAAGCACCGGTTCTCGTCCGATCACCGAAGTTAAGCAACGTCGGGCCAGGTTAGTACTTGGATGGGTGACCGCCTGGGAATACCTGGTGCCGTAGACACGTTTTTGACATTTTATTCGTAGCCGATTTCAGTTTCTTTCACTTACCACTTTTTTTTCTTTAAGTTTTCAATTTTTTCCAAATCACAGTTGCGCCGTTGTCTTCGTCTATCAGTGCGTCGGGCCACGTCTGGACTAGGATGGAAGACCGCCTGGCCACCTTTACTTGTCCTTTTTAGCGTGGCATCAAACAGATGTGTCGATTCCGTTTCATTTCCTTTCCGTCGATCAAAAACAGAGGCTAGCGCGGACAGTCATCGTCTACGACCATACCACGTTGAAAGCACCGGTTCTCGTCCGATCACCGAAGTTAAGCAACGTCGGGCCAGGTTAGTACTTGGATGGGTGACCGCCTGGGAATACCTGGTGCCGTAGACACGTTTTTGACATTTTATTCGTAGCCGATTTCAGTTTCTTTCACTTACCACTTTTTTTTCTTTAAGTTTTCAATTTTTTCCAAATCACAGTTGCGCCGTTGTCTTCGTCTATCAGTGCGTCGGGCCACGTCTGGACTAGGATGGAAGACCGCCTGGCCACCTTTACTTGTCCTTTTTAGCGTGGCATCAAACAGATGTGTCGATTCCGTTTCATTTCCTTTCCGTCGATCAAAAACAGTGCTAGCGCGGACAGTCATCGTCTACGACCATACCACGTTGAAAGCACCGGTTCTCGTCCGATCACCGAAGTTAAGCAACGTCGGGCCAGGTTAGTACTTGGATGGGTGACCGCCTGGGAATACCTGGTGCCGTAGACACGTTTTTGACATTTTATTCGTAGCCGATTTCAGTTTCTTTCACTTACCACTTTTTTTTCTTTAAGTTTTCAATTTTTTCCAAATCACAGTTGCGCCGTTGTCTTCGTCTATCAGTGCGTCGGGCCACGTCTGGACTAGGATGGAAGACCGCCTGGCCACCTTTACTTGTCCTTTTTAGCGTGGCATCAAACAGATGTGTCGATTCCGTTTCATTTCCTTTCCGTCGATCAAAAACAGTGCTAGCGCGGACAGTCATCGTCTACGACCATACCACGTTGAAAGCACCGGTTCTCGTCCGATCACCGAAGTTAAGCAACGTCGGGCCAGGTTAGTACTTGGATGGGTGACCGCCTGGGAATACCTGGTGCCGTAGACACGTTTTTGACATTTTATTCGTAGCCGATTTCAGTTTCTTTCACTTACCACTTTTTTTTCTTTAAGTTTTCAATTTTTTCCAAATCACAGTTGCGCCGTTGTCTTCGTCTATCAGTGCGTCGGGCCACGTCTGGACTAGGATGGAAGACCGCCTGGCCACCTTTACTTGTCCTTTTTAGCGTGGCATCAAACAGATGTGTCGATTCCGTTTCATTTCCTTTCCGTCGATCAAAAACAGAGGCTAGCGCGGACAGTCATCGTCTACGACCATACCACGTTGAAAGCACCGGTTCTCGTCCGATCACCGAAGTTAAGCAACGTCGGGCCAGGTTAGTACTTGGATGGGTGACCGCCTGGGAATACCTGGTGCCGTAGACACGTTTTTGACATTTTATTCGTAGCCGATTTCAGTTTCTTTCACTTACCACTTTTTTTTCTTTAAGTTTTCAATTTTTTCCAAATCACAGTTGCGCCGTTGTCTTCGTCTATCAGTGCGTCGGGCCACGTCTGGACTAGGATGGAAGACCGCCTGGCCACCTTTACTTGTCCTTTTTAGCGTGGCATCAAACAGATGTGTCGATTCCGTTTCATTTCCTTTCCGTCGATCAAAAACAGAGGCTAGCGCGGACAGTCATCGTCTACGACCATACCACGTTGAAAGCACCGGTTCTCGTCCGATCACCGAAGTTAAGCAACGTCGGGCCAGGTTAGTACTTGGATGGGTGACCGCCTGGGAATACCTGGTGCCGTAGACACGTTTTTGACATTTTATTCGTAGCCGATTTCAGTTTCTTTCACTTACCACTTTTTTTTCTTTAAGTTTTCAATTTTTTCCAAATCACAGTTGCGCCGTTGTCTTCGTCTATCAGTGCGTCGGGCCACGTCTGGACTAGGATGGAAGACCGCCTGGCCTCCTTTACTTGTCCTTTTTAGCGTGGCATCAAACAGATGTGTCGATTCCGTTTCATTTCCTTTCCGTCGATCAAAAACAGAGGCTAGCGCGGACAGTCATCGTCTACGACCATACCACGTTGAAAGCACCGGTTCTCGTCCGATCACCGAAGTTAAGCAACGTCGGGCCAGGTTAGTACTTGGATGGGTGACCGCCTGGGAATACCTGGTGCCGTAGACACGTTTTTGACATTTTATTCGTAGCCGATTTCAGTTTCTTTCACTTACCACTTTTTTTTCTTTAAGTTTTCAATTTTTTCCAAATCACAGTTGCGCCGTTGTCTTCGTCTATCAGTGCGTCGGGCCACGTCTGGACTAGGATGGAAGACCGCCTGGCCACCTTTACTTGTCCTTTTTAGCGTGGCATCAAACAGATGTGTCGATTCCGTTTCATTTCCTTTCCGTCGATCAAAAACAGTGCTAGCGCGGACAGTCATCGTCTACGACCATACCACGTTGAAAGCACCGGTTCTCGTCCGATCACCGAAGTTAAGCAACGTCGGGCCAGGTTAGTACTTGGATGGGTGACCGCCTGGGAATACCTGGTGCCGTAGACACGTTTTTGACATTTTATTCGTAGCCGATTTCAGTTTCTTTCACTTACCACTTTTTTTTCTTTAAGTTTTCAATTTTTTCCAAATCACAGTTGCGCCGTTGTCTTCGTCTATCAGTGCGTCGGGCCACGTCTGGACTAGGATGGAAGACCGCCTGGCCACCTTTACTTGTCCTTTTTAGCGTGGCATCAAACAGATGTGTCGATTCCGTTTCATTTCCTTTCCGTCGATCAAAAACAGTGCTAGCGCGGACAGTCATCGTCTACGACCATACCACGTTGAAAGCACCGGTTCTCGTCCGATCACCGAAGTTAAGCAACGTCGGGCCAGGTTAGTACTTGGATGGGTGACCGCCTGGGAATACCTGGTGCCGTAGACACGTTTTTGACATTTTATTCGTAGCCGATTTCAGTTTCTTTCACTTACCACTTTTTTTTCTTTAAGTTTTCAATTTTTTCCAAATCACAGTTGCGCCGTTGTCTTCGTCTATCAGTGCGTCGGGCCACGTCTGGACTAGGATGGAAGACCGCCTGGCCACCTTTACTTGTCCTTTTTAGCGTGGCATCAAACAGATGTGTCGATTCCGTTTCATTTCCTTTCCGTCGATCAAAAACAGAGGCTAGCGCGGACAGTCATCGTCTACGACCATACCACGTTGAAAGCACCGGTTCTCGTCCGATCACCGAAGTTAAGCAACGTCGGGCCAGGTTAGTACTTGGATGGGTGACCGCCTGGGAATACCTGGTGCCGTAGACACGTTTTTGACATTTTATTCGTAGCCGATTTCAGTTTCTTTCACTTACCACTTTTTTTTCTTTAAGTTTTCAATTTTTTCCAAATCACAGTTGCGCCGTTGTCTTCGTCTATCAGTGCGTCGGGCCACGTCTGGACTAGGATGGAAGACCGCCTGGCCACCTTTACTTGTCCTTTTTAGCGTGGCATCAAACAGATGTGTCGATTCCGTTTCATTTCCTTTCCGTCGATCAAAAACAGAGGCTAGCGCGGACAGTCATCGTCTACGACCATACCACGTTGAAAGCACCGGTTCTCGTCCGATCACCGAAGTTAAGCAACGTCAGGCCAGGTTAGTACTTGGATGGGTGACCGCCTGGGAATACCTGGTGCCGTAGACACGTTTTTGACATTTTATTCGTAGCCGATTTCAGTTTCTTTCACTTACCACTTTTTTTTCTTTAAGTTTTCAATTTTTTCCAAATCACAGTTGCGCCGTTGTCTTCGTCTATCAGTGCGTCGGGCCACGTCTGGACTAGGATGGAAGACCGCCTGGCCACCTTTACTTGTCCTTTTTAGCGTGGCATCAAACAGATGTGTCGATTCCGTTTCATTTCCTTTCCGTCGATCAAAAACAGTGCTAGCGCGGACAGTCATCGTCTACGACCATACCACGTTGAACGCACCGGTTCTCGTCCGATCACCGAAGTTAAGCAACGTCGGGCCAGGTTAGTACTTGGATGGGTGACCGCCTGGGAATACCTGGTGCCGTAGACACGTTTTTGACATTTTATTCGTAGCCGATTTCAGTTTCTTTCACTTACCACTTTTTTTTCTTTAAGTTTTCAATTTTTTCCAAATCACAGTTGCGCCGTTGTCTTCGTCTATCAGTGCGTCGGGCCACGTCTGGACTAGGATGGAAGACCGCCTGGCCACCTTTACTTGTCCTTTTTAGCGTGGCATCAAACAGATGTGTCGATTCCGTTTCATTTCCTTTCCGTCGATCAAAAACAGAGGCTAGCGCGGACAGTCATCGTCTACGACCATACCACGTTGAAAGCACCGGTTCTCGTCCGATCACCGAAGTTAAGCAACGTCGGGCCAGGTTAGTACTTGGATGGGTGACCGCCTGGGAATACCTGGTGCCGTAGACACGTTTTTGACATTTTATTCGTAGCCGATTTCAGTTTCTTTCACTTACCACTTTTTTTTCTTTAAGTTTTCAATTTTTTCCAAATCACAGTTGCGCCGTTGTCTTCGTCTATCAGTGCGTCGGGCCACGTCTGGACTAGGATGGAAGACCGCCTGGCCACCTTTACTTGTCCTTTTTAGCGTGGCATCAAACAGATGTGTCGATTCCGTTTCATTTCCTTTCCGTCGATCAAAAACAGTGCTAGCGCGGACAGTCATCGTCTACGACCATACCACGTTGAAAGCACCGGTTCTCGTCCGATCACCGAAGTTAAGCAACGTCGGGCCAGGTTAGTACTTGGATGGGTGACCGCCTGGGAATACCTGGTGCCGTAGACACGTTTTTGACATTTTATTCGTAGCCGAATTCAGTTTCTTTCACTTACCACTTTTTTTTCTTTAAGTTTTCAATTTTTTCCAAATCACAGTTGCGCCGTTGTCTTCGTCTATCAGTGCGTCGGGCCACGTCTGGACTAGGATGGAAGACCGCCTGGCCACCTTTACTTGTCCTTTTTAGCGTGGCATCAAACAGATGTGTCGATTCCGTTTCATTTCCTTTCCGTCGATCAAAAACAGTGCTAGCGCGGACAGTCATCGTCTACGACCATACCACGTTGAAAGCACCGGTTCTCGTCCGATCACCGAAGTTAAGCAACGTCGGGCCAGGTTAGTACTTGGATGGGTGACCGCCTGGGAATACCTGGTGCCGTAGACACGTTTTTGACATTTTATTCGTAGCCGATTTCAGTTTCTTTCACTTACCACTTTTTTTCCTTTAAGTTTTCAATTTTTTCCAAATCACAGTTGCGCCGTTGTCTTCGTCTATCAGTGCGTCGGGCCACGTCTGGACTAGGATGGAAGACCGCCTGGCCACCTTTACTTGTCCTTTTTAGCGTGGCATCAAACAGATGTGTCGATTCCGTTTCATTTCCTTTCCGTCGATCAAAAACAGTGCTAGCGCGGACAGTCATCGTCTACGACCATACCACGTTGAAAGCACCGGTTCTCGTCCGATCACCGAAGTTAAGCAACGTCGGGCCAGGTTAGTACTTGGATGGGTGACCGCCTGGGAATACCTGGTGCCGTAGACACGTTTTTGACATTTTATTCGTAGCCGATTTCAGTTTCTTTCACTTACCACTTTTTTTTCTTTAAGTTTTCAATTTTTTCCAAATCACAGTTGCGCCGTTGTCTTCGTCTATCAGTGCGTCGGGCCACGTCTGGACTAGGATGGAAGACCGCCTGGCCACCTTTACTTGTCCTTTTTAGCGTGGCATCAAACAGATGTGTCGATTCCGTTTCATTTCCTTTCCGTCGATCAAAAACAGAGGCTAGCGCGGACAGTCATCGTCTACGACCATACCACGTTGAAAGCACCGGTTCTCGTCCGATCACCGAAGTTAAGCAACGTCGGGCCAGGTTAGTACTTGGATGGGTGACCGCCTGGGAATACCTGGAATACCTGGACAGTCATCGTCTACGACCATACCACGTTGAAAGCACCGGTTCTCGTCCGATCACCGAAGTTAAGCAACGTCGGGCCAGGTTAGTACTTGGATGGGTGACCGCCTGGGAATACCTGGTGCCGTAGACACGTTTTTGACATTTTATTCGTAGCCGATTTCAGTTTCTTTCACTTACCACTTTTTTTTCTTTAAGTTTTCAATTTTTTCCAAATCACAGTTGCGCCGTTGTCTTCGTCTATCAGTGCGTCGGGCCACGTCTGGACTAGGATGGAAGACCGCCTGGCCACCTTTACTTGTCCTTTTTAGCGTGGCATCAAACAGATGTGTCGATTCCGTTTCATTTCCTTTCCGTCGATCAAAAACAGTGCTAGCGCGGACAGTCATCGTCTACGACCATACCACGTTGAAAGCACCGGTTCTCGTCCGATCACCGAAGTTAAGCAACGTCGGGCCAGGTTAGTACTTGGATGGGTGACCGCCTGGGAATACCTGGTGCCGTAGACACGTTTTTGACATTTTATTCGTAGCCGATTTCAGTTTCTTTCACTTACCACTTTTTTTTCTTTAAGTTTTCAATTTTTTCCAAATCACAGTTGCGCCGTTGTCTTCGTCTATCAGTGCGTCGGGCCACGTCTGGACTAGGATGGAAGACCGCCTGGCCACCTTTACTTGTCCTTTTTAGCGTGGCATCAAACAGATGTGTCGATTCCGTTTCATTTCCTTTCCGTCGATCAAAAACAGTGCTAGCGCGGACAGTCATCGTCTACGACCATACCACGTTGAAAGCACCGGTTCTCGTCCGATCACCGAAGTTAAGCAACGTCGGGCCAGGTTAGTACTTGGATGGGTGACCGCCTGGGAATACCTGGTGCCGTAGACACGTTTTTGACATTTTATTCGTAGCCGATTTCAGTTTCTTTCACTTACCACTTTTTTTTCTTTAAGTTTTCAATTTTTTCCAAATCACAGTTGCGCCGTTGTCTTCGTCTATCAGTGCGTCGGGCCACGTCTGGACTAGGATGGAAGACCGCCTGGCCACCTTTACTTGTCCTTTTTAGCGTGGCATCAAACAGATGTGTCGATTCCGTTTCATTTCCTTTCCGTCGATCAAAAACAGTGCTAGCGCGGACAGTCATCGTCTACGACCATACCACGTTGAAAGCACCGGTTCTCGTCCGATCACCGAAGTTAAGCAACGTCGGGCCAGGTTAGTACTTGGATGGGTGACCGCCTGGGAATACCTGGTGCCGTAGACACGTTTTTGACATTTTATTCGTAGCCGATTTCAGTTTCTTTCACTTACCACTTTTTTTTCTTTAAGTTTTCAATTTTTTCCAAATCACAGTTGCGCCGTTGTCTTCGTCTATCAGTGCGTCGGGCCACGTCTGGACTAGGATGGAAGACCGCCTGGCCACCTTTACTTGTCCTTTTTAGCGTGGCATCAAACAGATGTGTCGATTCCGTTTCATTTCCTTTCCGTCGATCAAAAACAGTGCTAGCGCGGACAGTCATCGTCTACGACCATACCACGTTGAAAGCACCGGTTCTCGTCCGATCACCGAAGTTAAGCAACGTCGGGCCAGGTTAGTACTTGGATGGGTGACCGCCTGGGAATACCTGGTGCCGTAGACACGTTTTTGACATTTTATTCGTAGCCGATTTCAGTTTCTTTCACTTACCACTTTTTTTTCTTTAAGTTTTCAATTTTTTCCAAATCACAGTTGCGCCGTTGTCTTCGTCTATCAGTGCGTCGGGCCACGTCTGGACTAGGATGGAAGACCGCCTGGCCACCTTTACTTGTCCTTTTTAGCGTGGCATCAAACAGATGTGTCGATTCCGTTTCATTTCCTTTCCGTCGATCAAAAACAGTGCTAGCGCGGACAGTCATCGTCTACGACCATACCACGTTGAACGCACCGGTTCTCGTCCGATCACCGAAGTTAAGCAACGTCGGGCCAGGTTAGTACTTGGATGGGTGACCGCCTGGGAATACCTGGTGCCGTAGACACGTTTTTGACATTTTATTCGTAGCCGATTTCAGTTTCTTTCACTTACCACTTTTTTTTCTTTAAGTTTTCAATTTTTTCCAAATCACAGTTGCGCCGTTGTCTTCGTCTATCAGTGCGTCGGGCCACGTCTGGACTAGGATGGAAGACCGCCTGGCCACCTTTACTTGTCCTTTTTAGCGTGGCATCAAACAGATGTGTCGATTCCGTTTCATTTCCTTTCCGTCGATCAAAAACAGTGCTAGCGCGGACAGTCATCGTCTACGACCATACCACGTTGAACGCACCGGTTCTCGTCCGATCACCGAAGTTAAGCAACGTCGGGCCAGGTTAGTACTTGGATGGGTGACCGCCTGGGAATACCTGGTGCCGTAGACACGTTTTTGACATTTTATTCGTAGCCGATTTCAGTTTCTTTCACTTACCACTTTTTTTTCTTTAAGTTTTCAATTTTTTCCAAATCACAGTTGCGCCGTTGTCTTCGTCTATCAGTGCGTCGGGCCACGTCTGGACTAGGATGGAAGACCGCCTGGCCACCTTTACTTGTCCTTTTTAGCGTGGCATCAAACAGATGTGTCGATTCCGTTTCATTTCCTTTCCGTCGATCAAAAACAGTGCTAGCGCGGACAGTCATCGTCTACGACCATACCACGTTGAAAGCACCGGTTCTCGTCCGATCACCGAAGTTAAGCAACGTCGGGCCAGGTTAGTACTTGGATGGGTGACCGCCTGGGAATACCTGGTGCCGTAGACACGTTTTTGACATTTTATTCGTAGCCGATTTCAGTTTCTTTCACTTACCACTTTTTTTCCTTTAAGTTTTCAATTTTTTCCAAATCACAGTTGCGCCGTTGTCTTCGTCTATCAGTGCGTCGGGCCACGTCTGGACTAGGATGGAAGACCGCCTGGCCACCTTTACTTGTCCTTTTTAGCGTGGCATCAAACAGATGTGTCGATTCCGTTTCATTTCCTTTCCGTCGATCAAAAACAGTGCTAGCGCGGACAGTCATCGTCTACGACCATACCACGTTGAAAGCACCGGTTCTCGTCCGATCACCGAAGTTAAGCAACGTCGGGCCAGGTTAGTACTTGGATGGGTGACCGCCTGGGAATACCTGGTGCCGTAGACACGTTTTTGACATTTTATTCGTAGCCGATTTCAGTTTCTTTCACTTACCACTTTTTTTTCTTTAAGTTTTCAATTTTTTCCAAATCACAGTTGCGCCGTTGTCTTCGTCTATCAGTGCGTCGGGCCACGTCTGGACTAGGATGGAAGACCGCCTGGCCACCTTTACTTGTCCTTTTTAGCGTGGCATCAAACAGATGTGTCGATTCCGTTTCATTTCCTTTCCGTCGATCAAAAACAGAGGCTAGCGCGGACAGTCATCGTCTACGACCATACCACGTTGAAAGCACCGGTTCTCGTCCGATCACCGAAGTTAAGCAACGTCGGGCCAGGTTAGTACTTGGATGGGTGACCGCCTGGGAATACCTGGAATACCTGGACAGTCATCGTCTACGACCATACCACGTTGAAAGCACCGGTTCTCGTCCGATCACCGAAGTTAAGCAACGTCGGGCCAGGTTAGTACTTGGATGGGTGACCGCCTGGGAATACCTGGTGCCGTAGACACGTTTTTGACATTTTATTCGTAGCCGATTTCAGTTTCTTTCACTTACCACTTTTTTTTCTTTAAGTTTTCAATTTTTTCCAAATCACAGTTGCGCCGTTGTCTTCGTCTATCAGTGCGTCGGGCCACGTCTGGACTAGGATGGAAGACCGCCTGGCCACCTTTACTTGTCCTTTTTAGCGTGGCATCAAACAGATGTGTCGATTCCGTTTCATTTCCTTTCCGTCGATCAAAAACAGTGCTAGCGCGGACAGTCATCGTCTACGACCATACCACGTTGAAAGCACCGGTTCTCGTCCGATCACCGAAGTTAAGCAACGTCGGGCCAGGTTAGTACTTGGATGGGTGACCGCCTGGGAATACCTGGTGCCGTAGACACGTTTTTGACATTTTATTCGTAGCCGATTTCAGTTTCTTTCACTTACCACTTTTTTTTCTTTAAGTTTTCAATTTTTTCCAAATCACAGTTGCGCCGTTGTCTTCGTCTATCAGTGCGTCGGGCCACGTCTGGACTAGGATGGAAGACCGCCTGGCCACCTTTACTTGTCCTTTTTAGCGTGGCATCAAACAGATGTGTCGATTCCGTTTCATTTCCTTTCCGTCGATCAAAAACAGTGCTAGCGCGGACAGTCATCGTCTACGACCATACCACGTTGAAAGCACCGGTTCTCGTCCGATCACCGAAGTTAAGCAACGTCGGGCCAGGTTAGTACTTGGATGGGTGACCGCCTGGGAATACCTGGTGCCGTAGACACGTTTTTGACATTTTATTCGTAGCCGATTTCAGTTTCTTTCACTTACCACTTTTTTTTCTTTAAGTTTTCAATTTTTTCCAAATCACAGTTGCGCCGTTGTCTTCGTCTATCAGTGCGTCGGGCCACGTCTGGACTAGGATGGAAGACCGCCTGGCCACCTTTACTTGTCCTTTTTAGCGTGGCATCAAACAGATGTGTCGATTCCGTTTCATTTCCTTTCCGTCGATCAAAAACAGTGCTAGCGCGGACAGTCATCGTCTACGACCATACCACGTTGAAAGCACCGGTTCTCGTCCGATCACCGAAGTTAAGCAACGTCGGGCCAGGTTAGTACTTGGATGGGTGACCGCCTGGGAATACCTGGTGCCGTAGACACGTTTTTGACATTTTATTCGTAGCCGATTTCAGTTTCTTTCACTTACCACTTTTTTTTCTTTAAGTTTTCAATTTTTTCCAAATCACAGTTGCGCCGTTGTCTTCGTCTATCAGTGCGTCGGGCCACGTCTGGACTAGGATGGAAGACCGCCTGGCCACCTTTACTTGTCCTTTTTAGCGTGGCATCAAACAGATGTGTCGATTCCGTTTCATTTCCTTTCCGTCGATCAAAAACAGTGCTAGCGCGGACAGTCATCGTCTACGACCATACCACGTTGAAAGCACCGGTTCTCGTCCGATCACCGAAGTTAAGCAACGTCGGGCCAGGTTAGTACTTGGATGGGTGACCGCCTGGGAATACCTGGTGCCGTAGACACGTTTTTGACATTTTATTCGTAGCCGATTTCAGTTTCTTTCACTTACCACTTTTTTTTCTTTAAGTTTTCAATTTTTTCCAAATCACAGTTGCGCCGTTGTCTTCGTCTATCAGTGCGTCGGGCCACGTCTGGACTAGGATGGAAGACCGCCTGGCCACCTTTACTTGTCCTTTTTAGCGTGGCATCAAACAGATGTGTCGATTCCGTTTCATTTCCTTTCCGTCGATCAAAAACAGTGCTAGCGCGGACAGTCATCGTCTACGACCATACCACGTTGAAAGCACCGGTTCTCGTCCGATCACCGAAGTTAAGCAACGTCGGGCCAGGTTAGTACTTGGATGGGTGACCGCCTGGGAATACCTGGTGCCGTAGACACGTTTTTGACATTTTATTCGTAGCCGATTTCAGTTTCTTTCACTTACCACTTTTTTTTCTTTAAGTTTTCAATTTTTTCCAAATCACAGTTGCGCCGTTGTCTTCGTCTATCAGTGCGTCGGGCCACGTCTGGACTAGGATGGAAGACCGCCTGGCCACCTTTACTTGTCCTTTTTAGCGTGGCATCAAACAGATGTGTCGATTCCGTTTCATTTCCTTTCCGTCGATCAAAAACAGTGCTAGCGCGGACAGTCATCGTCTACGACCATACCACGTTGAAAGCACCGGTTCTCGTCCGATCACCGAAGTTAAGCAACGTCGGGCCAGGTTAGTACTTGGATGGGTGACCGCCTGGGAATACCTGGTGCCGTAGACACGTTTTTGACATTTTATTCGTAGCCGATTTCAGTTTCTTTCACTTACCACTTTTTTTTCTTTAAGTTTTCAATTTTTTCCAAATCACAGTTGCGCCGTTGTCTTCGTCTATCAGTGCGTCGGGCCACGTCTGGACTAGGATGGAAGACCGCCTGGCCACCTTTACTTGTCCTTTTTAGCGTGGCATCAAACAGATGTGTCGATTCCGTTTCATTTCCTTTCCGTCGATCAAAAACAGTGCTAGCGCGGACAGTCATCGTCTACGACCATACCACGTTGAAAGCACCGGTTCTCGTCCGATCACCGAAGTTAAGCAACGTCGGGCCAGGTTAGTACTTGGATGGGTGACCGCCTGGGAATACCTGGTGCCGTAGACACGTTTTTGACATTTTATTCGTAGCCGATTTCAGTTTCCTTCACTTACCACTTTTTTTTCTTTAAGTTTTCAATTTTTTCCAAATCACAGTTGCGCCGTTGTCTTCGTCTATCAGTGCGTCGGGCCACGTCTGGACTAGGATGGAAGACCGCCTGGCCACCTTTACTTGTCCTTTTTAGCGTGGCATCAAACAGATGTGTCGATTCCGTTTCATTTCCTTTCCGTCGATCAAAAACAGTGCTAGCGCGGACAGTCATCGTCTACGACCATACCACGTTGAAAGCACCGGTTCTCGTCCGATCACCGAAGTTAAGCAACGTCGGGCCAGGTTAGTACTTGGATGGGTGACCGCCTGGGAATACCTGGTGCCGTAGACACGTTTTTGACATTTTATTCGTAGCCGATTTCAGTTTCTTTCACTTACCACTTTTTTTTCTTTAAGTTTTCAATTTTTTCCAAATCACAGTTGCGCCGTTGTCTTCGTCTATCAGTGCGTCGGGCCACGTCTGGACTAGGATGGAAGACCGCCTGGCCACCTTTACTTGTCCTTTTTAGCGTGGCATCAAACAGATGTGTCGATTCCGTTTCATTTCCTTTCCGTCGATCAAAAACAGTGCTAGCGCGGACAGTCATCGTCTACGACCATACCACGTTGAAAGCACCGGTTCTCGTCCGATCACCGAAGTTAAGCAACGTCGGGCCAGGTTAGTACTTGGATGGGTGACCGCCTGGGAATACCTGGTGCCGTAGACACGTTTTTGACATTTTATTCGTAGCCGATTTCAGTTTCTTTCACTTACCACTTTTTTTTCTTTAAGTTTTCAATTTTTTCCAAATCACAGTTGCGCCGTTGTCTTCGTCTATCAGTGCGTCGGGCCACGTCTGGACTAGGATGGAAGACCGCCTGGCCACCTTTACTTGTCCTTTTTAGCGTGGCATCAAACAGATGTGTCGATTCCGTTTCATTTCCTTTCCGTCGATCAAAAACAGTGCTAGCGCGGACAGTCATCGTCTACGACCATACCACGTTGAAAGCACCGGTTCTCGTCCGATCACCGAAGTTAAGCAACGTCGGGCCAGGTTAGTACTTGGATGGGTGACCGCCTGGGAATACCTGGTGCCGTAGACACGTTTTTGACATTTTATTCGTAGCCGATTTCAGTTTCTTTCACTTACCACTTTTTTTTCTTTAAGTTTTCAATTTTTTCCAAATCACAGTTGCGCCGTTGTCTTCGTCTATCAGTGCGTCGGGCCACGTCTGGACTAGGATGGAAGACCGCCTGGCCACCTTTACTTGTCCTTTTTAGCGTGGCATCAAACAGATGTGTCGATTCCGTTTCATTTCCTTTCCGTCGATCAAAAACAGTGCTAGCGCGGACAGTCATCGTCTACGACCATACCACGTTGAAAGCACCGGTTCTCGTCCGATCACCGAAGTTAAGCAACGTCGGGCCAGGTTAGTACTTGGATGGGTGACCGCCTGGGAATACCTGGTGCCGTAGACACGTTTTTGACATTTTATTCGTAGCCGATTTCAGTTTCTTTCACTTACCACTTTTTTTTCTTTAAGTTTTCAATTTTTTCCAAATCACAGTTGCGCCGTTGTCTTCGTCTATCAGTGCGTCGGGCCACGTCTGGACTAGGATGGAAGACCGCCTGGCCACCTTTACTTGTCCTTTTTAGCGTGGCATCAAACAGATGTGTCGATTCCGTTTCATTTCCTTTCCGTCGATCAAAAACAGAGGCTAGCGCGGACAGTCATCGTCTACGACCATACCACGTTGAAAGCACCGGTTCTCGTCCGATCACCGAAGTTAAGCAACGTCGGGCCAGGTTAGTACTTGGATGGGTGACCGCCTGGGAATACCTGGTGCCGTAGACACGTTTTTGACATTTTATTCGTAGCCGATTTCAGTTTCTTTCACTTACCACTTTTTTTTCTTTAAGTTTTCAATTTTTTCCAAATCACAGTTGCGCCGTTGTCTTCGTCTATCAGTGCGTCGGGCCACGTCTGGACTAGGATGGAAGACCGCCTGGCCACCTTTACTTGTCCTTTTTAGCGTGGCATCAAACAGATGTGTCGATTCCGTTTCATTTCCTTTCCGTCGATCAAAAACAGAGGCTAGCGCGGACAGTCATCGTCTACGACCATACCACGTTGAAAGCACCGGTTCTCGTCCGATCACCGAAGTTAAGCAACGTCGGGCCAGGTTAGTACTTGGATGGGTGACCGCCTGGGAATACCTGGTGCCGTAGACACGTTTTTGACATTTTATTCGTAGCCGATTTCAGTTTCTTTCACTTACCACTTTTTTTTCTTTAAGTTTTCAATTTTTTCCAAATCACAGTTGCGCCGTTGTCTTCGTCTATCAGTGCGTCGGGCCACGTCTGGACTAGGATGGAAGACCGCCTGGCCACCTTTACTTGTCCTTTTTAGCGTGGCATCAAACAGATGTGTCGATTCCGTTTCATTTCCTTTCCGTCGATCAAAAACAGAGGCTAGCGCGGACAGTCATCGTCTACGACCATACCACGTTGAAAGCACCGGTTCTCGTCCGATCACCGAAGTTAAGCAACGTCGGGCCAGGTTAGTACTTGGATGGGTGACCGCCTGGGAATACCTGGTGCCGTAGACACGTTTTTGACATTTTATTCGTAGCCGATTTCAGTTTCTTTCACTTACCACTTTTTTTTCTTTAAGTTTTCAATTTTTTCCAAATCACAGTTGCGCCGTTGACTTCGTCTATCAGTGCGTCGGGCCACGTCTGGACTAGGATGGAAGACCGCCTGGCCACCTTTACTTGTCCTTTTTAGCGTGGCATCAAACAGATGTGTCGATTCCGTTTCATTTCCTTTCCGTCGATCAAAAACAGAGGCTAGCGCGGACAGTCATCGTCTACGACCATACCACGTTGAAAGCACCGGTTCTCGTCCGATCACCGAAGTTAAGCAACGTCAGGCCAGGTTAGTACTTGGATGGGTGACCGCCTGGGAACACCTGGTGCCGTAGACACGTTTTTGACATTTTATTCGTAGCCGATTTCAGTTTCTTTCACTTACCACTTTTTTTTCTTTAAGTTTTCAATTTTTTCCAAATCACAGTTGCGCCGTTGTCTTCGTCTATCAGTGCGTCGGGCCACGTCTGGACTAGGATGGAAGACCGCCTGGCCACCTTTACTTGTCCTTTTTAGCGTGGCATCAAACAGATGTGTCGATTCCGTTTCATTTCCTTTCCGTCGATCAAAAACAGTGCTAGCGCGGACAGTCATCGTCTACGACCATACCACGTTGAACGCACCGGTTCTCGTCCGATCACCGAAGTTAAGCAACGTCGGGCCAGGTTAGTACTTGGATGGGTGACCGCCTGGGAATACCTGGTGCCGTAGACACGTTTTTGACATTTTATTCGTAGCCGATTTCAGTTTCTTTCACTTACCACTTTTTTTTCTTTAAGTTTTCAATTTTTTCCAAATCACAGTTGCGCCGTTGTCTTCGTCTATCAGTGCGTCGGGCCACGTCTGGACTAGGATGGAAGACCGCCTGGCCACCTTTACTTGTCCTTTTTAGCGTGGCATCAAACAGATGTGTCGATTCCGTTTCATTTCCTTTCCGTCGATCAAAAACAGAGGCTAGCGCGGACAGTCATCGTCTACGACCATACCACGTTGAAAGCACCGGTTCTCGTCCGATCACCGAAGTTAAGCAACGTCGGGCCAGGTTAGTACTTGGATGGGTGACCGCCTGGGAATACCTGGTGCCGTAGACACGTTTTTGACATTTTATTCGTAGCCGATTTCAGTTTCTTTCACTTACCACTTTTTTTTCTTTAAGTTTTCAATTTTTTCCAAATCACAGTTGCGCCGTTGTCTTCGTCTATCAGTGCGTCGGGCCACGTCTGGACTAGGATGGAAGACCGCCTGGCCACCTTTACTTGTCCTTTTTAGCGTGGCATCAAACAGATGTGTCGATTCCGTTTCATTTCCTTTCCGTCGATCAAAAACAGTGCTAGCGCGGACAGTCATCGTCTACGACCATACCACGTTGAAAGCACCGGTTCTCGTCCGATCACCGAAGTTAAGCAACGTCGGGCCAGGTTAGTACTTGGATGGGTGACCGCCTGGGAATACCTGGTGCCGTAGACACGTTTTTGACATTTTATTCGTAGCCGAATTCAGATTCTTTCACTTACCACTTTTTTTTCTTTAAGTTTTCAATTTTTTCCAAATCACAGTTGCGCCGTTGTCTTCGTCTATCAGTGCGTCGGGCCACGTCTGGACTAGGATGGAAGACCGCCTGGCCACCTTTACTTGTCCTTTTTAGCGTGGCATCAAACAGATGTGTCGATTCCGTTTCATTTCCTTTCCGTCGATCAAAAACAGTGCTAGCGCGGACAGTCATCGTCTACCACGTTGAAAGCACCGGTTCTCGTCCGATCACCGAAGTTAAGCAACGTCGGGCCAGGTTAGTACTTGGATGGGTGACCGCCTGGGAATACCTGGTGCCGTAGACACGTTTTTGACATTTTATTCGTAGCCGATTTCAGTTTCTTTCACTTACCACTTTTTTTCCTTTAAGTTTTCAATTTTTTCCAAATCACAGTTGCGCCGTTGTCTTCGTCTATCAGTGCGTCGGGCCACGTCTGGACTAGGATGGAAGACCGCCTGGCCACCTTTACTTGTCCTTTTTAGCGTGGCATCAAACAGATGTGTCGATTCCGTTTCATTTCCTTTCCGTCGATCAAAAACAGTGCTAGCGCGGGCAGTCATCGTCTACGACCATACCACGTTGAAAGCACCGGTTCTCGTCCGATCACCGAAGTTAAGCAACGTCGGGCCAGGTTAGTACTTGGATGGGTGACCGCCTGGGAATACCTGGTGCCGTAGACACGTTTTTGACATTTTATTCGTAGCCGATTTCAGTTTCTTTCACTTACCACTTTTTTTTCTTTAAGTTTTCAATTTTTTCCAAATCACAGTTGCGCCGTTGTCTTCGTCTATCAGTGCGTCGGGCCACGTCTGGACTAGGATGGAAGACCGCCTGGCCACCTTTACTTGTCCTTTTTAGCGTGGCATCAAACAGATGTGTCGATTCCGTTTCATTTCCTTTCCGTCGATCAAAAACAGAGGCTAGCGCGGACAGTCATCGTCTACGACCATACCACGTTGAAAGCACCGGTTCTCGTCCGATCACCGAAGTTAAGCAACGTCGGGCCAGGTTAGTACTTGGATGGGTGACCGCCTGGGAATACCTGGTGCCGTAGACACGTTTTTGACATTTTATTCGTAGCCGATTTCAGTTTCTTTCACTTACCACTTTTTTTTCTTTAAGTTTTCAATTTTTTCCAAATCACAGTTGCGCCGTTGTCTTCGTCTATCAGTGCGTCGGGCCACGTCTGGACTAGGATGGAAGACCGCCTGGCCACCTTTACTTGTCCTTTTTAGCGTGGCATCAAACAGATGTGTCGATTCCGTTTCATTTCCTTTCCGTCGATCAAAAACAGAGGCTAGCGCGGACAGTCATCGTCTACGACCATACCACGTTGAAAGCACCGGTTCTCGTCCGATCACCGAAGTTAAGCAACGTCGGGCCAGGTTAGTACTTGGATGGGTGACCGCCTGGGAATACCTGGTGCCGTAGACACGTTTTTGACATTTTATTCGTAGCCGATTTCAGTTTCTTTCACTTACCACTTTTTTTTCTTTAAGTTTTCAATTTTTTCCAAATCACAGTTGCGCCGTTGTCTTCGTCTATCAGTGCGTCGGGCCACGTCTGGACTAGGATGGAAGACCGCCTGGCCACCTTTACTTGTCCTTTTTAGCGTGGCATCAAACAGATGTGTCGATTCCGTTTCATTTCCTTTCCGTCGATCAAAAACAGAGGCTAGCGCGGACAGTCATCGTCTACGACCATACCACGTTGAAAGCACCGGTTCTCGTCCGATCACCGAAGTTAAGCAACGTCGGGCCAGGTTAGTACTTGGATGGGTGACCGCCTGGGAATACCTGGTGCCGTAGACACGTTTTTGACATTTTATTCGTAGCCGATTTCAGTTTCTTTCACTTACCACTTTTTTTTCTTTAAGTTTTCAATTTTTTCCAAATCACAGTTGCGCCGTTGTCTTCGTCTATCAGTGCGTCGGGCCACGTCTGGACTAGGATGGAAGACCGCCTGGCCACCTTTACTTGTCCTTTTTAGCGTGGCATCAAACAGATGTGTCGATTCCGTTTCATTTCCTTTCCGTCGATCAAAAACAGAGGCTAGCGCGGACAGTCATCGTCTACGACCATACCACGTTGAAAGCACCGGTTCTCGTCCGATCACCGAAGTTAAGCAACGTCGGGCCAGGTTAGTACTTGGATGGGTGACCGCCTGGGAATACCTGGTGCCGTAGACACGTTTTTGACATTTTATTCGTAGCCGATTTCAGTTTCTTTCACTTACCACTTTTTTTTCTTTAAGTTTTCAATTTTTTCCAAATCACAGTTGCGCCGTTGTCTTCGTCTATCAGTGCGTCGGGCCACGTCTGGACTAGGATGGAAGACCGCCTGGCCACCTTTACTTGTCCTTTTTAGCGTGGCATCAAACAGATGTGTCGATTCCGTTTCATTTCCTTTCCGTCGATCAAAAACAGTGCTAGCGCGGACAGTCATCGTCTACGACCATACCACGTTGAAAGCACCGGTTCTCGTCCGATCACCGAAGTTAAGCAACGTCGGGCCAGGTTAGTACTTGGATGGGTGACCGCCTGGGAATACCTGGTGCCGTAGACACGTTTTTGACATTTTATTCGTAGCCGATTTCAGTTTCTTTCACTTACCACTTTTTTTTCTTTAAGTTTTCAATTTTTTCCAAATCACAGTTGCGCCGTTGTCTTCGTCTATCAGTGCGTCGGGCCACGTCTGGACTAGGATGGAAGACCGCCTGGCCACCTTTACTTGTCCTTTTTAGCGTGGCATCAAACAGATGTGTCGATTCCGTTTCATTTCCTTTCCGTCGATCAAAAACAGTGCTAGCGCGGACAGTCATCGTCTACGACCATACCACGTTGAAAGCACCGGTTCTCGTCCGATCACCGAAGTTAAGCAACGTCGGGCCAGGTTAGTACTTGGATGGGTGACCGCCTGGGAATACCTGGTGCCGTAGACACGTTTTTGACATTTTATTCGTAGCCGATTTCAGTTTCTTTCACTTACCACTTTTTTTTCTTTAAGTTTTCAATTTTTTCCAAATCACAGTTGCGCCGTTGTCTTCGTCTATCAGTGCGTCGGGCCACGTCTGGACTAGGATGGAAGACCGCCTGGCCACCTTTACTTGTCCTTTTTAGCGTGGCATCAAACAGACGTGTCGATTCCGTTTCATTTCCTTTCCGTCGATCAAAAACAGAGGCTAGCGCGGACAGTCATCGTCTACGACCATACCACGTTGAAAGCACCGGTTCTCGTCCGATCACCGAAGTTAAGCAAAGTCGGGCCAGGTTAGTACTTGGATGGGTGACCGCCTGGGAATACCTGGTGCCGTAGACACGTTTTTGACATTTTATTCGTAGCCGATTTCAGTTTCTTTCACTTACCACTTTTTTTTCTTTAAGTTTTCAATTTTTTCCAAATCACAGTTGCGCCGTTGTCTTCGTCTATCAGTGCGTCGGGCCACGTCTGGACTAGGATGGAAGACCGCCTGGCCACCTTTACTTGTCCTTTTTAGCGTGGCATCAAACAGACGTGTCGATTCCGTTTCATTTCCTTTCCGTCGATCAAAAACAGAGGCTAGCGCGGACAGTCATCGTCTACGACCATACCACGTTGAAAGCACCGGTTCTCGTCCGATCACCGAAGTTAAGCAACGTCGGGCCAGGTTAGTACTTGGATGGGTGACCGCCTGGGAATACCTGGTGCCGTAGACACGTTTTTGACATTTTATTCGTAGCCGATTTCAGTTTCTTTCACTTACCACTTTTTTTTCTTTAAGTTTTCAATTTTTTCCAAATCACAGTTGCGCCGTTGTCTTCGTCTATCAGTGCGTCGGGCCACGTCTGGACTAGGATGGAAGACCGCCTGGCCACCTTTACTTGTCCTTTTTAGCGTGGCATCAAACAGATGTGTCGATTCCGTTTCATTTCCTTTCCGTCGATCAAAAACAGAGGCTAGCGCGGACAGTCATCGTCTACGACCATACCACGTTGAAAGCACCGGTTCTCGTCCGATCACCGAAGTTAAGCAACGTCGGGCCAGGTTAGTACTTGGATGGGTGACCGCCTGGGAATACCTGGTGCCGTAGACACGTTTTTGACATTTTATTCGTAGCCGATTTCAGTTTCTTTCACTTACCACTTTTTTTTCTTTAAGTTTTCAATTTTTTCCAAATCACAGTTGCGCCGTTGTCTTCGTCTATCAGTGCGTCGGGCCACGTCTGGACTAGGATGGAAGACCGCCTGGCCACCTTTACTTGTCCTTTTTAGCGTGGCATCAAACAGATGTGTCGATTCCGTTTCATTTCCTTTCCGTCGATCAAAAACAGTGCTAGCGCGGACAGTCATCGTCTACGACCATACCACGTTGAAAGCACCGGTTCTCGTCCGATCACCGAAGTTAAGCAACGTCGGGCCAGGTTAGTACTTGGATGGGTGACCGCCTGGGAATACCTGGTGCCGTAGACACGTTTTTGACATTTTATTCGTAGCCGATTTCAGTTTCTTTCACTTACCACTTTTTTTTCTTTAAGTTTTCAATTTTTTCCAAATCACAGTTGCGCCGTTGTCTTCGTCTATCAGTGCGTCGGGCCACGTCTGGACTAGGATGGAAGACCGCCTGGCCACCTTTACTTGTCCTTTTTAGCGTGGCATCAAACAGATGTGTCGATTCCGTTTCATTTCCTTTCCGTCGATCAAAAACAGAGGCTAGCGCGGACAGTCATCGTCTACGACCATACCACGTTGAAAGCACCGGTTCTCGTCCGATCACCGAAGTTAAGCAACGTCGGGCCAGGTTAGTACTTGGATGGGTGACCGCCTGGGAATACCTGGTGCCGTAGACACGTTTTTGACATTTTATTCGTAGCCGATTTCAGTTTCTTTCACTTACCACTTTTTTTTCTTTAAGTTTTCAATTTTTTCCAAATCACAGTTGCGCCGTTGTCTTCGTCTATCAGTGCGTCGGGCCACGTCTGGACTAGGATGGAAGACCGCCTGGCCACCTTTACTTGTCCTTTTTAGCGTGGCATCAAACAGATGTGTCGATTCCGTTTCATTTCCTTTCCGTCGATCAAAAACAGTGCTAGCGCGGACAGTCATCGTCTACGACCATACCACGTTGAAAGCACCGGTTCTCGTCCGATCACCGAAGTTAAGCAACGTCGGGCCAGGTTAGTACTTGGATGGGTGACCGCCTGGGAATACCTGGTGCCGTAGACACGTTTTTGACATTTTATTCGTAGCCGATTTCAGTTTCTTTCACTTACCACTTTTTTTTCTTTAAGTTTTCAATTTTTTCCAAATCACAGTTGCGCCGTTGTCTTCGTCTATCAGTGCGTCGGGCCACGTCTGGACTAGGATGGAAGACCGCCTGGCCACCTTTACTTGTCCTTTTTAGCGTGGCATCAAACAGATGTGTCGATTCCGTTTCATTTCCTTTCCGTCGATCAAAAACAGAGGCTAGCGCGGACAGTCATCGTCTACGACCATACCACGTTGAAAGCACCGGTTCTCGTCCGATCACCGAAGTTAAGCAACGTCGGGCCAGGTTAGTACTTGGATGGGTGACCGCCTGGGAATACCTGGTGCCGTAGACACGTTTTTGACATTTTATTCGTAGCCGATTTCAGTTTCTTTCACTTACCACTTTTTTTTCTTTAAGTTTTCAATTTTTTCCAAATCACAGTTGCGCCGTTGTCTTCGTCTATCAGTGCGTCGGGCCACGTCTGGACTAGGATGGAAGACCGCCTGGCCACCTTTACTTGTCCTTTTTAGCGTGGCATCAAACAGATGTGTCGATTCCGTTTCATTTCCTTTCCGTCGATCAAAAACAGTGCTAGCGCGGACAGTCATCGTCTACGACCATACCACGTTGAAAGCACCGGTTCTCGTCCGATCACCGAAGTTAAGCAACGTCGGGCCAAGTTAGTACTTGGATGGGTGACCGCCTGGGAATACCTGGTGCCGTAGACACGTTTTTGACATTTTATTCGTAGCCGATTTCAGTTTCTTTCACTTACCACTTTTTTTCTTTAAGTTTTCAATTTTTTCCAAATCACAGTTGCGCCGTTGTCTTCGTCTATCAGTGCGTCGGGCCACGTCTGGAGTAGGATGGAAGACCGCCTGGCCACCTTTACTTGTCCTTTTTAGCGTGGCATCAAACAGATGTGTCGATTCCGTTTCATTTCCTTTCCGTCGATCAAAAACAGAGGCTAGCGCGGACAGTCATCGTCTACGACCATACCACGTTGAAAGCACCGGTTCTCGTCCGATCACCGAAGTTAAGCAACGTCGGGCCAGGTTAGTACTTGGATGGGTGACCGCCTGGGAATACCTGGTGCCGTAGACACGTTTTTGACATTTTATTCGTAGCCGATTTCAGTTTCTTTCACTTACCACTTTTTTTTCTTTAAGTTTTCAATGTTTTCCAAATCACAGTTGCGCCGTTGTCTTCGTCTATCAGTGCGTCGGGCCACGTCTGGACTAGGATGGAAGACCGCCTGGCCACCTTTACTTGTCCTTTTTAGCGTGGCATCAAACAGATGTGTCGATTCCGTTTCATTTCCTTTCCGTCGATCAAAAACAGTGCTAGCGCGGACAGTCATCGTCTACGACCATACCACGTTGAAAGCACCGGTTCTCGTCCGATCACCGAAGTTAAGCAACGTCGGGCCAGGTTAGTACTTGGATGGGTGACCGCCTGGGAATACCTGGTGCCGTAGACACGTTTTTGACATTTTATTCGTAGCCGATTTCAGTTTCTTTCACTTACCACTTTTTTTTCTTTAAGTTTTCAATTTTTTCCAAATCACAGTTGCGCCGTTGTCTTCGTCTATCAGTGCGTCGGGCCACGTCTGGACTAGGATGGAAGACCGCCTGGCCACCTTTACTTGTCCTTTTTAGCGTGGCATCAAACAGATGTGTCGATTCCGTTTCATTTCCTTTCCGTCGATCAAAAACAGAGGCTAGCGCGGACAGTCATCGTCTACGACCATACCACGTTGAAAGCACCGGTTCTCGTCCGATCACCGAAGTTAAGCAACGTCGGGCCAGGTTAGTACTTGGATGGGTGACCGCCTGGGAATACCTGGTGCCGTAGACACGTTTTTGACATTTTATTCGTAGCCGATTTCAGTTTCTTTCACTTACCACTTTTTTTTCTTTAAGTTTTCAATTTTTTCCAAATCACAGTTGCGCCGTTGTCTTCGTCTATCAGTGCGTCGGGCCACGTCTGGACTAGGATGGAAGACCGCCTGGCCACCTTTACTTGTCCTTTTTAGCGTGGCATCAAACAGATGTGTCGATTCCGTTTCATTTCCTTTCCGTCGATCAAAAACAGAGGCTAGCGCGGACAGTCATCGTCTACGACCATACCACGTTGAAAGCACCGGTTCTCGTCCGATCACCGAAGTTAAGCAACGTCGGGCCAGGTTAGTACTTGGATGGGTGACCGCCTGGGAATACCTGGTGCCGTAGACACGTTTTTGACATTTTATTCGTAGCCGATTTCAGTTTCTTTCACTTACCACTTTTTTTTCTTTAAGTTTTCAATTTTTTCCAAATCACAGTTGCGCCGTTGTCTTCGTCTATCAGTGCGTCGGGCCACGTCTGGACTAGGATGGAAGACCGCCTGGCCACCTTTACTTGTCCTTTTTAGCGTGGCATCAAACAGATGTGTCGATTCCGTTTCATTTCCTTTCCGTCGATCAAAAACAGTGCTAGCGCGGACAGTCATCGTCTACGACCATACCACGTTGAAAGCACCGGTTCTCGTCCGATCACCGAAGTTAAGCAACGTCGGGCCAGGTTAGTACTTGGATGGGTGACCGCCTGGGAATACCTGGTGCCGTAGACACGTTTTTGACATTTTATTCGTAGCCGATTTCAGTTTCTTTCACTTACCACTTTTTTTTCTTTAAGTTTTCAATTTTTTCCAAATCACAGTTGCGCCGTTGTCTTCGTCTATCAGTGCGTCGGGCCACGTCTGGACTAGGATGGAAGACCGCCTGGCCACCTTTACTTGTCCTTTTTAGCGTGGCATCAAACAGATGTGTCGATTCCGTTTCATTTCCTTTCCGTCGATCAAAAACAGAGGCTAGCGCGGACAGTCATCGTCTACGACCATACCACGTTGAAAGCACCGGTTCTCGTCCGATCACCGAAGTTAAGCAACGTCGGGCCAGGTTAGTACTTGGATGGGTGACCGCCTGGGAATACCTGGTGCCGTAGACACGTTTTTGACATTTTATTCGTAGCCGATTTCAGTTTCTTTCACTTACCACTTTTTTTTCTTTAAGTTTTCAATTTTTTCCAAATCACAGTTGCGCCGTTGTCTTCGTCTATCAGTGCGTCGGGCCACGTCTGGACTAGGATGGAAGACCGCCTGGCCACCTTTACTTGTCCTTTTTAGCGTGGCATCAAACAGATGTGTCGATTCCGTTTCATTTCCTTTCCGTCGATCAAAAACAGTGCTAGCGCGGACAGTCATCGTCTACGACCATACCACGTTGAAAGCACCGGTTCTCGTCCGATCACCGAAGTTAAGCAACGTCGGGCCAGGTTAGTACTTGGATGGGTGACCGCCTGGGAATACCTGGTGCCGTAGACACGTTTTTGACATTTTATTCGTAGCCGATTTCAGTTTCTTTCACTTACCACTTTTTTTTTTCTTTAAGTTTTCAATTTTTTCCAAATCACAGTTGCGCCGTTGTCTTCGTCTATCAGTGCGTCGGGCCACGTCTGGACTAGGATGGAAGACCGCCTGGCCACCTTTACTTGTCCTTTTTAGCGTGGCATCAAACAGATGTGTCGATTCCGTTTCATTTCCTTTCCGTCGATCAAAAACAGTGCTAGCGCGGACAGTCATCGTCTACGACCATACCACGTTGAAAGCACCGGTTCTCGTCCGATCACCGAAGTTAAGCAACGTCGGGCCAGGTTAGTACTTGGATGGGTGACCGCCTGGGAATACCTGGTGCCGTAGACACGTTTTTGACATTTTATTCGTAGCCGATTTCAGTTTCTTTCACTTACCACTTTTTTTTTCTTTAAGTTTTCAATTTTTTCCAAATCACAGTTGCGCCGTTGTCTTCGTCTATCAGTGCGTCGGGCCACGTCTGGACTAGGATGGAAGACCGCCTGGCCACCTTTACTTGTCCTTTTTAGCGTGGCATCAAACAGATGTGTCGATTCCGTTTCATTTCCTTTCCGTCGATCAAAAACAGTGCTAGCGCGGACAGTCATCGTCTACGACCATACCACGTTGAAAGCACCGGTTCTCGTCCGATCACCGAAGTTAAGCAACGTCGGGCCAGGTTAGTACTTGGATGGGTGACCGCCTGGGAATACCTGGTGCCGTAGACACGTTTTTGACATTTTATTCGTAGCCGATTTCAGTTTCTTTCACATACCACTTTTTTTTTCTTTAAGTTTTCAATTTTTTCCAAATCACAGTTGCGCCGTTGTCTTCGTCTATCAGTGCGTCGGGCCACGTCTGGACTAGGATGGAAGACCGCCTGGCCACCTTTACTTGTCCTTTTTAGCGTGGCATCAAACAGATGTGTCGATTCCGTTTCATTTCCTTTCCGTCGATCAAAAACAGTGCTAGCGCGGACAGTCATCGTCTACGACCATACCACGTTGAAAGCACCGGTTCTCGTCCGATCACCGAAGTTAAGCAACGTCGGGCCAGGTTAGTACTTGGATGGGTGACCGCCTGGGAATACCTGGTGCCGTAGACACGTTTTTGACATTTTATTCGTAGCCGATTTCAGTTTCTTTCACTTACCACTTTTTTTTCTTTAAGTTTTCAATTTTTTCCAAATCACAGTTGCGCCGTTGTCTTCGTCTATCAGTGCGTCGGGCCACGTCTGGACTAGGATGGAAGACCGCCTGGCCACCTTTACTTGTCCTTTTTAGCGTGGCATCAAACAGATGTGTCGATTCCGTTTCATTTCCTTTCCGTCGATCAAAAACAGAGGCTAGCGCGGACAGTCATCGTCTACGACCATACCACGTTGAAAGCACCGGTTCTCGTCCGATCACCGAAGTTAAGCAACGTCGGGCCAGGTTAGTACTTGGATGGGTGACCGCCTGGGAATACCTGGTGCCGTAGACACGTTTTTGACATTTTATTCGTAGCCGATTTCAGTTTCTTTCACTTACCACTTTTTTTTCTTTAAGTTTTCAATTTTTTCCAAATCACAGTTGCGCCGTTGTCTTCGTCTATCAGTGCGTCGGGCCACGTCTGGACTAGGATGGAAGACCGCCTGGCCACCTTTACTTGTCCTTTTTAGCGTGGCATCAAACAGATGTGTCGATTCCGTTTCATTTCCTTTCCGTCGATCAAAAACAGTGCTAGCGCGGACAGTCATCGTCTACGACCATACCACGTTGAAAGCACCGGTTCTCGTCCGATCACCGAAGTTAAGCAACGTCGGGCCAGGTTAGTACTTGGATGGGTGACCGCCTGGGAATACCTGGTGCCGTAGACACGTTTTTGACATTTTATTCGTAGCCGATTTCAGTTTCTTTCACTTACCACTTTTTTTTTCTTTAAGTTTTCAATTTTTTCCAAATAACAGTTGCGCCGTTGTCTTCGTCTATCAGTGCGTCGGGCCACGTCTGGACTAGGATGGAAGACCGCCTGGCCACCTTTACTTGTCCTTTTTAGCGTGGCATCAAACAGATGTGTCGATTCCGTTTCATTTCCTTTCCGTCGATCAAAAACAGTGCTAGCGCGGACAGTCATCGTCTACGACCATACCACGTTGAAAGCACCGGTTCTCGTCCGATCACCGAAGTTAAGCAACGTCGGGCCAGGTTAGTACTTGGATGGGTGACCGCCTGGGAATACCTGGTGCCGTAGACACGTTTTTGACATTTTATTCGTAGCCGATTTCAGTTTCTTTCACATACCACTTTTTTTTTCTTTAAGTTTTCAATTTTTTCCAAATCACAGTTGCGCCGTTGTCTTCGTCTATCAGTGCGTCGGGCCACGTCTGGACTAGGATGGAAGACCGCCTGGCCACCTTTACTTGTCCTTTTTAGCGTGGCATCAAACAGATGTGTCGATTCCGTTTCATTTCCTTTCCGTCGATCAAAAACAGTGCTAGCGCGGACAGTCATCGTCTACGACCATACCACGTTGAAAGCACCGGTTCTCGTCCGATCACCGAAGTTAAGCAACGTCGGGCCAGGTTAGTACTTGGATGGGTGACCGCCTGGGAATACCTGGTGCCGTAGACACGTTTTTGACATTTTATTCGTAGCCGATTTCAGTTTCTTTCACTTACCACTTTTTTTTCTTTAAGTTTTCAATTTTTTCCAAATCACAGTTGCGCCGTTGTCTTCGTCTATCAGTGCGTCGGGCCACGTCTGGACTAGGATGGAAGACCGCCTGGCCACCTTTACTTGTCCTTTTTAGCGTGGCATCAAACAGATGTGTCGATTCCGTTTCATTTCCTTTCCGTCGATCAAAAACAGAGGCTAGCGCGGACAGTCATCGTCTACGACCATACCACGTTGAAAGCACCGGTTCTCGTCCGATCACCGAAGTTAAGCAACGTCGGGCCAGGTTAGTACTTGGATGGGTGACCGCCTGGGAATACCTGGTGCCGTAGACACGTTTTTGACATTTTATTCGTAGCCGATTTCAGTTTCTTTCACTTACCACTTTTTTTTCTTTAAGTTTTCAATTTTTTCCAAATCACAGTTGCGCCGTTGTCTTCGTCTATCAGTGCGTCGGGCCACGTCTGGACTAGGATGGAAGACCGCCTGGCCACCTTTACTTGTCCTTTTTAGCGTGGCATCAAACAGATGTGTCGATTCCGTTTCATTTCCTTTCCGTCGATCAAAAACAGTGCTAGCGCGGACAGTCATCGTCTACGACCATACCACGTTGAAAGCACCGGTTCTCGTCCGATCACCGAAGTTAAGCAACGTCGGGCCAGGTTAGTACTTGGATGGGTGACCGCCTGGGAATACCTGGTGCCGTAGACACGTTTTTGACATTTTATTCGTAGCCGATTTCAGTTTCTTTCACTTACCACTTTTTTTTTCTTTAAGTTTTCAATTTTTTCCAAATCACAGTTGCGCCGTTGTCTTCGTCTATCAGTGCGTCGGGCCACGTCTGGACTAGGATGGAAGACCGCCTGGCCACCTTTACTTGTCCTTTTTAGCGTGGCATCAAACAGATGTGTCGATTCCGTTTCATTTCCTTTCCGTCGATCAAAAACAGTGCTAGCGCGGACAGTCATCGTCTACGACCATACCACGTTGAAAGCACCGGTTCTCGTCCGATCACCGAAGTTAAGCAACGTCGGGCCAGGTTAGTACTTGGATGGGTGACCGCCTGGGAATACCTGGTGCCGTAGACACGTTTTTGACATTTTATTCGTAGCCGATTTCAGTTTCTTTCACTTACCACTTTTTTTTTCTTTAAGTTTTCAATTTTTTCCAAATCACAGTTGCGCCGTTGTCTTCGTCTATCAGTGCGTCGGGCCACGTCTGGACTAGGATGGAAGACCGCCTGGCCACCTTTACTTGTCCTTTTTAGCGTGGCATCAAACAGATGTGTCGATTCCGTTTCATTTCCTTTCCGTCGATCAAAAACAGTGCTAGCGCGGACAGTCATCGTCTACGACCATACCACGTTGAAAGCACCGGTTCTCGTCCGATCACCGAAGTTAAGCAACGTCGGGCCAGGTTAGTACTTGGATGGGTGACCGCCTGGGAATACCTGGTGCCGTAGACACGTTTTTGACATTTTATTCGTAGCCGATTTCAGTTTCTTTCACTTACCACTTTTTTTTTCTTTAAGTTTTCAATTTTTTCCAAATCACAGTTGCGCCGTTGTCTTCGTCTATCAGTGCGTCGGGCCACGTCTGGACTAGGATGGAAGACCGCCTGGCCACCTTTACTTGTCCTTTTTAGCGTGGCATCAAACAGATGTGTCGATTCCGTTTCATTTCCTTTCCGTCGATCAAAAACAGTGCTAGCGCGGACAGTCATCGTCTACGACCATACCACGTTGAAAGCACCGGTTCTCGTCCGATCACCGAAGTTAAGCAACGTCGGGCCAGGTTAGTACTTGGATGGGTGACCGCCTGGGAATACCTGGTGCCGTAGACACGTTTTTGACATTTTATTCGTAGCCGATTTCAGTTTCTTTCACTTACCACTTTTTTTTCTTTAAGTTTTCAATTTTTTCCAAATCACAGTTGCGCCGTTGTCTTCGTCTATCAGTGCGTCGGGCCACGTCTGGACTAGGATGGAAGACCGCCTGGCCACCTTTACTTGTCCTTTTTAGCGTGGCATCAAACAGATGTGTCGATTCCGTTTCATTTCCTTTCCGTCGATCAAAAACAGTGCTAGCGCGGACAGTCATCGTCTACGACCATACCACGTTGAAAGCACCGGTTCTCGTCCGATCACCGAAGTTAAGCAACGTCGGGCCAGGTTAGTACTTGGATGGGTGACCGCCTGGGAATACCTGGTGCCGTAGACACGTTTTTGACATTTTATTCGTAGCCGATTTCAGTTTCTTTCACTTACCACTTTTTTTTTCTTTAAGTTTTCAATTTTTTCCAAATCACAGTTGCGCCGTTGTCTTCGTCTATCAGTGCGTCGGGCCACGTCTGGACTAGGATGGAAGACCGCCTGGCCACCTTTACTTGTCCTTTTTAGCGTGGCATCAAACAGATGTGTCGATTCCGTTTCATTTCCTTTCCGTCGATCAAAAACAGTGCTAGCGCGGACAGTCATCGTCTACGACCATACCACGTTGAAAGCACCGGTTCTCGTCCGATCACCGAAGTTAAGCAACGTCGGGCCAGGTTAGTACTTGGATGGGTGACCGCCTGGGAATACCTGGTGCCGTAGACACGTTTTTGACATTTTATTCGTAGCCGATTTCAGTTTCTTTCACTTACCACTTTTTTTTTCTTTAAGTTTTCAATTTTTTCCAAATCACAGTTGCGCCGTTGTCTTCGTCTATCAGTGCGTCGGGCCACGTCTGGACTAGGATGGAAGACCGCCTGGCCACCTTTACTTGTCCTTTTTAGCGTGGCATCAAACAGATGTGTCGATTCCGTTTCATTTCCTTTCCGTCGATCAAAAACAGTGCTAGCGCGGACAGTCATCGTCTACGACCATACCACGTTGAAAGCACCGGTTCTCGTCCGATCACCGAAGTTAAGCAACGTCGGGCCAGGTTAGTACTTGGATGGGTGACCGCCTGGGAATACCTGGTGCCGTAGACACGTTTTTGACATTTTATTCGTAGCCGATTTCAGTTTCTTTCACTTACCACTTTTTTTTTCTTTAAGTTTTCAATTTTTTCCAAATCACAGTTGCGCCGTTGTCTTCGTCTATCAGTGCGTCGGGCCACGTCTGGACTAGGATGGAAGACCGCCTGGCCACCTTTACTTGTCCTTTTTAGCGTGGCATCAAACAGATGTGTCGATTCCGTTTCATTTCCTTTCCGTCGATCAAAAACAGTGCTAGCGCGGACAGTCATCGTCTACGACCATACCACGTTGAAAGCACCGGTTCTCGTCCGATCACCGAAGTTAAGCAACGTCGGGCCAGGTTAGTACTTGGATGGGTGACCGCCTGGGAATACCTGGTGCCGTAGACACGTTTTTGACATTTTATTCGTAGCCGATTTCAGTTTCTTTCACTTACCACTTTTTTTTTCTTTAAGTTTTCAATTTTTTCCAAATCACAGTTGCGCCGTTGTCTTCGTCTATCAGTGCGTCGGGCCACGTCTGGACTAGGATGGAAGACCGCCTGGCCACCTTTACTTGTCCTTTTTAGCGTGGCATCAAACAGATGTGTCGATTCCGTTTCATTTCCTTTCCGTCGATCAAAAACAGTGCTAGCGCGGACAGTCATCGTCTACGACCATACCACGTTGAAAGCACCGGTTCTCGTCCGATCACCGAAGTTAAGCAACGTCGGGCCAGGTTAGTACTTGGATGGGTGACCGCCTGGGAATACCTGGTGCCGTAGACACGTTTTTGACATTTTATTCGTAGCCGATTTCAGTTTCTTTCACTTACCACTTTTTTTTTCTTTAAGTTTTCAATTTTTTCCAAATCACAGTTGCGCCGTTGTCTTCGTCTATCAGTGCGTCGGGCCACGTCTGGACTAGGATGGAAGACCGCCTGGCCACCTTTACTTGTCCTTTTTAGCGTGGCATCAAACAGATGTGTCGATTCCGTTTCATTTCCTTTCCGTCGATCAAAAACAGTGCTAGCGCGGACAGTCATCGTCTACGACCATACCACGTTGAAAGCACCGGTTCTCGTCCGATCACCGAAGTTAAGCAACGTCGGGCCAGGTTAGTACTTGGATGGGTGACCGCCTGGGAATACCTGGTGCCGTAGACACGTTTTTGACATTTTATTCGTAGCCGATTTCAGTTTCTTTCACTTACCACTTTTTTTTTCTTTAAGTTTTCAATTTTTTCCAAATCACAGTTGCGCCGTTGTCTTCGTCTATCAGTGCGTCGGGCCACGTCTGGACTAGGATGGAAGACCGCCTGGCCACCTTTACTTGTCCTTTTTAGCGTGGCATCAAACAGATGTGTCGATTCCGTTTCATTTCCTTTCCGTCGATCAAAAACAGTGCTAGCGCGGACAGTCATCGTCTACGACCATACCACGTTGAAAGCACCGGTTCTCGTCCGATCACCGAAGTTAAGCAACGTCGGGCCAGGTTAGTACTTGGATGGGTGACCGCCTGGGAATACCTGGTGCCGTAGACACGTTTTTGACATTTTATTCGTAGCCGATTTCAGTTTCTTTCACTTACCACTTTTTTTTTCTTTAAGTTTTCAATTTTTTCCAAATCACAGTTGCGCCGTTGTCTTCGTCTATCAGTGCGTCGGGCCACGTCTGGACTAGGATGGAAGACCGCCTGGCCACCTTTACTTGTCCTTTTTAGCGTGGCATCAAACAGATGTGTCGATTCCGTTTCATTTCCTTTCCGTCGATCAAAAACAGTGCTAGCGCGGACAGTCATCGTCTACGACCATACCACGTTGAAAGCACCGGTTCTCGTCCGATCACCGAAGTTAAGCAACGTCGGGCCAGGTTAGTACTTGGATGGGTGACCGCCTGGGAATACCTGGTGCCGTAGACACGTTTTTGACATTTTATTCGTAGCCGATTTCAGTTTCTTTCACTTACCACTTTTTTTTCTTTAAGTTTTCAATTTTTTCCAAATCACAGTTGCGCCGTTGTCTTCGTCTATCAGTGCGTCGGGCCACGTCTGGACTAGGATGGAAGACCGCCTGGCCACCTTTACTTGTCCTTTTTAGCGTGGCATCAAACAGATGTGTCGATTCCGTTTCATTTCCTTTCCGTCGATCAAAAACAGTGCTAGCGCGGACAGTCATCGTCTACGACCATACCACGTTGAAAGCACCGGTTCTCGTCCGATCACCGAAGTTAAGCAACGTCGGGCCAGGTTAGTACTTGGATGGGTGACCGCCTGGGAATACCTGGTGCCGTAGACACGTTTTTGACATTTTATTCGTAGCCGATTTCAGTTTCTTTCACTTACCACTTTTTTTTCTTTAAGTTTTCAATTTTTTCCAAATCACAGTTGCGCCGTTGTCTTCGTCTATCAGTGCGTCGGGCCACGTCTGGACTAGGATGGAAGACCGCCTGGCCACCTTTACTTGTCCTTTTTAGCGTGGCATCAAACAGATGTGTCGATTCCGTTTCATTTCCTTTCCGTCGATCAAAAACAGTGCTAGCGCGGACAGTCATCGTCTACGACCATACCACGTTGAAAGCACCGGTTCTCGTCCGATCACCGAAGTTAAGCAACGTCGGGCCAGGTTAGTACTTGGATGGGTGACCGCCTGGGAATACCTGGTGCCGTAGACACGTTTTTGACATTTTATTCGTAGCCGATTTCAGTTTCTTTCACTTACCACTTTTTTTTCTTTAAGTTTTCAATTTTTTCCAAATCACAGTTGCGCCGTTGTCTTCGTCTATCAGTGCGTCGGGCCACGTCTGGACTAGGATGGAAGACCGCCTGGCCACCTTTACTTGTCCTTTTTAGCGTGGCATCAAACAGATGTGTCGATTCCGTTTCATTTCCTTTCCGTCGATCAAAAACAGTGCTAGCGCGGACAGTCATCGTCTACGACCATACCACGTTGAAAGCACCGGTTCTCGTCCGATCACCGAAGTTAAGCAACGTCGGGCCAGGTTAGTACTTGGATGGGTGACCGCCTGGGAATACCTGGTGCCGTAGACACGTTTTTGACATTTTATTCGTAGCCGATTTCAGTTTCTTTCACTTACCACTTTTTTTTCTTTAAGTTTTCAATTTTTTCCAAATCACAGTTGCGCCGTTGTCTTCGTCTATCAGTGCGTCGGGCCACGTCTGGACTAGGATGGAAGACCGCCTGGCCACCTTTACTTGTCCTTTTTAGCGTGGCATCAAACAGATGTGTCGATTCCGTTTCATTTCCTTTCCGTCGATCAAAAACAGTGCTAGCGCGGACAGTCATCGTCTACGACCATACCACGTTGAAAGCACCGGTTCTCGTCCGATCACCGAAGTTAAGCAACGTCGGGCCAGGTTAGTACTTGGATGGGTGACCGCCTGGGAATACCTGGTGCCGTAGACACGTTTTTGACATTTTATTCGTAGCCGATTTCAGTTTCTTTCACTTACCACTTTTTTTTCTTTAAGTTTTCAATTTTTTCCAAATCACAGTTGCGCCGTTGTCTTCGTCTATCAGTGCGTCGGGCCACGTCTGGACTAGGATGGAAGACCGCCTGGCCACCTTTACTTTTCCTTTTTAGCGTGGCATCAAACAGATGTGTCGATTCCGTTTCATTTCCTTTCCGTCGATCAAAAACAGTGCTAGCGCGGACAGTCATCGTCTACGACCATACCACGTTGAAAGCACCGGTTCTCGTCCGATCACCGAAGTTAAGCAACGTCGGGCCAGGTTAGTACTTGGATGGGTGACCGCCTGGGAATACCTGGTGCCGTAGACACGTTTTTGACATTTTATTCGTAGCCGATTTCAGTTTCTTTCACTTACCACTTTTTTTTCTTTAAGTTTTCAATTTTTTCCAAATCACAGTTGCGCCGTTGTCTTCGTCTATCAGTGCGTCGGGCCACGTCTGGACTAGGATGGAAGACCGCCTGGCCACCTTTACTTGTCCTTTTTAGCGTGGCATCAAACAGATGTGTCGATTCCGTTTCATTTCCTTTCCGTCGATCAAAAACAGAGGCTAGCGCGGACAGTCATCGTCTACGACCATACCACGTTGAAAGCACCGGTTCTCGTCCGATCACCGAAGTTAAGCAACGTCGGGCCAGGTTAGTACTTGGATGGGTGACCGCCTGGGAATACCTGGTGCCGTAGACACGTTTTTGACATTTTATTCGTAGCCGATTTCAGTTTCTTTCACTTACCACTTTTTTTTCTTTAAGTTTTCAATTTTTTCCAAATCACAGTTGCGCCGTTGTCTTCGTCTATCAGTGCGTCGGGCCACGTCTGGACTAGGATGGAAGACCGCCTGGCCACCTTTACTTGTCCTTTTTAGCGTGGCATCAAACAGATGTGTCGATTCCGTTTCATTTCCTTTCCGTCGATCAAAAACAGTGCTAGCGCGGACAGTCATCGTCTACGACCATACCACGTTGAAAGCACCGGTTCTCGTCCGATCACCGAAGTTAAGCAACGTCGGGCCAGGTTAGTACTTGGATGGGTGACCGCCTGGGAATACCTGGTGCCGTAGACACGTTTTTGACATTTTATTCGTAGCCGATTTCAGTTTCTTTCACTTACCACTTTTTTTTCTTTAAGTTTTCAATTTTTTCCAAATCACAGTTGCGCCGTTGTCTTCGTCTATCAGTGCGTCGGGCCACGTCTGGACTAGGATGGAAGACCGCCTGGCCACCTTTACTTGTCCTTTTTAGCGTGGCATCAAACAGATGTGTCGATTCCGTTTCATTTCCTTTCCGTCGATCAAAAACAGAGGCTAGCGCGGACAGTCATCGTCTACGACCATACCACGTTGAAAGCACCGGTTCTCGTCCGATCACCGAAGTTAAGCAACGTCGGGCCAGGTTAGTACTTGGATGGGTGACCGCCTGGGAATACCTGGTGCCGTAGACACGTTTTTGACATTTTATTCGTAGCCGATTTCAGTTTCTTTCACTTACCACTTTTTTTTCTTTAAGTTTTCAATTTTTTCCAAATCACAGTTGCGCCGTTGTCTTCGTCTATCAGTGCGTCGGGCCACGTCTGGACTAGGATGGAAGACCGCCTGGCCACCTTTACTTGTCCTTTTTAGCGTGGCATCAAACAGATGTGTCGATTCCGTTTCATTTCCTTTCCGTCGATCAAAAACAGTGCTAGCGCGGACAGTCATCGTCTACGACCATACCACGTTGAAAGCACCGGTTCTCGTCCAATCACCGAAGTTAAGCAACGTCGGGCCAGGTTAGTACTTGGATGGGTGACCGCCTGGGAATACCTGGTGCCGTAGACACGTTTTTGACATTTTATTCGTAGCCGATTTCAGTTTCTTTCACTTACCACTTTTTTTTTCTTTAAGTTTTCAATTTTTTCCAAATCACAGTTGCGCCGTTGTCTTCGTCTATCAGTGCGTCGGGCCACGTCTGGACTAGGATGGAAGACCGCCTGGCCACCTTTACTTGTCCTTTTTAGCGTGGCATCAAACAGATGTGTCGATTCCGTTTCATTTCCTTTCCGTCGATCAAAAACAGTGCTAGCGCGGACAGTCATCGTCTACGACCATACCACGTTGAAAGCACCGGTTCTCGTCCGATCACCGAAGTTAAGCAACGTCGGGCCAGGTTAGTACTTGGATGGGTGACCGCCTGGGAATACCTGGTGCCGTAGACACGTTTTTGACATTTTATTCGTAGCCGATTTCAGTTTCTTTCACTTACCACTTTTTTTTCTTTAAGTTTTCAATTTTTTCCAAATCACAGTTGCGCCGTTGTCTTCGTCTATCAGTGCGTCGGGCCACGTCTGGACTAGGATGGAAGACCGCCTGGCCACCTTTACTTGTCCTTTTTAGCGTGGCATCAAACAGATGTGTCGATTCCGTTTCATTTCCTTTCCGTCGATCAAAAACAGTGCTAGCGCGGACAGTCATCGTCTACGACCATACCACGTTGAAAGCACCGGTTCTCGTCCGATCACCGAAGTTAAGCAACGTCGGGCCAGGTTAGTACTTGGATGGGTGACCGCCTGGGAATACCTGGTGCCGTAGACACGTTTTTGACATTTTATTCGTAGCCGATTTCAGTTTCTTTCACTTACCACTTTTTTTTTCTTTAAGTTTTCAATTTTTTCCAAATCACAGTTGCGCCGTTGTCTTCGTCTATCAGTGCGTCGGGCCACGTCTGGACTAGGATGGAAGACCGCCTGGCCACCTTTACTTGTCCTTTTTAGCGTGGCATCAAACAGATGTGTCGATTCCGTTTCATTTCCTTTCCGTCGATCAAAAACAGTGCTAGCGCGGACAGTCATCGTCTACGACCATACCACGTTGAAAGCACCGGTTCTCGTCCGATCACCGAAGTTAAGCAACGTCGGGCCAGGTTAGTACTTGGATGGGTGACCGCCTGGGAATACCTGGTGCCGTAGACACGTTTTTGACATTTTATTCGTAGCCGATTTCAGTTTCTTTCACTTACCACTTTTTTTTTCTTTAAGTTTTCAATTTTTTCCAAATCACAGTTGCGCCGTTGTCTTCGTCTATCAGTGCGTCGGGCCACGTCTGGACTAGGATGGAAGACCGCCTGGCCACCTTTACTTGTCCTTTTTAGCGTGGCATCAAACAGATGTGTCGATTCCGTTTCATTTCCTTTCCGTCGATCAAAAACAGTGCTAGCGCGGACAGTCATCGTCTACGACCATACCACGTTGAAAGCACCGGTTCTCGTCCGATCACCGAAGTTAAGCAACGTCGGGCCAGGTTAGTACTTGGATGGGTGAGCGCCTGGGAATACCTGGTGCCGTAGACACGTTTTTGACATTTTATTCGTAGCCGATTTCAGTTTCTTTCACTTACCACTTTTTTTTCTTTAAGTTTTCAATTTTTTCCAAATCACAGTTGCGCCGTTGTCTTCGTCTATCAGTGCGTCGGGCCACGTCTGGACTAGGATGGAAGACCGCCTGGCCACCTTTACTTGTCCTTTTTAGCGTGGCATCAAACAGATGTGTCGATTCCGTTTCATTTCCTTTCCGTCGATCAAAAACAGTGCTAGCGCGGACAGTCATCGTCTACGACCATACCACGTTGAAAGCACCGGTTCTCGTCCGATCACCGAAGTTAAGCAACGTCGGGCCAGGTTAGTACTTGGATGGGTGACCGCCTGGGAATACCTGGTGCCGTAGACACGTTTTTGACATTTTATTCGTAGCCGATTTCAGTTTCTTTCACTTACCACTTTTTTTTCTTTAAGTTTTCAATTTTTTCCAAATCACAGTTGCGCCGTTGTCTTCGTCTATCAGTGCGTCGGGCCACGTCTGGACTAGGATGGAAGACCGCCTGGCCACCTTTACTTGTCCTTTTTAGCGTGGCATCAAACAGATGTGTCGATTCCGTTTCATTTCCTTTCCGTCGATCAAAAACAGTGCTAGCGCGGACAGTCATCGTCTACGACCATACCACGTTGAAAGCACCGGTTCTCGTCCGATCACCGAAGTTAAGCAACGTCGGGCCAGGTTAGTACTTGGATGGGTGACCGCCTGGGAATACCTGGTGCCGTAGACACGTTTTTGACATTTTATTCGTAGCCGATTTCAGTTTCTTTCACTTACCACTTTTTTTTCTTTAAGTTTTCAATTTTTTCCAAATCACAGTTGCGCCGTTGTCTTCGTCTATCAGTGCGTCGGGCCACGTCTGGACTAGGATGGAAGACCGCCTGGCCACCTTTACTTGTCCTTTTTAGCGTGGCATCAAACAGATGTGTCGATTCCGTTTCATTTCCTTTCCGTCGATCAAAAACAGTGCTAGCGCGGACAGTCATCGTCTACGACCATACCACGTTGAAAGCACCGGTTCTCGTCCGATCACCGAAGTTAAGCAACGTCGGGCCAGGTTAGTACTTGGATGGGTGACCGCCTGGGAATACCTGGTGCCGTAGACACGTTTTTGACATTTTATTCGTAGCCGATTTCAGTTTCTTTCACTTACCACTTTTTTTTTCTTTAAGTTTTCAATTTTTTCCAAATCACAGTTGCGCCGTTGTCTTCGTCTATCAGTGCGTCGGGCCACGTCTGGACTAGGATGGAAGACCGCCTGGCCACCTTTACTTGTCCTTTTTAGCGTGGCATCAAACAGATGTGTCGATTCCGTTTCATTTCCTTTCCGTCGATCAAAAACAGTGCTAGCGCGGACAGTCATCGTCTACGACCATACCACGTTGAAAGCACCGGTTCTCGTCCGATCACCGAAGTTAAGCAACGTCGGGCCAGGTTAGTACTTGGATGGGTGACCGCCTGGGAATACCTGGTGCCGTAGACACGTTTTTGACATTTTATTCGTAGCCGATTTCAGTTTCTTTCACTTACCACTTTTTTTTTCTTTAAGTTTTCAATTTTTTCCAAATCACAGTTGCGCCGTTGTCTTCGTCTATCAGTGCGTCGGGCCACGTCTGGACTAGGATGGAAGACCGCCTGGCCACCTTTACTTGTCCTTTTTAGCGTGGCATCAAACAGATGTGTCGATTCCGTTTCATTTCCTTTCCGTCGATCAAAAACAGTGCTAGCGCGGACAGTCATCGTCTACGACCATACCACGTTGAAAGCACCGGTTCTCGTCCGATCACCGAAGTTAAGCAACGTCGGGCCAGGTTAGTACTTGGATGGGTGACCGCCTGGGAATACCTGGTGCCGTAGACACGTTTTTGACATTTTATTCGTAGCCGATTTCAGTTTCTTTCACTTACCACTTTTTTTTTCTTCAAGTTTTCAATTTTTTCCAAATCACAGTTGCGCCGTTGTCTTCGTCTATCAGTGCGTCGGGCCACGTCTGGACTAGGATGGAAGACCGCCTGGCCACCTTTACTTGTCCTTTTTAGCGTGGCATCAAACAGATGTGTCGATTCCGTTTCATTTCCTTTCCGTCGATCAAAAACAGTGCTAGCGCGGACAGTCATCGTCTACGACCATACCACGTTGAAAGCACCGGTTCTCGTCCGATCACCGAAGTTAAGCAACGTCGGGCCAGGTTAGTACTTGGATGGGTGACCGCCTGGGAATACCTGGTGCCGTAGACACGTTTTTGACATTTTATTCGTAGCCGATTTCAGTTTCTTTCACTTACCACTTTTTTTTCTTTAAGTTTTCAATTTTTTCCAAATCACAGTTGCGCCGTTGTCTTCGTCTATCAGTGCGTCGGGCCACGTCTGGACTAGGATGGAAGACCGCCTGGCCACCTTTACTTGTCCTTTTTAGCGTGGCATCAAACAGATGTGTCGATTCCGTTTCATTTCCTTTCCGTCGATCAAAAACAGTGCTAGCGCGGACAGTCATCGTCTACGACCATACCACGTTGAAAGCACCGGTTCTCGTCCGATCACCGAAGTTAAGCAACGTCGGGCCAGGTTAGTACTTGGATGGGTGACCGCCTGGGAATACCTGGTGCCGTAGACACGTTTTTGACATTTTATTCGTAGCCGATTTCAGTTTCTTTCACTTACCACTTTTTTTTCTTTAAGTTTTCAATTTTTTCCAAATCACAGTTGCGCCGTTGTCTTCGTCTATCAGTGCGTCGGGCCACGTCTGGACTAGGATGGAAGACCGCCTGGCCACCTTTACTTGTCCTTTTTAGCGTGGCATCAAACAGATGTGTCGATTCCGTTTCATTTCCTTTCCGTCGATCAAAAACAGTGCTAGCGCGGACAGTCATCGTCTACGACCATACCACGTTGAAAGCACCGGTTCTCGTCCGATCACCGAAGTTAAGCAACGTCGGGCCAGGTTAGTACTTGGATGGGTGACCGCCTGGGAATACCTGGTGCCGTAGACACGTTTTTGACATTTTATTCGTAGCCGATTTCAGTTTCTTTCACTTACCACTTTTTTTTCTTTAAGTTTTCAATTTTTTCCAAATCACAGTTGCGCCGTTGTCTTCGTCTATCAGTGCGTCGGGCCACGTCTGGACTAGGATGGAAGACCGCCTGGCCACCTTTACTTGTCCTTTTTAGCGTGGCATCAAACAGATGTGTCGATTCCGTTTCATTTCCTTTCCGTCGATCAAAAACAGTGCTAGCGCGGACAGTCATCGTCTACGACCATACCACGTTGAAAGCACCGGTTCTCGTCCGATCACCGAAGTTAAGCAACGTCGGGCCAGGTTAGTACTTGGATGGGTGACCGCCTGGGAATACCTGGTGCCGTAGACACGTTTTTGACATTTTATTCGTAGCCGATTTCAGTTTCTTTCACTTACCACTTTTTTTTCTTTAAGTTTTCAATTTTTTCCAAATCACAGTTGCGCCGTTGTCTTCGTCTATCAGTGCGTCGGGCCACGTCTGGACTAGGATGGAAGACCGCCTGGCCACCTTTACTTGTCCTTTTTAGCGTGGCATCAAACAGATGTGTCGATTCCGTTTCATTTCCTTTCCGTCGATCAAAAACAGTGCTAGCGCGGACAGTCATCGTCTACGACCATACCACGTTGAAAGCACCGGTTCTCGTCCGATCACCGAAGTTAAGCAACGTCGGGCCAGGTTAGTACTTGGATGGGTGACCGCCTGGGAATACCTGGTGCCGTAGACACGTTTTTGACATTTTATTCGTAGCCGATTTCAGTTTCTTTCACTTACCACTTTTTTTTCTTTAAGTTTTCAATTTTTTCCAAATCACAGTTGCGCCGTTGTCTTCGTCTATCAGTGCGTCGGGCCACGTCTGGACTAGGATGGAAGACCGCCTGGCCACCTTTACTTGTCCTTTTTAGCGTGGCATCAAACAGATGTGTCGATTCCGTTTCATTTCCTTTCCGTCGATCAAAAACAGTGCTAGCGCGGACAGTCATCGTCTACGACCATACCACGTTGAAAGCACCGGTTCTCGTCCGATCACCGAAGTTAAGCAACGTCGGGCCAGGTTAGTACTTGGATGGGTGACCGCCTGGGAATACCTGGTGCCGTAGACACGTTTTTGACATTTTATTCGTAGCCGATTTCAGTTTCTTTCACTTACCACTTTTTTTTCTTTAAGTTTTCAATTTTTTCCAAATCACAGTTGCGCCGTTGTCTTCGTCTATCAGTGCGTCGGGCCACGTCTGGACTAGGATGGAAGACCGCCTGGCCACCTTTACTTGTCCTTTTTAGCGTGGCATCAAACAGATGTGTCGATTCCGTTTCATTTCCTTTCCGTCGATCAAAAACAGTGCTAGCGCGGACAGTCATCGTCTACGACCATACCACGTTGAAAGCACCGGTTCTCGTCCGATCACCGAAGTTAAGCAACGTCGGGCCAGGTTAGTACTTGGATGGGTGACCGCCTGGGAATACCTGGTGTCGTAGACACGTTTTTGACATTTTATTCGTAGCCGATTTCAGTTTCTTTCACTTACCACTTTTTTTTCTTTAAGTTTTCAATTTTTTCCAAATCACAGTTGCGCCGTTGTCTTCGTCTATCAGTGCGTCGGGCCACGTCTGGACTAGGATGGAAGACCGCCTGGCCACCTTTACTTGTCCTTTTTAGCGTGGCAACAAACAGATGTGTCGATTCCGTTTCATTTCCTTTCCGTCGATCAAAAACAGAGGCTAGCGCGGACAGTCATCGTCTACGACCATACCACGTTGAAAGCACCGGTTCTCGTCCGATCACCGAAGTTAAGCAACGTCGGGCCAGGTTAGTACTTGGATGGGTGACCGCCTGGGAATACCTGGTGCCGTAGACACGTTTTTGACATTTTATTCGTAGCCGATTTCAGTTTCTTTCACTTACCACTTTTTTTTCTTTAAGTTTTCAATTTTTTCCAAATCACAGTTGCGCCGTTGTCTTCGTCTATCAGTGCGTCGGGCCACGTCTGGACTAGGATGGAAGACCGCCTGGCCACCTTTACTTGTCCTTTTTAGCGTGGCATCAAACAGATGTGTCGATTCCGTTTCATTTCCTTTCCGTCGATCAAAAACAGTGCTAGCGCGGACAGTCATCGTCTACGACCATACCACGTTGAAAGCACCGGTTCTCGTCCGATCACCGAAGTTAAGCAACGTCGGGCCAGGTTAGTACTTGGATGGGTGACCGCCTGGGAATACCTGGTGCCGTAGACACGTTTTTGACATTTTATTCGTAGCCGATTTCAGTTTCTTTCACTTACCACTTTTTTTTCTTTAAGTTTTCAATTTTTTCCAAATCACAGTTGCGCCGTTGTCTTCGTCTATCAGTGCGTCGGGCCACGTCTGGACTAGGATGGAAGACCGCCTGGCCACCTTTACTTGTCCTTTTTAGCGTGGCATCAAACAGATGTGTCGATTCCGTTTCATTTCCTTTCCGTCGATCAAAAACAGAGGCTAGCGCGGACAGTCATCGTCTACGACCATACCACGTTGAAAGCACCGGTTCTCGTCCGATCACCGAAGTTAAGCAACGTCGGGCCAGGTTAGTACTTGGATGGGTGACCGCCTGGGAATACCTGGTGCCGTAGACACGTTTTTGACATTTTATTCGTAGCCGATTTCAGTTTCTTTCACTTACCACTTTTTTTTCTTTAAGTTTTCAATTTTTTCCAAATCACAGTTGCGCCGTTGTCTTCGTCTATCAGTGCGTCGGGCCACGTCTGGACTAGGATGGAAGACCGCCTGGCCACCTTTACTTGTCCTTTTTAGCGTGGCATCAAACAGATGTGTCGATTCCGTTTCATTTCCTTTCCGTCGATCAAAAACAGTGCTAGCGCGGACAGTCATCGTCTACGACCATACCACGTTGAAAGCACCGGTTCTCGTCCGATCACCGAAGTTAAGCAACGTCGGGCCAGGTTAGTACTTGGATGGGTGACCGCCTGGGAATACCTGGTGCCGTAGACACGTTTTTGACATTTTATTCGTAGCCGATTTCAGTTTCTTTCACTTACCACTTTTTTTTCTTTAAGTTTTCAATTTTTTCCAAATCACAGTTGCGCCGTTGTCTTCGTCTATCAGTGCGTCGGGCCACGTCTGGACTAGGATGGAAGACCGCCTGGCCACCTTTACTTGTCCTTTTTAGCGTGGCATCAAACAGATGTGTCGATTCCGTTTCATTTCCTTTCCGTCGATCAAAAACAGTGCTAGCGCGGACAGTCATCGTCTACGACCATACCACGTTGAAAGCACCGGTTCTCGTCCGATCACCGAAGTTAAGCAACGTCGGGCCAGGTTAGTACTTGGATGGGTGACCGCCTGGGAATACCTGGTGCCGTAGACACGTTTTTGACATTTTATTCGTAGCCGATTTCAGTTTCTTTCACTTACCACTTTTTTTTCTTTAAGTTTTCAATTTTTTCCAAATCACAGTTGCGCCGTTGTCTTCGTCTATCAGTGCGTCGGGCCACGTCTGGACTAGGATGGAAGACCGCCTGGCCACCTTTACTTGTCCTTTTTAGCGTGGCATCAAACAGATGTGTCGATTCCGTTTCATTTCCTTTCCGTCGATCAAAAACAGTGCTAGCGCGGACAGTCATCGTCTACGACCATACCACGTTGAAAGCACCGGTTCTCGTCCGATCACCGAAGTTAAGCAACGTCGGGCCAGGTTAGTACTTGGATGGGTGACCGCCTGGGAATACCTGGTGCCGTAGACACGTTTTTGACATTTTATTCGTAGCCGATTTCAGTTTCTTTCACTTACCACTTTTTTTTCTTTAAGTTTTCAATTTTTTCCAAATCACAGTTGCGCCGTTGTCTTCGTCTATCAGTGCGTCGGGCCACGTCTGGACTAGGATGGAAGACCGCCTGGCCACCTTTACTTGTCCTTTTTAGCGTGGCATCAAACAGATGTGTCGATTCCGTTTCATTTCCTTTCCGTCGATCAAAAACAGTGCTAGCGCGGACAGTCATCGTCTACGACCATACCACGTTGAAAGCACCGGTTCTCGTCCGATCACCGAAGTTAAGCAACGTCGGGCCAGGTTAGTACTTGGATGGGTGACCGCCTGGGAATACCTGGTGCCGTAGACACGTTTTTGACATTTTATTCGTAGCCGATTTCAGTTTCTTTCACTTACCACTTTTTTTTCTTTAAGTTTTCAATTTTTTCCAAATCACAGTTGCGCCGTTGTCTTCGTCTATCAGTGCGTCGGGCCACGTCTGGACTAGGATGGAAGACCGCCTGGCCACCTTTACTTGTCCTTTTTAGCGTGGCATCAAACAGATGTGTCGATTCCGTTTCATTTCCTTTCCGTCGATCAAAAACAGTGCTAGCGCGGACAGTCATCGTCTACGACCATACCACGTTGAAAGCACCGGTTCTCGTCCGATCACCGAAGTTAAGCAACGTCGGGCCAGGTTAGTACTTGGATGGGTGACCGCCTGGGAATACCTGGTGCCGTAGACACGTTTTTGACATTTTATTCGTAGCCGATTTCAGTTTCTTTCACTTACCACTTTTTTTTCTTTAAGTTTTCAATTTTTTCCAAATCACAGTTGCGCCGTTGTCTTCGTCTATCAGTGCGTCGGGCCACGTCTGGACTAGGATGGAAGACCGCCTGGCCACCTTTACTTGTCCTTTTTAGCGTGGCATCAAACAGATGTGTCGATTCCGTTTCATTTCCTTTCCGTCGATCAAAAACAGTGCTAGCGCGGACAGTCATCGTCTACGACCATACCACGTTGAAAGCACCGGTTCTCGTCCGATCACCGAAGTTAAGCAACGTCGGGCCAGGTTAGTACTTGGATGGGTGACCGCCTGGGAATACCTGGTGCCGTAGACACGTTTTTGACATTTTATTCGTAGCCGATTTCAGTTTCTTTCACTTACCACTTTTTTTTCTTTAAGTTTTCAATTTTTTCCAAATCACAGTTGCGCCGTTGTCTTCGTCTATCAGTGCGTCGGGCCACGTCTGGACTAGGATGGAAGACCGCCTGGCCACCTTTACTTGTCCTTTTTAGCGTGGCATCAAACAGATGTGTCGATTCCGTTTCATTTCCTTTCCGTCGATCAAAAACAGTGCTAGCGCGGACAGTCATCGTCTACGACCATACCACGTTGAAAGCACCGGTTCTCGTCCGATCACCGAAGTTAAGCAACGTCGGGCCAGGTTAGTACTTGGATGGGTGACCGCCTGGGAATACCTGGTGCCGTAGACACGTTTTTGACATTTTATTCGTAGCCGATTTCAGTTTCTTTCACTTACCACTTTTTTTTCTTTAAGTTTTCAATTTTTTCCAAATCACAGTTGCGCCGTTGTCTTCGTCTATCAGTGCGTCGGGCCACGTCTGGACTAGGATGGAAGACCGCCTGGCCACCTTTACTTGTCCTTTTTAGCGTGGCATCAAACAGATGTGTCGATTCCGTTTCATTTCCTTTCCGTCGATCAAAAACAGTGCTAGCGCGGACAGTCATCGTCTACGACCATACCACGTTGAAAGCACCGGTTCTCGTCCGATCACCGAAGTTAAGCAACGTCGGGCCAGGTTAGTACTTGGATGGGTGACCGCCTGGGAATACCTGGTGCCGTAGACACGTTTTTGACATTTTATTCGTAGCCGATTTCAGTTTCTTTCACTTACCACTTTTTTTTCTTTAAGTTTTCAATTTTTTCCAAATCACAGTTGCGCCGTTGTCTTCGTCTATCAGTGCGTCGGGCCACGTCTGGACTAGGATGGAAGACCGCCTGGCCACCTTTACTTGTCCTTTTTAGCGTGGCATCAAACAGATGTGTCGATTCCGTTTCATTTCCTTTCCGTCGATCAAAAACAGTGCTAGCGCGGACAGTCATCGTCTACGACCATACCACGTTGAAAGCACCGGTTCTCGTCCGATCACCGAAGTTAAGCAACGTCGGGCCAGGTTAGTACTTGGATGGGTGACCGCCTGGGAATACCTGGTGCCGTAGACACGTTTTTGACATTTTATTCGTAGCCGATTTCAGTTTCTTTCACTTACCACTTTTTTTTCTTTAAGTTTTCAATTTTTTCCAAATCACAGTTGCGCCGTTGTCTTCGTCTATCAGTGCGTCGGGCCACGTCTGGACTAGGATGGAAGACCGCCTGGCCACCTTTACTTGTCCTTTTTAGCGTGGCATCAAACAGATGTGTCGATTCCGTTTCATTTCCTTTCCGTCGATCAAAAACAGTGCTAGCGCGGACAGTCATCGTCTACGACCATACCACGTTGAAAGCACCGGTTCTCGTCCGATCACCGAAGTTAAGCAACGTCGGGCCAGGTTAGTACTTGGATGGGTGACCGCCTGGGAATACCTGGTGCCGTAGACACGTTTTTGACATTTTATTCGTAGCCGATTTCAGTTTCTTTCACTTACCACTTTTTTTTCTTTAAGTTTTCAATTTTTTCCAAATCACAGTTGCGCCGTTGTCTTCGTCTATCAGTGCGTCGGGCCACGTCTGGACTAGGATGGAAGACCGCCTGGCCACCTTTACTTGTCCTTTTTAGCGTGGCATCAAACAGATGTGTCGATTCCGTTTCATTTCCTTTCCGTCGATCAAAAACAGTGCTAGCGCGGACAGTCATCGTCTACGACCATACCACGTTGAAAGCACCGGTTCTCGTCCGATCACCGAAGTTAAGCAACGTCGGGCCAGGTTAGTACTTGGATGGGTGACCGCCTGGGAATACCTGGTGCCGTAGACACGTTTTTGACATTTTATTCGTAGCCGATTTCAGTTTCTTTCACTTACCACTTTTTTTTCTTTAAGTTTTCAATTTTTTCCAAATCACAGTTGCGCCGTTGTCTTCGTCTATCAGTGCGTCGGGCCACGTCTGGACTAGGATGGAAGACCGCCTGGCCACCTTTACTTGTCCTTTTTAGCGTGGCATCAAACAGATGTGTCGATTCCGTTTCATTTCCTTTCCGTCGATCAAAAACAGTGCTAGCGCGGACAGTCATCGTCTACGACCATACCACGTTGAAAGCACCGGTTCTCGTCCGATCACCGAAGTTAAGCAACGTCGGGCCAGGTTAGTACTTGGATGGGTGACCGCCTGGGAATACCTGGTGCCGTAGACACGTTTTTGACATTTTATTCGTAGCCGATTTCAGTTTCTTTCACTTACCACTTTTTTTTCTTTAAGTTTTCAATTTTTTCCAAATCACAGTTGCGCCGTTGTCTTCGTCTATCAGTGCGTCGGGCCACGTCTGGACTAGGATGGAAGACCGCCTGGCCACCTTTACTTGTCCTTTTTAGCGTGGCATCAAACAGATGTGTCGATTCCGTTTCATTTCCTTTCCGTCGATCAAAAACAGTGCTAGCGCGGACAGTCATCGTCTACGACCATACCACGTTGAAAGCACCGGTTCTCGTCCGATCACCGAAGTTAAGCAACGTCGGGCCAGGTTAGTACTTGGATGGGTGACCGCCTGGGAATACCTGGTGCCGTAGACACGTTTTTGACATTTTATTCGTAGCCGATTTCAGTTTCTTTCACTTACCACTTTTTTTTCTTTAAGTTTTCAATTTTTTCCAAATCACAGTTGCGCCGTTGTCTTCGTCTATCAGTGCGTCGGGCCACGTCTGGACTAGGATGGAAGACCGCCTGGCCACCTTTACTTGTCCTTTTTAGCGTGGCATCAAACAGATGTGTCGATTCCGTTTCATTTCCTTTCCGTCGATCAAAAACAGTGCTAGCGCGGACAGTCATCGTCTACGACCATACCACGTTGAAAGCACCGGTTCTCGTCCGATCACCGAAGTTAAGCAACGTCGGGCCAGGTTAGTACTTGGATGGGTGACCGCCTGGGAATACCTGGTGCCGTAGACACGTTTTTGACATTTTATTCGTAGCCGATTTCAGTTTCTTTCACTTACCACTTTTTTTTCTTTAAGTTTTCAATTTTTTCCAAATCACAGTTGCGCCGTTGTCTTCGTCTATCAGTGCGTCGGGCCACGTCTGGACTAGGATGGAAGACCGCCTGGCCACCTTTACTTGTCCTTTTTAGCGTGGCATCAAACAGATGTGTCGATTCCGTTTCATTTCCTTTCCGTCGATCAAAAACAGTGCTAGCGCGGACAGTCATCGTCTACGACCATACCACGTTGAAAGCACCGGTTCTCGTCCGATCACCGAAGTTAAGCAACGTCGGGCCAGGTTAGTACTTGGATGGGTGACCGCCTGGGAATACCTGGTGCCGTAGACACGTTTTTGACATTTTATTCGTAGCCGATTTCAGTTTCTTTCACTTACCACTTTTTTTTCTTTAAGTTTTCAATTTTTTCCAAATCACAGTTGCGCCGTTGTCTTCGTCTATCAGTGCGTCGGGCCACGTCTGGACTAGGATGGAAGACCGCCTGGCCACCTTTACTTGTCCTTTTTAGCGTGGCATCAAACAGATGTGTCGATTCCGTTTCATTTCCTTTCCGTCGATCAAAAACAGTGCTAGCGCGGACAGTCATCGTCTACGACCATACCACGTTGAAAGCACCGGTTCTCGTCCGATCACCGAAGTTAAGCAACGTCGGGCCAGGTTAGTACTTGGATGGGTGACCGCCTGGGAATACCTGGTGCCGTAGACACGTTTTTGACATTTTATTCGTAGCCGATTTCAGTTTCTTTCACTTACCACTTTTTTTTCTTTAAGTTTTCAATTTTTTCCAAATCACAGTTGCGCCGTTGTCTTCGTCTATCAGTGCGTCGGGCCACGTCTGGACTAGGATGGAAGACCGCCTGGCCACCTTTACTTGTCCTTTTTAGCGTGGCATCAAACAGATGTGTCGATTCCGTTTCATTTCCTTTCCGTCGATCAAAAACAGTGCTAGCGCGGACAGTCATCGTCTACGACCATACCACGTTGAAAGCACCGGTTCTCGTCCGATCACCGAAGTTAAGCAACGTCGGGCCAGGTTAGTACTTGGATGGGTGACCGCCTGGGAATACCTGGTGCCGTAGACACGTTTTTGACATTTTATTCGTAGCCGATTTCAGTTTCTTTCACTTACCACTTTTTTTTCTTTAAGTTTTCAATTTTTTCCAAATCACAGTTGCGCCGTTGTCTTCGTCTATCAGTGCGTCGGGCCACGTCTGGACTAGGATGGAAGACCGCCTGGCCACCTTTACTTGTCCTTTTTAGCGTGGCATCAAACAGATGTGTCGATTCCGTTTCATTTCCTTTCCGTCGATCAAAAACAGTGCTAGCGCGGACAGTCATCGTCTACGACCATACCACGTTGAAAGCACCGGTTCTCGTCCGATCACCGAAGTTAAGCAACGTCGGGCCAGGTTAGTACTTGGATGGGTGACCGCCTGGGAATACCTGGTGCCGTAGACACGTTTTTGACATTTTATTCGTAGCCGATTTCAGTTTCTTTCACTTACCACTTTTTTTTCTTTAAGTTTTCAATTTTTTCCAAATCACAGTTGCGCCGTTGTCTTCGTCTATCAGTGCGTCGGGCCACGTCTGGACTAGGATGGAAGACCGCCTGGCCACCTTTACTTGTCCTTTTTAGCGTGGCATCAAACAGATGTGTCGATTCCGTTTCATTTCCTTTCCGTCGATCAAAAACAGTGCTAGCGCGGACAGTCATCGTCTACGACCATACCACGTTGAAAGCACCGGTTCTCGTCCGATCACCGAAGTTAAGCAACGTCGGGCCAGGTTAGTACTTGGATGGGTGACCGCCTGGGAATACCTGGTGCCGTAGACACGTTTTTGACATTTTATTCGTAGCCGATTTCAGTTTCTTTCACTTACCACTTTTTTTTCTTTAAGTTTTCAATTTTTTCCAAATCACAGTTGCGCCGTTGTCTTCGTCTATCAGTGCGTCGGGCCACGTCTGGACTAGGATGGAAGACCGCCTGGCCACCTTTACTTGTCCTTTTTAGCGTGGCATCAAACAGATGTGTCGATTCCGTTTCATTTCCTTTCCGTCGATCAAAAACAGTGCTAGCGCGGACAGTCATCGTCTACGACCATACCACGTTGAAAGCACCGGTTCTCGTCCGATCACCGAAGTTAAGCAACGTCGGGCCAGGTTAGTACTTGGATGGGTGACCGCCTGGGAATACCTGGTGCCGTAGACACGTTTTTGACATTTTATTCGTAGCCGATTTCAGTTTCTTTCACTTACCACTTTTTTTTCTTTAAGTTTTCAATTTTTTCCAAATCACAGTTGCGCCGTTGTCTTCGTCTATCAGTGCGTCGGGCCACGTCTGGACTAGGATGGAAGACCGCCTGGCCACCTTTACTTGTCCTTTTTAGCGTGGCATCAAACAGATGTGTCGATTCCGTTTCATTTCCTTTCCGTCGATCAAAAACAGTGCTAGCGCGGACAGTCATCGTCTACGACCATACCACGTTGAAAGCACCGGTTCTCGTCCGATCACCGAAGTTAAGCAACGTCGGGCCAGGTTAGTACTTGGATGGGTGACCGCCTGGGAATACCTGGTGCCGTAGACACGTTTTTGACATTTTATTCGTAGCCGATTTCAGTTTCTTTCACTTACCACTTTTTTTTCTTTAAGTTTTCAATTTTTTCCAAATCACAGTTGCGCCGTTGTCTTCGTCTATCAGTGCGTCGGGCCACGTCTGGACTAGGATGGAAGACCGCCTGGCCACCTTTACTTGTCCTTTTTAGCGTGGCATCAAACAGATGTGTCGATTCCGTTTCATTTCCTTTCCGTCGATCAAAAACAGTGCTAGCGCGGACAGTCATCGTCTACGACCATACCACGTTGAAAGCACCGGTTCTCGTCCGATCACCGAAGTTAAGCAACGTCGGGCCAGGTTAGTACTTGGATGGGTGACCGCCTGGGAATACCTGGTGCCGTAGACACGTTTTTGACATTTTATTCGTAGCCGATTTCAGTTTCTTTCACTTACCACTTTTTTTTCTTTAAGTTTTCAATTTTTTCCAAATCACAGTTGCGCCGTTGTCTTCGTCTATCAGTGCGTCGGGCCACGTCTGGACTAGGATGGAAGACCGCCTGGCCACCTTTACTTGTCCTTTTTAGCGTGGCATCAAACAGATGTGTCGATTCCGTTTCATTTCCTTTCCGTCGATCAAAAACAGTGCTAGCGCGGACAGTCATCGTCTACGACCATACCACGTTGAAAGCACCGGTTCTCGTCCGATCACCGAAGTTAAGCAACGTCGGGCCAGGTTAGTACTTGGATGGGTGACCGCCTGGGAATACCTGGTGCCGTAGACACGTTTTTGACATTTTATTCGTAGCCGATTTCAGTTTCTTTCACTTACCACTTTTTTTTCTTTAAGTTTTCAATTTTTTCCAAATCACAGTTGCGCCGTTGTCTTCGTCTATCAGTGCGTCGGGCCACGTCTGGACTAGGATGGAAGACCGCCTGGCCACCTTTACTTGTCCTTTTTAGCGTGGCATCAAACAGATGTGTCGATTCCGTTTCATTTCCTTTCCGTCGATCAAAAACAGTGCTAGCGCGGACAGTCATCGTCTACGACCATACCACGTTGAAAGCACCGGTTCTCGTCCGATCACCGAAGTTAAGCAACGTCGGGCCAGGTTAGTACTTGGATGGGTGACCGCCTGGGAATACCTGGTGCCGTAGACACGTTTTTGACATTTTATTCGTAGCCGATTTCAGTTTCTTTCACTTACCACTTTTTTTTCTTTAAGTTTTCAATTTTTTCCAAATCACAGTTGCGCCGTTGTCTTCGTCTATCAGTGCGTCGGGCCACGTCTGGACTAGGATGGAAGACCGCCTGGCCACCTTTACTTGTCCTTTTTAGCGTGGCATCAAACAGATGTGTCGATTCCGTTTCATTTCCTTTCCGTCGATCAAAAACAGTGCTAGCGCGGACAGTCATCGTCTACGACCATACCACGTTGAAAGCACCGGTTCTCGTCCGATCACCGAAGTTAAGCAACGTCGGGCCAGGTTAGTACTTGGATGGGTGACCGCCTGGGAATACCTGGTGCCGTAGACACGTTTTTGACATTTTATTCGTAGCCGATTTCAGTTTCTTTCACTTACCACTTTTTTTTCTTTAAGTTTTCAATTTTTTCCAAATCACAGTTGCGCCGTTGTCTTCGTCTATCAGTGCGTCGGGCCACGTCTGGACTAGGATGGAAGACCGCCTGGCCACCTTTACTTGTCCTTTTTAGCGTGGCATCAAACAGATGTGTCGATTCCGTTTCATTTCCTTTCCGTCGATCAAAAACAGTGCTAGCGCGGACAGTCATCGTCTACGACCATACCACGTTGAAAGCACCGGTTCTCGTCCGATCACCGAAGTTAAGCAACGTCGGGCCAGGTTAGTACTTGGATGGGTGACCGCCTGGGAATACCTGGTGCCGTAGACACGTTTTTGACATTTTATTCGTAGCCGATTTCAGTTTCTTTCACTTACCACTTTTTTTTCTTTAAGTTTTCAATTTTTTCCAAATCACAGTTGCGCCGTTGTCTTCGTCTATCAGTGCGTCGGGCCACGTCTGGACTAGGATGGAAGACCGCCTGGCCACCTTTACTTGTCCTTTTTAGCGTGGCATCAAACAGATGTGTCGATTCCGTTTCATTTCCTTTCCGTCGATCAAAAACAGTGCTAGCGCGGACAGTCATCGTCTACGACCATACCACGTTGAAAGCACCGGTTCTCGTCCGATCACCGAAGTTAAGCAACGTCGGGCCAGGTTAGTACTTGGATGGGTGACCGCCTGGGAATACCTGGTGCCGTAGACACGTTTTTGACATTTTATTCGTAGCCGATTTCAGTTTCTTTCACTTACCACTTTTTTTTCTTTAAGTTTTCAATTTTTTCCAAATCACAGTTGCGCCGTTGTCTTCGTCTATCAGTGCGTCGGGCCACGTCTGGACTAGGATGGAAGACCGCCTGGCCACCTTTACTTGTCCTTTTTAGCGTGGCATCAAACAGATGTGTCGATTCCGTTTCATTTCCTTTCCGTCGATCAAAAACAGTGCTAGCGCGGACAGTCATCGTCTACGACCATACCACGTTGAAAGCACCGGTTCTCGTCCGATCACCGAAGTTAAGCAACGTCGGGCCAGGTTAGTACTTGGATGGGTGACCGCCTGGGAATACCTGGTGCCGTAGACACGTTTTTGACATTTTATTCGTAGCCGATTTCAGTTTCTTTCACTTACCACTTTTTTTTCTTTAAGTTTTCAATTTTTTCCAAATCACAGTTGCGCCGTTGTCTTCGTCTATCAGTGCGTCGGGCCACGTCTGGACTAGGATGGAAGACCGCCTGGCCACCTTTACTTGTCCTTTTTAGCGTGGCATCAAACAGATGTGTCGATTCCGTTTCATTTCCTTTCCGTCGATCAAAAACAGTGCTAGCGCGGACAGTCATCGTCTACGACCATACCACGTTGAAAGCACCGGTTCTCGTCCGATCACCGAAGTTAAGCAACGTCGGGCCAGGTTAGTACTTGGATGGGTGACCGCCTGGGAATACCTGGTGCCGTAGACACGTTTTTGACATTTTATTCGTAGCCGATTTCAGTTTCTTTCACTTACCACTTTTTTTTCTTTAAGTTTTCAATTTTTTCCAAATCACAGTTGCGCCGTTGTCTTCGTCTATCAGTGCGTCGGGCCACGTCTGGACTAGGATGGAAGACCGCCTGGCCACCTTTACTTGTCCTTTTTAGCGTGGCATCAAACAGATGTGTCGATTCCGTTTCATTTCCTTTCCGTCGATCAAAAACAGTGCTAGCGCGGACAGTCATCGTCTACGACCATACCACGTTGAAAGCACCGGTTCTCGTCCGATCACCGAAGTTAAGCAACGTCGGGCCAGGTTAGTACTTGGATGGGTGACCGCCTGGGAATACCTGGTGCCGTAGACACGTTTTTGACATTTTATTCGTAGCCGATTTCAGTTTCTTTCACTTACCACTTTTTTTTCTTTAAGTTTTCAATTTTTTCCAAATCACAGTTGCGCCGTTGTCTTCGTCTATCAGTGCGTCGGGCCACGTCTGGACTAGGATGGAAGACCGCCTGGCCACCTTTACTTGTCCTTTTTAGCGTGGCATCAAACAGATGTGTCGATTCCGTTTCATTTCCTTTCCGTCGATCAAAAACAGTGCTAGCGCGGACAGTCATCGTCTACGACCATACCACGTTGAAAGCACCGGTTCTCGTCCGATCACCGAAGTTAAGCAACGTCGGGCCAGGTTAGTACTTGGATGGGTGACCGCCTGGGAATACCTGGTGCCGTAGACACGTTTTTGACATTTTATTCGTAGCCGATTTCAGTTTCTTTCACTTACCACTTTTTTTTCTTTAAGTTTTCAATTTTTTCCAAATCACAGTTGCGCCGTTGTCTTCGTCTATCAGTGCGTCGGGCCACGTCTGGACTAGGATGGAAGACCGCCTGGCCACCTTTACTTGTCCTCTTTAGCGTGGCATCAAACAGATGTGTCGATTCCGTTTCATTTCCTTTCCGTCGATCAAAAACAGTGCTAGCGCGGACAGTCATCGTCTACGACCATACCACGTTGAAAGCACCGGTTCTCGTCCGATCACCGAAGTTAAGCAACGTCGGGCCAGGTTAGTACTTGGATGGGTGACCGCCTGGGAATACCTGGTGCCGTAGACACGTTTTTGACATTTTATTCGTAGCCGATTTCAGTTTCTTTCACTTACCACTTTTTTTTCTTTAAGTTTTCAATTTTTTCCAAATCACAGTTGCGCCGTTGTCTTCGTCTATCAGTGCGTCGGGCCACGTCTGGACTAGGATGGAAGACCGCCTGGCCACCTTTACTTGTCCTCTTTAGCGTGGCATCAAACAGATGTGTCGATTCCGTTTCATTTCCTTTCCGTCGATCAAAAACAGTGCTAGCGCGGACAGTCATCGTCTACGACCATACCACGTTGAAAGCACCGGTTCTCGTCCGATCACCGAAGTTAAGCAACGTCGGGCCAGGTTAGTACTTGGATGGGTGACCGCCTGGGAATACCTGGTGCCGTAGACACGTTTTTGACATTTTATTCGTAGCCGATTTCAGTTTCTTTCACTTACCACTTTTTTTTCTTTAAGTTTTCAATTTTTTCCAAATCACAGTTGCGCCGTTGTCTTCGTCTATCAGTGCGTCGGGCCACGTCTGGACTAGGATGGAAGACCGCCTGGCCACCTTTACTTGTCCTTTTTAGCGTGGCATCAAACAGATGTGTCGATTCCGTTTCATTTCCTTTCCGTCGATCAAAAACAGTGCTAGCGCGGACAGTCATCGTCTACGACCATACCACGTTGAAAGCACCGGTTCTCGTCCGATCACCGAAGTTAAGCAACGTCGGGCCAGGTTAGTACTTGGATGGGTGACCGCCTGGGAATACCTGGTGCCGTAGACACGTTTTTGACATTTTATTCGTAGCCGATTTCAGTTTCTTTCACTTACCACTTTTTTTTCTTTAAGTTTTCAATTTTTTCCAAATCACAGTTGCGCCGTTGTCTTCGTCTATCAGTGCGTCGGGCCACGTCTGGACTAGGATGGAAGACCGCCTGGCCACCTTTACTTGTCCTTTTTAGCGTGGCATCAAACAGATGTGTCGATTCCGTTTCATTTCCTTTCCGTCGATCAAAAACAGTGCTAGCGCGGACAGTCATCGTCTACGACCATACCACGTTGAAAGCACCGGTTCTCGTCCGATCACCGAAGTTAAGCAACGTCGGGCCAGGTTAGTACTTGGATGGGTGACCGCCTGGGAATACCTGGTGCCGTAGACACGTTTTTGACATTTTATTCGTAGCCGATTTCAGTTTCTTTCACTTACCACTTTTTTTTCTTTAAGTTTTCAATTTTTTCCAAATCACAGTTGCGCCGTTGTCTTCGTCTATCAGTGCGTCGGGCCACGTCTGGACTAGGATGGAAGACCGCCTGGCCACCTTTACTTGTCCTTTTTAGCGTGGCATCAAACAGATGTGTCGATTCCGTTTCATTTCCTTTCCGTCGATCAAAAACAGTGCTAGCGCGGACAGTCATCGTCTACGACCATACCACGTTGAAAGCACCGGTTCTCGTCCGATCACCGAAGTTAAGCAACGTCGGGCCAGGTTAGTACTTGGATGGGTGACCGCCTGGGAATACCTGGTGCCGTAGACACGTTTTTGACATTTTATTCGTAGCCGATTTCAGTTTCTTTCACTTACCACTTTTTTTTCTTTAAGTTTTCAATTTTTTCCAAATCACAGTTGCGCCGTTGTCTTCGTCTATCAGTGCGTCGGGCCACGTCTGGACTAGGATGGAAGACCGCCTGGCCACCTTTACTTGTCCTTTTTAGCGTGGCATCAAACAGATGTGTCGATTCCGTTTCATTTCCTTTCCGTCGATCAAAAACAGTGCTAGCGCGGACAGTCATCGTCTACGACCATACCACGTTGAAAGCACCGGTTCTCGTCCGATCACCGAAGTTAAGCAACGTCGGGCCAGGTTAGTACTTGGATGGGTGACCGCCTGGGAATACCTGGTGCCGTAGACACGTTTTTGACATTTTATTCGTAGCCGATTTCAGTTTCTTTCACTTACCACTTTTTTTTCTTTAAGTTTTCAATTTTTTCCAAATCACAGTTGCGCCGTTGTCTTCGTCTATCAGTGCGTCGGGCCACGTCTGGACTAGGATGGAAGACCGCCTGGCCACCTTTACTTGTCCTTTTTAGCGTGGCATCAAACAGATGTGTCGATTCCGTTTCATTTCCTTTCCGTCGATCAAAAACAGTGCTAGCGCGGACAGTCATCGTCTACGACCATACCACGTTGAAAGCACCGGTTCTCGTCCGATCACCGAAGTTAAGCAACGACGGGCCAGGTTAGTACTTGGATGGGTGACCGCCTGGGAATACCTGGTGCCGTAGACACGTTTTTGACATTTTATTCGTAGCCGATTTCAGTTTCTTTCACTTACCACTTTTTTTTCTTTAAGTTTTCAATTTTTTCCAAATCACAGTTGCGCCGTTGTCTTCGTCTATCAGTGCGTCGGGCCACGTCTGGACTAGGATGGAAGACCGCCTGGCCACCTTTACTTGTCCTTTTTAGCGTGGCATCAAACAGATGTGTCGATTCCGTTTCATTTCCTTTCCGTCGATCAAAAACAGTGCTAGCGCGGACAGTCATCGTCTACGACCATACCACGTTGAAAGCACCGGTTCTCGTCCGATCACCGAAGTTAAGCAACGTCGGGCCAGGTTAGTACTTGGATGGGTGACCGCCTGGGAATACCTGGTGCCGTAGACACGTTTTTGACATTTTATTCGTAGCCGATTTCAGTTTCTTTCACTTACCACTTTTTTTTCTTTAAGTTTTCAATTTTTTCCAAATCACAGTTGCGCCGTTGTCTTCGTCTATCAGTGCGTCGGGCCACGTCTGGACTAGGATGGAAGACCGCCTGGCCACCTTTACTTGTCCTTTTTAGCGTGGCATCAAACAGATGTGTCGATTCCGTTTCATTTCCTTTCCGTCGATCAAAAACAGTGCTAGCGCGGACAGTCATCGTCTACGACCATACCACGTTGAAAGCACCGGTTCTCGTCCTATCACCGAAGTTAAGCAACGTCGGGCCAGGTTAGTACTTGGATGGGTGACCGCCTGGGAATACCTGGTGCCGTAGACACGTTTTTGACATTTTATTCGTAGCCGATTTCAGTTTCTTTCACTTACCACTTTTTTTTCTTTAAGTTTTCAATTTTTTCCAAATCACAGTTGCGCCGTTGTCTTCGTCTATCAGTGCGTCGGGCCACGTCTGGACTAGGATGGAAGACCGCCTGGCCACCTTTACTTGTCCTTTTTAGCGTGGCATCAAACAGATGTGTCGATTCCGTTTCATTTCCTTTCCGTCGATCAAAAACAGTGCTAGCGCGGACAGTCATCGTCTACGACCATACCACGTTGAAAGCACCGGTTCTCGTCCGATCACCGAAGTTAAGCAACGACGGGCCAGGTTAGTACTTGGATGGGTGACCGCCTGGGAATACCTGGTGCCGTAGACACGTTTTTGACATTTTATTCGTAGCCGATTTCAGTTTCTTTCACTTACCACTTTTTTTTCTTTAAGTTTTCAATTTTTTCCAAATCACAGTTGCGCCGTTGTCTTCGTCTATCAGTGCGTCGGGCCACGTCTGGACTAGGATGGAAGACCGCCTGGCCACCTTTACTTGTCCTTTTTAGCGTGGCATCAAACAGATGTGTCGATTCCGTTTCATTTCCTTTCCGTCGATCAAAAACAGTGCTAGCGCGGACAGTCATCGTCTACGACCATACCACGTTGAAAGCACCGGTTCTCGTCCGATCACCGAAGTTAAGCAACGTCGGGCCAGGTTAGTACTTGGATGGGTGACCGCCTGGGAATACCTGGTGCCGTAGACACGTTTTTGACATTTTATTCGTAGCCGATTTCAGTTTCTTTCACTTACCACTTTTTTTTCTTTAAGTTTTCAATTTTTTCCAAATCACAGTTGCGCCGTTGTCTTCGTCTATCAGTGCGTCGGGCCACGTCTGGACTAGGATGGAAGACCGCCTGGCCACCTTTACTTGTCCTTTTTAGCGTGGCATCAAACAGATGTGTCGATTCCGTTTCATTTCCTTTCCGTCGATCAAAAACAGTGCTAGCGCGGACAGTCATCGTCTACGACCATACCACGTTGAAAGCACCGGTTCTCGTCCGATCACCGAAGTTAAGCAACGTCGGGCCAGGTTAGTACTTGGATGGGTGACCGCCTGGGAATACCTGGTGCCGTAGACACGTTTTTGACATTTTATTCGTAGCCGATTTCAGTTTCTTTCACTTACCACTTTTTTTTCTTTAAGTTTTCAATTTTTTCCAAATCACAGTTGCGCCGTTGTCTTCGTCTATCAGTGCGTCGGGCCACGTCTGGACTAGGATGGAAGACCGCCTGGCCACCTTTACTTGTCCTTTTTAGCGTGGCATCAAACAGATGTGTCGATTCCGTTTCATTTCCTTTCCGTCGATCAAAAACAGTGCTAGCGCGGACAGTCATCGTCTACGACCATACCACGTTGAAAGCACCGGTTCTCGTCCGATCACCGAAGTTAAGCAACGTCGGGCCAGGTTAGTACTTGGATGGGTGACCGCCTGGGAATACCTGGTGCCGTAGACACGTTTTTGACATTTTATTCGTAGCCGATTTCAGTTTCTTTCACTTACCACTTTTTTTTCTTTAAGTTTTCAATTTTTTCCAAATCACAGTTGCGCCGTTGTCTTCGTCTATCAGTGCGTCGGGCCACGTCTGGACTAGGATGGAAGACCGCCTGGCCACCTTTACTTGTCCTTTTTAGCGTGGCATCAAACAGATGTGTCGATTCCGTTTCATTTCCTTTCCGTCGATCAAAAACAGTGCTAGCGCGGACAGTCATCGTCTACGACCATACCACGTTGAAAGCACCGGTTCTCGTCCGATCACCGAAGTTAAGCAACGACGGGCCAGGTTAGTACTTGGATGGGTGACCGCCTGGGAATACCTGGTGCCGTAGACACGTTTTTGACATTTTATTCGTAGCCGATTTCAGTTTCTTTCACTTACCACTTTTTTTTCTTTAAGTTTTCAATTTTTTCCAAATCACAGTTGCGCCGTTGTCTTCGTCTATCAGTGCGTCGGGCCACGTCTGGACTAGGATGGAAGACCGCCTGGCCACCTTTACTTGTCCTTTTTAGCGTGGCATCAAACAGATGTGTCGATTCCGTTTCATTTCCTTTCCGTCGATCAAAAACAGTGCTAGCGCGGACAGTCATCGTCTACGACCATACCACGTTGAAAGCACCGGTTCTCGTCCGATCACCGAAGTTAAGCAACGTCGGGCCAGGTTAGTACTTGGATGGGTGACCGCCTGGGAATACCTGGTGCCGTAGACACGTTTTTGACATTTTATTCGTAGCCGATTTCAGTTTCTTTCACTTACCACTTTTTTTTCTTTAAGTTTTCAATTTTTTCCAAATCACAGTTGCGCCGTTGTCTTCGTCTATCAGTGCGTCGGGCCACGTCTGGACTAGGATGGAAGACCGCCTGGCCACCTTTACTTGTCCTTTTTAGCGTGGCATCAAACAGATGTGTCGATTCCGTTTCATTTCCTTTCCGTCGATCAAAAACAGTGCTAGCGCGGACAGTCATCGTCTACGACCATACCACGTTGAAAGCACCGGTTCTCGTCCGATCACCGAAGTTAAGCAACGTCGGGCCAGGTTAGTACTTGGATGGGTGACCGCCTGGGAATACCTGGTGCCGTAGACACGTTTTTGACATTTTATTCGTAGCCGATTTCAGTTTCTTTCACTTACCACTTTTTTTTCTTTAAGTTTTCAATTTTTTCCAAATCACAGTTGCGCCGTTGTCTTCGTCTATCAGTGCGTCGGGCCACGTCTGGACTAGGATGGAAGACCGCCTGGCCACCTTTACTTGTCCTTTTTAGCGTGGCATCAAACAGATGTGTCGATTCCGTTTCATTTCCTTTCCGTCGATCAAAAACAGTGCTAGCGCGGACAGTCATCGTCTACGACCATACCACGTTGAAAGCACCGGTTCTCGTCCGATCACCGAAGTTAAGCAACGTCGGGCCAGGTTAGTACTTGGATGGGTGACCGCCTGGGAATACCTGGTGCCGTAGACACGTTTTTGACATTTTATTCGTAGCCGATTTCAGTTTCTTTCACTTACCACTTTTTTTTCTTTAAGTTTTCAATTTTTTCCAAATCACAGTTGCGCCGTTGTCTTCGTCTATCAGTGCGTCGGGCCACGTCTGGACTAGGATGGAAGACCGCCTGGCCACCTTTACTTGTCCTTTTTAGCGTGGCATCAAACAGATGTGTCGATTCCGTTTCATTTCCTTTCCGTCGATCAAAAACAGTGCTAGCGCGGACAGTCATCGTCTACGACCATACCACGTTGAAAGCACCGGTTCTCGTCCGATCACCGAAGTTAAGCAACGTCGGGCCAGGTTAGTACTTGGATGGGTGACCGCCTGGGAATACCTGGTGCCGTAGACACGTTTTTGACATTTTATTCGTAGCCGATTTCAGTTTCTTTCACTTACCACTTTTTTTTCTTTAAGTTTTCAATTTTTTCCAAATCACAGTTGCGCCGTTGTCTTCGTCTATCAGTGCGTCGGGCCACGTCTGGACTAGGATGGAAGACCGCCTGGCCACCTTTACTTGTCCTTTTTAGCGTGGCATCAAACAGATGTGTCGATTCCGTTTCATTTCCTTTCCGTCGATCAAAAACAGTGCTAGCGCGGACAGTCATCGTCTACGACCATACCACGTTGAAAGCACCGGTTCTCGTCCGATCACCGAAGTTAAGCAACGTCGGGCCAGGTTAGTACTTGGATGGGTGACCGCCTGGGAATACCTGGTGCCGTAGACACGTTTTTGACATTTTATTCGTAGCCGATTTCAGTTTCTTTCACTTACCACTTTTTTTTCTTTAAGTTTTCAATTTTTTCCAAATCACAGTTGCGCCGTTGTCTTCGTCTATCAGTGCGTCGGGCCACGTCTGGACTAGGATGGAAGACCGCCTGGCCACCTTTACTTGTCCTTTTTAGCGTGGCATCAAACAGATGTGTCGATTCCGTTTCATTTCCTTTCCGTCGATCAAAAACAGTGCTAGCGCGGACAGTCATCGTCTACGACCATACCACGTTGAAAGCACCGGTTCTCGTCCGATCACCGAAGTTAAGCAACGACGGGCCAGGTTAGTACTTGGATGGGTGACCGCCTGGGAATACCTGGTGCCGTAGACACGTTTTTGACATTTTATTCGTAGCCGATTTCAGTTTCTTTCACTTACCACTTTTTTTTCTTTAAGTTTTCAATTTTTTCCAAATCACAGTTGCGCCGTTGTCTTCGTCTATCAGTGCGTCGGGCCACGTCTGGACTAGGATGGAAGACCGCCTGGCCACCTTTACTTGTCCTTTTTAGCGTGGCATCAAACAGATGTGTCGATTCCGTTTCATTTCCTTTCCGTCGATCAAAAACAGTGCTAGCGCGGACAGTCATCGTCTACGACCATACCACGTTGAAAGCACCGGTTCTCGTCCGATCACCGAAGTTAAGCAACGTCGGGCCAGGTTAGTACTTGGATGGGTGACCGCCTGGGAATACCTGGTGCCGTAGACACGTTTTTGACATTTTATTCGTAGCCGATTTCAGTTTCTTTCACTTACCACTTTTTTTTCTTTAAGTTTTCAATTTTTTCCAAATCACAGTTGCGCCGTTGTCTTCGTCTATCAGTGCGTCGGGCCACGTCTGGACTAGGATGGAAGACCGCCTGGCCACCTTTACTTGTCCTTTTTAGCGTGGCATCAAACAGATGTGTCGATTCCGTTTCATTTCCTTTCCGTCGATCAAAAACAGTGCTAGCGCGGACAGTCATCGTCTACGACCATACCACGTTGAAAGCACCGGTTCTCGTCCGATCACCGAAGTTAAGCAACGTCGGGCCAGGTTAGTACTTGGATGGGTGACCGCCTGGGAATACCTGGTGCCGTAGACACGTTTTTGACATTTTATTCGTAGCCGATTTCAGTTTCTTTCACTTACCACTTTTTTTTCTTTAAGTTTTCAATTTTTTCCAAATCACAGTTGCGCCGTTGTCTTCGTCTATCAGTGCGTCGGGCCACGTCTGGACTAGGATGGAAGACCGCCTGGCCACCTTTACTTGTCCTTTTTAGCGTGGCATCAAACAGATGTGTCGATTCCGTTTCATTTCCTTTCCGTCGATCAAAAACAGTGCTAGCGCGGACAGTCATCGTCTACGACCATACCACGTTGAAAGCACCGGTTCTCGTCCGATCACCGAAGTTAAGCAACGTCGGGCCAGGTTAGTACTTGGATGGGTGACCGCCTGGGAATACCTGGTGCCGTAGACACGTTTTTGACATTTTATTCGTAGCCGATTTCAGTTTCTTTCACTTACCACTTTTTTTTCTTTAAGTTTTCAATTTTTTCCAAATCACAGTTGCGCCGTTGTCTTCGTCTATCAGTGCGTCGGGCCACGTCTGGACTAGGATGGAAGACCGCCTGGCCACCTTTACTTGTCCTTTTTAGCGTGGCATCAAACAGATGTGTCGATTCCGTTTCATTTCCTTTCCGTCGATCAAAAACAGTGCTAGCGCGGACAGTCATCGTCTACGACCATACCACGTTGAAAGCACCGGTTCTCGTCCGATCACCGAAGTTAAGCAACGTCGGGCCAGGTTAGTACTTGGATGGGTGACCGCCTGGGAATACCTGGTGCCGTAGACACGTTTTTGACATTTTACTCGTAGCCGATTTCAGTTTCTTTCACTTACCACTTTTTTTTCTTTAAGTTTTCAATTTTTTCCAAATCACAGTTGCGCCGTTGTCTTCGTCTATCAGTGCGTCGGGCCACGTCTGGACTAGGATGGAAGACCGCCTGGCCACCTTTACTTGTCCTTTTTAGCGTGGCATCAAACAGATGTGTCGATTCCGTTTCATTTCCTTTCCGTCGATCAAAAACAGTGCTAGCGCGGACAGTCATCGTCTACGACCATACCACGTTGAAAGCACCGGTTCTCGTCCGATCACCGAAGTTAAGCAACGTCGGGCCAGGTTAGTACTTGGATGGGTGACCGCCTGGGAATACCTGGTGCCGTAGACACGTTTTTGACATTTTATTCGTAGCCGATTTCAGTTTCTTTCACTTACCACTTTTTTTTCTTTAAGTTTTCAATTTTTTCCAAATCACAGTTGCGCCGTTGTCTTCGTCTATCAGTGCGTCGGGCCACGTCTGGACTAGGATGGAAGACCGCCTGGCCACCTTTACTTGTCCTTTTTAGCGTGGCATCAAACAGATGTGTCGATTCCGTTTCATTTCCTTTCCGTCGATCAAAAACAGTGCTAGCGCGGACAGTCATCGTCTACGACCATACCACGTTGAAAGCACCGGTTCTCGTCCGATCACCGAAGTTAAGCAACGTCGGGCCAGGTTAGTACTTGGATGGGTGACCGCCTGGGAATACCTGGTGCCGTAGACACGTTTTTGACATTTTATTCGTAGCCGATTTCAGTTTCTTTCACTTACCACTTTTTTTTCTTTAAGTTTTCAATTTTTTCCAAATCACAGTTGCGCCGTTGTCTTCGTCTATCAGTGCGTCGGGCCACGTCTGGACTAGGATGGAAGACCGCCTGGCCACCTTTACTTGTCCTCTTTAGCGTGGCATCAAACAGATGTGTCGATTCCGTTTCATTTCCTTTCCGTCGATCAAAAACAGTGCTAGCGCGGACAGTCATCGTCTACGACCATACCACGTTGAAAGCACCTGTTCTCGTCCGATCACCGAAGTTAAGCAACGTCGGGCCAGGTTAGTACTTGGATGGGTGACCGCCTGGGAATACCTGGTGCCGTAGACACGTTTTTGACATTTTATTCGTAGCCGATTTCAGTTTCTTTCACTTACCACTTTTTTTTCTTTAAGTTTTCAATTTTTTCCAAATCACAGTTGCGCCGTTGTCTTCGTCTATCAGTGCGTCGGGCCACGTCTGGACTAGGATGGAAGACCGCCTGGCCACCTTTACTTGTCCTTTTTAGCGTGGCATCAAACAGATGTGTCGATTCCGTTTCATTTCCTTTCCGTCGATCAAAAACAGTGCTAGCGCGGACAGTCATCGTCTACGACCATACCACGTTGAAAGCACCGGTTCTCGTCCGATCACCGAAGTTAAGCAACGTCGGGCCAGGTTAGTACTTGGATGGGTGACCGCCTGGGAATACCTGGTGCCGTAGACACGTTTTTGACATTTTATTCGTAGCCGATTTCAGTTTCTTTCACTTACCACTTTTTTTTCTTTAAGTTTTCAATTTTTTCCAAATCACAGTTGCGCCGTTGTCTTCGTCTATCAGTGCGTCGGGCCACGTCTGGACTAGGATGGAAGACCGCCTGGCCACCTTTACTTGTCCTTTTTAGCGTGGCATCAAACAGATGTGTCGATTCCGTTTCATTTCCTTTCCGTCGATCAAAAACAGTGCTAGCGCGGACAGTCATCGTCTACGACCATACCACGTTGAAAGCACCGGTTCTCGTCCGATCACCGAAGTTAAGCAACGTCGGGCCAGGTTAGTACTTGGATGGGTGACCGCCTGGGAATACCTGGTGCCGTAGACACGTTTTTGACATTTTATTCGTAGCCGATTTCAGTTTCTTTCACTTACCACTTTTTTTTCTTTAAGTTTTCAATTTTTTCCAAATCACAGTTGCGCCGTTGTCTTCGTCTATCAGTGCGTCGGGCCACGTCTGGACTAGGATGGAAGACCGCCTGGCCACCTTTACTTGTCCTTTTTAGCGTGGCATCAAACAGATGTGTCGATTCCGTTTCATTTCCTTTCCGTCGATCAAAAACAGTGCTAGCGCGGACAGTCATCGTCTACGACCATACCACGTTGAAAGCACCGGTTCTCGTCCGATCACCGAAGTTAAGCAACGTCGGGCCAGGTTAGTACTTGGATGGGTGACCGCCTGGGAATACCTGGTGCCGTAGACACGTTTTTGACATTTTATTCGTAGCCGATTTCAGTTTCTTTCACTTACCACTTTTTTTTCTTTAAGTTTTCAATTTTTTCCAAATCACAGTTGCGCCGTTGTCTTCGTCTATCAGTGCGTCGGGCCACGTCTGGACTAGGATGGAAGACCGCCTGGCCACCTTTACTTGTCCTTTTTAGCGTGGCATCAAACAGATGTGTCGATTCCGTTTCATTTCCTTTCCGTCGATCAAAAACAGTGCTAGCGCGGACAGTCATCGTCTACGACCATACCACGTTGAAAGCACCGGTTCTCGTCCGATCACCGAAGTTAAGCAACGTCGGGCCAGGTTAGTACTTGGATGGGTGACCGCCTGGGAATACCTGGTGCCGTAGACACGTTTTTGACATTTTATTCGTAGCCGATTTCAGTTTCTTTCACTTACCACTTTTTTTTCTTTAAGTTTTCAATTTTTTCCAAATCACAGTTGCGCCGTTGTCTTCGTCTATCAGTGCGTCGGGCCACGTCTGGACTAGGATGGAAGACCGCCTGGCCACCTTTACTTGTCCTTTTTAGCGTGGCATCAAACAGATGTGTCGATTCCGTTTCATTTCCTTTCCGTCGATCAAAAACAGTGCTAGCGCGGACAGTCATCGTCTACGACCATACCACGTTGAAAGCACCGGTTCTCGTCCGATCACCGAAGTTAAGCAACGTCGGGCCAGGTTAGTACTTGGATGGGTGACCGCCTGGGAATACCTGGTGCCGTAGACACGTTTTTGACATTTTATTCGTAGCCGATTTCAGTTTCTTTCACTTACCACTTTTTTTTCTTTAAGTTTTCAATTTTTTCCAAATCACAGTTGCGCCGTTGTCTTCGTCTATCAGTGCGTCGGGCCACGTCTGGACTAGGATGGAAGACCGCCTGGCCACCTTTACTTGTCCTCTTTAGCGTGGCATCAAACAGATGTGTCGATTCCGTTTCATTTCCTTTCCGTCGATCAAAAACAGTGCTAGCGCGGACAGTCATCGTCTACGACCATACCACGTTGAAAGCACCTGTTCTCGTCCGATCACCGAAGTTAAGCAACGTCGGGCCAGGTTAGTACTTGGATGGGTGACCGCCTGGGAATACCTGGTGCCGTAGACACGTTTTTGACATTTTATTCGTAGCCGATTTCAGTTTCTTTCACTTACCACTTTTTTTTCTTTAAGTTTTCAATTTTTTCCAAATCACAGTTGCGCCGTTGTCTTCGTCTATCAGTGCGTCGGGCCACGTCTGGACTAGGATGGAAGACCGCCTGGCCACCTTTACTTGTCCTTTTTAGCGTGGCATCAAACAGATGTGTCGATTCCGTTTCATTTCCTTTCCGTCGATCAAAAACAGTGCTAGCGCGGACAGTCATCGTCTACGACCATACCACGTTGAAAGCACCGGTTCTCGTCCGATCACCGAAGTTAAGCAACGTCGGGCCAGGTTAGTACTTGGATGGGTGACCGCCTGGGAATACCTGGTGCCGTAGACACGTTTTTGACATTTTATTCGTAGCCGATTTCAGTTTCTTTCACTTACCACTTTTTTTTCTTTAAGTTTTCAATTTTTTCCAAATCACAGTTGCGCCGTTGTCTTCGTCTATCAGTGCGTCGGGCCACGTCTGGACTAGGATGGAAGACCGCCTGGCCACCTTTACTTGTCCTTTTTAGCGTGGCATCAAACAGATGTGTCGATTCCGTTTCATTTCCTTTCCGTCGATCAAAAACAGTGCTAGCGCGGACAGTCATCGTCTACGACCATACCACGTTGAAAGCACCGGTTCTCGTCCGATCACCGAAGTTAAGCAACGTCGGGCCAGGTTAGTACTTGGATGGGTGACCGCCTGGGAATACCTGGTGCCGTAGACACGTTTTTGACATTTTATTCGTAGCCGATTTCAGTTTCTTTCACTTACCACTTTTTTTTCTTTAAGTTTTCAATTTTTTCCAAATCACAGTTGCGCCGTTATCTTCGTCTATCAGTGCGTCGGACCACGTCTTGACTAGGATGGAAGACCGCCTGGCCACCTTTACTTGTCCTTTTTAGCGTGGCATCAAACAGATGTGTCGATTCCGTTTCATTTCCTTTCCGTCGATCAAAAACAGTGCTAGCGCGGACAGTCATCGTCTACGACCATACCACGTTGAAAGCACCGGTTCTCGTCCGATCACCGAAGTTAAGCAACGTCGGGCCAGGTTAGTACTTGGATGGGTGACCGCCTGGGAATACCTGGTGCCGTAGACACGTTTTTGACATTTTATTCGTAGCCGATTTCAGTTTCTTTCACTTACCACTTTTTTTTCTTTAAGTTTTCAATTTTTTCCAAATCACAGTTGCGCCGTTGTCTTCGTCTATCAGTGCGTCGGGCCACGTCTGGACTAGGATGGAAGACCGCCTGGCCACCTTTACTTGTCCTTTTTAGCGTGGCATCAAACAGATGTGTCGATTCCGTTTCATTTCCTTTCCGTCGATCAAAAACAGTGCTAGCGCGGACAGTCATCGTCTACGACCATACCACGTTGAAAGCACCGGTTCTCGTCCGATCACCGAAGTTAAGCAACGTCGGGCCAGGTTAGTACTTGGATGGGTGACCGCCTGGGAATACCTGGTGCCGTAGACACGTTTTTGACATTTTATTCGTAGCCGATTTCAGTTTCTTTCACTTACCACTTTTTTTTTCTTTAAGTTTTCAATTTTTTCCAAATCACAGTTGCGCCGTTGTCTTCGTCTATCAGTGCGTCGGGCCACGTCTGGACTAGGATGGAAGACCGCCTGGCCACCTTTACTTGTCCTTTTTAGCGTGGCATCAAACAGATGTGTCGATTCCGTTTCATTTCCTTTCCGTCGATCAAAAACAGTGCTAGCGCGGACAGTCATCGTCTACGACCATACCACGTTGAAAGCACCGGTTCTCGTCCGATCACCGAAGTTAAGCAACGTCGGGCCAGGTTAGTACTTGGATGGGTGACCGCCTGGGAATACCTGGTGCCGTAGACACGTTTTTGACATTTTATTCGTAGCCGATTTCAGTTTCTTTCACTTACCACTTTTTTTTCTTTAAGTTTTCAATTTTTTCCAAATCACAGTTGCGCCGTTGTCTTCGTCTATCAGTGCGTCGGGCCACGTCTGGACTAGGATGGAAGACCGCCTGGCCACCTTTACTTGTCCTTTTTAGCGTGGCATCAAACAGATGTGTCGATTCCGTTTCATTTCCTTTCCGTCGATCAAAAACAGTGCTAGCGCGGACAGTCATCGTCTACGACCATACCACGTTGAAAGCACCGGTTCTCGTCCGATCACCGAAGTTAAGCAACGTCGGGCCAGGTTAGTACTTGGATGGGTGACCGCCTGGGAATACCTGGTGCCGTAGACACGTTTTTGACATTTTATTCGTAGCCGATTTCAGTTTCTTTCACTTACCACTTTTTTTTTCTTTAAGTTTTCAATTTTTTCCAAATCACAGTTGCGCCGTTGTCTTCGTCTATCAGTGCGTCGGGCCACGTCTGGACTAGGATGGAAGACCGCCTGGCCACCTTTACTTGTCCTTTTTAGCGTGGCATCAAACAGATGTGTCGATTCCGTTTCATTTCCTTTCCGTCGATCAAAAACAGTGCTAGCGCGGACAGTCATCGTCTACGACCATACCACGTTGAAAGCACCGGTTCTCGTCCGATCACCGAAGTTAAGCAACGTCGGGCCAGGTTAGTACTTGGATGGGTGACCGCCTGGGAATACCTGGTGCCGTAGACACGTTTTTGACATTTTATTCGTAGCCGATTTCAGTTTCTTTCACTTACCACTTTTTTTTTCTTTAAGTTTTCAATTTTTTCCAAATCACAGTTGCGCCGTTGTCTTCGTCTATCAGTGCGTCGGGCCACGTCTGGACTAGGATGGAAGACCGCCTGGCCACCTTTACTTGTCCTTTTTAGCGTGGCATCAAACAGATGTGTCGATTCCGTTTCATTTCCTTTCCGTCGATCAAAAACAGTGCTAGCGCGGACAGTCATCGTCTACGACCATACCACGTTGAAAGCACCGGTTCTCGTCCGATCACCGAAGTTAAGCAACGTCGGGCCAGGTTAGTACTTGGATGGGTGACCGCCTGGGAATACCTGGTGCCGTAGACACGTTTTTGACATTTTATTCGTAGCCGATTTCAGTTTCTTTCACTTACCACTTTTTTTTTCTTTAAGTTTTCAATTTTTTCCAAATCACAGTTGCGCCGTTGTCTTCGTCTATCAGTGCGTCGGGCCACGTCTGGACTAGGATGGAAGACCGCCTGGCCACCTTTACTTGTCCTTTTTAGCGTGGCATCAAACAGATGTGTCGATTCCGTTTCATTTCCTTTCCGTCGATCAAAAACAGTGCTAGCGCGGACAGTCATCGTCTACGACCATACCACGTTGAAAGCACCGGTTCTCGTCCGATCACCGAAGTTAAGCAACGTCGGGCCAGGTTAGTACTTGGATGGGTGACCGCCTGGGAATACCTGGTGCCGTAGACACGTTTTTGACATTTTATTCGTAGCCGATTTCAGTTTCTTTCACTTACCACTTTTTTTTCTTTAAGTTTTCAATTTTTTCCAAATCACAGTTGCGCCGTTGTCTTCGTCTATCAGTGCGTCGGGCCACGTCTGGACTAGGATGGAAGACCGCCTGGCCACCTTTACTTGTCCTTTTTAGCGTGGCATCAAACAGATGTGTCGATTCCGTTTCATTTCCTTTCCGTCGATCAAAAACAGTGCTAGCGCGGACAGTCATCGTCTACGACCATACCACGTTGAAAGCACCGGTTCTCGTCCGATCACCGAAGTTAAGCAACGTCGGGCCAGGTTAGTACTTGGATGGGTGACCGCCTGGGAATACCTGGTGCCGTAGACACGTTTTTGACATTTTATTCGTAGCCGATTTCAGTTTCTTTCACTTACCACTTTTTTTTCTTTAAGTTTTCAATTTTTTCCAAATCACAGTTGCGCCGTTGTCTTCGTCTATCAGTGCGTCGGGCCACGTCTGGACTAGGATGGAAGACCGCCTGGCCACCTTTACTTGTCCTTTTTAGCGTGGCATCAAACAGATGTGTCGATTCCGTTTCATTTCCTTTCCGTCGATCAAAAACAGTGCTAGCGCGGACAGTCATCGTCTACGACCATACCACGTTGAAAGCACCGGTTCTCGTCCGATCACCGAAGTTAAGCAACGTCGGGCCAGGTTAGTACTTGGATGGGTGACCGCCTGGGAATACCTGGTGCCGTAGACACGTTTTTGACATTTTATTCGTAGCCGATTTCAGTTTCTTTCACTTACCACTTTTTTTTCTTTAAGTTTTCAATTTTTTCCAAATCACAGTTGCGCCGTTGTCTTCGTCTATCAGTGCGTCGGGCCACGTCTGGACTAGGATGGAAGACCGCCTGGCCACCTTTACTTGTCCTTTTTAGCGTGGCATCAAACAGATGTGTCGATTCCGTTTCATTTCCTTTCCGTCGATCAAAAACAGTGCTAGCGCGGACAGTCATCGTCTACGACCATACCACGTTGAAAGCACCGGTTCTCGTCCGATCACCGAAGTTAAGCAACGTCGGGCCAGGTTAGTACTTGGATGGGTGACCGCCTGGGAATACCTGGTGCCGTAGACACGTTTTTGACATTTTATTCGTAGCCGATTTCAGTTTCTTTCACTTACCACTTTTTTTTCTTTAAGTTTTCAATTTTTTCCAAATCACAGTTGCGCCGTTGTCTTCGTCTATCAGTGCGTCGGGCCACGTCTGGACTAGGATGGAAGACCGCCTGGCCACCTTTACTTGTCCTTTTTAGCGTGGCATCAAACAGATGTGTCGATTCCGTTTCATTTCCTTTCCGTCGATCAAAAACAGTGCTAGCGCGGACAGTCATCGTCTACGACCATACCACGTTGAAAGCACCGGTTCTCGTCCGATCACCGAAGTTAAGCAACGTCGGGCCAGGTTAGTACTTGGATGGGTGACCGCCTGGGAATACCTGGTGCCGTAGACACGTTTTTGACATTTTATTCGTAGCCGATTTCAGTTTCTTTCACTTACCACTTTTTTTTCTTTAAGTTTTCAATTTTTTCCAAATCACAGTTGCGCCGTTGTCTTCGTCTATCAGTGCGTCGGACCACGTCTTGACTAGGATGGAAGACCGCCTGGCCACCTTTACTTGTCCTTTTTAGCGTGGCATCAAACAGATGTGTCGATTCCGTTTCATTTCCTTTCCGTCGATCAAAAACAGTGCTAGCGCGGACAGTCATCGTCTACGACCATACCACGTTGAAAGCACCGGTTCTCGTCCGATCACCGAAGTTAAGCAACGTCGGGCCAGGTTAGTACTTGGATGGGTGACCGCCTGGGAATACCTGGTGCCGTAGACACGTTTTTGACATTTTATTCGTAGCCGATTTCAGTTTCTTTCACTTACCACTTTTTTTTCTTTAAGTTTTCAATTTTTTCCAAATCACAGTTGCGCCGTTGTCTTCGTCTATCAGTGCGTCGGGCCACGTCTGGACTAGGATGGAAGACCGCCTGGCCACCTTTACTTGTCCTTTTTAGCGTGGCATCAAACAGATGTGTCGATTCCGTTTCATTTCCTTTCCGTCGATCAAAAACAGTGCTAGCGCGGACAGTCATCGTCTACGACCATACCACGTTGAAAGCACCGGTTCTCGTCCGATCACCGAAGTTAAGCAACGTCGGGCCAGGTTAGTACTTGGATGGGTGACCGCCTGGGAATACCTGGTGCCGTAGACACGTTTTTGACATTTTATTCGTAGCCGATTTCAGTTTCTTTCACTTACCACTTTTTTTTTCTTTAAGTTTTCAATTTTTTCCAAATCACAGTTGCGCCGTTGTCTTCGTCTATCAGTGCGTCGGGCCACGTCTGGACTAGGATGGAAGACCGCCTGGCCACCTTTACTTGTCCTTTTTAGCGTGGCATCAAACAGATGTGTCGATTCCGTTTCATTTCCTTTCCGTCGATCAAAAACAGTGCTAGCGCGGACAGTCATCGTCTACGACCATACCACGTTGAAAGCACCGGTTCTCGTCCGATCACCGAAGTTAAGCAACGTCGGGCCAGGTTAGTACTTGGATGGGTGACCGCCTGGGAATACCTGGTGCCGTAGACACGTTTTTGACATTTTATTCGTAGCCGATTTCAGTTTCTTTCACTTACCACTTTTTTTTCTTTAAGTTTTCAATTTTTTCCAAATCACAGTTGCGCCGTTGTCTTCGTCTATCAGTGCGTCGGGCCACGTCTGGACTAGGATGGAAGACCGCCTGGCCACCTTTACTTGTCCTTTTTAGCGTGGCATCAAACAGATGTGTCGATTCCGTTTCATTTCCTTTCCGTCGATCAAAAACAGTGCTAGCGCGGACAGTCATCGTCTACGACCATACCACGTTGAAAGCACCGGTTCTCGTCCGATCACCGAAGTTAAGCAACGTCGGGCCAGGTTAGTACTTGGATGGGTGACCGCCTGGGAATACCTGGTGCCGTAGACACGTTTTTGACATTTTATTCGTAGCCGATTTCAGTTTCTTTCACTTACCACTTTTTTTTTCTTTAAGTTTTCAATTTTTTCCAAATCACAGTTGCGCCGTTGTCTTCGTCTATCAGTGCGTCGGGCCACGTCTGGACTAGGATGGAAGACCGCCTGGCCACCTTTACTTGTCCTTTTTAGCGTGGCATCAAACAGATGTGTCGATTCCGTTTCATTTCCTTTCCGTCGATCAAAAACAGTGCTAGCGCGGACAGTCATCGTCTACGACCATACCACGTTGAAAGCACCGGTTCTCGTCCGATCACCGAAGTTAAGCAACGTCGGGCCAGGTTAGTACTTGGATGGGTGACCGCCTGGGAATACCTGGTGCCGTAGACACGTTTTTGACATTTTATTCGTAGCCGATTTCAGTTTCTTTCACTTACCACTTTTTTTTCTTTAAGTTTTCAATTTTTTCCAAATCACAGTTGCGCCGTTGTCTTCGTCTATCAGTGCGTCGGGCCACGTCTGGACTAGGATGGAAGACCGCCTGGCCACCTTTACTTGTCCTTTTTAGCGTGGCATCAAACAGATGTGTCGATTCCGTTTCATTTCCTTTCCGTCGATCAAAAACAGTGCTAGCGCGGACAGTCATCGTCTACGACCATACCACGTTGAAAGCACCGGTTCTCGTCCGATCACCGAAGTTAAGCAACGTCGGGCCAGGTTAGTACTTGGATGGGTGACCGCCTGGGAATACCTGGTGCCGTAGACACGTTTTTGACATTTTATTCGTAGCCGATTTCAGTTTCTTTCACTTACCACTTTTTTTTCTTTAAGTTTTCAATTTTTTCCAAATCACAGTTGCGCCGTTGTCTTCGTCTATCAGTGCGTCGGGCCACGTCTGGACTAGGATGGAAGACCGCCTGGCCACCTTTACTTGTCCTTTTTAGCGTGGCATCAAACAGATGTGTCGATTCCGTTTCATTTCCTTTCCGTCGATCAAAAACAGTGCTAGCGCGGACAGTCATCGTCTACGACCATACCACGTTGAAAGCACCGGTTCTCGTCCGATCACCGAAGTTAAGCAACGTCGGGCCAGGTTAGTACTTGGATGGGTGACCGCCTGGGAATACCTGGTGCCGTAGACACGTTTTTGACATTTTATTCGTAGCCGATTTCAGTTTCTTTCACTTACCACTTTTTTTTTCTTTAAGTTTTCAATTTTTTCCAAATCACAGTTGCGCCGTTGTCTTCGTCTATCAGTGCGTCGGGCCACGTCTGGACTAGGATGGAAGACCGCCTGGCCACCTTTACTTGTCCTTTTTAGCGTGGCATCAAACAGATGTGTCGATTCCGTTTCATTTCCTTTCCGTCGATCAAAAACAGTGCTAGCGCGGACAGTCATCGTCTACGACCATACCACGTTGAAAGCACCGGTTCTCGTCCGATCACCGAAGTTAAGCAACGTCGGGCCAGGTTAGTACTTGGATGGGTGACCGCCTGGGAATACCTGGTGCCGTAGACACGTTTTTGACATTTTATTCGTAGCCGATTTCAGTTTCTTTCACTTACCACTTTTTTTTTCTTTAAGTTTTCAATTTTTTCCAAATCACAGTTGCGCCGTTGTCTTCGTCTATCAGTGCGTCGGGCCACGTCTGGACTAGGATGGAAGACCGCCTGGCCACCTTTACTTGTCCTTTTTAGCGTGGCATCAAACAGATGTGTCGATTCCGTTTCATTTCCTTTCCGTCGATCAAAAACAGTGCTAGCGCGGACAGTCATCGTCTACGACCATACCACGTTGAAAGCACCGGTTCTCGTCCGATCACCGAAGTTAAGCAACGTCGGGCCAGGTTAGTACTTGGATGGGTGACCGCCTGGGAATACCTGGTGCCGTAGACACGTTTTTGACATTTTATTCGTAGCCGATTTCAGTTTCTTTCACTTACCACTTTTTTTTTCTTTAAGTTTTCAATTTTTTCCAAATCACAGTTGCGCCGTTGTCTTCGTCTATCAGTGCGTCGGGCCACGTCTGGACTAGGATGGAAGACCGCCTGGCCACCTTTACTTGTCCTTTTTAGCGTGGCATCAAACAGATGTGTCGATTCCGTTTCATTTCCTTTCCGTCGATCAAAAACAGTGCTAGCGCGGACAGTCATCGTCTACGACCATACCACGTTGAAAGCACCGGTTCTCGTCCGATCACCGAAGTTAAGCAACGTCGGGCCAGGTTAGTACTTGGATGGGTGACCGCCTGGGAATACCTGGTGCCGTAGACACGTTTTTGACATTTTATTCGTAGCCGATTTCAGTTTCTTTCACTTACCACTTTTTTTTTCTTTAAGTTTTCAATTTTTTCCAAATCACAGTTGCGCCGTTGTCTTCGTCTATCAGTGCGTCGGGCCACGTCTGGACTAGGATGGAAGACCGCCTGGCCACCTTTACTTGTCCTTTTTAGCGTGGCATCAAACAGATGTGTCGATTCCGTTTCATTTCCTTTCCGTCGATCAAAAACAGTGCTAGCGCGGACAGTCATCGTCTACGACCATACCACGTTGAAAGCACCGGTTCTCGTCCGATCACCGAAGTTAAGCAACGTCGGGCCAGGTTAGTACTTGGATGGGTGACCGCCTGGGAATACCTGGTGCCGTAGACACGTTTTTGACATTTTATTCGTAGCCGATTTCAGTTTCTTTCACTTACCACTTTTTTTTCTTTAAGTTTTCAATTTTTTCCAAATCACAGTTGCGCCGTTGTCTTCGTCTATCAGTGCGTCGGGCCACGTCTGGACTAGGATGGAAGACCGCCTGGCCACCTTTACTTGTCCTTTTTAGCGTGGCATCAAACAGATGTGTCGATTCCGTTTCATTTCCTTTCCGTCGATCAAAAACAGTGCTAGCGCGGACAGTCATCGTCTACGACCATACCACGTTGAAAGCACCGGTTCTCGTCCGATCACCGAAGTTAAGCAACGTCGGGCCAGGTTAGTACTTGGATGGGTGACCGCCTGGGAATACCTGGTGCCGTAGACACGTTTTTGACATTTTATTCGTAGCCGATTTCAGTTTCTTTCACTTACCACTTTTTTTTCTTTAAGTTTTCAATTTTTTCCAAATCACAGTTGCGCCGTTGTCTTCGTCTATCAGTGCGTCGGGCCACGTCTGGACTAGGATGGAAGACCGCCTGGCCACCTTTACTTGTCCTTTTTAGCGTGGCATCAAACAGATGTGTCGATTCCGTTTCATTTCCTTTCCGTCGATCAAAAACAGTGCTAGCGCGGACAGTCATCGTCTACGACCATACCACGTTGAAAGCACCGGTTCTCGTCCGATCACCGAAGTTAAGCAACGTCGGGCCAGGTTAGTACTTGGATGGGTGACCGCCTGGGAATACCTGGTGCCGTAGACACGTTTTTGACATTTTATTCGTAGCCGATTTCAGTTTCTTTCACTTACCACTTTTTTTTCTTTAAGTTTTCAATTTTTTCCAAATCACAGTTGCGCCGTTGTCTTCGTCTATCAGTGCGTCGGGCCACGTCTGGACTAGGATGGAAGACCGCCTGGCCACCTTTACTTGTCCTTTTTAGCGTGGCATCAAACAGATGTGTCGATTCCGTTTCATTTCCTTTCCGTCGATCAAAAACAGTGCTAGCGCGGACAGTCATCGTCTACGACCATACCACGTTGAAAGCACCGGTTCTCGTCCGATCACCGAAGTTAAGCAACGTCGGGCCAGGTTAGTACTTGGATGGGTGACCGCCTGGGAATACCTGGTGCCGTAGACACGTTTTTGACATTTTATTCGTAGCCGATTTCAGTTTCTTTCACTTACCACTTTTTTTTTCTTTAAGTTTTCAATTTTTTCCAAATCACAGTTGCGCCGTTGTCTTCGTCTATCAGTGCGTCGGGCCACGTCTGGACTAGGATGGAAGACCGCCTGGCCACCTTTACTTGTCCTTTTTAGCGTGGCATCAAACAGATGTGTCGATTCCGTTTCATTTCCTTTCCGTCGATCAAAAACAGTGCTAGCGCGGACAGTCATCGTCTACGACCATACCACGTTGAAAGCACCGGTTCTCGTCCGATCACCGAAGTTAAGCAACGTCGGGCCAGGTTAGTACTTGGATGGGTGACCGCCTGGGAATACCTGGTGCCGTAGACACGTTTTTGACATTTTATTCGTAGCCGATTTCAGTTTCTTTCACTTACCACTTTTTTTTCTTTAAGTTTTCAATTTTTTCCAAATCACAGTTGCGCCGTTGTCTTCGTCTATCAGTGCGTCGGGCCACGTCTGGACTAGGATGGAAGACCGCCTGGCCACCTTTACTTGTCCTTTTTAGCGTGGCATCAAACAGATGTGTCGATTCCGTTTCATTTCCTTTCCGTCGATCAAAAACAGTGCTAGCGCGGACAGTCATCGTCTACGACCATACCACGTTGAAAGCACCGGTTCTCGTCCGATCACCGAAGTTAAGCAACGTCGGGCCAGGTTAGTACTTGGATGGGTGACCGCCTGGGAATACCTGGTGCCGTAGACACGTTTTTGACATTTTATTCGTAGCCGATTTCAGTTTCTTTCACTTACCACTTTTTTTTTCTTTAAGTTTTCAATTTTTTCCAAATCACAGTTGCGCCGTTGTCTTCGTCTATCAGTGCGTCGGGCCACGTCTGGACTAGGATGGAAGACCGCCTGGCCACCTTTACTTGTCCTTTTTAGCGTGGCATCAAACAGATGTGTCGATTCCGTTTCATTTCCTTTCCGTCGATCAAAAACAGTGCTAGCGCGGACAGTCATCGTCTACGACCATACCACGTTGAAAGCACCGGTTCTCGTCCGATCACCGAAGTTAAGCAACGTCGGGCCAGGTTAGTACTTGGATGGGTGACCGCCTGGGAATACCTGGTGCCGTAGACACGTTTTTGACATTTTATTCGTAGCCGATTTCAGTTTCTTTCACTTACCACTTTTTTTTCTTTAAGTTTTCAATTTTTTCCAAATCACAGTTGCGCCGTTGTCTTCGTCTATCAGTGCGTCGGGCCACGTCTGGACTAGGATGGAAGACCGCCTGGCCACCTTTACTTGTCCTTTTTAGCGTGGCATCAAACAGATGTGTCGATTCCGTTTCATTTCCTTTCCGTCGATCAAAAACAGTGCTAGCGCGGACAGTCATCGTCTACGACCATACCACGTTGAAAGCACCGGTTCTCGTCCGATCACCGAAGTTAAGCAACGTCGGGCCAGGTTAGTACTTGGATGGGTGACCGCCTGGGAATACCTGGTGCCGTAGACACGTTTTTGACATTTTATTCGTAGCCGATTTCAGTTTCTTTCACTTACCACTTTTTTTTTCTTTAAGTTTTCAATTTTTTCCAAATCACAGTTGCGCCGTTGTCTTCGTCTATCAGTGCGTCGGGCCACGTCTGGACTAGGATGGAAGACCGCCTGGCCACCTTTACTTGTCCTTTTTAGCGTGGCATCAAACAGATGTGTCGATTCCGTTTCATTTCCTTTCCGTCGATCAAAAACAGTGCTAGCGCGGACAGTCATCGTCTACGACCATACCACGTTGAAAGCACCGGTTCTCGTCCGATCACCGAAGTTAAGCAACGTCGGGCCAGGTTAGTACTTGGATGGGTGACCGCCTGGGAATACCTGGTGCCGTAGACACGTTTTTGACATTTTATTCGTAGCCGATTTCAGTTTCTTTCACTTACCACTTTTTTTTTCTTTAAGTTTTCAATTTTTTCCAAATCACAGTTGCGCCGTTGTCTTCGTCTATCAGTGCGTCGGGCCACGTCTGGACTAGGATGGAAGACCGCCTGGCCACCTTTACTTGTCCTTTTTAGCGTGGCATCAAACAGATGTGTCGATTCCGTTTCATTTCCTTTCCGTCGATCAAAAACAGTGCTAGCGCGGACAGTCATCGTCTACGACCATACCACGTTGAAAGCACCGGTTCTCGTCCGATCACCGAAGTTAAGCAACGTCGGGCCAGGTTAGTACTTGGATGGGTGACCGCCTGGGAATACCTGGTGCCGTAGACACGTTTTTGACATTTTATTCGTAGCCGATTTCAGTTTCTTTCACTTACCACTTTTTTTTTCTTTAAGTTTTCAATTTTTTCCAAATCACAGTTGCGCCGTTGTCTTCGTCTATCAGTGCGTCGGGCCACGTCTGGACTAGGATGGAAGACCGCCTGGCCACCTTTACTTGTCCTTTTTAGCGTGGCATCAAACAGATGTGTCGATTCCGTTTCATTTCCTTTCCGTCGATCAAAAACAGTGCTAGCGCGGACAGTCATCGTCTACGACCATACCACGTTGAAAGCACCGGTTCTCCTCCGATCACCGAAGTTAAGCAACGTCGGGCCAGGTTAGTACTTGGATGGGTGACCGCCTGGGAATACCTGGTGCCGTAGACACGTTTTTGACATTTTATTCGTAGCCGATTTCAGTTTCTTTCACTTACCACTTTTTTTTCTTTAAGTTTTCAATTTTTTCCAAATCACAGTTGCGCCGTTGTCTTCGTCTATCAGTGCGTCGGGCCACGTCTGGACTAGGATGGAAGACCGCCTGGCCACCTTTACTTGTCCTTTTTAGCGTGGCATCAAACAGATGTGTCGATTCCGTTTCATTTCCTTTCCGTCGATCAAAAACAGTGCTAGCGCGGACAGTCATCGTCTACGACCATACCACGTTGAAAGCACCGGTTCTCGTCCGATCACCGAAGTTAAGCAACGTCGGGCCAGGTTAGTACTTGGATGGGTGACCGCCTGGGAATACCTGGTGCCGTAGACACGTTTTTGACATTTTATTCGTAGCCGATTTCAGTTTCTTTCACTTACCACTTTTTTTTCCTTTAAGTTTTCAATTTTTTCCAAATCACAGTTGCGCCGTTGTCTTCGTCTATCAGTGCGTCGGGCCACGTCTGGACTAGGATGGAAGACCGCCTGGCCACCTTTACTTGTCCTTTTTAGCGTGGCATCAAACAGATGTGTCGATTCCGTTTCATTTCCTTTCCGTCGATCAAAAACAGTGCTAGCGCGGACAGTCATCGTCTACGACCATACCACGTTGAAAGCACCGGTTCTCGTCCGATCACCGAAGTTAAGCAACGTCGGGCCAGGTTAGTACTTGGATGGGTGACCGCCTGGGAATACCTGGTGCCGTAGACACGTTTTTGACATTTTATTCGTAGCCGATTTCAGTTTCTTTCACTTACCACTTTTTTTTTCTTTAAGTTTTCAATTTTTTCCAAATCACAGTTGCGCCGTTGTCTTCGTCTATCAGTGCGTCGGGCCACGTCTGGACTAGGATGGAAGACCGCCTGGCCACCTTTACTTGTCCTTTTTAGCGTGGCATCAAACAGATGTGTCGATTCCGTTTCATTTCCTTTCCGTCGATCAAAAACAGTGCTAGCGCGGACAGTCATCGTCTACGACCATACCACGTTGAAAGCACCGGTTCTCGTCCGATCACCGAAGTTAAGCAACGTCGGGCCAGGTTAGTACTTGGATGGGTGACCGCCTGGGAATACCTGGTGCCGTAGACACGTTTTTGACATTTTATTCGTAGCCGATTTCAGTTTCTTTCACTTACCACTTTTTTTTTCTTTAAGTTTTCAATTTTTTCCAAATCACAGTTGCGCCGTTGTCTTCGTCTATCAGTGCGTCGGGCCACGTCTGGACTAGGATGGAAGACCGCCTGGCCACCTTTACTTGTCCTTTTTAGCGTGGCATCAAACAGATGTGTCGATTCCGTTTCATTTCCTTTCCGTCGATCAAAAACAGTGCTAGCGCGGACAGTCATCGTCTACGACCATACCACGTTGAAAGCACCGGTTCTCGTCCGATCACCGAAGTTAAGCAACGTCGGGCCAGGTTAGTACTTGGATGGGTGACCGCCTGGGAATACCTGGTGCCGTAGACACGTTTTTGACATTTTATTCGTAGCCGATTTCAGTTTCTTTCACTTACCACTTTTTTTTCTTTAAGTTTTCAATTTTTTCCAAATCACAGTTGCGCCGTTGTCTTCGTCTATCAGTGCGTCGGGCCACGTCTGGACTAGGATGGAAGACCGCCTGGCCACCTTTACTTGTCCTTTTTAGCGTGGCATCAAACAGATGTGTCGATTCCGTTTCATTTCCTTTCCGTCGATCAAAAACAGTGCTAGCGCGGACAGTCATCGTCTACGACCATACCACGTTGAAAGCACCGGTTCTCGTCCGATCACCGAAGTTAAGCAACGTCGGGCCAGGTTAGTACTTGGATGGGTGACCGCCTGGGAATACCTGGTGCCGTAGACACGTTTTTGACATTTTATTCGTAGCCGATTTCAGTTTCTTTCACTTACCACTTTTTTTTCTTTAAGTTTTCAATTTTTTCCAAATCACAGTTGCGCCGTTGTCTTCGTCTATCAGTGCGTCGGGCCACGTCTGGACTAGGATGGAAGACCGCCTGGCCACCTTTACTTGTCCTTTTTAGCGTGGCATCAAACAGATGTGTCGATTCCGTTTCATTTCCTTTCCGTCGATCAAAAACAGTGCTAGCGCGGACAGTCATCGTCTACGACCATACCACGTTGAAAGCACCGGTTCTCGTCCGATCACCGAAGTTAAGCAACGTCGGGCCAGGTTAGTACTTGGATGGGTGACCGCCTGGGAATACCTGGTGCCGTAGACACGTTTTTGACATTTTATTCGTAGCCGATTTCAGTTTCTTTCACTTACCACTTTTTTTTCTTTAAGTTTTCAATTTTTTCCAAATCACAGTTGCGCCGTTGTCTTCGTCTATCAGTGCGTCGGGCCACGTCTGGACTAGGATGGAAGACCGCCTGGCCACCTTTACTTGTCCTTTTTAGCGTGGCATCAAACAGATGTGTCGATTCCGTTTCATTTCCTTTCCGTCGATCAAAAACAGTGCTAGCGCGGACAGTCATCGTCTACGACCATACCACGTTGAAAGCACCGGTTCTCGTCCGATCACCGAAGTTAAGCAACGTCGGGCCAGGTTAGTACTTGGATGGGTGACCGCCTGGGAATACCTGGTGCCGTAGACACGTTTTTGACATTTTATTCGTAGCCGATTTCAGTTTCTTTCACTTACCACTTTTTTTTCTTTAAGTTTTCAATTTTTTCCAAATCACAGTTGCGCCGTTGTCTTCGTCTATCAGTGCGTCGGGCCACGTCTGGACTAGGATGGAAGACCGCCTGGCCACCTTTACTTGTCCTTTTTAGCGTGGCATCAAACAGATGTGTCGATTCCGTTTCATTTCCTTTCCGTCGATCAAAAACAGTGCTAGCGCGGACAGTCATCGTCTACGACCATACCACGTTGAAAGCACCGGTTCTCGTCCGATCACCGAAGTTAAGCAACGTCGGGCCAGGTTAGTACTTGGATGGGTGACCGCCTGGGAATACCTGGTGCCGTAGACACGTTTTTGACATTTTATTCGTAGCCGATTTCAGTTTCTTTCACTTACCACTTTTTTTTCTTTAAGTTTTCAATTTTTTCCAAATCACAGTTGCGCCGTTGTCTTCGTCTATCAGTGCGTCGGGCCACGTCTGGACTAGGATGGAAGACCGCCTGGCCACCTTTACTTGTCCTTTTTAGCGTGGCATCAAACAGATGTGTCGATTCCGTTTCATTTCCTTTCCGTCGATCAAAAACAGTGCTAGCGCGGACAGTCATCGTCTACGACCATACCACGTTGAAAGCACCGGTTCTCGTCCGATCACCGAAGTTAAGCAACGTCGGGCCAGGTTAGTACTTGGATGGGTGACCGCCTGGGAATACCTGGTGCCGTAGACACGTTTTTGACATTTTATTCGTAGCCGATTTCAGTTTCTTTCACTTACCACTTTTTTTTCTTTAAGTTTTCAATTTTTTCCAAATCACAGTTGCGCCGTTGTCTTCGTCTATCAGTGCGTCGGGCCACGTCTGGACTAGGATGGAAGACCGCCTGGCCACCTTTACTTGTCCTTTTTAGCGTGGCATCAAACAGATGTGTCGATTCCGTTTCATTTCCTTTCCGTCGATCAAAAACAGTGCTAGCGCGGACAGTCATCGTCTACGACCATACCACGTTGAAAGCACCGGTTCTCGTCCGATCACCGAAGTTAAGCAACGTCGGGCCAGGTTAGTACTTGGATGGGTGACCGCCTGGGAATACCTGGTGCCGTAGACACGTTTTTGACATTTTATTCGTAGCCGATTTCAGTTTCTTTCACTTACCACTTTTTTTTCTTTAAGTTTTCAATTTTTTCCAAATCACAGTTGCGCCGTTGTCTTCGTCTATCAGTGCGTCGGGCCACGTCTGGACTAGGATGGAAGACCGCCTGGCCACCTTTACTTGTCCTTTTTAGCGTGGCATCAAACAGATGTGTCGATTCCGTTTCATTTCCTTTCCGTCGATCAAAAACAGTGCTAGCGCGGACAGTCATCGTCTACGACCATACCACGTTGAAAGCACCGGTTCTCGTCCGATCACCGAAGTTAAGCAACGTCGGGCCAGGTTAGTACTTGGATGGGTGACCGCCTGGGAATACCTGGTGCCGTAGACACGTTTTTGACATTTTATTCGTAGCCGATTTCAGTTTCTTTCACTTACCACTTTTTTTTCTTTAAGTTTTCAATTTTTTCCAAATCACAGTTGCGCCGTTGTCTTCGTCTATCAGTGCGTCGGGCCACGTCTGGACTAGGATGGAAGACCGCCTGGCCACCTTTACTTGTCCTTTTTAGCGTGGCATCAAACAGATGTGTCGATTCCGTTTCATTTCCTTTCCGTCGATCAAAAACAGTGCTAGCGCGGACAGTCATCGTCTACGACCATACCACGTTGAAAGCACCGGTTCTCGTCCGATCACCGAAGTTAAGCAACGTCGGGCCAGGTTAGTACTTGGATGGGTGACCGCCTGGGAATACCTGGTGCCGTAGACACGTTTTTGACATTTTATTCGTAGCCGATTTCAGTTTCTTTCACTTACCACTTTTTTTTCTTTAAGTTTTCAATTTTTTCCAAATCACAGTTGCGCCGTTGTCTTCGTCTATCAGTGCGTCGGGCCACGTCTGGACTAGGATGGAAGACCGCCTGGCCACCTTTACTTGTCCTTTTTAGCGTGGCATCAAACAGATGTGTCGATTCCGTTTCATTTCCTTTCCGTCGATCAAAAACAGTGCTAGCGCGGACAGTCATCGTCTACGACCATACCACGTTGAAAGCACCGGTTCTCGTCCGATCACCGAAGTTAAGCAACGTCGGGCCAGGTTAGTACTTGGATGGGTGACCGCCTGGGAATACCTGGTGCCGTAGACACGTTTTTGACATTTTATTCGTAGCCGATTTCAGTTTCTTTCACTTACCACTTTTTTTTCTTTAAGTTTTCAATTTTTTCCAAATCACAGTTGCGCCGTTGTCTTCGTCTATCAGTGCGTCGGGCCACGTCTGGACTAGGATGGAAGACCGCCTGGCCACCTTTACTTGTCCTTTTTAGCGTGGCATCAAACAGATGTGTCGATTCCGTTTCATTTCCTTTCCGTCGATCAAAAACAGTGCTAGCGCGGACAGTCATCGTCTACGACCATACCACGTTGAAAGCACCGGTTCTCGTCCGATCACCGAAGTTAAGCAACGTCGGGCCAGGTTAGTACTTGGATGGGTGACCGCCTGGGAATACCTGGTGCCGTAGACACGTTTTTGACATTTTATTCGTAGCCGATTTCAGTTTCTTTCACTTACCACTTTTTTTTCTTTAAGTTTTCAATTTTTTCCAAATCACAGTTGCGCCGTTGTCTTCGTCTATCAGTGCGTCGGGCCACGTCTGGACTAGGATGGAAGACCGCCTGGCCACCTTTACTTGTCCTTTTTAGCGTGGCATCAAACAGATGTGTCGATTCCGTTTCATTTCCTTTCCGTCGATCAAAAACAGTGCTAGCGCGGACAGTCATCGTCTACGACCATACCACGTTGAAAGCACCGGTTCTCGTCCGATCACCGAAGTTAAGCAACGTCGGGCCAGGTTAGTACTTGGATGGGTGACCGCCTGGGAATACCTGGTGCCGTAGACACGTTTTTGACATTTTATTCGTAGCCGATTTCAGTTTCTTTCACTTACCACTTTTTTTTCTTTAAGTTTTCAATTTTTTCCAAATCACAGTTGCGCCGTTGTCTTCGTCTATCAGTGCGTCGGGCCACGTCTGGACTAGGATGGAAGACCGCCTGGCCACCTTTACTTGTCCTTTTTAGCGTGGCATCAAACAGATGTGTCGATTCCGTTTCATTTCCTTTCCGTCGATCAAAAACAGTGCTAGCGCGGACGGTCATCGTCTACGACCATACCACGTTGAAAGCACCGGTTCTCGTCCGATCACCGAAGTTAAGCAACGTCGGGCCAGGTTAGTACTTGGATGGGTGACCGCCTGGGAATACCTGGTGCCGTAGACACGTTTTTGACATTTTATTCGTAGCCGATTTCAGTTTCTTTCACTTACCACTTTTTTTTCTTTAAGTTTTCAATTTTTTCCAAATCACAGTTGCGCCGTTGTCTTCGTCTATCAGTGCGTCGGGCCACGTCTGGACTAGGATGGAAGACCGCCTGGCCACCTTTACTTGTCCTTTTTAGCGTGGCATCAAACAGATGTGTCGATTCCGTTTCATTTCCTTTCCGTCGATCAAAAACAGTGCTAGCGCGGACGGTCATCGTCTACGACCATACCACGTTGAAAGCACCGGTTCTCGTCCGATCACCGAAGTTAAGCAACGTCGGGCCAGGTTAGTACTTGGATGGGTGACCGCCTGGGAATACCTGGTGCCGTAGACACGTTTTTGACATTTTATTCGTAGCCGATTTCAGTTTCTTTCACTTACCACTTTTTTTTCTTTAAGTTTTCAATTTTTTCCAAATCACAGTTGCGCCGTTGTCTTCGTCTATCAGTGCGTCGGGCCACGTCTGGACTAGGATGGAAGACCGCCTGGCCACCTTTACTTGTCCTTTTTAGCGTGGCATCAAACAGATGTGTCGATTCCGTTTCATTTCCTTTCCGTCGATCAAAAACAGTGCTAGCGCGGACGGTCATCGTCTACGACCATACCACGTTGAAAGCACCGGTTCTCGTCCGATCACCGAAGTTAAGCAACGTCGGGCCAGGTTAGTACTTGGATGGGTGACCGCCTGGGAATACCTGGTGCCGTAGACACGTTTTTGACATTTTATTCGTAGCCGATTTCAGTTTCTTTCACTTACCACTTTTTTTTCTTTAAGTTTTCAATTTTTTCCAAATCACAGTTGCGCCGTTGTCTTCGTCTATCAGTGCGTCGGGCCACGTCTGGACTAGGATGGAAGACCGCCTGGCCACCTTTACTTGTCCTTTTTAGCGTGGCATCAAACAGATGTGTCGATTCCGTTTCATTTCCTTTCCGTCGATCAAAAACAGTGCTAGCGCGGACGGTCATCGTCTACGACCATACCACGTTGAAAGCACCGGTTCTCGTCCGATCACCGAAGTTAAGCAACGTCGGGCCAGGTTAGTACTTGGATGGGTGACCGCCTGGGAATACCTGGTGCCGTAGACACGTTTTTGACATTTTATTCGTAGCCGATTTCAGTTTCTTTCACTTACCACTTTTTTTCTTTAAGTTTTCAATTTTTTCCAAATCACAGTTGCGCCGTTGTCTTCGTCTATCAGTGCGTCGGGCCACGTCTGGACTAGGATGGAAGACCGCCTGGCCACCTTTACTTGTCCTTTTTAGCGTGGCATCAAACAGATGTGTCGATTCCGTTTCATTTCCTTTCCGTCGATCAAAAACAGTGCTAGCGCGGACGGTCATCGTCTACGACCATACCACGTTGAAAGCACCGGTTCTCGTCCGATCACCGAAGTTAAGCAACGTCGGGCCAGGTTAGTACTTGGATGGGTGACCGCCTGGGAATACCTGGTGCCGTAGACACGTTTTTGACATTTTATTCGTAGCCGATTTCAGTTTCTTTCACTTACCACTTTTTTTTCTTTAAGTTTTCAATTTTTTCCAAATCACAGTTGCGCCGTTGTCTTCGTCTATCAGTGCGTCGGGCCACGTCTGGACTAGGATGGAAGACCGCCTGGCCACCTTTACTTGTCCTTTTTAGCGTGGCATCAAACAGATGTGTCGATTCCGTTTCATTTCCTTTCCGTCGATCAAAAACAGTGCTAGCGCGGACGGTCATCGTCTACGACCATACCACGTTGAAAGCACCGGTTCTCGTCCGATCACCGAAGTTAAGCAACGTCGGGCCAGGTTAGTACTTGGATGGGTGACCGCCTGGGAATACCTGGTGCCGTAGACACGTTTTTGACATTTTATTCGTAGCCGATTTCAGTTTCTTTCACTTACCACTTTTTTTCTTTAAGTTTTCAATTTTTTCCAAATCACAGTTGCGCCGTTGTCTTCGTCTATCAGTGCGTCGGGCCACGTCTGGACTAGGATGGAAGACCGCCTGGCCACCTTTACTTGTCCTTTTTAGCGTGGCATCAAGCAGATGTGTCGATTCCGTTTCATTTCCTTTCCGTCGATCAAAAACAGTGCTAGCGCGGACGGTCATCGTCTACGACCATACCACGTTGAAAGCACCGGTTCTCGTCCGATCACCGAAGTTAAGCAACGTCGGGCCAGGTTAGTACTTGGATGGGTGACCGCCTGGGAATACCTGGTGCCGTAGACACGTTTTTGACATTTTATTCGTAGCCGATTTCAGTTTCTTTCACTTACCACTTTTTTTTCTTTAAGTTTTCAATTTTTTCCAAATCACAGTTGCGCCGTTGTCTTCGTCTATCAGTGCGTCGGGCCACGTCTGGACTAGGATGGAAGACCGCCTGGCCACCTTTACTTGTCCTTTTTAGCGTGGCATCAAGCAGATGTGTCGATTCCGTTTCATTTCCTTTCCGTCGATCAAAAACAGTGCTAGCGCGGACGGTCATCGTCTACGACCATACCACGTTGAAAGCACCGGTTCTCGTCCGATCACCGAAGTTAAGCAACGTCGGGCCAGGTTAGTACTTGGATGGGTGACCGCCTGGGAATACCTGGTGCCGTAGACACGTTTTTGACATTTTATTCGTAGCCGATTTCAGTTTCTTTCACTTACCACTTTTTTTTCTTTAAGTTTTCAATTTTTTCCAAATCACAGTTGCGCCGTTGTCTTCGTCTATCAGTGCGTCGGGCCACGTCTGGACTAGGATGGAAGACCGCCTGGCCACCTTTACTTGTCCTTTTTAGCGTGGCATCAAGCAGATGTGTCGATTCCGTTTCATTTCCTTTCCGTCGATCAAAAACAGTGCTAGCGCGGACGGTCATCGTCTACGACCATACCACGTTGAAAGCACCGGTTCTCGTCCGATCACCGAAGTTAAGCAACGTCGGGCCAGGTTAGTACTTGGATGGGTGACCGCCTGGGAATACCTGGTGCCGTAGACACGTTTTTGACATTTTATTCGTAGCCGATTTCAGTTTCTTTCACTTACCACTTTTTTTTCTTTAAGTTTTCAATTTTTTCCAAATCACAGTTGCGCCGTTGTCTTCGTCTATCAGTGCGTCGGGCCACGTCTGGACTAGGATGGAAGACCGCCTGGCCACCTTTACTTGTCCTTTTTAGCGTGGCATCAAGCAGATGTGTCGATTCCGTTTCATTTCCTTTCCGTCGATCAAAAACAGTGCTAGCGCGGACGGTCATCGTCTACGACCATACCACGTTGAAAGCACCGGTTCTCGTCCGATCACCGAAGTTAAGCAACGTCGGGCCAGGTTAGTACTTGGATGGGTGACCGCCTGGGAATACCTGGTGCCGTAGACACGTTTTTGACATTTTATTCGTAGCCGATTTCAGTTTCTTTCACTTACCACTTTTTTTTCTTTAAGTTTTCAATTTTTTCCAAATCACAGTTGCGCCGTTGTCTTCGTCTATCAGTGCGTCGGGCCACGTCTGGACTAGGATGGAAGACCGCCTGGCCACCTTTACTTGTCCTTTTTAGCGTGGCATCAAACAGATGTGTCGATTCCGTTTCATTTCCTTTCCGTCGATCAAAAACAGTGCTAGCGCGGACGGTCATCGTCTACGACCATACCACGTTGAAAGCACCGGTTCTCGTCCGATCACCGAAGTTAAGCAACGTCGGGCCAGGTTAGTACTTGGATGGGTGACCGCCTGGGAATACCTGGTGCCGTAGACACGTTTTTGACATTTTATTCGTAGCCGATTTCAGTTTCTTTCACTTACCACTTTTTTTTCTTTAAGTTTTCAATTTTTTCCAAATCACAGTTGCGCCGTTGTCTTCGTCTATCAGTGCGTCGGGCCACGTCTGGACTAGGATGGAAGACCGCCTGGCCACCTTTACTTGTCCTTTTTAGCGTGGCATCAAGCAGATGTGTCGATTCCGTTTCATTTCCTTTCCGTCGATCAAAAACAGTGCTAGCGCGGACGGTCATCGTCTACGACCATACCACGTTGAAAGCACCGGTTCTCGTCCGATCACCGAAGTTAAGCAACGTCGGGCCAGGTTAGTACTTGGATGGGTGACCGCCTGGGAATACCTGGTGCCGTAGACACGTTTTTGACATTTTATTCGTAGCCGATTTCAGTTTCTTTCACTTACCACTTTTTTTTCTTTAAGTTTTCAATTTTTTCCAAATCACAGTTGCGCCGTTGTCTTCGTCTATCAGTGCGTCGGGCCACGTCTGGACTAGGATGGAAGACCGCCTGGCCACCTTTACTTGTCCTTTTTAGCGTGGCATCAAGCAGATGTGTCGATTCCGTTTCATTTCCTTTCCGTCGATCAAAAACAGTGCTAGCGCGGACAGTCATCGTCTACGACCATACCACGTTGAAAGCACCGGTTCTCGTCCGATCACCGAAGTTAAGCAACGTCGGGCCAGGTTAGTACTTGGATGGGTGACCGCCTGGGAATACCTGGTGCCGTAGACACGTTTTTGACATTTTATTCGTAGCCGATTTCAGTTTCTTTCACTTACCACTTTTTTTTCTTTAAGTTTTCAATTTTTTCCAAATCACAGTTGCGCCGTTGTCTTCGTCTATCAGTGCGTCGGGCCACGTCTGGACTAGGATGGAAGACCGCCTGGCCACCTTTACTTGTCCTTTTTAGCGTGGCATCAAACAGATGTGTCGATTCCGTTTCATTTCCTTTCGGTCGATCAAAAACAGTGCTAGCGCGGACAGTCATCGTCTACGACCATACCACGTTGAAAGCACCGGTTCTCGTCCGATCACCGAAGTTAAGCAACGTCGGGCCAGGTTAGTACTTGGATGGGTGACCGCCTGGGAATACCTGGTGCCGTAGACACGTTTTTGACATTTTATTCGTAGCCGATTTCAGTTTCTTTCACTTACCACTTTTTTTTCTTTAAGTTTTCAATTTTTTCCAAATCACAGTTGCGCCGTTGTCTTCGTCTATCAGTGCGTCGGGCCACGTCTGGACTAGGATGGAAGACCGCCTGGCCACCTTTACTTGTCCTTTTTAGCGTGGCATCAAACAGATGTGTCGATTCCGTTTCATTTCCTTTCCGTCGATCAAAAACAGTGCTAGCGCGGACGGTCATCGTCTACGACCATACCACGTTGAAAGCACCGGTTCTCCTCCGATCACCGAAGTTAAGCAACGTCGGGCCAGGTTAGTACTTGGATGGGTGACCGCCTGGGAATACCTGGTGCCGTAGACACGTTTTTGACATTTTATTCGTAGCCGATTTCAGTTTCTTTCACTTACCACTTTTTTTTCTTTAAGTTTTCAATTTTTTCCAAATCACAGTTGCGCCGTTGTCTTCGTCTATCAGTGCGTCGGGCCACGTCTGGACTAGGATGGAAGACCGCCTGGCCACCTTTACTTGTCCTTTTTAGCGTGGCATCAAACAGATGTGTCGATTCCGTTTCATTTCCTTTCCGTCGATCAAAAACAGTGCTAGCGCGGACGGTCATCGTCTACGACCATACCACGTTGAAAGCACCGGTTCTCGTCCGATCACCGAAGTTAAGCAACGTCGGGCCAGGTTAGTACTTGGATGGGTGACCGCCTGGGAATACCTGGTGCCGTAGACACGTTTTTGACATTTTATTCGTAGCCGATTTCAGTTTCTTTCACTTACCACTTTTTTTTCTTTAAGTTTTCAATTTTTTCCAAATCACAGTTGCGCCGTTGTCTTCGTCTATCAGTGCGTCGGGCCACGTCTGGACTAGGATGGAAGACCGCCTGGCCACCTTTACTTGTCCTTTTTAGCGTGGCATCAAACAGATGTGTCGATTCCGTTTCATTTCCTTTCCGTCGATCAAAAACAGTGCTAGCGCGGACGGTCATCGTCTACGACCATACCACGTTGAAAGCACCGGTTCTCGTCCGATCACCGAAGTTAAGCAACGTCGGGCCAGGTTAGTACTTGGATGGGTGACCGCCTGGGAATACCTGGTGCCGTAGACACGTTTTTGACATTTTATTCGTAGCCGATTTCAGTTTCTTTCACTTACCACTTTTTTTTCTTTAAGTTTTCAATTTTTTCCAAATCACAGTTGCGCCGTTGTCTTCGTCTATCAGTGCGTCGGGCCACGTCTGGACTAGGATGGAAGACCGCCTGGCCACCTTTACTTGTCCTTTTTAGCGTGGCATCAAGCAGATGTGTCGATTCCGTTTCATTTCCTTTCCGTCGATCAAAAACAGTGCTAGCGCGGACAGTCATCGTCTACGACCATACCACGTTGAAAGCACCGGTTCTCGTCCGATCACCGAAGTTAAGCAACGTCGGGCCAGGTTAGTACTTGGATGGGTGACCGCCTGGGAATACCTGGTGCCGTAGACACGTTTTTGACATTTTATTCGTAGCCGATTTCAGTTTCTTTCACTTACCACTTTTTTTTCTTTAAGTTTTCAATTTTTTCCAAATCACAGTTGCGCCGTTGTCTTCGTCTATCAGTGCGTCGGGCCACGTCTGGACTAGGATGGAAGACCGCCTGGCCACCTTTACTTGTCCTTTTTAGCGTGGCATCAAACAGATGTGTCGATTCCGTTTCATTTCCTTTCGGTCGATCAAAAACAGTGCTAGCGCGGACAGTCATCGTCTACGACCATACCACGTTGAAAGCACCGGTTCTCGTCCGATCACCGAAGTTAAGCAACGTCGGGCCAGGTTAGTACTTGGATGGGTGACCGCCTGGGAATACCTGGTGCCGTAGACACGTTTTTGACATTTTATTCGTAGCCGATTTCAGTTTCTTTCACTTACCACTTTTTTTTCTTTAAGTTTTCAATTTTTTCCAAATCACAGTTGCGCCGTTGTCTTCGTCTATCAGTGCGTCGGGCCACGTCTGGACTAGGATGGAAGACCGCCTGGCCACCTTTACTTGTCCTTTTTAGCGTGGCATCAAACAGATGTGTCGATTCCGTTTCATTTCCTTTCCGTCGATCAAAAACAGTGCTAGCGCGGACGGTCATCGTCTACGACCATACCACGTTGAAAGCACCGGTTCTCGTCCGATCACCAAAGTTAAGCAACGTCGGGCCAGGTTAGTACTTGGATGGGTGACCGCCTGGGAATACCTGGTGCCGTAGACACGTTTTTGACATTTTATTCGTAGCCGATTTCAGTTTCTTTCACTTACCACTTTTTTTTCTTTAAGTTTTCAATTTTTTCCAAATCACAGTTGCGCCGTTGTCTTCGTCTATCAGTGCGTCGGGCCACGTCTGGACTAGGATGGAAGACCGCCTGGCCACCTTTACTTGTCCTTTTTAGCGTGGCATCAAACAGATGTGTCGATTCCGTTTCATTTCCTTTCCGTCGATCAAAAACAGTGCTAGCGCGGACGGTCATCGTCTACGACCATACCACGTTGAAAGCACCGGTTCTCGTCCGATCACCGAAGTTAAGCAACGTCGGGCCAGGTTAGTACTTGGATGGGTGACCGCCTGGGAATACCTGGTGCCGTAGACACGTTTTTGACATTTTATTCGTAGCCGATTTCAGTTTCTTTCACTTACCACTTTTTTTTCTTTAAGTTTTCAATTTTTTCCAAATCACAGTTGCGCCGTTGTCTTCGTCTATCAGTGCGTCGGGCCACGTCTGGACTAGGATGGAAGACCGCCTGGCCACCTTTACTTGTCCTTTTTAGCGTGGCATCAAACAGATGTGTCGATTCCGTTTCATTTCCTTTCCGTCGATCAAAAACAGTGCTAGCGCGGACGGTCATCGTCTACGACCATACCACGTTGAAAGCACCGGTTCTCGTCCGATCACCGAAGTTAAGCAACGTCGGGCCAGGTTAGTACTTGGATGGGTGACCGCCTGGGAATACCTGGTGCCGTAGACACGTTTTTGACATTTTATTCGTAGCCGATTTCAGTTTCTTTCACTTACCACTTTTTTTTCTTTAAGTTTTCAATTTTTTCCAAATCACAGTTGCGCCGTTGTCTTCGTCTATCAGTGCGTCGGGCCACGTCTGGACTAGGATGGAAGACCGCCTGGCCACCTTTACTTGTCCTTTTTAGCGTGGCATCAAACAGATGTGTCGATTCCGTTTCATTTCCTTTCCGTCGATCAAAAACAGTGCTAGCGCGGACAGTCATCGTCTACGACCATACCACGTTGAAAGCACCGGTTCTCGTCCGATCACCGAAGTTAAGCAACGTCGGGCCAGGTTAGTACTTGGATGGGTGACCGCCTGGGAATACCTGGTGCCGTAGACACGTTTTTGACATTTTATTCGTAGCCGATTTCAGTTTCTTTCACTTACCACTTTTTTTTCTTTAAGTTTTCAATTTTTTCCAAATCACAGTTGCGCCGTTGTCTTCGTCTATCAGTGCGTCGGGCCACGTCTGGACTAGGATGGAAGACCGCCTGGCCACCTTTACTTGTCCTTTTTAGCGTGGCATCAAACAGATGTGTCGATTCCGTTTCATTTCCTTTCCGTCGATCAAAAACAGTGCTAGCGCGGACAGTCATCGTCTACGACCATACCACGTTGAAAGCACCGGTTCTCGTCCGATCACCGAAGTTAAGCAACGTCGGGCCAGGTTAGTACTTGGATGGGTGACCGCCTGGGAATACCTGGTGCCGTAGACACGTTTTTGACATTTTATTCGTAGCCGATTTCAGTTTCTTTCACTTACCACTTTTTTTTCTTTAAGTTTTCAATTTTTTCCAAATCACAGTTGCGCCGTTGTCTTCGTCTATCAGTGCGTCGGGCCACGTCTGGACTAGGATGGAAGACCGCCTGGCCACCTTTACTTGTCCTTTTTAGCGTGGCATCAAACAGATGTGTCGATTCCGTTTCATTTCCTTTCCGTCGATCAAAAACAGTGCTAGCGCGGACAGTCATCGTCTACGACCATACCACGTTGAAAGCACCGGTTCTCGTCCGATCACCGAAGTTAAGCAACGTCGGGCCAGGTTAGTACTTGGATGGGTGACCGCCTGGGAATACCTGGTGCCGTAGACACGTTTTTGACATTTTATTCGTAGCCGATTTCAGTTTCTTTCACTTACCACTTTTTTTTCTTTAAGTTTTCAATTTTTTCCAAATCACAGTTGCGCCGTTGTCTTCGTCTATCAGTGCGTCGGGCCACGTCTGGACTAGGATGGAAGACCGCCTGGCCACCTTTACTTGTCCTTTTTAGCGTGGCATCAAACAGATGTGTCGATTCCGTTTCATTTCCTTTCCGTCGATCAAAAACAGTGCTAGCGCGGACAGTCATCGTCTACGACCATACCACGTTGAAAGCACCGGTTCTCGTCCGATCACCGAAGTTAAGCAACGTCGGGCCAGGTTAGTACTTGGATGGGTGACCGCCTGGGAATACCTGGTGCCGTAGACACGTTTTTGACATTTTATTCGTAGCCGATTTCAGTTTCTTTCACTTACCACTTTTTTTTCTTTAAGTTTTCAATTTTTTCCAAATCACAGTTGCGCCGTTGTCTTCGTCTATCAGTGCGTCGGGCCACGTCTGGACTAGGATGGAAGACCGCCTGGCCACCTTTACTTGTCCTTTTTAGCGTGGCATCAAACAGATGTGTCGATTCCGTTTCATTTCCTTTCCGTCGATCAAAAACAGTGCTAGCGCGGACAGTCATCGTCTACGACCATACCACGTTGAAAGCACCGGTTCTCGTCCGATCACCGAAGTTAAGCAACGTCGGGCCAGGTTAGTACTTGGATGGGTGACCGCCTGGGAATACCTGGTGCCGTAGACACGTTTTTGACATTTTATTCGTAGCCGATTTCAGTTTCTTTCACTTACCACTTTTTTTTCTTTAAGTTTTCAATTTTTTCCAAATCACAGTTGCGCCGTTGTCTTCGTCTATCAGTGCGTCGGGCCACGTCTGGACTAGGATGGAAGACCGCCTGGCCACCTTTACTTGTCCTTTTTAGCGTGGCATCAAACAGATGTGTCGATTCCGTTTCATTTCCTTTCCGTCGATCAAAAACAGTGCTAGCGCGGACAGTCATCGTCTACGACCATACCACGTTGAAAGCACCGGTTCTCGTCCGATCACCGAAGTTAAGCAACGTCGGGCCAGGTTAGTACTTGGATGGGTGACCGCCTGGGAATACCTGGTGCCGTAGACACGTTTTTGACATTTTATTCGTAGCCGATTTCAGTTTCTTTCACTTACCACTTTTTTTTCTTTAAGTTTTCAATTTTTTCCAAATCACAGTTGCGCCGTTGTCTTCGTCTATCAGTGCGTCGGGCCACGTCTGGACTAGGATGGAAGACCGCCTGGCCACCTTTACTTGTCCTTTTTAGCGTGGCATCAAACAGATGTGTCGATTCCGTTTCATTTCCTTTCCGTCGATCAAAAACAGTGCTAGCGCGGACAGTCATCGTCTACGACCATACCACGTTGAAAGCACCGGTTCTCGTCCGATCACCGAAGTTAAGCAACGTCGGGCCAGGTTAGTACTTGGATGGGTGACCGCCTGGGAATACCTGGTGCCGTAGACACGTTTTTGACATTTTATTCGTAGCCGATTTCAGTTTCTTTCACTTACCACTTTTTTTTCTTTAAGTTTTCAATTTTTTCCAAATCACAGTTGCGCCGTTGTCTTCGTCTATCAGTGCGTCGGGCCACGTCTGGACTAGGATGGAAGACCGCCTGGCCACCTTTACTTGTCCTTTTTAGCGTGGCATCAAACAGATGTGTCGATTCCGTTTCATTTCCTTTCCGTCGATCAAAAACAGTGCTAGCGCGGACAGTCATCGTCTACGACCATACCACGTTGAAAGCACCGGTTCTCGTCCGATCACCGAAGTTAAGCAACGTCGGGCCAGGTTAGTACTTGGATGGGTGACCGCCTGGCAATACCTGGTGCCGTAGACACGTTTTTGACATTTTATTCGTAGCCGATTTCAGTTTCTTTCACTTACCACTTTTTTTTTCTTTAAGTTTTCAATTTTTTTCCAAATCACAGTTGCGCCGTTGTCTTCGTCTATCAGTGCGTCGGGCCACGTCTGGACTAGGATGGAAGACCGCCTGGCCACCTTTACTTGTCCTTTTTAGCGTGGCATCAAACAGATGTGTCGATTCCGTTTCATTTCCTTTCCGTCGATCAAAAACAGTGCTAGCGCGGACAGTCATCGTCTACGACCATACCACGTTGAAAGCACCGGTTCTCGTCCGATCACCGAAGTTAAGCAACGTCGGGCCAGGTTAGTACTTGGATGGGTGACCGCCTGGGAATACCTGGTGCCGTAGACACGTTTTTGACATTTTATTCGTAGCCGATTTCAGTTTCTTTCACTTACCACTTTTTTTTCTTTAAGTTTTCAATTTTTTTCCAAATCACAGTTGCGCCGTTGTCTTCGTCTATCAGTGCGTCGGGCCACGTCTGGACTAGGATGGAAGACCGCCTGGCCACCTTTACTTGTCCTTTTTAGCGTGGCATCAAACAGATGTGTCGATTCCGTTTCATTTCCTTTCCGTCGATCAAAAACAGTGCTAGCGCGGACAGTCATCGTCTACGACCATACCACGTTGAAAGCACCGGTTCTCGTCCGATCACCGAAGTTAAGCAACGTCGGGCCAGGTTAGTACTTGGATGGGTGACCGCCTGGGAATACCTGGTGCCGTAGACACGTTTTTGACATTTTATTCGTAGCCGATTTCAGTTTCTTTCACTTACCACTTTTTTTTCTTTAAGTTTTCAATTTTTTTCCAAATCACAGTTGCGCCGTTGTCTTCGTCTATCAGTGCGTCGGGCCACGTCTGGACTAGGATGGAAGACCGCCTGGCCACCTTTACTTGTCCTTTTTAGCGTGGCATCAAACAGATGTGTCGATTCCGTTTCATTTCCTTTCCGTCGATCAAAAACAGTGCTAGCGCGGACAGTCATCGTCTACGACCATACCACGTTGAAAGCACCGGTTCTCGTCCGATCACCGAAGTTAAGCAACGTCGGGCCAGGTTAGTACTTGGATGGGTGACCGCCTGGGAATGGCCCATGACCCCCCTGGGTAGTAATCATAGTTCCTGGGAATCACGATGGTGGCGCTGAAGGGATAAACCCTTTGATCGTACAAGACGAGCCATGCTGGTTTTGTCAAAATTTATAAGCAGAATATCATAATATCCTTCTTTTTGATGTTTACTCATTGTAACAATAAAAGGCATTTTTCATGATTATATAAAATTATTTTTCTTTCTTTTTCGACAGTTTTTAGAGTTTCCTCTTTAGGTATTTTATATAACACACTCTTCTTCGATTTTAATTTGAAATGAAAATTTTAAAAAGAGAGTAAAATTAAATTGTACTTCTTTGTTTCTTACTGCGGTAATTTCATTTATTTCCTGTTTAATTAAATGACTCAAGTATGACAACTGAAATGTCTTCTTCAACACATCTTTATTATGGAAAAAATGAACAAAAAGTTACTGAAACAACATGAGTATTGAAAATGCACAAATATGAACAACAAGCATGTGCAACATTACTGCATTGGACAGAACATATTTGGTTTCTTTGGTACCAGTTGCATAGAAAAATCACTGAATATACATTTTGCACAACTAATACAACTGAAAATATTTAAATGACAGTATGTAATATGCATTTCCCACAATCTGCTCAACATTCTACATGGAAATAGAAAATAAAAACAGTCAAAAAAACTGACCGACTGTGATTTTCTCAATGATAATGCAAAGAAAATCACATTTTACAAAAATATATGTTTGATCCAAGTCTGCTGACTGGAATATAAGAATAATACACAGTTTCTTTGGCCTCTGTTGCATAGAAAACAGTACAAACCACTGCATACAAAATGTTTTTCACACAATCATTTCACCTTTGGTAAAACAAAGAAAAAAATCTTGTGGGAATTGATTGCTTGTAATACAACTTGTAATACAAAATACTGACAATGTAAAGAGGTTCATGTTTCATAAAATACATGGTTTGAGGAAAATCTACCTACAGAAATATAAAAAATAATACATATATACAGTTTCTTTGGCCTCTGATGCATGGAATTAAATACAAACTGCTGCATACAAAATGCTTTTCACACAATCTCTTGAATGCAACTAGTCATACAAAATACTGATTTCAATGTAAAGAAATTCATTTTCCTTACATACATGGTTTGAGCACTCTACTGACTGAAATATAAAAAATAATACATATTAACAGTTTCTTTGGCACCTTGCATACAAAAATACAAATCACTGCGAGTGAAGTCCAGTTAAAAAAAAAAAAGAAAAGTCATTAGCAGTATTTGGAGATTTCACAGACTCATGGCATGCATTGGGCACAAAAAAGTCTTAGTTCTATCTTCATGTAACATTATAATTTGGGCACTAGAGCTGTGCCAATCTTTGGTCTACAAAAGACTTAAAATCCTCATAATCTTTAAAAACTTCCTTTTCAAATCCTGCTGTCGTTGACATTTTTGTTGTCGGACAAAAAGTAAAAATTTTTTGTTTGCTTTTGCTTGTTTTTTCCTTTGATGGTGTGTATCTCCTCCTTTTTCCACCACATTTGGGTACTTTACACAGTGCACATGGTTTCGATGATTTGTTTGGCATGGTAATTTTTGCTGGCAGTGGTGGTAGTGGTGCCTTGATTACGGGAGGACCTCCAGGCTGACAAATCACAGACGGGCCCTTTGGCTGAGAGGGGAGCACTATAAGAACAGGGGCATTTACAGGTTTTGGCTTAATGTCTTCCTTCTTAACTTTGCTTGATGCAGAAGCAACATCACCCTCAGTCTGCGGAGAAATGTCATTAAAATCTAACTTCCTCTTTTGCCCAGGCCTGATGCCTTTGATGAATGGTACTACAGGGTACTGCACCTGTGGCCGTCTAGGTGGTAAGAGCACCGATGGCAAGGTGTCAGCCTCTGGAATTGCTGCTTCAGATAACACTCGCTGATGGGTCTTGACCTTCGGCAAGGAAGTGGCGACATAGTTTGCTTTCTTCTCCTCTTTGGTCAGAAATGCACTGATGGATTTAGCATTTATATTCGGTAGAGGCAAGTTCAGACTGCACAGCATGGGGTCGTCCCTCACTCGATCTACTATGCGTTTGTAGTGTGCCTTGATGAGTGAAGACAATCTGGACGGAGAACTGGTGTAACACGTTGGTGGCTTGTTTTTCAGGATTTTTATGAGCAAGTACAAAAGCCTGGACTCCTCTGTGATTTGTGCCGCTTGTGCGTATCTCATCCAGCCAAATTTTGTTTTTTGAGCTGCACTGGACTGTGGAGAATCTGGACCAAGGCATCGACCAAAGAGGGTGTAACCCCACTTAGATTCGTATTTCTTGACAAAATTGGTTGTCGACTTATCATGATCCTGTAGGTTTGAAGCAGCGGTTATGATCTTGTTTCTAAGTGTCGGTGGCACAAGGTGCTTCCCATCTTCAGCAGCCAATTCCACTAGCTGCAAGGCCAGGTGTTCCACCTCTTCATAACCAGGCAGGTGTAAATGGCTGGGACCCATGAGCACATCTTCCAGCACTGGGTTTGACAGCTCTGTGACTTGCTCTGAGGTGGTGAAAATAGAGTATTTGACGTTTACTTCATCCAAAGGATCATTGGATTGCTCCTCCTCATCTTCTACGATGCCCTCATCTTCCTCATCATCTGTCTGAGCTCCTTCCTCATCACCATCCTCCCTTGACTGCTCTTCCTCAACTGTAAAGAAAAAATACAAGATATACTAAGACAGATTAAGACAATAAATTACAAACTAAAGACAAGAAATTTGTTCTGTAAAAAAGTGAAAAAAAAAAAAAAGAATATTACAGTACAAAGATTTTCTTTTTTAAAGTTCATTGCTTATTATGATTTACATTGAACAATGAAAATTAATTTGCTGCAACCATTAACAATTCATTCTATAGACTAATTAAATCATTACAATTCATGTGAAAATCTTACCCTTCTCCACATAGTATGATGCAGACTTGAAGTCAGTGGACTGAGCATACGCATACTCGATACCAAGCAACTCTTCTTCTTCCTCATTATTGTAGACCTCTGGGAATGGCATTGGTGCAGTGAAGTTAGGTTCAAAGAGGTGTTCCCTGCCAAACAAAACCTCTGACTGTTGGTTTAAGAGCTGCACTTGCCTGGGATCAGTGCACGATGACTTCCGCCCCTGACCACCTGCGACACGCAAGGACTCCATCCTGTGGTTCCACTGGGCAGCAAAACTGATCAGGTACACCTGGTGAAAAAAATTTTTAAAAATTGATTCAAGGATCAACAATTTCGTGATATTCGGTGAACTTGATTTTATAATTATGGATTCTTAATATTTATCAGAAAAAAAAACCTTTAAAATACAGGTAAGTATTCACTGACAATTACAAAAAAATCAATCAATCAATCAATAATTTAAAAAATAAATATATTTTTTACCTGAAATGGCATGATGCCACACCTTTTGGAGGGGATAGCATTCACAAGGTGGGAATGTAGACCTTCAAGGGCATTACTTCCTCTACGACAACGGTACTTCTGCACATCTACACCATTGATTGACACCGTCTTAGTGGTTACATACAGCGGTATGCCAGGAGGATCCTAGAATATACAAATTGTGATAATAAAGAATAAGTTAAATGGAATTTGTTTTCCCCTTCTATTGGGTAATGAACGCATTCTGCAAAAGGAAACTATAAAGTTGTAAAAAGACTAGATAAAGTAAGACGTACCTGCAAACAGTTAATGTGCTGACTAGATCTTGCCCAGTGGATATCCACGGCTTCATGAGACTTGAAAAGGGGTATGCCATCTACGTCGAGTCCAGCTGGTCCTTTAAACTCGTCTATGATGGCTTCTACTGCACACACTGTTGCCTGCAAGTGGAATAACATTTTTATATAATTTTTTTGTTCAGCAAATAAGTTTTAATTTTCATGAAAGGTATGCTTATTTTGAAGAAAAATGTTATGTAAATTATTGGTTTGTATGTCATGAAAAAGGCTGAAGTGAAACATACCTCTACACCACGTGTCACTCGCCGTACATAAGACTTGAACTGGTGAGGCTTGACAAAGGCAATCATCTCAGTGTCAGAGTATTTTGAGTACATCTGCTCATTGCCTGCCCGCACTGCCTTGACCAAATGTAGCAGGTCAGCCTTGTTGAATGCCAATACTGCTCCTGCAAGGGCGCTCATGAACACACCATACTTCGCATGACTCTGCTTTATCACGACACTGTCCCATCTGTGGAGCCAGTGTCGGATATCCAGTCTGACAACCATGCCCTCCTCAACCCAGTCTGAGAACAATGTCTCATAAAAGGATTCTCCACCATCCCTAATATTCAAATAAGACAAAATATATAAATAAATAAAACAAATCATTCTCATTAAAAAAAACTTACCATAGAATAATTTTTCTAAATGGATTAAAACCACTTAAAAATTAATGGGATAAAGGACATTTTTTCTAAATAAATGGTCTTCCATTCCTATCATATTAATGATATTTGCATTGAAATAAACACGAACAATGATGCTTAACTAGTAACATACCTGCAACAATTATTGTCTGTGTACAGAACTCGTGGGGCTGGAGCATCAGCACGCTTAAAACGCTCAATTAGTCCTCGAGCCATCCTCCTGTAACACTCCTCGGACTCGGAGGCTACAACAACTGTGGTGAGGAACTGGCCCCATTCATTTAATATGCTGGTCACATACTGCAGTGATCCACGTCCATCACCATACACTTTCTTGAGTATCTAGGAGGTTAAAAACAAGAGACATGTTAAGTAAATGAGTATAAATTTCACTGAAATAAATTTTCTGGAATAAAAAAAAGGAAACTTTTTCTCTTAAAACCACACTAACCTGTTTAGTGCCATCAATACAAAGGATTTCTCCTGTGGTGCTGAGTATGGAGGCCCTGTATTCTGGAATTTTTTCCATTTCCATCACCAAGTGGGCACGTCGCAGGACACGAGATGAAGGAAGTGGAGTCTGAGCCATTGGTGGTATGTAGCTCCCGGCTTTCTTAGTGTACGACAGGATGCTGCTTCTGTCCATATGACCTTGATACAGCAGAGTCTGGTACATCCCTCTTCTCTCCATGTACCACTGGTCATGTTGGCGCTGTACCAGTCTGTGCACCTTGGTCATTGACACAGCATTCAGCCTGTCAGACAAAATCACAGCTATGTCCTTATCTATAGCCCTTTTTCCACAGATGACAGCTGGAAAGAGACTGCGGACTGCCGGTGACAATTTCATCATAATCCGAGGGCTGTAACTGTGAAAAGAATACTGGGTTTCCTCATTTTCTCCCCTCTGCTGACGTGCATTTTTGCATGGGTAGCAAACCAGCCTTTCCGTCAAAAGGGTATAAAAACTCCGCATTCCACACACCTGCCTGGCAGTTGACCCAAAGCCATGCTTGGACAAGAAACTTCCAGGTGGAGCAGGACAGTCCTTATTTGGGCATGGTATCTTGGCCTCCATGACCCCTACTGGTCTCCAGAATATCACAGGCGATGTGAAGAAGGCATACATTGAGGGCAGTGATGCCTTAATAGAAATTGGCATTGGTGGTGGGTAAAAGTTGATCTTTTTCTTAAGAACCCTCTTATACACAACTTCCCCACTGGCACTTCTGTATGGTATTGGTGCAGTAAAAAGTCCATACTCATCATTTTCCTTGAGCCACTTGATGTTAGGGTCTGGGCTTCCCTCCCACGACCTCTGCCACCCTTCCAATGCAGGGGCCTCTGGATCAGGGGTGAACTCCGCAGTGATCTCCAGCTCCTTTACAGAGGTCAGGTGGGTAGATACCTGGCTCTGCTGTAATGCTTCCTCTAAAAGTAACAAATATATAACATCGAGTCCCTGTCTAATGGGATATGTGCTGGATATGGGATACCTGGTGTATTATGCATTACAGTCAGGGTATAATAAAGTCAAACTGTAAAGATAATGTTACAATTTCAAGTTGCATTCTTACATTATTTAACTCTGTGTGTTATGTGAAGACAGCCTTATACATCTGCAAAGGTTAATCATTTTACCTGCTTGTGTCAACAGAATGGAATCCTCAACATATCCAGGATCTTCCTCCATCTCTTTTGCCAACATCAGTGATCTTTCTGCTCCCTCAATATCTTTAGCTTTCTGTAATTAAATTTACTGTGTGCTAAGTATAGGCACTAACAACATGAATAATCTGAGATTAAAACAATAAATAAAGACATCATTTGTAAGGAAAAGACTTTTATAGCAGCATTAGTCATAAATGGGAACAGGGGTATATTTACATTGAAATAAGTGGAAAAAAGCATAAAAAACATATGATACCTGTAACTTTCTCTCCAGGTGAATGTTCACAGCAGGAAATTCTTTCACCAAGTCCAGCAGCTGCTGCTTCTGCCATTTGATCTGCATATTGGACTCTCCCTTCAGACAGTATTCAGCCAACAGCCAGACCACCCATCCAACATCATTTTCAAGGAGCCACTTGTAAGACTTGCCCTGGAATTTCCCAAATGTCATGACTAGCATAAGCCGCCACTGGTCATTGCCTAGCTGGCGGGCTTTTGCTTCTGCACTGGCTGGGTCTAACCACAACTGGTCTAAAGCAGACTCTGGGCGGAATGCTTTAGCTTCTGGGGTGGATTGTAGCATAGCTTCTCCTGGCTTGTACATACGAATGGAGGGGTAGAGGTGCTGCCGTGCGTGGCTCTCGAGGTGCCCCTTCTGATTAAATGTCTTGGAACAGTGTGGACAACTGTAAGCTTTAGCCCTCTCCTCATTGTGTATTAGCTGCATGTGTCTATTTAGATTAGCTTTGAATCTAAAATACTTAAGGCATACACCGCACTGGAACTGTGTTTTACTGCTAGGTTCCATATTTACTGAAAACATAAAAAAAAGTCTACTAAATACCCAAAATACTGCTGTAATGTTAATTAGTTGCATATATATGTATATATACACATATATAAGCACAAGTCATCGGGAAAATATTTTAATAAAGTTTTTAAACAGAACACTGTGGCATACTACCCCCCCCCCCCCCCCACCCCGGCGATTAAAGATAAAGGTATTAACAGGTCACTATGAGCTTTATTTGAATGAATTAAAGTTTAAATACCAAACAGTACATGTTGCGAAATGTATACACTGGCCAAGTGCCGGTACATGCAAAACGCCATACTAATTCAGTTTTGCGGATCAATACTAAGTAAACACAAAAAGTACAGCTGCCGGTATTTTCAAAACGGCAACAAATATGTGGTCATATCTTACCTTGAATAAATCCTTACTGCACCCGGAATTGAAAATATGCACTATGGCCTAAATGGCATCAGCATCGAATGAGAGAGATTCGACAGAGATTTCGAAGCGGAGAAACATGAGGCACCGCCATCTTGCCTTCTTCTTCACGATCTTTGTTAATTAGAGATTGTTTTACTCTAAGCCAATCGTTGAGCCCTGTTGAGGACGAGGACTGCTCAACAGACCAATCAGACGAGGGGCAGGCTGCTCAACAAAGCTCAATGATTGGTTGGTCGAGCCTAAGTGTTACTACTTGGCTGGGTGAGCGCCTGGGAATACCTGGTGCCGTAGACACGTTTTTGACATTTTATTCGTAGCCGATTTCAGTTTCTTTCACTTACCACTTTTTTTTCTTTAAGTTTTCAATTTTTTCCAAATCACAGTTGCGCCGTTGTCTTCGTCTATCAGTGCGTCGGGCCACGTCTGGACTAGGATGGAAGACCGCCTGGCCACCTTTACTTGTCCTTTTTAGCGTGGCATCAAACAGATGTGTCGATTCCGTTTCATTTCCTTTCCGTCGATCAAAAACAGTGCTAGCGCGGACAGTCATCGTCTACGACCATACCACGTTGAAAGCACCGGTTCTCGTCCGATCACCGAAGTTAAGCAACGTCGGGCCAGGTTAGTACTTGGATGGGTGACCGCCTGGGAATACCTGGTGCCGTAGACACGTTTTTGACATTTTATTCGTAGCCGATTTCAGTTTCTTTCACTTACCACTTTTTTTTCTTTAAGTTTTCAGTTTTTTCCAAATCACAGTTGCGCCGTTGTCTTCGTCTATCAGTGCGTCGGGCCACGTCTGGACTAGGATGGAAGACCGCCTGGCCACCTTTACTTGTCCTTTTTAGCGTGGCATCAAACAGATGTGTCGATTCCGTTTCATTTCCTTTCCGTCGATCAAAAACAGTGCTAGCGCGGACAGTCATCGTCTACGACCATACCACGTTGAAAGCACCGGTTCTCGTCCGATCACCGAAGTTAAGCAACGTCGGGCCAGTTTAGTACTTGGATGGGTGACCGCCTGGGAATACCTGGTGCCGTAGACACGTTTTTGACATTTTATTCGTAGCCGATTTCAGTTTCTTTCACTTACCACTTTTTTTTCTTTAAGTTTTCAATTTTTTTCCAAATCACAGTTGCGCCGTTGTCTTCGTCTATCAGTGCGTCGGGCCACGTCTGGACTAGGATGGAAGACCGCCTGGCCACCTTTACTTGTCCTTTTTAGCGTGGCATCAAACAGATGTGTCGATTCCGTTTCATTTCCTTTCCGTCGATCAAAAACAGTGCTAGCGCGGACAGTCATCGTCTACGACCATACCACGTTGAAAGCACCGGTTCTCGTCCGATCACCGAAGTTAAGCAACGTCGGGCCAGGTTAGTACTTGGATGGGTGACCGCCTGGGAATGGGCAATGACCCCTCCAAGTACTTATCCTGGTTTCTGATCACCCCCCTTGGGGCGCTGCTGAACGTAATTACACCCCAAGACGAGACAAGTATTTAAGAACTGTCATGTAATCACTTTCCGTTTCATTTTGTAAATGAAAGGCTTGATTTTTACTAATATTCTAAGTACTGAATGATGTATAATAATATATTTAAAGAATTCTCACCAACAACATAAGAAACACATGTAATATTGAGAAAGTTTATTAGAAAAAAAAAGTATTCCATTTCAAACTTTATTAAAAATATATTTGTAAGTCAGTTTAACCGCATGATTTTGCAGTTGCTGAATTCTCACATATCATCAAAATACCCATTTTAAACTTAAAAACAGTTTACATTTAATACAAAAATACTACTTGTAGAAAATTATAGTTAATAATTTTCATTTACCACAACTTTTTCTAAGAAATTGAGCAATGAACATGTAACTTTGTATGAAAACTTTGCCAATCAGCAGCATGAAATTGAGCCATTGTTGCATTTCTACATTCTACAATCAAAACAAACATCTGTGAGTTAGAACAGTGTACATCTTACACAAAAACACTGTCTGTAGAAAGCACCTGTAAAACATGCACTTACTACTCTATTTCTCTATTAAAACGCTAGTCTAATAAAATTGATCAACGAACATGTAACATTACTTCATATGAAAACTTTGGCACTCATATCAGCATGAAATTGAGCAATTGTTGTATTTCTACATTTTACCAAGAAAGTAAAATCTACTGACTAAAAAACTACATCTTACACAAAAAATCTGCTCGTAGAAAATGCAAAACAGATAAACATGCGCTTGCAACTTTTATTCAATGAAAACACTATGTTAATGAAACTGAGCAATGAACGTGGGAATTCTTTTAATTAATACCCTCCTCATTTGAAAGATTAATAAGGAATGTGTCAACAACAGTTTTAAAATGATCATAATCATTATACACAACACCTTCAAAGCCTTCTGTCATTGATTTTCTTGTGGTGGGACAATATGTAAAGATCTTCTGCTTTCTCCTTTGAAGGCATGTACCTTTTCTTCATTCCACCACAGTTTGGAATTTGGCACAAGCCACATGGCTTTGATGACTTCTTTGGAAGAATGGGTCTTGAGGGAATTGGTAGAGGTGGGGGCTGGAAGACCAAACCACCTGAGGAAGTCGCAGGCTGGAGAAGAGCTGCAGGACCCTGTGGCTGAGAGGGGACAACTAGGAGAACTGGAACATGTGCAGATTCTTGCGATTTAATAAGAACTGGTTTTGTCTTGCCGGTCAAGGAGCTGGTTGACTTGGAGCAGGTTGTAGCTGGCTGACTTTCATCAAATTGTAGCTTCCTCTTTTGACCTAATCTTATTCCCTTTGTGAGTGGTATCACAGGATACTGCACCTCTGGACGGTTGGGTGGTGAGAGGGATGTTGGAAGTTCAGCTGCCTTGGGCATTTTGCTTTCTTCAAGGACTCTCTGATGAGGCTTAACCTTTGGTATAGCAGTTGCCACTAAATTTGCCCTTTTCTCTTCTTTAACAAGAAATGATGATATTGATTTTGCATTGATATTTGGCAAAGGCAAGTTCAAGGTACACAGTACAGGATCGTCTCTTACTCTGTCCACAAGGCGTTTATAGTCTGCCTTCACACGGGTGACTAGTTTGGATGGAGAAGTGACATAACAGGTTGGTGGTCTGTTCTTTAGAAGCTTAATAAGTAGATATAACAATCTTGACTCCTCAGTGATGGCAGCAGCCTGTGCGTAGCGCATCCATCCAAATTTGGTTTTTTGTGCAGCACTGTTTTCAGGAGAGTCTGGACTAAGGCAACGGCCAAACAAGGTGTAACCCCACTTGGACTCGTACATCTTCACAAAGTTCTTGGAGGTCTTGTCATGGTCATGAAGTTTGGAAGCAGCCATGCGTATCTGTTCTCTGAGAGGCACGGGCACTAAATGCCTGTCATCAGTGGTCAACTTTGTCAGTAGATTGGCCAAATTCTCCACTTCCTCATAGCCTGGCAGGTGTAGGTGCCTAGGACCCATCAGCACATCCTCTAGTGCAGGACTGGAGATTTCTCCTACTTGTTCAGATGTTGTGAAAACAGAGTACTTGGTATTGGCTTCATCCACTGGATCCTCCATGGAGTCTTCTTCAATCCCCCATCTTCTTGGTCAGATTGAGTCTCCTGCTCCTCCTCCTCTTCACCATCCTCCTTTGACTGCTCTTCATCCACTGTAAAACACGAAATACAATGACCATGAATCATTAAATTGAAAGGGAAAACAAGTGCAATATTTTGCGTTCTAAACCTGTTAAGATATTCAGAAATCATCAAAATTACTTTGTTCCTCATAAAATTATGCATTTATTTTGATTTTCTTTTCTCTATCAAATAATAAAAGTTATATTTGAAATCTGAATACACATCTTACCCTTTTGAATATAATATTCTCTGGATGTAAAATCAGTAGACTGGCAAAAAGCATACTCTACTCCTAAGAGTTCTCTTTCTTCAGGATCCTGATACTCTACTGGACATGGCAGTGGAGCAGTAAAATTAGGCTCAAATAGGTGACGCCTGCCAAACAAAACCTCAGACTGCTGATTCAGAAGCTGAATCTGTCTTGGATCTGAGCAGGATGACAAACGTCCCCGACCTCCAGCAACACGCAGAGACTCCATTCTGTTGTTCCATTGGACAGCAAAGGAGATGAGGTACACCTGCAGAGATATCTTTAAATTATTCACTATTTCATGTAATAAATTAGGCAACCCTTTTGTATCAAATTTCTTAAAAAATTCTACCATGTTTGAGTTCACATCCACTCCTCAATAAATAAAAATTAAATCAAAATGTTTGTTGGTTGTTAAAAAGTAAATTGCAGTGTACAGGAATGATTGATGCATACACAGTGCTTACCTGGAATGGCATGATACCACATTTTTGAGAAGGAACAGCTCTAAATAGGTGGGCATGCAGACCTTCCAGAGAGTTGCTTCCCCTATGACACCTGTACTTTTGCAGGGCTACACCATTGATGGTGACCGTCTTAGTGGCTACGTATAATGCTATACCAGGTGGGTCCTGAAATATATAAATTTTAATAATTAAGTGCAAAGATTACTGAATCTGATGAATCCAATATGGTGACTTGTTAGTTTGAGTGGTTTTTTTTTTTTTTTTTTTTTTTTTTTTTTTTTTTTTTTTTTTTTTTTTTTTGTTGAGAGGACTACCTGGAAAAATCCAAATGAAAGCAATATGTATCTAGACAAAGAAAACAAACAACATATACCTGCATGCAGTTTATGTGTTGACTTGAACTAGCCACAGTAGTGAGAAATTGACCCCATTCATTAAGCACACTGGTAACATACTGCATGGTACCTTGTCCATCATAATTTCTTAAATGCACTGAAATTCATTTTCCAAAATAACATAACTGCTACCTTAATACACTAAAACATTTAAACATGGAATGCTATTTGAGACATGTTTTTTATTTAATGCTCACAAATTCAAAGTAACTAAAATAATACAGGGGGTAATAAAAAAACATACAATGTTTATAGCCTAATGGTGTCCATACCTGTCTTGTGCCATCTATACAAAGGATTTCTCCAGTTACACTGAGGATGGATTCCCTGTAGACTGGCATCTTCTCCATTTCACTCAGCATGTGTGCACGTCGTAACACCCGAGCAGATGGCACTGGAGTAGGGGGGAGTGGTGGAGTGTAGCTACCTGGAGTTTTTAAGAATGAAACTATGCTAGGCTGGGATGATGCACTGGCACTGTCAGGGGGACTGCTCGAGGTATGGACATATGGACATCATACAACACAGCCTGGTACAAACCCCTTCTTTCAGTATACCACTCAGCATGTCCCTGCTGAATGAGACGTTGCACTTTACTCATGGAAATGGAATTTATTCTGTCATTCAGCAGTGTCACGATGCTCCTGTCTACTGCTCTTTTGCCACACAAAATGGCAGTGAAAATGCTTCGGACAGCTGTTGGCAGATTCATTAAGATCTGTGGACTGCTGGCATTCCACGAATACTGTATGTTTCTTCCTTCACAACTGACACCATCTTGTCCCTGGCTGACAGTTGGACGAGATTTGAGGCAATGAGGGCAAACAAGGCGTTCTGTCAACATAGTGTAATGGTACCTCATTCCACAGACAAGACGTGCGGTGCTGCTGTAGCCATGTTTGATTAAATAATGCCCAGGAGGAGCAGAACACTTCAAATTTGGACATTTAATTTTCAATCCCATCACACCTACTGGCCGCCAAACAAAGGCTGGGGTTGAAAAAAAGCTAGCTTGTTGGGAATCGAGTCCTTTACTGCAGTTGGTAGTGGTGGAGGATGGAAATCCATCTTGGGCTTAAAAGTTTTTCTAATAACCATTATACCTTTGGCAGTACTGTGCTCCTTTCCCATGTAAAAAAGTCCGCACTCATCACTGTCTCTCAACCACTTGATGTTGGCTGCCATGATGCCCTCCGCCTGATCACTCCAAGACTTCTGCCAGCCTTCTAAAACAACAGAACCTGATGCTTCATCAGAAGGGACTATTGAAGGTGAAGTGATGTCCTGAGATGCATCAGATTATGTGATATTTCCCCAGGTAGTCAACTGAGAGGAGACAGCCACCTCCAACTTAACTAACACATCCTCTGAAAAGTAAAAACATTATCTTAGCTTAATCAGTGACAACACAAAGCCTATGTGATAATGTGGTTAATTTGGTTTTAAAAAATGTTAAAAGAAAAATTGCATTTTAACAATACACAATTCTTTGTGTGCAGCAGTGGTCTACTATATCTGCAACAGTACATTATTTTACCTACTTGTGTCAACAGTATGGAATCCTCGACATATCCAGGGTCTTGTTCCATCTCTCTCTTCAACCTTAGCTCTTTGTCAGCTTCCTTTTTTTCTCTCTTGATTTCTGCAATTATAGGTTTAAAAGTGTGATAACTATAACCTGTAATTATTTGTATATGAACAATCTAAAATAAAACAACCTGAAATATACATATCACATGGCATGTCATTTATTGTTAAGATTATGAGTGGGCATATTCAAATTGAATTCACTTATAAAAAAAGAGAAGTCTTACCTGCAACTATCTCTCTAAATGCACATAGACTGCTGGGAATAGCTTTACCAGTTCCTGTTTTTGCCGCTTTATTTTTTCGTTGTTTTCTCCTTTCAGATAGAACTCTGACATCATCCACACACACATACCAGCCAACATCGTTCTCCAAAGCCACTTGTAGTTTTGACCACTATACAAAATAAGATGAAAAATAGAGTTAAAAATGTTCAGAAGACTTTACATAAAAAGAAACAAACATTTAATAATAATCATTACTTAACATACATAACACAGAATTTATAATATTTAAAAGATCATGTTTTAGTTAAAGCAATAATAACTCTTCCCTTGAGATTCAAAATTCCGCAAGAAATACATTGTAAACAACACATGGAAATATATTTTATTGCATTTTACCACTAAAATGGTCGTAATTGTAGTAAAACTAAAATCTGTGCTTGTCAATAGGGCTTTCGATGCCTTTCTTCCCGGTTGTCAAGGCATCCGGATTCTCGCGTTCATTCGAGACCAAAATAACATGGCGCCAAACTACTGATGCAATCTGCAGACGTAAGTTGTGAGTTTTTGTACAGTACGTCGGATAATGAAAAGCCCAGAATTGCACACATCGTAGATATAAATGCATTTTGAGCAATAAGACAAATGTATCTTATGAATCTTATATTATTGTTATATAGTGTTGTTGTTGTCTGCTTTTCCCGCTGTTTTAAGTAGGTCACCAGAAAATATCGCTCGATATCTCGTGATTATGCATTGTCAGAGAGGGTTCCGTCAGTTAAAATCTCTTAAGAGATTTTAACAAAAAACCAAACTTTTAGGGAAAAAACCCTAGACTAACTTTGAATGCAGGAATGGGGTCGTTGACCATTGGTAAGTAAGGGAAAATTGCCGTTTACTTCAGGAAAATCCAATTTTTGACCAAAACAAAGAGTTATTATGACTTTAAGCACAATAAATACATAGAAATATCACCTGGATTTCCTTTAGGTGATGAACAACATCAACCACCACTGGTCACCAGCCAATCTTGCTGCAGCCTCTGCAGTTTCAGGCTCAGACCACATAGGATCCATTGGTTTACTGCACTGCAGTATTGCCTCTCAAATCCTGGCTTGTACATGGGGATGACTGGGTAGAGGTGCTGCCTAGTGTGTCTTTCCAAATGCCCTTTCTGTGAAAATGTTTTCGGACAATGCAGGCATCTATGTGGCTTCACCCTGGCCTCATCATGGGTCAGCATGTGCCTGGTCAAGTTAGCCTTAAACGCGAAAGATTTCTGGCACACGTCACACTGGAACACTTTTGTGTCATCCATGCTTATTTACTAGAGAAAAAGGCAACAAATAGCAATAAATATACGATAACACAAACAGCACTATTAACAAATAGTAGGTATACCCAAATTTTATACATTTTGTACATCTAAGCAATAATGAGTATGATATATTAAATTCAGCTAATATAATCTGCACCCCCCCCCCCCCCACCAAGTCAAAATATGTGCGTGAAATGAGGTAACATAATAATTAGTGGAGGAGTAACTTCCTTATTTACTGTTTATATATACGTGTATATTTAGTTCAATAATTTCAGAACTACTCAAGAATATGTTAAGCACGGCAAATCTACACTTAAGAGTAAAGATTCAACAGACTCTGCTATTTTCTTGACCTAAATTTCCTTTGTTATTTGGCCATGGTACACATTAGCTAAATTCAAGGAGTAACTCCTTGCTAAAATTAACACTATTTTCATCACAAGCAAGGCAAAGCTTACCTCTGTGATCTCTTTACAAAAATTCCTTTCCAACAGACCAAAAAGCGGGCAGATGGATGAAGCCTGTGCTAAGTGGATGCAGAAAGAAATTTTGAAGCGGCAATTGCTTCTTCACACTCTTAAACAATTAGAGACTGTTTTAGTGGAGCCAATCATTGAGTGCTGTTGAGGAAACCTCTCCTCAACAGAGCACTGCGATTGGACTTTTGAGCAGAAGGTTTCCTCAACAGGGCTCAATGATTGGCTGGTTGAGGGCTTCAATAAGTACTTTCCTGCGTGACTGCCTGGCAATACCTGGCACCGTAGACATGTTTTTGACATTTTATTCATAGCCGATTTCAGTTTCATTCACTTACTACTTTTTTTCTTTAAGATTTCAATTTTCTGAAAATAGCACTTGCGCCGTTTGTCTTCGTCTACCAGTGCATCGGACTAGGTCAGGACTAGGATAGAAGACTGCTTGGCCACCTTTTCCTCTTTAGCATCGCATCAAATACAGATGTGTCGATTCTGTTTCGTTTCTTTTCAGTTTGAAGAAAACAGTGCTGGCGCACCAGCATTCATCGTCAAAGACCACACCACATTGAAAGCACTGGTTCTCGTCCGATCACCAAAGTCAAGCAAAGTCGGGCCAGGTTAGTACTTGGATAGGTAACCACCTTGTAGGAATGTCTGAGAGAAATTTTGAAGTGTATTGAAGATCTTGAAATTGTTCTCAATCTATTATACTTGTCAAGTAACTCATCTATTCGCTTTCCCCCAATATATTCTTAATATGCTGTATGTTTGTTATGTTAGGGACTACAATGAACGTTTTTCCAGCTTTTACTTAACATTGAGCAATTATTGCTTTTTCTGAAGACAACCTGAAATTTCAATTTTGAAATACAGAATTGGAGGTAAATATCATCCACGCCATTTATCTATAAACAAAAATTAAAGCAGTATTTTAAATCCATTTAACTATATTATTTATTTCAATTTCATGTTTCCTGTGTGGACTTACAACTAGAGATATCCCATGGTAACAGTCATGGTTGGCAATGAAAAATTTATGAAGACTGCTTTACTGAAACAATATTTTGTAAAAAAAAAAAAAAAATACTTCACTAAATAAAATACTCTGGATTACTGCTATTCATGTTATATAAAAAAAAAGCACCATCTTTTAAAACAGCATTATACAAAAGTGTACAAAAGTGAGCTTGTTGAAAACAATTATGGATATAATATATAAGAGTATTGGACCTGGTCTGAATTACAGACAAAGCAATAATATTTTTTAAAATTCCAAACAGGCAAAGAAAAAATATGTATATGTATTTTCTATTGCAGAAATTCACTGATATGTTTGGCACAGCTACTAAATTTACTGATCTATAGAAAAAAAATTAGAATCTCAATATAAATCTAGTCATCTATAGCAAAAAAATACAATTTCTGGTATCAATACGTTTGGCATAACTTCAATAGTTGCTCTCTGCCTATTGCAATAGTAAATTTGGCACATCAAAAACCACTTTTGTTTTTCTCATTATCATATTAGAGACCATTCTCAGACCTTATCATACTAACTGTGGATCGATCTATCTCCAAGGGGATTCTTGCCAAATTGCAATCAACTTAAGCAGCTTAGATGTCTGGCATACCTACTGAAGCTGTTAGGAGGCTAATTAAATATCATTTGGCAGCTTCAGTAGGCATGCCAGACATCTAAGCCACTTAAGCTGAAAGCAACTAAGCAAGAAACCCCTTGGAGATGGATCAATCCTGTAACATCGATCTAGGTAAAGGAACCCAGTCGAAGAGAAACAGTAGTGGTTTCAATTCAAATTTAAATAGCAGTAATCATTTAGCTACAACATTGGGCCAGATTGTATACTGGAACTGGCAGTTCAATAATGACATATGATATTATGCTTGTCAATCAGGGTTTATCTTGAAAGTTTCAATACTTATACAGCCACATAAAAGTTGTCATCACTTGTGCACTGCAAACCATTCTTCAATGAAAAGCTATAATCTGTATGCTAGGAAAGCAACAAGGAATGGAATTCCACCATAGTACACTTAAAACTGATAGGGCTGAAACAAGATCATCTTTGTTTGTTTTAACTTATTGATTAATATCAAGTTTTCTTTTTAACGGGTTACTCTTTTTCTACTGGTTTTAACTGCGATTACTTAAAACAATCAGCTCAAATTTAGTTCTCATATTTGGAAGACCAGTTGATCATTTATTCCCAGGAACATTTTGCTTTTTCCCAGGAAAATTTTGCTTTATTTTTCTCTCATACCAAAGGTGTGCACCAAGTCTATATTTTTTAGGTATATATAATATGCTTTGCAGTGCAGTGCAGTAGAATGCAAGATTAGATGCTCTCGAAGTAGCTTGAGGTAAAGGATGAATGTATGAATGATTTCATGCACTGACGTGACACAAACCCAGCGCATGATCTTTGTGCAGAGGTTCTCTTTGTTAAGGATCACATACTCGAGCTCTTTTGCTACTCCCATGCAATTCCCTGCCTTTTAATCAAACAAAGCCACTTATCAAATTTTAAAGTAAAACTAAAATGAATCCCCCATTAGTTTATACTTAGTTTCAGTAACTAATTGTGTTAGTATTATCACATTTTATCACATTTGTTTTTCCCTTTCATAGGATGTACTAGATACTTCATAAGTGGGCATTTCCTCACAGATGACTACATGGGGAGAAATCCGATGACACGTACCAAGACATTATATTATTTGGCAAAGCCTCGTCAACCATGCCCTGTTCCTATGTTTTGGATGGTTAGCCATAGTTTTGGAGTTACGATCCATAGGGCATAGTGACAGCCGACATCAAGTGGCTTTAAAAAAATTATGATTATGATGAATGAAACACATGAAAGAATATTTGGTAGTGAGAAGTGATCTGGATGCTACTGGAGAATTAGTATGTCAGAATCATTCAATTTTAACTTCAAATGCAAATGCAGAGAGAGATGTCTCATTTGCCTGAAAGTATATTCCACTGCCAGCCAACAAGATGATCAAGAGAATGAAGAGGTTGGGTGAAGGCATTATTTATGGTATTCCAGCAGCCCACAGATTTTGATGAATCTGCCACCAGTTGTCAGAAGCATTTTTCAAGCCACCTTGTTTGGAAAAAGAGCAGTAGGAAGGAAGGATTGTGACACTGCTGAATGACAGAGTGAATTCAATCTCCATGAACAAGGTGCATTGCCTGATACAGCAAGGACATGATCAGTGGTACACTGAGAGAAGGGGCTTGTGCCAGGCTGCACTGTATAAGGTCCATACATCCAGCAGTCACCCTGAAACTGCCAGTGCACCACCTCACCTACTACAGTCCTTCCAGCGTAGTATCTGGTTCTGTTGTTTTGGAAACCTGGCAGAAGCCATAGAGTGACCAGTCAGAAGGCATAATGGCAACCAACATCAAGTAGCTTAGAGGCAATGAGTGTAGATTTATAACCCTGGAAAAGAGCACATTAATACCCAAAGTAATACAGTAATAAGAAAAAACTTTCAAACCAAAGATGGGTTTCCATTCTCCACCACTACGGACTTCAGTCAAGGGCTCAGCTCAGAAAGAGGAGTCCTTGGCAGAAAGACAATGCGAGACCAATAACCCCAATTTTGTTACCGACACCAAGTTGTTAGAACTGGCTGGTAAGATCACAATGTGACGTTCATGTCAATTAAGAGGGTAGAGAGAGAGAGATGGTAGAGAAAGATGGAACAAGACCCTAAATATGTTGAAGATTCCATGCTGTTGACACAAGCAGGTAAAATAATATACTGTTGCAGATATAGTAGACCATTGCCGCACACAAAGAATTATGTATTGTTAAAATGCAATTTTTCTTTTTACATTTTTTAAAACCAAATTAACCACATTATCACATAGGCTTTGTGTTGTCACTGTTTAAGCTAAGATAATGTTTTTACTTTTCAGAGGATGTGTTAGTTAAGTCAGAGGTGGCTGTCTCCTCTCAGTTGACTACCTGGGGAAATATCACATAATCTGATACATCTCAGGACATCACTTCACCTTCAGTAGTCCCTTCTGATGAAGCATCAGGTTCTGTTGTTTTAGAGGGCTGGCAGAAGTCTTGGAGTGATCAGGTGGAGAGCATCATGGCAGCCAACATCAAGTGGTTGAGAGACAGTGATGAGTGCGGACTTTTTTACATGGGAAAGGAGCACAGTACTGCCAAAGGTATAACGGTTATTAGAAAAACTTTTAAGCCCAAGATGGATTTCCATACTCCACCACTACCAACTGCAGTGAAGGACTCAATTCCCAACATGCTGGCTTTTTTTCAACCTCAGCCTTTGTTTGGCAGCCAGTAGGTGTGATGGGATTGAAAATTAAAATATTATTATGCTTGTATAATAAATTTATTGGGAGGAATAGGAATCTTGAGCTGGCCGCATAATTGTCATAAAGGGCTAATAAACTAGGCCCTCTTATCCCGCGGGAATAGTCACGTGACTTACCACTGGCCATCGGAAAGGCCATCTGGTAAACAGAACAGACAGAAAGAAGCCTCCGCCATTGCAACAGAAGCGAACACACAGCGTCGCCTTTAGAACAACTGCGTAGCTTATTGCACACAAACAGAACTGGTAAGTACAATTTACAATTCTAAAGCTCTTGCCAGCGCTGTAAGGTACGAAAGCAGCACTAGATCCGCTACGATATGAGCGAAATTACGATCGTAGCTCAGATTACTGTCACGGAACAAAGGGTAACAAAAACCCACTACGCCAAAATTTGCTCTCTTCGTGACCCTCATACCTCCTCCGTCTAATCTCCTCCCCCAAAATTTTCCTTCACCTTTCATACGAGACCTACAACCGAATATACTGCTTACGCTGTGCTCCTTAGCTCACGTGCAAAACAACCACAACAAAAAAAAAAAAAAATTATGCCCGCTAATTGGAACAGCCTACACTCTCCCATTCCAAGACGATGGCTCAGTTCCCGGATGTAGTGCTCTCTTTAATGCACGGAGGGGTTGTGCCCATTTACCTCAATACCCGTTATATTTTAAGCAATTGCCCATACCCCTCTAGGGGCGATACCTAATAATCATTGCTATACCACGCTGCTTTCGTACCTTCCATGCAATGAGATTGCCGTCCATACGATGGTTTTTTTTTTTTCGCCTATCGCAGCAAGCGAGGTGCTTGCACTGGCCCATGCATGACTAGCTTAAGGTAATTATTCTGTGCTTTGAGCCTTCACGCACCCATGCTGCATTCACAGATGCAGTAAACTCGGCATACCGAACCCCTCGCTTAAAACTTGTAGCTGCCACCATTTTTTCACTGCAGCTCCGTGATAAATCGCGTGCCCATTCTATGGTTGTACGCCTTGTTGTCATTAACTTCACCATCTCTCTTTCACTGCTTATAGTGACTGCAGCATGGGAAATGAATGCCACTCCAGGACCAACGCTAACTCCTTTATTAATGTTAACTAGCTTCCATATATAATTGACGATCTGCTTAAGTTATATTAAGGAGAGCTAACAGTATACCCTTATGGCCATATGCTGGCTGTTCTCCCCAGCACTTTGTTGCTTATCTAAGCAGCCTACCACCGGCCCCTAAGCCATGTTCTTGTTTCATAAGCTCCATATTCTGCATGACTGTCTTGCACAATAAGGGCTGGCAATATATTCGCACGCAGCATCCGCACGCTACTTGGACCTGCTTGCTGGGCAGATCCAGGTTTGAATAATTGCTTTATCTTTGCACGCACAGTATTTCTATAGCTTACATCCATATGCGAATTCTGATACACATTTGTCATTTTGTACATGGACCTCTGCATGTTGTATTCGCACGCAAAAAAAAAAAAAAAAAAAAAAAATTGATTTGGGTCCATATTTTGCACGCTACGTGAGGGCAGCCATCCCTCCTATAAATATTTCAATTCAGCCCACATATACGATACTTGCTACACTCATGAATGACCGCTTCGCACGCAATTGGCCTATTACTTCCTATCGCTGGCTGCTCAATTTCGGGCTTGCCCTATTCGCACGCTGATTCACCCTGGTTTAACATATATATATATATATATTTATTTTTGCACACTCTGGGCAACATTTTTTGCAATTCTGCACCTACACATGTAGCCTTAGGTGCATCCCCGCTGATAGGCACCCACACTGGCTTACGCCGTGTTCCATTTTACCCACGCTGGGCTGACACTATGTTATCGTCTTGCTTATTTGTGCCCTACATATTTCCGATGTGCGCATTTCAGGCATACCTAGTACTTGGACACTAAGACGTTAATGCTGCCTTATTGTAAAGTATATACCCTTTCCTATCCTGCATGTTTTGCTTAACTGTCACTCTAACACACTCCATTTTTCAGGACATGTCGCGCCCTCATTTCCTGCTGTTAGGCAGCAGCCTCATTAAACGTATGGCCAACCTGTAAACATTGACCAAGACACTATAGATAGATGCCCTCCAGACCTGGACCTCCGGGACAAATGTAAAATTACAATGATTGGACTTAGTGGTGGAACGCTACGGACAATAAAGGAACTGCCAGTGCTGCGTAGACTTGAGAATTTTGATGGCCTCTTCTGCCAAATGCTAGGCAATGATATCGCTTGGAATACTCCCAAGGCACAAGTTAAACAGATAGTGTCCGAATATGTGACATTGCTGGAAACCTGGGCTGCCCAACTGCGAGTGGTTTTTGTGGGCCAGTTGATACCCAGACGTCACTCCCCCACACCCAGCAGCAGGATCAAGACCCCCGCGCAAGAAGTCCAGTACAGATTGAAAATCAGGTTCGCCAACACATTCTTACAACGGGCTTTGCAAACTACCAATGTCAAATTTTGGAAAATGAAAGGTACCTATGACGCCGCATCTGCCATGGTGTGCATGGATGGCACACATTTCAACGCTTATGGCCATGCCAGGTTTTGGAAAAACCTCAAGTCTGCTGCTAGCAATATGGCTAATAGTAAGTTGCCTAGTATTTTGCTCCCATCCTAACTGCATGGTTCTATAGGCTCATACATAACCGCATGATACTATTCCACACACAAAAAAAAAAAAAGAAAAAGATCAAAACTCATCCCATGTGGTGGGCGGGGCCACTGCCAATAGGCTAAACGGCACAGGAATGGGCGTGATAGGGATGCAGCTCCCTCACGCTGGGGTAGCCCAGCAGCCCATTCATGCAGCAGGACTTGGTGGGATAGGGGGGCAGCCTCCTATAGCTGGTGTAGGCCAGCAACCCACCACAGTCACCGGCTTCGGACCCGGGATGACACAAGCCGGATTAACAGGTAATCAACTTACTCTACTTTCCACCCCTCTGGACTCGCACATCCCCCAACCTATCCGGGACAAAATTGCCAGGGAAGAGTATGTGGATTTTCGGCAACTCCTAAACAAAGACCAAAAACAAAAAATATCGTACAATGGTGAGGTGGACGAAAATGGAAATCTCCAATTTGTGATTGCTACCCCAGCCTCTAAATCCCCAATGACGCTAACAGATTGGCAAGCAGCTTTTTACGTTTTCCAAACTATCTATATCAGGCTTTTCCCCCATCAAGCCCTCAACCTTCTCAAGTATGGGGACTATATTCTACACCTGAGCAAAATCCCAGGGATGGACTGGCAGAAATATGATAGGGAATTTCGCCAGAATAGGCTTTATGGGTTGCCATGGGAAATCCCCAACCAAGAACTGATGTTGCGATGTGCCACCCCTTCAAATACCACTAGCTCCTACCCCACAATTCCGCGGCCGCCCTTTCGTTCAACCAGCTCTTCTTTGGCCCATGCTACCTCCAACCCCCCAATATGCCGAAGGTGGAACAGGGGCGATTTCTGCAACAAATTTCAATGTCGCTACCAACACGTGTGCAGTAAATGCTTTCACCCCACCCACCGCCAAGTCAACTGTGGCCGTCACCAACGCACACAGAAAAGGATCCGCTCATTTGGAAATAGGGGTGGCAACGACAACGGGCCTTCTACCCGGCCCTATTAATATGTCACACCTCTCTAGCCAACAGGAAATTCCCACCTTGGACCTGCACATTCCTCAAGACCCGATGCAAGACCCCGATAACCCCATCATCCCCTTTATATTGGACAACCGTGAACACCTCGTTTGGCCTTCCAAAATGCCCACACCTATTCGACCATTAGCTCTGAACAATGCCCTACACAACTACGATGAAACCAAGAGAAACTTTCTTGTCAAAGGCTTTACGGAAGGATTCAAAATCCCTTATTTTGGTCCATTACCTATTTCATCCAAAAACAATCTCAAATCTGCAAATGAACACACGGCCATCCTCTTAGAAAAAGTTAACACGGAAATCGCTCAAGGAAAAATTGCTGGACCTTTTACAAAAAAACCGACGAAACATTTCATAATTTCTCCGACGGGTGTGGTCCCCAAAAAAGTTCCGGGCAAATTCAGACGAATCCATCACCTCTCTCACCCAGAAGGGCATTCAGTTAATGATGGTATACCCCAGGCCTTCTCGGCTGTGCAATATCAAACAGTACAAGATGCTATTAATATTATTCTCCACTTAGGACCGGACACCCATATGGCAAAAATTGATATTGAAAATGCCTATCGGAACCTCCCCATCCATTCGGATTTTTATTTTCTACTTGGTTTCACCATTGATGGTTTATTTTACTATGATACCACTCTGCCCATGGGAATCTCAAACGCTTGCCAACTTTTTCAAATTTTTAGTAACGCCATTGCATGGGCAGCAAAAAACAATTGCCAAATCCACGATATTGTCCACATGTTAGACGACTTCCTTATCCTTGGTGGTACTGCAGAACAGTGTCAGGAACGATTGTCCAAGTTCACCACCTTGTGTGAGTCACTAGGCGTTCCCTTGGCGCCTGACAAAACTTTTGGGCCAAGTCAAGTTATGTCCTTCTTGGGTTTGGAATTAGACATTCGGAAACGCGAAATCAGATTACCCCAAGACAAAATTGATGCCTACCTTAGCCTCTTAACGCCATATTCTAAAAAACAAAAAATTACACTGGAAACGCTGCAACAAATGACAGGAGCATTGGCTTTTTGCTGTACAGTGATTCCAGGTGGCAAAGCCTTTTCCCGCCGCCTATACACGCTCATGTCCCAAGCCCACAAAAAATGGCATAAAGTTAGGCTAACGAAAGAAAATCGCCGGGACATACAAATTTGGATAACGTTTCTAACACAGTTCAATGGCCGGGCCTTCATACATGACAACGATTGGTCTCAAAACGCATGGCACATTTTTACTGATGCCTCCCAATCTTTTGGCTATGGGGCAATTTTTGGCAACCACTGGATCCAAGGCCGATGGCAAAATGGGGAAAATCTCATCAATGTCGCCATCCTTGAATTGTATGCCGTTTTTGCAGCTCTTACAACCTGGGCTAAACAGCTGCAAGACAAAAAAGTTATTATACACACAGACAACGAGGCCACTGTTGCCATCCTCAACAAATCCTCTGCCAAAGATAGCAACTTAAAGCAAATTGTCAGACCTCTAGTATTACTTATTATGTCACATAACATTGTATGTAAAGCAGAGCATATAGCAGGCATTGACAACACTGGCGCAGATGCACTCTCAAGAAACCGTATGCAAAACTTTTTTCAGTTACACCCAGAGGCCAGGCCACAACAGGACCAGCTACCACCACTAATTTCCTCCAACGGATTACTGCAAAACGTAACACACTCCTGAGACAGGCAAAAGCACCTAGTACAGCATCCACTTATGGACAGGTGGAGAAATATATAGATGCCTTTGAGTTAAAATCTGGACTGAAATTATTCCCAGGCGATGCCATCACAACATCATTATTTGTCACTTTCCTCAGTGAATGGCTAGCCCCTGGGACAATACGAACGCTACTGTCAGCGCTATCATACAAGTACAAAGTCACATGCTGGCCAGACCCAACTAAACATTTTTTAGTAGTAGAAACATGGAAGGGTCACTATAAACATGCGTATGCCAAAGACAAGAGACTCCCCATAACGCTGGATATCCTCACTAGACTCCACCAACAATGTGCCCACCTTTTCCCACGCCCCTATGACGTCTGCCTTTACCAGACAATGATGTTACTAGCCTTTTTCGGCTTGCTACGAATTAGTGAACTTGTTCAGACAACAGCTGGGCATGCTGTATTAGCCGAACATGTGGAAATCCACAGCGATAAAGCAATTATCACACTGCAGTCTCATAAACACAGCTCCTCCCACATAGCCAGTAAAATTACCCTCTGGAGACAACAATATCTGCTGTGTCCAGTGCAACAGCTAGAACGCTATTTGGCAGTAAGACCATACCCAGTCTCATCTCAACTTTTTGTATCTCACTTGGGCTACCCCATCTCGAGAGCACAATTTGTGAGGGCTCTCTCTCACCTTTTCCACTCACTGCAATTAAACAGTACTCAATTCAAGAGCCATTCCTTTCGCATCGGGGGGGCAACATTTGCGGCATCCCTAGGTATGTCTAGTGAGGCCATTCGGCAGCTGGGCCGCTGGAAATCTTCAGCATTTACCAAATATATTAGGTATTAAAATGTATCGCAAGGCAAAAGACCAAACACTTGGTAGACATCAAAGCCTTCCCTATAACGGTTGAGAAACTTATAGTTTTTGCGCTACGCCAAATAAGTGCTATTGATAGCCTTAAATTATGCTGCACATAATGTTAACAAGTATGCGCTGATATTATCTGCTGATTTAGCGGTGTACAGTAGCCTCCATGTAGTGTCATTAGCCAAAGGGCACCACGGGACCACAACTGAGTAGCACCCGAACAACTGTATATAGGCCCACTTGTACAATATAATACCACTACGCTGCAGCCTAATCTGGCTTACATTACTGCTCTCAGTCTCATCCTTGGGTGCCCATTAGCATACTGTGATGTTTTATCTAGATGTAATGTTCTACTTGATCTGTCCTCATTCCAAGCGGGTCTGATAAAAAATGTACTGGAGCGTATTACTATTAGTCAATTGTTTAATTTTTGTGTTACCTATGTATGATGGCTAGATGTGTAAAGCTCAGGCATATTTGACCTGCTGGGGCTCCAGACCATGTATAGAACTGAGGACAAATCCATAGAACTGCAACATGAATGCCTATGAAACCTGTCATATAGAAGGCTGATGTTAGTTAAAGGCTTCCATAGAATCGATCTGTTTGATTAGTGCTATACCCAAAAGCTACAGTTATTCTCTTTTGTTCTCATGCCTGCCCACCGTCCACCCCCATTAGCACTTTCCTAGTCATTCATGCCATGTAAATAAAAGAGATTATAATCTAGAATCTTGTAGCTTTGTCATTAGTCTCGAAATAGGGTGGGGGAACAGGAAACCTGTTATGGCATTTTTTGCAGAACCCACCTTATGCCATGCTAATTATCAGTTTATTCAGTTACTTCAGATGTATATGTTAAAACCAAAAAACAAATGCTTAGGCATGGTCAGCTCACGACTCCTATCTTCCAATTCAGTAACGGTTAACATAAACTGATCCTGGCATAACCGAGCTATTTTGAACAATAAAATATTATTATGCTTGTATAATAAATTTATTGGGAGGAATAGGAATCTTGAGCTGGCCGCATAATTGTCATAAAGGGCTAATAAACTAGGCCCTCTTATCCCGCGGGAATAGTCACGTGACTTACCACTGGCCATCGGAAAGGCCATCTGGTAAACAGAACAGACAGAAAGAAGCCTCCGCCATTGCAACAGAAGCGAACACACAGCGTCGCCTTTAGAACAACTGCGTAGCTTATTGCACACAAACAGAACTGGTAAGTACAATTTACAATTCTACCCTTCCATCCAACCCCAACTCCTCCGGGCGTTTTTTGCAGAACCCACCTTATGCCATGCTAATTATCAGTTTATTCAGTTACTTCAGATGTATATGTTAAAACCAAAAAACAAACGCTTAGGCATGGTCAGCTCACGACTCCTATCTTCCAATTCAGTAACGGTTAACATAAACTGATCCTGGCATAACCGAGCTATTTCGAACAATAAATGTCCAAATTTGAAGTGTTCTGCTCCTCCTGGGCATTATTTAATCAAGCATGTCTATAGCAGCTCTGCATGTCTTGTCTGTGGAATGAGGTATCATTACACCATGTTGACAGAACGCCTTGTTTGCCCTCATTGCCTCAAATCTCGTCCAACTGTCAGCCAGGGACAAGATGGTATCAAATGTGAAGGAAGTAACAGACAGTATTCATGGAATGCCAGCAGTCCACAGATCTTGATGAATCTGCCAACAGCTGTCTGGAGCATTTTCCCCACCATTAAATGGGTGGCAAAAGAGCAGTAGACAGGAGCATCGTGACCCTGCAGAATGACAGAGTAAATTCCTTCTCCATGAATAAAGTGCAACTTCTCATACAGCAGGGGCACGATGAGTGGTACACTGAAAGAAGGGGTTTGTACCAGGCTGTGTTATATGATGTCCATACCTCATGCAGTCCCCCTGACAGTACTAGTGCATCAACCCAGCCTAGCATAGTTTCGTACTTAAAAACTCAAGGTAGCTACACCCTACCAACTTCAGTAAAGGACTCAATTCCCAAATTCCCAACAAGCTAGCTTTTTTCTCAACTCCAGCCTTTGTTTGGCAGCCAGTAGGTGTGATGGGATTGAAAATTAAATGTCCAAATGTGAAGTGTTCTGCTCCTCCTGGGCATTATTTAATCAAGCATGTCTATAGCAGCTCTGCATGTCTTGTCTGTGGAATGAGGTATCAATACACCATGTTGACAGAATGCCTTTTTTGCCCTCATTGCCTCAAATCACATCCAACTGCCAGCCTGGGACAAGATGGTAGCAACTGTGAAGAAAGTGACAGACAGCAGTATTCATGGAATCCCAGCAGTTTACTGATTTTGATGAGTCTACCAACAGCTGACAGAAGTTTTTTCCAGCCATCTTGTGTGAAAAATGAGCAATACATAAAAGCATTGTGCCACTGCTGAATGACAGTCTTAATTCAATGTCCATGAACAAGGTAAAGCCTCTGATACAGCAAGGACGTGACAAATGGTACACTAAGAAAGGGTGCTGTATTGTATGAGTTCCATACATCCAGCAGTTGCCCTAACACTACCAGTACATCCTCTCAGCCTAGCAGTTTTATACGTGACAATGCCAAGTAGCTACACTCCATCCCTTCCCCTTACTCGAGCCCACATATACTGAACAAAAATATAAACGCATGGAACTAAAATGGTCAGTTGAAATGGATAATCATGAAATATGCCCAGGTTGATGGTTTATTTGTGAACTGATGGATTTGTTTTGATCAATTAAAGTGGTCTGGTTTCACTTGGCCGCTCCCTGTGAGTATACTCAAAGGTTCAGTTTTTACACCCATAAGACTGATGGAGCATGACGGAGTAGAGGTCAATCTGCAAGACCAATACTCGGACACTCTCTACCATCTAGGCAATAAAAGGACACACCAAAATGTGTATTTCTGCCACTTGCCAACATGCCACAGATGTCTGAAACCATGATGGAGCATGCCATCAGCATGCTCAATGCTGGCTTGTCAGTGAAAGAAGTTGCAGCATGCCTGAATGTGCATCATTCCACTGTCAGCCGTCTGGGAACACGCTTCAGAGACACTGGTAGCATTAGGAACCACCCTCATGCACCATGTCGCCCAACAAACACCTGTGGAATGTTCTGGATCAGAGTTTTCAGCCATCATGTTCCAGCTCTCGAAAATGTTCGCCAACTGCAAGAAGCACTCCAGGAGGAATGGGATAATATCCCTTAGGCCTCTATTGACAACCTAGTGATGTCCATGTGCCGCTGGTGTACTGCTCTGCACAAATTTAATGGTGTCTGTGAACTCAGGATGTTGACCCCCATGGTGTATTTGATGCCCTAACTCTTGGACTATGCATTTAAACTTCCCCTAATGCTCTCAAAGTGATGTCTATTTGTCGAGAAAAATATGGTTATTTTTGGCTATATACTCTAGTTCCATATATGAAAATAAATCCACATATTCTTTCGTGCATATATATTTTTGTTCAGTATATTTTGATGAATCTGCCACCAGCTGACAGAAGTGTTTTTCTAGCCATCACGTGGAAAAAGAGCACCAGATAAGCAAAGATTATTGTTTGTCCATAATGTGATTTATCAAGCTAAAGGATCATTGCTGAGATGCTTCTTATAGCTGCCCTTTTAAACAATGTTACATGATAAGTTTAAACTACTTGCACTCTTACACAATTAGATTTGACGGACATTACATTTGAACAGAAGTAAACACACAACAATTACAGCAGCTGCAGTCTGTTAAGTACTATCACTTTCAAGGGCCCAGGTGCCCAAGGGAGATGGTATCTAGAAATGTGATTTCCTTGGTATTGTTCACCCCAGGGTTAGGGGGCTTTGTCTACTTGCAATAAAAGAAGTCCTTCGTTTAACTAACATATGTGTTATTATAGTGAGAAGGGTGGATACCTCTTAGTGAGTGGCTGGCTTATGACCACATCAGTTTAGAGCTGGGCAGCATAGCCACAACACATAAAATGCAAAGTTTGCAGCTAAGTAAAGTGTAATGAGTTTAAGTGATTTTTCAAGTTGGGACACTTATTTAATGGACGTTGCTATGGCAGTGAGACCAGAAATTGGAGAAGACACACACACAAGAAGTAACTTGCCAGCTTGCTAGTAAGCCATACAGACTGGTACAGTTGTCCATGCTGCTTAGTAGTTTTACAGCAGAGTTCCATGAAAGGCTTTAACACATATGCCTTTAACACATCACCATAAAAAATGTCATAACTGGCCACAGTATTGTAAGACAGAGTGCATTCAGATCAGCAGACTAACAGATCCGAGGATCAAATATGGCAACCCACTAAAAACCTTGCAGCTTAATTCCAGATTAGACACTGAATAGATTCCCTAAGGGGATTAAACAAGCATTCGAGTCGATTGGCCATACTGGATCCACAGATCTGATGGTCTGCTGTTCTGAATGCCTTCTTAGAGCATGACTTGCTCCCTAACCTTATCTTAGACCCATCTCTTTATAATGTTCATTTATGTGCTAAAATGGGGTGTTTAAACTAATTATCATGTACTGGCTTCCTTAGTAGTATCAAAAAGAGAGACCTCCTGTTATTGCAAATGGACCAAAATTATGTTTTAAGGGATACCTCTTCATATGAGATCTATATTTCACAATAAAAACATTGTGAACAACTCATAGAAATATATATTCTGTTTTATCACAAAAACGGCAGTTATAGCTATTATTCTGATATCCGAACTTGTCTGTAGACCACGTGACCTCCAATGATGGCTTTACTCTGTTGCAATCTCTTAGGAGATTATAACAAAAAAAACAAACTTTTTAGAAAAAAACTAGGAACTAACTTTGAATGTAAAAATGGATTAATGAGGAATACCAGCCCGCTTGGCGCCAGGTGTCGCTAGTGTGAATTCAGTCCTTCCACAGTCGCCATGTTGGATATTGTATACGTTGGACTGTGGTACTGGCCTTAATAAACATGCCTCAGTATTGTTGTTTACCTGAATGTCAAAGTCGGCAAGGTGGGCATAATTTTCTTGAGGATTCAGGGCTTCGTTTGAAGTGAAGAGTTGCCCATGTCAAAACACCTTCCATGTTAAAGGGACAGTTACAACTTGACCCAGGCACAGTAATTAGGCCCCTAAAGATAGACGGGTTGCCTCAAAAAGAATACACGTAAAAAGGTTAATTGATCTTGGCAAAACTTATAAAGTTTTGGAAAGAGAGCTCCATAGCAAGAAAGTGCCCCTAGGAAGTACGATTTATCAAAGTGCGTTTTCTTATGTCCGTAATTTCAGAAGAGTTGTCAGTAAATATATATAAGTGCCGGTAGCCTACTACCCGCATAAGGTTGTGTTATTAAGTAATATCCTTTTTTATTGATGTATTGAGCATGACCGGTAATGTTAATGAAATAATTATTTTTATTTAAAATCATTATTCAGTACCTCGTAAGAATCATAAAACTAGGTATAGTTAGATAATTTATTTGTTCATGTATAGATGCAATTTCTCAGCCAATGGAATAATGCATGTTTGGAAATCTTTTTGTAACAGTTTAAGAAATAAAATTTAAAGAAAGAAAACATTTTATAAATGAACAGTTTTTGTTCTTTTTTTACAAAATAGCACTTCTGAATTGTTTTACTTGAGTAGAAACACCATATTATTTCATCGCTCTGAAAATTCATTAAAAAGCAGCAAAACCAAATATTTTATTTAAACAAAATAATTATTCAGTCCATAGTAAAAACCATGAAACCATGTAATACTTAGATAATTTATTTGTGCTATAACTTTCCTGAATATATAGCTGCAATTTCTCAGCCAATGGATTACTGTAGGTATGGAAAACTTTTTGTAACAGTTTAAGAAATAAAAATTAAAGAAAGCAAACATTTTACAAATTAACACAGTTTTTTGTTCCTTTTTACAAAATAGTACTTATGAATTATTTTACTTGAATAGAACCACCACATTATGTCATCACTTTGAAAATTCTTTAAAAAGCACAAAAACCGAATTATTTGCTGTAAATACAACTAGCAATTTATTTCATCCCACTAAAAATACTTTACAAAATAGCATCATAGGCTTTTTTCATTACAGTTAAATATTATTAAAAACAGCATAAAAACATAAGTACTTTTTGTAAAGAATATAGCAGCACCAAATTATTTCATTTTAGTTAAAACATTTTTTAAAATTGCACTTCAAAATTATGATTGCAGCTAAAACCATCTCATACAGGGGTACTTTCTATAAACTAGCTGACACATACTTCCTATAGTGTTTTTCATTAAAAAAAGTTATCCTGGGCAAAACACATGTAGAAAAATATCCAGCGTCAGAATGAATCAACCCCAAAAACAGATCTTTGAATGTAAATACAACAGAATAGCAGAATGGGCGATTTGTAATGAACATCTGGCCTTCTAACTTAGTATAGTATTCGCGGGTTTTCTTTAGGCCCAGATTCGTGCACGAGATACACATTCCAAAAAGGGGAAATCGGGTCCGGGTCCAACTGTCATGTGTCTGCAATGGTTTTGGAAACAACAATGATTCATACAGTTTGTTTATATACTTCTTCTCTGTAGCTGCAATTATCTCTCCAAACCTGGAAGCAGTGATCTGCCATTGTCTCTCCTTGTGTCAGATTGCGCTCTTTCCTTGTTATAACTTGCTATGCTCAGTGTCCTTCGCTGTTTGTTCCTCAACCTGAAATATTCATATCCCATTAAAGCATGGTAGATGGTTACAGCATTAAATAGTTAACATACAATATTATATTTCTATGATGTCACACATCACCTAGTTTGATAATTCTTTCTCATATTTGGGCCTGATTCTTAAAATTAGACCTCTGTTTTCACTTACATCATTCCCTCTATCCATGCATTTTTGTTTTCATGGCACTTGGCAATAGTTGTTGTCCATCACAGCCGCCTGTAAGTCAGCTTTAGGGTAGGCATAACTGGTGGCTACATCAATCTTTGCCGCTGATGTGAAGTGATGGGTAAGATTCCTGAAGTCATCATTTTATCCTGCTCTTGAAGTTGGCTGTCCTGTGGTCCTGAAATCGACAGTTTCAGGCTTTGCCCCCAATATATGGGCCTTCTTTGGGTAACCTTATAAAGAAAATAAATAAGTACATTTACTAAGTATAAAAAATCTTCGTCTTTCGTGCTACTAAAACAAAATATGAGCGTAGGCCTACTCGTACCTACAGTAGTCTACATGTACATAACATGTCAGATTTGACACACACACCTCGACTAATGTTCGATTTTTTTTCAAGGAAAATAGTTAGCATTCGTGTTTTTCAAGCACTTTAAATGAAAAGAAAACACATACCTTTCAGTCAATTCACATTTTCATCCAGATGTTATGGCACCACATTCAAGTAAATTGCGTTTGAGTTGGTTCACTGTCAGCGACGCGTGCACACAATCCATGTTAAACTCTGGTGTAAAGCCGTGAGCGAGATTCTGCGAGATTTAAGAAGGACTGCTTTCACCCCCACGCCATCTAGCGGCAGACCCTTAAAGCGGGTATTCCCCATTAACCATTGGTAAATTTGGTAAAATTGTTGTTTATTTCAGGTAAAGTCATTTTTTTTTTTTTTTTTTTTTTTTTGGCCAAAAGGAAGACTTACTATCCCTTTAAGGACCAATTCAACATACAGAAGGTTATGAACACCATGTCTCCAGTTTCAATGCCATGCCTTATCATGTTTGCATTTTTTTACTTAGTTATAAACTGTATATAATTTCAAACAAACCATCATATTTTCGTGATGCTTTTCAACAACACTCATTCAACATATGCCATTTGCTCTTCGATTAGCAATTGTATTTTGAATTTTACCAAACATTATTATGATTAAATATCACTAAAATGACCTCAACAGTTATGAAATATGCCACTTGGGCTCTATTACAGTATTCGGTCCTATCGGGACATTCTGAGATTATGCAAGAATACGTTTCATTCCCAGAAGGCATTGCGTTATCACATTTCCACGAGGGAGGTTAGAAACTTTGTTAGAGCGAGTTTTTTGCCGAAAGGCAACGGAGTGAAGTGAGAAAAAAAGATAAATCCATGAGATCTTGGCGTTCGTGTGTTCGCGCACGGACCAGTGTGCCTCGTAACTGATAGGGAGGTGTGTTCGCACACTCCCAATTAACTTCATTCAGGCATTGACATTTATGCAGTCATGCTGAACAGAACAAGAAAATTAACTACCTTTCTACAGACAGACTCTTATTCAGTAGGACGTAGGTGGAGAAAAAGAATGGCAGATTTAGCTGAAAACTTAATGAAAGGAATGGACGAAATGTTAGCAGCGGTGGAGCCAGAGGAGGACAAACAAGGCCAAGATTCCAGAAAAAAAAGGGCCTGGATTCTCAGCACCACAAGATAAATCCTTGGGACTGATAGCCCAAAAACTTGTTACTGTGGTTTTAAGAAAGAACATTTAATATTTTTCTATTCCAGAAAATTTATAATATATTTTGGTGCTATTTTATTTCATTTACTTAATATATCTTTAGATTTTAAAATATCTTTTTTGATACCGTAGAAAGTGTAAGGTGATGCTTATGGATCGCTGCAGTACGTGACCAGCATCTTGAATGGGGCCAATTCATTTACAGTGGAAAATAATGTTGGATGGGTGGTCTGGCTATGGGCAGAATACTGTATGAAGGGAGAGGGAAGCCCAGACCCTAACATTAAGTGGCTGAAAGAAAACAAAGAATATGAACTTTTCACTCCACCATGACCATACAACAGTGCCAGTATATAAGAGGGTACTTAAAAAAAAAGATGAACTTCTACACACCACCTAAACCAGTTTCTATTAAGTCATCAACATCACTGCCCTCAATGTATGCCTTTTTTACATTGCCTGTGATATTCTGGAGGCTAGTAGGGATCATGAAGGCCAAGATACCATGCCCAAATAAGGACTGCTCTCCTCCACTCAGAAGTTTCTTGTATAAGCATGGCTTTGGGTCAACAGTGAGGCAGGAGTGTGGGATGCGGAGTTTCTATACCCTTCTGACCAAGAGGCTGGTCTGCTATACATGCAAGAATGCACATCAACACAGGGGAGGTGATGATGAAACCCATTATTCTTTTCATAGTTATAGCCCTTGGATTATGATGAATTTGTCACCGGCAGTCCCTTTCCAGCTGTCATCTGTGGAAAAAGAGCTATAGATAAAGACAACCGTAATTTTGTTTGACAGGCTGAACGCTATGTCAATGACCAAGGTGCACAGACTGGTACAGCACCAACATGACCAGTGGTACATGGAAAGAAGAGGGATGTACTAGACTCTGCTGTATCAAGGTCATACGGACAGAAACAGCATCCTGTCTTTTGCTAAGAAAGCCAGGAGCTACATGCCACCTATGGCTCAGATCCTACAACCTTCATCTCTTGTCCCACTGTATGTTGAATGTTATGTAAAATGTGTTAAGATTTGGTGGAGAATGTTAAGTATGCCAGAAAATTATGTTAAGCATGCATATGATATGTTGTTTCAATTAGATTGCTCCGGATGCATAACTTGGGTCACTCATATCAAAAACTTATTATTTAAATATGCTGGATTGAACAAAATGTAGGTTTTCCCAAAATTAGTTTGTTCGAACAGAGAATTACAGATTGTTCTATGCAGAAAGGCATGAGACTGTAAGTACATGTCATAAGTTATATATTTGTGCCACTTTCAAACCTTTACTTGACCCAGAGAAATATTTCCATTGTATAGATGTGAAAATATTGAATAGCCTCGACAGGATTTAGATGTTCAAATCATGAAATAAACAATGAGAGTGGTAGATGGAGAGTTGTTGCAATATTAAACAGAGCTTGTTTAATCTGTGAAAAAAAATTTATTATGTTGAAGATGAATACCACTTTCTACTTGCACAGAGTATGTAGATATAAAAGCTATATATCTGCCATTGGTTTTATAAGATTACTAACATCAGATTATAGGCATTTTATTTTTAGATTTTTCTACAGATGACTAAGCCCAGATTCTCTCTTGAATTGCATAGCCAAAAAAAAAACTTTGGAAGGATGAGTCTTGTGTAATTCATAAATCGTTTAAAATGAACGAGAACGACCCACCAGTAAACACTCGTAAGTTCTCCATCCGAGATGGCAAATGCATTGAAAGTGGAATACCAGTGAATTGTGGAAAGAGTTAGGGACAACCCTATTTTAAAAAACTTAAATATACCCCTGCCCAACATAAATGCCAAGTCTGTCAGCAGCTTGCTCTAAATAGAAAAGAAAAAGGCTGATTATTTTTCAACAACAGTGCCTTCAGTGACCAGTCAAGGAAGCTGGACTTAGATGAACCCCAGCCACTGAAAAAGACATCAGTAAAGCAGGCCTCTGCTCGAAGTGGTGAGATGTCTGAGATGGCTGGTGGCCTATCACAAGCTTCATCTTTGTCACCTTTGCCACCACCATTGCGCCCTAAGAATTCATTAGGTGCACCTGTGTTGTTGGTGGTGCCTGCACAGCAGGTTTGCAACAGTATTATGGCTGACTATGATTATGTTATTCAGTAACCTCAGAGAAAGAAATAATCAGACAGGGAGAACAAATGGTGGTATATGCATCTTTGTTAAAAAGAAAATACGAAAGTATATATTAGAAATAGCAAAACCGTGTATTGATTGCCTGTTTATATTATGTGCTGAAGACTGAACCAAATGGTGTTTATAATCTTGAGCAGTGTATGATTGAATTATCTGAGAAGTATGACCACCTATTAAACGTAGTAGGGAAAATGTTTACAAAAGTCCTGAATGAAATGTTAATAAACTGGGCAGCAGATACAAGTAAGTTTTTATGAAGAACAGTGGGTTTAGGAAAGGCTATAGTACAATAGAAAATTACTTCACATTGCAAGCCTTAATACAGAAATATCTTACAAAACAGAGGGGAAGATGCTACTGTGTTTTTATCGACTTCGCTAACGAACAAGACGTGGGTGATATAAATACCTTTGTTAGCCAGTTTTTACTAAGGCTGAAGGACTGTGCTGGACAAAATTGGGTTGAAAGCATACAAAATAGTCCAAAACTTTGTAAAAACTATGCATTGTTTAAGAGTTTGTTAGAACCTGAAAAATATTTATTTGATATAAATATTAGGAAATACAGAGTAGCATTTTCAAGATTCAGGGCTTCAAATCAAAAACTTGCAATAGAAATTGGTAGACATGGAAATTTACAAAAAATTGATAGGTTGTGTAAATATTGCTTAGACAAAAATAGTTATGAAATTGAAGATGAGAAGCATTTTTTACTAGTTTGTCCACGTTATGAAGAATTGAGAGCTCGGTACATTCCTAATATGAATATTAATAATACATCTTCAAATTGTTATATTGCTGTGATGAAAAAAAAAATCCTGATGCTCTGAGCAACCTTGCTAGATTTATTTATCATGGTTTGATTGCTAGAGAAAACTGATACGAAATGTCAAACTGTAACCTTGTGATGTATTTGCTATGGGCTGGCGGCCTTTATCAATTGAATCAAGTTGATGACTTAAGTGTTCATTCCATACACATGGGTGAAAGTTTTCAGGATTATGCCTGATTTCAGGAATTTCGGTCTTCATTTTGATCTTTTTTTTTAATGGTTTAAATGAGATGAGAAATTGCAAGCCATGTTTTCAGGATTTTCAGTTTTAACAACTTTCACCTATGCATACAAATTATTTGCATGGCTCCAGATGTTTTATCCTAAATTCTAAACAGTGTGTGTCTGCTTTGTATTAACACTTTTAACTTTGAGCGCTCACAAGTGTCACAGAGGACAGAACAATTTTAATGCAATAATTTTGGATGATTGGACTATCATAACCAAAAAGCATTCTGTGTCCAAATTTAGATTGTAAAGATGACAGTGCACAGATTGAGCTTAAGTATCCAACATACAATGATTGAAACCTTTGATACTTGAACATTGACTCCCACTTGAACACTGACTGCCCAGTAAGCTGATTTAAGGTGCCTGGAAAGAGGGCTAGTGATGATGGACACTTGTGCATGGAACACCTTACTAGTACATTAACTTGAAGTTGGTGACTTGCTGAAATCAGAACACTGTGAGCTGTTGATGAAATGTGTTCTTGTGACTTTTATTAAAGTAGCCAAGCAATGACATATACTGGGCTTACTTAAACCCATGAAGCCTTATAGGACAATGGTACACTAACCCAATTTTAGTCCAATGAATCAAGCATTAAAACAGAAAATGAGAATGATGGGCAGTCATTCAGTTTACCAGAAAAATCCAGAAATTCATTTGTGTCGATTTTTTTTAGCCTTTAATTATTACATATTTACTATTTATCTGGAAAGGTAAGATGTCATGTTCATGAACTACTGCACATTATCTTTCCGTCTTTTAGGTAACAGTTGTCACAACAACAGGAATATCTGCCCTCCTTTTAAAAAAGATTGGTGCCCACACAGTGCATTCAACTTTAGCCTTGGATGATGGGAGACTCAACAAAGAAGACTTGGCCACCCGTATTTTGAGGGACCCTCAATAAAGAGACAGTGAAATGAAATCACAAATATGGACTGTCTTATTTAGGATGAGGTGTCCATGTTATCTAAGAGGTTGTTTGAGCAATTAGAGTACATCATTCGAGTTGTCAGAGGATCTGAGATTTTGATGGGAGGTGTGCGAGTTATTTTCAGTGGTGATTTTTATCAACTGTCACCTGTCCCAAATCATGATTATGAGGATTATGGGCATTTTGCTTTCCAGTCAGATATATTTAGCTAAGTCTTACCACATTACGTATTGTTGACAGATGTCAAACGCCAGGAGGATCCTTCATTTATTGCTGCTATTCAAGAGTCAGCAAGAGGTTCTCTCTCTAAAATATCTGATGACTATCTTTTGGGACTCTCTCATACCCTATCAGATAAATCTCCACACCCAAGTTTTCTGTTTGCAACCAAATTCGAGGTGGAGTACCACAATACCAGAGCCCTACAAAGACTACCCGGAGATCCAACAATTATAACATCTCAAGATGAGGGCGATGAAGATCAATTAAAGAAAATGCCAGCACCACATGTAAGTTCCTTGAATTTTTAGATTGTTGTTCTTTGATTAAACATTAAGTTTGATTAAGAGAGGCAAGACAGTTATGCAAGATGAGACCCATGACCAATCTGAGAAGACCATAGAGGAAGAGCTTGGGGCTGAATCAGCTGGGGAGCCTTGGCTGGATCACCTGGGGAGTCTGTGGCTAGATCATCTGGGGCTGCTCAGGTTCCAGAGGGTTCTGATGCCCAGGACTCTGACAGTGATTTGGATTATGATACCTCCGATGACGAGGGTTATATAAGATTTGATGAGCAAGAATTTAATGATAATGCTCTTCTTATAGTCAAATTCAGACAAGATCTTAATAGTTATCTACAACAGGATTTGTGCAGTATTCATGGATTTTTTTAACACAGACACTATTTGTATGGTTCTTACTGGATTTAACTGTATTATTTTCCTTTTTTGCAAGTTTGACCATTAAGTGCCATGCCATATTTTTGTTTAACATACAGAAGATTGAATATGCATTGACACAAGTTTTCAAGTATGTTGTGTACTATATAAATGATGGGAGTCTGTAACTACTTTTGTCTTATATATATGTGAATATGATTCATAGAAATTACTTTTTCATGAATGGTTTGATGTTCTCATTTAGAGTCTTTGATTGTCTGATTCATGGATTCGATGTTCTCCATCCAAGTTGGCAAATGCATTGAAAGTGGAATACCAGGGAATTGTGGAAAGAGTTAGAGACAACCCTATTTTGAAAAACTTAAATATACCCCTGCCCAACATAAATGCCAAGTCTGTCAGCAGCTTGCTCTGAATAGAAAAGAAAAAGGCTGATTATTTTTTCAACAACAGTGCCTTCAGTGACCAGTCATAGGAGGGTTATATCTGAATCACCAATGCCTGATGCTGACAACCTTCCCCTTGTTTGCCTCCAACCTCTCGTGAAGAAATCAGTTATCTAGACATTCCTCTTGTAACTGGGAAGCATCCCCTCCAGAAAAGGAAGCTGGACTTAGATGAACCCCAGCCACTGAAGCAAACATCAGTGAAGCAGTCCTCCGAACAAAGTGGTAAGATGTTGGAGATGGTTAGTGGACTATCACAAGCTTCACCTAAATGTACATGCATGTAATGGCAACTGTGCCACCGGCATTGCGCCCCAAGAGTTCACTGGGTGCACCTGTATTGTTGGTGGTGCCTACACAGCAGTCTAAAAAGTCCACAACTTTTACCCCACAAGCATCCACCATCCAAGGTTTGCCCTTCAGTTTGAAACCACCTTGTGCCACACCTTTACTGCCAGAAAAGTCAGATAAACCCTGTTCTGCATGTAAGGTACCAAGATGTGGTAGACAGAGGAAATGGTGCGCCCCATCCAAGGATAAAACAGGATACAGCAAGCAGAAACTATTTACTTTTTGTCCAGCATCTGGAAAACCCACTACTCCTGGATTTGACAAAATGAGGTTTCACAATTTTGAACATTTTGAGGAGGTTGTGGACAAGGAACTAGAGAAAAGGAAAAGCAGTGACAAATCTAGTTAATGTTCCACTCGCAAGAAGAAAAGTGCAAATGGCTGTGTAAAGTCAACACATATGTATCATCTAGTGACACATGCAGCTAATTCACAATGTGGAAAGGACTAAGGGTTTCAGTTGTCCACACTGTTGTAAGACATTTTCTCAGAAGGGGCACCTCGAGAGCCACTCAAGGCAGCACCTCTATCCCTTCATCCCTATGTACATGTCAGGAGAAGCTATGCTGCAATCCACTCCAAAAGCTAGATCATTCCACCCTGAGTCTGCTTTAGACCAGTTGTGGTTAGACCCAGCCAGTGCAGAACCCAAAGTCCTCCAGCTAGGCCATGACCAGTGGCGGCTTATGCTAGTCACGACGTTTGAGAAATACCAGGGCAAGTCTAACAAGTGGCTACTGGAAAATGATGTTGGATGGGTAGTCTGGCTATTGGCAGAATGCTGTCTGAAGGGAGAGTCCAATGTGCAGATCAGATGGCAGAAGCAGCAGCTGCTGGACTTAGTGAAAGACTATCCAGCAGTGAAAATTCTCCTGGAGAGAAAGTTACAGGTAACATATTTACTATTACTTTTTCTAGTTTTTTCCATGTAAATATACCCTGTTCCCATTTATAGCTAATGCTGCTATGACAGGTTTATCCTTATAAATGATGTATTTATTAATTGTTTTAATTTCAGATTATTCATGTTGTTAGTGCCTATACTTAGCACACATTAAAAATTAATATATTTATAGAAAGCCAAAGAGATAGAGGAAGCAGAAAGATCACTGAAGACTGTGAAAGAGATGGAGGAAGATCCTGGATATACTGAAGATTCCATTCTGTTGACACAAGCAGGTAAAACGATGAACCTTTGCAGATGTATAATGTTGTCTTCACGTGACACAAAGAGTAAAATAATGTTGAACTTGAAATTTTAACATTATCCTTATAGGCTGACTTTATTATACCCTGACTGAAATGCATTATACATCAAGTATCCCATATCCAGCACATATTCCATGAGACAGGGACTCAATGTTATATATTTGTTACCTTCAGAGGAAGCATAACAGCAGACCAAGGTATCTACACACACGACCTCTGTAAAGGAACTGGAGCTCACTGCAGAGTCCACCCCTGATCCAGAGGCCCCCTGCATTGGAAGGGTGGCAGAGGTCGTGGGAGGGAAGCCCAGACCCTAACATTAAGTGGCTAAAGGAAAATGAAGAGTATGGACTTTTTACTCCATCAATACCATATTTTTTTTCAGTTGAATATTAAAAAAAGTTGAAGATTGTCATCATTTATTGACAAACATAGTATATTATTGAATTACTATTTAGTTTAACTATGCATTTATATTCTCTTCACCATTTAGGTAAACCTTCTGAGCTTTGCAGCCCAATGGAATGCAAGAATGGACAAACTGAGAGTGGCAGGTGGTCAAGGGCGTAAGTCATCATTCACTGACCTGAGACAGATACAACGGCTTAACCACCATGCTGAGGTTTTGTTTGGGAAGGAACATTTGTTTGTAAAGAAGTATGAGTCAAAGTAGGGATAAACACTGTTTGGCAAATGTTTGGGACAAGATTCAACCTTAAACAGTACAGCCCAGAAAACTAAGTTCGGACGGATGAAGTATGCTCAGGCAGCTAACTTGCTGTATCTCCTTATTAAAATGTTAAGCCAGAAATCACCATCAAAGCTGGCAAGTCTGGTTAAAGGACAGTATCAGGGGATTGTTGACAGGGTGCGTGACAACCCCATTTTGGCAGTATTGAACCTTCCTCTTCCCAATATCAATGCCAAGTCAGTGACCAGCTTCATCACAAAAGAGAAGAAAAAGGCCAACTACATTGCAACTGTGATACCCAGCGTGACGTCTCACAGGAAAGTGGTTTTAGACATCCCTATCCCTGATGCTGAAAGCCTGCCCCTGTCACTGCCCTCACCATCATGTCCTCAGGTCCAGTATCCATTGCCACTGCATGTGACAGGAAAGAGACCACTACAAAAAAGAAAACTGGAGGGCCACAACCATTTACATCAGATGACAAAACTAACACAACGGGTCTAGATGCAGTTTCTTTGGGCATGGAAAGTGAAAGAAAATGTCCTCTTATGACCAAAGAGACTGCTTCTGCTGCACCTGTTCTGTTAGTTGTGCCATCTCAGCCACAAGGCCCGTCAGTGGTATTTGGGCGGCCCAACCAGCCTGCCTTTGTTTTCATGTCTCCACCTCCACCAGTGCAGTCAAAACCTGTCATGCCCAAAAAGTCCAGTAAACCTTGTGCCCTTTGTAAGATCCCAAAATGTGGTGGCAAAAGGAGGCGATATACACCCAGAAATGACTGAAGGCAGTGGACAAAAGATATTTACATTTTGCCCTACAAGTCTACAAATGATTTGATCTTGTCTATGAAAGTTATGAACATTTTAAAAGAGCTGTTAATGAAGAACTAGATAAGAGAAAAAAACATTGTATTATTAGAATGTTTGGCTTCATCTGTTATCATATTTATTTGTAACACATTTGATTAGCTTTTATTATTTGTCATTAGTGTTCATCCTCTTTTTAACTTTGCAGTTGATGAAGAACAGTCTGGAGAATTGGAAGAAGAAGAGAAGGAAGATAGTGGTGAAGGTGATGAGGAATCGGAGGGTGAGGGGTTGGTATTGGATCAAAAGGACACAGATCCAATCAACTACATCAGCAAGTCACACACCTCTGTAACACAAGCAGAAAAAGTAGATGAGTCACATATGGTGATATAGCATTTTGCATAGCTGCACAGGTGGAACGAGCTGCCAATTTATCTATAAATTTTTATAAATTTCATGTTGTACAGTCTACTGTAAATTTTAAGGCTTTTAGACTCAACATAGATCTATTATTATCACTGTATCATAGGTGATCAGTCCAGTTCTTCAGAACGTCCTCATGGCACCTAGACACTACCATCTAACTGGTTTTAAGGAGGTTGAGAATCTGGCTGTGTCACTTCTACAGCTGGCTGATGACACTGTCAGACACATAATTCTAGCACCACTCAGGAAACAAATAAGAGTAGCTGCACTGGCTCTCCATGACCCTGACAAGTCCTACTCACAGTTCACCAAAAAGTATACATCAAAGTGGGGATATACTCTCTTTGGCAGATGTCTAGGACCCGAATCCCCCTTGAGTAGTACAGCCCAGAAAACCAAGTTTGGGTAGATGAGGTAAGCCCAGGCAGCCAGTATCACCGAAGAATCTTGGCTTAATTACATACTGATCTAGATTATTGAGAATCACCCACCAGTTCATCAGAACCTGTGTACATTGGTAAATCTAATGAAAGTTCATTCAAAGAAGGTAATGCTCAGCACCTTCTATGGGAGGAACAGAAAGAGCAAGCACAAGCAAAGGGCACAAGATTGACGTGGCGGCACCCTATGATGGTGAAGTGGTGCATGTCAATGAGGGCAATTTCTACCTCAGCTTATGGTTTCATCATTGACTCTGGCTTCAGAAGATGCCAAGAAGAACTCTAACAGACTATGAACATTATTTAACAATTACCAGTGGAGAAGAAGCCACTGACAGATTCATAGCTGCAACAAAATTTGATACTCTCTAAGACTATCAGAAAAATGTATCATTGCTATTTGATGAAGTGCAAATTAAGTCAGACTTGATCTGCAACAAGCACACTGGACAATTGATTGAACTATGCAAAAAACATACATTGAAATTTATATTTCAGAAAAATTTAAAAGATGGTGGCAACAAAGAACAAGATCTTGCCACCCATGTTTACTGTTTATGGTGCAAGAGATATCTGCAGATTATTCTTTCCCCCTTGCTTTCTACCACTGTTGCGCTTTTTCAGCATCATAACTGAAACATCAGAAATGGCAGCTGATTAACTGAACTTGAAGCATCAATTCTTACATCTCAGCTTCAGTAGCCATCTTATAATGTTACTCCGCCTAAAAAAGGCACTGCTTATTGAACATGGAGATTCGCATGTCGGACTATGCTGCAGTGAAAACAAATACAGCGCCACCTCACATCTTAAAATTTAAAATGCAGTAACTAACAAATTAAGCTGGTTGTTTCAAGTGCTAATTGATAAATATTGTAATCAGATCAAACAGGCACTTTATTTATGATAAAGAATGATATCAGATGATCTTGTGTTTGAGCCCTGTCAGTTTTTAGCATACTATATATGGATTTTGTTTCTTGGTGCTTTCACAGCATGCAGTTTATTGATTTAATTTAACAGTTTATTTGTTCACTAAGTGACCCATGATGTGGAGGTCAAATTTAACTGCCGCAAACATATTAAAAAATGAAAATACCCAATTGCATACTGCTCTTTCCTCTCCAAATATTTTTATTTTCATTCAGCATCCCTACTGTGAAGATAGTACTTGACTTGCAAGCATCAGTATGTACAATGGAAACCATAATTAAAGATTTCATGGGACCAGCAGGCCTTGACGTAGACGGCATACCTCCCTTTAGGGTTTGATGAAGTCATGGATGTCCTCTGGGCTAGATCAAGTCAACACATCAACTGTATGTTCATATGCGTGTATGAACATATGCTGTTCCATTTTTCTGTCCTCTAACTGCTAGTTACATTAATTCTCTGAAAGATAAAAAATACAAAATATTAGTTAACTCATTACAATTTGTTCAGGCATACCAATTTATGTACAGTCAATATGATGGTAACAATCATGGTGTAGCCCTGCAAAAATTCAAGTCTCATTTTTGAAGCAAATTTTTTTGTAAGGTCTTCATGTCCATTTCTTATACCTTCTGTGCCTTCTGGAATATGTGGCATCGTGCCACTGTAGGTAAATAATTGCATATAATTGATTACTTTTGCACTTTGCACTCTACTTTTTAATACTTCACAAGCATTTAAATTTGACTTACTGTTAAACACCAAAGGCTCTCAAAGGTACTTATTTTTCTTTTCAAAGATACATTAAAAGAGATATATTAATGATTGAGATTTTTATAGTAAATAATTCTTAATCATTATTATTACTGGTGTACCTGTTCTTCTTTGCTGCCCAATGGAATAATTAACATGTTGCTGTGGGTCAAGGGTGTCTGCCATCTAGTTAGATCCAAGGAAGAATCGGTTTCTGAGATTTTGTCACTCTGAACCACACTCTATAACACCTACGCCACTTTCAGAAAAAGTTAGGACCCTGAAGAGGATATCAATACACACTGGTAACTGTTACTTTACTCACTTCACTTCCAGAGAAGTGAAAAAGAACAAGATCTAAAAGAGCAAAATTTCTTCACATTCAAATATTCATTTATTCAAACCTAAGATTATTTGACTAAGAAAGATTAAATTAAATATACACTTATAACCAAAATTTAGTTTGATGATTTTATATCAGGTTTTGGATGTAAAATATCACCAATGTTCCGTGTATAAAATTCAACTTGTTTGTTTTTCCATGTTTAATATACAGTTTACACAGAGCAGGAGATGGTTGAGGATAAGGCTAAGGAAGGAGATGAATACCATATGTAGATAACCTGTGAGGTCAGTTGGGTTTTTCCATAGAGGTCACACTTGCTGTACAGGGAATTTAACTTAATGACATCATCTGGTTTAGAGATCATTTTGAAATGGCTTGCTGAGGTGGTAGTGTTGCATGGCTGGAAAAAAAGGAAGAACGAATTATCAAAATAGTGCACGGACTGTTTAAAAAGGACTCCCGGCTTCGCCTCGCCAATTATCTGCTCTATTTCTCGAAAGCTCAGCGCAGAGTGCTTTATCTGGCTTAAAGCACGAGTAATTAACCTTGTGCATTGGTGCGTGGAACGCATTCGTGGATGACGTGACTTTACACCAAATAAAGCACGGCGCGACCTATTGTCTTTTGAAAGGAGAGTGCTTTAAGGTATAGATAAAGTATGCGGCGCTGAGCTTTACAAGAAATACAGCAGATAATTGTCTCGGCTTCGCCTCGCCAATTATCTGCTCTATTTCTCGTAAAGCTCAGTACCGAGTACTTTATCTGGCTTAAAGCACGAGTAATTAACCCTGTGCATTGGTGTGTGGAACGCATTCGTGGATGACGTGACTTTACACAAAATAAAGGATGGCGCGACCTATTGTCTTTTGACAGGAGAGTGCTTTAAATACCATTACGGCATTAGCATGGAAGGACAATAACCTACTGCATGGTAAGTCACTGATGAGAAAAGGAGTTAAAAAAAAAGGGAACCCCTCTTGAGTCTTCTGATAACACCCTGAGCTTCAGAGATAACTTGACACTAACCTCTTCACTATAGCCTATCTTCATCGTGTCAAGTTACCTCTGACGAAAATAGTTTGACCTAGTTTATATAAGCCAATCGAATCCATGTTTCAAAATTTTTCACCAAAGTTTGGTGAAAACGCTGATTGGTTGACCGTCAATCGGCAATCCTCGGCTGATTCCGCAAGCTCCATACTAACAACATAGTTATTGTCGAGTGCGGAGACATCCGAGTAGTTCCGAGTGCATAACCGTACACAAAGAAAGCATGGAGTATATCGGAATTGAAACCAGAGCAGTTTGATGCCCTGCATAATTATCTACTGAGGGATGATGTATTTTGCGTGCTGCCCACAGGTTACGGCAAGTCCCTGATATTCAGCCTTATCTTTGATTGGTCCGGATTTGAACAAAGCGCGCTTTGACTCGTTCGCGTTCATTGGCTAGATCGTTCAATGAGTCATTGAGTGCGGGCTTTAAATTTGATTGGCGGGCGGCAGAGGCAATCGAATGTGGTCAGAGGTAACTTGACACGATGAAGATAGGCTATAGTGAAGAGGTTAGTGTCAAGTTATCTCTGAAGCTCAGGGTGTCTGATAATGAAAGTCTATTAAACTGTGATTCACTTAACGGGGTACATAACCTTGAACATTAAGCGAGTTTATCCCGGGATTTTAACAAGAACAACCTACCATTTAGGTATTTTCAAATTTTACACCAATGAACTTCATCTTGTAACGTCATAGCTAGGTATTCCTGTCACCCCGGTTCATATCCTTAAACTAGTGGCTGCCTTCGCTTCACATGCTGAATATAACCTGATGGACGATAATTATTGAGTAAGCACAACAGAAATGGAATGGCAGACTGTTCGTGCTGAAGCACAGGCCTCTCTCTCTCTGGCGTGTTTCGGGTGTGCCTGCTTAATGTGCGGATGTAGACCTTTAGGTGGCGCTTCTCTCAAGACAGTATACATTCGCTACAAGGGTTCAGATGTAGGAATGAATATAAAGCACAGTACCCAGAACGATTGTTTGTCGGGGTGCCCGCGGGCACTTTTTCCAAATACCATTCAAAAGTGAATGTTTGATTAAGAAAACATGTTTGAAGATGTTTCTGACAATCAAGCTTGTTTCATTTCTACCAGCGGGAAAGCCGTTCACCCAGCTCAGATCGGAGAATGGCTCAGCGAAAAGAACGACTCAGTCTGCCAGCTGTGAGAACGAAAACACCCAAACCCAATTGATGTCACAGGCATGCTCTTAAAAGTATTTGGTGCACAGATTGAACTATGATTATTTTAGGGTCCTACATGAAGAAGTTTGTATTAAAGTTTCACTCTCCTGGAACCATGAATAATGAAAAAATATAGCCTATTCATTGTCTATCCCCAAAAAGGAACATAGGCCTACGTTACTGTCACAAATGCTAAACGTCCAGCCGTGAAATGTTTTACTCACTTTGAAAATTCAGTCATCACTTGTTTTGTTCTTTGATTTATCTCCTACAAGTATAACGTTGTAAAAATTATAATAATTCTGTATAAAGCAATTAATTGTTTTTGAGTGACTTTAGTTTGCTTGTCACTGAATATTTTAAAAAAGGGGGAAATAAACCCCACCGACGGTAAAATAAGCATTAAATAAATTTTCCCATCGTGATCCAAATATTATATCAGAAATGTCAAACTATCATGAATCACAATATATTTTTCGATCAGCAACAGAAAACACTGTTTTCTATTGCACAAGTACTTGAACAAAATGAAACTTTTTGACAATTTTTCTGGGGAACATACATTACCTAGTATAAGCCATGACGCAAACCCCCCTTCATTTACAGTTTAAATATTTATAAAAACATCCTTACGTCATGTATGACTTAATTACCATGACGGAATCACTACAAAATGTATCGGAACGTATAAAAATTAAAATTAAATGACCCGAAACATACGTTACCATACGTTTCCGGAACATACGTTACCATTTACGGCTTTTGCATAATGTAAAGACATGGTAAAAATTAAGTTTGAATTTAAATTAAGACGGTCGTGGGTTTTTGTTCTATACACGTATATGTTTTAAAAATTGAATACAACTTTGAATTCATTCAATTTTATTTTTGGACACTTCAGCATGTGAAATGCACCTCTATATATATATACTATATAAACCGTTAAGATATTGTTCTTTTATTTAATCATGAAAGATTATAACATGAGTGATACATGGAATTCTTTATTGATAAACACCTTCACATATACAGGGTTACCACTAAATATGGAATATTATTTTTTGGCGAGTAAATTTTCTACAAAATATTTAATTTCTCTCTAACTACTTTAAATCCAAAGCTGAGATGTCACTCCATGTGTAGCCAGGTGTGTAACCTAATTACCACACAACTCTCGAAACAATTGATGCATGCAGTTGCATGTTCTGTGGTCAGAAATGTGAGGGGTGGTCTTTTCGGCAATTTCTGCCCTTGTATAAAAACGCATGGGTGTGGTCAATCTTTGGAGTGTGTTTAGAGAAGCAACAAAGGGATCGCTCTGAAACTTGACAGGTACATTAGTGAAGATATGGTTCGACAGCTAAGCAACGCAGCTTACTATGGGATTCTTGCTCTCAGAGAAAATGTCCAGAAACGGACAGCCATTGCCAGGTAATTCAACATTTATCAGGAACCGTTTGTGAAGTCCTCCAAAGAATTGCTGCAACAGGGGCACCTACTCCAATACATCGACCAGGGTGCCCGCGTATCACATCAAGAAGACAGGATCGCCTTCTCCTTAGAGGACGCCGTGCTGGTCGTACAAAGACAACCATTGTCCTCAGAAAAGAGAGGCAGAATGTCATTCAAACGCCCGTTTCAAGGTCCCTCTTGAACAAGATATTACTGCAAGCCGGTTATTTTGCACAAAGGCCAGTAGGGAAACCACTGTTAACAGCAGGTCATATACAGCGACGTCTGCAATGGGCTGGGGACCACGTGCGTTTGCAGCCAAAACACTGGAATCACGTCGTTTTCAGTGATTAGGCCAGATATGGATTTTTTAGGGTTGATCGTCGAAACCGTGTCCACCGACGTGTACGAGGGGCATAAAACGATGATTGTGTACTGCCTTGGGTGAAAGCCAAGACAGGTAACGTCTCTGTTTGGGGAGCATTTCATGTCAGTGCCCAGAACCAGTTGGTTTTTCTAGGAGGCAACCTCATCCAGGATTACTACAGAAACATTCTACAGCAAACAATGGTTCGATTGGTAAGAGTCATCTTCAGGAACAACTTTGTGTACCAAGACGACTGCGCAACCCCACATCGAGGCCGCAGAATCACTGTTTTTCTTCAAATCCAATGGGTTCAGCAACTGCCCTGGCCTGCAAACTCTCCAGATATGAACCCAACTGAAAATCTGTGGGCGGAAGTAACTCACAGAATAAATAGCTATGGTGTCGGCCGGTAAATAGTGATGAACTGCGTCAGGCAAATATCACTGCGTGGAATGATATCCCCAGCCAAACTCTAAAAAACGTTTCACAGGGTATGCCATGTAGGTTGAGGGCGCTGCAAGCGACTGCTGGAGATCATACCCGCAATTAATGACTTTTCATGATTTACTGTAGTGAGTTCTTTGACTGTGTAACATATCACTGTCTGGAGGCTATCAGTTACTTTTATATCTTATCTTAAAGTTTATACTGACATCAAACTGTTGATATGGTTTTCTGGGGGTGTTCCTTTCTTTTGAATGGCATCTTATGTCAGATTTAATATTATTGACCAAAATATCTCACAACAGAAGACTGGATGTTATTATCACTCAGTGACATACTTTTTTAATGACTCAAGCCCAAAAAATTTTAATCAGCACTCAAAAATAACAATGATAAAAAATATTCCATATTAAGTAGCAACCCTGTAAGGTACAATCACCAGATCATGGACTTAACATTTAACTACATCAAATGAATAAATAGATAAATGGATAGATAGCTGCACAATTATGTAGCATGCATATGCATAAAGCATGTCATAATCACGTAAGGTTTGATGCACTCGCCGAGTCACTTGCTCACAGTGAGTGGATAGCACCCAAACAGCGGGGGTTATTAGAAGAATAATAAAAGTAAAATGATACACAATAGTTATGATGATGATTAAAAGGAAGTGATGACTACTAAACCTAAGATCAAATTTGAATATTACCACGAGCTATGAGCTGGGCTCTTCTTTCCATGCATTTTTGGATAAGTATAAGACTGGGTTCCCACAGATTTAGATCGATCCGTCTGGATCGACCTAACTCCCTGGGGGTTCACGCTAAATTGCTGTCAGCTTCCGGGAGCCGAGCGCGCACAAAAGTTAATAACCCCCTTACAGGTTTTAGTAGGCAGCAATTTAGTGAGACTCCCCAGGGGGATAGATCGATCTAAATATCTGTGGGAATGGTCTCTAAGAGTTAACTATTGTCCATTTCCCCAGATCCCATTAGGGTTTTGAAGAGCTCATCGGTATCTTTAAAGTTTATGTTAACGAAGCTTTGGATGTTAGTCACAAAGGGGCGTTGGAGGTTATCATGAGCTGGACATTTTAAGAAGAAGTGACATATTCATATTCATATTCTATCTCCCCGGACTTACAGATGGGGCATGTTGGATACATCAAAGTTAAATCAATATTTATTTCTCAAACTGGCGTCGGGTTAGTAGACTTTCAGCAGGACGAGTAGGAATAAAACGCTTCACAACAAGTAAAATTAAAATATTTTTAATGACGGGCCGTGGCAGCGTGTTGAAAATGAAACTTACCGTCAGTATAAATGTTCCAGGTGGGTTAATTTAAAATCAAAGAAACATATATAACAAATATGTATTATAAGGCGTTTTGACTCACAACTATTCAATTGCAAATGTGTACTTATTGGAGATTTGGTAACAGAGCTGCCATTCCTCAAAATCAGAATTACAGACTTATTTTTTGTACATGTATATGGAGTATGGCCTCTTTGTGTTCTGCCACAAGTCTCTAAAGCAATGTGCGCGCTAATCTTCGAATTACCTCTTGTGGGATTCGGTTCCACTTTTGAAGTGCATGCCTGCTCCGGTAGGTGCCTGTTTTTTAGGATTCTATTGGACCAAATGTTTAATTGGACTCAGGTCTGGAAAATATGCTGGTCATCGTTGAACATCCAAAGCCTGAGCTGCATGGCAACGGGCATTGTCCTGTACGTTAGACGATGGGAGCATCTATCGTCTATGGCAGGAACGCTTCAAAACCTGATCATTTTAGTGCTGAGTCGTTAAAGATTCTCTAGCTCATTGTAAGTGATTTTGACGTTGGATGGGAACCAGATCAATTTTTCTGTAGGATCCATATGCATCTTGCTGTAGGACTACTATTTCGACTGTTGTGCCGTTTAGGGAACGCCCATTTTACCCCACCACTTCCAATAACCGAGTGCAGTCTGGAGCATGCCAATGACAGGCAAACTTTCCTCCCTCGTCATAGGCCGCATTCATATCGAGTTGAGCCATGGCTCTAAAAAGCCACGGCCTAAATATGGCGGAAGTACATGAAAGGAAAACCGCCTAATCTTTTAATAGTCTCCCCTCCTCTCACACGCCTCCCCATGCGTCGTCCCCGCGGTGGTACAGTCATTAAATCTCGGCTCCATTGGGACAACACATGGGGAGGCGTGTGAGAGGCGGAGAGACTATTAAAAGATTAGGCGGTTTTCCTTTCATGTACGTCCGCCATATTTAGGTCGTGGCTTTGTAGAGCCATGGCTCAACTCGATGTGAATGCGGCCATACGTAGCTTGATGAAACAAACGAGGCGATAAGCCTAAGGGTAGCGCTTTTATGGGTTGTGAACAGAATTTTCATGCCACACCCATAACACGCAACCAAAATAAGAAGTGAACATTTTACCATATTTCATATTCCTACCAATTGTACCATTCAAACGCTGATGTGTGTAAGAATTTAAAAACACTACCAAAAGACAATATATTTTAGAAAAAAAATTTCGTTGACATTCATTTACATTATACTAAATAAACAGTAAAATAATAATAATAAATAATGTGTAATATTATTTATTTTAGACAGGTCACATACTGCAATATTGAATTTAGCATTGATATTAGTGGAATTATTGCTTACTATATCAACCCCTCATACAACAACAGCTTGGTTGATTACTCACATGTAGACTTTGTTAAGTTTACAATTTTGTTGTGCTTATGGGGAGTGTATTGTCAAGATCCTCTTGTTTCTGGCACACAGGTATGTATCTTTCACCTTGCTTATGTGCGAGCACATACAGTATAAGAAACAGGCAAACCTTACCAATTGCACCACCGAGCATTATATACACAAAATACATTCCGTTAATAGGAAAGAAGTAGCCAAAAATTGGCGGGAAACCTAACTTTCCTACACAAGATCCCACGTAAAACATAATCGTAGCTTTTCCAGTCACATGAATATATCTTTCTGCCCATGATATTCCGGCGGCAAACAAAGAACCCATCCCTAACCCATATAATGCTGTACACAACCACATCACAATCTCATGTTTGCCAATCAGAAATGTCAACAGTAACATAGCAACGACAATCAGTGCAAGGTCTGTTGCAATCATAATTGTTGAACTCACAAATTTTGACAACAAGATAGAAAAACCTCTTGACGTAGACATCAAGCCCCAGAAAACCGTGGTCAGGTGTGCTGCCTTAGGTTTGGGCCAGTTCAAAATTCTGAATCCAAAGGTTGTCACAAGAGCAGAGAAACTTAATTCAAGGCCAACATACAAAAGATAGAAGAACGCCATAAGGACCAAAAACACGCCCTTAAAGATTATGGGATCGTTTCGAACCGCTTCACTTCCTTTTCTTTTTTTGGCATCTTGTCTTTTCCAGGAGAAACAACTTTGTTCTTGAATACAGGTTACCATAAAAAGCCCACCAGAACACAATAGCAGTGTTGCAGTGACAATATAAGCATATGCAATATCTGTTTCTGTCCACATTTCTCTCGTATTCAAAATGAGTGTTTCGTTTCTGTTATCATCATGAATCGAAAGAGCTGTATCGTTTGGTAGCTCCATTGCCACACTGGCCATATTGTTTCTCGAGAGGGATTCGTCCTCACCATGTCCCACTGAAGTGTCATTAGGTAAAATCCACGTGGATGTTTCATTATCGCCTATACTCATTCTTTTCGATAAAAAGGGTTCGGCTATTACTGGTGCCAAAAGAGCCCCAATACCGAACGTAAAGTGCAAAGCTTGCATGTAAGGTCCATTTTCTTTCCCCCAAATGTTGACACAGAGGGCACTTCCACCTAAAGCAGAACAATGTGAGATAGTATTTTGCTACCTTTGTCAAGTCTATTGCAGCATTAATTTTATTATTGACAGATGCACTTGTTAGTGCTATATATATATATATTTGTACAACGTATGGAAGCGAGTCTTGTCACTATTATTGTCATTATTTTGCAGATTGTTATGCGTACTGTAGTAATATGTTACATATTTCAATATATTTTCAGTTGCATTCAATTGTTATGTTATATAAGAAAGCAGTCTATACCTGTATCTAAACAACCAGTTGTTACCCCCTGCAATGCCAAACATACAGCCAACCAAGAAAGATGTTTTGTGAATGGAATTAGAACCGTAACAACACACGTCAGGATCATGATCACACTCAAAAATAGGTGATGGTTCATGTGGTCGTAGAGGAATCCGCCAAGTATGGAGCCAACCATTGATCCAGCTGATCGGCCGCTTATGGCATATGTGATTGATTCCACTGAAGTTTGGACCTGTTCTCTCAAATCAATCAAAGTAGGGCCGGGGATAGCTATACAAGTGCCCTAGAGAAAAGAAATCAGTCAGTTAACTGTTTTTGTACTTCTCTTTAAATACCACTTTGGCTATATATTGGACAGTTTTTGTTCTTCACAATTTGCTTAGTTCTTAAGATGTACCCATCAAACAGTCATGGTAAGTTCAACTGGTCTCATTACTTACCAGTGCCAGAAATGAAATACAAAGGGAAACTGTCGTATAGCGTCTGCCCTTACTGCATCGACAGGAATCCTTTCCTACTGCAGCACTTATACACCTCGGCTCTGTAGTGCTCATGTTGGCGAAGAGAATTTGAGCTACTGTCGTCTATGCCGTTACAAATGCTCTATTACATGCATTCTAATCTAATCTGGGTCGACTTTGTATGCTTTAAGGTAATGTATCTACTCTTTCTACAAACAAATACTCGTCACTTCCCGAATGGCACTTTTCGCAAATGCATTGGTATGTTCGTTTGTTTGTGGTCAGATTTGTACCCGGGATAAAGGCCATAATTTACAGATTTTTCCTTAAAATATTCCAGTAGATTGGTTATTTGTCTAGAATGATGCTGATTGATTTTCATTCGGATCATGTTTATCACCTAGATGTAAAAATTAGAAGATTAAAAATTTAGAAAATGGAGAATGCCCATTGACTTTTTTTCAAATTCTGTATTTTTTCCAAGTGATATACTAGTGATACTGGAGGCAATGGCTTCCGATAATTGACTTGGGGGGAGGGAGGCAGAAAAGAATGAAAAGTCTTTATTAACAGATAAAGAAATATACAGTACTTGTATTGTTTTAGCGTTAAATTACGTTTACAAATGTTACTGAGAACATATGTACTGAAAATTCCTTTAATACACATCTATCTCTTCATATAGGTGGTAACGCTCTGGTGAAATACTGTATTTCACGTGAAAAAATAATGTTGCATGTAAAAAAAATCGCGAAAATACTAGATGTTCTTGTTCTTCATATAGACACGAAGATAAATACACATTTGCCTTACCGAACTTGCGTTTACAAATAAGACTTGAAAGCAAACGAGTTCAATACTGACAGTGCTGTCATATAGGTTTCCCGCCAATTATGAATATTTCAGCGTTTTAGCATTTGGCACCTAGGGAGAAAGCTCTTCTTCAGTGCAGTGCAGTAAAACAATTGCATGAATGAGATTTGTAAAATATTATTTCATTGACAGAGAGCAATATGAGTGTCCAGAAGGGAATTTTCCTGGGGTAAATTGTCCTTATTGTCCGCTCGACAACTGCTGATCCAAAACTAAACCAAATGTGTGGTAAGGGTAACTTTTCAATTATTGCAGATGCATTGTAAATGTGGTAAGATTGCTCCGGTAAACCAACTGTGTAAACGGCATAGCGAAAACAATATTCTTGGAACTAATGCTATCATATCAGTTCACAGAACTGAACCAAGCAGGACAAACGAGCGTGTACAAAAAATGAAAGGGATAACAACTGTTGGTATGAGATGCATATTTCACAATAAAGGGAAGTTTGGCGTAGTCAAACGACATTTTATGGCGACAACAATTTCCATAGCTTATTGATGCACAATCCGCACATGCTCATTTGCCTCTTTACAACCCCACAAACGAAATTTGTGCGAAATTGTTTGTAAATAAAAACTTTTGCTGACTCATTGCATCATGATTTTAAGGATGATGAGTCGTGTCGAATATTTGATATATAATTTTATCCCTTAGGCCATAACATTTATAACAGGCAACAATTTGTTACATTGTTAGTATAGTGGGGTTATACATGTATAATAAATGCGGACTTGTTTGGCCAGATATCGAACAACCAATATTCTTTTTTCCCTTCTTTCTTGTTGTGAATGGAATTATGAAAAGTTTGTGGTGCACTAGGAAGGAGGAGGAGACATAAATACATTATAAACAACTCACAGTAATATAATAAATTCCATTTTACAACCAAAATAGCGGTTATCGCATTATTTTGAAATCTGTGCTTGCCATTAGACTACGTGGGCCTTTACAGATGGCTATACCTCCATAATAATATCTAAAGGTATATCTTAAGATATTATTACAAAAAAACCAAACTTTTTAGAGAAAAAAAAACTTGGACTAACTTTGAATTTCGGATTGGATTCATTAACCACTGGATAATATGGGAAAATTGTCTTTTACCCCAGATAAATCCTTTTTATTTTTGTTTATTTATTTAATTTTTTATTACCAAACCGAACAGTTGTTATCCCTTTAAGCTGGCTCAGTTCCAGTATGACGACTGATATGACTGGCCTAGAGTGTGGACAGAGCCAAAACCTACTTTCCTTATCAGAAAGTTAAATGGGCTTGCATAGACAGGCGTTTCGCCTGGATACATGTAACAGAGGGACACTTAGGTGACTGCATGTGACGCTAAGTTTGCACTTAAGATGAATGTCTCTCAGAAGATGTTTACAAAAAGTACCGAATCGTCAAAAGGTGGTTGCTGTAGATTTAGTAGTGACAGGCGCTTCACGACTTTCTCCCTGTGTGCTGCATTTTTCGCTCTGGTGAGTTAACTGGACCATGTACTTGAGCAGCTGTGTGCTGTGCTTATTATATCGAAGTAAAAACCTGGTTAATATTTCAAGGGGGTGGGGTGGGGGTGGGTGAGTAATAAACAGCTATCAATACACTGTAGCTGGTCCAGGACGGGGATAGCTGACATGTGCTCCCTTCCCTTACTTTCAGAATCTCGTTTCTATTTTAATTCAAATGTTAGACTAGTCATTCTGGTAGAACTAATCTGGTACCGCTGGCAGATCAGAGAAATTTTTAAGGAAAGGGTGCAAAACACAGTTGGCGATGCCATTTTCGTATTGTATATGTAGAGGGTACAGGTAATGTAAATTGCAAAAGGACTACCTCGGGTATTTACGTGTATTGGTCCGGATATGTTTTAAAATTTCAGGGAGGTTTTATAGCCATACCAGGCCCCACTTTGATCGACTTGAGAGAGCAAGTCCATGCATCGGTTGAATCTATCACGTACATTATCAGCGGTCGGTCAGGTGGTTTAATTCTCGGTTCCATATTTGGTGGCCTTCTTTTCGACCACATGAATCATCATTTGTTCCTCAGTGTCCTCATGATTTTTACAGCAGTTGCGACGATTCTTGTTCCCTTCACATCAAATCTTGCTGGGTTGGCAGTATGTCTGGCGGTGCAAGGTGTTGCAATGGGTTCTTTAGATACAGGTACATATGTACTTGACTGATATTTTAAGTGCATCTGTGTTCAATTTCGCGATTGAATTTAGATAATTTGTATAATTTGATATAAATGGTTAATTTAGCTTTTCTTTCTAGTAATATATTAACAAGATTCTAAAGAAATAAGTCTTCACGGCATTAATTCATATCTATTAATCTTGGACGATATTTACAACGAATAACTTGATTCCTTTATCATTCTAGGTGGAAATGCCCTTTGTCTAGGTCTCTGGGGTCAGGAAAGCGGTCCACATATGCAATCGCTGCATTTCGCGTTCGGTGTGGGTGCACTCATAGCACCCATTGTTGCCCAGCCTCTTTTGTCAAAGAGATTATTTATTAATGAAACGGTAATTTCACTCTTATCAAATAACGTTTCTTCATTTGTGCTTGGTGGGAATTCGACTTTCTCTCCTCTAGAAATCAACGGCGTGTCAGAGAAAACCCTGCTTGTAGGAAATTTAACAAACCGAACTATGAACACGAGAGAAATGTGGACAGAAACTCAAATTATGTATGCCTACATTTCCATTGCCATGGTTGCTTACTTATGTGCTGGACTATTCATGGTAACGTGCATTCATGAACGAACATGCTTCTCTTGGAAAAGACAAGTTAAGAAAACAGAAGATGGGCCTGTGACTCGAGAAGATTCCCTGTGCTTTAAGGGTATATTTTTGATGATTTTAGCATTATTTTATTTTCTTTACGTTGGTCTTGAAGTCTCCTTTGGTGCTCTTGTTACAACTTTTGCATTTGAGATTCTTCACTGGTCCAAACCCAAAGCGGCACATTTGTCTACAGTTTTCTGGGGCTCATTTGCTGCAACTAGAGGTATATCTATAGGAGTGTCAAAGTTTATGGGTCCAACTATTATGATCATCACAGATCTTGCCCTAATTGTGGTATCCATGCTATTGATGGCAATTCTGATCAACACACATGAGATTGTGATGTGGCTGTGTACAGCATTATACGGTATAGGGATGGCCTCATTGTTTCCTGCCGGAATATCCTGGGCTGAACGATATATACATGTGACTGGCAAAAGTGCATCCATGTTTAACATGGGCTCTGCTTTAGGAGAGTTGACTTTCCCACCACTCTTTGGTCATTTTTTTCATGTAGATGGAATGTATTTTGTGTACATATCTCTTGGTGGTGCAGTTGGTAATGCTGTTTTGTTCATTATACTTTATATACTTGCACGGAGACAAGGAGAAAGGTACATTTCTGTGCCCCAGAAAGGAGAAAATGGCGAGACATCAAATCAAGAGCAAACAACAGAACTTTAATAAATGTTAAAATTTGGTATCGCCATTAACACAAAAAAATTCGTACACCGACTGCCGTATATTACAAAGTAAAGGATATCCTAAAACCCTTTCGGTTGACTGATGCATTAATACTGCCGTGCATTCACCATGGTAGCTACCTAAATTGACAGCCAGGACGTAACACGTTCGATTGAGACCCATTATAGTGGTACCCTCTACCAGGACGATTTATTTTTCACAGATATTCACAGATATGTCTCTAGATAAATAGACAATCACTTGGCTCTGTGTCACCCTGTAATGACACCTTTTAAAGTGCACATGGAAGAAAGCTCTTCATTTCTTACGTGCCAGATAAAAAAATTTGCTAAAGCAACCCCCCTCCCCTCCGTGGCACCAGTAGCACTATTTCTTAAAGTTGCAGTACTTGTGTTACGACCTGTATGTTGACATATATATATATATATATATATATATATATATATATATATATATATATACAGCTGTGCAAACATCCAACCACTACAACCATCTATGCGTGCCGTGCTCTAGGGACGACTGAACTGTCATTTAGTGTCATTTAGTGGAATTAAGGAGGTGGAATCCCAGCAGAATGCAGAGAAAAACACAAAGAGATAAGATCCACCACAATACACATCCTCATATATTTTAAAATAGTGATTTGTAAATTAAAAGATTTCAAATTTGGCACATCTTTACAATTTCAAACTGTTTAAGAAAATACTGTTGTCCCACCTTTAGTCCTATTTGCTTTTGTTTATAAATGGTAACATGACAGCTGTAAACCGTTCTGAATAGTCTTTTTTTATTCCATATTCCAAATTGAACATGACTTTTAAGGTCAGGAAAAGCCAAAATACGGTGAAGATACCGATATATTTTATACCATTTATGCAAATTGAGTGCATGCACCCCGTCAATTATATTTCCCGCACTGATTTCCGTAAAAGTAAAAAAAAAAAAATGGTTTTAAAATTCAAAGACGTCACAGAATATCATCAAAATTATACACGTGCCTATCTACGGTGTACTGAAATTTCTGTTTGCGGCGCGGCATGCCTCCAGCAAGGTCTGTTTTGCGGGGTATTGTTCCATTCTTCCTGAAGAGCTTGACGGGGTTGTAAGGATTTGTTAGGAGGTTGAATCTTTTCTGCAGCGCGCACTCCGAACCATATTTCCAATAAAGTCGGTCTCAGACCACCATGTTACTAATGTGCGATTTGATGATTTTACATGCAGCATTCATGTACAAACTAGTGTTCGCCGTGAACTGGGCAAAATGGTCACTGGGAATACCCTCTACGAGGGTCACAGATTACTTTTTATCTTCACTTAATATTCAAAAATATGCCACAGGTGTAGTACATGTATGTGCACCTTTCTTTTGTGACCAGAGATTTCTGATTTTCTGTATGGAATTAATATTATCACTCAGAAGTCCTGTAGTATAGGGTAGGCACTTACATGAAAAGTAATAGTGACTGGCTGTTTGCCGGATAGATAGGCATATTCACGAGATGGTATCATATCCCGGTAGAATCTGGCGAACCTGTTGCTCTGATGCCGAGTGGCTCTTGGCGTAGGCAGTCTGCTTCAGAAAACATTGTCCCTTTCCTTCAGAAAACATTACATTCGTCCCTTTCCTAAGTGGACCTTACCCTAAACTGTTCGATTTCACCATGCATTTTGTTGCTCTTGGTCATACCTGGGTCCTTGGCCTGGCTTGTGTTTAATAAATTCTACAATAGCTGATCGACTGAGGTAATTCATTACATCTTGTCCACATCCTCCGCTACACTCCTTTAAGCACCCTCTTCTTGGACCCTCGCCATGATTTCTTTGTTTTATTTGACAAATTTCACGCCATTTGGTTACAAGATGTTGCTGCTATTGTTGATGCAACTGTATCTCTGGCTCCTAAATCAATTCTCTGCGTCTCAAGTGCCTGATGCTTCAAATATCAGTATGATGCTCCCAAATCACTCTCATATGTGGAATTTTTCCACTCTACGATATTTTGGATATTTCATTTCCTCAAATATTACTTTGTTATGTATTTCTTTGTCATTTTTTAATCTATATGATAATTTGAGTAGAATGTAGGGAATAAAATACAACGTACATTGAACATGGCTAAATCTGGTGGGGTCATTTACCACCCTAGCACTGTTTTGTTTCTATTAAAAACATAAACAACACCAAAGCTGCTAACATAGCTCCTGAAAATGTGAAAAATTCATAAAATGTCATGGAAAGATAATGTACTATGAAAAAATACGCACCAGATACGTACCTCGGGTAGTCCCCACAAACAAAGATTATTCTAACTGCAGACCAGGTTACAGCAATGACGCGATGTTTTCAGTGGAAAAATTGTGAAATTTACTGATACGGTACAATTTAAATCGTAAATCTAATATAAAATTAGCAACAAAACTATATAGTTCTCTTTTGTTAAGAAAAAGTACAACGGATGCTTCACATTTAAATTTTTTTTTTTAATGATTTTAAAATAAAGTCTCTGAAAGGATCGAGTTATTACCGTAAAAGTCATATGCTTCTTTTCTATACAGTGTTATCATTGATGAAAATCTAGTTAAAAAACAACTACGTAAGATTTCCACGACCAAAAAATCACCAAACAATGAACATACTTCGCATGCATCATAATGTATGTGCAAGTAAAATAAACTTGAAAATATGGGCAATATTCTGAAAGGATGCTGAAATAACGTGCGGTAGTTGAGACTTGATTGGGTTCTGAACCATCCGAAGATGAATATCTTGGTCGCTGATTATACACATTATACAGCCCATTTCATTCCTTGTACGCACAATGTCTATTTTACTTACCCTCTAGAAAAAGATATATATGTGATAATACATGGCAACTAAACAGGGGGAAGGGGGCTTATTTAAACATTCAATGTATTTTCATATAGGCCCTGTTACCCACGTGAAATAACTAACGTTTTGCGTCTGACATCAAACTTTACAGGGAACTTTTCAGACTCATGCACCACATAATAAGAAATTGAAAGAAGTATTTTACAGGAATGACAAAAACTCTCAAAGTTCCTTACATTGTCGTGCTTTTTACTCCATGCAGTATGTCATAAATGCAGGTCTCCATGAAGAAATAATCATAAGAATTATTATTTATTTATTTATTTATTTATTTATTTATTTATTTCCGTTGTGGCAATGTAATTAGTCGTTTAAACAGACGTAAGTGCTCGAGACAAACATAAAGAAAAATATGAACCAGACAACCTATGTGAAATATATGAAATCTAGGACCGGAGTAATGGGTAAATGAGTCAGCAGGCCATTCAAGCAAAATATCATCTACTTGGCCTTACACATCTTAATCGTTCAATTTAGTATCTGTTTTACAATGCAGCGTATAGGTTGGGGGCATTATAATTAAAACAGTTATCCGTACAAGTTATTTGGCTAACATCCCTGAAATGAATTCACTTTGCTATCCGAAACGAAAGGTTCAGATCCCGTGGTCATCCCATTATGTGCAAATTTGTAGCAATTACCTGTGCCAGTCTGTTTGCAAGCATGTGAAAATACCGTTTCAAAGAAAGTTTAATACCATATCGAATGGTTTTTGCTGTAAAAAATGATCTCAAATGCTTTTTTTCAAAAATATTAACGTTATTATTGTTATTAATGTTTTTCTTTTTGCTGATACTAACATATCCTGGGTTGTCCATAATAGTTAATTTTTCGAAATAGGAAAGTTCCATATATTTTACAATGGCTTTGGCGATAAAGTATAAAGCAGTGAAGCCCATTGTATTAATCAGTTTTTATTTAAAACAACATAACTTTTATTATCATTGATTATTTGGTATTGTTTTCATTAAGTTGGCCCAAACGGTTATGCTAAGAATGAAAGGGCCCCATACGGAATTTCCCATACGGCAAGTAAAAAACTTATTCTAGAAAACAACTTTCCAAACATATTCACAAATACAAACTTCTTTGTTTACTATCACTCCGTCGAATTCCAAACTGAAAAAAATACCCTCGATGTTTTTCTTCATAAATCTTTTAAAGGCAAGTGTACGTGTTCATTTTCTTTTCTTTCTTTTTATTACTAGAAGATAAGAAGATGCAAGCGACAAATAACCGTTTACGACCATTTTTAATGAAGACATCTCTTCGTTGATTATATAAATATTTCATGCCTGTCGCACCAGATATTTTACAAATTACTTAAACTCTCTAAGCAAAATCAGTCAGGCAGATCATTTTAACGACAGGCATGCTTCGTAGTTGAAATAACACAACAAAAGAGTTTATTTTAAGCAATCTTTAATCAAACAGCCTTTTTCATCTTTTTATACACCTTCACGTTTTATAACATTTTTACAAAGCATTTTTGTATAAAATAAATCGACTTTCTGATCCATATCTTACAAACGAAATTTTCCGATAAATGAACTTATACAAGTGAACGTCTCTGTGCTACAAGAAAGGTAAGATGGCTGCAATTCGGGACACTAAATACAGTGAAGGCGAGACCGATAGCAAAATGGGTCACTACCACTCACCATCGTATTCCCATGTTTTTCCTAGCCTAAAGTAATAACCCATAAGTCTCGGCAATGTACCAAATTAGAGCCCTATTTTAAATGGTATTTAATAGCATAATTCCACAACAGTGACAACCCATTGCATTCACGCCGTAAAGAAGTAACAAAGACATTGTCATGGTTTCAGCAAATAGACTCAGTTGTGAAAGCAACATTGTCAGATCCACGCTTGCTCACAAACACTGGTACTGCATTCTTCAAATATTGTGCTATAGACATTATGAATGAGTCGAGGCTTCTATCACTGCCTGTAAAAGTTGCATAGAATCTAGAATCAAAAACTAGAGCATTTTGGGTTTGTAAAATGTCTGTCCCGTTCAAAAAGCCTCCATTCCCATATTATGTTTTACATGCGAAGTATAAATCAGCTGGGTGGTACCACAGTGAAGATCGGCAATATTTACAGCTTTTTGTAAAAAATGTATAAGAACCATCAAGCCCGGTCATTCACGCTCGTGCCTCATGACCTCTCATTGTAAATTATGACGTTATTAGCAAAATCGACTATGACAACATACTTTTATGAACAGAAATTTAAGGATGTTTTTGTTCCTGAATTTGGCAAAATTCGGCACAAGCGCCAAAGATTAAAAATAAAAGTTTTTCTGTCACTTTGGCAAATTCAAATTCTAGATTTATGATAACACCTACAAATGATGCTGTAATGAAGCAGTAGTCTGTGAAAATTGAATGATCGATGAAGAGTTGTAATTACAATCTGAGACTGATTAATCATAATACTATAATGAAGACATTCCTAACAAATGCTGTCACCCAGGTTTAAGTCGAGTCCTATTCCTCTCAATCAGCAACTCATGGGGCTGATTTTAAACAAGAAACATGGAACCAACTCAACAACATTAAAAAAGTTTGGGTACAAGCATAACTTAGACACATTCTATAACCTAATAAACTCAAGATATGTGTGTCCATCACACAACCAAAATATCAAAAGTGAAAATATCTGCAAAACATTGCAGACGAGTTGGGATATTAAAAGGAAGCAAAATATCTACTATAACCTACATACCACATTAATTGGTAATTTTACACAAAAAACAAAATCTTGTTGATTCTAACAGATACTCTGCAGCAAATATTAAAATAGCTTAGAATTACCATGGTTAATTATTACTTTAACTTGGAGTGATCTGACAAAGATTAAGGGGGCAAACCTGTGATCATGTATAAAAAAAAATGGAAACAAATGTTATAATTTGCACTGAAACCAATTCATAATTACTTGATCAACAGTGGTGCATAATTATGAGTGCACTTTTTAAAACCATTTCTATTTCACATATGTTAATAAGACATTACTAATGCACAATTTTCTGGTTAAATCATTGAGCAAGTCATCTCAGGTTTTGTTTTCTTTTTTTTAATACGTACTTCACTCATCTTGACTCGTGGCATTTATGTTAAATCAGCCACTCGTTCTTTCAAATTGCTCTCCTTTTTTCATTCACTACTCTGTACACATCTACATACCTCCTGCCCAACCCCCTTGCTAACTACACGATCTGCAAAACATTGGCCATTCCTACAAACAATATTCAAACTCCTTTGCTGTAATCTAAGGGGAGGAGTTTCATTTACAATGATGTATTTTCATTAAATACAAGAATTTAGAGTGAAAATTCACTTTTTGAACAATATGTACAAAGAGCAAAGTATACACAACGCAATACCATATCTACTCAAGGATAATTCTCCATGCCCACCCTCCCGTCCCACAAAATCATGAACTCTTCAAACACTTCCCCTCCCCTCCCCCCAATGTGCTCTTACAAGATCCTCCCTCCCCTGTCCATAACCCTGGTAAATATATATATATATATAAATAATTATGCTAGCACTAATGCCTGCAAAAGTGCAGAAGTTATGGCAACTGTGTCATGGATGCTTGTGGTGGAAAGTAAAGTTACAGAAGGAAGATACTGCCCAGTCATCCAACTGTTCCGCTTCATTTAGAACATGATCCACACTTGACTACACAGCATATGTACATCGATCAATAACCATGCTAAAAAGTTCTGCGCTGAATGCTAGTCAAGTTGAGTGATTAACTGCAGTGCAATGATATCACATTTCCATAATTTTTATGTCAAAAAATCTGGCTTCTTATCTCTTTTTCAATTGACCATGAAAGTCCAGATTGGAAAATGGTCAGTGCAGGAAGGAATGACCACACCTTTAAATAAAAGATTCATTCACTCAACATTTAAGTCTTTCTTAAACTTGGGTGTTCTTTGGCAGCGATTACAGGGATTTGTTCTCAGCTAAATCTCTGGTTGCCACTTCCATATTTCATCTCTGCCTCACTGCATATGTTATTAAAGTACCATGGCCCTGTGTGTCTGTGCTTTTACAGGTAACCTAGGTATTTTTCTTTTTAACCACAGTTTGTTGTAAGTTCTCCACACTCAACAATGATGGGACTAAAACATACTGAAAAATTGGTTTGACACTTGAACAAAGGGGGTCCATTCCACTGTTGACTCACAGCCTTGGCTGTGAAACTAGTGCTATCTTGAGTTTAAATAATGTCTGTGAAAGCAGGCTGATATTAGCAAAGAGATGCATAATAGCCACACTGAATGTTCTGTACTGTATTTGCTACTGTTGATGGAAGTGTGGGAGTCTTTCGTACTCTTGAAATGGGTTGTTCCTGTAATGAAATTACAATATTCTTAATTCATTTGCAGCAATGATAATGGAGTTCACTTTAGCAATACATGTGTTATCAACTTATGCTAGGAACTGAAGTATAAAGCCGAGCCAAGCAAAAATATTTAAATATTCATATTACATCTTTTTATGATATCTGTTGGTCAATATTCTTTCTATTTAAATCAAATCAAGAAAGTTTTGTATTGATAACTATGACACAAGTCTGGGGGCCTCACAGGATGCGGCTCAATGATAATTATCCCTGTATTACCTCTAGACTGTTATCAGACCACTCATCAACTGATTAATTAACGCAAAATTTATTATGAAAAAACTATGCATGACACCATCTACATCAAAACCTAGGGTGAAAACTATCAAAATTGGAAAATTCACTTAACTTTTACAATTTAATTTATTATTTAAAATAAAAAACTTCATTGTGCTTGCAAAATGCAAGTTGTAACTTACCTTGAGAACTTGTAGTGGTGAATTTGTGTTTTGTGGTCCCCAAAGTTGTTGTAGTTGTGGTGGGTGTGGTTGACGATGTTGTCGTTGGCGTTGTTGTTGTACTAACACTCTGGGTGGAAGTTGTGATTGCTGCAAAAAGAAAATTCTCATAAGATTGATCAAGTTGCTTAAACTTGAAATTTGAAAATGTTTCAGATGTTAATGTCTTACAGAAAAATTGTACACCTTTACTTTTTTCATATGCGAAATAATCACTATATTACAAACCATTTTTAACATACAAAATTAAATGCTTCAAAAATATGCCATTTCTCTAAATGGGATAGAGAGAGCATTGTGAAACTTTTTATTTCATAAATCAATCTTCCAAATCTTATAACAGACTTGACTATAAGTAATTGAAATTTTTGGGGTCCAGGAAAAAAATATCTTCAAGAAAATGCATAAACCCAAATGATACAGGGAAGTCACTCATGCACTGGCCTTAACTAACTAATACAGTTTCATGCACAATGACTTCAATGTCTCAGTATCATTAATGGCAAAAATTCCACTAAAATAACAATAATGGGATGCTAAAAGATAACTGCTCTGTAACCTCCTCCAAAAGGAAACAGTTTAAAACTTAAAGGATAAAAAATTGCATAACAATAAGATAACTTTCTGATTTCATGGTTACAAATCTCCAATGGCCCAAAAATTAAAAATAAGATAAAATAATGTACATAATATAAATGATTCAAAAAGTCCATTGAATAGCAAAACAAAGAAAAATGTCAACATTCCATGGGCTTAAGTAATAAACCTGGATTCATTCTAAAAAAAATAGCCAGATAAAAACATAAAATACATAACAAAACAGCTTTTCCTATTAGCTTTTTTTTCCCTATACTCTAACAACTTTGAGTTTCTAATATAATGTGGTAAGTAAAATAAGTGCTTGTTGGACTATCTGCTGCCCTACGTATGGGAGTTAGTGCTGGGTTGCATCATGCAGAAAGGAGGGTTGTGTATGCTGACTGCAAGATAGTGTGATATTAGTTTAAGGAACCATTCATGGAAAAGGATTTGAGATGGGAGGAACCAATGAAAATTTACAATTTGCCTGTCATGTCTGTGCGTGGCAAGTTCAAAAAAGCTTATAAATTTATTTTGCAGACATTTTTTCATTCCATTTACAGATTACAAACATTTCTTACATTAAACATAAAATACAAAATTTGAATCTGATAGAGATACAGAGATAACTATTTAACAAACCAATAGGAAGATTTAGAATAGAACCAATTCCACGAATAGCCCCCTTCAGCTTTTGGAAAGGAAAAAGAGAAAAAACAAGCACAACAAGCATTTTGACCCAAAGATTACAATACAAATTCTAAAAATGGACACAAAGAATTTTGTAAAACCCAAGTTGTATTTCTCTTTTATCATATATTTTTGTGTGACAAAAATTTTTCAGTAATTTTTCTACTTTTGGTGAATACATTTTTTCAAGGCCAAAAACCCAAAAAGTAAATGCAGAAAATAATGTGTAAAAATTTTGGGTTTTACATTGTTGGTAGCAGGATGATTTCTATAAATACTTACGACATTTGCGATACTGTTGTGTGTTGGTACAGTGGGGAGACCCTGTAGAAGGTTAGTGAAGGGAGAATGACACATTTGAAAATTATCTGATAATATAAAAAGCTCTGAAAATTTCATCTAGATGAAAACCAGTAGAAAACAGAAGCTCTGTAAATGTCACCTAGTTAAAAACCCAAAGAAAAACCCAAATTAGTTATACAAGGCCTTGACTACTTAAAACCACACTCTGCCCAGAAAATTGCTCCAAAAACATGGTTTTATGAGATGCCTCATTTCTCTTTTAAAAGCTTGCATATAAAATATTTCAAAACATTATTTTCTGAAGTGATTTGCCACAGATCAATGGTATATTGTATTTCTTTTTTTTTTTTTTTTTTTTTTCGAGGGGAAGGGGCTTTCTGAAATTTTCTACAAATTTGCAATCATGGCAAATTGCCTTTTGTGGTAAATTTATCAAGTGTTAGATGCATCTCATTTTTAACCATCCCACAGTGAAGTAAAGCAGTTAGCCGAGCCATAAGTGTATCACTCAGAGTTGAACTTAGTGATTTGTGTGTAGAGGAAGCTGCATATGCCAGTGACCTATATAGTATACGAGCTGTGAAAAGCAATTTAAAGAAAAACTATGCTAAGCCTAAATATCTTTTTGAAGAACAATCATTTTCACCATTTTATAAATTGTTCTAACCCACTAGATTTCAAAAAATATTCTCATTTATTCTATCAAAAAGTGAGCTTCATCACATTTTATTCAAAACTAGTTATGCCAGTCATACATGTCTTTTTTAGGAGGTTATTTTTCCTGTCATTGCAAAATCTCACTATCTTTATCATTATCATTATTGATATTAGAAGAAAATATTATTGTCAAACTTCGTGAAGTAAAGTTTTTGTCTGTCACTTTACTTAACCAATTTCCTTGCATCAATTCTTTTGTCACAAGAATATAAAATATATACCAAAAACAGCTTTAAAAAGCATTCAGATATCCATTTCAACATAACAGTCTCCTACAGCTTTGCAGACTAAAATAACCCTGCAATTACTTTCAAACTTTTAATGTATGGTACAATTTTGGTTAAATATCTTCATTTTATGCATTTTGTCAAATAAATTGTCGATGCCTATTCAGAAATTTAGTTGTAACGCCCCTAAATATTCTTGTCTTATAAAGACATCTGACCTCAGAGCAACTTTCGTGCCTTCCACCATAATTGAAAGGTCTGTGGTTTTATTGTTCTTGCAATGAGAAAAATAGCTCTCTTTACATTACCCTTAATAGTACCATGAACTCTTGGTTCTAAATCATTGTAATTTCAGTTAATTTAACCCCATAGGATCCAGTTAATGCTGACCCATAAAGCTCTGCTGTGCCCAATTAATTCTGTGAGCTAGCCTTGAAAAGCCGGGTCACCTCAGTAAATTGGTCATAATTTGTTTGTTTGCCTTTATTACCCATACAAAGTATACATTTTTAAAAAGCCAATATTTCAGGCTAAATGAAAATAGAATTACATTTAAATTTAACATGCAGTATCAAAAGTTATAGCCGGTTAAAAACTACATTTTAATTTGGTAATGGGTAAAATAAAACAAAGTTGATTTATCTTATGCACATCAATTTTTTATTTCTACATACATTTGCCTGAAAATTCACAGGGATGATGTCAATTATAGTAACTTTCAATCCTGGAAATTTCAGCAATTTATCTCTATCAATTTTCAAGTTATGATCGTTTTGCTATCAGGTATACCAGCTTTTCAGCTCACCTGAACATCGTGGCCAGAGCTGAATAGAAGTCAAATTTTTACACCATCTATGACAAAAACATCTTTAAAACTAATATCATGAATAAAGGAATATCATCCCCACTGGCTATATCACTGTCACTCGAAAACACCTTATCAGTGTCGTAGTTTTCAATCATTTCAATAACAGTATTCATTCGCAGGCCTCTTCCGTAGTGAGAAGTCGCCATTTTGATTTTACTTTCACCAGCTAGGTCTAGAAAATCGCCGATTTCTCGCTCATATATATTTCTATCGTCCTTTATATCATAAATAAATGAATATCAACGCCACTGTCTATGTTACTGTCACATGAAAACTTCTCTTCAAAGTCCGGATTTTCAATCATTTCAATAACAGTATCCCTTCGCAGGTCCCTACCGTAGCGAGGAGCCGCCATCTTGATTTTACTTTCTCCAACTAAGTCTTGAAAATCGCCGTTTTCTCGCTCATATATATTTCTATCGCCTTTAAAAATGGTGGCAATGAGAGACAAGAAACATACCCGGATGTTAAACTATATATCATTTCATGACTCACGATACAAAAGAGTACAGAAGACGATCTTTCCAAGATACGCACATATGCGGTTCTGGGCGTTTGGGGTAAGCGATAATTGAACCGCACATATGCGGTGACGGGCTCTATGGGGTTAAAAGGGATATCCTTGTGTTCTATCTCACTAAATGCTAAAGCTAAATGTAAGAAAAAAAATTTTGTTCAGTACTGCAGTTGAAAGAAAAGAGCATTTTCAAATATTCATAACTAAGAAAGGGGGAAATATATTTTTCAATTTGAATGAAAAAATGCCAATATCTTAAATAACAAGACATCTGATGTGATCATACATCTGTACTTATCTATGGTACTTACTTGTAGATGAATCACAGCAAACTTTTAACATGATTTTCATGTTTTTCTCCCGACAAGCCCCTTGCCTGCGGTTATTAATGCCGGTCAAATTCCCGGTAGATGTGGCTAAAACAAAATGTACAAAAACATTTAATCATACAAAAATAAAGATCATTTTAAAAATGCTGTAAAGAAGAAGATTATTTAAGGTGATTAGTAAGGCAGGGTGCTTGCTGGCCAAACCATGATATGCAGGGTGTTATCTTCAGCAATGGAAAATCCACACTTTTGTCAACAGAAATCTTACTTTTTATTTTCTATTTGACTACACTTACAAGGTGCCAAATTTAACAACAAGGTGCAATGTCAGGACATAAAAGTACTCCAATGAATTGATGTAGATTAAAATTGAACAAGTATGTGGTTTCCATTTGCTGTTCTAAGGTGCTTGGTATATTGGAAGTGCTATAAGAAGTGGGTGTGCCGTGAATAGAAAGAAAGGAAAAGCTTTAAAAAAATACAAACAAAAAAAAACATAAAACAAAATGATACAATATTGAAGAGAAATATAAAGGAAGATAAATAACTTGGTGTGAAACATAACCTTCTATTTAAGGAGTGACTAGAAACTAAAGTTTGCTATCAAGCATTTACTTGTCATTCAGTGAAAGATGTATACCCTACTGTGCTAGAGAAAAAGAAAGCACAGATAAAAAATGTAACTAATCCTCAGAAAGCAACATATGTATTCTGAATTTAAATAACAAAAATAAGGTGATTTACAGTGAATAAAATATAAACACTCATGACCATTGATTATTAATTACACCACAAGGACATATTAGCTTCTAGTTAATATATTTTAGTTTTGTTAGATAATGAATGACAAAACAAAACAAAATGGTTACATGAATAAAAGAGAAGCAATACTTAGAGTAAAACCAATTCCTGAGAAACAAACAGCAAAACAAGCATATCATGCACTAGTTGGCCCAACCCCAATTGTTTCAGTACACATCATGCAGCACATGCACAAGTACGGCACTTTTCATGCAGGTCAAGGTCATGGTAGGCCAAGGTCAAGGTCGGTAAATCAAACTTACTGATATAATAATAAGTCATTCCCTCGTTAAACTCTAAGGAGCCAGGGATGCCAGTATGCGGTAGTATTAACAGTGTGAAAAGATCTGTCCTAGCAGGCCTGCTGCAGTTGATAATTTCTATACGGCGGGGTTCATTTTCAAATAATTTACACTCATCATATTCTTTTTTGGAAACCTGTAAACAAAAACATGTCACAATTTATATTTCATCTAGAAAATTTCAACTTACTCAGGTAATAATATGTTTCCCCTGGGACAAACTGATATTCTGATTGAGGCAAAGGGGAAAAGGCTGTCATTATGATTGAATAAAAAGATTCAGATCCATAGGGCTGACTGCAATTGATGATCCAGGCATTTCTGTTGGCATTTAAGCTACAGCCATCATATTCCTCCCTGGAAACCTGTAATATACAGCAGCAATATAATGAGGGAAAACAATCAAGTATCCATAATCACCCAACTCCCTTTTATCTGTGCTCAATTAAATTTTTATAATTTTTGTCTGGTCAGAGAAGTATAACTGGAATGGAAATGAAAGTCCTAAAGGCTTATCATCTGATGTATATTAAGGAGCAGGCCAAAGGCTATGTGTGACAGGCCAAAGTGAGGGGGGGGGGGGGGGTCACCTGTGGAAATCCACAGAATAGCCTATTAACTTGCGAGAAAACATGAGAAAAAAACCTTTGGTTATCAGCTCTCTATTAATAAGGAGCAATGATAATGCTGGAAATCGTCCCATCCACTACGTTTCATTTCCATTCAAGTTTTACTCTATGGTCTGGCAGAGAGTAGAGCTAATATTTATCTCAAATCAAAAGTTCAATACTGCCTGTGATTAGTCAAGATTTTCTGGTTCATTCATATCTGTGATGATTCAAATTACTCGACATGAAAAATCTTCTGAAATTTTAGAACCTTCTAAATATATGACAAATATCATCTTTCTTTTATATCTCCCCATTACCATCCCACCCAACTTTTCTTATTAACTGATTTCTTCAATTACTCATTTTATTTCAGTTTTTATTTCAATCAATCATCTATTCACATGGTATAAGAACGGAACACATTTATATCCAGGTGCTCAATGAATTGGCTGGGTTTGGCTATGCTGAAATGAAGAAAATTATTAGACACTACCTTTGAATGGTTTATTTACTAAAGGTGTTTCTTACATAGTGTATTTCTCATTAAACACCTATTGAAAACTTTTCCTCATGCTTGGTGCATTTCCTGCAAGGCTATTTCTTGCCTCTGTTCCTTCCCATGCTGATAAGATCAGCCTGCCTCTGCTTAGAGCAGGCAGAGCTATGAGTGCCATGACACAACCCCATCAGTGCATTGTGTTCCTTTCTTTCAATTGGAAACCACAATAAGGAAACCATTCACCAGGTGGGGCCGAATTATATAATAAAAGAAACCAACTTGCTCATAGTAATCCAACAGCACTGTTTTCATATTATCACCCACTGATTGCTACTTAATATATTATTAATTCTTGCTCTGTGATTTGCAATTGATTGCCATCCCACTGAGAGTAACTGTACATAATTCATTAACACTGTACTTAAATTACAATGCCACTGAGTTTAAGCAGACATACATCAATCATGTTCTCTTCTGAAATGAAGTTATTTAGAAGTAAGTGTTCATCTTTTTATCCACTAAATTGCAAATCTGTTACTTTTGCATTTCTAGAGTTTTACAATAATTTGATGGATTTATTCAACAGACCTGTAAAATAACACACATCCATCACTTTCTTCAAAATAACTGCAATTTCATTTGAACTCAGAAAGGCTAAAATCTTTTATAGGATATGATACAAAAAGCAACTGCATTATGGGCACTTTGCATGATTATTAGATATATTTCATTTATAAAATATGGAATCTACTTTCACTTGAATTCTTTTAAACCAGTTGTCTCAAACCTAAATCATGACTGATTTAGAAAAAATAAAGAGTTTTAAAAATTCTTTAAAAGTAGGGACAACATACATCAAAAGTAAAAGCTATAAAAAGTTGACTTACTTGATAAATCACATAATATGCATCATTTGGATCTGTAATGGTGGAAGTGTATTTAGGGCAATGAAAGTCCACTACATCATTGATCCTTACTTCTATCACATGATCATTGTTACTAGTCTGGAATCTGCAAAGAGAAAAATGATCCAGATATAATTTCATCAAAAGCAGTGACGTTTTACATAACTCTTTTAATTGACCCAGCCAACTATATTTGTACTTGTATGAACATCCTTATTCAAAAGCTTAATATGATAGTTTATAAAAGTACATAATAGTACATGCACAGTCACGAAAGTTTATATTGAAGAGAACAATGAACAAAGGGAACAATTCAATAAACAACATATATGCATTATAATGTTCACTTGTTAGCAGCACACTGCATTTATAATATCATATGATAAAGAGAAAAAAAACAACAAATATCAGTTTTTCAGATTTCTATCACTAATTCATTTAAATACTGATTAGCATAATTTTTGAGTGAAGCCAAATTCTGTCAATAGGTGTCAGCACTAACAGTTCAGCCTTTATGTCAGTTTTATTGGCTTTTATTTTACCATAATGTAGAATCCATAACCCAATATTTAGACTTAATTAAGCAATTGTGGTTACAAAAATTACAGGAAATGCAATTGTAATGCCATTGTCTTGAACACTACTTATTGCCATCCTAAATAACACCGAAAAGGAAGCAGTAAAGGAAACCCCTTGGATTCTTTATAAGAGGGAGTAGAAAACTTTTTCTGGTGAGAGAATATCACATTCAACCATTAAACCTTTCATCAATATCACTAAGATATTATCAAAACTGATCATTGCATAAGAGAAAAATGTCTCACAACTTTTCTGGGTACAAGCGCCTACCTAGCATAACAGTCAGGCTATCAGTTCAATCTTTTCCTTCCGGCTATTTTGCTAAAGACACCCATTTATTCTTCAGTTAAAGAATAAGGCCTATACTTATGTGCATTATAAGTGCCTGATATGCTGCATGCTATCTAGCTATTCATAATTCGCCTCTTCAATGACCAGTTTAATAGTTTAATGTTAACACATTTTGGCCTATAGCTATGGAAACTGTCCAAAGACAACCATTCGGCTGCCCAGTGTCCATGTCTAACTGGACACTTTTAGTGGTGGGCTGAAGAAATATAAGAGCAGGAGACAGAATGTCCATTCTACAAAACTAAAGGCCAACTTGTTTATCTAAATATATTCAAACTGTAGACATCTGGATTTAGGACAATATCTCCCAGTTTGAGCTTTCAAATTTGGCGAGGGCTCGTGTATCTAAATTGGCCACAGGCAAAAGTTACTGTTATGTGAAATGCATTCAAGCTGCAACAAAAACCCATACAGGTGATGCAGCTTCAAATTTCAAATCATTACAGAGACCAAGTATTATTCTATTTTCTTGGTCATGTACCCTATGACCTCTCAAACAAACCGGTTGAATGGATCCAGCTTTGAATTCAACATGGAGGACAAACAATCTGTATTTGTGGTCAGTAATTTGCCCAAACAGGATAGAAACAATGTTTCTGTAAACCATGTTCCACAAAGGATTTGTATTGACCCTGGACAACCACCTTTCTGACACCTTCCACCATCTTTTGCAAAAAAAAAACCCAGAGAAAGTTTAACCAATAGTCTCACAAGGGAGCAGAATGTTCTGCCGAAAATTGGATAACATACCTAGTTGCCTTTCACTATCTAACCACAAGAAATGGGCCCAATGTTGCAGGATTTTTTAGCACTCCATGCAAAAACAAGCAGTCAAAGCTGAAGTTAATACTATTTGACTGTTTGATCCCCAGCCCCTGATCTCATACATGTAACCCTGCTGACCTGTCTAAAGAGTCTTACAACTAGCTGCTGCGTGTGGGGGACAATGGATCTAGGGATGACCTTCTCAAAACTTCGCCCTTTACACTTCTCTGCATAGCCAACCCATTTGAAAAAGTTAAAACTGCTCATTTAAATAAGCAAATATTTCTTCTTGAATTAATTGTAAAAATTAATCAAATCTGGCATATATTTCTTTCTTGTATGCAAAATTGGTGGGAGCTATATGAACATTTTGTTCCAATTGTTGTCATACGCTTTCAAAGTAATAAGACATTCTTCATATACAGCAGCATGTAAAATACACTGAATCGTTTTATGTTAAAATTTCAGTGAAAATGAAAGAATATAAGTTTTGCACTGGTAAAATATCTGAGGTGGAAACATTACTGTGCTGGCCTTTGTAATTTCCTTGTTATCTACCAAATCTAATAAACCTATTATAATAGTCTTGGGAAGATGAGTCAAATGTTCTAAGTGACCAACTTGAAGAATATCATTCCTCCTTCCCCTTCTCAAATCCCAATTTCAATGTATTTTTGTATCTTTCAATATTTAAATCATCTAAAAGTTGACCATGTTATATATAAGCAGCCTCATTCCAACCAAACTCACTCCAGTATTGACGCCTTCTACATTAAAGACACTACATACCAAACCATATGCATATGTGATGGGAATAATAAACCTTCTGTTTTTAATCAATTAATATTCAGATCACTTTACCACCTAAAATATCCTAAGTGGTTAACCATAAAACTCCTTGAAGCAAATCTGTACCTTATCCCTTTGGCCAGAATTGATAAGTGAAATTTATGGGGCTTGAAAATACCATGGCACTGGCTATTATCAACTTAGATAACACAATTACCAGTACCATGATGACTGTAATCATATTCTGTCCACAAAGATGCATCTGAGAGGTTGCAATTACAAGACAGCAGGGTCTAATGATCACTGATTACAGAACCTAAAGTCATTTATTTTAATGAGGTCTGTAACATATGGCCGACCTCTCAGCCTGGAATTTATTTACTCCTTATGTTTTTGAGAGTGACAGAAAATTCTATCTGTTAATAACCATGTTGTTTATGACTGATATGTGTCTGAATATAACATATGACAGCTTTCAATTCCATTTAGTTAACAACAATGGAATTTGATGTATATACAATTCATTTAGAAACTATCCAGAAATATAAAGTTCCAAACACAGCAGTCTGTAAATGTGTTCAAGACAGAATTATTGTTCCACAACACTAAGCCTTTCTCCCAAGGTGCCAAACTCCCTCAGCTTTGATAGGTTCAGGCCCAGAGAGCTGCTATGCTCAAGGAAGCTTGGTGACAACACAGCAAGGTGTGAGGCAGCAAAGCAGCAAGATCCTGTTCTCTTCAATTTAACCCACAAAGTGGTAAAAGCCAACAAAATTATAACCTCAGCTTCACAGCACATTTTACACTGCTCAGCAAGTATTTTTTCTTCCTTGAAAGCAGCCAAAAAAGTAGTGATGACAGAAAAGGAGCTGGCTGATATATAAGCTGTATTGGTCTATGTAAAAATCTATGCTGTACTTTTGGGTCCTGGCATGTTTCTATGGTTCACTGATTTGCAGACATTTCCATCAGTCTGCCCCAATTTAAGTGGATGTCTTGCTTTTAAAATAATATTTTTACCAGTTGAAAGCATTTGGTTCCTTTTAAGATAACATTTTAAGAGAATTTTACCTGAAAAAATTAACTGCTGAGCTTGCAGCCAACAAGTTTTCTATTATCAAGTTCTCTCAGGTTCATTCTAAAAGAGACAGCACCTACTTTGGAAAATGGAGACAATACCAACTTTATATTCGACCACATAAGACATGTTAACATATCTAAGCCCAGATAATCTTATCTGTGAAGTGATGTTAGGGCATGGGAGTCACCAATGCACTTGCTGATGTCTCCAAATCAGTCAACCTGCTGTCTGTCACAGCAAATTGACAACATCATTTAAAACAACCCACCAGTCTGTAAGATCTTTTGACCTCTAGACATAAAACATGACAACATTGTACATCACTATGCACAATAAAGTATAGTCCTACCAGATATAGAGGGGTACAGGTAGAACTAAATAGCAGTGTAAGAAGTGATAATTAAAATGATCTGAAGACATGCCACGTATATGCAATTGGCCAGACATGGCCTCTAGATTTTTCAAGAAATAGCAAGCAAACTCTTTGATAACAAAAGAACCAGTGTCTATGTATGTATTAATGTAGATGGGGAAAAAAAAACATGACTGGGATGACCTAGTATCTAACACACATTTCAGTTCACATAAAGCCATCATCCCGTAGCCACACCTATGACAATAGACAGGTGAGGGAATTGGATAGAGAGAAATTTGATGAGAGAGTATTGTTCCAGTGTCATTATGGAGCTCCCAATGCTGTACTGGTATTGAGTACAGTAAGCAGCGGTGATTAGCACTGTTGTATGTGCACCACAGTGTGTGTCAAGAGGAGAAACTTGTCCACATGCCTCTTCAGTCTATATAAAAGAAAGTGAGACAACTAGTTTTCATCTCTCTGGAATGCCAGCCCTTGTTCCACTGAAGTGATGATGGAAGGGGAGGAGGAGGGGGCAAGTTTAGTCATTCTGACATTAAGTTACAGACCTGAATAAATCATTGAACTGCTTTGTATTCATCAATACACCATAATACATCTACAAAGGGGCTAAACACTATAAACTTATGCGTCAGATTTTATTTGAGACCTAAAATTCCAGTCTCATTTCCTCTTTTCTTAATCACTACCATTTGTTATCTGTTTGATCTCCTTGCTCCCTGTACAGTGACACTATGAACTTAGGAGGTTCTATCAAAATGTCCAGATCTTCCTTAAGACAGAGGTCCTTGTGATATCCCTGCCATTTGGTATGCATGAGAAGCAAAGGCACACTATTTTGCCTGTGACCTGCTATTACCAATGTCCACTCATTGGACATTAAATAGACTGACCACTCAGTCCAGGTTTGGAAAATCTATTTAGATGGAGACCCTGTGAACTAATGAATGATATTCGTTGTCACTGATTACTCTCTAAATCACCTTCGGAGACTCACTTGACAATAAAATCTTTATCAACATTTAATGTGTTTTTTCTTTGATGTTATTGGGAATGTACATGGTGAAATGTGCCTGTCAGGAAAAATAAATTTGTCTGCCACAGTGCTCATTACTCAGTGTGGAATTTCCCATTCTGGTCCTGGAGCCCTCCCTTTTTCTTAATGTAAGCGTCATGGAAGCAGCTAGATGGGGAGAAACTCTTTTTAAAACTACTCACTTCAAAAATAAATTAAAAACTTTCAATATGAACACATTTCAGAAATGTTATTCAATGTTCAAAAAAGAATTGGAAAAAATGAACTGAAAATTTGTTTCTTATAATCCAAAATTGTATTTTCTTTGTCAGTAAAAAAGCATCATTAAGAACCAACCATCCCATAGAGCCACAACTATTTCTGGAATAAATAAATCTATCAACACTAGATAAATTAATGATGTGTTTATAGAGCTTGAAAAATCTATATGGGTGTATGCATTTCTTAGTGAGTGTTCTTTTTCTTTGATATCCAAAATTTGGCAAAAGCAACCTTTCAGTGATGAAATGAAATGCCCCATTAAAAACTTCACTGCTTTATTTATCAAGTTCTGTTAAGGTATTGAACTGAAATACTTTATGTATATTTTCAAAGAATAAATAGCTTTTTAACTTTGAAAAAAATTACATTAAAAAAGCAGTATCATATTCATTCCCTTATTTTCAAGCACAAATTCTTTTAATACTAGTGCTTTTAACAGTATTATTATTTATCATAAAAAGTCACAGTTATCTGAAGTGAAAGCACTGTAGTAGGTCACTATTTATTGTATAATTCCTGCCATAGTATCAAAAATGACAGCAGATTTTGTTCAATATGTTGTGTAATCTCCCAGCATACTCCACCAATGACTCCCAGCGAAAGATGATTATTTTGATATAAATAGTAATCTGGGGTACTGAAAATAAGAGCCCCTACACAAAGAAACTGGCAGATGTTGAATTATCTGGAGTCATCAGTGAATTTTTTTCAACGTATTTACACTTTCTTCTAGATATTAAAACATAAATGTATTCATTTTGTTTTTTATATTTTAATCTATATATCTATGTTAAATATTATACACTTTGCACAAAAAATGTCCAAGAAAAAACTTTTTTGTTTAAGTGTTGCCTCTGGAGAATCTCTAAGTTGCTATGCTTCTCCGGTTTTCTGAAAGCAGGAATGCCACAGCTACCATCTTTATAAAAGAAGCATCTAAAAACTTCCAAGTGTTATGACAGAAGAATGCATCAGAACAAATGCTAGCCAGAAGCAAGACGTCTTCATTACAGAAAAAGAAATGTAAGCAACCACACCATACACTCTTAACTTCAAACCAGGAACCTAAACCAGTGCTCAGTGCGTGCGTGTGTGTGTGTGTGTGTGTGTGTGTGTGTGTGTGTGTGTGTGTGTGTGTGTGTGTGGATTCGGGAGACTAAAACCAGAATACATAGCTTAGAGACTTAAAATCTTGGCATTTTTAGCAAATGCTGTAAGTGCTTTCCCATTTGCTGGCCATTTTTCATCTGTCTCAAAAAATGATAAACCAGTGAAGAAATATAATGCAGGGCTTCTCAATTCCCTTGTAATCAGTGACTGAAGGTGAAGTTAAAGAAATAAATCACCAGGGAATATGGAAAATACACACAATTAATGTGGTACATTATAGGAATCGGGCAAGAACAGTTGCTAAAATAACATTGGTTTTTAGATGTCATTATTTTCAAAGCCAATTACGATTTTTTTCTCCCTTTCAAAGCTATTAATGTCTGCCAATTTTTTCTTTTCTTACTCAGCAATCAGATTTTGCAGGTTCAGGTTTTCAATGAAAGGCTGCTCACTGATGACTGTGCACTCGCCCAATCAATTATTTTCCGACAACAAAACAGAAAGGAAAGATGGCAGCATTGCACATGGACAATTAGTTAGACCACAGTACACACAATAGTTGTAATAGATTTGATGATGAGCAAATGATCTATCAAGACAACCACTTACCACAACACACAAGAAACAAGGACTGATAACACCCACTGCTCATTCAAAACTTTTCAATTAATTTTCCATTACTCATAAAAAGTTCTCTTGCAATTAGAAGAATCATCCAACCATGATGGCACAGTTTGTGGGATTGATGTAAAGATGACGTAGTGTTAATAATTTTTAAAGTGGATAGTTTCACCTGGAATATATAATCCCTGACAATTTGATAATTATGTATAAATCTTTTAAACTCAAATTGAAAACATTTTGTGATAATGGATGTATTTTCAAATAAAAACCAAACTATCTTTTTGTCTCTTTTAAACTCAAATTGAAAACATTTTGTGATAAAGGATGTACTTTCAAATAAAAAAAACAAATCTTTTTGTCTGGCCACTAGTTTCACAAAATAAATTGTCTCCTCCGTGGTGAACCAGATGGAAAATGTTCCTGTAACAGTTTCAGACTTTCAACTTTCCTGACAGATCACTGATAACCAAGCCACCTTCTTCTACTTTACAATAAATCCATTACATCAAATTATAGCAAAGTAATGGTGAAGTTATTTTAAGATTCAAACTAGCAACAACAGAAACACTATATGCCTTGATAAGAAAGTATTGAGTTGCAAAAAGAAAAATAAATATTGAAAAAGAAAGACAAGGCCAAGGAAAATTATATTCTGTGTACAGTTTTCTTTAAAATGAGCAACAAGCTTATACTATTTTTTCTCTTTTTTAGTCAACCCAGCACATACATATGCACTTAGGTCAATAAAATTAATATGCCTTGCTGTTTTAAGACATCACATACATGCTTTTTTCTCAGCTACTTTTTTATCATGCCCCCTCCCCCAAATATTTTTTATATATGTGGACAGCTGAACCTGGGGTCTGACATTTCCATACTGCAAGAGAATTCCTGTCCAGCTACTGAACCTGAAAATTCAGTATTTCTGGTTATAAGAACTATCCCAAAGGTCACCAGGAACCAAGAGGTAGGAGGTTTAAACCTTGGTTCACTGCTAATTAATTAATGCAAGTCTAAACTTAAAGTCAAGCCCATAAATGTCTCTTTTCTAACAAGCAGCACACTATGATGATAAGCATGTAATAACTTAATTGGCTGTATCTTTGAGTGAGTTTTCAGTGTTTTTAGGTTACAGAGCATGACAGAGTTTTGTACTGGGGTATTGTTTATAAATACAGCTTGTGTATGTATTTGTGACCATTGGCATGGTAGCTGTGATCCAAGCGGAAAGTACTTGAGAAGAGAAATACAGTAAGATGAGCTCCAGTTTTCAATCAAACTAGAGGTCAAGTTGGATGGAATGTCTAGACACACAAAGAACAAGCTGAATCTGACAGGTTACATCTGCTGCTTCACACACAGACGACTTTGTGTAATTTCTAATCTCAGTCCCTTGACTAAATAAATTCCACACTCATGTCATTCCTGATACTACACAGAAGGAAAAAAGTCAATCAAAAGCCATTTTAACACTTACAATTCTTGTAATACCAAAGACATGCCAAAGATATGAGACCATTACTGCTTACATATATTCTGACTTAGTAAAAAATTAAAAAGTCATGTCTCCCTTAATTCAAGATCAAAACATCTGTCTAGAAGATGTTTATTTATAATTGTAGCAGAGAAAAAAATTAACAACAGTACTACTTCCACTTTTTTTAAGAGTCAGTAACATGGCTAGAGGCAAGTGTGCTAGACCTGCTCCAATCCTACACCTGACTGCTGAAAGGTGTTGTTATATTCAGTCAAGTATGTCTACTGGGTTTTGTGACTTTCCTCTGATTTTTGCAGCTGTTGGCAGATACTCTATACTGTACACCAGTTGCTGAGATATAATGTTATGAGGAAACAGGCAATGTGCTGAAATCTTGCATGGAGAGAAAACGTGTTGCAAAACTGTGAAGTCAAAGAAAATAAGTATTCTCCAACAGCCCTGCATGACCGTAATTTGTCACTGAAATTTTGGTTAAATTTTTTTGCCAGAGAATGAAAAGACATCTTGTTAACATAATTAATTCCGTCATCAATCACATAGATTGCTAGCTACAGAGACCCACACTGAGATGGAAAAAAACTTTTTTCATGAAACTTGTGCAAAAGACAATCGAATATACACTTATTTGTAACAAAACTGAAGAGAATATCATGCATACAAAATTCAGTGTGAGCCTTAAATGTGAGAAAACATTGCACCCTGTGTCATTTCTTTGTCGCCAACCAACTAGATCTCCCACAGGCAGAGAGCTGCCAAACAAATCTAGTGAGGCAATGCTAATATTACCAATTCCACCACACACCTGGTTAAAATAGGTGTCACCCCACCTTCCAGATCAAGAAAATGGCTACCTGCCCTCTCAGAAATAAGTTAACTCCTGCCAACATGTCGCGCCTGTCACAGACAAGTTTATTAATGAGAATTTAACTTAAACGGGACACACTATCTTTTAAATCCCTGAACAGACTGACAATTCTAAAGTCCTGTCCCAGAGCAAACAAAGACGACAGGGCTTCCAACAATATTCACCTTGTTGTGCACAAACTTAAGTCAAAGAAGTGCATAAGCCAAAAATTGTTCACAAACAATGGGGGGTTCATTGAAAAAGCACCTAAGCTTATAGCTTCAATGGATAAGCATGGGCTGCTTTTCAGTCCAACGGATCCGATCACTTCAGGAGGTTGAAGGTAAAACACAAAGGCCCATGTCCTTAGAGGCCAAGGGTAGAAACTTTAAAAAACACTCCAACTGTATAAGCTATTTACACAAGAAAACAAACATTTTGCTGCTGCAGTTGTATTGTGTCCCCTTGCACAGTTCCAATGGGGTTCTTGGATTGTGTACCCAACGTGAACAGTAACAAAATCTAAGCCTATGAATTTAGCAGCTACTTCCACCTGCCTCTGTGAAAAGGAAATGGATTGACACAAGAGTTGTTGAAATTTCAAACCTGACTTCACGACAGACAGAAGAACTAAGTGTGAGAATTGTTCACCAACAAGCATTAACAAGAGTACAGCTTAGGTTGGATTTGTTGTTATGGATATCTAACAAAACCAAAATTTAAACAAAGACAGGCTTTCAAACAAAACATTTTTGTAGTTAACTTCGACAGCTGTTGAGCAAACATGTGACTTACTTTGTAATGTATTCATGATTGGTTTGCTTAGCAAGGAAAAGTATTTATCAAAGAAAGTGCAATCCTAGATAAACCCTTATTAATGAGAATGAAAGAATTGTAATTTTTTCCTTATTAATGTCTCAACCACTGACACTATGTTCTCTTGGACAGATATTCTGAAATTCCTAATATACATGGAATGCAGTTGCTATTTTGTTGTTAAGAGTATAAAATTTGTACATGTTTAATAACCATTAACACCACAGAGCTTAATATGAAGACAAACAAAAGACTGATGTCTGAAGGGATTACATGTGTCTGCTCAGTGACTTTGTGTTGCCACTACAAAGACTTTCACCGAAACCATCAAATATTGAACTGTAGGGCTGGTCCTTTTTGTTTCACTACAACATCCAAACTTAAAACAAACCATGTGGTGGTCAATGGCCGCCCCTCAATCATTATGTCCTGCTTCAAGGAGGGATTAAAAGTTTAAATGCTTGTCCATAACCGAGCCATAATGGTTTAACACATACCTGGTAATTGATTTCTTTTGATATGACTGGAGGAAAAAGATGAAAGGATGATAAAATGGTTAAAGTATCTTACAAGGGAATTAGGAGACTAGGCAAGGGATTAACTTGTAGTTATGTACAAGTCAATAGTGCTTGGGCGGGGTAGTGCAATTCTGTATTGTAATAAGAGTAAGGGTATTAATTTATTAATGGTAAGCTATGGGTATGATCCTTGAAGTAAAATAAATTTTTTTCAACAAATCTGTATTTAGAATAACGCTTTTCTTTCCTCCTCTTTTCTATATTTAACCCAATCAATTTGGTTTCCAATTATGACTGCAAAGTCCTAATAGCCAACAGGAAGACATTATGCTCTGTTAAAGCAGTATATATATCCACAGGGCAAAACAGAGGCCTGAACCAGTCAATCATCTGATCAGACCCACAACACCTCGAACAATCTAAAAGTTTTGCATACATTGACAAGTGTTAAGTAGACCCAATTCAGAGATCTACCTGCAGAATTCCCAGCAGACTCTCTCACCTGGTTCTGAACCCCTTTTGATCAAAGTTAACCATCATCAGCATCACCAAATCTCTCCCAATTAATCCACGCTGTTTATTTGACCAGTTATTGCTGCCAATCAGGATGCGCTTCAGCTGCAGCCATTAACCAACCTGAACTAAAGACACATGGGGCTAGACAAAACACATGTACTGGCCAGGAACTGACCGGTATGGAGGGTGAAAGAGTAATCGGACCTTTTGGAGTATATTTTCTTTACACATTAGCTCCACCCCTGAGTATAATGTGTACATTCTCAAAACTTAGGTAAAACACAGGCCCATGCTGGCAGTACAGTAACAGCTTGGTGAAAATTGGAAACCTATACTTGCAATAAAGATTTTTGAGCATAATCATTGTAAGAATACTGACAGTAGTTCCAGTTTCATTTTCTACAACAGTATCTTCTAATACAGCCACTGTTTCAACAGAGAAAAGAACTTTGGTTCATTGTGTTGTATCCAGACTTTTAACATGTGTAGAACCTGTCCTGTCAGAGCTGTCAAGCAGAGAAATCTGCTGATGAATTAACCTAGTAGACTTCTGCTATGTCTTATGTTGCTATCACCTTCAGTGTAAAAAACAGCAATGAAAGAACTGAGGCCTTTTTGATGAAATCATGACACGACATGCTCATCTTCCCCGGTGAATAAAAAAACCCTGCAGAGACCCTAATGAGAAAATATCAATCCCAAACCTCAAATTACACTATGTTTAATGAAAGTTGGCCCTCGTTTTCACCTGCCCTGTTCAGATGTGCCAGCACAAGGAGGATAATGCTCACACTCCCTGTAACACTACTCCTGTCATTTTAATAATCTTGTCAAACCATAACATCCACAATCACATGCTTTCAAAAACAAGCCGCAACCTGATCAAGGAATCAAAGCTATGGCGGCACATTCATTTCCCGTTGTGCCCTATACATTGTCACTCAAACAATACGGTCAGGGCTATGCATGGAAAGCCATCTCCTCCAACAAAAGATGGGCAATGGAGCAGTGACAAAAAAGGTGGCTGAATTACTCCAACTTCAGATTTATGACTCAGATCAAGTGATTTAAAAACACTGGCAACAGGTATCAGTGACAGAATCTTTCAAATATCAAAACACAGGTACAACAAACATGGCTGCCCGAACAAAAGGTCCAGCAAATAAGATGAACAGTTTATGATGGTGATAGTAATTGGCACAACTATAGTCTAACATTGAGGCATGATTATGGTTTGACCCCTTTATAGCCCAACAATACTTTGCCATCATTGGGTGGCCATTAAATATTTCAATCTTCTACCAATAGCATCTATTTCAAGTAATACTACTTGCCACTGGTTACAAAAACATTAAAATGTCACATTCCATTGAAATTAAACTAAAACTTCTAGGTTCCCATTTAATAATCAGATGCCATTAACTATACATTCGGGCTTAATTGCCCCAAACTTTTTTCAGTATCTAGTCAGCATTTCCTGTGAGACAATTGAAGAAGCTACATCTGATTTGCAGGAATGCAAAAACAATTTAGCACAGAGCACTGACAGTGATGGTTTTTTAATTGCAATCTGTGTGTCCTCCCCACTGCTAATGAATTCATTAATAGTTGTATGTGGTAGGCTGGATATATTAATGAGCTGACAGGATTCAGGTGCCATGAAACTGGCCAACAGGAAATCAAACTGACCAGGACAGGCCCACCAGAACCACAAAAGACAAAACTGCTTGTAAATTTTGATACTCCTCTTTGACTTGACTTTCATTCTCAGTCATTTATTTTCAAAACAGATTGTATTTGTTTATTTTTGTTCTCACTTTAACCAAAATAAGATAGACTGATATGATCAACCTTGTACAAGAACAAAATGTTACTTCCTCTCTTTTACCCCCTGATCAATGACTGTCTTCCTCATCTATAATTTTCAACTTGACCAATCACCCTTGAACCCCTTTTTGGACTAGATTTAAAGTACATAAAGTACTGCTGTAACTTCCTCATTCAAAGTTTTAGTGTTTTACAATAGTAATTCATAACAGTCACCTGTACCATTTCTTAATGGCCATATTTCACTTCTTTCATCACCTCAGCACTTTATGATGGCAAACTCCAAAGAAGCAAGCCCCTACCACTCCAAGATTTATGTTAATTTTGAGCAAAAGGCAAGCATATATTTTCAGTAATGGGTTCCAAAAAGAGCTGCTTTAAAAACATCTGGTTATATATACCAGGAACACACAAGAAGAATCAACCTGCAAAAACACTGATTTGTCAAAAAAGATGCATTTAGAAAGATATTTCTGCTCCTCCTACCAAACCTTATTTGTGCTATGTCTGTGTTATTATTCACATTCTTCCTTGCTGCTATAGAAATATGTCTAAGGTGATACAAATGAATTCCAGTTGTTTTGAAATGGTAACCCTCTTTCACTGTCAAAACAGATCAAGACACAAGGCCAAAAAGGGAAGACGGGATCTTCACTCCTCTATATTTGTTACAACAAAATACCAATTCTTTAAAAGAAAATAACTGCTGCCAGGAAGAATTCATTAGACATGGCAGACAGGTGAATGCCAGAGTATCAAAGATTTCTGTTTTCATTATGTCACAGAAAATCAATGGTACATATAAAGAGTGATTGGCAAAATATAGTAATTGGGTCCTCTGGTCAGGGCTTGACTTGAATATTTGGTGGAATTAAACAGGAACTGGAGCTGAGGAGGAATAAAAGCCTGCTGAGTCCCCCTACTGAGCCCAACTGGCCTGCTATAGTCTACCTTTTAATTGTGTCTGAACTCTTCCTATCAACCCCAGGCAATTTGTGCAGGCCAGGGAAAGCCAAGCGCAGTGGGAGAAGAAATACGAGTGGCTAAGATCAGTTATACACCTTTATTCATCCTCACAGTTCTTGGACAAAACTATTACTATTATTTCTTTACTGTATATCACACTCAGAAATCTTTTAACAGTGGTACAAGTCTGAATGTGTAGTTCTCACACCAGATGTCACCTGTATACACGAGATAGCACGAACAGGCTCTTCCTTCCTCTTTTTCATTAATAAACCATTAAACTGTGTGCATGAAATAATCCTATATACACAATAGGTATTAGGCACCATGTCCAGGTCACACACCTTGCAAAATGTACCAATGAGTGATAATGGCCGACTGATAGATAATTAGTACAATGGAAGGGTATGCTTGTGATCATATTATTTCTCACAAATTCTTTCCAAGCAGCAATTTGACTGTGTAACACACAATGGTAGGAGGGGAGATTGTTATGCCCCTCAAGGCGTAAGCTCACTCTCACTACTCGGACCTACAGTATTGTAACACAAGGAGGTTATGTACATTTGTGAGATGTGACATCTGCTTTAAACCACCTGGGGACCCCGTGTCCCTTTATGGCACCAATCAACAGGTATATACCAAGTCATCAACAGATACACATTTATAGATGTGCATGATAATATGATTATTATGTAACAAGAAGGCTAGAACCACCAGCTCACTTCACAAGATGAAGTGCTTATATAGTCCAGCTCTCCTGCCAGTTTATTGCAGTAATAAATTCAGTGGTTATAAATTGAGAGACAAATTATTGACACAGTCAGCTATCAGTTATTGGTCTTTCCCGCTCAATCAACAAAATGTACATACTATATTGTATTGTCTCAAAATGACACATGGCAAATAAAGTACATGAGCCCCACACTAAGAGATAAGGCAGAAGTCTTCTCTTTTTATGATCCATGCAATAAAACTGCAGGTTAAAAGTCAAATCCTCAAATGATTTTTAATTTCACACATCAAGCATCCAAATCAATAAAATCAATTGATCAAACCAGGCATAGTCTAAGTGACAACAGCAACTGCATACTAAAGATAACATTATTCAAAAGAAAATATCAGTTTATACTGATATTAATCATTATTTGGGGGCATATGGTCAAAGATTGGAAAAATAATTATTCTGGGGTATAAATGCCAATGTCCAGTTATGGTCACTCAATGTCCAGCCAGTGCTCTTGTACCCAACCTTTCAGACCATCTGTGATATTTTCTTATATTTCTTGTTTCATGGCCATGGTCACCGAAACATTCAGAGCACGGTGGGGCTTATCTTTAGGGTTTACAAACACAAGAACATGGGCCATGCTTACAGATAAGATGAACATTTCCCTACTGTCAAGGAAAAGAACCTATAAATGATGGGCTGTTAACCTATTCTGATTATAACTCCCGACATAATTTGCCCTAACTGTCAGTGAGTGGCAATGAAGTTATGGCATGATTGGCAAATACCTGTCTGGTTATAATGCCCTACACCTCTCTGCATTTACAATTCTGCATGCAATAAAAGTGACTTAATGAAACTGAAACAAATATTCTTAGGGTGGAATATGGGAAATGGCACTGGAGTTATGTTTGTCAACCTCATGAAATTCTCATAAGTTATCCCTCTCAGCAGGAGAGCACTTCACTGTCACTCGCCATGTAACTGCAGTAAAATATATCTTGAACCAGGCTTTATAGTTTTAAGAGTGCCAATGGCACCTATCTTCCCCTTAAGTTAAGCTCTAAGATGTCCCCTAACAGGAAGGATGGATTAAAGGGGTGGGTGAGCATAAGAGCAGGCAAAGATCAAGACTGATAAAAAGGGTACTAATTTAATCCTGACTCATCCAAAAAATTTGTGATGGGTTTTAATGTGTTTTCCTTGACAAGGGCATATGTGTTCCAAAAACTTACAGAAAATTCCAATATATTCTTTCATAGAGAGATTTTGCAAAGATTCTTCTAATCTAATGGAGACATCACTGACATTCATTGGATGAAAGATAGTTAAACTGTACAAAACCGACATGATGATGCTATCATTGAGGTATAATGACTATCTAATGATACATAAAAATGCTCTCTGTCTATTGTTTAACATTATGTATGTATAAGTTTATCATCTGTGTCAAATTGAAATGGGACTTTATTACCCTGTTTCATCCAGTTCCAGATACCAGAACCATTATATGGATTTTTTCAACCAAACCATTAAACTGCACATTATTTTTCTTTCCTACACAGATTGCATGACAGCTTCATACATACTGTAAATTATGCATCACAACAGGTGAAGATTTTTGTGTAGAAGAGGAAGAAGCTGTCTCAAGCCCATCACGAATTTGTCAGATTTGGATCATGGATTTTCCAAGCAGAACACCAGTTTCAGGATGGATGCTCTCTCAAGCAGATATGACAGCACAACATGTTGTGTCAATTCCCCAGTATTTTACTGCTGATAGAGACATAACACAATAAAGAACAACTTCAATGCAAGACTAATATTGGTGATTTTTTTTTTTTTTTTTTTTTTTTTTTTTTTTTTTTTTTGCAGAAATTAATGGAGTTTAAAAAAACTCGGTTCTCAAGTTGTCCAGTCTGCAGAGGGTAGCCTTTTGATGAAAGACAGAATGAAACTAACTAGAAATTTCAAATAATTTACAAGCCCTGTTTAGGATATGTTAAGCCCCCAGTAAAATGGATAAGAGGTATTTTTATCTTGTCTGGGCCCGTCTATCACATTCTTTGAGGTATAACATGATATGGAATATTTTCTACTAGGACAAAATAATTATGCAACTGTCTCACAACAGATCTATGTTATCCTATGGAAATGACATACTGTCTGAAAAGTTTTACAGCAAAAGGAACTGATATCAGATATTTTCTTTTCTCAGGTGCCACAGCTTAAAATGACCATCTCAAAAATCCTATGGAAATGACATACTGTCTGAAAAGTTTTACAGCAAAAGGAACTGATATCAGATATTTTCTTTTCTCAGGTGCCACAGCTTAAAATGACCATCTCAAAAAGGGGAGACAAATGATACTAAAGATGTGTAAACTTAGACCCCCTTTCTTCTCAGCCCTATCAGCTAATCTACAGCCATCAGTACCAGGTTGATAATAGTGCAGACCTTTCACATCTCGTCAAAATATTGGTTTAATAGGGAACCTGTATCTCCCTACTTTCCACCCTAATGCACCAGACTCGAGGTTTCTTTTCATAGGTTTAATAAGAGCTAGACAGGCTGAGGCTGATGTTATCTGACAGGCAAGAGAAGAACCCCAAGTCCTCCCATACAATAGGTTGGGGAGGCATTGTTATGCCTGAGACATGATCACAACTGCTCTGATGATAATTCAGGAGATAAATTACAGAAGAAACCATAATCATTAAAATTTCTCTCCTTTCAGATGTTTAGTTGATCTCAAGTTCTGATCCCCAGGGTGATATCTCATGTCTCACAGCTAAATGACAAGTCACACTTCAGGTGTTATCATACACTATCTTAATGAGGGAGAACATCAGACAGACAGATAGGGGTAAAGTGAATGATTTCTCTTGGAAGAAAAGAAAGGGGTCTCCACACAAACAGTTTTATCACTGCATTTTATTAGGGATATATTAAATTCTGTGTGTTGTGTGTTTAGGCCTGTTGATAAAGATAAGGCACACTACACATCAAGATGGACGGGATCAATCTTTATCTTCCCCCTCAGTTGTATACCTCAAGATATCTTCCACCCTTTTAACACACCACCTGAAGTGCCCACTTATCTTACATCACTTGAACTTTGAAGAATAATGGGTTCTATTGAAACTCTCTTTCCAACTCCAAAAATTGACCTCCGTTAACAATAGAGAGTTTCCGGTGCAGTTGGGATACGACGGCTAGATTGTTACGTATGTGCAAATGTATCTAGTAACGCGCTACTCTTTTCTCGTTCCAGTAAAGTTCCAGAATGCTGGCGCTTCTCGCCCTGCTCATTCCAATATAATTAACAATAGACGGCCCCTTAGCCATCTATTTCCAAGGTGGAGATTCTTTTTTTATGAAAAAGGAGACATATATTACCCAAAAGTGCAATTTTTCCCGACAAATATGGCTGTTAGTAAGATCAACCCCCGACTACGTGCCTGATAAACCAAAACTAGCGACTCCTCTCTCTTAAAAAGTCGAAATTTGCATGAACGTACACTTGAACTATTGTAAAAAAGTATATAAGGCATATAAATTAGCAAACATAACCTTTAATAACTAGTTTCAATAATCTTCCGCACTGGCTAGATAGGAGCGCTTGTATTCCGCAGACTAGATTGGACGACGGTATATGAATGCGGTGAACGTCACAAGTGCGCACAAACCGATGACGTATTAATCTAGCCGGCGTATCTCACCGGCAACGGAAACTCTCTAATGTTTTCCATGCACCCATTCCAAACATGCATAGGATTGTTTTACTGCCAGCATTAAAAAAATTCAATTCACAAACAATCCCAACCAATGAACACGACTTACATGAAAATAAATCTGCTGCGTAAACTCATCACAGTAGATATGGTTATTTACTTAGGAACATGTTAATCGGGCTAGATGGAGTTATTTCACGTTTTGACAAAGTCATCCAAATTATCTTGAACAAATACCTTAATGCAGGAGGCCAAGTGTGTGCCTGTCTGAAGATGCTGTCACAGTCTACAGCTAATTCTCTCTCCACTAAAACAGGCAGATCTTCTTGGGGGAGATGGGGACTAATATTTGTAAGCACAGCCTGGGAGATATATCTAATATTTGTTAAGAAATCTCATAGCTGGACATTCAAAATTTCTTAGTCAAACTTATTAGTTGATCTTAAGTAGCTATTTCCCTCCGACTGCTGTGTTTCACCTACACTTCATAACAGAAAATATTTGTCATTCTAATTTTGATGTGCTACAGAAAGTTTAAAATCTAAGTGCAAAAATATATACCTTTTTAAGACATTTCTTTAAAAAAAAAAAAAAACAAGTATAAGAAACTTAGAGAACATCTCAAGACAGGTTAAAATTACTATGAAAAAATCTTTCCATAAACCAAACATATGTTAAAACTAATTGTCGCCTTGATTGCCACTTGTTTGCGCCTGCCATTTCATGTCGGTACCAACCATCCACAGAAGAAACTGTTTATTTACATGTCTGTTTATTTCAAAAATTTTATTCAAAGTCTTGTTTTCTTTACTCTTGAAGGCAACTAAATAATGTACAATACCGGGGAAACTTTATGAATTTGTGGAATTTTTACTTTCATTTCAAACAACAGCCAGGTAGATCAAACTTGCCTTTGATGTTTTAAAAAGAGCAATTAAAAAGAATTTAGGCAAGAAACCATACTTCTTTCATGCCAATTTGTATGACAAACTTATCAAGAATTTCAATCAGTATTTATAAACAGTCCACATTCAGTATTTCCACCCCTGTTGTTATAACAAAACATACAGAAACTAAGGTAAAGGTGCTTTCTTTCTCTCAACACAACGAAAACACCTGTCCTTGGACATTCAGCATGAAGCAAAATGACACAGTGGAGGGGTCTAATCTGAGCACAGTACTAAGGGAGAACAATTAACCACATGATTAAGCGGTAACCACCTCCTGCCCTCATGTTCTCAAATTTTCTGCATGGGCAGAGGGGTATTCAGCTCCATTGCTAGGCACAACACAAATGCAGCAGTCTATAGACTTTGTATAGGGATTTATACCCATTCACTCTCTGTCGGTTTCAAAGGACGCCGCCCTGTCGTACTGCTATGATCATCGACCCCTATGAATGGACAGGTCGATCAGGCAGAACAGTCTTGTTGAATATTATAAACTGTGTCCAAACGGAAACAACATTCTCATCATGACAGAACTGAGTGACCCTGCACTGCATCATATTTAAGATTTTATCTCATTTTCTTTTGGACCTCCAACAATACCACAGGTTATACACCTCTTTAAGCAGTGCATTGAAAAAATGTAGGATGGTGCAATTATACACTTAGCACCAACTTTCTCACCTGTGGGACATGGTGTGCATTTCTATGTACACCTGGGACTATACAATGCAACTTAATCAACATGGCTGCAATTCATATAAGATTGAGTAAATTTAATTAGCAATTTTCCATACTGATGTCCCTATAGAGTTTTCATAAACAGGAGATCCCCAGTACCAGTCTCCTTGGATTTTCAGTATTGCACTGATAAAGATTTTTAAATAGTACTGGTCTTCTCAATACTGGTGCTGGTGAGGTTTACCAAAAATATAACCATAATAATAAGTAAATAACATAAATGCATAAACAAAAATTATTTGTTGGGATAAAAACATTATCTAAATATTGGTCACTAAAGTTGAAGATTTTCATTATCAATACTTCATAAACTATTTGATACATGCTCTGAATGTTCCAAAAAATGTTTTTTCTTAAAGAATTGTTTCAAAGTTAAACTGCCCTCCTGACATAAGCCAGAAAACCTGTCTGTCTGATCAAACTATCAAATACATCTGTTTTAACAAGAAGCCTGGTCTACCAGCAGCAACAACTACAGAGTTGATTTCAGTATCTAGCACTGATGAAACAGCCATAAAAATTGAAGTAAAATGCTTCATTTTTCATTTCTGTATCACACTAGAAAGAAAATCTGAGTATGCCATAAAAGAGGGTCTGATAAATATAGACAGTTTTTATATTCCCATTTTAGTTTGAACAGAATATTAAAGAACTCTGCTAAAAAAACTGAATCAATATAAAAGGTGTTAAAATTCCTGTCCTATCTTACTCAGGCAGATTCAGCTCAGATTTGACAGAGAAAAGTGAATCATGAGGCATCCACTCGGAGCAAAAAATAGCCTTTAAATTACAGCAAGCTGGTGTGGGTCCAGCAGACATCCCACAGTCTTAACTAAAAAAATAAGGGTGATCACGGGTGAATGATTCTTCAAGTCTTTGATAAAGAACCTATAAAATTTCCACTGTTTTCTGCCCTCACCTTCGTGCTCGGGTTTCCCCAATTAAAAGAAACAAGTCTCTTGATAGAGACGATTTTTTCAAACTGAAGTGTATGATCCAATATGCTTCAAAGCACATTCTGAAAGCAGCTCAGAAAAATTTGCTATCATTTCCAGAGATCACATGTACCCCGTCAGCTTACACGAGAAAGTAGTAAGATTGTAATTATGGCTTCTTACGCTCTGACAATTCGGCTATACAGTGCAAGGAATGGTTGCACGTCTTTAGTGTAATCAACTGGTAAATAAGACTCACTGGAAGGACGGCGCCTGCCCAGTTCATTCTAGATTTGAGTCATGTTTTTTATTCAATTTAGAAGACTTTTTACACCTGCTTAATGGATTTCTTTCTTCTCTGAGAGCCAGATCTAACAGTGAAATTGATTCCCCCTGGCTTACATTCCTTCACATCATCTAATAACCATAAATCACACATTAGCCAATTAGAAAGGGTGGGTCAGTCTGGCCAAGTGCAATATTAACCCTCAAGATGAAAAACTTAAAAACTGCCCACCATCAAAAATCTGAGCTAATATGACTCAAAGTCCAAATCACTGTAATTCTGTAAGTCATTTATTTATCATGATACAATCAACCATGATACTAGAGCAGGGTACAAGATAGCAAAGTGTAATCAAACTTTTTGACCAAACACGAGATGGTCGTAGACAAAGAAAAAAGGTAAAAACAACACGCTGGACCTGGACTCTAGTTTGCATAAAACCCACTTAGCTGATCAAACCAAATGCACGGGTTCCTATGCAACAATGGACTCCATGCTTAAAATTGGGCACCCTACAGTCTCTAGGTCAAAGCACAGAGATATATAAAATACAAAATTTCTGTAATTTTGACAGAGCACATCTGTGTTATGGTTCCACTCTAAAAAATGTTTTTTTGAAAAAGAAGACCTTATCAATTCAACTGCAATTTCATCAAAGTCAAGTATCCAAACATTAATGAAAAATTAGCATCAATTTTCAGCCACGAAAGAAAACACAGACAAGCAAATGATATCTGAGATATTTTGCTCAAAGCAGAATGACCCAAAGTTTATCAAAACAGCCCACATTTGAGCCCAGGGGGAAGACAGGCACTCAACTCAACTTCTCCTCTACGAGTAGATTCCAATCCCACATGCAATCTATATTAAGAGTAATTTTCTTTTCTTTCGTCTCACAAGCTCTGTGCATCAACAACAGGGCTCTGTAGTTTTCAAATCAGATCTGTGAGAATTCACTTTTAAGGTAGGGCTATCTGGACTTTCAATCTCAATGGTCATTTTTAAGAGGATGGTTTTTCATGACATGAATCATTTGTTTCATGCCTATGATTTGATTATTTCTTCTCTCCCACTGGACACTTCCTCATTAGAATTGATCATGCATGTCCATTATAGGACCAGTCACTGTGGTCACTAAGACTGTCCACTTTTTCACCAATCAGCCAACTCTATGCTGCTTGGATAGGAATATAGTGCTAATAAAATATGTGTTGAAACAGTCCATTGTTCATCGGGTTATCAAATATTGGAATACTTTATCAGAACATTCCACTTCATGAAATACTGGTCAGGTAACCCAAAGTGGAGGAAAGGAGAAGAGGGGGGAGGGGGGGGGGGGAAGAGACATTTTTCAAATATTGATTAATTGAGCAAATGTCTACAAATGATTTACATAGCACTCCCCCTCCATTATGTAAAGAAGGCCTTGGTTCTCACCATGGGGTGCCTTATACTTGACTTATGTCAATAGGATCTTTCTTAAAACAAAGTTTAAGAGAGGAGTCATACAGATTTCTTGCTCATTGATCACACTCCGTAAACAAATGAGGCTAAATGCTTTTATAATTACATCAAGAATCAGTGGGTTTTCCTTAAAATCCTGGCAAATTTTTTTCTATTTTATTCAGTATTTCTGTTTTCTTTGATTTATATCAGAGATCTATATTCATTCAATTAATTCTGCTCCTTTTTAACCAACTAATCAGAGAGAATGATTCCCCCTCGTGGGATATATTGTCAGTCAAACAAGCTCCTGACATTGATTTTTTCTATGCACAAGGAATTTTGATAAGTTTACTCTTAGCACAGACTCAATCTAACACAACAAACACAAAATAATCCAATATTCTATGCCCTGGCTATAGGTGAAAGGGAGCTGGCTTGGAAAATATTTGTCAGCTGTTCGGCAAAGTTTGCTTGAACTTTTCTGCACCGCTTGGGATCTCAGTAAGCACAACAAGAGAGTGAGCGGACAGCATCACTAAAGAGTTTTCATAGGAAATCTGCATCCTTTTATCTATGATACCCCTGGTTTCTGTAATTCTAAATACACAACCACCCAAAGTTATGTGTTCCTTATCTAAACTCTTCCCACCTACCAACCAGCTCTCTCAGATATCAAGAAACCAACATTGCACACATGCATGCAGACACCCATTAACTTCACAACTGGATTTAATCTACAGAAATATAAATATGTATTCTGAAGGGGAATGAGGGATTAAGGAATTCAATGCAAAACTTCAGTTTTCCCCATTAGAATATGAAGGTGGAAAAGTTTTGTAGAGAATTCTAAGCACATCAAAAATGATAAGGGCTGAGCATGTATCTGCCTAGATCTGTTTCCAGTTTTTCATTCAAAGCAGACATAGATCTCAAAAAGATATACAAATTAAATGACTCTGATGATTTTTATGAAGCAAACTGCGGCTTTAGATGAATGGCAACACGCTGAGAATAGGACATACAGTCTGACCTCACTGTAAAAAAATAACCTGCATAAAACAATTTATTTCATATTGTGTTATCTCTTTGTCTGTCTGATTGATAGAGGCAGTTAGAATAGAGAGACAACCACTGCATGTGACAATGTTAAATCAATCTAAAATGACATGTCCCTAAAACAAGTTTCAATAGAAAATTTTATTTAATATCCAAGTCATAATTCAAATGCAATTGTTTATAAATTGTGAATCCCAGACATAGTGCAATATAGGTATCCCCTTTCCCCAAGGCCAAAGGAAGTGAAAAAATAATAGAACTTAATGTAGAATTATGGTGAAAGCAGAGAGCTTTGCAGTAATCAGCTTATTTTACCCATATGTATATCAACATAGGGAGGCCCCTTTAAATACAGCCTTAATGACCGCTCACTAATCCTTCAAAGAGAGAACTGTGAGTTGAAAGGCTGGCAAACCAAGTTTGTAAATACAGTAAGGACGAAATAAGAGAACTTTGAAAACATTATGGGTATGCTAAGCCCTTTGTGAAAACTGTCCCTTTCTTTTAACCTGCGGGAAACCCGCTTGCGAAAACTATGGGCAGACGGAGTGTAAGACAACAAAGGAACTCATATACTCAGTATGAGTCTTCAGTCTAGAAATAATTTCACTCCCAAAAAACACTAACAAAATAAGACAATCTTGCAGCCGGTTTCATCAGGGAATTGTTTTTGTGAACTTGTTCAACAATGGCACAAACATTAGTATGTTAATGATATTAATAATGACAGCCTTTAATTTGGTCACAGCACAAAGAAGAATAAAGTATGACAGTCATTTACAGGTAATATTTTAAACATGAGCAAAAGTCACCTGTACAACACAAAGATGCCACTGATGGCCACCAGGTCAAACGCAATAGGAAAATTAAGCCCTCCACCAACCTATTTCCTTTTATGCATACTCTGATACCATCTACCAATGAACCAAATGACAAGTGGCATGAACATTTTTCAGCAAGCCAAAAAGCTATATTCTGGTCTAATAACTTGTAGTGCATGACACTTGCCACAGTCAGTCATCAGCACTTAGAAGCTTTCTGTCTTTTTCAGATCCCTATCAATATGAATTTCCCCCTTTGGTTTTCATCAGATATGCAGCAGTTGCAGGTGAGACAGAAATACACCTGAGAGGAATGCATTGTGGGGAGGACTGGCTGCATCTTCAGTGGAGGCTTTGTTTTTATCAGTCACACTTGATTCATTATCAAGTGACCAGATGTCTTTGAGATAATTTCCCTTGCTAAGCAAAAACTTAGGTTTCATTGTGCTTGATAAGGAGAGATGATACAGATGAAAAGGTGTTATTTCGAATTAACTTTCATGGGATGTTCCAGAGCGGAGTTTAAAAAAGACTTCATGAAACTCAACCTGTTTTCAGCAGAATTTCTACTTTCTCTTACATATTGACACTGAAAAAGATGAAGCATGAAAAGAAATGACATAAAGTTACAATGTTAATTCCAGAGAGACAAATTATAACTTAAGAGACTTTTACAGCTCCTTTCTTTCACAATTAACCCAAAGATTTGTCTCAATTATTAATGTTATTCTGAATATAGCTGTATGTATGTGTGTGTTTGCACCTAAGAGCCACAAGGGAGTTTATGTCAAGCAGTGGGAGAGGAAACTGTCAACACTTATACCAACTATTTATTGGTACTTCAGCTTGTGGAGCAACAACCAACCAGGTGGGGAGAGAGGGCTTTTAATTAGTACTTCCTTCTACTAATCACTACCTAATTAGCTCACTACACACTATGGACAAGATACCATGGAGAAGTTGGTCAAATATTTCTTCTCATAAATTAAAATATTAGTCAATATTGGAAATGAAGATTGTACATTAAATTTGTCAACCAATGACTGGGATTCATTTTATTTCAAGTGAATACAAAATTTGAACGATTAATATCTTTATAATATAGAATAGGATATTTTCCCTCTAATTCATTTTATGATAAGGACTGGGTTTATATTTTCAATTTATTTTTTAATCTTTCAAAAATTTCTTGTAAATAAAATATCATGATGCAGGTATGACTTATATTCTATATATGGGTCAAAACACGGTAACGGTGCCATGGGTGTCAAATTTTTTTTTGTTTCATTGAAATTTAAAATTTTTACATTTTTGTAGAAAACAAATCAAATTTTCAGATAATGTAAGTTTCATTGATATACTCCCAGTACTTTTTCTGTGAGCCACTGGGAAACAAAAAGGAAAAAAAAAATTGTCTCTGACGGGACACATGGTCATATTGGCCTGAGTCAGATATTAGGTTGTTTTTTCAAGTTTTTATCAACCAAATATGTTAAACTAATCAGAAGTAATAGTTTAACATAGAAAACTGCCACATATCACTTATTTTGAGTAAAAAATTATTTAGCACTAGGAGTGGTGTGTCCCGTCAGAGACATTTGACTTCGAAAAGTTTTCATATTTTCCACATCTGGTAGGTTGTATAAATGAAACTTAAAATCCTCTTTTTAATAATGATAAGTAATGATTATAGCTAAAAATTACAAAATTAAAACAATTTACAGTGAATTTATTGCCACATTTTATCATTGTCTCTGACGGGACATTTTCTGTCTCTGACGGGACATTTTCTGACAGATGTGAAACACAAGGTTTTACATCTTCAATTGAATCATTTTCAAGTGTTCTGGTGTGTTACATTTCTTGTTTTTCTTTTGCAACTGATCATTACTGGGTAATTCATTAACCATTACTGATTATTAGCTAGGTTGACTGTCAGTGATTAGGTGTTGACATGTGCCGTCAGAGATCATGTCAGAGCACTAGAACTGTGAGCAGGTCATTCTGTTCACTGCATGTGCATGATTTAGAACAGAGTCTGAAGGAGACCTCCAGCTCCAACCATATGTTGTGGTATCTGATGATCTGCACCATAACAGTCTGTCTTCACTTGTAATAAGGCCATTCTCGAAGACCTCCAACACCAGCAATCATTCAGCAAAGTCCATTACTGGTCAGACTGAGCCGAGCCCCCAGTCAATTCAAAAGTTGGTTTTTACTGTCTAAACATGGTACTATCATGAAACAGATTTTGGTATGGAAGCGCAGTGGTACTTTTTATACCACTGCCCATGGCAAAGAACCAGTGGATGGGATCGTAGGGGAAATGAAACATCAGGTTTGGAGAGCAGTGCTCCAGAGAAAAATGGTTGTAGATACACCTTATCAATTCTATTTGGCTGGCAAAGAATTATGCCCCAATGTCAACGTAATGTACCTGTCTGCAGCAGATATTGTAGCAGCTACCGCACCCATCAATAGTCGCTGGGAAAACTGTCCATCTGTTCCAGGAATTCAACACTTCCAACAGCTTCAGCCCCAGCCCTAGCCCCGTGGACATGTTCTTGTGTCAACCAATTCTTTGTACCAGCAACCCTCTTAATATACTAAACTTATTCATATGACTGGGGACTTTGATTTGCCTGCACATCTGCACTATGACAATGTCGGTCAAGGCACAGCTCAGTCTCACCAGGGAGATTTTGTCATTGCGGAGTTTGCTGCCAGGAAAGGAGTAAAACAAATTCTTAGGTTAGGTCACCCATGACACTGAAGATGGCGAAGTGGAAGTCAGTTTCTTACGTACTGAAGGTTCTGGCAAAAGAAACTTTGTGTACCCTGCCACAGAAAACAAAGCATGGATTCCCATAAAAGATGCAAAGGAAGTCCTTCCAATGCCTAGCATAGACACTCATGGACTTCACTTGTTTCCATCACCTGTTAATGTGACTGGTTGAAAAAATCTCTAAAGTGCAGAAAAGATATGTGTTCTAAGACTAATTGAAAAACAGGATTTATCATGTGAACTGTCATGGAAAATGTTGATTGATATTGAGAAATAGGAGTAATGGACAGTGGATTACGTGAAAATTATACTGTGCCTTATCGCTGTGTCATGATAATTAATTAATATTCTAAACATATTGCATCTGGTGATTTTTCTAATGTACAGAAATGCTATTTTGCAATAACCCTCAAGTAAGATTCATTAGATACAAAAATGTTGCTTTTTAAACCTCTTTTCTAAGATTTTTCAATAGTGCCCAAAAGTGTCCCGTCAGAGACGTCCCGTCAGAGACAGTGACTTTTTACACTTAACAGCCCATGCTGCCAAGGAAAGTAAACAAAACTGGCCTGTTTGTGCATTAATTGCTTCCCAAGACTTGTACCTTGCAATATGAATCACAAAAGTCTTGATTAAATGAAATTTCAAAGAGAATTTTGCATTGGAGTTTTAGTAAAAAAATACAGGGGTCAAAAATGTCCCGTCAGAGACAGACCTTTAAGTGATTGTCATTCCCACATTAATTTCAATACAAATTAGCTGCTTGTTTTACATAATCCTTTATGGTCTAGCTAAATAAAAATGTATTTAAAAGTAACCATGTGGATCATTTACCAACTGTAATTTTTAAAATTGTCTCTAAAATGTCCCGTCAGAGACATTTCAAATACCGTGTTTTGACCCATATGCAAATAGTAAAGAATAGGAACAAATGCATTTTCACCTTTCTATTAATGAGTTGATTCATCAGATATGACCTCATCAATTTTCGTTAAAACCCCCACATCAGGTTCTTTTTATCATTTCAAAAATTCAAAATGTCTGCCTTACATAATTCAATACAACCAGGCTTCTGTTGTAGTGACTAGTTCCTTCTATTTTCGATATATATCTATTGTGGTTTCACTGATCTGGAGAAATTCTATTCATGTTCTTTCAGCTTTCCAAATTGTAAACATTCCCATGTTGTGTGGCAGGTTTTACATAAACATCCAACCTGTAGCAGTGACTTCATGGGGAAATAATTTTTAATTAAAGAAACAACACAATTTTGAAGGCCCTGTATATAATCCTTAAGGAGAGGGGAAAGGCGTAGGCTTTTCAAAACGAACCTTGTTGTTTGTTGTCAAAGAGGGTTTTTCTTGCTGTGTGAATGATTTCAGCAACCCTTTCACTCTACTTCAATCTACACTGCTTTGGATAACTTATTTACCACAATGTATCACAAATACAGTACAGGGCAATGCCAGTGTGTTTTGTTCAGTTAAACTAACTCAGTAGGCACTTCAACTGCCATTTTTGGAAGCAAACTGTAACTTGAAGCTAGGCATTAAGCCAAGTCCACAAAGTCCAGTACAATTTTAGGGATCAAATGTTAAGAAAACTGTTTGTAACTATAACAAATCACAGATCATGATTTACTCATTAAATTCCTGTCCTTTTATGACAGTCTTTTAACAACCCGCTTTTCAGCTGGGATGAAGGAAGATATTATTTCTGCCTAAGAGCCTCAGACATAAAAGAAACAGCTCCAAAATAAATAAAAATTCTTATAGTCATTTTAGTTAAATGACTTGAGGACTTTTATTAAGATGAAAAAGTCAAGTATATCACCATAAAAAGGAGGGGGGGAAAGCTTGATGGCCACTTAATTCCTTGAGTGGAGTTGATAAATCATTTTCACCCGAGATGGCATGACATTTTTGATGTTGTCTCATTTTTACCTACGCTCAAACAATGCACCTGTTTTAACGTGAGAAGACAGCCGTGAACAACAATGATTTATCACTTACACTAAAAACATAGCTGTCCTTTTTTATAATGGTGTAATTTCAAGTTATTCCATTCAGTGTAAGTGATCTCACATTATTCTGAAACCAATCAGCTAAACAATAGCCACTGCCGCTGTGCATATTCAGATAAATTGTAATTCACCATTCTCAAAGACTCAGTGTACCATGTTTGCAAGCAAAATTAACAGACCAATCAAAAGACAGATGTAACATTCTTTTTTTTTTTTTTTTTTTTTTTTTTGGGGGGGGGGACTTTTCGTTCATATTGACAGATTACCAGGTGGGTGTTCATGGCATCTGCTGTGTTAAAAATCTGGCTAATAAAACTTAAACCTGACCATCATACATTGTTCAACGGGCTTTTGTATTTTCAGTATGACCTCCACTGCATCTCTGCAATTCCTCCTAAATATTTATAAGTTGTACTTGCTTTATCTGTCACGAATTTGTCTGCTCTACAAACTACGGGCGTGGGTTGTATTTTAAAACACCTTGTTCTTGGCATGAATAAAATTCTTTGTGTGTCTTAATCCTTGGAGACAACATTTTGATTAGCTGTACTAAGTCGTAGTAAAGGTGATTAAGCTTTAGGCCATGTCAAGCTTCGTCTCCAGTTCCATGATCTAAGACCTTAAGGTGGCATAAAGCTTGGTGGGACATTTTTTCGTCATTCAAGGTGTGCTCATAGCTGAAATTGACTCTGTTCAAATTTCATATTATGATTCATTTCAAATTTAGCCACCATTTATTCAAGACCTATATCTGGTTTGCATTACCACTCCACAGAAAGGTTCCTCTGTTAACCAGGGGTTGCAGACTTGGAAAAAGGACCTGGGACAGCAATAATCAGTTTACATAGTTAACTGACGTATTATTCTCAAGTTTGGCACTTTTCTCGTCACTCACATTCCTGGGTTGTATAGCAATAATACTTGTCTTAATATGAATGAGGTCCTGAACTTTTCTAGTCATACACAAAGGTAATTTTGAATTCGTTACACCTGGCAGTTGTACCTCAATATATACACAGTTTGGTAAACTATGTGTCATATTTCTACTTATACACTGGTAAAATAGGCTATTAAATTAACAATTCTGTTTCTACCAGTCTCTTTTTTGAACTAGGGTTTCAAAATCGGGAAGCGGCCTGTGTCTATACACCATCTGTAAATGGTCCCAACTCGGGGACAAAAATTCATGAATACTAATGATTATCAAACACTGGGTAAGAATATCTCTTTCAACAAAATTGGAGGATTTTCATCTGTATGCTTAGGTAACAAAACATCACCTTCTTTTTATCAAAAGAGGCTCAATAGCAACCAATTTAATTTGAATTTGACTGGCATGTCCTCAGATTTACAAACACTGGACGGAGTAGTTACTGAGATATATCTGGGGTAGCAAGGGAAATCTGGAGTGCAGTGATTAAACAAGAAAGAAAAATGGCTGAGTATCAATCAATTAATATTTGCAAAATCCCTGCAAGATTTGTGGGTACACGAGAAATGAATATTTGTCTGGTAAAATACAATGGATATATATGTATATTGACAAATGTTATCTTAAGATACCAACATGTATGTGCTCAATCATTTTGGTTGGGATACATAAAAAAATTCAACTGACTGTCAACTTATTTTCACCTTAAAAAAAAAAAAAAAAAAATGAGTTTATGATCCTTAAATTGTTTCCTTCTCTTTTTATAAGGCCATGAAAAATTATCTGAGGAGAAAATTGGCCTGATAAAATATCTGCTTAGCTTGGGGCTAGCTTGAGAATAACAACAACAAATCTATGAATGATCTAGGCATTTGACAATAAGCAAAGAAATGTCCCTTAATTTGCGACCCAAAAAGTAAAATTATCAATCCTTATAGTACAACTCTGAATGAATGAATGTGGCTTATTGACAAATCTTGTGCTCTCCATGTTCAATAGCATGACATTTATTTTGCAATTCTATTGGGCAATCAATGCTAGGAACAATAAGAAAGTATTTTCAAATTGCCATCAAAGAGCAGTTAGCAAATACATTCTCTCAATCTTATCCACAGAGATATACTTGTATGAAGTATATCAATTCTATTACAGATGTCATTTTAAGTTACAGATCTTAATAAATTCAGAATCAGTGAAACTAAATCTTTAGATTAGTTACAGAACAAACAAAAAATACCTTCATATTAATTCCTTTTTTATACCATAAAAATCTTTGTTGTTTAATAACTTAGTTGTGGGTAGGTTGACATGGGCGGCATACTGAAGTTAATCAATACAGAAACATGGGTTTATCAGTTTTCTGATAACATATAATGATTAACAGTCCCGAGAACAGGTCAAGATTTCCCCCCAAAATCAATACCTAGTCTTACCACAAAAAATATTCAAAGGTGCCTACTATTTGTTAATTAATATAAAGGGATTTTAAAAAGGAATAACAGCACAAATTATAATTCAATCCATATAAAACATCAGACAAAAATTAATCAGAAAGGACTTTCATGTTCACGGTGAAATAAAAACTTATCAAAAACAGTAGAACTGCTCTGGCAAAAAAGGTATAAATCAAGGCAGCAGACATGATGTAGGCCACATTTCTTTGGCTCAGATTTTCTAGTGAAAGTCGGATTATGGGCTAATGCCGAGAGATTTGGGTCCAGTTCTTAAATCAGCAAAGACCGATTAGAGACAGACCATGAAAAATCTTAAAAGGCTTGCAGGAAGTGTAAGGCACCAAGTGACTTTCCAAGTAAACTTATAGCAGGGTTTAATTAATGAAAAATAAATACAGACATTATTTTTCAAACAATTCCTTTCCATGTACTCAAGTATTGGCTATGCTTTTGAAAGCTCTGCAAAAACATGAACACAAGGGGTGGCTTGAGGTCTGTTGATTTTGTAGAACTTATACCTCCAATTTTCATCCTTTCTCCCATCTCCAGCTAAATCTAGCTTATCCACTTTTCAAATTCAAGTTGGTATATAAACAAATAATCTCTCAATGTTTGTGTAATTTCATATAATATTCAGAAGTCTTAATTTCTATAATGGTAGTTGAATAGATTTTAGTTTGACAATGAAGAAGCTTCCAGTGGCTAATCTAAAATTATATGGTAAGTCCATGGTGCCTCTAATCAAGAAGCCATCAATTTGAGCTTTCTTATGTAAATGTCTTGCATTTAATTTGCATCACAGATCAAGAAAACTGTGATAACATTGTTACAAAACAAGAGAACTACTGATGACAGACTTTGATCAAGTATGGGTCACTATCATATTCATTAAATAAAGAAAAAATTCTCAAACCTTTATCTTAAATGGACCTGCTAAGTTAAAGAAGTCAAATCATAGGATATTTTCCTAACCCAAATTTTTGCCACAATAAAACCGCCATATGCGTGCAACAGTATTCAATGAAAATCCATGTTCATTCAGACAATGTTTTTTATTTGCTTATCCAACAAAGAAAGTCTTAGTAAGTCTGGTATTACGGGGTGGTCTGTAGAGAAATAATAATACACGCACCTGGCATAAAGCCCCTTTCACCTGCATTGTGAAATATTTGGTAACAAAACAATAACACTGCACAGGACTGGGGAGATGTGGCATGGATAAAATTCCTTTAACATCACACTAAAAAATCAAAAATGTCTGCCTCTGTCCTCATGTATCTTTTCTTTATAAAGAAACTTTCAAGAAAAAACTTTGAAATAATTATCCACAATGATCTTTGTTCACCACAGAAAAAATCCTCTTGGGGCTTAGCCTTGTGTGTCTCACTGTGAAGTGAGATATACAAACTTGAAGACCACCCTTCCTCAGACAAAGTTTTAATCTTCTTCACCTGCCTTGTCACCAACAATATAAAGTGAGAACACAATAATAACAACTTATGACACAAGGCTCCCAAAAGGCAACGATCTCTCCTGGAGTGACGGAATCACTGGGATTATCAACAAAAAGGAGGGAATTTGAATAGACAGGTGACTGAAAGTATCATGTCATTTGGAGCTATTAGTACAAACCCTGGTGGCCCTAGGCAATATTAAAGACGACCCGACTTTGCGGCCTCCCACCAAATCCCTTGAGGCACAAGGCCTCAAACACCAAAAAGCGTAATAAAATATAATAATCATTAAGAATTCTCTTTTTGTTATTTTCTAATTAATATCGAGTCAAAAAAAATCAATTACTCAACACTACTAAGCCTTTCTTATTTCCAAGTTGACAGCAGTACACAATATGCGTTTGCCTTTAAAAACGCAAACGATGCCTTCCAATCCCAATCCTTCAGAATAGTAATCTCTCGGCGTAAAAAAAAATTAAAAAAGACCCAGATTAAAAAATAGAAAAAAAAACTGTTAAATGAGCATGATGGTTGTGATGTAACCTAAATTATTTTTATTTCATTTTTTCGACAATAACTTTGTACTCACATTGGATTTGTTGCATTCCAGAAGACTTTCACATTCATAGTGTCTCCACTACTAGTACTACCTTCCTCTATCGCTTGTAGGCTGAGAACGATTAAATAGAGGCAAAGCCTCGATAGAAACCAAGGCATTGCTTCTAAAGTTTGTCTATATGTCCTCCGCGCTCTGTCTAACATATCCTGTGTGTTTATAGTTTGTTCATAAGTCCTGATCGTACATATTCCAACATTATTCGATGAGCACCACTTCTTCACTGTTCCCTCACCAACTTTCTTCTGTCATGCTGGACCAGTCAACACTCCCGATATGGAAAGTCACGTGGACAGGTGAACGGGGAGCAAAAGGGGTAGCAGCTTACCTTTCCAGAAGAGTTCATGGCATGTAGTTGGATGCTTTTTGTCTTAACAATATTGCCAAATAAACCTCATTTGTGTTTTTCGTAAAACAGTACAAAAAGAATTATATATGAATAAAGAAGAATATATATGAAGTTGATTATATGATCATAGTCCTTTCGTACCTACTCAGCCTAGCATAGGGCACCTGCTTTAAAATAATAAGAAAAACACAGGTGTAGTCTAGAAACAAATTATCCCCAGAGTGACTGAATATGAATAAAATTCATTTTGTGAAACCAGTGCACTTCAGATATTCCTCGAATTTTGCTTTATACAACTATTTAAATACATTGAAACAAACTGGCCAATGGGTTAGTCGGAAACGCGACTGTGACCTCAAGGTCGAATCAAGATGGCAGCCCCCGAAAACTCCAAGGTTCGATGGCGTAGTGTTTGTATCGGAAAAATCACTGTAATAGTATGTACAATACTAACAATATTAACTCAGAAATGCTCAGCGTTACCAGACTTTCCTTCTGTAACCTACGAGATGATGTACAGTGCCGGACTTGACGCATATTCCAACCAGAAATGGAGCGATTGTATGAAGTTTATGTCTCGAGCCATTGAAGATTATCATTTTTACACAGAAACTCTTGCAGAATGTAGACGATTGTGCACCAAAGCAAACAAATTCAATACTCAAAAACCGGTGGATATGCAGCTAGCTATCTTTGGAAACTATGTATATAAGTCAAACTGCATTAGAAAGTGTAAAATGACTAAATTTAAAACTCGACCTGACAACTACAGTGCCGAAGTTGATGAGGCCTTTGAAAATCTGAAGCCGTATGATTATTATCAGCTCTGTGCTTTCAAAGTGAGTAAAACAGAGTGCTTTTTATGTTTTTAACTTTTGTTAGTGGTTTAATGTCGATTTTTTAGAAATAGCGTTGTTAATTTTTCAGCTGACGTGGCCTGTTTGTGCCAAGAGTTTTATCACGTACTCCGTTTCCACTGCCTCTAGCATAATTCAAATGCCTGAAGGGTTAAAAGCAGCAGTACACATTTGTGGGCGTTTTATAGCTTAAACCTTCATTTAGCCATAATAGTGTCTTTTTCTTGGACCCTATTATCTTAAAATATAAATCTATTTTTGATGATAGGCATTATGTCATGGTGTCATCATTGTAGGCCTATGCATATTTTTATACCAACACATAACTGACTTATGTTTTATTATGATGTTCATAAAACCGATTTTTAATATAAGCAAAATGGGTCTTTTTGACACCCTTAAGCAGAAATGAGAAACAAGTTAAACTCTCTATTGCTGATCTGTTTTTCCTAAAAACATCTGGCATAGGGTATACATAAATAGAACTCTGGCAGTTTCAGCCATGCTTGCAGAGGGCAGGTGTTTTGCTATTAAAAGGTAGTATAGGCATACGCTGTAGAGCATGCTGACCATGCATCCTGTGGCATTTATTCTTCTTACCAGCCCCTGACTATGTATAATGAATATGTGAGGAAACACTTCTGGTATTACACCTGGCCCTTGACCTTCTCATCCCTGAAAATGTTTTTGGTAGAAGGTATAAGTATTTGGGATGTAACCACTGAAGAACCCTACTATTTAACCCACTGTACATAGTTGTTAATACTGTCTGTTAACGTTATTAGAATATGTGTTTATAGGCTTCAGCCGTTTACTTTTTAGATAATAAATGTTTTTCCCAATAAATGGATGATTTAAAAATCATTCTATGATATATAAACAGCCTGATTTGGAACAAACTTTTTCTTTTTCTATATATATATATTATTTGCTTAGAAAAAAAAACCAACATAATGGAAACATTGATGTAGTCTTGTTAAATTTTTATCATGATAGGCTGCTCACCTTTACATCATATTTATATTTATTTCACATATTTTATTAATGATTTTATTGTAATTGCATAGATACAACTTTATCAGCATGCTGCTGCTGCTGCCTATACATTCCTGCTAAGTAACAAAGACAATGAGGCCATGCAGAAGAATATCCACTACTATCGAAGCCTGCCCCAAGTGAAAGATGAATTTTTTGTAAACTTGGAAGAAAAACCTTATCAGGTGAGAAAAAAGGATTCTAACCAAACATTGCAGTATGTTGGCACACCCTACATTATTGAACTGTCATACAAGTCTTTTAAGTCTTATGAACAGTATATTAGGGTGCAAATAAAATTTTCAAACTATTCTTATTGATGTGTTACAACACTTAACTTTTCTTATCATGACCAATATAGACATGATTCACAGATTTTTTCAATCACTATTAAATAATAATTATAGATTTAAAGAACTGTTGAAAAACAATTTTAAACCTACCTAGAAATGTGATAAAGATTTCTTCTAATTGTAAAAGTTAAAACCTTTTTGAATTACAATGTAGTAAGTCTTTTTAATGGTTGAGAAAGGTGACCAAGATTGACAGAACAATGGAAGTTAGAGTATGTGAAATGTGTGGAGTGACCAGCCACAGCTAGAAATATGTTTATGTGGAATGTTAAACAGTAACTCACAGTGGAGTAAGCAGGTTAAAGTCCTGAAATGTAGCTACAAATGCATGTTTTCATATTAAAAGGAAAATGTTGCTAAGATGGATTATGAGCTTTAAAACAATGGACGCTGTAGTGCTCCTGGACAATAAAATTTTTGATTCTTTGCCGTTTTGGAAAAATGTGCACAGAGAAATTGTATTTAAAATGTATCAAAATGTAGATCTTTATACATTAAAAGAAATTTATTTCATGTCTTTCATTGTAAGGTATTGCACATTCTGTCAATGGCACTGTATTTCACTTTTGCATTCCAAGTTACTTTGCTATCTGTATCTGTATAGGATTTAACTTTTTTCAATTGAGTTACTGGCCCCATCTTTATAATAGGTGCCATATTGCCGCAGAATTATAGCTTGAAACTGGGGTTTTCTGCATCAGTTGGTTTAAATCAGATATTCTGGAAAAATTGGATGAAGTTAAATTATTCATGCGGAGAAAACCTTGTTCTATTCCACATCATTTCTCTCCCACAGTGTGGTTAGTTATCCTAATATCTATATGACAGAAGTATAATAACTGCCGTCCTGAGCTTGCCCTGCAGATGTTTAGTTCTCAGTTAGAAAACTGGACTTTTAACGCCTTGAACAGCATGGCAACTATTTCCCAACTGGTAACAACTTCCCTTAGAGAGAAATGTTACAGCATAACAAGCTCATGGGTTGCCAGTTTTACCTTAACCAATCTCACCATAGGTTAGGATGGTAAAAAATGTGGCTTTGTGTGCTGTGTTGTTCTTCCTTATTGGATCCAAATGTCCTAGTCATTACTTTTAGGTTTTCCCACCAGGTCCTCTACCAGATGTCATCATCTTTTGACAGAGGGATATCAGAAACAGACAATGTCTACCCCATTCATCTTGTGATTTCTTTTGCTTCACTCATAAAAAACATCAATTTTGTCAGAAAATGAAACATGTTTCCTTCATATCCTCTTGAAATTATTCTGTTATCACCTGTGTTGAAATAACTGAAAAAGAATGGAAAACATAAATGTGCGCTAGCAGACAAAATGTTTTTTAAATAAAGAAAAATATGGAAAGTGGATGGGGTATTAAATTTTGCTTCTATATTTGAGTATTTGACCTGTTCCTGCTGCTAGAAGATTGACCTTTTTTATGGCTGCAAGGTGAAGTGGAAATGTAAGAAAATTCCAGATGTACAACATATTTTGATGTTTGTAACAAATCGTTTGAGCCATATTCAAAGCTTTAAACAAGATGTTTTGTTTGGCTTTCAGTGTGAGAACTAGTTTTTTCAGATGATTCCTTGATGATAAACTACAGTTTTCTTAATGATAAACTATGGTTTCCCTTGTTTTAATCTTCCTTTTAAGTTCCACTATGATTTAGGCAATATTCCAGTTCTTCACAGCTTAATGCACATTTTATGCCTTTGGCCAATAAACAGTAGATGAAAGCAAATGCAATTTTATTTCAGCAATTGGGTCATTTTTTGCTTGAGTTGCTGTTGGCAGTTTGCTTAATATATACTGGAAACTGTTATCTAATGCCAGTCCCATTCTATGTCAAATTGCATTGAAAAGAATACCCTTAAAACATAAAACCATGACTAAGCCATAAGTCATTAGTCAAATAGCAAAGGCAAACTAAATATTCTCTTGTTGGTTGGGGGTGGGGGGCATCAAAGGAAATGTTATGTTATGAACCATTTGTCATTAATAAGTCACAAAGTTTTGGGTAATATCTATTCTTTTATTTTGATTCAGTTCAGTTTATCTTTATATTATTATTTTTGTCTTTTCAGAACAGATTTTTGTAATACACGACTGAAGTTTGCATTAGTGATGTCTTTTGGGTAAAAGTGCCTCTGTAAGCTGTTGCAATGTGTTTGCTTTGTGTGAGGATAGTGTTAATCTGATAATTCCTTTTTTTTCACAGACCCACTATATTAGGGCAGTTGAAGCCTACAACAGAGAAGACTGGCTGGGCGTTATAGAAAGCATGGAGAAATCAACAAGAGAGTACTTCAAGGAACACAGGACATGCAGACTGCTGTGTGAAGGAAAAGTTGAGCAAGAACAGCAGCTAGACTTTATTGAAAACATTGCAGGTAGAGAAAAAAAGTTTTTGATATGACATTGTGTTTACTGATAGAAGTGTATTTGGTCTGGTATTGTGTTGGATATGATAGTGTGCTTAGTGGGATATTGTGTTGGATATGATAGTGTGCTTAGTGGGATATTGTGTTGGATATGATAGTGTGCTTAGTGGGATATTAGAGAGTTTCCGTTGCCGGTGAGATACGCCGGCTAGATTAATACGTCATCGGTTTGTGCGCACTTGTGACGTTCACCACATTCATATACCGTCATCCTATCTAGTCTGCGGAATACAAGCGCTCCTATCTAGCCAGTGCGGAAGATTATTGAAAATAGTTATTACAGGTTATGTTTGCTAATTTATATGACTTATATACTTTTTTACAATAGTTCAAGTGTACGTTCATGCAAATTTCGACTTTTTAACAGAGAGGAGCCGCTAGTTTTGGTTTATCAGGCATGTAGTCAGGGGTTGATCGTGGGGTTCTTACGAACCGCCATTTTTGTCGGGAAAAATTGCACTTTTGGGTAATATTTGTCTCCTTTTTCATAAAAAAGAATCCCCCCTTGGAAATAGATGGCTACGGGGCCGTATATTGTTATTATTATATTGGAATGAGCGCCAGCATTCCGGGACATAACCGGAACGCGAAGAGAGAAGCGCGTTACTGGATACATTAGCACATACGTAACAATCTAGCCGTCGTATCCCAACTGCACCGGAAACTCTCTATTGTGTTGGATATGATAGTGTGCTTAGTGGGGTATTGTGTTGGATATGATAGTGTGCTTAGTGGGGTATTGTGTTGGATATGATAGTGTGCTTAGTGGGATATTGTGTTGGATATGATAGTGTGCTTAGTGGGATATTGTGTTGGATATGATAGTGTGCTTAGTGGGATATTGTGTTGGATATGATAGTGTGCTTAGTGGGGTATTGTGTTGGATATGATAGTGTGCTTAGTGGGGTATTGTGTTGGATATGATAGTGTGCTTAGTGGGGTATTGTGTTGGATATGATAGTGTGCTTAGTGGGATATTGTGTTGGATATGATAGTGTGCTTAGTGGGATATTGTGTTGGATATGATAGTGTGCTTAGTGGGATATTGTGTTGGATATGATAGTGTGCTTAGTGGGATATTGTGTTGGATATGATAGTGTGCTTAGTGGGGTATTGTGTTGGATATGATAGTGTGCTTAGTGGGGTATTGTGTTGGATATGATAGTGTGCTTAGTGGGATATTGTGTTGGATATGATAGTGTGCTTAGTGGGGTATTGTGTTGGATATGATAGTGTGCTTAGTGGGATATTGTGTTGGATATGATAGTGTGCTTAGTGGGGTATTGTGTCGGAAGTGATAGTGTGCTTGGTAGGGTATTGTGTCTGGTGTGATAGTGCGTTTAGTGTGGAATTGAATTTAATATGACAGTGACATTTATGACAGGCTGTGTGCTAGAACGTGTCTTTGTGATCAGTTTTCAAATATTTCCAAGCAGTTGCCAGTGCCATCAATTTCTGTCTTCTTTCACATTTTTCTGAACTGCAACCTGTTGGTATGCAAAGCTTAGAATTTATATTTATCTGTGCATATGAAAACAAAAAATTAAATTGTCATCCCTTAGTCTTAGAAACTGACTAAACTAACTGCAAACTTTTCCTTAAGACATCTTGAACAGATTGCATGTTCCACCTTCCCCATGTCTGCCTGTGGTGGAAATTTCCCTACATTAAACTTATGTTGGGTATCAAAGTGAAGAAGAATACACAGAACAAAAACCATTCCCTAGAGATCCTCCACTTGTGTTAGTTTTATAAAAAATAGATTGCCATCCTATGGCAAAAATTGATTTTGTCTGGCAAAGTCACATTCCAGAGTGGTGGAGGAGGTGTGTTCACACACAATAGATGGAGTGATACTGAATCTTTTACAACATTATTCATCATTAGAATCAAGCAAGTAAGAGCAGAATTTTGGTCTGGTTTACTGTTGTTCTCTTCATAACAGTAAATTGAAAGTTTTAAGTTAATCTGCATACAACTTGTGATGTGAACACACCACAGTGTTTGTTGATGACATGTTAAAAAGGATGTCATTTTATATGTGACTGCATTCATAGAGTCACCTTAAAGATAATTAAAGCCAGAGGACAAACTATGAGGTGTATTTAAGTACACTGGAGGCACTTGCCCATGATGCAATCCAATTAACCTGTCTAACAATTAAAGCAATGAATTAATCAGTGCTATGAAAGATTGAATCGATAAGGTGAATCCCCCTGCTTCCCACTCATCATAAAGGCAATTTGATCTCTGCAATTAGATATTCAAGGGTAATGATGAGTTCAGATGATGCCCATTCTCTGTCATTTATATGCTTAAAGCCATTAAATTATGTTTCATAAAGTTGGAATAAGCAATTTGGTCCCTGAAACAGAATAATGTTATTGCTGTTACCATTTTCCCTACTCATAACTAAATATCTATACTTCAGTTTATTCTACATAGTTCTGACTATAGGCATGGTTTTAATGGAATCATTGCATATACTTTGGTATGATTGAAGCTTAAATGGTGTAAAGATAATAATTATTGCAAGGAAATTGACATTGGGATGCAGGCAAAAGTTATGTGCTTTGCTTATTTACTAATACTAGAGGGAGACTTTGTAAAACGAACTATATTATATGCAGGAGTAATTTCTGATATGTTAATTTTTTATGAATGCCCCCTTAAAGAATTTGAGCTTTATTTTTTTTTAAACATTAAGGCATTTTCCAAAACTTCTTTAGTTCTATTATTTTTAGCTGATAAACTCTGATTCCTCTACACATATTTGGTAACTATGACAGCACAGATTCAAAATAAATAAAAAAGTTTTTTTTGTCATCACCCAGATTTTTTAATCACTGTAGCAATGTCAGTTAAGTAACAGTTTATAACTTGCTTCTGTAAACCATAAGAATTCAGTCCTGATACCCAATAGTTGGAATATCCATCCCCTTGTGAAACACAGGGCTCAGGTGTCTCTTTCTCTCTGCAGAGCCAGATGTGTATGTGTAGTTACCAGATAAATGTATACTTCACTTTATACTTGTCAAGTGCGAGACTTGTTTGAACAAATTGTCCCAGGAAAATAAGAATAATAAAAACGAAGTTTGAGCTGAAAGAAAAGACTGACTGAAAAAAGGCAGGTTTTTCATTGTATGTCTCATGTAACTTGAATTAGACATTCAACATGTAGGCCCAACAAACCAGCCTCAGCATATTTGCCACTTTTTCTCAGTCTAGTTGCAAAATGGCATTACAAGCCCTTCTTTATTAATGCTGTATGTGCTTCCCACACATACTTTTAGTTTAAAATGAAAGTTTTTTATTCCACCTTGCTAAACTATGGGTTTATATTAATACTTTTTAATGCAATTTACTGCAAGTTAAATCTGAATCTGAGTATCCATCAACCATGCACACAGGGAATTTGATAATATAATCAGAATGATAGAGTTTAAATGAAAGTCAGTTAAAAGGCATACTCAGAGGAGGTCCATCAATCACATTGCTGCTTTTAAAAACCAAAGCCCCCCCCCCCCCCCTTTTTTTTTTGAAAGATTAATCATATCTTAAATAAACTATAGGATGTGACATGCTCAAATGGGATTTTTGTGTTTTTCCTTGAATATATTTCATAGCAATGAATTTTAGAATATCACACACACATAGACACACACACACACACACACACACACACACACACACACACACACAGCAACAGAAACCCAGAAGCACACAAGTTCTTGAAAGAGTATTGAAACAGACTTTTTTAAATACCTGAATTACATGTTTATTTATAACAAGAGGTTCACATGTACTATAATTGGTGACTCAATGCCAGTTAAGATGTGTAAATTAAGTTTAGCACTTAAACTGTGGCACATGAGGCTAACAGTATGGAGAGGCAACCAAATTAAGATGTAGAGGATATATTTCAGGTGATAAGCAGACGGATAATGCAAGTAGTCAGAGAGAAACAGGAGAAATCTCCATCTTGGCTGTGCAAGTACTCCCAACTGTGTCAAAACAAACTTGAGTCATATAATCTCTGGCTGTCTGTGTTTTCAGTTTTTGTTGGTGTCTGCTTCTGGTAGATCTCCTCTCCCTCAGTGCAGTGCTGTTTAAGATTTTGTTAGTGACCAAAATAATTTATTATGGCTACAGATATTTGTAATGCAAAAAAAAAAAAAATCTAATTGATTTGTTATTGATTTGGGTCTTGGAAATTTGACTTAACTTAAAATGGTAGAATGATCAGAGCAACTTCATATTTCCATCAACACTAAGTTGAAACAGAAGTTCTCTGCACATTGCTCATAAATGATATGTTATGCTCTCTGGTATGACAAGCCGTCTGGTAGGAAATGGGTCCAAATTACATGAAAGAAATTTTTGCAATTTTGACAAAGCTTGTAGGTCAGTTCCATTTTTCAACCATTTTTGGTTTTAGGTACTGATTTTTACAGTCTGGTTCTGATCCATTTTATGACCATCAAAATGATTAGGATCTCTATTTTTCTCACAAGGCTTACATTTGCACTTTGAGAAACACTTGACCATCCTAAGAATGTAAAAAGGCTCTACCAAGCCTCTTTGAATTAGAAGACCCATTGGTCAGTTTGACAGGGACACTGCCCACAGTCTTTGTCAAGGTGTTACTGTTTTTTTACAGTGTTGAATTCTGGATCCTGAACACCATGCCTAATTTAACACCCTTCCTCTTTCCTTTTCCCTTTTATCAGGTATTTTTAATGTATTGCATTTTAATGAAGATTTGCAGTTCTACTTCAAAAACACTGGTATTTGTTGCCTAGAAAAAAAGCTTCAGAAGGATTTTATTCATATCTGAAATGCTGATTCATTATTTAAAGAGAATACTAAATCCACTTTCTCAAGGATAAACTAGCTTCTACATTTGAAATAAAATGTTTTTAGACAGCGCATTCTGTAATAAAAAAATCTAGATAGATATAAATTCGTGAACAAAAGGTTCTGCATACATTAAGGCAGGGCACTGATTATTGAAAGCATTCAGTTGGAGAGTTGCTTGCATAACCTCATACCATAGGTTTCTGCCTAACATAATGCAAGTTATAATTGTTTAAATTAATTTAGAAGTTTTGGGGCAAAAAACTGCTTATTTTGGAGTCGGCCATTATTGAGTTCACCTTGACATACAAGTGAAGCCTGCTATTAGTTTCCCAGCCAATACCTATTTAATTACATCCTATAATTGTTTTTTTTTTCAGTGTATTAATATACAGAAAGGTTAGGTTAATGCTAAGGCATCATGAGCAGTTCTGTACACTGTTCACAACTATCTGCTATATATACACTGCACTAAACTAGAGTGTCTCTCTATAGTGCTATGATAACCTGTAAACAAATCTGACTGGTTGACTTCCTGAGGTGATCACCTCTCCAGCTGATTAGAAAACATTCAGGATAGCTTCCACTCTGATGGGGAAAGATATACCTGGTGGACTCATTCAGTGCTCTTAGTGTTTTACAGCCTGATACCAGAGCCAGGTACACTGGGAACACTGGTTTGGAATGTGTTCTGACAGTATATCATGAATGTGTTTATGTGGTATTTCAGGGTGTGGTTTCTGATTCCTCTGTAGCTTTTTCTGGTGAAAGAAGTACCCATCTCCTCAATGAACACAACATCAACATCTCTAGCCAACCAATGTACCCCCCTCCACCCCCTCTCTCTCTCTCACCCTGTCAACAAACCCCATGCCATTGCTTTTATTTATAGTAACTCTCCATCTGCTACTGTTATAACTGCTGGAAGTGTTTGGCTGTCCAGACCAATTGATTTGGCCTCCTAACATTTCCTATTAGCGGATGCTGCTATCACCAACCACATCTGACAGCAGGCAGCAATGCCAGATAACATATCTTTATTCTGCCATATTAATCTCATTTAATTGCTATTTGATAAAATTGTGCAAATATTGGCTGTTAATGTTAACTTGTTTACCTGCCTTGATGTTGATGATTAGTGCAAATCTGGTTAACCTGCGTTAAGACAATTAAACTGTCCGGTCTGGTCAAAAGTTAATAGAATGGGTATTGAAAGTGTGCCTTATCTAAAAACAATTTTACGTAATTTGTTACAGATGGGAGATGAAAGATAATAAGATGATGATGATAATATCATGGTGTTTTGTATGAAAAAATATGTGGAAATAGATTGTTAAAAAAACAAAAGAATAAGTACAATATTATATGAAAAAATACAGCAGATTAGAAATTAATTAGATTTTAAGATGTGACGCTTTTTGCTGTAATATAATTTTTTACCCAAAAATCACATTTTACTTTCCAGACTATTTCATAAAAGTTTTAGACTGTAAGAAGAGTTGTGGTCAGAAACTGGACAAGATCTATGGCCAGTTTATAGAGGACTTCATAGCAGGCTGCTACCACTACTTACAGTTTGCCTATTTCAAGGGTAAGTATGCCAGATCGTAAGTAAAGGCCCTGAAAGGAAAACGGTATGCATGGCTGAAGCTGGATGTTGCCTTTATTTTTTTGCAAGCACTCCTGTGAAGTTTCTCTGTATTTACTCCCCTTTTTACTAAAATTCCTGGGCAGTGTCTGTTCATGTACTATGTGTATTTTAAGTTTCCCTGTGTTTTCTGTGGATTTACACTGGTAGTATGCCCATACCCAGCTTGATTGAAGTAATTGTAGACTAATTACAGGAAAAGAAGTTATCCAGACAAGCAAAAATGAGAAAAAATGTGAAGAAATACATTACAGTGTGACACTTGCAGAAAAAAGGTGGTTTGTTTTCCATTGTGAATAAAGTTGACCTTGTGTCCTGGTTCAGGAAAAATAGTTCCTATGGTTTTGAAACTGTAAACTAACTTTTTGAACAAAGGAATGTCCAACGGATGTCACTGTATGCATTGTTTCTTCCCATGAAGTAGATTTGAGATCCCAATTCCTGCAAGGAAGTAAAAATGTTTGATTATATCTTAAATTGCTATATGAATTACTTTAAAGAAAACTTGCCCACTTAAATCAAACACATAAAACAAGGTAAAAACCTAATCTTGTCCAGAAATACTGAATGTATATTTAGAAATCCTGGTGGTGTTGATGGCAAAGAAAGAAATATCCATGCAATTCAGTATGTAAATTTCAATTGATGTCCATTTGGTCTCCTGCAATTCACATTTGACTAATCGCCCAAGCCTAATAGCATTTTGCTCTTTTTAGAACTATTTATTCTTTATGTGGAAAGTCAATCTCCACCCACTTTCTTTAGAACCAACATTTCCTTTCCTTCCTTTTTTTGCCCTTTCAACTGAGAGTTTTTAAGTGCTACAAATGTGGCCTCATTAGTCACATCCAGTAAAGGATGTTCCATTTCTTCAGCTCTTTTTCCACTTGACTGATGACTTTCAAGATCTTTGCACAAGTTTATAGACATGTACAGGAGTAATTACTTAGATCGTGGGGTAAGGGCGACCTTATGCTAGGAAGAGGGAGGGGAATTGGTGCGTTGAAGTTTATGCCTAGAATGCTAGTAGTTGTTGGTTTGTGTGTGGGTATAATAAAGCTTTGCCTTTTAAACAGATAATGAAATATAGTTTGCACAAAGCTGAAATTATTCAAATATTTCATGTTACTTGCAATTGATTTGTCTACATGTGTTTCAGTGCTCAAGTTTATTAAAACATTGGTACAGTTGAAAATGCGCTTACATCATGTTTTATTTAAAGGTTAGTGATTATATTCAAACTTTAAAAAATACTTCTGCTGATAAAGACAGAACAACAAGAAGTTACAGTTATTATATTATTGCAATGAAATTCTGATGACTGTCAAGCATAGTTTTTGGAGTAAAAAAAAGAGAAGAGAATAATATATAATTAATGATTTTAAAATAAGATAGTGACTATTATTGAGTGATATGTAACAATAATTGACACTCCTGCTGTACCTCCATATCAAATCCATAGATAATTTTATCAGTCTGCACCAAATAGACATGTTTTTATTGGAAAACAATATATGATTGCTTTTCTGTATCTGTTGATCAGATTAGACTTGCAGATTCCATCGTAAACTTTCGCTGGGACCTTGAACATGGGATCAGTGTGTTTTGCAATAGCACAATGTACGTATGAACTCCTGTATCAGGTGACCATATAATGATTAGACTTGCTGATTTTGTGACAGATATTTGCTGAATTCCTACCACATCTCTGCTGTTTGAAACAATATATGAAACTTCCCTGCACCAGGTCGTTAAGATAAGACTTGCATAAGGCTTGCTTGCTGACCTAACATGCATTTTTTTCCCCTTTAGGTACACTGAGTTCAAATGTTGATAAGACCTGTTTTATTCATAGCTGATGCATTGGCAAAAGAACCCTACTTTTTTGTGAGCTTTCTCTCAAAGCAGTTTGATGCTAACAGTGCCAATTTAACAAGCCTATTAGAAAACTTGTTAGACCTACAACTTTTGAAACTTTCTTGGAAACTGTGAAAATTAAAAAAAAAAGATAATGGTACTCATCTCAGAGTTATCAGCCCCAGACTTGCTATCTGTGGCCACTCGCATTTATATGAGTTGTGCTAGCTGCTCTGTGAGAACCAGGGTGGGAACCGGCTCCTGCACATCCCTATTTCATTATCTCTCTACATCATCCTGCATCATGTGTCTGTGAAATTCAATTTACTGAAGCAAGGCATTAGATTTTCCATGCAGAGTGCTAAGCAAGTTGATAGTGTATGAATATTGATTGAACTGTTCACTTTAGGAACCAGGCACATTGACGGCAAGGCAGCGATCATCATTTCATGGAAATTTCTCCATTGACTGACTGGTTGGCACTTTGTCCTGTGCCAGGACTCACTATCCTCTGCCAACAAAGAGAGCTGAAATACAATTATCTTTACATTAGTTACATGCCAATCTATCCAGATTGCACATACTTAATAGTTTAATACTTTAATCAAGATCTTTGATTGAAAAAATGGAGAAAAACTACATGGACATGCCAAAAATACAAATTGCAACAAGATGTCTCAGTGCTTTGAGTAGAGGTTCTACTCAGACTGTTATAGCAATGTTCTTTTTATTCCCCCCCCCCCCCACCCCCATCCCTAAAAAATTACAATATTTAATGAAATTGATTAATGGCCTTTTTTTAAGTTTTATATACAAAGATGTGATTGGTATGTTACAACAACGTGTTAACTAGTTTTCTCCTTTTTCTTTCAGGTTCTTCTTTAAACAATAACAAAAAGGCATGCAAAAACGTGACTAAAAGCAGTTGTTGAATTTTGTTTAGAATATCAGTTATGAAATTAGATCAGTTTTGTGGATTCAAGAAAATTGATATGAACTTAGAAATAATTTCCAGTTATGTTCACTGAGGCGATAGAGAAATTCAATTTCTTTGTAAACCAAAGCTTAATCAGTGCTTAATCAAGTGGAATACCTTGGGAGGAATTTTATTACTTTTCCCCAGTCTATTTAGTTCCACAAATTTGCAAATCACCAGCGGCACAACTCCCTTCATTTAAACAGTATCTTTTCCAAACCAATCCCTGTCCAAGCCAGTCAGTTGACTTATCTGAAAACTTGAATTCCGTGTAATGAATCTCTTGGGGTTTTCATTTCATATATCAACAGTAGCTTCATTTGACTTGGCAAAGGGAAAGGAAATCGAGGTGTAACTTGATGTAATAGGATAATACTAAGTGCAGCTAAGCAAACAGAATGTCATCAAACAGCCATGATGGTGGTCTTCTAACAAACTTTCCATCTTTGGAAAAAGCAATGCACAGTATGATTTAGGATAATAATAATAATATATTGTGTTGATAGCTATCAGTAAGTTTTATATTTCATAAACTTTGCCTATAATATTAATGAGAAATTCAAAAATATATTTGTCAAAGGGAAAGTGGCATTTTTCTTCTTCAATTACTTAAAAAATAATATTTGGTTTGGCTAAAAAGAATAGCCAATTTGAAAAGAATTGTTAGAATGAGTCAAGATAGTTATATCTTTCAAGACAAATTCATTTCAAGAGTGTTGATTCTTAAATCTTTAGACTATGATAACAAGTATTGCATTGGATAGAAACAAAATACATTACCAAATTACAGAAATATTATACCTGTAGCAAATGGTGGAATCATATATTACAGGATAACAAACATTTTCGGTTGAAATAATGTTTTCCATTGTCCTTCATAACAGATATACCTGCTATCAGTTGTATTTTTTTTGTATAATAACATTAAAAGTAATATTGGATATACCCCTAGATAAACTATCCTTCTGGTTTGATTAAGCTTTAAAATGAAGGACAAGTTGCAACCTAATTTTGTAAAACCTATATTACTGTATAACGTGCGTGAATTCTGAAATGAGAAGAATTTATGAATAATAAGTTGTATAAATTTAAAATATGAATTTGACAAGCATGTAGGTGCATTTTGACTGGCACGACACGCCCAAATCTAATTAAAGAGAGCAAATTGGAGAAATATGGCAGACTGGCTTAACATGCTTTTGTATTTTTTCTTGTATATTTTGGATGTTTTTAATTTCCTTTTGTTATCCAATTATATTCAATCATTGGAGTAATCTGTCACAACTAATTTGACCAATAAAAAAAAGAAAACAAAGAACTTCGAATGCCATAATGTGTGCTGGTATGGGTGTCATGTCAGACCACTGATCAGTTTGCCATTTCCAAATTTGAAAAAATAAGTGAACGAAAACAAAAAAAGTATGAATCAATCTCAATTGTCTGAAAAATAAGAATATTTCCATCACGTGATGCCCCAATAATGAGCCTATTGTGTAATGGGAATAAACAATCTGTGCTGAAGTCAGACATTTTTTATGTGTGTGTTGAAAGCTTTTGTTCTCCCACTGTATATGATACTGTAGTCACACTGGGAGGGTGCATAGTTGCCTTCTAACCTGACCCTCATTTGTCTACATTCTAATTCAGAGCAGGAACAAATAAAGTTCACTGGCAGTGTAACCAGACATTAAAATTTAATTAGTACCAGTTTTCTTCAGTCCAGGGTCATGAACAGTGTTGATGCTATTCATAACTTATGGATTTTTGCTATTTAATTTTTTTTTCATCCACTGTGCAGAAAGCCATATACTGGACTCACATAGCATGGTAGATATTTGTTGTTATTTCTTGAAAAAAGTTTACAGGGTGGAAAATGAGCTGCTTGTGCTTGCTTGTTAAGAGATATCTTAAATAAGTAGCTATTAGATGTTGGAACAAAAGTGACGGCCCCACAATCTGATGAAATCGTATTTGCATTTCTTTTACATTAACAGTCTGTTCAGTCATAAACTCAAAACATGTAGTAATGCTTTGTCATAGACACAGTAAAACCCTTTAGATGTTTTACATCATTTCAACCTAAACACAACACTTACAATTTCTATATACCCAGTAATACTGTCTGTGTTTTATGTTTGTAGTTGGAGAATTCAACCATGCATCAGAGTGTGCAGGCACCTACCTCCTTTTTAAGCCTGGAGATGAAACCATGGAAGCTAATAAAGATGCCTACCTCAGACTGAAAGGGATTGGACCTATGAGCTTTACTCCTAGAGAGGTATTTTTCTCTCCCTTGCTGGGTGTGTTAACAGTTATGAGTAGTTGTTTATGTAACTTTTTGAATGTCATATCTAGATAGGAAGAGGTAATGTTGAAAGTAATTCAGTGATGGATTTTTCTTAGTTTTTGTTAAATTTTTTTGTTGTCTTGCAAGAAGTGCATTGATTATTTTCTTCCACTTCCACAATAAAATATGTATCCACGTAATTAAGCTTTATTTTATAGTCATCATTACATATGAATGTGCAACACCTGTGGGCTGTGCCCATAGGGCAGGTGATAATTAGGTCATCCTGGATAATTTTGGGTCATTAGAGTCAGTAAGTGCTATATTGATTATGATTAAAGTATCCCAAAGAGGCCTCCTTACCCATTGCTTAGTTTACATATACAACCGTATTCTGAATCTGAATCAACTCAAAACCAAATTAATCTGTTCACATTACAGAGACTTGAGAACAACTATGTTGCTCACCATAAAATGGTCTTTTAAACAGCACATGGTGGGTGTAGAAGATTAATAAGAATCACACCACTGAGCTTGATTTATGAAAATATTTGTAGAATTAAGTACCCTCAATGCTGTCATTTTATCTTGCCAATATGAACATACCTCTGAAAACTCGATGCCCAGTTAACTGTTGGGCCAACAGATTATCCAGTTCCTGTTCAGAGAACCAAATTGAATGAACAGCTATGTTTATATTGACACCATATCTTATAATGTTATCAGACTGGAGGTGGGTTATGAGTACATAAAATGGGCTGTTTCTTTACCTAGCTGGTAGTATTTTTGAAAAGTGCTTTAATTAGCCCCAGCCATTTCCTCCTTATAGTTTATGTTCTATCAGCAGAGGAAATCTGCATATCCTCATATATGACATTCAGTGGACTTTTAACTTAAACCACATGAATTGAAAAAAATATTACTGAAGACAGAAAAACAGTTCTTTGTTGTCAAATACATCCTGAGAAAAAGATGTGGGAATGTTCTCTGTAAATTTGTCTCTTCAAGATGGAATGATTATTTCCCAGTATGAAGAGTCTTTTCAAACTTCCTGTTGTCAAGTATTAACTTATAAGTCGATGAGACGGAGTGAAGATTTATACTGATTACCTCTTAATAGAAATGAATAATTATGAGCGAGACTGGTGTTTTTGCCATTTCATAAAGCAATACATAACATTGCATTTTCATGTTGATAGGTTTTTAAGTATCATTACATTTTCTTACAATAAACTCTGATAAAAGTTTCAGCACCATTTTTGGGGTAGCATTGCCATTTAGACAACTATCTTCAGAACATTGTCCAGACATGATATGTAGTTGTGTTATTCACTTGTATAGTCTGTGTTTCAAGTGTATACACACTGGCACATTTGTAAATACTCTACACATGACAAAATCATATAACATCATTCATGCTGTGTGATTCTCTTTGATTTCTATAAAAAATGGCTGAAATAAACCACAGCATGTGTGTGTGTGTGGTCGCTCAGATGAAAACAGTGGATAAATCATAAACTCAAATTAAATGTGACATGATCCTACATTTTTCGTGTGGTTTTGGTGGATTTAAACAAACAAATAAAGTTTGCTATATCTTTTCTGTAAACAAAAATGTTTATTCAAAATAATTTTTTGCAAAAGCCAATCACTGGCAATTTTAAAATGTGATATTCTTAACATGAACTAAAATGAATTGCAAAAATAAATTATTATTGTTTTTGACTGATTGATTTTTTTATGACCTCAGTAGGATGGAACTAATATATATATTTGTGACTAATAACAACAATATCAGCCTAAGAAAATATTGTTATAAGGTTAGACTCCCAGGGTTAGAAGTTCATATCCTGACACCAGGGTGCTAAAATGTATGTTGCCAGTTACTTCATGTGATGAATGAAGTTGTAAAGTAAAATGCCAGCAGCATACTTTAATCGATTACTGACTAATTTTGCACTGACTTATGTAATACACCTGTTTAATGCAAGGAGCAGATGTCTTCATAAAAAGTGACAACTTTTTACAGAAATGCTGAGATTGGAGAATACAAATGAATTTGGGTTAACATGAAAAAGGTATATGATTTATTAGCACTTTCACGTTATAAATATTACATTTTAGAAATTTAATGGAACTAATTCTTAAAGGACTTGTCTAAAATTAATGTGAAGTGTACATTGGTAGGTGCACCAACTTTTTTGTATCCAAACAGAAATATTGAAGTTCCTTGCAAAATTTTCTTTAGTCTTCAGTTGTTATCCATCTTATACTGGTGTGTGCATTTGGCAAAACACCTGTAAATGCCAATGAAGTGATCAAATGTCCATGGCACCTGTACTGACCAGTGAAAGACTGGCCAAAGGGCAGGTGGACACAGGTGGGCATCCCCTTTCTTAATGAAGACATTTAAGGGACAGCCCATCAAGATCATAAATGGGTCAGTGGGAGATTACAGTGGCCACACTGACCACACATCAGTTTTTAGATCCATGACAGCTTGCTCATAAAAGCTTTATACATTTGAGATTTACCTGTTTAGAAAAAGTAAATCAACTCATTTTCTGAAATTTAATGACAGCTTAAACCCTGTCAATGCTAGATGGTATATTAAATGAGACATTCCCTCCTTTACTGATTTGCATTTCCTTCTTCATTGAATTGATTAAATTTAAATGTAAGTTTCTGGGAATAAAGTTGTCATTTGTATCATAAGACATGTATCTGGTTTAAAAATAATCTGGATAACAATATGTGAAATGGGCACTTGTGTAGTATTGATTTATTTATGAGAAGAGTGTCAGTGTCCTGAACCAGAACTAGTTTCAAAGGCAGTCTAATAGTTTTTATCAGAACTGTTATATATGTATGCCTTACTCTGTTTACTCTTAAAGATGTATCTTAGTGGCATGCCTCAAAGTTGCATTATGTACACTAGTTTGGAACATGTTCTCATGTCCTTGTTTTCCTTTTTTTTTTAGAGAAAATGTGATTTTAATCAAATTTTAAAAACCTTCCTTTATAAATATGCAGGCTCACTGTTACCATAGTACATAGATAAAACTTTTGAAAGATTAATCTTTATTTTCATTATTTGATAAATTTAAAGAGACAAATTGATTCTTATATATCTTTTTTATTTTTGAAAATCATCTTTGTTTTATAAATTCTTTTGTTCACAGATGGAAAACCCCAAGTGTCAGAGAGACCTAATGCATAATTTTTAAAGAGTCTTCCAAGTAAATAGTGCATTAAACTTGAAATGGTCAGACTGATGTCATCAGACAAACACCATTCAAGGAACCCTGTTGCACCTTAGAATTTTTTATCCAATATTATCGCTGTGGCCATTAGATTGTGGAGTAATTTTGGTAAAGATTAAGCCAGATCTGAGGTTGCTGTGTTGGTAGTGATGTACATGAGTGAGCAGTCAGTGTTCATATAAGTGAGCTCTTCTAAAAACTTATTGATTTGTCAGTTGCAATAATATATTGTTAATATCTCTGGAAATGATACCTTCAAAAGAAGTCATTGAACTTGAAAGTGGTGGAGGCTTTTTATCCAAACTATGGACTTAGTTGATAAATAGAAAAGTGAAGTGATGATTCCTCTTAGTAAGACATGAAGGGTTATGTCATGTGCAGAGAAAAAGTACCAATAAAACTCCCAGGCTACAGGCAGCTAATAGCAAGAGCCTGAGATTAGTCTTGAACCATGCTACTTGCATTAGAAAATTGTCCAGATAATGAAAAACATGACTTTGACTTTTTAATGTGAATAGTCAATGATGTATCTGCAAAATTAAAATAAAGATTATGCTATCTTATGCTCTTTGTGCTGAGGTGAAATACCCATAAAACAGCCCACACTGCCTGCATGTGGTGAGATGAGACTCGCAGAGAGCTAAATATTAGTACTGACTCATCACTCAAGGACGTCTCTCCTAGAAATTGCTCTGGGAAATTGGTCTGGGAAATGTCAAGTCAGCAAGTCCCAAAGTGCAGGAAACTTCACATAATTGTTCTACTAATTCAGTGTAGTAATCTTTTGCTGGCACTGATAATGGATCTAGATGGTAGTTTTAATGCTATTATTATGTGATATAGTGGCACATTACTCTGCTACCATGTTCAAATGGATGTCAGTGATATATTGCTAGGGTGTTTATTAGGTCTTTTATTTATGGTTTGATAAATGAGGAATGTATAAGATTTTAAAGTTTTCTTCTTTTCAAATATCTTTACAATGGTATCTAATTTTTTTTTTTTTTTAATTTGCCAGCAGATTAACAGTAAACTGTCTTACTCCACTTATTACGTTTGATTAAATGTTTATGGAAAGGAAAGCAAAAGAAAACATGGTTTTTACATTTTATGTGATTTTTATAACTTCATTTTCTAATCTTATTTCTGAAAATCCATAAACCAGATTATATCTTATCCATGAATCATTAATACAAAATAAAGTAGCTCATGAAGATGAAATAAGTGTTGAGTCAGTGATTAAGTGAGCCTTTATCATTGTGCTAAATAGAAATGTGCAGACTGGCTGGAGATATATTTATGACCTTTGTCTAGTGTAATGTTTATTTTATCTAAGAAAACTTAATGGGCACAAAATCTTGCCATAGAACTACTGGTCATTATGAAGAATTCATTAAATGGTTGTTATGGCTTAAGATAAGTTGATGTGATTAATATAGATGGCTGGACTTTAACAGTGGTCATTAAACCAAAGTGCTAATCAAAAGTTGCTCTCAAGCAGAAAGATATTAACCCATCACATTCTAGATTTATGAAATTGACATGAATTCTGATCAGCTTAAGGTGGATTCACACAATGCCATGATAGGATGATCATTACTTGGTAACAAGCATCAAACATTCCTTGTTATAATCAAGTTGGTAGCAATAATTGCACAGATGTATGACAGCTAAAATTTTTCTCATTTGGCAGATATATATTTGATATAAAAAAGTAAGGTTGTATAATTGAAGGCCGACTCAATTACATTAAGAATTGGTAACATTTCTGCATCATATTCGGTCCTTGAGCCTAGAGTGATCATGGCTATAATAGAAGCCCAGAGAGGAGCAGATGTGACTGAACCCATGTCTAGAATTTCATGTCCAGTCTGGTATCAATTACCCGATTCAGATTGCCTGTCTGGCTGAGGACATTATAATTAAGACTCATTTACACACTTGGGGAGGAGGGGCAAGGGGGGAGGGAGGGGAGGGGACAGTTGATCATTAATCATTGTTAGGCAGTAAGCCATGGGTATGTAGCCATATATTGTATCCTGCATTGTAATGTTACATTATAGGTTCTGACATTTTCTGTACAGTCTTTTCTCATTAGTGGTGTTTTTGTGTCATTGATGGAATATTAAAAGATTGTTATTTTTCATTTTATTTTATTATTTTTATTTTATTTATTTATTTATTTATTTATTTATTTATTTATTTATTTATTATTATTATTTTTGTCTGATTTTTGTATTTGTTTATTATTTATTATATTGTCTTTTATTTTTGTTTGGTTTTGTCAATGAACAGGATGAGATGCAACTTTTATGGTTTAAAAATTCTGTTATGCTCTTGTTTTCAACAGATTCTGTCTATTTTCATAACATTACATTTATCTTGTTTTTATTATTTAGGATGCCCAGAAGCACTATGACCTGATAGCATTTGAAGCCCAACTTCTGAAGTACATAGATGAGCACTACATGTTTGACATAACTGAAGTCATTGATGATGTAAGTATTGATAAAAGAAATTCCTCCATGGAGATATGCAACAGGTCCTTCATAAGATAAAAAAGCACTTAAAGCAGACTTAAGTTTTAAAATTGTATCATATTATTTGCCTTTATCTTACTTCTGTTATTTTTATCATAGGGCATTGGATGTAGCCTGGATGTAGCAAGTTCAATATTTTGAATTGTATCCAAATATTTAATCATTAATAAAATTGTGTTCTGATTAAGCTTTATTTAGAGATAATTTCAGATTCCTATCCAGCCCTTCACACAAACACTGGAAAAAATACAAACTTCCCCTGACCTCGTGTGTGGTATCCAGCACACAGCCTAACCCTGGCATGTTTTATCATGGAGGAAAACCAATCATGAGTGATACAATCCTTGATTAATGGAATATAATAAAGATGTCACAGGGCAACCTAGAATAATGATCCCCAACCCATTACAATCATGAGTCCCCGTATAATAAATGTAGTAGCTGCAAGGCTATCTCTTATAGTTAATGTTGATTCTTTTGAAAGGGTGTCTCTGTCAAATTTACTTAGCTGATAACCTCTCTGTTGACAACTTTTTCCTGGCAAATAACTACAGGGAAGGAACACTGGTGATTAAGATTGCAACAGTAACAAGAACCGTTGTCTCGTATTGTTGTTGTAAACCTGCACTAGTGTAGTCCAAATATTGACTGTGATTAACGAAGAAATTTAGACATATGCCCAATGTCAACAACAACAGAAAAGAGAAAGGGTGGCCTACGGTTTCCCCTCATATTCAGCTCGTTAGAATACACATTTGGCTCAAAAAGAGAAAAAAATTGAAATATGTATGTTGCCTAAGTTTGTTTATATTAAGTTTGAGGTAATGCAGATGGAATGAATAGAAACAGTTTGTTTAATAAATTATTTTTACTAATCTTTGCATGCTTATAACCAGTTTTCAAAAATGAATTAAAGAAAAGCAGAGTGAGAATTTAAAAGTCATTGAGCTGTTTTTATACAGACTGATCGAAAAAGTGAGAAAACATTTTTCTAAAAAAAGGTCCAGGAATGCTAATATTGAGATGGTACAATATGCAATGACACTGAATGGAAAAAGGACAAGGTCATTTATTTCTAACTGCCCTTTTATTTTCCCAAAGGTCTTCAGTTCAATTAACTTTGCCTTTGTCATATTTAGATTAAATGATGAACAGAAAAGCCATAATGAAGTCTAAAGGGATTCCAGTCCCATGTCAGTGAAGTTCATTCACTTTTGAAAAGGGAATAAATTAAAGGAAAATTAACAATATTTTGGGTAACATTTCGAAAGGAGGTTTTCACTTCAAAAACATGATTTAATTGCATTTCCATGTATGCAAAGAAAGGTTACATTAATCCACATTAGATCACAAACTTAATCATATACCCCATTCACACTACAGTTGCAAAAATGCGCATTTCTATAATCCGAATTTTTCGTGAGGAATTCGATTCGGTATTGCGTTCACACACGCTAAGCGAAACCGAATTACATGTTGAAAATTTCAGGTTTAACTTCCTGTTTTGAACACTCGCGCATGCGCCGCACAGGAAATCTTAAAATACCAACAAAAATTTGTGACGACAAATGCAACTCTGAAGACATTCCAGCATTCTTGAGAAGTATAAGATGGCAAAATAAGTTTGTTTCCTCATGTTGTAGTGAGTGGTGACCTCCAAATACGTTTGGTGCACTCGCTAAAGTAATAAACAAGCGTTCATAGATACCCGCACTTATCTGCACACATGCGCAGTTAGATCTGTACAGGTGTCGATTCCGGTAAGTTATCCGGATCGCGCTTAGAAATCCACCTCGCTTGCAGGATTTTGAAAATGCGCATTACAAAAATCCTCTTGCGTTCACACTACTGCATTTATTCGAATTGTGACCTAATTCGCAATTTATCCGGATAACTGAGCGTAGTGTGAACGGGGTAATAGATATTACATGCAAATAAGTAGACCTGAACTTGCTGTAGCTTTGACAAAGTGCATGGGTACCCAGCAGTACCAGGAAACCAGTGTTTTCTCATGTCACCTGTCCAGTCTGCTGCATGATATAAGGGGCATGTGAGCTTCCATGTTATCTTAAAAAGAGTGTTTCTAATCTGGTGTTGTAAAAGCTGTTAGATGTGACAAAACAAATAGTGCTTGATGTCCTAGCTGGAACACTTCCTGGTGTCCCCCCATGTAACAAAAGATCAACCATTTTTGAACTTGTGCAACAAAAATCTCATCAAGTGAGATAAATGAGATCATTCCATGGGGTGCAGATGTTTTTGCACATTGTTAGAATTGCTGTAGTAGAAGGAATGTGTTATCTGGTTTCCTTGTTCATTTTCTCTGTTTGACCAAGTAAAAACTAAGCTATAAATGTACTAGAAATATTCAGGAAATGTAAAGCAATCAAAATGCAATAAATGATACAAATTAGCAGGAGTTGCCTCTCATTGCATCATAAAATGAAAAGCAGTCAGCATACTAAATGGTGAAAAAACAAGGTGGCATATGAAATATGCTTCAAAACTCATTAGAATGTAAAAAGGTCAGCCAGACATGACATAGTTTCTGAGTAAGTTGTCAACATTGCTGCTATATGGTTTTATATGAAGAACATGTAATCAAAACATTTCATTTTGCTAATGGCATTGTTCTTTGCACCACACTATAGACTGTTAAGCTAAAGAATTGAGCTTAGTAATCATTGCCATTCTGCATGTTTTGCCCAAGGTGTCATGTAGAAGTAACAACTCTATAGCACAGTCATGAAATGTTCAACCATGGATTGTTTTATGTGTTCTTTGCCTGGATATGAAGTCTTCATGCATTTCATTTGGCTATGCAGGCTCGCATGCTGACACTTTACAACTGCTTGCACATGAATCCTAAAGTAGACACGTAGGCATGCATTTAGCATGAAAGACAGGCTTGTATGCATATCACAGCATATGCACATATAGTACAAGGTTAAAGAGGCTTGCAAGCATATATGTGCATTTTTGTATAGATGTTTTGTAAAAATGGCATAGCTCAGGGAAATGGCCTTCTAGGCTATGAGACAGCCACTTTTTTAAATACTGAAAAAAATGAGGACAAATAGAAAGCCTGATTACAGTATCATACCAATAAGATTTGCATCTTCAAATCCTGATAAGACTCCTGTATTGATAAGAGCAACCTAAACCATGGGAAATAATTGTGTTAAAAAAACTGCATCGGTCTTTACAAAAAGGCTTTGTGACTCTTCTCGCAAACTGCTAATGGATAGATTCATATCTGCTCACAGACTATGCAGGAAACGATAGTTGATCTTGTTGATGTTAATGTTGTCGTCAGTGGCAACTATTTTGAATAATGCAAATGATGGATGTCTTGTAAAATATACTGTAATGATACTGTTAATGCTTCTGATTTGATTTTATGTGTATTATAGAAAAGATGGCTCCTTGCTTACATGCATCTTGTTCCATAATTACAGCGCACTTAGTCACCCAGTCGGGGGAGGAGAGAACATTTAGGTATAAAGCAAAGTAGTTTTTAACTAAAATAAACTTGTCCTTTTACACAGTTTTGTTTTTGTATCAGGCAGCACCAGTGGAGACTACCAGGGTGCCAGATGAAACAGGTCACACCCCTGCAATATAGATCTCCTTTTAAAGTATCACCTTTCCTCCTTGTCCCATACTATATATGCTCTTCAAAACACATCTAGATTTTTTTCCATTCCATCTCCCTCTTAGCTTATTTCAGCATCACAGATGATATGTTGAAAGAAGAAGACAAATAAACTTAACCTGCTGTAACCTCAGTTCAAATGTATCTTGACCTGATCCACGCTAGCCTCTTCCTTGGTGAACCATTTACACACAGTCTTTTAGTTGCTTTTCATAAATGATAACAAAGCAAATATTGGAACATTAGGGTCGTTATGAGAAATGTTGTTGTGTAAATGTTACTTTCTTGTTGACCCAAACCATATTGGTCCCTTGGAATGAGTTGAACTAAGTGATAGAATAATTGTTACTTGCAAACAACTGAAAAAAGATGTTGGCTTTCTAAACACTTCAGGACTATGTTACTTGTTGCTTAGATTCTTGATACCCTGTCACAAAACACTGAGAAACTAAGTTAAGATTTATTGACCAATAAAAATCCAAATATGTATTATTTTTACAAATTTAACATAATGTTCCACCATGAGTATGTTTGAAACTCTTGAAGGCAGTATTGCAGAGAATGTATGAAGAACTTTTATCCTCAGAATTTATTTCAGTTAGACATTAATTAAACTTTTTTGTCACATAAAAAAATCCAATGTGTAAAGCAATCAAATATGACAATAGGTTACGTTGAAAAATTACATATCCCTGATTTAAAATGCCTCTGTGTGTGTGTGTACATCTTCACAGCAGAATAGATTATTCTTTGAAAGTTAAATCACTAAAGTGATGAAATTATCTTAATTGAACTAATTTATTGTAGGATACAGATTTAATAAAACCAGACTAAACGGAGAAGGTATAAGGAACTACTTGAACCCAAAATACATGATGGTTGTTTATCTCTACTGGTCATGCAGAAAAAAGGTTTGAAAAAATAACAGGAGTGAAAAAATACCACATTGTTTGTTGGTGCTCAGCAGAGCAGAATATCTAGTCATTCATCACATTGGGCATGGCTAGTGACAGTGGGGTGCTCAGTAAGAAGAATGGGAGTTTTTTTCCTAATTGATACAAATTCATTGTTCTGGGTACATACTAATCATTGAAACTGAAGCAAACACATCATGATTGATGCTAATGTGTTGGTTGTTCTTCAGTGCAGTGTTCAGGACACAAATTGCCTGAGTAGCAAGCTTTTCTGCTCATACAATTTACTCAATTATCAGCGCCATTGATCCAGCTTGTCTTCTTTTGCTTTCATTTTCATACATTCATTGGTACTTTCATACAATTAATTCTACAGTCTTCAGTGATTCATATTAAAATTAAATCCATATTCTATCTAAAACTAGTGTTGTCCTGTTTAAAATGCTTTTATTTTGCAAACAAATAATAGATTTTCCTGGTGGAATCATGGCATGAATACAAATGTTAGAAATCATTCATATTGAAACAGCATCTATTTTTTTTAGCCAATCTTGTCTGCTGCAGAAATAAAATGCACCCATTAAAATGAATAGAATAAATTTTCTCTTCCTAGGATATAATAGTAAATATTAAAATAAAATTACTATGAACTTAGTAAAGAATTTTAATGATTTTTTTTCCTTTCGTTTGCTTTCAAAATATAAATCTGGACTTATGGACAGTAATCTGTAGCACAACGAACAACAAAATTCACGTTGTATGATATAATACATATAAAAACTTTAAAAGTATTACATGGGGCATTTAAATTTTTTCTCAGTATAGAACAATGCAAAGAGCAATTATTGCAAAAATGAACCATCATAGGATATCAGCCTTATAATGGTATTCCAGTATCATTAATGTAATAAAAAGAACAGCTAGTGCAAAAAGCTTGATTTTACCAAAGGTTATATTGTGGATGATAGGCCATGTTTATTATACAAAGGTAACATTATGCAGGCTCCTGTGCACCAGGTCTACCCCACCATTGATGAGATAGGCTATTATATTTTGATTGATCACCATTAGATTTTCAGTAATCTGTAGGAACATGGCATGGTTACTCAGATTTCACATGTCTCTCATTGAAATAAGGTGTAATGTCAGAAGAGTGAACCTGTCTTGTCTTTACAGCACTGTGAAGCAGCACATTATCTACTGGTACCATTATCGGATGCTGGAAATAATGTGGTATATAAACTTACAACTTGGTCACAATGCATGATGCAGGATTGGAAATTAGTTGGGGCGTTTGCATTTTAGTCATGTGTAAAGTCTTGAATAACAGAGTACTAAAATTATTCATAAAGCCTAGGTTAGTAGGTTAAATGCCAGTTTTTATCCTATTATATTAATGCATATTTTGATATTTTGACATTTGTGATAAATCAAACAAGTGACTTGAGTTTATAGAAACATTTCCATGTTTAAAGGAATTTTGCTGTACGGTATATAAATTAAAGCTTGCCACTGTTTGTCTATAATAGTTATTAAGATGAATTTTATTCTGAAAATAGGAGGTTAAAATGTTAGATATGTTTAAGAATTGCATAAGGCATGCACATTCCTTGCTGTAATCATGCACATTAAATTGTATTTCTGTTTCACACCTTCAGTACTATACGCTGTGGAATATCTAACATGGTCCAGAATTGATTGAGTGTAGATGTAATTACACCTGCATTTCATGTATATTTTATGATGTCTCTACTTCAAATGACGGAGGTAGTAAAGGGTCAGAGAACTTCTGTTTGGATTCTCCTTTGATAGCCTCTTTGCGTGACCACCTGTCTGTCAGGTGAGTGAAGATGAGAATTGCTTTGTTGTGAAAGATTGCCATGGATAATTATCCTTCTGTTATCAGAACTGTGGGGTTTTTTATGAAAAAAATTCATTTATAAAAGGAAGTTTTACCCCGTCTTTTTTTATTTGATAAAAAATAATGGGTAATGACCAATACTTTAGTCACGAGTAAGCAATAAATGTCCTATTTGTAAGCAAAATGACAATTGTTAAAAAATAAGAACTATTGTAGCCATTTTTATGGTTTACAAAATTAATATTATTCAGATTTTCACAATGAAATAGTTCTTGGCTTAGCCTGGAACAGTAGCATGGTATTGCTGTGCTCAGGATAACTTCATTTCACAATGACAGTAATTATCAAAATAGTTCCCAGATTAAGATGCAACCAGCCACTTTCTCTGATCACTGACAGAAGGCAAGGGAAGATGAAAACACAGCAGGTCTCTAAAGCCCCTGAATAGACCTCTCTCCATAGTCCATCATTGTGTAGTCTGCAGCTCTGGAGGCTAGTAACTGATCCCTTACCTGTCATAGTGAAGACTTGAAGGGACTGCCACCTTGACAAGTATAATTATAGGTTTTTATAAGAGTACTTCAAAAGCAAGCATTGTTATCCTTGACCACACAGCTATTAAGCCATTTAAAAAAGAATCCACTTCAAAGAGACACTCCAACACGTTGCTGTAACAGATCAAAGATTTTGAATTAAAATTAAACTGAAAAGATACAGGTGCACTGGGAGGGCTTCAGGGTGAATACCAACACAGAGGAACACCTGACACATACCCTTCTGATATATAGTTTCTTTTCTTTTTCTCCCCCCCACCCCCCACCCCTCATATATTATGCCATATATTTTAGTCCATTTTGTGTTGTGTGATGCTCATACTGCCAAAAGCTAAATTTTAATCTTTCATTTTTTACTATTGAGACATTTATGATTTAAAAACCATTTGAACATAATTTAAAGTTGCAGATTACGTAAATATCAGAATGATCTTTTTAATAGATTATGATACGAAACAGCAGAAAATCATTAGCTAAGCGAAAAATGATCAAGTTGAATTAATGATATATGTATCCAATTGTTCCTCGTGTCATTGCAAATATTAGGATGAGATTTATTATTCCACATCATGTGTCAATTCCATTGAAATAATCACTTAGGCCATCAGATTTGTGTGTGGAGCAGTTGGAAAACTAATTGTATAAGTCACCCAATTATACCCCATTAATATCCATTAACAGTTATGACATTCTCCATAATAATCTTGAATCTGTTCAAGTCAGTAGCCTAATGAGGCAGGGAGAAATGGCATGTGGTGGGGCAACTCTTCATGTGTCAACACCTTCATCAACATGGAATTTCCTGGTGGATAGTTCCTTAATGTTACCATACTCTTCTAGAATGAACTGAAATGATAAATCTAGAGAATTTAAATTCCGTTTGATACAATTATTACATTTACCTTATATTAAAAAACCATATCAAAATTTTAAGCCAAAGAAATCATCCTCACTCAAACAGCCCAATATAGTGATCCTCTAAACAGTGAGACAATAATAATGACTTGGGGTTTTGAAGGTTTTAATGCTTGAAAAAATGGATTGATATTTTAATGTTGAGAAAAGGGAGAAAATATAGTTTTTAGTAGGAGAAATATCTCAATGACCAGGTTTCTAATCAGCAATAGGACATAGATTTGATTTTATTTAGAGTGCTTTACGTAAACATCGGCAACCAGCGCCCTTTTCCAAACCTCTCCAGTGTAGGGGTGGTAGTGTCAATAACATTCCTCTTCACTGTCTTGTCATGGACTTAACTTGGGCTGTTCTTAGGTAAACTAATGACTAGTTAAGGCACAGGTAAATACTCAAGCTTGTATTATCACCTGCAACTAAGCCCCACTGACAAGAAAACATGGAAAGATAAGATAAGGGCGGATGTTCACACAAACTCAATTAGAAGGGATTTCAAAGCTAAATAAACCTGCATTATTTGTTCTTTTTTTGCATGATTTAATAAAGGCTAGTAACAAGAACATGTTAGGGCAAAGCAGATGATTGTTTTTCTTTTCTTTCTTAAAGCTTTGTGATGATTGTAATGCAAGAGCAATTAATAGTGAGTGTTTTTTTCTTGGTACTTTGTATCGAGAAATGGTGACAAGAAAATTTATTGCAGCTTCTGGATTAGAGTGAATGTGCATACAGTGTATAAAGCCAGTAGTTATACACTGGGGCAGGCATGTGGCTGAGGTGTCATGACAAGGGTGGTATTTTGTAAATGTAGGATCATGAAAATATCAACAAAATCAATATTTTCAACAGATTGAAAGGCCATGTCAGAATTTTTTATCTTTTTAATGCTGTTAGGTATCCGACCATTTTGGCCATTATTGATCTCTGAGTAATTCAGATTTCTTCCTTATTGATAACCTATTATAAACATTATTCTGACTTACACCTTGTTTTTCAAACAGGTTGTCAGCTGGTGCAGACTCTCCAATCAGTTATATGTCTATTTCTGTGAGAAAAAAAACCTTTTGTTAGGTGACAAAGAAGAATGTTCAACAGACAGACCAGCAAACAAGGTTTTTAAAAATGTCTCCCAAATTCCTATCAAGACATGATGGATGGTATCTGTACAGTGGACTGGACTATGTTACTTATAGATCTATGGAATTTGTGGTGACTAATGTTTTTTTTTTCCTTTTAACCAGTGTTTTCTGATAACCTATACTACTTGAGTCCTGTGGAAGGTGTTATGTGATAGGAAAAGGAAGAATTATAGCACCCTGTCACTTTACATTAATGTCTGCCCATTGGTTTTAGAAGAATACTTCTGGTATGCTTAAAGTGACAAGCATATGGTGTGGGAATTGTGAATAGGACAGGGGGTTGACCATAGTGAGGTTTTAATGGCCACACCCATGTATAAGCCAGCATGTCCCACAGATAGTTGTTTCCAGCAAAATGCCATCCATAAAAGTTTGTTTTTTTTAAATAGATTTATGTACATGTGTGGCATACAATTTTTTACATTATCCATTTATGGTATGTTCAGTTTTTTCACAGGGATTTTTTTCCGTGATTAAGTTGACCAAGTTAGTGTAAGGTCTTGACTAGACAGTGGGGTTATTTGGGTACAGTACTCATCAGATTTTTTATCTCTTTAGAAGGCTTTTACAGACTGTAGCTTATTATAAAATCTAGACTTCTGAGTACATGTTCCTAAAATATAGTCAGGGGATTATTATCTACTGGGAATAAAAACATACCAAGCTAATGGATGCTAATGCAGCAGTTTGTAATTTTGGTGCATGTATAGTGCTTAATGTATCAGACTAATACTTGTGTCATGTTTTTTTCAGAGGCAATTGGTATTTAGATCATTTTTATCAAATGTGCATTTCAGACATCTATTTACACTTTTTTTGCACTTTTCAGAGATGTGCTTTTTATCAAGCATTTATTGTAATTGTACAAGTGTCCCCTGTGTGTTTGTTTAAAATCCCTGTGTTAACAATTTCCCCCCACTTCTGATGCAGGGAAGTACTCACTAGGTGCCTGTTGTTTCGCCTGCAGTGTCATTTTGCTACAGAATGTTTGACAGCTGGGGGGTCTGTTCTTTAGCAGTAATCTTGTTCTCTCTTTATCTTAAATAATCCAACAGTCATGATTTTGCTCCCCCTAATGAAAATAGAGAGAGCCTAAATATGAGGCTGTTGGCACTGTGTGATTTCATACAAAACTAGAAAATGTGCAAGTTTCCCTGTAAGTTTACAGTTCATTGAAATTCTTGTTCTTTTACCAAAACAAGCCATGTATATGATTATGATGTACAAATAAAAATGTTGGTGATATCATCCCTATGAACTCTTTCTTATTTATATTTTAGGATGACGAGTTTGATGATCTTTTTCTTGGAGACTCAGCAGATGAGCTGGATATTTTGGCCAAAAAGAAGCATGATTTAGAGGAGTTTGAGAGGGCACATGGTTTTCAAGTTTTTGCTGGTCCCAAGGAGCTGAAAGGGAAGAAGAGAGTTGTGGTGGATGGCTTTCTTACAGATGAACAATGTGGCTGGCTAAAAGAACTGGCCAATGTAGGTATCATATATATATATATCTGCAAGTCCACGTTACTGGGTAACAATGGGTATATCATCTTTGAAAATCTGTCAAAATATTCCAATGTGTTGCATTACATGGGGGTGCTTTCATGTGAAAGGGGATGGATTTGTCTTATTATAACAACAATTTTGTTTTGTGCCAACATGGAAGCTGGCTGGGTATGAAAATGAAACTCCCATTCTCATCCAGATGTGAGCCTCATTTTGACATCCAACCAATTCAAGTTACCTATATTATTGGGTTGGTGCAAAAATGAGACAACATTGATACATAGCTCTCCATCAATTGATTAACATGGATGAGTAGCTCTGTACATTCCAAATGAATAGTTAATGTGGTAAATGCTAGTACATTTTAACTAAAGTACAGTTTTTTTATTCATTGACTGATAAAAGAGAATATACATGTACAAGAAGAAAAGACCCAAGTTGCCACAAATAAAATTTCTCATAATTGGTAGGACATACAGTAAATATAAAACAGATAGAATTTGATAAAAAAAAAAATAATGCATTTTTCAAGTTACCACTTGGAGGCATTGTTATCTGTCATCAAATTGTCATATCATTTTGCAATTTTAACCTTTAAAATGTCTTCATTATGTGCCCGTTTTTGCAGGGATGGAATTTTTGACTACATTTTCTGGCACAATCTTACTCTTTACATCAGCTGTTTTCTGTCACTGTTAACAAATTCTGACTTAGCCTGGATTTAATGGAAAAGCATTAAAAGTTGTGGCAAATAAGCCCATTATATTGCTTAGATTTTCCCACCCCAGCAAAAAAAGCTTATAAAGACCAAAATCAGTTCTAATTGGCTTATTGTGTATGTATTTTGTTAGGCAGTGATGCATGCTCTCTAGTGCACCAAGGCCCCTTGGGGAAAGTTTGAAATTGCTAGGTGAGAGGAAAAGACAGTATAGAAGAGTATCAATTATTTTGTTTGTCCTGTATAAATGGAGACTTTATGTGAAAAAAAAGCTGAACTTTAATTTGAAAAAGGTTTTATAAGATTTGCATGTAAGCAGTATTGCTTTTTATTCAAACCTGTGACATTTTATTGGTCTTTTGGAACTTTGTCTCTTGGGAAATCAGTACTTTCAGCCAGTGACTAGATTGTACTGCATTCAAAAACTCAGTTAAAATAATTGGTTCTTGTGCTACTGTAAGCCCTATTTTAATTCAAACCCAGCGGACAGTTTCCTTTTTTCCCCTCAAAAAAAATTTTGGTAAGTATACTGATAAATGTATTACGAAGGGTTGTGGTTCAAAGTTTGATCTGTAACCAACACAGACTACTTCACAATGTATGATGTCACAGGGTGCTGACATGTGTCTGGTTCAGGGAGAAAGGGGAAAGATTACATAAAACCACAAAATGGAAAAATGATGAACGGTCACTGATGTGTTTACATGACAAGATGTCAAAAGCTCCAAAAAAGTTATCCATTTTAATATCAGCATCACCCAAACCTCCTGTTTGCTTCTCCCAACTAATTATACCAGATTTTTTCCATTTGCTGGATTTTTATGGGATTTGTAACCTTTTGCTCTGCTTTAGTCTGTCATAGCTCAGCTATGAGAGTAATTGTTGATTTATGGAGAGTTTGTGTTTATTGCACTGCAAATAGTCATCAACTTCTAGGTACACAGAGCATCCAGCTGACTGCATTCTGATCCTACACAGTCATCGTTGTGGGGTTTATTGCCTATGTTTTGTATTGACCTGATCCATAAAGCAATAAATGGATTTTTAAAAATTCAGATATAGACATCAAGGAAGCACATATCAGGTAGCCTTTTAATAGTTTAAAAACAAATGAGAGCAAGAAATCTAATAAAGAAGGTGGAAGTACATTAACAACACTGCCTCTGATTGAATGGATTCTGCAAGGGCACACAGTTACCCTACTGTGATGATATGTGTACTGGACAAAGATTTATGGCTTGTTTGTTTTTTTATATTCTGTTAATTATATTAAGATGTGTTAAGTGATTTTAAAAAATAAATTTATACTCAATGCAGGCATGTCACCAAGGATAAAGAAACATTTAAATAGGCTGATCTAATGCTTCTTTTACTTGTTGCTTTAGGTTTTATATAGTATGTGAGTAAAGGATCAAAAGCCAAATATGAAGTTACTGCTAACATTTTAATTTGAATAATTAACTGAAGGAGAACAGCATCAGTTTACTTTATCTCTTACTACTTACATTATGTATTGTTGATTATGTAATATGTTGATATTATATCTTGGCCATTTTATCATGTTCTTGCTATACCCCCATGGTGCATGTATGTAGTTATCCTGTATTATCTCTTTATTTTTGCAACTTTTATTTTTTATAAATTTTGTAGATTGGTGGTATAAAAGGAGATGGTTATCAGCAATACAGCACACCTCACACCAAACATGAGATGTACCATGGTATCACAGTAGACAAGGCAGCTGAGGTAGGACACAACACAATGTTGTGCACGCTTTCACACCTAACACAATGATGAGGGAAAGTAGGAAATGGTGCAATAAGATGATGTGTTGACACATCAAACACAATCCCCTATTGATGTCAGCTGTAGAAAAAATACCTAAGGATGATTATTGCATTTGCAAAATCACTTTAAGTATTAGTACAAGGTTGCTAAAATTGCTTTCTTAAAATTAAACTTTTATGAAGCTCTTATGGTCTATTATCATTTTCCTTTGTCAAGCATTTTTAAAAGCACCTAGTGGCATATGTTTGAAAACATTATTTTAGTTTCATTGTAAACTTTGCTATTCCAATAAGTTTGAGTACTAGTATGCAGTCTTCCATTATAATGATGTAATTTTTTATCACAGCTTGTTGAAGGAGCCAAGATCAATATGACAGCTGCTGAACTTTACCTAAACGTCAGTGAACTAATGCGGCAGTATACTGAAAAGTACCTGAACTTGGCATCCCCGCTTTACTTTCACTTCACTCACCTAGTTTGCAGGACATCACTAGGTACACATGTCGTGCTATACAATGTGCTAAGACACACCTAAACTCACATTAACATTGTGGGTCACATTCTTTTTTATTTATTTTTTTAATATTTGATTCGTGATAAATCTTGTTCAATGTAAATCAAAAAATTGTATCACACAGAGCTAAAAAACATTATATTCACCATGGCAGATAATTTTAATATTAATGAAAGATGGTAAAGATTCATGGAAAAAAAAGAAATTTGTTTCATGGCGTAAGTTGATGGTCTGGGTTGTGAATTATCTTCTGTACATTGTAGATGATGGTGAAGAGAGGACAGATCTCAGCCACCCTATCCATGCTGACAACTGTATCATGACTACAGATGGGAAATGTTTGAAGAAACTACCTGCCTTTATATGGAGAGATTACACGTGAGTTTGTTTATTGTTGGACCAGTTGTGTGCTGCCATATCTGGGAATTTATTCTGTCTTAAGACAAATAAATTATATAGTAGATTGTAAATCAAAATATATTAATAACTCAAGGCTATATGAAAAATTTTAACACATGCCGTTTTCATTATCTCTATATTCCTTAGTTATTTATCTTATTTTGGTTTTACATTTTGATGGTGGTATGTTGATTTAATATACCTTTTATGGAATCTTTCAGCGGACTTCTGTACCTTAATGACAACTTTGAAGGAGGGGAATTTTTCTTCGCAGACAGAAATAAGAGTATGCAAAGTTCTGTCAAACCAAAGTGTGGGCGACTGGTGTCATTTCAGGCCAGTGATTATCATGGGGTCAAAGCAGTGACCAGTGGGCAAAGGTGTGCTTTAGCAGTGTGGTTTACTCTTGACCGCATGTATCAAGAGACAGCCCATGACACAGCTTTTCAGCTGTTGGCCAAGCTGAGGGAGAATCCTGATTTGATTGGCCAAAGAAAAGGTAACAGATAGGATTGCAAAAATTGAAAGACATTGCAAATAAGATGCAAGTGAAGAGAAGAAAAAAATTTTAAACACTTTGCATACAGTAAACGTGCATCTTTTACTTAGCTAAATTTTTCAAACCAGAACCAATATCATGTAGACAAGAGATTTTTACAACTATTTATGGATTATGAACTTTTTGGGAACTAAAAATATCATTGGCCTTGGCTGCCCTCTGGACCCCATGCCATACTAAATGGCAATCTCATCCCTGATGCGCTTCATCCATTTATACAGTGTTTTTGTAAGTAGTTTTTCTTGATAGATACTCTTTTTCCATGACAGAAAATGAAAAAGATGACTCTGTACCTGTTGGGAAGACTAAGGCCCTGGAGGTGTATGATGATAGTAATGTCCAGGTCATTGCAACTGATGAAGACCTCGGGGGACCACAGAGAATGGCGGCAGATGGACTAGCTACAGAGGAAGAGTGTCAAGAACTTTGTAAACTTGCCAATGTAAGGAATAGTGCCATGTCCTTTTGAATGTTTTAAAGAGAAGATTTGTATTGTTAATAAAGTGAGGTCTTTAAAGTTTGAATGTTATTAATAGTGAGTTTTCTTGCAGAACTTAACTCATCACAAGTCAGTTACAACTTATAAGACAAGTGACCCACTGTATGTGATATACAAAACTCTGCCTCTTCTCCTCTCCAACTCAACATTTTCAGGTCCCAGTCCTGTTTTGTAAATATAATTTAAGATTTGTGGCACCTGTGATGAACCCAAATATTTTGCTCTTCAGAAGTACTTCTTTTACAAGTCAATGTTTCATCCTAGGGGCATGGAAAGAGAGGGTCAGGGTATAGAGGTCATGTCTCACCACTTTCAACTCATGAGAGTTTTGAAGGTCTTGATGTACCTGAGGCAGCAGAGGTACTGGTGGACTGACAATGTTAGCCTCTTCATGTATGCTGCCTGCTCCATCAGTCTGTGTGTGTCTGTGTGTGTGTGTGTGTGTGTGTGTGTGTGTGTCTTACCTTACTGTTTCATAAAACTTCCCTTTTCATGTATTACTGTGGCACAGAGAGAAATGTACATTATTTTGCAGTGTCCTTAATCAATTTAGTGTTGCTAACCTGTGCTAACATTTCCCATTTTGATAATATGCTACAAGATATTAATTGTGGTTTGTTATTTTCAGATCAAGATTTCAAGTGAAACTTTCTTTTCACTTGACAATTTATTTTATTTAAATTGACAAATTATAAATTATATTTTCAATTTGAATGTGGACTAGCTATAGATCTCTCATGGCAGTTCTATCTTGATGATTTTGTTTCTGTTGACTTCCTGTTCAAAAATTGTATGCGTCTGGTATCTTTAGGTGGTAGTAATGCTTAACAAACCACGTAAGGTCAGTAACTTAGCTGAAAACTTTTGGTGTGTACAGAGTCCCCACCAACTGGCAGCCCAGATGCTGTATTTTGAATGTGTTATTTCAGGCAGCAGCAGTACAGGGAGATGGTTACAGAGGAAAGGAGAAGCAGTCATCTCCACACACCAAGCATGAGATATTTGCAGGATTAAATGTTGTGCATGCATATAAGGTAGACACTATAAACATCGCCACCCCAATGAAATATCAAAATTATAAGTAGTATTTTAAAATATTTTCCATAAAGTTAAATCACCCCTTTGTTAAATTGAATATGCGAGTATATCTTGATTCTCTTTATTTTATACCAAAATAACACTAACTTTACATGTGACTTCACTATACCCTGGCTCATTCTGTGTTATGTAACCAATGTATTTCTTTAGTCCATTTAATACAACTGGAAACACCTTTTTAATCAATGTAAATTAAATTTCCCATATTTGACACTAACAATTGTGTATTATTTTAATTATGTATATATTGTGTTTTAATGTCATTTATTACTATAAGTTTCATGTTGTTTTAGTCTTGTCTATTTTGACTTTGCTCTCCATGTTTTCTTGTAATTTATAGCTATCAGAAGGCAAAGGTAGCTTAAAGATTTTATTGTACCACCAGCGTTAGCGCTGGCGGTACACATGGTTTCGGTCCCGTCCGGATCGTTCCGCCGGCTCCGCCGGCTCCGCCGGCTCCGTTGGCTCCGCCGGACGGCTACCGTTACCGCTTCTCCTCCTAGACGGTAAGGGCCCCCGTACCCATCTCATGGATTTAGGTCACCTATAATCTCAACTCGTTCCACGTAAAATTTGGGCTTTGTTGGTATTGGGGTCTGGGTGTGGCACTCATTGCAATGCACCCTTGTCTAAAAATGGCAAAATTAAATGCTAATTATCTACCCTACGGAAGGAGTTATGGGAAAAATTTCTATAGACGGCTTTCCAAAAGTCATATGTGTAGATTTCAAATATACCCTTGGATTTGACCTTTGACCTCTACTTCAAGGTCAAATGGGCCAAAATTTTCAAAAAAATGAAATTTTTTACGAAAAAAAATTTTTTTGCCCTGTTATTCAGACACCACACAGACTAAACCAATAATATTATTGGAAAGTGTTACCCTTCAGGTCATCTTTCATCTCCATGAATTTGGGGTCAATCGGTGCATTTTCACGGGAGTAGCGGCCATAAGATACCGAAACTGAAAACTGTCTCTAATTCGGGAACCGTTAATGCTAGAGACCCATTCTTTTTTGCATTTTGTAGAGCATGTAAAGCCCAACACTGGAGGTGGTCTCGGTTTTTTTGTATTCCATACGGTTTTCGAGTTACGCTGTATCAAAAAGTACATATTGGTGGTAAAAGCAAAATGTGCAGTACGGTAATGGATAATAAATTTTGAACTCTGGAAAAATAAAACATAAGGCTTGGCAAAGCAGACAACTTGTGTTCATAAATGACATTATTTCATCAAATTTGAACTTCTGAAACTTCAGAGCACCTCCTATTTCAAGAATTTTGACCAAAATGACATTTTCTTTATTTTAATTAATTTTTTCTGTACAAAATTTAAGGCACATTATGGTAACTCCAAAATTATAACATCTAGTCCCTTATATCTCCAAAACTGGCAGAGATAGGTCCATAGTTACTATTGAACTTGAATAGGAAGTCATATACTGGCAATCTTACTATGACCTTGAAATTGACCTTTGACCTACTTTTCACCATGAACTGAACTTTGCAAATTTTTCTTCCCTTTTATCTCCAAAACTGGCAGAGATAGGTCCATAGTTACTATTGAACTTGAATAGGAAGTCATATACTGGCAATCTAAATGTGACCTTAAAATTGACCTTTGACCTACTTTACACCATGAACTGAATTTTGCAAATTTTGCTTTCCTTTTATCTCCAAAACTGGCAGAGATAGGTCCGTAGTTACTATTGAACTTGAATAGGAAGTCATATACTGGCAATCTAAATGTGACCTTAAAATTGACCTTTGACCTACTTTACACCATGAACTGAATTTTGCAAATTTTGCTTTCCTTTTATCTCCAAAACTGGCAGAGATAGGTCCGTAGTTACTATTGAACTTGAATAGGAAGTCATATACTGGCAATCTGTATGTGACATTAAAATTGACCTTTGACCTACTTTTCACCATGAACTGAATTTTGCAAATTTTGCTTTCCTTTTATCTCCAAAACTGGCTGAGATAGGTCCGTAGTTACTATTGAACTTGAATAGGAAGTCATATACTGGCAATCTAAATGTGACCTTAAAATTGACCTTTGACCTACTTTACACCATGAACTGAATTTTGCAAATTTTGCTTTCCTTTTATCTCCAAAACTGGCTGAGATAGGTCTGTAGTTACTATTGAACTTGAATAGGAAGTCATATACTGGCAATCTGTATGTGACATTAAAATTGACCTTTGACCTACTTTTCACCATGAACTGAATTTTGCAAATTTTGCTTTCCTTTTATCTCCAAAACTGGCTGAGATAGGTCCGTAGTTACTATTGAACTTGAATAGGAAGTCATATACTGGCAATCTAAATGTGACATTAAAATTGATCTTTGACCTACTTTTCACCATGAACTGAATTTTGCAAATTTTGCTTTCCTTTTATCTCCAAAACTGGCTGAGATAGGTCCGTAGTTACTATTGAACTTGAATAGGAAGTCATATACTGGCAATCTAAATGTGACCTTAAAATTGACCTTTGACCTACTTTTCACCATAAACTGAACTTTGCAAATTTTTCTTCCCTTTTATCTCCAAAACTGGCAGAGATAGGTCCGTAGTTACTATTGAAGTTGAATAGGAAGTCATATACTGGCAATCTAAATGTGACCTTAAAATTGACCTTTGACCTACTTTACACCATGAACTGAATTTTGCAAATTTTGCTTTCCTTTTATCTCCAAAACTGGCTGAGATAAGTCCGTAGTTACTATTGAACTTGAATAGGAAGTCATATACTGGCAATCTAAATGTGACCTTAAAATTGACCTTTGACCTACTTTTCACCATAAACTGAACTTTGCAAATTTTGCTTCCCTTTTATCTCCAAAACTGGCAGAGATAGGTCCATAGTTACTATTGAACTTGAATAGGAAGTCATATACTGCCAATCTAAATGTGACCTTGAAATTGACCTTTGACCTACTTTTCACCATGAATTGAACTTTGCAAATTTTGCTTCCCTTTTATCTCCAAAACTGGCAGAGATAGGTCCATAGTTTCTATTGAACTTGAATATGAAGTCATATACTGGCAATCTAAATGTGACCTTAAAATTGACCTTTGACCTACTTTTCACCACGAACTGAATTTTGCAAATTTTGCTTCCCTTTTATCTCCAAAACTGGCAGTGATAGGTCCATAGTTACTATTGAAGTTGAATAGGAAGTCATATACTGGCAATCTAAATGTGACCTTGAAATTGACCTTTGACCTACTTTTCACCATGAACTGAACTCTGCTAATTTTTTTCTCTTTTAACTCCAAACCTGGCAGAGATAGGTCCATAGTTACTATTGAACTTGAATAGGAAGTCATATACTGGCAATCTAAATGTGACCTTGAAATTGACCTTTGACCTACTTTTCACCATGAACTGAACTCTGCTAATTTTTTTCTCTTTTAACTCCAAACCTGGCAGAGATAGGTCCATAGTTACTATTGAACTTGAATAGGAAGTCATATACTGGCAATCTAAATGTGACCTTGAAATTGACCTTTGACCTACTTTTCACCATGAATTAAACTTTGCAAATTTTGCTTCCCTTTTATCTCCAAAACTGGCAGAGATAGGTCCATAGTTTCTATTGAACTTGAATATGAAGTCATATACTGGCAATCTAAATGTGACCTTGAAATTGACCTTTGACCTACTTTTCACTATGAACTGAACTTTGCAAATTTCTTTCTCTTTTATCTCCAAACCTGGCAGAGATAGGTCCATAGTTACCATTAAAGTTGAATAGGAAGTCATATACTGGCAATTTACTGTGACCTTGAAATTGACCTTTGACCTACCTTACGATGAACTTAACTTTGATTGTACCATTTTAAGTTATATATATTTTTTGCATATTTTGAAAATTCTTGTTGATTGCATTTTTACAGCTTGTCAAGCATAAGACTGGTGGCTGTGTCCCTTCTTTTGTGTATGTGGGGGTCTATACGAATGCGCTTGCTCCAGCTGGTGGTACAATATTCGGAGGCGGTATCGCCTCTCTGATCCTCTAGTTTCTTTTAGAAAACTTATTTCCCTTTCTTTTAGGATTAGGTGTAATTTTCTACCTAAAGGTGATGGTATTAACATGTTCAGAAAGCATGTGAGAATGTTTTTGTGTATGTGTCTGTTTACATTCTAAAAATTTTGTAATTGGTGATGACTTGTGTTGTGTGTGAAACATTTTTGATACCTGGACTCTGGGAGTGGAGTATCAGTTACCTGGACACCTTACAACTGAGAATTAGCAAAGTATTGACATTTTGAAAAATGAAAAAGATAACATGTAGTATTTTGTGAGGCATAGTGCTGGGTGTCCCAACATCCCAATTTAAACCTAACACTTGTGACAACTTCCTGCAGATCTACAATGCCCTGCTTCTATGTTAAGGTTGTTGGTTCAGTGCTACTAAAGTGATACCTTAGTATGGATTGGTGTATAATTTGGTGTTGTTGAGTGTGGCATGCATTGTGTATTTAACTAGGGGACTGACCGAGCTCTTGAAGCAGATGAGATGAGTAACACTGGAGGAATAACAATAACAGAGGTGACAGAGGTACGAGTTCAGATGCAGTGGCACATGGACATCAATACAGTATTAATATGAACTTAGATAGTTGATGCATGAAAGCATACTGCATGCCAGAAGGAATTCATGTAAAAAATGTATGATCAAGTCTCAGATTAAAGTAGCCAGCACTAGCCAACACGTTCCCAAATCATTTGGCAGTTGTTATAGGAAAATGAAATTTTGTGTAGTCTTTGTCCATTACTCTCACTATCACTTGAATAAAACTTTCTGTAGAACAATAAACAGGATTCTAAAGGATTTACACAGTATAGCATGTTGCTGATTAACTATCTCACATATTATGTCTGCTTTTAAGTAACATATGTTACATTTTGTGGAACATTCAGTAGATGCAGTTTAGGTTTTTGCCACTTGCCTGTTTTATTAATATATATCCCATTTGAATTGGGATAGAAAAATAAGGGCAGTGCTACAAAAATTATGTGTTAAGACACAATAGGAATGCTTCCCAGTGCTTGCAAACACTCTGTAGGTAATTTCAAGAGTAGTTTCAAGAGAAAGTGCATGTTGTAACAAACATGCACGCACACGCACACGCACACACACACTTCAAATAGATGAAAGATAATCTTCTTCTACCTATCCTATCTGCATGAGAGCTTATGTGTGTGCCATTGATTGCTGAGAGTTCTGGCGTGACTACATTTCCTGTCTGCATGCTATTCCACTATGGGTAGTGGCGTACGAAGTGGTTAAGTAAGGATGATACATAGGGTTAGATAGTAAATTTTGAGCCTCCTTTTCTAAACTAAATTTTAGTGAACAAATTATGTTATTTAAAGGAAAGTTTGAATATTTTCTTTAAAGTTCCCCATGTATAAGTTGGTGCACATAAAAAAACTTATCTGCTTGTTATTTGTCTTAATGATGCTTGTTTTCTATAATGATTTCCACTAACCATTTTGTCTCTGTAGGGAAGCAGATATTTTTCCTTTTTTATTTCCAATTATCTGTTTGTTTATTTGTTTATAACTTAATTTATTTGTTTATTTTGAATTGAATTTTATTTAAAAAATTTTGTGAGCATACTATCTAAATAAAAGTATATGACATTTCTGGACAGTTAATTAAATGGTTAACAATATTTACTTAATTTTTTCTCATTTTTAATTTGCCAGTGTCTTATCTATAGTTTAAAAATTGTTTGGCAGTCAACTTTTTTTTTTCAAATTGACATGACAAGGATTACTGTATGTGCCTCACATTTCCTTTTCAGCTTGTCCAGCAGATGAAAGTAGGTGTCAAAGCTGTGAAGCTGTACTTGGATGTGGCAGAGAGAGCTAAAGAGTTCACTGCCAGGTATTTTGGTCTCACACAGCCACTGTACTTTGACTTCACCCACCTGGTGTGCAGGACAGCTCTGGAGGATCACAAGAGTAGTAGGTTTTTATTATCTTAATTTTTTAAAATTTTTTATTCACTTGAATGTCTTACCATACAGATTTTGGCAGTTATGTTAATATAAGGCCCTGTCCGTGATTATTTTAGTATTATCTTGCATAGGGTAGCATCAAATAAAGGACATTTTACAATCTTCAATTTCAGTTTAAGAGTCAAATGATTTTGCCAGCATTTGTAAAGCAAAATCACTTAACATAATGGAATGAAATGTAAAATTTCTAAATTTCAGATCAGAATAGACAGCGGAAAGACCTCAGTCACCCCATCCATGCAGACAACTGTCATATCCAGCAAGATGGAAGCTGTAGGAAGAAACCCCCAGCATATATACAGAGAGATTTTAGGTATTTGTTTAGTCACAAGACAAGATTCTGGGCAAGATGCCTTCTTCACTTGCCAAGATTCAAATCCAAATATACAAAGCATCAAACTGCCTAGTGAAGGTGTTTCCAAGATTGCTCAGTAACTAATAGTTTCATCTGAACCTTTATGTTAGAAATATATGCAATGCATATGAAATGTTTTAAAATAAATATTAAAATAAATACAGTTAACACTATGGTTTATGAATTGAATTATTTTGCTTATTAATGAATAAAGCGTAAGTTTTGTTTTTAGTGCCATATTGTACCTAAATGATGGATTTGAAGGTGGTGATTTCTTCTTTGCCCATGCTAATAGTTCAGTTCAGGTAAGACCATGGTGCTTAATACAATCAACCTGACATTTTAAATGTGAGAGAAGAAACGAGATATTTTCTAATTATTACAAACAGTACTTAGAAAATATTGTATGTCATAATTATTACACACAATAACACATGTACAATAGTGTGCCTTTGGATTTAGATTTTTTTATCAATTGAAGAAATGCATATTTTAATAATAATTTACTACAGGGCAAACATTTTGTGTTTATTTTCATGGTGCCAGGCTTCACTGAAACCCAGAAGAGGGAGACTGGTGGCCTTTAACTCCAGCAGTTACCATGGTGTGCAGCCATTGTACAAAGGTCAGAGATGTGCTGTAGCCATGTGGTACACTCTGGATCAGAACTATGATGAAGTGGCTCACCAAGTGGCAAGGGAGGTCCTAAAGCAGTTGGGTAACAAGCCACATGGACCACCTTTGCATAATGAACTCTAGGTGGTATTCTTATCAAGAGAGCATAATCAACAGAATTTCTGTTAATCTGTTTTCAGTTGGTGTTATTATTATTGTTTACTTTGCTTTTCCAAGTAAATATCTGGTAACTCAATCTCACATTATTGTATTTTGACTATTTTTTGGTCAATGTGGTTATTAATATGGTTTAAGTTATTAATATCTATATATAATTGTGTTGAATTTCTTTTTGTTAAAGACTTGTAAGGGGAATTGGTTTGCACTTGAATTGTATCATAATAACTATGTTCATGTCTCTTTTTTTATACAGTCCACAACCAAAGCATTCATACCAGCATTTCTTTGACAGCACCTCATAACTTTTACTCAAAATGTTGTTTTTTAAAGCTTGTGTTTTATTATTGAAAGCCTGCACTTTGGGTTGAAAAAGAATTGTGGCAAATATTTAAAATCTTTAAACTTCCAAATCAGCATCATAAATTTAGTGTTAATTTAATGTTTCCATTATGTACATATCATTTCTCACATCAGGAATTTGATGTAGTTAAGACAATCAAACAATATGAATTGCTGTTAAGTTAAATAGAAAATCCATTGTGGCCATCTTAGTTTATTGTATATGGTATCTGTGCTCACTCTTAAGCAATGGAATTTTCCCATTATTAATTCATACAAAAATACACCAGTTGCCTTATTATTATTTATCAAAATATATTAAATATAATATGGTCTATTTCTAAACAGAGCAGTCTCATTCTTTATACTGTCCCATTCAAAAGAAGTCTTTTTTAATCATTTACTTAACTTTGTCTCCTTGGCAATGCAAACCATGGTTATCACTAATATTAGACCTTGCAGATAATTCTGGTCAGTTTTTTCCTTTTTAACTTGTTTTATAGAATTGTTTTATCAAATTATCCTGTTATAATATGTACTTAATAGAAGAGAACATTCACAACATTTCAGTAACTTCCAGTTTGATAACGTATCTGACACATGATAGTATAGAAAAAATGTCAGTGACAGCTACTGCAATAACACAAGGCACAGTGATTCATCAAAAAAAAAAATCTAATACTAATATTTATTTACAGAAATGACACAGATTTTAGCATTAATTGCTATGGTATATACAGTTTTTAATTTTATGGCATAATATGATGAAAAGAATGGTGCTAGACCTCATTATTTAGCATTGTCCCAATATCAACTGGTGTTCCTGTGAAGATTATTACCATTGTTATTAAATTTTATGGTAGTTATTTGTTAGTTATTGCCAATGGTTATTTTGTTTATATGCCTCAGACATAATCTAAATGTAAAATTTTTAGAGACGTGCTTGGGAAAGATCTGCAGAAAAGTGAAATATGATTGTCATTTACTGTGCTAAGAAGCATGGGCTATAACAAAACAATTTTCAATCTTTGGCTTATTAGTAGGATTTTGAGCATTGATCAATTGTGTAGATTACAGGTGATCATTCAAAATAGGAATATACAGAAATACACAGAAAGAGCTGTCACTTTACTCAAGCGTTGCCATTGCAGTGTAAAAAATCAATAGTTAATTTAAGTATAGTAACTTAAATTGGAATCTTGCAGAATTTGGTTGTGTTTACAGTGCATCTAATGTATGGAATTATTAGCTTTTTGGGACCAGATGAGAAGACTACATTTAGCTTGTACAGTTAGTCAGTTTAGAAGACGCATCAACCTAACCTTACAGTATTGAACACAAATTTTTCTGGTGCTTCAGTAGTCTAGGTTTAATCTTTATGCAAGTCAGCTGGTCTGTTTACCTAGCTGTTAGTATTAGAATTCCAAAGATCCCCTCCCCCAAGAAATGCCAATATCATTCGGGGGAATATATGGTGCTAGTCATGTAGTGTCTGAGAGGGTAGTTTCTGTTATCTTTATGAACACCAGCATGGCCTTTTTTTTTCATTATTATATCATATGTAATTGTGTATGTGAGAGAGAGGGAAGAATAGATCTACGGTACATTTTTCATAGAAGATTTGTAAAGTGCGTGGTTCAAAGAAAGGTCAGTGGTTTAAAAAAAGATTTTATGGATTATAAATATAAGTAAACATTGTAGCAAATGGATCTAATCCTGTTTTGTTTGTAAATATAAAATTAATTTTTTATACATTATGTACCATTATGTTTACAGAGGTACTTGCTAGAAGCAACGAGGGGACATACATGTGCATGATGATATAGGGAAGTAATTAAAACTGTAACGAGTATAATAACATGGGGTATGCTTACCCAAAGGAGGGAGAAGATAAAATAAAGAGTTATATTCTGCTGGCGTGTCCAGTTCTTCCCTGTTCACCTATTAGATAGTTTTACACTAATGTACATGATGCTTTGAACCAAAAGACCCAATTTTGCAAAGCAATATACTTTATTATAAAAAGGAAAAAAAAAACATGTCCAACATTTTTGTACCCAATGAAAACACTAATAATATTTCCCTTTTTTCAAAGGAAATTTTACAGGTCTTAGAAAAGGGTTGTCTATGGCATCATTGTCTGCTGCATCCTCTTTAGACTGAGACTGATCTAAACTAGTTTGTGATGACGGACCAGAGTCCTGTGTGCCATAACCAGAGTCCTGCGTGTTCCCTTGTCCATCCTCTACTGGACGTTTCCTCCTTCCTGGTGGTTGTTTATGTTGCCCTGCATCTGTCTGATCAACATGGTCCAGCTCTTGGTCCTTTGGTAATAATGCATCTAAGTATGGGTGAGGGGTAGGCTTGCAAGCTATCACTACAATGCAAATTGAACAATCTCAGACCATGTTGCAGTTGAACAGGAACACAAAAAAATGCCCTCCTTTTGGATATAAATCAACTAAATCTTGTTGTGTAGTGTCAATTAATTAAAATGGTAAATACAAAAGGATTTTTCCATTTTGTCTGAATATTATTTATACATGATTCTGAACATAAATGACATAGCATTGAATCCAATGTGCAAAGATTCAAACCTACATTCTTCTACGACTCTTCAGACCTTAAACCAAACCAAGACTTACATGGAAATGCAGATGTGTCGTCCTTAAAGAGAGAATGCGTCTCTCCTGTCTTGGCAATAAATCTTGTTAATGCTCTTTCTACATCTCTCTTTTGTGATGCTGCTTTTTCACGAATAACCTGGTATTCGTTTGGAGGTTGCATGTGGGACTGAAAAACAATTATGTTACAATTATTTTACAAATACAGATTACAATGCATTGCAGATTCCTTGGAAAAAAACAATAAAAATACTGTGCACTGAGGGCATAAATATAAAGTAAGGACCTGTTCCAGAGGCATTATTTCTGCCATAATTCTTCGCAAAGATGAACAAAAAAAAAAAGTTTTCCATAATGCTAAGTTTAGTGTACAGGGAGTCCAAATCAAGCAAGCGCAACCTAAAAATTTAGTAAACTGTCCAGCTGTCTTTGGAAATGTAGGTTATCTAATAGCCATCCAATGACAGCTGGACCACTTTCTGGGGAAAGCCTTGGTGCTCAACATAAACCTTTCTTATACAATCAAAAGACGGTCAGTAAACAAAATAAAATCTCAAGTGGTTCGCAGTCTTAATGCTAAACCATCAATTTTGTGCAACTTAGCCCAAGTTCCCCCATAGTTCTTATCTAAACCATGCACAGGAAGTTTTCAACCTTTAATATTCTGTTTTTCTTTGTACATGACCTGCTCTTATGACTGAAAGATGACCTTATCTTTTGTGACTAAATGAATACATAAGGCCCCTGCTCAAAAACTGTACTTATTATAAGAATATGTGAAATAAAACTACAGGAAATGCATACACCTGTTTACTCAGTGAAGGTCAGGTACAATATTAAATTATCTTTAATATATATATTTACAGCATACCACTGATTTTGGAACTCGGTGGTATATAAGTACTTTAAAGGACAATGTTCATGTAAAAATCCATTTCTCGAATTTTGAAGATACAGCACTCAATCTATACACTAGAGGTATGTTTTAATCGATCCCCGCCATTTAAAAATTATAAAAACAATCTATTAGTAGAAAAAAAAGCGTTTTAGTAAACCTCACCTCAATATGCAAAAATGAAGCAACAGATCTGGGTCACGTGGTACTGTGACGACAATCACGATAAAGGTCTATGAGACTCAACTGAGCTGCATGGTGCATACTGTAGAGACGGAGAAGTTAAGGAAAGTTGTGTTGAACGGAGTTGAGGAATTTTCGTTATGCTTCGGTGTGTTGCCATGGGATTCAGCAAAATTGCAGCTCTCGTTGACAATCTTTCTTTGTCTGTGACGGTCTTCCGTGACTTACTTACTAACTTCGGTGACAATAGTTGCGATGCTCTAGATCATGATCACCTCAGGTGGTTTAGATCATATCAAGAGCTGGTAGTCTTTCAGATTAACTGTCATCAGTTGGCAAACTTACTGATTGCTGATGCATTTCAAATGCATTGTAGTTGACCAAAAGCTCGTTTACAACAAACCTGTTAATTATGCACCTCTGCAATTCCCAAGCCAGGTAATAACAGGTATGAAACTCGTCTTGGTGGGCTTTCATATTTTTCAATATATCTCATTTATTTCATGGGGTTATTTTATTGGTATTTGTAAATGACGTTAAATATCAATACTTAAACAATTAAGTTCAAACACGGTCGCGAACATTAATAAAAGAAATTGCTCTCAGGGTATCTTGAAGCTTCCGTGGAAGAAAACGTGTTGAGGAAAAACAGGAAAAAGAGCGTTATATTAAAGAAAAAATGGGAACTGCTATAATAAAATGGTTCGTTATCCTAATTAGTTTATGCTTTGAGGATTTGTTTCTGAAGATTATTTCATCTGAAATATTAAATAATTTAAAAGATTGATCATTTTATAACTTGAAACGCAAATTCTGCGTCAGTACGCAATTTTTTTTTTTTTTTTTTTTTGCAAATTTGTAAGCTTATAACACCGTGCTATAAAGATCTACTCAAGAAAAAAATTTGCTTGGGTAAAATTGAGTACGGAATGAACTGGAGACACTTGGCTTGTCATTAAGTTTACACGAAAATATGTCAGGTAACTTTATACTGTCTTTGAAAGAGTAAAGATTGAAAGATAATTTTAGACAAACTTTGACGGGGGAAATACCTACAAAGAGTAATGGGCTATTTCGCCAACATCTTGTTGAAAATTTTACACTGCAATTCTATTCAAATAAGCTAAGGAACTAATTGCCAAATTAATACTTTCATCACATAACAGGGGGGTAACCAGACCTGCAAAAATTGTACGCACATATTTAAAAAGATTACAAGCACATACAGCAAAATGTAGACTTACGCAAAACATGAACGACAGCGTAATCACAGCAAATGTACCTCATATAGTAGCTTAATTTCCATTAATAATAAAATCATCATTTAAGTCAAAAATATTCTTGCGATTTAATAACTATTTTAATTTACCCAGAACGGTATATTTATTTTAAAGGCGGTTAACTGAAATATTGTTTTATGATTTGTTTGTGAAAATTGCCCATGTCACCCTGTTAGTTTGGAGATCTAAGCTGGATCAAGTCCGTGTTAAAATTCCTATGAAGTTGTGCAGGAAAAATTCTTCCTTTCTTTCTCTAGCTCCTCGATAAACCTGGTGTTCAGATTTTATCTAGTACCCCCAGGTCTACGGGAGCTGCGCTTTGTAACTAACGCACAGGTAGATTTTTACCTGAGATAACTGGAGTAAAGCTTAGATAGAGAGTGCGTTCGATACAAGCAAGACAAATTGAATGCCATTTAACCCTCTAATTAAGAGGTAAAGGAAGTTCCAGTTAGATGGATGATTAAGATAGGACTTGTCAAGGTAACGGGCATTGTTTACCTCAGTTTAATAAAAGTATGCAAGACGGAGTGTCAGCGGTTTAATAAAATAAATTAAATTTCACAAATAACATGGACCTCATATGCAATAATCAACTCATTCAAATGCAGTGTTTTATACAACTTGGGATAACCATAATGAAATGCTTGTTAAAGAAATGACTAGACGGGAAATGGTTTTACACAGCTTCACGAGGATTTAGACCCCTCGGGTAAGAGATTTGAATGAGTATAAACTTTTATCAGAAGCCAGAGAAGTCATCTTACAGGTAGACAATGCAGCTCAGTTTGACAGCTAAGCACGCTCTGTTCTCCAGTGGCTCGATTGTCGTCATTGGACCACGTGACCACGTGGCTCATTAACTCCCAGGCCGAGCAAATAGGACGTTTTTTAAAGCTAAAAATTTACAAAATGAGCTTTTAATTTGTGTATTTGGATTTAGATATCGTTAGTTGGGCATGTTTTCTGAAGAATATGTTCCGTTCAGGCCATTCTGACGGCATGAAGCAAACCCTTTAAAGTTGTCAAGGACACCAGATGAATATAATGCAATAGTCTTCCAATCCTGTCAGCATACTCACTGGAGTTTTGATGTAAGTGTGAGTATCAGGGAAAGGTGGAAGGTAGTCTGGGATGTGACTCAGGTGGTCCTTTTTACTCCCCACCTGTAGAGATCTAGGGGTGTTACTGGCTGGAGTGTGGCTGGCTGAAAAGTTAGAGGAGGATCGATGGTGCACTTTAAATTTTGTATTCAACATTGAATTTTAGGAAGAGATTGCTTTGAATAAAAAAAGAGCCGCAACTGTGTTTCAACTAGAAACTTTGTTTTTCAAAGTGTCAGGGTATAAGTTACTATCTAAGAAAATATCTTAGATAAACATACTTATGTGTAGCATCATCAGATCACTCAATGGTTTATATAAACAAGTAATGATCACAATAAGGAAACAATGCTATATTTACTCTTTAACATTTCAGTTACATCCATTCAAAGATCATCTAAAATACTGTCAAGTCAATATTGTTAGAATGAAAAAAAGACGACCTTTCTTTCAATTAAACTGCAAAGTGCATAGAAATGCAGGATTATGGCACACAAAGTGCAATACTCACGTGGTAGAAGTACTGTTGCATTCGGTCTTTTGGCATAGGCTTTTATGGACTCAACATTTAAGCCTGGAAATAACAACACTGAGCGTATAAAACTGAAATGAATAAAATTCTAAATGCTGTATATGTTGCTTTTTTTTTCTTTAGTACTTTACAAAAGCAATGTTCAAAAAACAACTCACAGATGTTTATTTAAGAAAGTGGCATACGTAACATGTCAAATATTTTATAGTGGAGCACTTGCATTACTGGATTTTTTCAGTTTCATTTTATATTAAAATCATCTTACCAAGATCCACCATAGACATGACACAGTCTGCCACCATGACATCAGTTCTTCCTGAGAGCTCTGCATATGACCGAGACGTACGTCCTAACTCACTCAACACTGGAAAGAAAGACATGCCCATTGCTATTGGTTAAAATATTGCCATGTTACTGAACTGTGAACACTTGATTTTTGTATTGTCATGTAAAGATAAAATTGGGGAAGAGTCAGAGTCAGGGTGTCCGTCACTTTGATTATCTGTGTCATTGTAAAACATTATTGGGTTCGCACCTGCAGAATGTTCAGTGGTCACTTCACTGCACTTACTACTAATACTGCTACTTAGTCATTTATCTAATCTTGACTCGAGCCAAGGCTCCCACTTGTGCCAAGAACCACTGTACAGAGGCTTCTTGTGCCCTAATCCAACCTACAAGGCTTGTGGTACTGGTAAGTTAGTAGTGGTAGGAATGCTACATTAACTACAAAGCCAAAGGCACGACCCAGTATATAGTATACATAGTAATTATCAAAACTTACGACTCTGTAACATTTCAGTTAATGTCTCAATGGCAATATCTTCTGCCTCGCCATATCCAACTTCGTTGCATATGGCTGCAACCGCTACTTTCAGTGATTTTCTGTAGGGATTTGTGCTGACATTGGAATCGGCTTCCGCCATGTTTTTCGAAATTACCACAACTAGCGACAGGCGGCAGCACTCATTAAGAGGCGCTGAGTCGCATTGCTGACGTGTCGAGATGTCTAAGTTCGAAATCCTCCTAAGAGCGTTAACAGCGTATTGAAATTAATCAGTTATGTCTTTGCCAAAATAAAGAGACAAAAGACCAATTATCGTAAAGCACAATGCACTGACATAATCGGGGAGAAATGAGCGACCATTCCCAAAATTTTAAAAAAAACGCATAAAAAGTGTTATTTTTTGATAGCAAGACTTGAAAGTGAATGTCTGGACTAAAAAAGAAGGTTAATATCCACAATTGCACGAGTTAAGGCCCATCTTAATATAAATGTGAGGTATTTAGGGGTGTTTGATAAAGAAGATAACTTTGAACAGCACAATTAATTTGATTTATTGGTTTTCATTTTGTTTAAAACATTCATATGTTATTTTTGGTGTTTTAATTTTGAAGAAATCTAATGGTCAGTGACAACTATTGACCTTTGAGGAATTATAGTTATTTCTTAATAAAAAGTACTCAAAAACGCTTTGACTTAGACTCTATACCGTTTGTTTATTCCTGGAAAACCACAAAAAAATACAAGCGACTCTTTTATTAATGTACACAATTAGGGATTTGATTTTTTACAGCTCAGCAATAAGTAAAAAATGTCGAATACTGTTCTTATGATTCAAGGATATTCATAAATAAAGACTTAAAAATACAATTTTTTTTTTTTTAGTCTAGCTCGGTTTCAGTGTTAACATCTGTTTCCAGTCTCAGATTGGAACCAAGGCAGACCGCCGAGAAATGTCGCTGGAAAGATCCAAACACCTGAGTATTATTCATGCCCAAATAAAGATTGTCTCTATTAATCAGTGGCATGGGTACGTCTGGCACGCTGATGGCGCTTAAATCAGAGGCGAGAGCGCTGTCCGCTGAGCAAGATGACCAGGGGCGGATACCAGCACTACGGTTGATGTAAGCAGGGACATCCACCTCTGAGAAACATGACCGAAGAGGGATACGTGGCTTTTGTGTTCTCCTGCCTTGCCACACCAGTGAAGACCACCGCCGCCGTGGGAAGAACTTTGACATCCTCACCGGCCAGCAGGAGATCTGAGTGACCAACACCATCTCAAGTATTCTGCAGAAGAATAACAAAGCCGCTTTTGAAACAACGGAGAGTTGGGATGTTGCAGAGGCAACGGTCATTGAAGGAGACGAGACCCTTTCTTCAGACTTCGGTTTACTGTTAGGATATGGCCCATGCCAAATCACTGTATGGTCTGAAGAGGGGGATTGCCTATCCTTGGGTGGTGTCCTTGTTTCCTGTACTCCTGAGATGTGAGCAGCCAGAGAGATTTCCAGGTCGCGACGCCGTGTTTTGGGGCGAGCGATTTTTGCTGGTGCCTCAGGGACAGGAAGCTGTTCAGAGGGTTGATGAACTCCAGGCAGAGCTGGCGGTACGGGAGTGCTAATTAATGCGCCTAGAGATACTTGCGTGGTCACAAAAGGCGCCGGATTTGAATATCTACTGATACTCGAGTAGGGAATGGTTGCTAAAAAGTCAATAAGCATAAGTGAATTTTATGTAACTTTGTTAAGTTATTATCTGAAAAAAAAAATCTTTATTGTGCAGGCCTCAATAAAGAATAAAAAGTGTATGAAATGAACTTAAATGAACTTACAGCCGAACTTATGGCACATTAACAATTTTAAGGCTAATTCAAAACTTATTCAACTTAAAGAGCATATAGGCCCTATTTCAGATATTTCTCCTTATTTCGTTGAGTATACTCACTTAAATTCAGTTTCTTGTGCAATGATCTGACTGACTGCACTAGCAGAATAGCAACAATGGCGCTTGTGATGCTGATATATAGCAGGCACGCAAATAAGGTAGTAGAGAGCTCTATGCTGCAGAGGGACATTACAGAGACCAATATGTCCCAGAGAAGAGGAGCAGCTGACTCTAGCACATCTACTACCATTTTCAGGAACCATGACAGAGAAACTGAAAGCAAGGACGTGAAGGTTAAGAGGGAAAGGTACAAAAAGGCAGCTGAATATTTTTGCAAGCCATCTGTTTCCTTGCCATTAAATTTAATTATTGTGTTATTTTTTGTATAATTATTATGTGAGATTAAACGTCTGACTTACAAAGAAATATTGGAAGTATGGGTGATGTCCGCTCTTGTGGAATCCGATTGTAAGATTTAAGGAAAATCTTTATTATCACAATGGCACTGATCATCGCCATCTCTGTCGAGTAAAGATCCAAAGTAGGCCTAATGAAGTTTACAAGTTTATCAACTCCCAGGTTAAGCATGCGCTGAACACTGGCCACTTTTCTCTCAAACCAACCCTTATGCACCACAAAGTTGTCTGCTGCGTATTCTTTTAAATACACTCCATATGCATATGGCGATGTCATTTTTGTAATGGTATTTACAGATTGGCTCCAGTCTTGATTATAGATATATGAAATTGAAATAAAAACTCATAAGTGGATTTGACAAGACCGAGGAATAAAATTATTGAAGATCTGTTATATTACTGATAAAAAATTTAGAACCAGCAATTAAATTTTAGATAAATAAAATGTCAAAAACCATAGGTATATATTTTTTTGCTGGAGGGAACTCACAGTTAATGGTACAATCGCCGTTAGCAAATATACTAGGAGAGGTAAGTTCTGCTTCCTTACTGTTGTCTCCGCCGACGCGCTTTCTCATCCATTCTTTTTTCGGGACATCGTTTATCTCACCGTAAGAGCTTGTGCATTGCACACCGATGTCCTCTGCCAGATTGCAGACGTGATCCCGATAGGGACTGCAAAATGAAAAAATAATAAGAAGAAACAAGTCGATCATTATAATTAAAGATTTCGCCGATTATAAGGCATTTGTTATTCTTTCAGTTGTCTTCGTCGAGTCTCCCTTAAACAACTACACCATATCGTATCCTTACCCGTTGTCAATTAAGTTCTGTATCGTCACGATAAATAAACATATCAATTTAAGATCCATTTTCAAACTGTTAGGCATGACACGATTCTTTATCTTTGGCCACAGCCATGATTTTTCATCATTGCTATGATACAGATAGGCCTACCAAGTTACATATAAATGTACGTCACAAGAAAAGGCACGTCACTTTACGTCCTAAACGTATTGTCATATATGACGCTGTCGAAGGACCATAAAATATCAACTTACATTAGGTCTGAAAATTAATTTAAATAGGACCATTTTTTCAACTTTCGCTAAAAGAATGTGAAGAGATTAACACGATGGGGAATGCTCCCCCCCCCCCCCCCCCCCCTGTACGTTAATAACCATAATTTAAAAAAACACTCCCACCCTTTCTTATTTACGTCATAAGTAATACGTCGCTTTACGTCATGACGTTGCAAGTGGAGGAAAATAGTCTATGCTTGAAAAACGTGATAGAACTTGGCAAAATTGGGATATCAGCATGTCTTTTTTTTTTTTTTTTTTTTTTTTGAAATAATAGGAAAATTAACGCTTAAAATTCACGCTTACTGGCCGATCACTTTATTAGAAAGTAAGCGAGGACAATTTTACTATAATATGGAGGGACAGGAATGGAAATTACCTTTTTTTTCGGTTATTGGTAGGGGGTGAGAAGGAAGCTAAGAGGTGGCACATGCCCTCCCCCTGGACACGCAACTGGTGATTTTTGCTTAGTCGACGAGGAATTTTGCCCCTTTATTACAGTGAATTGCGTTTTGTTATTTACTTGAAATTCCCAATTTACACCGTTTAAACATCTTATGGACCATTTACAATGAATTTTGTCGACCTTACTCATACACATTCATTTCTGCTAGCTTGGAACACCTGCTCAAGAGAGAGAGATAATTGCTTTATGTGAACCCATTTACAAAGAATAAGAACACCACGGGGACTCTAGCAGAATTCATCAGAATTAAAGACTATCACACCGCCTCCTGACATTGATTGGAGTGCAGAAAAGCTGGTGATTATATGAATTCATTGGAAACAAGAGGAGCTGTTTTAAAGTAGTCTATTAATCTGATTGCATTCAGCAGGAGTCACTGTGGAGTCAATGCAAATTAGCTAGGTTGACAAATTTCATTGTGGACGGTCTATTACTGGTAAGAAAATGAATATTCACAATCTGCTGCATGGAGTTCTCTGTCCCCAAATTTATCTGTTGCTGGTATGGTTTTCAGAAAACAATAAAAGATCATGTATCTCCAGTTGTGAAAAAAATCTGCAGCCGGTAAAAAAAAAAATTAATACTGTGAACAACAACATGTTTTCCCTCTTTATTTACTACTTTTTATATATATTCCATCTACAAAACAGATCTTCAACTTCATATCCTATGAGTGGCATAAAACAGCTGGCAATCTTAGTTCAAATATCATTATATGTGCAAAAACAGTAGTTATATAAAACAAAAATGAGCATAACTAATTTAAATATAACCAGTAATTACATAAAGTCACTCTACCTCACATAAACACTATAATAAAATATAGAACAAATAAATACCAGTACATGCTGCTTGTAATTGTACAAATAAAATGTGCATTAAAGCACATTATCAAAAGAAAATATTATGGAATATAAAAGCAGTATTCTAATACAATTTTAATATTCTTATTTCATAAAATAGAACATGTTGCAGTCAATGAAATATCAATGTTTTGTGCCATGTGTAAAGAATGAAGTGGTGCTTGAGTACATATTCAACCATATTCCGTCGATGAGATACCAGTACATATGTACTATTGTTCAACATCAAAGACCACACTAAGCTGTCTCAGGCATTCGTCAGTTATGGCCAAAATGTCCAAAGAATCCTGGTGACTCATTAGAGAACTTTCCAGCTTACCTTAATAAATAAAAAAAATATATTACATTGTATTGGCATATTCATATTATCTATAGAAAGATATCCAAGTAAACTGAACTTCCCATATTTTAATTTGTCATTTTCTTCATGTAATGCCAAAGTATAATATATGCATACATAAGATGTCACTATTGCATCTAGGTTAGATTAAGTACTGGTAGTTATTCCCCAACAGTGATCATATCCACCATCAAGTGTCCTCAAATATAAAAAAAATATTGATATAGATGCTTACCACTGATGAGGCATTCCCTAACTGCCTGTGCCTGGTAGCAGAGACCCTCACTGTGAGTCAACTTAATTGGGTAATGACATTTTGGTAATGGGAAGTCATATGACTTGTCTGGAGTGATAAGCCTGGTGGGACACCAGAAAGTTTCAGGAAGCTAATAGAAAAATCGATTATTATTTATCTTTATTGTTATATCAGGTAAAAAACATCCTTATGTACCAGCACATAAATATATAAACAATAAGAATTCAATCAATTTCAAGTTTTAAAAAATTTATATTTAATGGACCACAAAGACTTTTGGTAAAATTATACCATTTAGTATTTGAATGTTAGTGTTCTCCCAACAGGTTTATTAGTAAATGAAACCATTATATGTGAATATTGCACAAGGGCACATTCCAAATTTTACATTTTTACCTCTAATCTTCCCTTTTTCCCATAAATGGCAGCTTTGTTGGGCAAGTTCACATTGCTGCTCACCACAAGATGAGCCATAGCACCACTAGAGTAGAGTAAAGCAATGCTCATGGTCTTGTCAACACCTGCAATAATATGTAAAATATGTAGTTAACCCCATAGCGCCTGACAGCATCTGACCTAGAAAGTGCCCTTGGTCCTGAGCCCTCTACACGGACGCACTCAATTTTACAGGCGGCCTCATTTAAGCAATAATAATGTATACACTTGTCTAGAAAACACCTAAGAACTGTACATTTTTAGAAAGCCAACAATGCAAGCTTTAAAGTCATATCAGTTCTATTCATATTTGTTAACTTAGGTAGAAATAGCAGGAGTTTAAATATGAGACTTGCTTTTCTCGAAGAGAAGTAAAAAACAAAACTTTAATTTCAGCATACACATTCTTTTTCACTTTACCAAACAATTTGTTGAAATTTTCTCAGAAACATTTGAAATATATTTTAAATAATGTCAGAAAATTTCAGAAAGATATCTAATTTAGTTTTTGAGTTATTATAAATTTCCTGGGATGCGTGCTGTACCTAAAAACCTTCATCATGTCAGTTAGTTGCACAATATACTGGCAGGCTAGCTGACTGGAAGACTTCCACCTAATTACGTTTATGATTACAAATAGATTGTAAATTGAGTGCCTTTTTCAATAGTTCTTCTATAGTTTTTTAATCAACTGAACCAGGTTACTCATAAAATTTTGTTTTGCACTCAAATCATACATGTATACAAGAATACAAACAATATCATGAGCAAATATTACACTTTCGTGAATAAAAATTGCATCATAAAAATACAAGCAAACGTGGAATTTGTACTAATACACAAGCAGGAAAAGATGTTGATACAGCGCACTAGTAAACATATTACATCTGTATTTATACTCAAGCAGGAAAAGCCATATGTAGATGCAGCACACAAGTAAACATATGTCATTTGTACTTATACATAAGCAGGAAAAGACATGTTGATGCAGTACAACGTAACATATGACATTTGTATTTATGCACAAGCAGGAAAAGACGTTGATACAGCACACAAGGCAACATTTAGCCTGACTTGCCACGGAACGTTTACAGTCATTTTATCAGCAATATAGCCCTTCCAATTACTATTGTCGTCTGCGTGGTTACTGCCGTTGGTGTCATCAGCGTTTTTCATAAATCAAGCCCCACGTCCGAATCTGCTCTCTGACAACTCATACTAGCCAAAGGTACATAATCTTTGAAGTTATCGGAGTATCAAAATCTATCAAGGACACTTCCCCGAAGTCTGAATTTTCTAACAAGACTAGAACATTTCTCAAACCATAATTTCTGCGGAATTCTCGTCGCCATTTTGACTTCTTAGCGCCTCAACAATGGTTGAAATAAATCGCTTTTTCATTATCTAATTCTTGCTACACGTCTTTCAAAAGCCGGTAGTAAACAAAAAACTAACATTGAGTTATTCTTGTGATAGAAGCTTGAATTGTTACAAACGACAGAGGACAGTACAAGCATGTAAACACAGATACCGCGTATGTGCGGTTCCCGGCACTGAGGACTTTTTAAAACGAACCGCATATGTGCGGTTCCCGGCGCTATGGGGTTAAAATACAAGCGCATAGGAAGCTAATATTAAGTATTTCAGAAAAAATTTAAAAATCTTAACCATGCAATTGTTCAGGAAAAAAATGTTCATAGAAGGAGATGTTGGTGAAATCTTCAGAATGTAAGTCAATCGATAAAATTTACATACCATTTGGGTATAAATGACCCGAGGCAACTATTTTGCTTGGCTTCCCACCTAATACCATACAAGCCAGTTGGATGGGATAAATACCAATATCAAGTAAGGTGCTGCCCCCTTGTGACTTTTGTGTGATTCTGTCTAATTCAGAAAGATCCATGCCAAAAGATGCCTCTACCAAGTGAACCTCTCCAATTGACCCATTCCTTAGTTCTTTCCTTATTTGCTCATATGTAGGGAAGAAACGGCTCCATAAAGCCTAAAATCAAAATGTGAAGTTTGGTATCAACTGTGATTTACGCATGATGCATTCTTTTTGTTGTAACCATCTGGTTCTGAGAATGTAAAAAAAAAACAGGGTTTAGATAAAGTATTTCAGCTCAAGATTTTAACACAAAATCAGTTTCATTTTGATATTAGAAAAATGAATATTACAAAAACAGCAAATTAAGTAGCTTATGTCACATGCTTAATGCATTACCTCATATTCTTGTACACTGATAGTCTATGTAATTAATGTGCACCAACTCAACATTCAGGTCATCTGATTTTTGAAAAATTATATATACAACCTAGATAAATATGTACTAAACCAACACTTCAATATCATATACATGTACCTCCATAAAGAACAACTTCTTCTCACTTGCAACAGCTATGATTTCTTGTGCCTGCTTCAAATTCATGGTAAGAGGTTTTTCACATAATACTGGTTTGTTATGATGAAGGAATAACTTGCACAGGGAATGATGCTCCTTGTGAATTGCACCCACATAAATAATATCTGTTGAAGTAAATTTAACAAGTATGATTTAATCATAATTTAATCATAATTTTTTGGAAAATAATATCCATTTTCTGTTTATATGTTCATTAATTATAAAATAATCATGACTATGCCATAATCAATTTTAGGAGAAAAAATAATAAATTAAACCCCTTGTTATTATTAACCTACCAACATTTGGATCTTTGGCTAGTTCCTCATATGACCCATAAGCCTTAGGAATACTGTATGACTCTGCGAACTTTTTTGCTCTTCCCACATCACGAGCAGCTACAGCTGTTATCTAAAACGCGTAATACAACTACATGCACATGTATGTCTGTTCTTTTTGCATTTTTTTTTTTCATAAAAAGAAATTGTTGAAGTGCAAGTATCAGAGACAGCTTTACTAGTACAGTTTGACTTTGATAAAATAACATGCTTATAAGTTATATGTATTTAAAAACATGTTCCCTGTGTACCTTGTGTTCCTGGGAAGACAAAATAGTCAGTGAACTAGCAAATTCATGGCTGATGCTCCCACAACTACATATGCCCCACCTAGTAGCCATTTCCCTGCAAATAAACAAAAAGACCAACCATTCACACGGAATGTGAATAAGGTGAGATTTCTCATTCCTGATCTCTGCAGTGTCCAATCTGAAAATTCTTTTAGTAAGTAAAAGATGAAACTGAAAGTGATCTGATCACTAAGATACGGTGCTATTGAAGAGAAATAACGTGCGTTACCTTGCGATGTTTAGACTTGATTCGTGGTCAAATTAACGTGTTACTTAAAAAATAAGTAAATCTGTTTAAGTCCTAAACTAGTTCCCTTCTTTTATAAGTGTTTGAACTAGGAAAATCCTGTTTCTTAAGAAAAGGGACCGGCTGCATGGTGACCTTGACCTGGTTACGTTAAAATAATCTGACCAATGGTAAACTAGTTCTCGAAACGCGTCCTGCATTTTCATCCAATCAAATGCCATAGAACAAACTTTGCACTTTCTTTAAATCTTGAAAATATTGAACTTACAAAGTAGGTGTTGTAAATATTTTACAACTGAATATCACAGCCCTTATAGTATGGATGTGCAGGTAAGTTAATATTAAATTGTAAATGCTGAAGTGCTTTGTGATTTTGAACGCAGTAAGGTTGCAGGAGTGATGACACCAATAAACTACGACGTGCATACATGTATATACCAGGTATATTTTTGGCCTTCGGCTTATTAAATTCAAATTTGACTCTTACTAATTTTTTCAATTAATTTTTATGATGAAATAATATAGTTTCATGCATTTACAGAGTCCTTAATCTGTTTTTCATGTTGTACAGAAATCAATTACATTATTGTGATATGCTAGAAATGATCCATTATTAATATGAGCCGAGGTGAGGGGGGAAATGAAGAAATGAATCGTAACAAACAAAACTTATAAATCCAAAAATCATATAGCAAGAACCATAAAACATTCAGCTTTGTTTGCTACATGATATAAACCCATTACAACATTGTAGAATTTAAAAATAAAACGTCAAATTATGGACAAGGGTGATAGGAGTTCTAGCAAGGTGTTTTTTCTTTATTATTATGTATTTCCTTATATATTATGTTTTTTTTTAATAACAAAAAATGACTTTTTTTTTTCATTCATTCCAGAGACAGCCACTGGCTGATGCCAATGGAGTTCTACAATCTAGACTTCCCAAGCCATCTGGCCTGAAACCACCTTCTCAACTGAGACCTCCATCCTCTCTGAAACCCCCATCTGTATCTGCAAAGAGGACGAGAAGTCCAGACTTGGTAAGCCAACAAAGAACACATTTTAATTAGTACCACCAGCGTGTACGCTGGTGGTACTCATGGTTTTAGTCCCGACCCGTCTCGTCCGGCTCCACCGGCTCCGCGTACTGGCGCCGGATACAAGTCACCGTTACCGCTTCTCCTCCTAGACCGCAAGGACCCCTGTCCCCATCTCTTGGATTTAGGTCACATATAACCTCAACTTGAACCCCCAGGTTTTTTTGTCCCAGTCGGTGCATTAACCTGGGCGTGACGCTCGTTGAAATGCACCCTTGTCAAAATTTTTGACAATTCAATGCCAATTATCTACCCTACGGAAGGAATTATGGGAAAAATTTCTACAGACGGCTTTCCAAAAGTCATATGTGTAGATTTCAAATATGCCCTTGGATTTGACCTTTGACCTTTATTTCAAGGTCAAACGGGCCAAAATTTTCAAAAAAATGAAATTTTTTACAAAAAAAAATATTATTTGCGCTGTTATTCAGACACTACACAGACTTAACCAATAATATTATTGGAAAGTGTTACCCTTTGGGTCTTCTTTCATCTCCGTGAATTTGGGGTCAATCGGTGCATTTTCACGGGAGAGGCGGCCATAAGATACCGAAACTGAAAACTTTCTCTTATTCGGGAACCGTTAATGCTAGCGACTGTTCTTTTTTGCATTTTGTAGAGCATGTAAAGCCCAACATTGCATATGGTCTCCGTTTTTTTGTATTTCATATGGTTTTCGTGTTATGCTGTATTAAAAAGTACATTGTGGTGGCACATTATTGTAACTCAGAATTGTAACATTATATCTCCAAAACTGGCAGAGATAGGTCAATAGTTACTATTAAAGTTGAATAGGATGTCACATACTGGCAATTTAACAGTGACCATAAAATTGACCTTTGACCTACTTTTCATCATGAATTGAACTTTGCAAATTTTCGTTCCCTTTTATCTCCAAAACTGGCAGAGATAGGTTCATAGTTACTATTGAACTTGAATAGGAAGTCATATACTGGCAATTTACTGTGACCTTAAATTTGACCTTAGACCTACTTTTTACCATGAACTGAACTTTGCAAATTTTTGTTCCCTTTTATCTCCAAAACTGGCAAAGATACGCCCATAGTTACTATTGAATTTGAATAGAAAGTCATTAGAGGCAATTTACTGTGACCTTTAAATTGACCTTTGACCTACTTTTCACCATGAACTGAACTTTGCAAATTTTCATTCCCTTTTATCTCCAAAACTGGCAGAGATAGGTCCATAGTTACTATTGAACTTGAATAGGAAGTCATATACTGGCAATCTAAGTGTGACCTTGAAATTGACCTTTGACCTTCTTTTCATCATGAATTGAACTTTGCAAATTTTCTTTCCGTTTTATCATCAAAACTGGCAGATATAGGTCCATAGTTACTATTGAACTTAAGTAGTAAGTCATATACTGGCAATTTAATGTGACCTTAAAATTGACCTTTGACCATCTTTTTACTATGAACTGAACTTTGTAAATTTTCTTTCTCCTTTATCTCCAAAACTGACAGAGATAGGTCCATAGTTACTATTGAACTTGAATAGGAAGTAATCCACTAGCAATCTGTGACCTTGAAATTGACCTTTGACCTACTTTTTATGATGAACTGCTTTTTGCATGTTTTCAGGCCTTTAAATCTGCAAAATTGGCAAAGAAATACTCATGGTTGCTATTGAACTTGAATAGAAATTCATATACTATGATATTGAAATTGACCTTTGACCTACTTTTTCACCATGAACTGAGCTTTGCATATTTTCTTGCCTCTCATATCTTTAAAACTAGCAGAGATGTGCCCCTTGTTGCCCCTAGGTTTTCTCTTTTGTCAGCATATATGCACCATTGACAACACTTTTCAAGGAAAACCAATAGGCCTTTTGTCTAGAGAATACAAGAGTGATCAAGGGTAGGAAAATGCAAGTCAATTCGAAAATCTGCTTGATTATACCATTTTTAGTTATATTTTTTTTGCATATTTTGAGAACTCTTATTGATTGCATCTTATAGAGCTTGTCAAGCACAAGACTGGTGATGGTGTCCCTTTTTGGAGGGGTGGGGGGGTCCATACGAATGCGCTTACTCCAGCTGGTGGTACAATATCCGGAGGCGGTATCGCCTCTCTGATCCTCTAGTTTAGATTTACTTTTAATAAAAAAAAGAATAGAGTAGAGAGAGAGTTTGATATTATTTTCAAAGTATACAGAGATCACTTACTCTCTTTTAATCAGGAAATGGACCAGAAACGTCAGAAACTTGACGACTCCACCAGTTCCAATACAAGTGTGGAGAGTGCAAGAAGTAGTACAGGGAGCACCAAAGGGAGCAGTGCTAAACCTGGAATTGTAACCAGGAAACCTCCAGCTAAGACAGGTCTAGTCAACACCAGGGTAGGAAGCACTGCCACTAGAGGGATTGTGAAACCATCAATAAGACCAGCTGCAACCAAACCTGCAGTGACAGCAGCTAAGAGAGGTAAGATGTTCCAAATATCAGTACAGACAAACAAAGAGAAGGAAATTTTAAAACTTGTTAATTTTTTATTTTTTATTTTACCTTTTTAAGGGATAAATTGATGGCAAGGAAGATGATACACATTTTACTGGCACTTTCAGTGCCTCTTATATTCCTCTCTACTTGACCCATCAATGTAAAGGACTCGGTAATTGTAAAGTCAATTGTCAGTTCCTTTTCACTTTACCCTATTTCTTACAATCACAGCCTTCATGCAGGATCTTATGAATTTGTAATTTTGGTACTAATTTTATCATTTTGTTTCCATGTGTGCATGCATGCATGATAAAAATGATGATAATACTAATGCTTAAAAAAGAACCCTAACTAGTAATTCTTTTTGATACAAAGACTTGTTCAGACTTTACTCCACCTATCCAACCACCACCACAAATGCACATACCAGACATGCTGAAACTGTCGGTCCACCAGAGTTCTCCAACAGGTCCTTGTCTTGGCTGCCGCCTTTGCTTGGGGCCAGGACGTGTTGAGTTCTTTAATCTCTCCCTCAGTACATCTCCAGGTGTTCCTTTGCTAACCTCTTTTTCTCTTTCCCTGTGGGCTGTAGTCTAGGGCTTGTCTGGTTACATTTGTCTACTAGTGATCTTTTCTCAGTGTGTGCCCTATCCATTTCCATTTCCTTTTCTTCATATCTTTGGAAATTCCTTCTTGACCTGTTCTTTTAAACAGTTCTTTGTTGCTCATCTTGTTTGGCCACCAGATTTTCAGAATTCTTCATAGGCCTTTATTTACAAAGGTTTGTAGTTTCTTTATAAGGCTTTTGTTGTTTTTCTAAGTTTCTGCTCCATACAGAAAGGCCTTGTTTAAATTTGAGTTAAATATACAGATTTTGGTTTTTGTTGAGATTTGCTTTGAGTTCCTGATTGGTCTTAGTGTTGCATATGCATTTCTGGCTTTGCCTAACCTGGCTTCTACATTCTGTTCAGCACCTCCATCTGCACTGACAATGCTCTCAAGGTAGGTAAATTCCTTCATAATTTTAGTTTTGGCCATGTTGATTTTTAGGCCAACTTCTTCTGCGTACCTTTGCAGGTTATCTGTTTTCTCTGCATCTGTTGGTGTGTTGTTGATAGTAGGCATAGGTCGACAGCAAAGTCCAGATCTTCAGGTTGCTTTGTGAAGGTCCACTGTATCCCTGTTTAAGCTTCATGTATTGTTTTTGTCATCACCCTGTCAGTGGCTACTAAGAAGAGCATAGGCAATAGTAGGCATCCCTGCCATACTCCTGTGCTAATATCGAACTCTTGGGTGAGAAGGTTGTTGTGTATTACTTGTCCTTTGAAACCTGTATACATGCTTTTAATAATGTTTTCTATCTTCTGCCAATTCCAATACTTCTTAGCAAAAACAAAAGTAGGTGAGTGAAGATTTCAGTATAAGATGATACTGAAAAGTATTCATAATGATTAGATCCTTACTTTTCAAAAATTCTGACAGTTTTGACCCCAGTGTAAATTACCAATTAACAGCTTTAGTTGTGTGCATGTTTAAAAGTACATAAGATCTAGATGAAACCATCAACAGGATTTGAAAAAAAAAGTGCTAGTAAGGATCTGATCAGTTACTAGATATTGTTAGCCGAGTTCACAACTAGGTTAAAATTAACTGGAAAAAGTCCAACTGACATCACCAGATGACCAGGTGTTCCCTGTTTGATATGGGGGCAGGATGCTATCAGTTAGTCCAGCTGGTAAACAATACCTAACATATCTTTTGGGAATGTAGAATAGCAGTAAAACTTCTATTTCAGAATGTGCTGTAAATCAAGCCCCTAGGGGAGGAGGTCACTAGCCCACTTAATGTCATGTACTCAGTATATCTGAATAGACATCTTCAAGGGGTGGCACTTTATGTCATATTTTATGTGAAATTTTTCTTTGGGGCGTTTAAGAACAAAAGACAAGGGTGGGACAATTTTATCGGTATACGATGGCTTCATTTTTATTGAATGAATAGAATCTTTATAGTTCTGTTCATTTTAACAGTTCATGATAGAGGTTATAAAAGTTAATCTTTGGAGAGGAAAAATATGGTATTAGTCTGTTATTGTGATCCTGTGTTATAGGTGAAAAGGCCCTATTAGAAATTGTAACAGTTGATGAAAAATGTCGGAAGATGAAAGGCAAGCTGTCTGCTAGAGTCAACATGTGGGATAGCACTTTGTGATGTGTCTATATGCCAGCTTGGACATTTCTTCCATAAATAATGTTGCACAAACTGTGATATAGAGGTTATGAAAATCTTCTTTTACTAGGATGAAATGGATTTGATTCCTGGACAAGAGTTAGTTTTGTCTTGTTTCGTTTGAAAAGAAGATAATGGACCAGTATATAGATGAAGACAGAAAAAAAGACAGATATGACTTTGCTAATTAAATGGAGGAAAATGCTGAAAGTCGTAAAATGGATGGGAATTATTCTTCCCATATCAATATGAGCACAGTGAAAAAAGTTTGTGGTATTAATGAAGTTAGTAAGAAAGTGTTGTCTTTTGGCAAAGATGATGGGCATGGTGAAAGCGAATACGAGAACAAAACTGAAAATAGGAGTGATGATGTAACTACCCCAAGAAGCATGAACATTGATAATGAATGTACTAGTACTGGTCAAGTTGGCTCAAAAAGTTTCATACCTAAACCCATGACTGGACAAGAAAGAAAACTGAAAGAACCATCTTTGATAAACCATAAACTTGGAAAGATAAAAGAACCAACTGTTAGAGTGAAGATAAAAGAAAAGAAGTGCCTAGTTGTTGGACCATACATCCAAGTTGTTGATGAACCCAGTTTAGTATTGTCATGCCTTTTTTTATTGTGGACACTATTTCTAGTTATCTCTTGTTTGCCAATACAATACAGGTTTATATTGACCTGCAGTAAGCCATATCACATGAGACTACCTTGTAATGGGTATTCAACATGATGTCATCAGCTCTCATGTTATGGGTTAATCATGGGTGCACTGTAAATTGTAGTCTGCAATGCACTCCAGGGCATAATTTATAGACCTTTGCAATATAGAAAGAATTCTAGGGATCTTCACAGTTTATCTGTAACATATCTTTACAATTTATAGATTTTATCTTATCTAGCACCACTGTCAAGGGCGACCAGCACAGGTTCATTGAACAAGAAGCCTGCCCCATCTGCCACGAAGGCACCAGCAACTAAACCCACGACTGCAGCGCCAGCAGGTAGAAAAATGTATAATTCACCATCCAGTTAAAATTGTTTAATGTATCATCTGTTGTAGTTACTGAAAGTTGTGTCCACTTCTCCATTCTTTGTGCCAAGCAACCTTGTAGTAATAACTTTGTCTTAAGATTTCAATTTTCTATTAATTAGAATGACACTTTATTTTTAATTGTACTCTGTGTTTGCAGAATAAAAACAGGCCACTTCTACATAAAAACCTATTTAGGTAAATCTGATTTACCATAGGTAGTTTAACAAATTGGCTTATCAGAAGGAAGATTAATATTAAGAAAATACGAGTAAAACTTGCATGGAAAACTTTTTCTTTTAGGTGGCAAGAAGCGCCAGCCATGGGATCTGAAAGGTCGTCTGCAAGACATGGAAAACATCCTGTCCGACAACCAGGCCAACAACGCGGAGTTGCGCAATGTTCTGGAGAACAACAACGCCCGTATTGCAATGCTAGAGTCCATCAACCAGCAGTTACAGGGGACAGTGCAGCAGAAGGAACTGCAGACCAAGGAAGTGTCTCAGGAGGTGGAAGAGCTGCAGAGGAAACTCAGGTCGGTTACCCTGGTTTAGATAGATGATTGTATTTCTAACTGCCCCTTGGCTGTCAATAAGATGAAAACATTTTGTCAGCAACATCATAAAGTTATGAGATGGATGGTACAACCTTGTGAAAGTTTATTTGATTTGACCTATAGATTTCAGTTGAATTTTAGAGGTACATTATAGTGATAGAAGTAGTATCAAGGAAAATTTTACTTTTTGCTGTCAGAAGTATTGAGGAATGTATTAATTATTACCATTGAGGTAAGAAATAAATAAAGATATCCAAGATTGTCACATCACTTCATGTCTTAATTCGTATTTTTAGGTTAAACCAGGAAGAGATAGAAACTAGCACCAGAAAGTTGAATAGGGAGATAGAAGACTTGAAGTTCAGCAAGTCTACATTAGAGAGACAGAGGGAGACACTAGAGGGTGAACTGAGTGCAGGAAAACAAGAGATCTCTGGGCTGAAGTCAACAGTTGCACAACTCACATCAGCTCAGGCTGGACTGAATGCAGAACTCACTGCAACAAAGGTATGTGACATTACATTATCATACATTGTAAATATTGAAATCAGTGTTACATAATCAGTTAATAACCTAAACCATAAAAATGTGTTAAAACATTTTGTTTTCAGAATGAAAATTATTATTGAATAGAGAAGTTGGTGTTAGCTCATTAAAAAGCCCTTGGTGTTATTTCTGTTCTATCTTTCAGCTCTGCTTAGAGCAAGCTGTCCAGGCAGGGAAGCTGAAGGATGAAGAGATAGCAAGCTTGAAAAAGGTGGTTGCAGGTCAACAAGAAATTATTGCTAATTGCAATGCAGAAATGAGAGCACACGAGACAGAAAGAAGGAAATTACATAACACAATTCAGGAACTGAAGGTAGTGTAAGGCTTAACAGAGCATTTTTTTTATTCTTGGACACTGAAATGACAAATAATAAGATGCAGATAGGCTGAAGACAGTGTTGCCTACCATTATCAGCGAAGATCAATGTGGATATGTCAAAAATCGTGGAGCTGCTCAGACTTTACGTGCAATAGATGTTATCATGGAATTTATAAATGCTAATAATATGAAATGTATCTTGTTAGCAGTCGATTATGAGAAGGCATATGATGGTATCTCTAAAGAATTTATGTTGGGAGCTTTGAAACTGTTTGGTTTTGGTATGTCATTGATTAAATGGGTACAAGTTATAAATGAAAATGCTCACAATCATATTTTTTTATAATGGATGGATAACTAAGGATATCAAACTTGAATGTGGAATTAGACAAGGTTGTCCTTTAAGTCCTTCGTTATTTATCATTGCTTGTGAACTTCTCTCTTGTAAGATCCGCCAGTCAAAAAATATCCATGGTTTTCAAATACCAGGTACAACAGAGGAATCAAAACTTTTTCAGTATGCTGATGACTTAACTGTCTTTCTTGGAGATGTAAATTCTTTTGGGCAGGTTATGGATGTTTTGAAGGAATTTTATAGAGTCTGAAGGTGAATGTTAAAAAGACTGAAGGGTTATGGCTAGGAGTGTGGAAAAATTGAAATGACAAACTTGCAGATGTAAAATGGAAGCATGCACCTGCGAATTTTATAAAGATATTAGGTGTAACTTTTAGTACTACAGTTAAAGTTGTAAATAAAACTATGACAACTATGAGAGAAAAATTAAAAAAATGTGAAAATATTGTGAAATTATGGTCTTTAAGAAACATAACAGTCATTGGCAAGTTTATTTTAGCTAAGTCATCATTGTTGTCACAATTTTCATATTTAGTGCAAGCATTACCAGAAAATACCAGAATGCTTTACCAGAAAATATTTTGAATCTTATTAACACATTTATGTTTAAATTTTTGTGGAGCAAAGGGAAATTTAAAAAGGCTGATCTGAAAAAATGCCCAGATAAGGTTAAAAGAAATCTTCTTGTTCAAGAATATTCAAATAGTGGCTTAAATATGATCAATGCTTATAACCTACAAACAGCATTTGCCATTAAATGGGTGGTTAAGTTAAGTTCTCCTGGGAATGGTCACTGGAGAGTTATCCCAAATTACTTGTATGGGCAGTTAGGAAAAGGTTTAAGTGTGTTCTGTAGTATTATTAACCCAGAAAATATGGTTAATCTTGATCTTTGTGGCGAGTTCTATCAACAAATTCTGAAGTTATGGATAAGGCACAGCGATTGTAAAGATGAATCTATTTTGTGGAACAATACTTATATCATGCGGAATAATTTACCTTTATGTTTTACTAGTTGGATAAAAAATGGAATTATTCATATTAAAGATTTAGTTAGAGAAAATAGACTGTGTACTTATGAAGAAATTTCACAGATAGTTGGGCGGAATGGAATTACTTACCTTTATGGAATATCAGGTTTTAAGAAATTGTATTACTCATCAGTTAATTGAGGATTATGGTAAATCAGGAGAGTATAAGCTAACCTTTAAAAGAATTCAAGTGCAAGATATTACTTCTAGAGAATTAAGATTAAAACTTGTTTTGAATAAATTAGAAAATATTATATTCCTTATTGTTAATGAAAGAGTACCAAGTGTAGTGTGGAATAACATATTTTTGGCATGTACTCAATCTGTAATTAGAGCGGTGCAGTGGAAAATTTTGCATGGAATTTATCCAACAGGAAAATACTAAAAGAAATGTAAGATTTCAGAACATGATGTATGCAAATACTGTCCTTCTGTACAGGATGATATTTTTTACTTCTTTGTAGAATGTTCAAGAATTTCAAAAATATGGAAATTAACAAACTGTAAAAAAACTTAGTAGAGAAGAAAAAATAGGAAACATACATTTATCAACAGAAATGTACAAAAAAGTAATGGTAGCCAAATTTATTATTCATCAGTATAAATTTAGAAATAGAAGAACTGATATCGAGGCATTTTTTGTGCATTATTATGGTTTATTTTAATCTGTACCTAATTGGTAAATAAATTTTAATAAAAAAAAAAAGAAGCAGATGTTAATTATTAGGTAAAATAACAAAGAACATTGTGGCTATTTATCCTCTTGGATATTAAAGCTGAAGTTAAACTACATTATGTCTTCCTCTGGTCTTAGGGAAACATCCGTGTGTTCTGTCGTGTGCGTCCACTGCTGGGTGATGAGACTCTGGGGACAGATGGTGTCATACCCCACATCAACTTCCCTGACACCAAGGAGCAGAAAATGCTGGAGATAGAAAAAGTGGGAGATGCGGCTCTCAATGAGGTAACATGATGTCTATATTGTTATGGTGCTTGGGTGTCGAGTATCATATCACATTCTAATGCTGAAAAGGTTTTGTTGTTGGTGTTGAGAACAAAAAAGTAATTTTTTCTTTGACATCAGCAAAGTGGGATATGATAAATTAAAGTATTTTTTCTCAATTTTCCAAATAACAATATGGGCACTGCCACAAATAACATTGTCTATTCTTCATGCTAAATTTTATTTCTGGTAATATAATTCCTATTAGGAATAATACCATTCCTTATTATAACCTTAACATTTTTCAATTATTTACTTCTCACGGAGTATTCATTTGATTTTACATGTTCTTTCAGAGCACTGTAAGTGCCAGGCGTGGAGGCAACAACTGCCAGGGCAAATTTGACTTCAGTTTTGACCGTGTCTTTGCCCCAGACTCCACACAGGCTCAGGTATTTGAAGAGATCTCCCAGCTAGTGCAGAGTGTCCTGGATGGGTACAATGTGTGCATCTTTGCATATGGACAGACGGGCTCAGGAAAGACACACACCATGGAAGGCGGCTCTGATAATGCAGCAGAAAACAGGGGTATGATACCCAGGGCAGTGGCACAGATATTCCAGACGGGACGGGAGCTGGAGGAGAAAGGGTGGAAGGTGAGTACCCCCATGAATAGTTTTATGGGGAAGGACAATTGGCAGATTCATTTCTTGTCACTTTAAATTACTAGATTACAAGTTTGCAGTTCATGCCAGAAAACATTCTCTGCATTTTTAGATTGCTGAATTTGAATCGTATTATTATTTACTGTGATGGGGTGAAGTTTCAGTAATGGTATACAGGTGATGTTTTATGTGTCTTATTCTTCCAGTATACATTTGAGGCTTCGTTCCTAGAGATTTACAATGAAACCATCAGAGACCTACTTGGTAATGGTAAAGATGACCAAAAGTATGACATCAAGATGACAGGAAGCAACTCCAATGATGTCATGGTCACCAACCTGACTCTTGTCCCTGTCAGTTCAGAAAATCAGGTGAGATTGTCCTTAACTAAAGCTCCTGAAACATAGACCTGCAGTTCATTGGAACCATGGAAGATTTTAAGAGGTTTGACCAATGATAATTTGGATGTAAGGCTTTAGGGCAGTGTTGGTGATGATTACCTGCAATTTTTAGTTTTATCAAAGATGATAAAAATGTTTGCATAATTTTTCATTTTTTTCCTTTGATTAAATATTTTATGGTTTATTTATTGTCCTTTGTGATGTCAGGTCCATTCACTGCTGGAGAAGGCATCTCACAACCGTGCAGTGGCAGAAACCAAGTGTAATGAAAGGTCATCGCGAAGTCATAGTGTGTTCAGACTGAAACTTACAGGCAGCAATGAGCTAACTGGGGAAGGATGCCAAGGTAGTATGCATAGCGAGTTTTAAATCTTAAGTGTTCTGAGGAGGAGCAAGATGGAAAGGGATATTCTTTAAGATTTTTTCTGCCCTAAAGAATATAAGTTAAAAGGATGAAAACACTAAAGTGGCTGTTAGCAGTTGAAATCCATTGCAGTTTTTTAATATTTCATGTATCCGGCAATCACTTTGAGTTCTATAATTTTCTTTCTAGGTACACTGAATCTGATAGATCTTGCTGGCAGTGAGAGGCTGAAGGAGTCTGGCTCAGAGGGACAGAGATTGAAAGAGACACAGGCCATCAACAAAAGTCTCAGTAACCTGGGGAATGTAATCATGGCTCTGGCTAATAAGGTACTACTCTTGTAAAAAGTTACCTTTTTTAACTAAAAAAGATCATGACATAGTAGAAATTAATTTTCAATGGCAAAATCTGGTAAATTGAGCATGACACTGATGTTTGAAAGATGCTCTGCTTGTAATATTAGACAGTAATTCTAATAAAATTCTCATCATTGACTGGCATTTCTTATGTTATTGTGTGATCTTGTGTACCCAGTGGAATGTGTGAAACATAATGTAGTTTTTTTATTTTTATGATTCAATTTTAAGGGAGTATTCATTTTAGTTTTTATTGATTTGTTTTGTAAAGCATGATTAGATGTTTAATGGATGTGTCCTTTAGTGGTTTCACCATAATTTATATTATAATTGATATTGAAGCACTTACTTTTATTAAAATTATTTTCAGGAATCACATATACCATACCGAAACAGTAAGCTGACCTACCTGCTCCAAAACTCTCTGGGAGGTAACAGTAAAACTCTCATGTTTGTCAACATCTCACCAAAAGAAGAAAACATCCAAGAGACCCTCTGTTCTCTGCGATTTGCTACAAAAGTGAGTTTTGCACACAATTTTAGATATTTTTTTGGCAAGGTTAATTCTGTTAACAATATCTCATGTGGCACCTTATTAAGACTGCCAAGAAGAAAGTTTTCCATTCTCACTTGTAAAAACTTTTTTGTCTGATGAAGAAAACTGCTTATAACTGACAAAAAAATTATCCCTGTGTTCTCTGTACTTCAAAGTTTTGTTTTATTTTTAGGTTAATCAGTGCAGTATAGGGACAGCCACCAAGAAGGTGAAGTAGGTACATTGACAGTGACATTCTCACAGTAGTCATCCAGCTATAATGTGCCACATGGAATGAAGAGTTATGTTTGAATTCCTACCAATTTTACAGCCTATCATATACACAATCTGGCTACTGTTGGACACCACGTTTTATTGGACACCTGAATTGTGCCACACGTTGGGTGATATTAACATCACTTGAATGCATGCTGTAATATGGCTATTTTCAGTGACAGTTTACTTGTATGTGACTGGTGAATGTGGGAATGTGTAAGATGCCCACTGTGCTATATGTTAAATGCATACTATTTGCAAGCCTATTGGTTTGCACTTTTTAGGTACAGCTGGGTATGATTTTTAGTAAGTTGAATTTGTATACATTAACATTTTAGTAAGCTATAACATAAATGTAAATTTTTTTACGTGACAGCCCAGTTTTCACCGAGTTGCATATGGCAGTGTTTTCATTGTAACTTCTCACTTATGCTGGTTGATTTTACTGCTCATGTCAAATGGGTCATCTGCATGATTTTATCAAGTACTTTTTTAGTCAGTGAGATGACGAAACCTGCCAATGTATTTGGTGCTGGTCTTTCATGATAAAGCATGGGCCAATTTTACACACAATATATTTTTAATTTTTATTTTGGTCTGATTATATGCATTGAAATTATTTATGCACATAATTTTGAATACACTGAAGTATCAGACATGCTGAAAACTTTTCAGAATGGCCGGACATTTGGACCGGCAGTAATGAAAAATTTACCGGACCGAATGGATTTTTGTCGGACCGAAAATCACTCTGTTCGTTTGAGACAGATACTGCCAGTACGATAAGGGTAGCTTACTTTGTTTGTGAATGTGATAGGTTTGAAATGGAAGGGAAAAACGCTTTGTGTTTTATATAATTTTATTAGTGACGTATGTTGAATGATGACTGTAAATTCAAAATTGCGGCTCTTAAAACTCTAGTCGGTCCTTTGGACCGACCAAGTCCAATTTTTTACCGGTCCAGACAAATTTTCCCAGTCATGACCGATCGGACCGACAGTTTCAGCATGTCTGAAGTATTGTCTTTCTAGAAAAGTGAATTTGACAATGTTTATGTGTAGCTTTCATCATTTTTTGCGCTGCAGTTTATTAGCATTTTTTATATTTTTTGTTTTCACTTGAAATATATTATTTTTAAAGTAGACAAAAACTGATTTTATAACTGGACAAGTCACACTGTATTTGAAACTTCAAGAATGTCTTCTAGCAAATTATTTTCTTTTTGTTAATATCAAAGAATCTATTCTAAAATCTGTAAGTAGTATAGCAGCAGTGTAGCCACAATAAAATATCAGTGAGATAAGGATATAATCTAAGTTACCTATATCTAAACATATAATATGAGCAGCTTACAGTTATTGGACTTTATGTTTTGTAGATAAGGTTGATGCTTCCTTCTTATTCCAAAAGAGCACCTAGGATTGCTGGTCTATAGGCTGCTAAATGTGCTCAAGCACTGATCCCAATAAATGTATATGCTACACATTGTCTTCTCGTCTACAGCTGATGACAAGTTTATCATCATGTTGACTAGTGGAATTGCTAAGAGTAAATGAGCGTTTCCGAAGGTTTTTTGTTCAGATATGGATTAAAATTGTCTGACTTCAGCTACACATAATTTCCCTATATTAGTCATTTTTCCTGAAGAATATGTAACAGCTCCTTGAAAATGATGATTCAGAATTCTAGGAAGGGGATATGACTTCGCGCATGCCATGTGGATTCAGAGACTGCCAACGCCATGTGTCTTCACCTAAATGAAACAGCATATTATGAAGTCCCCATATTTAGTTAATATCTAACTAATCCCTGCCATTACACAAATTAAAACTGCTCTGATTAGCTTATCTGTCAACATAAGCACAGATTTAATTGACTCTAATTTCAATTTTCTTTGCAGGGGAAGTTACAAGGCAATTGTGTAGAGATACTTAAAAAAATTTGTCCACTTCCACTAATTCAAGTCATAGCAGCTGAAATGAGAAATTGAACAGTTGTATGAAAGCTACTTTAAGACTTTGAGTTGATCTGTATACAAGTACATACACATTGCCTTGAGATCTTTCACTGCCTTCCAATCCAGCTCTGCCTCTGCTAATGCCGGGTCTGAATACAGGATGGGTACATCACCAACTCGGCGGGATACAATCTTGTAAGGTACCTGATGAGACAAAACATTTCGTGACACAATATACAGAGATACTGATGGAGCTCCAAATGACATTGTGGAATATTTTCAGTTAAAACAGAAGACTGATGTATTTTTCAGATAAGGATGAAAATTCTCAAGGTAGCTCAATCATTTTAATGTAGACTGAGAAAATTAAATAGGGAGGGAGTATTTTATCATATTTTAATGGTTGAAAAGTCATCAAATCACCAAAGCATCAATAGTTTCCAATTTATCCTACCTGTCTCCCAGATGCCTTTTCATATTCTTTCACAATTTCCAGTACTGAATAGCTGCGCCCAATGCCAAGATTGTAATACTGTAGGATAAAAATGTGTGGATTCCATTTATCCCAAAAGGGCAAACTTTCTGCATTTAAATAATGTGTTTTCTGCAATTTACTAGCTTTATCTGACTTAAAAATGTCATTTAATTTATCAAATAGTTTTTTTTTTTTTTTAAATACTTTATGCCTGTCATTTATGAGATGTTAACTGTTTTTTTTTCTAGGAATCTAAAACACGAGACAAACCACCATTTTTTTCAATTAAATTTTTTATGATGATTTCTCATCACCTCAAAGTGGAGTGTCATGGTCTATGTTACCTGAGGACCAAGGTTAATTAAAAACAAGTCGGTCTCAATGACCCTTTATACTGAAGAAGATGATGAGAAATCACCAAAGTATCTGGCACATCTCATTTTTTAGATTTTTAGATACTAACAGTTAATGTCTTATAAATGATATATGTCATACAAATTAAGTATTGAAATTATAAAAATTCTGGATAAAACATGGAGGCTGCTTTTGGCTACAGTAGGCACAAAATTTTGTTCTGCTAGAACAAATACTTTTAACGTCTTTATTTATGTTAATTTATTCATTTGCTTGAAAGGGAGAGGTGAAGATGACAACGGGCATGAATTAAAAACTTTGAAAATGCCATTCAAACCTGTTATAATGCAGTGTTTTGCTCCAAAACTAACACCAGAGCTTTTCAGTAAATAATTCATAAAGATAAAAAGAAATAAAAAAACACAAGCAGGAAATATATATATATATATTCTAATTTCAATAATATATACTGTTGAACATGAACATTTTTGTTACTGTAGCACCTCTGAGAAAAAACATATTTAGTCTATTCAAAAACAATTTACCTTTTGACCATGAACATATGTGGTTTGGCAATTTTGATTGTATCTTAAAATGTTAATAAACTACAATGTAGCTCTTACCTTTAACCCACAGTTCTCTTCTAATTTCTTGAGTGCTTTCACATGCCCCTTGGCTAAGTCTACCACATGGATGTAATCTCTCAGGGCTAATAAGTAAAGTGAGTCCAAAAGCATTACAAACGAAAAAAAAAGTCTGTAGATCATTTTTAAGTAAAAATTACCTTATATATAAATATATAATATAACTTGTTGATCTAAGATTGGTAAAAAATGTATTATAGTGCCATTTAATAAATGATTCAAGACTTACAGTCTTACAGAGGAGGTAGAAACATCTTTATATTTTAAGTTAGCTGCTTCCACACACAACCCCAACCCCTCTCAAGAAAGTTCTTGCCCCAATGGATCTACGTATGTCACGGCACCAGGTTAGGTAAGTTACATGTACCTGTACCATCAGGTGTATCATAGTCATTCCCAAATATACTTAGTTCACTTCTCCTTCCCACAGACACCTGTGATATATAAGGCATCAAGTTGTTGGGATGTCCAGAGGGATCTTCTCCTATTTTACCAGAGAGGTGGGCACCAATAGGGTTGAAGTAGCGCAGGAGTACTGCATTCCACTGTTGTGAAAAGTGGGAAATACGATACTGTAGTTATACCACATTACAAACAGAGTGATCACAGAAACATATATAACAGACGAACTGGTAGCTTTCATTTTTATACTATAACATTAAACAAATAATGACTCCTATGATTCTATTTCATATATGGTACTGACATTCATAAACATGGAATAAAAGCACATATATATCGTGTATCATTGCAAGGAAGAGCCGGTTTCAATTACCAACCTTATCTGAATGACATATATCTTTAATCATTTCCTCAATAAAAAGCTTTGTTCTCCCATATGGACTGGTGCAGCCCCCTGTTGGATGTTTTTCATCAATTGGCAGATATTGTGGAACTCCATACACAGCAGCTGAACTGGAGAACACTAGATTCTTTACTTGATACTTCTTCATTACCTGATACAAATGTGATATTATAGGACATACAATGTAAATTTATTGTTTGGTGTGACTCTGTGGGGATGATGCAAACACAGTGTCAGTTTTGGCACCTGTTGCACTAAGAGAGCATTCACATAGAGAAGAGCCCTGGTCTAGCAAGGCTGAGACCTAAATGTGGCGGACCAACATGAAAGGAAGACCGCAGAATCCTTTAATAGTCTCTCAATGAATGTCATTACTTATATTGTTGGTTCTGTCAAAGGTACTTAATTATTTGAAAGTAACTTACATTAAAGAGTGCAATAGCTCCCAACAAATTGTTGTTGTAGTACATGAGTGGAACTTGACAAGACTCCCCAATGGCTTTACTGCCCGCAAAATGCATAACATGGGTTATCTCATGCTGAAAATAATTCAGTGATGTAAAGTCAAAACACAGTTCCAGGACTGAAGGGTATGTAACTACAGAATGCCCTGAAGGCCAATATAAACATGGAAGAGAAAGAATAATGATCGATACTCCAATATTTCAGTTGTGTTATACATCAACTGCAATACATCTGATATATATGAGTACCAGTTTGAATGTGACACTTTGATATTGATATATGTTTCAGTTACTTCACTCCCCATTTTCAATTTGTGTACCAACCAATTTAATTAAAATATCTGTTACATAAACAGCTTGGAATCTGACGTCTGTGGACACTAAGAGCGCATTCTCAACGAATTAAGCCAGGCTTTACAAAGCCGGTGACCTAAAAATGGCGGACGTACATGAAAGAAAAAACGCCTAATCTTTTAAGTCTCTCCGCCTCCCCACACGTCGTCCCTGCGGGGCACAGTAATTAAATCGTGTCTCCGTTCGCCATGCGGAAGCTACCTGAGAAATGTTAAGTGTGCATGCTCATCAGTTAAACTCGTGGTGAAGAAAGCATGGCGGCTGAAGGTGATCGAAGGAAAAAAGCTCTTCTGTTCTATTATCTTTGAAAACAGAGACGAAAAAGGAATAATTTGGCCCGTAGAGCAGCAATGAATCGACTATCTACGGAGATAATATCACCAGAGATATTCACGGAAATATTAATGTTCGGAGCCGAGATTTAATTACTGTACCCCGCAGGGACGACGTGTGGGGAGGCGTGTGAGAGGCGGAGAGACTATTAAAAGATTAGGCGGTTTTTCTTTCATGTACGTCCGCCATTTTTAGGTCACCGGCTTTGTAAAGCCTGGCTTAATCCGTTGAGAATGCGCTCTAAGGCTCTATTCCCATAGATTTTAGATCGATCTATCCCCGCGGGGAGTCTCACTAGATTACTTTCAGATAATCCGACTTAAATGTCCGTCCCGCCTACTACAAGCTGTAAGGGGATAATTAACTTTCGTGTCCACCCGGCTGACAGCTATTTAGCGTGAACCCCCAGGGAGTTAGGTCGATCTAAAGTAGGTCGATCTAATCTATGGAAATGGGGTGTTAATGGTACTGGGTACTGTATATGGACATTAATCAGGACATTATACAGAGTATAGATAAAATTTCAGTTTGGTTCACTGAATGATAAAAGATTGAATTCTATGCTTATTATATTATAATTGTTGTTAATATTACCCTGAGATTTATAGCTACCCCTAGGCTACATTTATTACTAATGGATCAGAGAGGCAACACCTCCTCCTAGGTTAGGCACATCAAAGAGATAATAACATATACAACAATTAATAGATAAAAGGAATTATAAATTTTGACATAAAATAGCTTACACACAAGAAAAAAATGTATGTAGCCTCACACTTAAGAGTGGTACAATTAAACAACCATAGCATACCTTTTCAAAGACATTTGAAAGTTCTTCTTTATCCAGTATATCTAGTTCATAGAAAGGGATGCTCGAACCAGTAATTTCTTCAACCCTAGTTATGCTTTCTGCAAGAAATACAATGCAACTAGTAGTTGCAAATTTACACATTGTCTGGAAAAAGTAAAATATTTATGCTAGATCCAGAGATATTTTCTGACAGTCTTCTAAATTATCTTTGTTGATCCATCCTCCATTTTTGACAATCTTCCGACAGAAATAATAGATACCCGTTAATGTAAACTTGAAAATCTGACCATCTTCCAAAAGACCCACAAGACAGCCTTAATCTGCCCCTGCTTGTTACATATAACATTTCCTTATTAATCTATGTTGAAATCCTTTATTGTTATTTGCAAAAAAATAATGCCCCTAACCAGTGCACTAGATTCGTACATTAGAACAGAATTGCTACTAAGTCGATTTTAAGCATGACAAAAGGAGAACAGATTCTTGTATTCTATGCCAACAAAAGGTAATCTAAAGTTCTCCAGGAAAAAAGCAGCTACAGCCACAGTTACACTTCATATTATAGGGAGGTTTGAAAACAATTAAGTATGAAGAATGAAGCATGAATGGCAACCTAGGTTTTTTAAATTTATCAAGTACAAATTGGCTAAGTATAGATTAAACACGTTTGAAAATTGTTATTTTATATTATTTGGGAGATGAAGACACTTGTTCATTTGATGGCATTCATATGATGGTTTATTTCATGTAAAAGTGGAGAAATCGCACATGCCATCATTAGAAATGAGACACAAATGACATCCGTTTACCTATTTGTACTTTGTTGTTCAAGTGATATATAGGAAGTCAAAGTACAAAATAAGCTTTTCATAATTCCTACTCAGGTTTCATCATCAAAACCATGTGTAACACATCCAAGGCAGCATCAGTAATCTTCTACACAATCACACACATATACATAACACCAAAAACAAAACAATAAAATCACATCAAACACACCCTACAAAGTGATACTCTAACACACTAACCTCTATATGCATTACTTAGGTTATCCACTATGACAGCATCGTACCCTGAATTTATCAACTCCACAACAGCATGGCTACCTATATAACCAGCACCGCCTGTTACCAGTACACATGCCCTTCTGTTTGTTCCTGGAGCCATTTTCCTAATAAGGGTAAAACAAAAAAAGTATCTTTTTTCCTTTTTGATTTCCCTTGTATAAATAACATAATTGATCTCAGTCTTTTAAGCTATTAAAACTTCAAGCTGCTGCCTTAGTCAGTGATAATGAACTGCATGTCCAGTCTTTGATCAAATATATCAGAGAAATACATGTACATGCCTTCCTTAATGTTGCAACATACAGTAAACAAAATCAAACCTTACCCAGGTACGAAATCAATGAAACAACAGGTAAAGGGACTATCCTGTCAGTGCTAGGACAGTCAAGGAAGATCATGTATGAATACAATCAAGTAGCACGACTGTATAAATGTGACCTGTTAGGCTGTGGCATATATCATTAATGCCATAGCTTCTCCTTGTGTGCTGCATAAAACATTGAATAAATGCCTATAAAGTGATGGGCTGAAAGTTCACTGTAACAATCCATGGAGGTATAGAATGCTATGATAGATGTATCCTAACCTAAATAACTACTCACCTGTGACTTTTTATTAAGGTATATGGTTAGTCTGTATGGTACCGCCTTCTTCAGCTGTAAAACAGCTGTGAATGAGCCAAATGCTTGACAGTATCTGTGACATAGCCACAGGCACGACACTGTTGCCACTGTATGATGAAGTATGCCTGTACTTAACTTGATGTAAGAGGGGAATATTAATTCAGTGTAATCAAAGAGCAGATATGGGACAAGTTTTGCAGTGTAGATCTGTATGAAGAAATATGTCTCATTTGTTAAAGCCAGGGGAGAGGGGTTAGTGGGAGTTTTGTGTTGCAACTGCACATTTACATATCAACATAATTTAATTAGCATAATGATTTCACAGTCTGTTACACAGCCATAATATACATTTAAGCAAACATTTTCTATTTGACTAAAATTTTGTCACATTTCAGCATTCTTACCTGGTTTTTATTGTATTCAATACTATTGGAGGTAGAAACTGGCACTACCCCACAATGAACAAAAACTTTTTTCACCTGAGCTACTACATTCCATTTGGGTTGGTGTAGCAGTGCCTAAAGCAGGTCCATGTACATTACAAACATCTGTACAAATACATGTACCATCCCCACCCCACTCACCCCAAATAACAAAAAGATATGTAAATTTGGAAAGCACAAATATTGAAGTTTGGGTCATATTCATTATGCATTTTAATGTGTGTACTTAAGTTATATGAAGCATTTGGTACTTAAAAGGAAAGGAACCATAACATGTTTTTCTGACCCTGTTTTATTCTTAAAATAATTTTTTACGAACTACATATTAAATAATCACAACATATCAAGCATGATTAAGACAATCCATTAACTGAAAAACCAACAAATATACAACCCAATTTTATTACTAAAAAGAATAATATAGAGTTTACTGTGTCACCTGTACCATCATTAGATTAATGCAATTCAATATTCAATTTGATGCATTATTATAGTATCTGTAAAACTTATTATTACTTATTTACTATATCTTTACATGAATTTTGTAAACAACAAGCATTTATGCAGAGTAAAATCATACTAACAGCTCAGTCATCTTTAGTATCTACATGGCACCAAAACTGCAAGTAATGCAGCAAGAATTAGTAAGGGTCATTCTCAATACATAAACAATTCACATCTGCTAAAACTACCTTTTATTCTGGGACCATCCAACTGAAAAAAGCAGAGACCAGCTCACATAAAACATGATTAAAATTTTATGGCAACAACAAGTTTAAAAAAAATGAAATTGTGCCCTTACAGAAAATATCTAATACTTCATTTATTCAAATATTAATTATTAAATAAAGCACGCTTTTTTCTCATTAGCATATGCTTTATCCTGAGTGCTCCCCTGTAAACAACTGTGAACAGCCTTTTTATTTCAAAAACCCATTTACTAGAACAACCTTCTAAGCATTAATAAGAAACACAAGGATTCAGATCACATTCAAAAATGTACATAACTGGGACACAAACAGTCAACTTGAACAGCATTCAGAATGCACAGCCCTCCACCAAGGACCTGTCACTGATAAGTTGTGGTAGTTGAAACATGTTCATTGCACAAAGGGTAAAGATAACTGACCCTTTCCAACAACTGTGAAGAATCCTTTAGAAAATTATGGTAATCAAGTTCATGGAAAGCTACAAAAATTCAATCCCTTTTAAGACAGCCCATCTCTGACTTATACTGAATATTTCATGAAATCCATCAAACAGATGGAAATCAGACACATTACCTCATTAGCTGACCGAGGTAATAAGCAACATAAAAATACTGCAAGAAGACTAGCCCATATAGTAATACCCTCAAAAAGTACATACAGGAAACAGGAAAATGATTGTCAACTGAATATTATTATATTATGGTGATCCCCATTCAATTTTTTTAACTCATACTGTACTGCATTTTTTTATATAAAACTAATTTTATAACTTGATGATATAATTATAAACCTACTTGGCAAAATTGAAATCTAAAATATAAATCAAAGGTAGACACTAAACATTTCAACCTGAAATGTCAAACAACCTCTAGGCAAAGACAAACACACAAATGAAATTTGAGTAAAATTTCAAATGAAAAAACACATTGTGGTAAAATTTTCCACAATTTTACAAATTATTCATGCTGAGATATCATTTATAAGATTAAGCTTTTAGGGTTCCTTATCCATGAAATAATAAAGAATCATCAAAGATCTATAGCCTCCATTTGATAAACTATGTTATTAACCCAAGGATAAGCTAGATGAACACTAAGTAGGAAGCCATTTCAATTACACATTCTGAATATTATGTAAAATTATTTGTTATTATGTTTATAGGTCTTTGACAGTAAAAGCCGTTTTGCTTTTCTGAAAGAACTATAAAATTCACATAAACATTAATTTCTTAAAAGTCATGAAATGCATCACACATGTAATATGGAGATGTCTAGTATGATTAATGGCATTTCATTAGACAACTTGTTTCTTGGAATAAATTAAAACACAAACATCAAATGTAAAACTAGACATTTAACCTACCTATTTAACTCCCAATGTGCCCTGCACAAACAATCAAAATAAATTATATTGCAGGATGAAATGAGATGTCATCTTTGTTACATATCCGAAGGTTGATTTTATTATTATTCTGAACCATTTTCAGCTATACGGAAGCCCATTGGATTCTTGGACTGCCATCTCCATACATCTTCACCTGAAAAATGACCTGAAGTTTTATATCCACATCTCACACCAAATACCTGATAAAATTTAATTGTCCTGCAGTTTGTTTATTACATTTCGTTATGCCATTTATCTTTGAATTTAAAAAAATACTCATCCTGATATGCAGATATTATGCAATTAGTATAATATAGTAGACAACATGACTATCATAAAGTCTTCCTATAATGACACAATATTACACAACTTAACTTAAACTTACACATTTCCTGCAGTCCCTTCTGAGCTTTCCAACCAAGCTCTCTCTCTGCCAGTTCTGGGTTTGCATAGCTGATTGCTACATCACCTGGACGACGTGGGCAAATCTTGTATGCCACCTGTAAAAAAAACAGTGTGACTATAAAACACAGCATTCAGTAGTTATTTCATTTAAGGCACAGAGGACTCACCACTGTGTTCAATGTATTGTGGTAAACATTTGCAAACAAAAATAAAAGTTTTAAGATGATAACCACATATAGTCAAAACATGCCACATTGAAAATATTCAAACTTAATCAGTTGTAAGTGAAATATAGTGAAGCATAGTGAAATTTCAGATCAAACAAAAGTTGGTTATGGTATGGAATGGGAATAAAATTTAGCTGGGGCAACCAAAAATTATAAAATATACATAATTTCATCAATTTTTAAATGAGTAACTCAATTATTTTAAAAACAAATGACTTTTATCTCAAAATGGAACAATAAGTTAACTTATCTGTCAGGAAATTAATATTACTATAATATGTTTATCTTACTTTATTGCCAGAGGCCTTTTCAACAGCTTTGACCATCTGCAGTACCGAGTAACCAACTCCTGTGCCTAGATTATAAACCTGTAACAATATATATTATGTGACACATATTTTACATCAGAATTGCAACTATTAAATTAATGTGGCCAGACAGTTTATCCAGGACCAGTGTTTAATGGATGGACTGATATCGGTATTTGTGTATGTAGTTTCACTTGGTACTGGTGTTAACTATAATTCAAATACATGGCAATGGAGGCAGATGAGACACTTGCTTTTTCTGGAGTTTTCCCATATTATTTGGCTGGCATAAGGGTATGGTCCCCCCCAACCCCACCCCACCCACCCACCTAAGGTTGGCTTGCCTGATTCCTTTTCAATATCTGACCACCAGCCTATAATATCCCAAAAAAAATCATCATCTGGAATAAAACAACACACAAAGTATTCTCAAATTTCTTTAATAGCTTAAAAGGACATATGACAGCTAAAAAATGAAAATTATTCAAAGTACCAACCTTCAGCCCACAGTTTTCTTTAAACTTTTTAATTGCTGCTACATGTCCCTGAGCTAAGTCAACAACATGGATGTAGTCTCTTACACCTGCAAAATAGTCAGATAGCATTGTTTCAATTTTAAGGGGAGTGGAGGGCACAACCTGTCTCACATCTGGAGCAATGTTACAGTGTCACTATACACTGTCTCATATCTTCATTGTGATTGATGAAGTTCTAAGGTTAGGGTAAAAGCTTTTACCAGTATGCTTTCAATCACAGTGTAGATATTGGACAGTTTTAAAACTTCAGTATTTAATTATGAGCAACATTACTACACAGATCCATCAGAATATTTAAATTGTCAGTTTGGCCCAAATATATAACTGCACTCAAACTGTTTTTGTGTCAGTCTTCTCAAAAAGCATACTAACACTAAGGGTGCTAAGATGACACGGTCCAGCTGATAGCCAAATTACCTGTGCCATCAGGTGTATCATAATCACTGCCAAACACACTGAGTTCTGGCCGCCTGCCCACAGCAACCTGGGATATATATGGCATCAGGTTGTTAGGGTGTCCCTGTGGGTCCTCACCAATAAGTCCAGAGATGTGAGCACCTATGGGGTTGAAGTAGCGTAACAACACTGCATTCCATTGCTACAATAAACAAACATTGACAATTGATTTTACGGTAAAACTCTTAATTATGAAAAGTGTTTATTACTACTGTTTCAGTAATGAAGTTTATCTTACATAATACTGGAAGAAGCTTCTTGTAGAGTTCATAGTCATAATGCAACTGTTTGAGGCAAGTCATATAAGTCAAAAACAAGATGAGTTAGATGTTCTGGAATTTAAAACATTTTCCAGCTATATATCAAAAAATTACGAGAGAAATGAAAAGATTGCCCTCATCCAGGCCCTATGAGTTTGTTGTGGCATCTTTCAAAAATACTTTACCTTTGATGATTTGCATAGATCCTTAATCATTTCTTCTATAAAATACTTGGTTTTTCCATATGGATTTGTGCATCCCCCAACTGGATGCTTTTCATCTATAGGTAAATACTGTGGGTCTCCATACACAGTAGCTGAGCTGGAGAACACTATATTATACACTCCAAACTCTTTCATCACCTAAAACAGTAAGTTTCAACAATTTTTCGTATAATTTGATTTTGTTTCATGAAAATGTTTGCAAACTCCGGAAAATTAAACTACTGAGTACTCTCTGTTACATTAATCAATCCAAACAACTAACCCATGGAACATTTGTAAATAAAACAAAACAAAACTCTTAAGGCAACATTTTAAGATAATTCACTCATTATGAATATTGACTTCTTTTCTACCCTCATTCCATTTTATATTGCCAAAGTTGTATTTGGAAAGATAACAAACAGAATTTTGTACCAGCATTTGTTATCAGCTATAAATTTTTAAGATACTTCATAACCTTCCCATATTTAGCAAGCAATGTGCATACACCACGTATTTATCATGCAGTTATATACTATATTGTTCTACCTTTTATTGTTATAATTTACTGGGTGATTAAGATGAGCCCATTTCCTTAAGTGCCAAACGATGCCTATCATGACAGATTTAGCATGTCTTTTCATGCAAATTACACCACAAAAAAAACCTTAGGTATACCGAGCTCAATTCACAAGAATGCGAAATTAATTCCACATTTCTCTAGGCCTAAATACTGAATGCAACTAGAGGATCAGAGAGGCGATACCGCCTCCGAATATTGTACCACCAGCTGGAGCAAGCGCATTCGTATAGACCCCCACATACACAAAATAAGGGGTGCAGCCACCAGTCTTGTGCTTGACAAGCTGTAAAAATGCAATCAACAAGAATTTTCAAAATATGCAAAAAACATATATAACTAAAAATGGTGCAATCAAAGTTAAGTTCATTGTAAGGTAGGTCAAAGGTCAATTTCAAGGTCACAGTAAATTGCCAGTATATGACTTCCTATCCAACTTCAATAGTAACTATGGACCTATCTCTGCCAGTTTTGGAGATAAAAGGGAAGCAAAATTTGCAAAGTTCAGTTCATGGTGAAAAGTAGGTCAAAGGTCAATTTCAAGGTCACAGTAAGATTGCCAGTATATGACTTCCTATTCAACTTCAATAGTAACTATGGACCTATCTCTGCCAGTTTTGGAGATAAAAGGGAAGCAAAATTTGCAAAGTTCAGTTCATGGTGAAAAGTAGGTCAAAGGTCAATTTCAAGGTCACATTTAGATTGCCAGTATATGACTTCCTATTCAACTTCAATAGTAACTATGGACCTATCTCTGCCAGTTTTGGAGATAAAAGGGAAGCAAAATTTGCAAAGTTCAGTTCATGGTGAAAAGTAGGTCAAAGGTCAATTTAAAGGTCACATTTAGATTGCCAGTATATGACTTCCTATTCAACTTCAATAGTAACTATGGACCTATCTCTGCCAGTTTTGGAGATAAAAGGGAAGCAAAATTTGCAAAGTTCAGTTCATGGTGAAAAGTAGGTCAAAGGTCAATGTCAAGGTCACAGTAAGATTGCCAGTATATGACTTCCTATTCAACTTCAATAGTAACTATGGACCTATCTCTGCCAGTTTTGGAGATATAAGGGACTAAATGTTATAATTTTGGAGTTACCATAATGTGCCATAAATTTCCTACAGAAAAAATTAATTAAAATAAAGAAAAGGTCATTTTGGTCAAAGTTCTTGAAATGGGAGGTTCTCTGAAGTTGCAGAAGTTTAAATTTGATAAAATAATGTCATTTTTGACCACAAGTTGTCTGCTTTGCCAAGCATTATGTTTTATTTTTCCGGAGTTCAAAATTTATTATCCATTACCGTACTGCACATTTTTACGGAAGCCGACTGGTGCCATATGTTGAAAAAAAAAATTATCTCGAAATTTCGAGATAGCATTTTTTTTGTTCAAATTTCAAAATACTATCTCGAAATTTCGAGATAAATTTTTTTGCTCAAATATCAAAATGCTATCTCGAAATTTCGAGATAATTTTTTTTTTGTTCAAATTTCAAAATGCTATCTCGAAATTTCGAGATAAAAATTTTTTTGTTCAAATTTCAAAATAGTATCTCGAAATTTCGAGATAATTTTTTTTTCTACATATGGCACCAGTCGGCTTCCATACATTTTCCTTTCACCACCAATATGTACTTTCTGATACAGCGTAACTCGAAAACCGTATGGAATACAAAAAAACCGAGACCACCTCCAGTGTTGGGCTTTACATGCTCTACAAAATGCAAAAAAGAATGGGTCTCTAGCATTAACGGTTCCCGAATTAGAGACAGTTCTCAGTTTCGGTATCTTATGGCCGCTACTCCTGTGAAAATGCACCGATTGACCCCAAATTCACGGAGATGAAAGATGACCTGAAGGGTAACACTTTCCAATAATATTATTGGTTAAGTCTGTGTGGCGTCTGAATAACAGGGCAAAAAATTTTTTTTTCGTAAAAAATTTCATTTTTTTGAAAATTTTGACCCATTTGACCTTGAAGTAAAGGTCAAAGGTCAAATCCGAGGGTATATTTGAAATCTACACATATGACTTTTGGAAAGCCGTCTATAGAAATTTTTCCCGTAACTCCTTCTGTAGGGTAGATAATTAGCATTTAATTTTGCCATTTTTAGACAAGGGTGCATTGCAATGAGTGCCACACCCAGACCCCAATACCGACAAAGCCCAAATTTTACGTGGAACGAGTTGAGATTATAGGTGACCTAAATCCATGAGATGGGTACGGGGGCCCTTACCGTCTAGGAGGAGAAGCGGTAACGGTAACATGGCGGCGGAGCCGGCGGAACGGACCGGACGGGACCGAAACCATGTGTACCGCCAGCGCTAACGCTGGTGGTAAATTTTTTTGTTCAAATTTCAAAATAGTATCTCGAAATTTCGAGATAATTTTTTTTTCTACATATGGCACCAGTGGGCTTCCGTACATTTTCCTTTCACCACCAATATGTACTTTTTGATACAGCGTAACTCGAAAACCGTATGGAATACAAAAAAACCGAGACCACCCCCAGTGTTGGGCTTTACATGCTCTACAAAATGCAAAAAAGAATGGGTCTCTAGCATTAACGGTTCCCGAATTAGAGACAGTTTTCAGTTTCGGTATCTTATGGCCGCTACTCCTGTGAAAATGCACCGATTGACCCCAAATTCACGGAGATGAAAGATGACCTGAAGGGTAACACTTTCCAATAATATTATTGGTTAAGTCTGTGTGGTGTCTGAATAACAGGGCAAAAAATTTTTTTTTCGTAAAAAATTTCATTTTTTTGAAAATTTTGGCCCATTTGACCTTGAAGTAAAGGTCAAAGGTCAAATCCGAGGGTATATTTGAAATCTACACATATGACTTTTGGAAAGCCGTCTGTAGAAATTTTTCCCGTAACTCCTTCCGTAGGGTAGATAATTAGCATTTAATTTTGCCATTTTTGGACAAGGGTGCATTGCAATGAGTGCCACACCCAGACCCCAATACCGACAAAGCCCAAATTTTACGTGGAACGAGTTGAGATTATAGGTGACCTAAATCCATGAGATGGGTATGGGGGGCCTTACCGTCTAGGAGGAGAAGCGGTAACGGTAGCCGTCCGGCGGAGCCGGCGGAGCCGGCGGAACAATCCGGACGAGACCGAAACCATGTGTACCGCCAGCGCTAACGCTGGCGGTACAATAAGTATATCAGTGTACATGTATAGTAATCACACCTCCGCATCTATTCTGTCCATTTTTTTAGGTTGATTAAAATCAGCATGCAATGTGAGGACATTACCATATGAACAAGTTTGATCTTACAGTATTTTATTCTGATTCTTTTCTAACCTACTTACGTAGAAAAATACCTTCACCCTCACCTCAAGCAATGTTATAGTTCCCACTAGATTGTTATTATAGTAGAGCAGTGGTAAATCACAGGATTCTCCAACAGCTTTCAGGCCAGCTATGTGTATCACAAAGCCAATGTCTCCATGCTAGGAAAGAGAAGCATAGAAACAGAAATGACACTTCCATTTTGTCCCAATTTATCCATCCTGAAAACTGCTTTACCTTATCCTGTTGGACCTAGAAGCCTTAATCTGGAACATACCAGATTAGAACCAATATACCAGTAACATCATTAGTACTATGTGACATCAAAACAGTCTTCATACAGACTTAAGGCAAGAATGTTTTAATATCATATAGTAAAAAAAAATGTCACCAGCTTTGTTCCACACCAGACCAAACATGCTGCAAGGGAAGTTTGTGTTTAGCTGATGTGTTATTGCCCAATGACCAGCTGATATTAGGTGCAAAGATCTTCATCAAGTGATATATACTGGGGTATGTTATATCTGCAATACCATAAAATGTGGTGGAATTAAGAAGTTCAGTTTATCAGTTGTTTTTTGATATTTCATTTCAAAAGACAAGATTTCTTCAATGAAGGCTGAAATATCTTATTTTGCTATCTACACATACATCATCCTGTTCCCTTTAGACTTTATAAAATTAACTAATCTGCACACTGATGCTACTGAACTTCTTAAATCCATAAAATGAAATAAGTGTTCATAGATATTTTGCTTATACTCTTACCTCAAACAAATTTATAGTTGTAACAACATTATTATCATAGTATATTATTGGAAGATTAAAGGACTCTCCTACTGCTTTCAAGCCAGCAAAGTGGATAACACAACCGATGTTATTCTGAGGGCAAAAAAAAATGGATTTATTGCATCTACATTTTATAACTGGATCCTGCTAGTTGGAGGAAAATAAAATCAGTTAAATCAGATGTAGAATGGAATACAACTTATATAACAATATATTTCAGCTGTAAAAAATGCATGATAATAAAACATCATGATCATTGTCAGTTCCATAATATATGATGAGCAACTGCAAGTAATAACAATGTTCTGTGTTTTTCAAAATCTAAAACTAACTGATACTCAAGTCCCAGTTCTTTTTCAATGTTTTACAAAAACTATACACAAGTAAATATTAGTGACAGTAATAATGGTAAAGGTGATGCAAAAAGACTAAAATCAACACAAAGTTTTATGTAGCAACTTATCATTACCATCACCACTTGCAGCTTACCTTTTTAAAAACCTGTCTGACAGCATCCTTGTCTAGTAAGTCAACCTCATAGAAAGGAATTGTTGTCTTGGTTATTTCCTCACACCTCTGCAGGCTCACTATAACACCATTGGGATCTTTAAAGGTTAACAAAATGACACCAGGGTTAGTTTATTAAAGCCCTTACCGAGGGTATCAATGTTAGAGAGACACGTACTAGTACACTCATCCTTGGGTTTTGAGCATTGGAAAGGACACCATTCCATGAAAGTCTGTAAAATTTAGTCTACTTTGACAGACTAATTAGGTAGTATGTGGAGCATGTAGTGGTCAACTTAATTACTGCAACTGTTTGTCTAAACATCACTCAATTCCCACTTTAAATGAACAAGCCCAATATTTTCATACAGGGTACAACACCGATTTATGCTGGGTCAAAGTGGACCACTCATATTTCTAATGATAATGGTCCCTGGTTCCGAACATTCCAACTTGCTCTAAACCATAGTTAATTACCCCATCCCCCACCCCCCAACAGTTTCAGTAGGCATGCCAGACATCACAGCCACTTTTAAGCTTAAAAGCTGAACATACAGTAATTTAGCGAGAAACCCCTTGGAGATAGGTCGATCCTGCTAGAACGATTCAGGCATAGAAATGGGGACATAAACAGGGATGTGTGTTTCCTAGCACCAAATACAAAGGGTATGTCTGGAAAAGAATGCATTCCTGTTGATTATGTGAAATCCCACTGAGTGTGATCCAGACTAGCTATAGTGGGCCCCGTTGTCAGAGAGTAAAGATCTGATATATCTTTTCATCTTTTATTTCACACACTATTTATAACCACACTTATTTCACTACTACTGATGATATGAGAGGATAATTTATACCATGATGGGTATAAAACCTGCCTATAACAGTATGTTTTATGGTTATACACCTGTAGAAATAGGTACAATATTTGAGAAACTTGTACGTATGAAACATTTTTTCTACAGTCATGTGGAATCATCAAGGGCAAGACTAAACTATCTTAACACCATATAATGCCTAACAAATTTAATATAAACAAAACACAACATTTAATTGTGACTTTTTTTAGCAGCCAAACATTGTTCCATCATGTTTCTCATCAAAATCCATGTTACAAACAGAAAACTCTAAAAATTGGCTACATACTGATCCATACTGGCTCAACTGACATTCAATTTGTTTTCTGAGGTAAAATCAGTGTCAACATTCTTAGGCAGGTGAATAAATAACAAAGTCATTTTACACCTCATACTTTTCTTCAGGACAAATACAGTCACAAAGATTTATCTTTTTTTACCTTATTAAAGGTACCCCTCAAAAAGTGCCCTTACTTCCACCCCTATCATTAAAACTGTGTCACCCACAGAATCCTGAAATCTGGGACTTGTAACAATAGTCTAGTAATATCACTTTCAAAGCTGTACACATTTTGAATATTAAGTGGAAAAAATGGAAAATGATGTCTTTGCCTTTTACCTCTTCATTTCATTAATTGGAAAAGGGCTACTAGGTTTACATTAAAGTAATTTTAGTGAGGCCCTGCTGCAAAGTGGAGTTACACTAATCAGGTCAATTGCAAATGTGCATCAGGCTTAACAGCACTCTGTACTGTGCCTATCTTGATATGAAAATACAGAGTGCTTCCCACTTGACCACACAAAACAACATGTACCCCTTTAACTAGTCCAATACAACTGGGTTAGAAAAAATGATTGTAAAAAAATTATTGGATTATAATACAGTGATTCAAAATTATTTTGTGTATTATGTAAAACATAATGAACAACTAAAATTATTGGAAGTATTGTGTAAAACATTATGAAAAACCAAGTATAAATCAAAATATTTTGAAAGGGTTTCTTATTACAACATTTTCCATTATGGTTCTATTTAAGATTGTTATAAAATGTACAAATATAACCTTGAAGAATATATAACATATCCAGGAACCAATCACTCTTAGTAGAAATTTTATTTGACAAAAACTGCTCAAGATAAGATCCCTAACCCACATACAAACACTTTACAAGAAATCTCTGATAAGCTATCTATATTAGTCTTGCTATCAGGTGTAAAACTTTACATCATGAACTATGGCAACCCATGCATGGCAGACAAATTGCTTGTTAATGTGGACATCTACATTTCAAGCTGAGCAAACTGAAATCTCAATTCACTTACTCAAACACAACATGGATTAGGAGATAAGGTTGGGCAACAAAATAGGAAATATGATTAAGATGGATATAGACCAAAGGATAAGGATCTAGGATAAAAATTGATAGCTGTCTCCCCACTGCAACTAATAATAAGTTATTTTTGCCTGAGAGTCAAATTAGCAGAAGCATATAAAAAGAAAGTCTAAGTATTATGTTGTTATTTTTAAGCAGGCAGGTGTTGCCAAGCTATTCATATAACAATTTATAGATATATATACAATTTTCAACAGAATAAGTTACTCTTTGTTCATTTATATTTTCATAATCATTTCAAAAGTTAAAGTAGATTCAATTTACCACATAGGCCTGCCGTGCCATCACTGAATCATCTTCAGTCAAAATCTTTTTATATCTTAAGATAATGCTCTATAGTAGGAATGGGGCGAGGTATAAAGGAAACAAATTTCAAAAACTTTACAAACCCTGTTGTCATAACCAAACTACCTAAACTGTCTGAAACAGCTTATCACTATTCACAGCAAACAATGCCAACCATAAATACATCATGTAAGAGTCCACATTATCCATTCCATTTCTGCCTTAAGCTATATGATGAATTAATATACAGATGGAAGGTAGAATATAAGTTAAAAATAAAAACAGTCCACTTTCTAAGTAATATTGATAGAATGCAGGGTTTCATGCATGGAGCAAAGCATATATGAACTATATCTTAAGAGCACAAAAAAGGGAAACATATCAAACCTCCCCCCCCCCCCCAAAAAAAAAAAAAAAGAAAAAACAGTTTTCCCAAAATTAATAACAAAATCACTAATACTGGCACAAGTTAAAGTTAGAATATCCCTTATTTCAAATTAAATCTTTTTTGGCTAGTGTATAAGCCTAGTTTCACACTTTCCCATTTGCCAAAAGTACATACTTGGCTGTGTAGTACCTTTGTACGAGTTAACCAGGTTATCCAGGACCACCACTGGATATCCTGCCTGGATAAGCTCTATCACAGTATGACTGCCAATGTATCCAGCTCCTCCTGTCACCAACACACACTGCTTCTCACTGTCTGTCATAATCTACAATAGGATAGTATACAAACAACTCTGACTGAAAACACCTCGTATTCTGAGAATTTTTCTATTACAGACAAGGCAGGAATTTGCAAAAAAAAAAAATGTTTACAGATGATGCTAAAAAATATCCTTTTGCCATTTTAGTGTGAAAATCAATCCTAGATTACTTTTTTATCTTCACGAAACCGTTTAGGAAGTAGACATGTAATAAATTACAGTATAAAACTTCATAAAACCATGCATGATCATCCCCTTAGTCTTTACAACACACTGCCCATGTCAGCGTTTTTCTGTACAGACAACACCACCTAACCTTGTTAAGATTATTACCATACAATCCTTACTAAATTGTGACTACGTAATTATGCATGGATAATTTAAAGAATATAAATGTCGTCTGAAAGCGAAAACTACAGGCTAATTACTTACAACTTTGGACTGATGTTCAATAAGGATAGTCTCTCCTCAATCTGTGTCCGTCTGCTGCTACGCACACACTGACAGCAACGGAGTTTCGTACACATTTAAAATATAGTTTCGAATGTATATTTCCGAAGGAAAACGGTAAAAGTATGATAAATAATTAAAAACTGTTTATTTTTCAAAATACGTTAAAATTGCAATTTTTAAAAAATTAGTTTAAATGACTTAAAATTTGACTGGAGAGATAAGAATTATACGATAACTAAAATCCACATTAAAAACGGCTCATTGTACAAACTTTTGCGACGATTACCAGTGAGCAAGTTGCACGGTTATTATTCGTCGTTTCGAGGTCTCTGTTGTTGAAAATACATTTTCAGACTGTAAAATTCACATTAACCAACCATGGGTTGTGATGGGGGTACGATTCCACGACGGGATGAATTGGTTAGGATGAAAAAGAAACCAGAGCAGGTGAATATCACTAAATTACAAAAGTAGCTTATTATTTAAGTTGAAATTATGAAAAGTGCAAAATAAAGTATTCCCAATTTTGCTTGTAAGTGATAATGAGAAATTCATTGCTGAACTGCGCCATTATGTAGAAAAATGTTTCCATTCTCGCAGTGATGCTAATCGTATGTTGCATTGCCAACGTAATTAACTCCTATAGGTATATCAGAAAATTTTTCAAACTGATCAGAAAATTATAATACTTATATCATCTGAAAGGTAATGCAAAAACCGGATGAAATCATTTGGAATTTTTTAAATATTCCTACAAGCAACAAAGATTTTGAAGTTTTTTTAACTGCAAAAATTCACCAAAAGTGTCCACACTCTTCATCTAAAAACCTGTGAATACTGACCAGCGGTGATCACTCAGCTGTAGCTGCAGCTCAAATTGCTTGTGACCAATTAGGGCAATTAGGGCTCTATGTTAATCTGATGACCCGGAAACAAACCCAAATTGGCGACCGCACAAGCACATGGCTGGGATGGCTTCCGTGCAGATCATATATTATAAAGATTGTGCATCAAATAAACTATACTTCGCATGTTTTAATTTTCTACATAATATTGAAAATTTCGTTAACTTTATTCATTATAAATTTCAAAAAATTTCAACCAGTATGTACCTGACATTTTTGAGCATTTTGTCGAGGCAAAACTTCAAACGCCCTGAACTGAAACTTCTCAAAGACTGCAACACGGGAAAATCACATGACCGGATTTTTCTCTTTGATTTACAGCTTATTTAGTTAATGGCTTGTATTAGTTTTTTTACACGGTGCTAAAAGAGAGGTATAAAAAAGGGGTGCCGTAGGCGAGCTGTCAGCAGGCCAATATCAGTTTTACACTTTACTGCCCCTGGATAGTTACTACTGTAGCGCCCCTAGCGGATTGTGATATACCTAACTCCTAGCACGAAGATTGATGCATTAGCACTCCTACTGAAGGTTCTGATATGTACTGGCTGTGCTAACATGTACGGTCTGTTCTGCGTGAACCATCCGTCCTGACCGACTGTACACGCAGCAGACACGTGTATGAGCCGTTTTGTGAATGATCCGTTGTTATTCACCTGTACTGTTATATTCGGCTAGTTCATTTTCTACCTCATTATATATTTACTATGATGGGGATAAAATTCATGTGTTAATTGATAATTTTGATAGAGAATCAGTGTCAAAATACAGTTCGATGCATGGATGAACCTACCGTGGACGGGCCGTCGTTATTCAGCTGCTGGCTACTATTTTAGTATTGATTTTACTAGGCTAGTGTGTAGATATCACCCTGAGCTTCAGAGCTAACTTGACACTAACCTTTTCACTGTAGCCTATTTCCATCGTGTCAAGTAACCTCTGACCAGATTCGATAGCCCCCGCTGCCCGCCAATCAAATTTAAAGCCCGCACTCAATGACTCATTGAACGATCTAGCCAATGAACGCGAACGAGTCAAAGCGCGCTTTGTTCAAATCCAGACCAATCAAAGATAAGGCTGAATATCAGGGACTTGTCGTAACCTGTGGGCAGCACGCAAAATACATCATCCCTCAGTAGCTAATGATGCAGGGCATCATACTGCTCTGGTTTCAATTCCGATATACTCCATGCTTTCTTTGTGTACGGTTATGCACTCGGAACTACTCGGATGTCTCCGCACTCGACAATAACTATGTTGTTAGTATGGAGCTTGCGGAATCAGCCGAGGATTGCCGATTGACGATCAACCAATCAGCGTTTTCACCAAACTTTGGTGAAAAATTTTGAAACATGGATTCGATTGGCTTATATAAAATAGGTCAAACTATTTTCGTCAGAGGTTACTTGACACGATGGAGATAGGCTACAGTGAAAAGGTTAGTGTCAAGTTAGCTCTGAAGCTCAGGGTGGTTGATATGGCCACCTGAGGGAAATTGCAGTAGAGGTTAACATCTATAAGATATGAAAACATCTAGAGATTATGTTTAAATTTGCAGTATGTTCTCAACAGCGCATGTTTATTAAAGGCTAAGAATGTATTGATGACTCTATGGAGACGGACTGTACACGCCGGAAGTATCTCAGATTTGCCTGCGCTTTGTGCGCATGAGCAGAATGGATGGTTCACACTCCGAGTGATACACGCCACACCGTCAATAGGAGCGCTAACGCATGAATTTTCAGGGGGCATCTCAATAGTCTGAAGGTTTATTGGTCCGAAAGTTCATAAGTCCTAAAAATGGTAATATTTTCATCGGTTTTTTAATCAAGGGTTCAATAGTCTGAAGGTTTTATAGTGAACATTCGGACCAATGAACCTTCGGACTATTGAACCTCCAGACTACTGCTATGGCCCCAATTTTCTTGCTGTTAACCTGCGTGTATTAAAGAGCAAATCAATTTATACCCATGTATCATTTATTGGGACTCCCTAAAATGTGCAATATGGTGCCAGAATAGGCAACACATCCACTGGACTCATTTTTTTCAGTGTAGTGTGCTGTATTGCACATTTTAGTAGACTGGATCTTACTCATACACTGACTTTTGTGTATCTTGATAATTGGTCTTATGACTTATCTTCTTTGTAGGACTTAAATACAATGCAATTATCACCCAATATGAACAACCTTTTTTGAAATCCACATTTCCATTGTAGAAAGATAAAGACATGGCAACTGCTGCAAAATGGCAACATTGTGCACTTACTCAAGAAAAACTACGAGCTCCAATTGTGGCATGTGAACTTGGAAGGTTAGTTACATATGTCTTTGAGCAGATTGCACAAGTGATTAAGTCCAGGTATATTGAGGTTTCAGGTTACATCTGTGATAATAGTAAATATCAATGGGCTTAAAGTTATAAATGCTTCTTTGCAACTTAACCCGACCAAATGCCACCATTTAGTTTCATACATGTTACTTAAAAGAAATACCAAAGGATATTACCTCATACTTCCCAAGAATGATATTTAAACATATATTTTCTGCTTTCTTTCTATCAGGCCTACTCCACTACCAGACTCAGCACCGAATGATCCCAAATTCACCGGTAGATCAGATCACACTACCCATTTTCAAGGTGTTTGTCAGTATGCATTTCACAGTATCATGTCCCGGAACAAATTTTGAGATGAGATGCACTACTTTCCAACCCCGCTCAGAATCATCGCTAAATCACATCGTGTACTAGGCAAGAGTGGTGTCGCGTCTGATACTTCGAAGAGCATACTGACGGCAATAATCTAGTTTTTGTTTTACATAGAATTATCAACTGTCGCACCTAGGGGCCATCAAACTCAGTTTCATGAGTCCTGGGTTGCATTAAACACACACACACACACACATAACAAATTAAGAAACGACTCTCATTTTTGCACAATTTAGAGTCTGATACTTCGAAGCGCGTACTGTCACACACCTTGAAAATAGGTAGTGTGGTCCAATCTACTGGTGAATTCAGGATCACTCGGTGCCGAGTCTGGTAGTTGACAAATGCAAGATTATATTTGATCAAAATGTTTATGTACATTTCAGGCTATATAACAAGGAAGCTGTGATTGAATTTTTGTTGGACAAAAGTAAATTTGAGGGAGCAAGTAGTTCCCAACATATTAAAGGATTAAAGGTATTAACAACTGGAAGAAAAGAAGACCACACATCCTATAGTTGTATATGTTGAATATGTATTTTGTAAAGTGGAAAACCATCAGCTGTTTATAAAATTTAAAGTTAAACAGTATTTAACAGGCTAGTTGGTATCAATTTTAAAATAGTTCATTTACTTTAATTGTTTTTTATGACAAGCCTTGAATGAACAGACTAAAACTGGTGTATGATGTATCAATTTTGCATTAATTCACTTATTTTGATATTTGTTTATGACACCTCTTGAATGAAAATATATCTTGATGTTTAACAATCAAAACTTGGTGTATGTATGAGCTTACATAAAGTCCCACCCATTAATATACCAGGATGTCAGAGAGTTGAAATTGACAGAGAACCCTGCCTTCACCAAGGAAGTGGCTGAGAAGGGGAATGCGTACATAGACATGCAACTGTCTAAATACATTTGCCCAGTGGTGGGGTTGGAAATGAATGGAAGATACAAGTTAGTTTTTACTTTGGTTTGTCTTGAATGCAAAAATGTCCTGGCTCAAGCATCCTTGGTTTTATCTTGTTTGAATGCTTTGCACACATTTGTGACATTCTTTGTCTCAAATTGTATATTAATGAACTATAGTGAAACTATCAGAGTGCATTATCACATATTTTCAGAGCCAAACATGCATGAATAGTTATGCTTGCACATACAAAATGTTATTGTGAGAAAATTTGTTATAAAACTTCAGGACTTAAGGTTATGAGCAAGGTATTAAGGGGTTGGACAAAAAAAACATTAAGCCTTCTTTAATTTTTTGGTAAAATATATTTGTGAAATAGTTTTGTGTTATAAACGTTGTAGTTGTAAGACATGTTTACTTCAGTGGTTGGCCTTTTTCAGTTTTTGCTTTCCCTGGAGCTGTGGCTGTGTGGTTTCTGAGAGAGCCATGAAGGAAGTAAAGTCAGAAAATTGCCACAAAGTAAGTGCTCTGCATGACTGACACAACTCACTCTCACTCTTTATGGTTTTTAAATAGGCTGTATCTTAGGAATAAGAGAAAATTGTTAAAGTTTCCAGGAATAAAATTTTGGCTATGTAATTGTCTAATGCAAATACCTGATCATGGTTGTTCAGTATATATTGGTTTGTCAAATAATGTACCTTCTTCGGGTTTCAGTGTGGGAAACCTTTTAAAAGTGATGATGTTGTGGTATTGAATGGAAATGAGGAAGAAGTTGAACAAATGAAGAAGAATATGGAACACAGAAGACTTCAAGCAAAGCTGGAGAAAGTGAGTGAATTGAAATGGTTACTTTTCCAATCAAAAACAAAGGTCATTGAATTAGTTTTGATTACTTACATTGAAGGTGGAGGGTGAAGCACTGTTAAGACGTTGTTACTTTCTTAAAAGCATAATTAATTTTCAATATATTATTGGACAGTTCATATTAATGCATTTTGTTCCAGGAAGAGTGGTAGAGAATGGTGACATATAAAATGTTTTAATTAATTTTTTTTTTCAAATTCTTTCTATGAACAGAAAGCCAAAAAATCAGGAAAACATAAGGCATCTGCAGCAGTTGGGAGCAGTGAAGGTATGTAACAGTTTTAACAAAAACAAGAAAAATGCAGAAAAAGAAAGTTATTGAAAACGTGTGATCAGATACAAATACAGTTTACATATTAGCACTGATTACTTAAAACTGGTATTTGCTTGATATCAATGCATTTAGTTATTGGAGAGATATGAGGAGTTGTAAACTTGAATGCTTATTTGCTTTACAGATTTGGTTGTAGATAACAAAAGAAGTAAATTGGATTTGCCCAGCACAAGTAAACCTGGCGTAGTATCTACTTCAGATACATTTATGTCATCTAGCAAGTTGACCAATGGCAGACTGGATGACAAAGCAGGCAAGGAACTTAAAAAGACATCCAATGGGAAGTTGGGTGAGAAAGAGGTTAAATCTAAGAGTATCCAGTCAGACCCAACTACAAGCAAAGTGTTTAAATCCCTTTTTACATCCAGTGAGGCAGCTAAGAAGCAACCCTCAGCTCATTGGGTTACGTATAACCCCTGTTATAATTGACAAAATTCAATATATGAAAAGCAGAGGAATTACAAATCAACTTCAAATTTGATTATGATAAACATTTTGATTTTAAAATGAAAAATACATCATGGGTCCCTGGGACCAGGAGCCATTGGAGGGTATATTTGATACTTTACAGAACTGACAGTTGAAATTAACTAAAAGTAGACTGAAGTACCTGTCATCAGTGCATTCATTGTATATTTTTACCCTTTTTTTATTTACTTCATTGTATTTTATTACATGGAAAACTTATTAAAGGTGAATAAAAACTTAAATTTGAGAAGAATGGGAATATGCATTCCTCATGAAAGTCGAGGCACATTAATATGTCAAAAGAAAGTGCAAGAAAATTAAGTGTGCAACAAACCAGTTACTCTACAAGCAGCAAAGCTAAAAAGTGTACAGATATAAAAGCAAAGAATGATACACAAAATATGTTATTTTGTCAATTTTGATGCAATTTTGATTGATGCTTTACACCAAAATCAACACCAAATTTTAACAAGATAAATCAAATTTAATGGTAGATATGAATGTATCTGTTTTCCTGTACAGATACAAGTACTAAGGTCTAATTGATATGCAAAGTGCATTTTATGTGGAAAAGTGGGTCAAATTCAATGTTACATTAAAAGATTCCCAATATGATTTGCTTTTCAAGTTCAATAGCAATGTTACCATGGGTGATTTTCTCACTTTTGGTGATATAAAGGCTCGAAAGTACAGTTCGTAGGGGGAAAGTAAGTCAAATTCAAGGTCACATGAATTTGGTGCTTTCCCAGTGATTTAGATTGATCTAAAGATTAAGTTTTAGATCGACCTAACTCCCTGGGGGTTCAGGCTAAATTGCAGTCAGCCGAGCGGACACCATAGTTAATTACCCCCTTACAGCTTTTAGTAGGCAATACAGACGCTTAAGCCAGCCAAGCTGACAGTTATCTAGTGAGACTCCCCACATCTATGGAAATGGGGTGATAAAGATCACCAAAAAATGACTTTCAATTGTAACTATGGGTGTATCACTGCTAGTTTAGGAAAATTTCATATTTTGAAAAAATTCATCAGTGAGCATTCCTTTTTGAAATAAACTACATGAAAAACAAACAAACAGTGTTGCAATTGACAAACTGCTAAAAATGAGCTCTCTAGCTTTTATGGTTCCAAAATTACAGAGTTTTCAGGAATGGCATTTTATGGCTGCGTCTCCAGTGAAGATGCAATGATTGACCCTGAACCAGGGATGAAAAAAGAAGACCCCAAGTGTAACTTCTCATCATTATATTTAAGCAAAGTGGTACAAACATTTTTCCACAGAATTTTTTTTTTTTCAAAATTTGGCCCATTTGAAGATTTAGGTTAAAGGCCTCATCTAAGGTCATCTTCAAAGTCTCCACATATGACTTGTGGTCAAACTTTAAAAGTAACTTTTCCCATAATTCCTTAGGGAGATATTTAGCATTTTTAAAATTTCAAAATAATGTTGATTAAAAGAAACAGCCTAACTTTTGGAAAAATGGTCCAATCAACGGGATTTTTTCAAACTCGACCTGTATTTTAATCACTCGGCTTAATCACATGATCATATAACTGGTTTGAGTCCACTCAGGCTACCGGTTTCAAGTATAAGTATAGGCACTGTTTACAACTGTTCCAGGAAAAAAAAAAAGAGTCCCTTGTCGCCTGCGTACTGGCAATGTATAGTGAAGCATGTCATGACAATGATCATAGTTGTGGGAAATACATATATGGAAATTATGACATGTTTATTTAAATCTCAAGTAATAGTCCAGTAAATGAACCAAATTTTTCCACTGAAGTTGATAAAAAAATTTTGCAAAGGTTTCTGAATATGGCCCAGTTATGGGCTAATATAACCCAGATAATTTCCCACTGGAATCCACCCATGGCAAAGTGCCATAATCCAAAATGGCCCCCAGAGGGTATTTAAGTGGGCATATCATGGAAACGGTAACCTAGAAACTTGTTAGAGGTATCATTTCTAATGTTCAAACGCATGGCCCTTCATTTGAAAAAAGTTTGGAAGTCATCTGGGGTCAAGGTCATGCCTAAATATCAAGATCAATCTCAAAAAAGGACTAAAATATCATAAAGTACAATGTCAGCTTTCTTTATTCTTTTCTTTTTTTGACATCACAAAGAACGATATAATAAGTGTCGAGTGTAAATGTGTGACAATCCCTTAGGCCTTGGAGTCATAGCCAATTAGTGTATGTCTAACATCTTTGTGTACCTAAGTTCACAGCTAAGCCTTTATATAAGAATCCGAGATATATCTTGATAGTCCCAATTGTCAGTCTTGCCTGTTGTACCAGCTTGTTTATGGAGGTTATTGTACGTTTATTTGTTCTGTATGACAATGTAATTGATGCTTTCTGTTAGTCCCGACAATCGGCATAATAATGTATATTGTGACTGTGGTATTATGAAATACCATGAAAATCTGACTCCCCAAAAATGTGACTCCCCAGTCAGATTTTCATTATGAAAATGTGACTCCCCAGTCAAATTTTCATTATGAAAATGTGACTCCCCCTATGAAATTTTATTTTATTTGAGAATATAACTTTTATACTGTAGTATACATAATGGAGGCTACATTGGCACTTTTTGTTAGTTTGCAGATGAAAATTTTAATGAGAAAATAAGGAAATTTAAAAAAGTGTATTTTACCACCCAATGACTCCCCTATAAAAAAGCTATTTATTTGATATTTGGTGATCATTTCAACATTTTTCTTTAAGTTTGCTTTATGAAGAATATATATTGGAAATATTTGAAAGTTTCGTGGTAAAATATTGGGTGCAAAAAATGAAAAAAAAATCATATAAAATCTTCATATTCATACCCATGGGATTCGGACTCTCATGAACAAAAGGCCCTATTTTATATCTAGTCAACAAACCATTGTTTTCTACAAGGTTTGCATTGTGACATATATTTTGTTAGTATTTGAAAGTTATGTGGTGAAAATTGTGGTGAAAATTGATAATTTTTGAAACTAGCATTCATCTTACTACTTGCAGGACTTGGACTCCCATAGCCTTTTCATAGGAGTCATTGAGTGGAAAAATACATTTTCTTTTTTTTTTTCTTTTTTTTTCTCATGAAAATTTTCAAAAAGTGCCAATGTAACTTCCATTATGCATACTAAATGATAAAAGTTATATACTCAAATAAAATAAGATTTATGAAGTTTTGTGAGGGGGGAGTCAGATTTTCATGTTACACCGGTGTGACTCATATATGATTATAAGCTGGTTTGTTTGTTTATATGCGACGATATATGTTAATCAGTTTGTGTTATGTGTATTATATACTACTGATATTTTGTGCAACGTATTCTGTCACTCCCCTTTTTTTAAGTGCTGTTAATGTCCAATGAGACTACTGTATGCTAGATTGTCTCTGTTGCATATGTGTTGTAATGTGTGTTTAGTGTGAAAAATGTATGTTTTGTTTCTTTATTCTTTCACGAATGAACTTTATATGATTTTTCTAGCACCTATTGAGAACTGCATACAAGAGGTCACCTTTCTGAATATTGTATTTAACAGGTAAAATACTGTATGTCAAGGTCAAATTTGCATCCAAACACATACAAAAATGACATTTCTGATCCAAAAACAATTCAGTTGAACTAGATAAATTCATTGAGGTCAAGCCTCTCTTTAACGTGCCAGATTAAAGTCATGAAATTAAAGGATAATAGTTTTTTGGTCATCAGAGGTCAAGGTCATGTATGTGTGACAAGGTCAGTCTTAAAATGGGACCAGAATGGTGTAAAATATGTCCAACTATAATTCTCACAGAAATAAAATTCCGTTCCAAGTAATTTGGTCAAAAGGTATTCATTTATAAAGTGAAATTAATTGAACAAAAAAATAATAATAATAATAGCTAAGGTCAAATGGACATGAATGTAATTAAATCAATCAAATAAAAATACCTGAAATGTCATTTCTCTCAAATTTTATAACCCGACATTTACAGATGATCATGCCCTAGCAGCTTCAGTAGGCGTGACAGACATCTAAGCTGCTTAAGTTGAATGCAATTAAGCAAGAAAAGAGGGATCCACAGTTAGTACAGTACAATAGGGTCTGGGAATGTTCCCTTTTTTTATACAGCCCAGTATTGAGTATCCAAACACTGCCCTATAGGATACAAATCAAGAAATTAAACAGGCCCTGCAGTCCATTTGCTCAACTTCTCAAAAAAAAAAATGGTTGTCTTGGCCAGGAACAATTAAGTTGGGTATTGCCGTATAATATAATGGTCATTATCAGTATATAGGCTGTAGCAAGCAATCATCTGTATCCTCATATTTTCCTTCAGAACCACTGGGTGGTTTTGACACCACAGTGAATGGCAAATGGGCTGATCTGCTGCCATGAGCAATTGCTTTCACCAGTCTCCAGAAACAAACATTAAACAAGTAGTTTGCCATCAAAACTTCAAGAAGGAATCTCAATTTATCAGAAATTCTGACATGACTGTAATTGAGTTGATGTATCCAATTTGCTAAGGGGAAGCGTAAGTGACCAATTCGAGGTTGAGAATTTTACAACAGGAATAAAAATCCTGTTAGAATTTTTTTTAAAATCTTTATCATTCTGATTTCTTAAGACTGAAAACAAGTTGCTGACTTCTTAAAACTGAAAACAAACTGTTACATATTTGATATTGATCAAACTTTGTTACCTAAGCCTGGCAAACTAATGACAACATCTCAATATTGCTTACCTTGAACATTGCTTTAACATTGAAACAACGTAATTTCTCCTCTGGGTTATTATACAATTCATTTTACATTAGTAAAAATTCTAATATAATTTACCAAACAATATAGTTATAAATCCCAGAAAAAAATAGGGTAAACTGAAACTTTAAAAAAAGATAACTGAGCACTGCAGCTCTGCAAATAGTATACATGTAGTATTAAATAGTAATACTGTATAGTTAACATGTATATGCTGTAATATCACATTAAAGAACTTATATCTACTCCTTATATACTAGAGAAACTAAGCACAGATTATCATGATGCCCATAATTAATTGACCGTTGTTATGGTTGCAGCATTTTCAACCAGTCATCTGTGTTTTCAATAAAATCTGTAAAAGTAAGATTGCCAACATGTTCAATTTTCCAGGTAAGGTAATAATTTTTGTTTGGAGGAGCAACACTTTTTTCCCATTCTTTTCTATGTTCTTTAATCCATGTGAGATAGAATTTGATGGTGTTCTCTATTTCATCTGTTGGTAAGTCAATGACACCTTCACAGCCAGAGACACCAGAAATCCCATGCCATCGATGGCCAAGAACATGGGCAGCATTTTGATAGCAGAAATTTATATGAATCCAATTACAAACCAATTCCACAATAAATGTTCCAGGTTTTGAGAACAGTATGTTGGACAGACCTGCCCCGTGTGGGGCAACCACCATTACTGCACGATTAAACATGGCAGCTATGTCATTGAAAGAAGGTAATGGTGAATCAGTAAACAATTCAAATCTGAAACCTAGAGCTGGGACAATTTTCTCCATGAAATTCTGTAACTCTGTGTGATGGGAATAGTGTCTTAAAGTTCCAGGGTTTCTTTTGATTAAAACTACACTGTTTCTTTCATTCTGACGAAACTTTTCATCAATTTGTTGTCTAAGGTGCTTGGAGAGGAACTGAGCATGTATAGGTCTGGCTCTTCCACATGTTGTACCTTCTGGGAGATATATCGTCTTGGCCCACACATGTCCAGTCACTATTCTGGAGGGGTCAATTCCAAGGTGTTTCAAAATATTTTTAACTATCCCTACATTATAAATGTGTATTTTGATGTCCTTGCGTCTTCTAAGGAAGTTGATATAAAAACTTGCTCGTGTGAACTCCTCCATCATTGAGTGGAAGATGTTATTACCCCAAAACTGGGATAATACAAACACAGTGTCTTCCACATTTGTTGGAGGTTTAAGGTTAGCAGGAGGGTGTTCCCCTAAGTCTGGAAAAATACACTGTTCAGTAACAATTTTAACATTGTCACTAATTACATATCCGTGATCAGCTGTTATCAGGCCTCTTGACACTTTAGTCAAGAATGTGACTACATTAGGTCTACGATTAGAGTCTAACCTCTCAGGGTTTTCAAAATAAAACTCTTCTAATTTGACTGGTTTGAATGCTGCTGACATATCTGTATTGCAAGACTTGTTATAAAATTGGAGATAATTTTTCTTTGGTGGATTTTGAATGTTCTTGCACATAAGTTCTGATCCTGTCCAATCAAATGCTTTATCAAGTGGTGTATTTGATAAAGGGTCCTTTGGATTAGCCTTAAGAACCAAAACTGATACCTGGGGGAACTGAAGCACTCTAGTAAAATAATCATCCTCCCATTGTCTCAAAACGTCCAGCCGTGGGGCAACCTTAAATTGAATAAGCTTGGTTGGAATAACCCCACTGAAGTTTAAAGTAGTAAACTCTAGTTTAGGTCCAGGTGCAAACTGTCTCAACCAACAGTTTATACCACAAGAGCTTGACAGATGCATCAAAAGCACCAGTGAAGTTATTCCAGCAATAAGCAGGTACAGGAAATGTCGAGGACGTTCTAACATACTTACACTGAAAAAGAAAAAACACTGTTACACACAGTATGTAAAAATGTGTTCTGATCTATATTACTAGTATGAATTTAACTTATGTGATTCTACAGCAAGCTACAGTGGGTATATGAATTTTTTTCATGTGAAAAGTGACACTCTATAATTGAATGGCTTATTTTTTCTTCACTTCACATTGATCAGTTTGATGTATGTATAAAAGTCCCCTGTGACAGAGAGTCCGCTTCCTATTACCATGTACAGGAGAGCCTCGCCTTTGATTTTGACCCACTAAAGTCAGACTAACCCTAACCATTATAACTATATGAAGGGCGGACTTTCTGTCACACAGACCCTCAGTTTCGTGACACGGAGTATACCATATTAAATCAAAAAAGGAGGAGCAGCACACGTTGGATTATGACATCCTCGAAGGATGAGACCCTCTAGCAAGCGTAACTGGTAAAGATACATGTACCAGTAATAGTATAAATGTATAGTTGCACAAAAAAGTAGATTACTTAAATTTGATACATGTACTCAGTAGGTATGTCCTTACAGCTATGGCATTGACAGTGAAAGTAAGAAGCAAAGAATTCTGCTTTTGCTTGAACAAACTGGATAGAGAGTACTGAGTATAGAGAGTATATTATATCAGGCCTCACCCAAGCTCAGGGCAATGCTAGTACATACAGTGGTGATCAAATCTTACAACACTTACATGCTCGGCGTGAACACTGACTATCAAAAGGAATCTCGCAAAGTAAATAACAGCAACTTGCCCTAAACACCTCCTTGACTTTAATTAAAAATTTGTCATGACATGAAGTAAAGACCATGTAACATACTGTTACAGAACGACATGTCGGCGCGAAATTAATGTTCCAGTGTTCAGTCTTTTCCACTGAGTCTTTTCTCACCAAACGTAGAAATTGTGACACTGCAGTTAAAAAATTGCTGCGTTTTCATTGGCTAATGCTGGCGAAGCTTGACTGATCAATGTTTACAACTTGACAATGGGGGTGGGGTAGGGGTGCACTTTTCAAGCTTTTTCTTGGCATTTTCTGATTTATACATTATCACCAGGTACTCCGGTGGTATTTCAGCGGTACTACGGCTTCCTCTCACTGTAAGACCTCATCACGGCATTGTTTACATCGTATAGGGGCCGTAGCAATAGTCCGAAGGTTCATTGGTCCGAATGTTCACTGTAGAACCTTCCGACCAATGCACTATATATATATATATATATAATTATTATTATTATTATTATTGTTATTATTAATACCAAACTTACAACTCGAGAGTTGAATAATTACAATCATTGCATCAAAGTTGAATAAAACCACTAGTGAGTAAGAATAAAGGAATTTCAAAAGACATACGTAAACAAATTTAAAACAAAATAACTAAAATGCAAGGTAAAAAAAGAAATAAAAGTCTATCAGTTAATTTTGAAACTTGTATATCGCACTTATTAAAAAGTCACTCATTGATCGGTTGGTTTTTGATTTTAGGTCTTTTGGATGTCTCCTGTTCCCTTAATGAATATTTGACATTTTGTTTTGGTTGTAAAAGATAATGCAATCTATGATCCGGTTCATGCAATCTATGATCTAGTTAAACCAAAGATAGCTGCTTTAAAAGGGCGACGCACAGAACTCTTCAAATAATAAAATTTCCAAAACAAACGACAGAGATAAGGTGGATTACTCTAGCTCCACCATATATAACTGATCTAGTCAAACATTATAGCCCTCAAAGATCCCTGAGGTCTGGTGACAAACTTTTACTGAAAGTTCCAAAATCAAGGTTAAATTATATGGTGACATATCATTTTGTGTAGCTGCACCAGTAGAGTGGAATAAGTTGCCAATTTTTATTAGACAAATAGAATCACAAGAATCTTTTAAAAAGAAATTAAAAACTCATATTTTTAAGACATTTTATTCATGAATCTTAAATTTTACAATTTTAAAGAAACCTTGGATTTTTTACTTTAAATTACTGTTTATTACAATTAAGTTAGTTTAGCTCTTATTTACTGAGTATATAAAATATATCTTAACCATTTTTATCTATAAACTTCTTTGTATTTTATGTTGTACAGTCTATTGAACATTTTATGGATTTTAGACTTGAAATAAATATATTATTATTATTATTATTATTATTATTATTATTACCTATTAACCTGTAAACCACACAGAAACTAAGACATAGCCAGTAAAAACTGAGTGTACCAAAATTAACACCTTTATCACATTTTGCTTGTCAAACTTTTAGATGTCTGTGTTTTAGTTTGGAGCTCACCGTTATTGTAGGGGAGACCGGGGCTAGTTGGCCTAGTTAGACACTTTTGGCCTTTTAGAGCCAACTATATGAGTTAAGAGTAGCAAAACCGGTTTCAAAGTAAGCCCCAAGAACTAAGCTACCCTCTACCAGGGCGACTGATAGACTTTTACAGATATTCACACATATGTCTCTAGCTAGATAGATGGTCATTTTTGGCTGAAGCCAATCTATCAGTTGCCCTGGTAGAGTGTAGAACTAAGCTACGTATGCAGCGTCATTAATATTCAAATATAATGCCAGATGGCTGACAATTTGACAAAAAAAAAAAAAAAAAAAAAAAAAAAAAAAAAAAAAAAAAAACGCAGTTAACGTTAGGGGGGCCCAACTTGCCGGGATTTTTGAGAGTCTGATTTTTGAGTGCTAATTAACATTAATTGGCGGGTGTGGACTTTATATACCTACAAGCCACGTGCTGTTAAGATAGATTTCCTTAAAAGTCACTTACGAGAAACTACCACTAATATTTACTTATAGATTCAGCTTTCATAGAAACATATACAGAATATATCATATAATTTAATTGATACTTGTTACTGCAGTGTATCAAGTGAGAGTGAAGGTTTGCCTTATATTTACTTTATTACATAACGTTTATCTTCGGGATGCTTGAAGATGGTGCGGTCTGGCTTCAGGTGTACTATACATGTTACCTGAGGTGTACATGCTAGCTCTAAACCATAGCATTAAAGGTAAAAATACTACAGAACATTCAGAAGTAAACTGCATAAATAAAATCGTTAAAACATCATTCCCGACCTTCTAAGGTTTTGACCCCAAAACCTTCATAAATAAAATCGTGCAGCCCTATACATATATTATATTCGATCAAAAGCCTATGAAAATAAATTTTTTAAATCTCTTAAATAAAATTACTTTTAGGTACAAAAATCGTTTATTTCCACTCACCGCTTAAGTAAAACTTTTTAACGTCCGACACTTCCTTAGCATTGTAGGCTACGGTCACTTTACAAGAGTATGTGGCCTATTTTTTTTTACCTCGTAGTTACTTTTTCATAAATTGATGGGGGGCCAACTTACCCCGGGGTCCAACTAGCCCCGGTCTCCCCTATGTCCTTTATAATATTCCCTTTTGTTTTAGCAAAATTTTAGAGGCCTGTGCTTTATTTATTTTCCAACTCATTTTGGTCTTATTGTGTATCCTTTATTTTATGTAAACATTTTAATTTGTACATTTGTAAATTTCATTTTAAACCAGTACATGTACTTCAACCTTTTGGTTGATATATCTTTTAATAAAATTGTTATTATTATTTTCATTATATAAGGGACAGTCGTAATTTAAAGCTTGTTGAAGAATTGAATAGACAGGACAAATGTCTTTACGAGGATTGAAACCCCTCAGTAAGAGAATCCTTTAACTATAAGCATATAAAGTAATAGCTACGTTTCTCTAATTGTCTGCAATTACAATATACATCGTTTCATCTTGTCATCAGATGTATTTCTAGAATTTTCCTTGCGTCAGCTACAATGGAACGTAGTTATGGCTGCAGTGTTTTCAACCAGTCATCTGTGTTCTCAATAAAATCTGTAAAAGTAAGATTGCCAATATGCTCAATTTTCCAGGTAAGGTGATACTTTTTGTTTGGAGGAGCAACACTTTTTTCCCATTCTTTTCTATGTTCTTTAATCCATGTGAGATAGAATTTGATCGATTTCTCTATTTCATCTGTTGGTAGGTCGATGACACCTTCACAGCCAGATACACCAGAGATTCCATGCCACCGATGTCCAAGGATATGGGCAGCATTTTGATAGCAGAAATTTATATGAATCCAATTACAAACCAATTCCACAATAAATGTTCCAGGTTTTGAGAACAGCATGTTGGACAGACCTGCCCCGTGTGGGGCAACCACCATTACTGCACGATTAAACATGGCAGCTATGTCATTGAATGAAGGTAATGGTGAATCAGTAAACAATTCAAATCTGAAACCTAGAGCTGGGACAAATTTCTCCATGAAATTCTGTAACTCTGTGTGGTGGGAATAGTGTCTTAAAGCTCCAGGATTTCTTTTGATTAAAACTACACTGTTTCTTTCATTCTGACGAAACTTTTCATCAATTTGTTGTCTAAGGTGCTTGGAGAGGAACTGAGCATGTATAGGTCTGGCTCTTCCACATGTTGTACCTTCTGGGAGATATATCGTCTTGGCCCACACATGTCCAGTCACTATTCTGGAGGGATCAATTCCAAGGTGTTTCAAAATATTTTTAACTATCCCAACATTATAAATGTGTATTTTGACGTCCTTATGTTTTTTAAGGAAGTTGATATAGAAACTTGCTCGTGTGAACTCCTCCATCATCGAGTGGAAGATGTTATTACCCCAAAACTGGGATAATACAAACACAGTGTCTTCCACATTAGTTGGAGGTTTAAGGTTAGCAGGGGGGTGTTCCCCCAAGTCTGGATAATTGCACTGTGTAGCAACAATTTTAACGTTAGCACTAATTACATGCCCGAATTCAGCTGTTATCAGGCCCCTTGACACCTTAGTCAAGAATGTTGCCACACCAGGTCTACGATTTGAGTCTAACCTCTCCGGGTTTTTAAAATAAAACTCTTCTAATTTGATTGGCTTGAATGCAGCTGACAAGTCTGTAGTGCAAGACTTGTTGTACAGATGAAGAAAATTTTTCTTTGGTGGGTCTTGTAAATTCTTACACATAAGTTTTGATCCTGTCCAATTAAATGCTTTATCGATTGGCGTATTTGATATTGGGTCATTTGGATTAGCCTTTAGAACTAAAACAGTTACTTGGGGATATTTGAGAACCTTTGAGAAATAGTCATCCTCCCATTGTTTCAAAACCTCCAATTGCGATGCCAGCTTGAAGTCACTAAGCTTGGTTGGAATATACTCCGGCATCTTTTTAATATTGTTGACCATAAACTTGGGTCTGGGTTTTGGTGCATCATTGATCAGCCAACATTTTACAGATGAATTTATACCACACACGTTTGACAGGTACAACATAAGCACCAGCAAACATACCATTACAATAAATAGGACAAGGAAATAATTGCGTCGAACGTTTTCCAACATTTTGTCTGAAAATAAAAAGAATGACATACTTGTTATATGGTTTATTAATATAAATTACTTTATTAACTCGCATAATTAATATTTTGTGTTCATAATTCTGTTGCTGCTCTTAATAAAACGTTCTCCATACACCTTGTTTCGCCAAGTGTGTATGTAGGTCGCAAGCTATCACAAACAGCAAGAATGCCGCCTTGGTAACAGAGTGTTGACATGAAGCAAAACCTATTATCAGTGTGCCTTATACATGTAGGCCTACCTGATGTCGCTATCCTCTCTTTCCTAACTTGATCGTAAATTCAGTTATCGAGACACAAATTAAACTTCAGTGGACTTAGCTGCTCCTATACTCAGCCACACGCCAACTTTAAGTTCGACACAGTGTTTGCAGTCTTTTACATAGGCCTATGCAAAGCTTTAAATCCTTATCAATATAATGAGGTCAGTCCTCTAATACTGCTAATACCGATTGGTGGTGTCAGGTTGATTTCTGATGACCGACAGGTATCCCTAAGCGTCCCTTAAATCAGAGGAGGGAAATCCATCCTATTAACATGATAGTCAAAGTTACATGTACGACGCATTATGGCGTCCTGCGTCAAGGCAAGGACGTGAAAGAATGAAACGATATCGAACACAAAAGAGAATCAACAATACAACGGTCACGTGGTTATTTAGGAGTTTTTTTACAGGTTAAGGCCGCCGTTCAACTGGTCTCGTGAGCGAAATGTCGCATGATAAGGCCACACTTTTTTATTTTTATGGATGACATCCTCTGGGGACCCCAAAATCGGTGCGAGAGGGCGAAAAAAAAACAGTCCAAAAAAAAATGCTGCTTAAGTGAAGGAATGCCGTCAGTACACAGCTGGAAACACAAATTTACCACGGAAACACATATCAAACTAACAATATGTCTTTATCCATGCTCTCTAAATATTAAAGCATTGTGAATACTTCGTAGAAAGGTAAAAAAGTCATGAATAGACGGGCCCGTAGCCAGGGGGTTAGAAAGAACCACCCCTTTTGCTGGGAAAAGGTCCACTCTAGGTAAAATTATATCTAGATACATTAAGTTTTTATGGAAAATGGCCCACTTTTTCAAAAAAAAGATCCCCCCCCCTTTTGAAATTGCTGGCCACGGGCCTGATAGACATGCTGCATATTACCCAATCTATTTAGGGTTATTTCATGCATTTTGTTAGTATAACAATCAATAAAACAAATATCAATCAAACAGCATGTCTTTATTTGTACTCTCAGAATATTAAAGCATTATGAACACTACACAGAAATGTTACAAAATGATGCAAACTTGAAAGATATGCTTAAGCCAAAAGGTAAAATGTTTTTTCAAATATTGTGTTATCGGTGTTGCATAAATGCTGAAAAAAGGGAAAAAACTACATAACTTCAATATAAATGGCCCTATCATGCTGATTTTCGAACTTGACCTGCGTATTAAGAATATTTATCAGTTTTGTAAGTTTCAAGCCATAAGGTAAAACGGTTTTTCAAATATTGTGTTATCGGTGATACATAAATGCTGAAAAAAGTGAAAAAACAGCATAACTTCCCCAAAAATGGCCCGATCATGCTGATTTTCGAACTTGACAGTTATGTGGAAACATAACTTGAAAGTTATGTGGTGAAAATTGTGGTGAAAATTGATAATTTTTGAAACTAGCATTCACCTTACTACTTGCAGGACTTGTACTCCCATAGCCTTTTCATAGGAGTCATTGAGTGGAAAAATACACATTTTCTTCTTTTTTTTTTTTTTTTCTTTTTTTTTCTCATGAAAAATTTCAAAAAGTGCCAATGTAACTTCCATTATGCATACTATATGATAAAAGTTATAAAGTTATAAAGCCTCTCTTTAAAGTGCCAGATTAAAGTCATGAAATTAAAGGATAATAGTTTTTTGGTCATCAGAGGTCAAAGTCATGTACGTGTTACAAGGTCAGTCTTGAAATGGGACCAGAATGGTGTAAAATATGTCCAACTATAATTCTCACAGAAATAAAATTCCGTTCCAAGTAATTTGGTCAAAAGGTATTCAATTGTAAAGTGAAATTAATTGAACAACAAAAAAAAAATGATAGCTAAGGTCAAATGGACATGAATGTAATTAAATCAATCAAATAAAAATACCTGAAATGTCATTTCTCTCAAATTTTACAACCCGACATTTACAGATGATCATGCCCTAGCAGCTTCAGTAGGCGTGACAGACATCTAAGCTGCTTAAGTTGAATGAAATTAAGCGAGAAAAGAGGGATCCACAGTTAGTACAGTACAATAGGGTCTGGGAATGTTCCCTTTTTTTATACAGCCCAGTATTGAGTATCCAAACACTGCCCTATAGGATACAAATCAAGAAATTAAACAGGCCCTGCAGTCCATTTGCTCAACTTCTCAAAAAAAAAAAAAAGAAATGGTTGTCTTGGCCTGGAACAATTAAGTTGGGCACTGCCGTATAATATAATGGTCATTATCAGTATATAGGCTGTAGCAAGCAATCATCTGTATCCTCATATTTTCCTTCAGAACCACTGGGTGGTTTTGACACCACAGTGAATGGCAAATGGGCTGATCTGCTGCCATGAGCAATTGCTTTCACCACACAGTCTCCAGAAACACCCCAGAAACAAACATTAAACAATTAGTTTGCCATCATAACTTCAAGAAGGAATCTCAATTTATCAGAAATTCTGACATGACTGTAATTGAGTTGATGTATCCAATTTGCTAAGGGGAAGCATAAGTGACCAATTCGAGGTTGAGAATTTTACAACAGGAATAAAAATCCTGTTAGAATTTTTTTTTAAATCCATATCATTCTGATTTCTTAAGACTGAAAACAAGTTGCTGACTTCTTAAAACTGAAAACAAACTGTTACATATTTGATATTGATCAAACTTTGTTACCTATAAGCCTGGCAAACTAATGACAACATCTCAATATTGCTTACCTTGAACATTGCTTTAACATTGAAACAACGTAATTTCTCCTCTGGGTTATTATACAATTCATTTTACATTAGTAAAAATTCTAATATAATTTACCAAACAATATAGTTATAAATCCCAGAAAAAATAGGGTAAACTGAAACTTTAAAAAAAGATAACTGAGCATTGCAGCTCTGCAAATAGTATACATGTAGTATTAAATAGTAATACTGTATAGTTAACATGTATATGCTGTAATATCACATTAAAGAACTTATATCTACTCCTTATATACTAGAGAAACTAAGCACAGATTATCATGATGCCCATAATTAATTGACCGTTGTTATGGTTGCAGCATTTTCAACCAGTCATCTGTGTTTTCAATAAAATCTGTAAAAGTAAGATTGCCAACATGTTCAATTTTCCAGGTAAGGTAATAATTTTTGTTTGGAGGAGCAACACTTTTTTCCCATTCTTTTCTATGTTCTTTAATCCATGTAAGATAGAATTTGATTGATTTCTCTATTTCATCTGTTGGTAGGTCGATGACACCTTCACAGCCAGATACACCAGAGATTCCATGCCACCGATGTCCAAGGATATGGGCAGAATTTTGATAGCAGAAATTTATATGAATCCAATTACAAACCAATTCCACAATAAATGTTCCAGGTTTTGAGAACAGCATGTTGGACAGACCTGCCCCGTGTGGGGCAACCACCATTACTGCACGATTAAACATGGCAGCTATGTCATTGAAAGAAGGTAATGGTGAATCAGTAAACAATTCAAATCTGAAACCTAGAGCTGGGACAAATTTCTCCATGAAATTCTGTAACTCTGTGTGGTGGGAATAGTGTCTTAAAGCCCCAGGGTTTCTTTTGATTAAAACCACACTGTTTCTTTCATTCTGATGAAACTTTTCATCAATTTGTTGTCTGAGGTGTTTGGAGAGGAATTGAGCATGTATAGGTCTGGCTCTTCCACATGTTGTACCTTCTGGGAGATATATCGTCTTGGCCCACACGTGCCCTGAGACTATTCTGGAGGGGTCAATTCCAAGGTGTTTCAAAATATTTTTAACTATCCCAACATTATAAATGTGTATTTTGATGTCCTTGTGTCTTCTAAGGAAGTTGATATAGAAACTTGCTCGTGTAAACTCCTCCATCATCGAGTGGAAGATGTTAGTACCCCAATACTGGGACAATACAAACACAGTGTCTTCCACATTAGTTGGAGGTTTAAGGTTAGCAGGGGGGTGTTTCCCCAAGTCTGGATAATTGCACTGTGTAGCAACAATTTTAAAGTTAGCACTAATTACATGCCCATGATTAGCTGTTATCAGGCCTCTTGACACTTTAGTCAAGAATGTTGCCACACGAGGTCTACGATTTGAGTCTAATCTTTCCGGGTTTTTAAAATAAAACTCTTCTAATTTGATTGGTTTGAATGCAGCTGACAAGTCTGTAGTGCAAGACTTGTTGTACAGATGAAGAAAATTTTTCTTTGGTGGGTCTTGTAAATTCTTACACATAAGTTTTGATCCTGTCCAATTAAACGCTTTATCGATTGGCGTATTTGATATTGGGTCATTTGGATTAGCCTTTAGAACTAAAACAGTTATTTGGGGATATTTGAGAACCTTTGAGAAATAGTCATCCTCCCATTGTTTCAAAACCTCCAATTGCGATGCCAGCTTGAAGTCACTAAGCTTGGTTGGAATATACTCCGGCATCTTTTTAATATTGTTGACCATAAACTTGGGTCTGGGTTTTGGTGCATCATTGATCAGCCAACATTTTACAGATGAATTTATACCACACACGTTTGACAGGTACAACATAGGTACCAGCAAACATACCATTACAATAAATAGGACAAGGAAATGATTGCGTCGAACGTTTTCCAACATTTTATCTGAAAATAAAAAGAATGACATACTTGTTATATGGTTTATTAATATAAATTATTTTATTAACTCGCATAATTAATATTTTGTGTTCATAATTCTGTTGCTGCTCTGAATAAAACGTTCTCCATACACCTTGTTTCGTAAAGTCATTATGTAGGTCGCAAGCTATCACAAACAGCAAGAATGCCGCCTGGGTATCAGAGTGTTAACATGAAACAAAACCTATATTATCAGTGTGACTTATACATGTAGGCCTACCTGATGTCGCTATCCTCTCTTTCCTGACTTGATCGTAAATTCAGTTATCGAAACACAAATTAAACTTCAGTGGAATTAACTGCTCCTATACTCAGCAACACGCCAACTTTAAGTTCGACACAGTGTTTGCAGTCTTTTACATAGGCCTATGCAAAGCTCCAAATCCTTATCAATATAATGAGGTCAGTCCTCTAATACTGCTAATACCGATTGGTGGTGTCAGGTTGATTTCTGATGACCGACAGGTATCCCTAAGCGTCCCTTAAATCAGAGGAGGGAAATTCATCCCATTAACATGATAGTCAAAGTTACATGTACGACGCATTATGGCGTCCTGCGTCAAGGCAAGGACGTGAAAGAATGAAACGATATCGAACACAAAAGAGAATCAACAATACAACGGTCACGTGGTTATTTAGGAGGTTTTTTTTACAGGTTTGGTGTTAAGGCCGCCATTCAACTGGTCTCGTGAGCGAAATGTCGCATGATAAATCGATGCACATAGGAAAATGAGGATACTGTAGTTATTTCGCATTAATACGGATTGATAGGAACAATAAGCAATCATTGAGAGCGGTCAAAAATGAAAGCACTCAAAGTACTGTGAAGAATATATGTTAGCATTCATTCGGTGTCTTAAATTACAAAAGGGGTCTGTAGTTATTATAAGCTCACCCCGTTGCTTTGTTATATTTATTTTACAGTGGGGGGAGGGAGGCGACAGTGTGGTTTTTTTTTGTGTTTTAGTGGGGCCCCGACATCAGAGGGTAGAAGGAGTTAAGGTGCAGCAAGTTTTAGCGGGGGTCATTCCAAGAACGTGCACTGGAAGGAGTTGCAGATTATGGGGGGAGGGGGTTCGATGTTAACTCCCTTCGCGCTTACAGGAAAGAGCTTACAGCGGGTGATAATCTGTAACCAGGCTGCCGCTAGGTGGACTTTGGAAAATAAAAGACCACTATATTTTATATGCTATCGCTTTATTTATTTTTTTTACATTTGAGCTACGTGTAACACCTAAATCATAGTACCACTGGAACTTAAAATGTTGCTACACTCAGCAGTGATTATATCAAGGAGAATACATTTTTGTGGCAAGATTTGATTGTTTTAATTTTTTTACAACGTATTGTGATTATTAGTACAACTTTTGATGGTTAATTTAATATTTCATAAATCTTTTATATTATATAATTCACCAGTTCTGCAAGCAATTTTATTGTTTTCTTAGCGTGTTACTATACTTCTGTCAAAATAGGACAAAAGAGAGGAAGGGCCTATAGTATGCTGGAAGAATTTTAGTGTTTGTTTATTTCGCACTATAATAGGTTCAAATAGGTTCAAAAATGAGATTCCAGGCCACGCATGCAATTCAGGGTGCACCATTAGTTCAACAACAAAACCTTTTAAGTTAAACTTGGACATAATAACGAATGGTTAAAACTTTTAAATTGATAACTGGCAGCTCATTTACAGTTGATGGTGTAGTTTTATTTGCTTGTTGTTGAACTTAAAAAAAAACAGAAGATACATAGCATGGCAATAATCTAGTTTTCATTTAACATAGAAATGACATCAACTGTCGCACCTTGGGGCCATCAAACTTAGAGTCCTGGGTTGCATTAAACACACACACACATATCAAATAAAGAAACGACTCTCATTTTGCACAATTTAGGCCTACCTGTTTATGACATGCCACCACAACGGCACTTTTACATGATATTGATCACGCTACACCAGACGCAAACACGTATCAAAGAGTAAAAGAGAAGGATTTGTAAGTTCAATTTGTTATTTTGCAAATGCATCATATTCTATGTCTTTGCATTTAAATTGTAATGTACTCTACAGATATTTAAAATTAACAATATTCAAATCTACCAATTGTTATCAGTCTTGCAGACGATTTCGGAAGTGTATTATATGGGTTTGTGGTGTGCTGCAAGGTTGAGAAACTAATGGGCAAGTGCAAGGCAGAGATAGCTTTTATTGAGTCTGATTTTTCGAACATAATATTTATTGAAAAGTACAGTATTCAAGATTTTATCTGAAAACAGAAGTTCCATCTTTGGATAATTTTATACATGTAGTTTTGGTTTCTCTTATATCATTTCAAAACATTTTAAAGGATTTTTCAACTGCTTGAAAACTTAATTAATAACATATAAAGACAGACATCTAATGAGAATTCTCTAGGTAGCAAAAGTTTGCTTTTTTTATATTAGCCTATAAGCATATATCCTAGGTACAATATGTCAGTAAAGGAGGAGGACAGAATCGTGGCAACGAAAATGAGATTATCTGCCCACAATCTAGTCATCGAGAAAAACAGGTGGGTCAGAACACCATGAAAAATTGTTTGTTAATGCATATATATATATACGGCAGAGTGCCGAGAAAGTTTCGCTCAATAGCCTTTTCAATTTGAATATCGTTTTTCCTAGAATATCGTTTTCTTGTGGAGTAAAAATGAGTTCAAGTATGGGAGGGAACATGTTTGGCGGAAAGCAGAAAATGTTTTTGATCCAAAATGTTTTTAACCAAATTTCTGCAAAAATACGGAATGTTGTCTTTTTAATGAATAACTGATTTTATGGACAAGAACATGTCAGATACTGCAATTTCTACAGCTTAACATATGCATGACATGTATTTATTTTATACATAGTTTTGTTCACCAACCGGTTGCCTTGCGCTTCAAGGTAAGGATAGTCCGAGGCGTAGAGGCAAGAAGAGGCTTAGGTTAAAAGACTGTTTAAACTATCCTGTGCTGCACGCAATAATTTTTATTGTATCATTTAGGTTTCCCTCAAACGCTGTCGAAAGGAAAACAACAAAGCTATTAATCAGCAATTATTGTTATTTGGAGCCATTACCGTTGTCATAATCATGCCTAAATTACAAGATATATGCCCGGAAAAGCTATGCTTAAATATCCTGTAATACCCGCTAGATTACGAAAACAGAACGTGAGAAGTCACTCCGCTGCAATGCATTATGCACTTTACAATGCAAGACATTCCTGGCGCATATAATTTCATCCTTTTCGCTGTAAAGATAACTCCATATCACGTAGATTCTCGACCGTTTGCTAGTCTGTTGGTCTATTTAGGTTGGTCCCCATTAGCTCTTCTCGTTTTTTTTTTTTTTTTTTTTTTTTTTTTTTTTACCAGGGCCACAGATTTCAAAGATACCCGGTATGTCTCTATCTAATTACATGTACTTTTCTGAGACAGTACAACATTGTGTCGTAGAATAGCCAGAGACATATCTGTGAATATCTAGTGGAAATCAATATGTGACTCTGGTAGAAGTTACTTATCATCTCTCACATTCCCACCTTTCATTCTTCTATTTACCTACTTTAACTATCAATATCCTCGTTCATCTTGACAACCTTCTGTCTTAGGGACCATTCCCATAATCATGTCGTACTAGCAGGATCTATCTGTCTCCGCGGGGATTCTCGCTAAATTGCATTCAGTTTTAGCGTACATGAAAGTTAATTACCCCACTAGCAGCTTCAGTGTGCGTGACCGCTTAAACTGAATGCAATTTAGCGAGGAATTCCCTCGGAGTTAGATCGATCTTGCTAGTGCAATAGATATATGGGAACCCAGTCTTAAGTAGTTTTAATTTTATGGAAATGTATTATATCACTACAGGTCTTTGCAATTTGATACCAATTCTGTTAAAAAAAGAACAGTAACTTTGTTCATGCATATTCTAAATATATTTTACTTGTTGCCCTTGGCCTTGGGCCCAAATTAAGCCCCCCATCCCAATACTTAATATCGTGGGATTAGCCACGTGCGCAAGATGATGCGTGAACATCCACGTTATATACTGGCTCGTCCAAGGTCAGGTAACATTTACAGGTGGGCAGATGTGACACCTTGGTGTACGTAACAACCACACTTTATGGCTAACCCATTGCTAATGAAACATTTCAGTTTAAACAACTCACATTAATGTATTTTAGGTGTCTTGTTTTCTTGGAATGATTTAGGATTTACATTTTAAAGTGACATGTCACCACCTTGCAATAAATTCAGCACTGGTGGCAATAAAACATGGTCGTTCGTGAAAGATAAGTAATAAACCAAGGAAACTACAATCGTCAAAAATAAACACGAGTTTTGTAATAGTACAGGTGCTCCTAGTGTTTGCGAATACAGACTTGACATTTAATATGGAATCTTTCAGTTTCGAATGTATGCCTAGGTGAAAATGCGTTCTTTTTTCACAAACTCCGATCTCATATAAGATATGTGAATGGAGAAGTGTGTAGTCAGGTGTGTCGCTACCAATTAATGATTATTAGGTTTGTTGCGCTGCTGCTTTATGTAATATGCAGTGATTTAATTGGGTAGTGCTCCTTTGGGCAGGTCAAAGCTGGGCTTTGGCAAAGCATGGTTCTGTCAAAAAAGTATCTATATGTCTGCAACTACTGCATAGAAGAATTTGACATTTTGCATGCAAGAAGTCGTAAAATGAGCTATGTAGTGCTTTACAAATTTGTTAATCTGTGGCAGAATGGCGCGAAAAAGACAGGCATTGCTAGACAGGTAATTGCGCCAAACGAAACGGTCCGCACAGTTTTATAGAGTAATGCCCAGACTGATGTACCTACACAGAGGCCACAACCAATGTATTGAAATCTTACCACCAGGGTACAGGACCCACTGTCTTTCGGAATATGCTGTTGCAACTAAACAAAATCCACCCAGTCCGTTCAGAATGAGGGGTAAATTGCCACCAAAACGCATTTTTCAAGGCCCTTAGTGAACACCAAACTGGTTTTAGCTGGTTAAAATACCAGACGACCTCCGAGGAACCCACTGTACACAGCAAAACATCGTTGTATGTTTCTCTATTGAATTGGGGTCCTTGACTGTTTCTGAGTTGAACACTGAAATCTCGTGGCTTTTTGAGGTCAGATTTCACCTGTACCGCTCAACAGTCAAAACAGAGTTTACAGACATCCAGAAGAGGCCAACGACGAAGCGTGTATCGCGTCTAAAGTGACTAAGGTCATTAACAGCGTCATTATTTGAAGTGGATACCACATTGGTGCCAAAACACCAATGGTAGTCATCGACGAAAACCTGAGCCAGATCAAAGAAATAATCTGGGAACCACTTGGCTATCATTTGATAGGGGGCAACTTAGGAACAATTTTAGGTTGCACGGTTCACACAGAGCACTTTTAATAGCAGATTACTTACAGAACCAAGGGAATGAGCAGCTACCTTGATCAACAAAATCGCCATATTTGAACCACATAGACAATATGTGGGTAGCCCACTACTCTCCGAATCAATGGCCTACATGTCCTACAACAAAACTGGACCAAATTGGGCAGATTTTGACCGATGCCTGGAATGTTATTCCAGATTGAACTATCCCAAGGAATGCCTTGCCACTTGAGAGCGCTGGTAGCAGCCAGAAGAGGTCAGGCGTAACAGCGACCGTTACTGTGACTGGACATTGACATGCGGGTCCTTTGTGGAGCGTTTAACTCTTTTACAGACAATAACTTGGAAAATATGGAGGTCGTCCAAAATATCCCTTTTAATGGTTGTCGTATGCCATAGAATAGGCAATGTGTTTTTGTTTGCTTCTCTGGCGAATTCCATTAATGAACTGATGCCACAATGACATCAAAGAGATAATTAAAAGTTATTAAAACACGATTTTAATCCTTATTTTCATTTATCAGTCAGCAAAAAAGGAAAAAAAACTGATGAAAAATGAATTGGAAAAAAATATTCCATATTAAATGTCAAGTCTGTAAAATGACTTTGGCAGATTCTAGAGATGATAAACAAATACCCATTCCAGGTGGTAGACATTGATTGACAATCACATAATTAGCAAATGCGAACTAAAAGGGACCGTTTGTGAAAGAAAAAAAATTATTTTTAAAGTCATCAACCATTTTCTAGCTCTTACCATTCATCGTCCTTTCAAATTTTAACTGCAAATAACATTTGTTTTCATAAGCCAAATAAGCGGTGTTATCCTTTTCTTGCATTTTAATTTTTTTGTAAAATGCTTATTAGAGCAAATGTAATTTCAATTCTGCAAAAATGTCGTGTTAAGACAGTGACAACAGGCTGTCTATAAATAATAAATAAATTACAAGTTTTAGTGTTACAAAAATTCAGCACATGGCATTTTGACTAGCACAAGAAATGTTCTAGGAAAACAGCCAGCCGATATTAGACATATGGCTCATAATTGAAAACCATTTCATGTGGCAGTAATAATAGACGAATATATCATTCTGTAAACTCGTGTCCTTTGCTACAATATACAAATTACATGATCACGTTTTTTTTTTTTTTTGTGAAGTTTTTGAAATTATTTATGATTCCCCACGTATTGCATTATTTATGATTTTCTTCAAATCAACAGTGCCATTAATTAAACATTAGGCTCGTTTGAGAAAAAGAAATCATTAACATTCTTGTAAAAGATGACAAACTTATCCCACTCCTTATTTCCTTATAAATTTATTATTTAAGTAGAGGTGATTTCAGAACACTTTCATTCAAAGACAAAAGAGTGTACACAGCGCTTTTTAGAGAGCACACAGGTAAGAGAAAAACTTACGTCAGCTGTAACTATTACTTAAATTTTAGACACAGTTTGCAAATGTACTTTCTTTGTTTTTCAAAGGGTTACCCAAGGTATCGACAGATTAAATAATTCTTTGACTTATTAAGATTTGAGGTTTTAAAAATATCTTTAAAGGAATAAACACAATTGAAGACAGTGCAGGCGTAAAAATAATTGTGAAAAACTGCGCACTACAAGTGCGGCTATGCTCTAGTTTATCTTTTTTCATTTTTTTTAGAAAAAAAAAACAATAAAACGATAGTAAAACTAATTTGAAATTGCCAACTTTATCAAGAACAATGGATCGACAATTGTCTGGCCTATGCCTGCTAGTTATGCTCTTCGGCAGTTGTAAGGCTGAGTCGGCCAGGTTAGACCTCTCCAAGCCCATAGGTGGGTATTTTCAAGAGAGAGAGAGAAAGAGAGAGAGAGAGAGAGAGAGTTCCTGCAAATACGAAGGAAAACTTTTAATTAGTATGTTAATTACTACAAGCCGTTTCACAATTTAAATTTTAATAAAACAGCACTAATTATGAAAAAGTCATCAAAATGATCATAAACATTATTTTTATATTGCTTTTATTTCCACAATTTTATAAATTTTATACTGCACTGGTTACGAGAAAATAATCAAAATGATAATAATCGTAATTTTTATGTTGCTTTTGTTACAGTAAGGTATACCTACAAGTGTATTGTGGACTTCCAAGGGGGTAAGACTCGATAACACCTGTTCATTGTAAATTGTTGACAAAGAAATCGACACGTGATTTTTAAAGCCAAGGAATATCTTGCTATAGATAACTCTGATAATCTGAAGTCTATATTCTATATTTTAAAGTGAACATTATTATTTATCCAGTTCTATTATACAAAGATAATAAAAAAATTTGAATCTCATACTGAATCTTACTTGAAACGGAGGTCACGATGGTTCGACCCTGTCACAAGGGCATCGACGGGTGAACTGAAACTGAGTTGTTACCGGTATCACCGGTATTTCCGTTTCAAGTAAGATACAGTATAAGATGAAATTGTCTCATTATCTTAGTAATTCTATATGTAATTCTAAAAGATTTGAGAGAAATAGGACTAATGCCTAGTCACTAAGGTAAACTAAATCAAATCAAAAACCTTAATTTTATAGTGGGCGCAACATCTATTCCAGACAGTTACTATGATCTAGTGACCCGCACGGACGGTTATGGCTCTATCAGTGGATTAAACCCGTCATGGGCAATATCTGCTAGCTTCACAGGCGGGTCTAGAAGCACTGGTGCCTGTGCCCGACAGGCTTTGGCGAAGATTGATTTTAACGCCGGTGCCGGAAAGAAACTACGTATTGATATGTGTTTTAAGACCCCCTCCGGCAAGAACTTTAACATCGGAGACTCCATCAGTAACAATGGCTATGGTAAGTGATTATATTATATCAGAGAAAAGCGTATCATGATTGTTGGTTCAATAAGTACGACCGTTCAGTTAACATTCACATTTTGTCCCCATATTTTGGAAGTACTGTTTATACAGTATGCACGTTTATTTAATTCATTTCAAATTTCACTGGGACTATAACATTCAGTTCCAAGATAAGAAATGTATGTGTGCATACTTTGATATTAATACATCTGGTATTTCCCCCATTTGTGCAGAATAATGCATTACGAATAATTGAAATAAGTTACATATTGTCGATCAATTATGAGAGCATCTTTATCTACTTTACTTTTTACTATATTGATATTTCATTCTTCATCAGCCGGAGACAGCAATCACCAGCGAAATGATGCCGAAATCCAAAATGACGGAACAAAGTTCCTTGCCTTCAGTCACGACGACTATGGCTCTGACAGAACTCTAGTAGACGCTCCTGACACTATCCAGCCGTACAGTTCGTTCAGTGTGGAGATCGGAGACAACTACGTGGGTTGGGATAACTACAAAGTCATTCGATCTCTCAACTCTACAGGACTTTTTGCTTTAAACGGCCAAGCAGATAAAGGACCTAGAAATCCGGGTCCTAACTACGATATCTTCATGGGGATGAACCGAGTTGTCCACGGAGCTTACCGAAAAGGCACGGGTCTGTGCGCTGTTGGGTTTAAGTGGCTCTAAATATAGACGCAAATTTTTATAATGATAAAAAAAGATTTTTGATTTTTCACTTCTGTATTTGTATACTTTAGTTGAATTATAAATGATATTACTTTCTAAAATTCTTGAAAATTCCTGGCTCTGATCTTCATTTTTAATGTTACCCTAATGAGCAATAAACAGCGAGACCTACTCTATGAGTTTTTTCTTAAAAAAAAAAGAGAAATGTGCGGGACCTTTTTATCTCACTTTTTCTTCACAAAATGTGTCAAATGTAACTTAGGCAATTGAAACTACCACAGTGATTGCATCTGAAACAATTTATAAGCAGACCTACATGTAAATAAGTTTAAATATGAAGACTGGCAAAATATTACTTCAATATCCAAACTCTGAACCCCTGACAGTCCAGTTTCCAGTTCCAGACTTTTGTGTAAATACAAAGCCAATAAAATACTGAAAAATAAGTCAACATCATATGCCCAAGGGATAAGCCACTACAAAACATGCCTTAGTGATCAGGATAAAGTGGACAATTGTGCCCATGGATATATAACTATGGTACATAAAGTCCTAAAGCGTTGATTACATTTTCACGGGCGCCGTGCGATGAAATTGTCAGAACAATTTTTTTTTTTTTTTTTTGAAATCGTAAGGCTACGTCGAGTATGTCTACATTAAATGGCCTTAAATACGTACGATTCCGTGCGACTTCGCACGGCCACCGTCAAACTCCGCTCTGACGCCGTGCGAAAGGGTATCACGGGAAGTATACCGTACGGGCAGTATACCGTGCGGCCATCGCATTTCAAATGTAATCTAGGTTCAAGTTTTCTTGATCTACTGACAGTTAAAAAGAACTGTCCAAAATTTATATAATAACATGAGAATCCTTATTAAACGGGAGACTGCTTGCAGATATAATTATCAACCTTGGGATAATTTTTGAACAAAGGTAAAAAGCATATCCTCCTTGGCAGAGGTAATAATAGGATTATGCTAAAATTTCTACTTAACCCTAAAAACCAACTTTACTCATGGGAAGAAAATGGTTTTATCCAAATTAAGAACTGCAGCAAAGAAAAAAAAAGCAATAACTAATCTGAAACAGATATAAAACAACAGTTTTAATTCTATAGGAATGGATACAAACATTCTAGTAATCAGGATTTCAACAATATTTAATATTTTTAACGCAAATATAAGAAAAATGTGTTATTTGTAATACCATTTTTAATTTGACAATTTTACAGTCATATGATTTTTTTAGTATTCTTAACACATTCTTAAGATAAATAATGTTTCCTTTAAATTGGATACAAACATTTGCTGTTATACAGTGAATTATCAATCATCATATTTGGCAAGGAATGCAAAATAATAACTTTGATGTAACTTACAATTTCTGGAAAAAATCACAAATCTGATATGTTTATAGACTTGCATCAGATAATATACAGAATGTCAAGTAGATCAGATTGTTTGTGTAACATATGTATGGAAACCTAGCCTATATATACTCTTAAATGCAAAAATCTGAGATAATCCCTAACAACTCACTTGAGAAGAGGTTGATAAATATCAGGATTGGTGTAGTAACAATTTATCTGAATTTCAAACAACATACTACACTTCCAGTCTTATGCACTTTCCAACCTTCTCTGGCTTTCTTTTTAAGTACTGCTGGAAAAATTCTGGGTTGTCAATCTGCCCCTTCATTATGGCACTCTTGATGGCCTCTGGGCCTTCAAAACAGGTCCCCTTGATAACCCCTTTGCGCATAGGGAAAAGAAAAAGTCACAAGAAGCAAGATCAGGTGAATAAGCAGGTTATTCCAGCATGATGATGTACTTATGCAGGCCCATAGCCAGTAATTAAAAAAAAAAAAAAAACTGGCTATGGGCCTGTTATGGTCACAGTACACAATCTAAAAAGTTCTTTAATAATATGATTCTTGAATATAATTTAACACATCTAATTAAATTCTGTTGTTATCATTATAAGTTTATATAATATTTCTTGGATAACACTGAAAAGCATCATATTCGGGCAGTAAACCATCCAATTATTACAGTCAAATACAAGAATATTACTTCTGAAAAAATATCTTTTGAAGTGTTTCATTGATTATACAACCAACTGTAATTGAAGAAAATGTATATGTCTACCCTACCTGTACCATTACATTTTAATCAACTATATATACAATTTCATAGTAAACATTCATTAAAATGAATTACATTCTCATGTGGATACTTGGATATCAATACATCTTAATCTAGAATAAATCAAACTTGCAGTCAGATTTTTACACCCAACTCACTAAATATATCTGTTGATTCCATACTACAGGCATGATGGTAGGTTAAATGCTTCCAAAATTTAGGGTTATCAACTGTCAACAATCTACCTAGTTTCAAGGTCATGATCAAGCAAATAAAATTGCAGACAGGCAATTCATTTGACATGTATAAATGCAAATATCACACACAAGAGCCAAGATAGACAAGTGTTAACAGTTACATGTATGAATTGAACAATTGGAAGGGCAAATTTCAACTGCTGTAGCCATGTTGAAACAACTTATTGCACATATTAGCATATTTCACATATTTTATACTTCTTTATTTACATATTATGAGCTGGGCATCTGGGTTAAGCAATGGTGTTATGTTTTCCTAGAATCACCTCAATTTACCCCAACCTTCTCTTTATCAGTGACAACTGTCTGCTTCCAACATCTGACCTTCACCATACTTAAAGGTATCTAATACTTGATTTTTGCACCAAATCTAATTAACCTCACCATTTTTTTCCTTTTCATAAATCATAGCTTTACCCTATCCTTACACTTGGATTCAATGTTTTTCTCCCATTTTCAATATAATTAATAAGCCCTGAACACTTCACAATCGATTTAGACTGTTTTCCTAACATATCAGAAGAAAACACTGACATCAGGCATTTTTAATTGAAGGTATTTATCACTTTATTAAATTAAGGTTTAAATTGGGGGAAATTTACAGGATATCTAGACTTAAAAATATTACACTGAGGCATTTTCAAACATGTACAGTATATTTTTAAACTGTTATCAGGCCTATCACAATAGCCACATTTAAATAGAGCTGCTGTCAATGTACTGAAAATACAACACACTAGAAAAATATCAAATATCTGTGAATAAGATTTGGTCACATTCAGATAACCATATCTGTATGGAATACATTAAAATATAATTAAATAATTTAAACAAATCAGTTGCCATCTGACATTAATTTGGTTTGCTCTTGGGTAAATTTTTTAGTTTCCAATTAGGTAGACTACAGTTAAATCATTTCATCCAACAACTGTCAAAAAATTCAAGCATATTTCTAAGTAGATAATGTAGTACTCCAACTGAATATACAAAACACTTTTCATATAACCTTGAGGAACCTGTTAGATCCCGCTCTTGCCATCTTCTTCTGAAACCAAAAGCGTATTGTTCCTTTGGAAGCCCAATGGCTGACAGACAGATACCAATTCAGTCTAGTGAAGCTCAGAACCCAGATTTGAAGTAGAGCAGGTGGTGCTATGTAACAAGACAGTCCATGTCTGAGGCTGAGGCTGCGGGTACACACACACTAGGCCAGCTTTCCTGATGGAGGAGGAGGTGGTAATAGAGGAACAGGCTGTGCGGTTTGTGGTGCTCCAAACTGCTGTGGCTGGTACTGCTGGCCTTGCTGACTAGTGGCTGGTATATAAAAAAATATGGTAAATGATTCACTGTTTATTATTTTAAAAAGTGACAGACAATGTTCACCAAATAATGCTTCAGAAGTTCAAGTACCCTCTACCAGGGCGACTGATAGATTTTTACAGATATTCACAGATATGTCTCTAGCTAGATAGATGGTCATTTTGGGCTGAAGTCACCCTGTTGAGGAATCTCAAGGCTGATTACATGGCTGGTAATTGTTTACATAACTGCTCAGGCACTGCCACTTAGCAGATCCAGTCTAAGTCTGCCTGACAGCAATCAAGACAGTTAATTGCTCTGACCTTAATCACTTGCTCTTCTGAGACAGATAAAAATAGCCCCCTATGAATAGCTTGTTACTTCAGAGTGAGGCTAACTGAGGAATCCCCTGAAGTAGTTGTAGAGGTATATAAATACTGGTGCAGTAGCAGCCTGAGAGCATTAGTATTGAACGAGAAGAAGCAGATCAGATACTAAGAAAATTTTGGGCTTTTGTAGGGGTGACAGAACATCAATTTGTAGCAGTGAGTGCTGCACTCAGTGGGAAGGATGTGCATGTTGGCATTCCTACAGGAGGTGGGGAAAAGCCTATCCAGCTGCTTCCATTTCTAGAAGAGTCCATGCCAAATGTCCCCTCTAACGTGACCACTTTCAAAGAACTTGTGTACGGCCCACTCTTTGGTCCCACTACAATTGAACTCTTGAGTCTAAATCAAAGATATATTTATTTCAGAAGATTAGATTTTACCTGAATCACGTTGCTTTAACCTACGGGTGCACTGTACACGTACTAATGTCACAGTTCTCTCCCTGTGAATATCTGCAAAAATCTATCAGTCACCCTGGTAGAGGGTACTTCAGAAGTAACAGGAAATATAAATAATATTGACTGAAAAGCAATTATCAGTTGCTTCTGTCTAAAATGGAACATTTATCACCTGAGAACTGACATTCAAAACCCAACATTCCTCCCCCCCCCCCCCCAAACTTTGTGAAATTGGTTTCAACCATAACCTCAAGGAAGCAGATTTGATAACAAACACCCCTTGCAAACCTACTGTAATAAGGCAACTGCAGTCAAGTGTCGAAAGCCATTTTAGTAAAACCAAATAAAAATGTAATTTAAACAAGAAACTGAAAATAGGAAATGGGTTGTCTGTAACCCTATGAAACCCAATGCAAGTCAGTACTTGCTTTTCTTAAAATTTTATCATATTCCCAGTTTAATGAAAGACATCAAAATATATACTAAATCTCACCAACTGCTTCTGAATAGGTAGGTGGCTGAGTCGGTCCCATCTGTTGTGCTCTGTGTTGTGCCTCTGCCTCCTGCTGCAGTCTAACTTGTTCTGCATGCTGTCTAAGGGCCTGTTGGGCTTGCTGCAGTGCTTGGCTGTCAGTTTCTACAGAACAATTTAGTATGTATATCAATCTTTTTATGATTTCAAGATATACAGAAACTGTTCACAAAATGCTTGAAAGTTGCACTGGAAAAACTGATGAAGATACCTTTTCTGGTAAAAGGGACAAAGTGTCTAAGTAGACAAATTTCTGAATTATCCTGAAATTTTACCAAAATCCATCCTTAACACACTTCCTTAAAAGTACACAAGCAACTTCTTGTTTAATTTATCTGTGGACAAGCAATAGTTGATCATTTTTTTGATGGATAATTATTAATGTCACTAAAAATATTTTAATTCATCCCCTCCTGACAAACCTTGCCACCTGTCATCCATCTTAACACACTGAAATTGGGTGATCGAAGTGATGGTGGAATTTGAAAATCCCATGCTTAAACCGCCAAATAATTGTTAATAACTTTTTTATGTTCCAACACCGTAACAGAGTGTGAGGATAGGGGATCAAAGGTTGATTAGTGAGAAAAAATAAAAATAAAAAGGTTAGCCACACAAGAATTTGCAACAATAATTACAAATTTTTTACTTTTTTGCTGAGCATGAACAGCTTCTTTGTTCAGGCCCGTAGCCAGCAATTTCAAAAGGGGGGTTCTTTTTCTGAAAAAGTGGACCTTTTTCCTTAAAAACTTCATGTACCTAGATCAAATTTTACCCAGAGTGGACCTTTTCCCAGCAAAAGGGGTGGTTCTTTCGACCCCCCCCCCCCCCCCGACCCCCCCCCCCTGGCTACGGGCCTGTTTGTTTATATATATAGGGTAGAGGGTGCAACTTTCTGTGTCCAATCTATTTTCACGGGGACAAAATGTTAGACTATATATAATTATCTAAATTGTTGAGGGAAGAAAAAACATTCTTACGGGGTGCAATATCCACCACCCGTCCCCTTGATAAAGGTGTCCTCATAACTATGGGGGATGCAATGTCATGCATGATGTCAGTAACTGTGGATGCCCTGTGAATCTGAAAAAAAATTACAAAAATACAATAAAAAGTTTGGGGCTGTTAACTAGCAAACCAACAAAATTAAAACATAACTTTCTTGGCAGAGGTAGTAATGCTTTAGAAGTACAGATGTATAAAATGGATGGATAAAAAAGTCCTGTACCCTTGACTTTAATAACTCATATATCCTTGTGAGGGATCAATTAAATTTCATTCAATACTACTTTATATTACCTCTCACTCACAAGTTTCAAATTCTTAAGCTTAATATAATCCATGTAATGATCAATTAAAGAATTGTAAATCTATGCATCAAAACTTGCATGCACCAGAGGCAATATCTTTTTTAAATTTTGTCCACTACATGTATCAATGCCAATTTTTGAACAACCTGATTTTAAAATTTGGATTATTTTTTAAGTTAATGAAAATATTAACTCAAATTCATCATAAAGAACACAAAACATATATAATATTTTTGTCTGCAAGAAGTAAAATGTAATAATTACAAAAATATGTTAATCTGATTTTAGTGCTTGTTTTTGTACTTCCAAAACTTTGCTTTTACCCTCACTAGCGCAAAGCCACGAGATACCTTGTAACCAAGTGTTCTGTCAAAAATGTTAATATTTCAAAAACACTTTTTCAACACTATAATGGGGGTATAGAAGTTTTATAGTGTTAATTTCTATTAAAGTGGTCATTTCGTGATGCATTTCAGCCCAAAAATAATTCTGCTAACCAACAATTAAAGACATTGTTCAAGAAAAAAGGTGGCAGCCTTCCTTACCATATAACAGGGAGCAGACATCAGCCAGCACACATTACAGAGTACTGCCCAGATAACATTGCAATCAAAGCAGTGTTGGTACTTTGTGTGGTTGGTGATGTACAGGCGGGTATATTTGCTCTTTGTATTGGAACGTGAACATCCACTGTCCACATCAAGAATCTCAGCATACCAACGCTCTAGGGTTGGGCCGAGGTCAAACTGTGAAAGAACAAACAAGACTGTACCTTTAAGTATGAGTTAATTAGTTTTTAAAACAGCCAGTTGTCAGATCTGAACAAAGAATGTGGTAAGACAATGACAATTTGAGACTGTTTGGTGTGTGGTATGGCACTGAGTCACTTGTTTCATAATGCTGCTGACAATGTTAGAGGTGCTAAACAATGCGTTTGATGTAGGCCTGATATTAGTGCTGTTGTTTTCCTTATGGACAGATATTGAAAGTCATATGTATTTTCATTTTTTTATTTGCGAAAACAGATTCCAATTCTATCCTTCACAAATAATTACACACAAATCCTACCTCAAGACAAAACTTTTTACCCTGGCTGAGTTCGTTCATGGCTTCTTCAAACTTTGGTTCCATTTGATGTCTAATCTGTGGGTGAAGGGTGTTGATAAGAACTGCAAAATCACCTGAAATAGAAACAACAAATGTTGTTGTTCTAGACTTACTTTTCCTATAGATTTAAGAACTAAAAGCTGTAGTGTCCTAGAATGTCTGACAAAAATGAGGTAAAATAAGTGACTTTCCCCTCTAGCCTAACTTAGTGCAGTCGATTTTGAAAAACAGTATTTATGTATATGTAAAAAACAAAATTGATAAGAGGGTCCATTTGTGTAAAAAAATTGACAATGTGAAATTATATAAATTGCAAAGTGCACTGTGTTCACAAAAAAGAAAACGTATTTTCGTTCATGTCCAGTTTTTCTCGTGTCTGCTGCCATGCTTTTGCCCAGATTAGTTTATACAATTACTCTTACTTACCCATATACACACACCTATCATTATAAGAAGTATAATCAAATGTAACAATTCCATGATATTTTTTACCTCTCCAACGTGTCCTTACTCTGACCAGACCATAATCTTCCACCTTCACATGTTCAGTATAAACACGCATGAACAAAGGCTTGCTGAACAACTCTTCACGAACCTGAACAAGGTCATCAATTGTTTCAACATGAAGAAGTCTGGAATGAAAAAACAATGATTTGAATACTAATCTTTTACCAAGCAGTGTTACCTAGAATTATTCTATTTGGCCAGTTCAGCTTTTTGAAGTTTAGGCAAAGTGACGCAACAAGTAGCCCTTTGCTGACACTAGAATCCAACATTCAAACCACTCAAAAAGTAATAAAATATGACACAAATTACCACAGGCTGGAACAAATTCATCAAGATTTGAGATATTCATTAGTTCAGTCATATTTCTATTTTGTTCCACATACTTACACAGAAAAGGGGGTGATGGAAACCTGGGTGACATTTTTCCCTTACCAGGGAGAATTTTGTTCATTAACTATTCACAGATATAGCACTGGCTATTAATGATCCAACATAGTAAGAATAAAGTTTTGTTTTGCCTTAATACATTGTCAATAAACAATCTGTCATCACTAAAAGATGCCTTGAACAGTTTTGTCTAGTAGCATGGTAGCTCTCTCTCTCTCTCTCTTTTATATATATATATATATATATATATATATATATTCCTAGATTATCCATCATAACTGATTTGGATGCCTGTAGATCCATTTAAGAAACAACAATTAAGAAGCTATGTATTTTAAAGAAGTTTGGAACAACCAATTTTATGAAATCTTGTATGAATTGATAGCAAAATCATTTTTAGTGCAATGCGCTGTATTGCGCAATTAAGATCCAACTCCAGTACCAGTATATCTGTCTGTTTCATATTCAACTCTTTTTTAACGTAAAAGAAATACTATACATGAAGATATGTCATATTTTGGCAAATATTACTTAGATGTCAAACTAAAAGATCAAAATCAGTTAAGTGTTTATAATATATATATATATATATATATATATATATATATATATATATATATATATATATATATATATATAAATTAAAAATACCAGTACAAGGCATTAGTCTTTTATTCTTTATATCAATTTTTAAAGCAATTAACTTATATCTATTCAATTGAATGGATTTGTTTATTTATTTATTACTTTTCATCGATTCACTTATTTATCTCATTCATTGATTTGTAGAATGGCATTTAAAGGTCTTTTTAGGTTGTCTCTAGAGCCATTTAAAACAGATCAGTGTGACAGCAAAGTGTGTCTGTGGCAAGCTACCGGGGCTCTTGTACATACCTTGCCTCTGCATTACTCTGTCCTCCATTCGAAGATGTGTTTTGAAGAAATTTTACTCGGTTTGGGTCGTATGTCAGCCTGCCAGGGGTTGGGGCAAATAGTCCGTACATGAGAGGTGGGTCAACGATGAATTCTGACCAGGAAATGGCCGTAACTGGTGCAACAGCCGCCATCTTGTGTAAGTGTAAAACTGGAACAGGATATTATATCTAGGGCACGTCGCGCAGCCAGTTTTTTTCATGACATCATTCTATTACTTGTGCGCATGCGGGTTACAGAATTTGCAAAATGAGGTTAGACGTTTTATGATAGTGCTTGCGCTGAATGATATGTTATTTTGCACACAAAGTAACTCCCCCCCCCCCCCCCCCCCCCCCCCAATTAGTAGGCCCTACTAATAAATTTTTGGTTTTTGAAAATATTCACATCGTCTGCTAGAGTTTAAAAAAAATCCTTGGTTAGCCGACAGGCCTAGGAGTGGCGGATTTAGAGGGGATCGATCTTGACTCCCCTTCAATTTCTGAAAAAATAACATCAAAGGTTCCCTTTTCAAATTAGAATTTTGACAAGCTGAATTATAGTTCTAAACCGTACCAAATGGCACCGTTTGCCCTCTAAAATACCAAAAATTTTCGGGGACCCCCCTTTCAGCAAACCCCGAACCGCACGCCAATTTGGGGGGGGAGGGGGGGGGGGAGGGAAGGGGTGGAGAAGGGTCGACTTCGCACCCTTCAAATAATCCTGAATCCGCCCCTGTATAGGCCTATATAGGCATATCACCCCACTGTATAAAGTTTTTACTTTAACAAAAAAAAGTAGGCCTAATAATAATAATAATAGGAATGCACATTAACCGCATTGTTGGCTGGTAGGCCTATACGCAATGCCTAATCATAAAAATGTTTTCGATACATCCCCTATCTCTAATTGTGTAAAGTTCATTTTTTTGTGATCAAATGAATGTAGACTAGGCCTATTGTTAACACAAAAACTAGGCCTACATATCTGCGTTGAACTAGGCCTACATTTCCCGATAGTGCTTTTACCAAGCAGCACATCAATCTGCCGCGTAAAGCAACTTTTGCTTTCAGTCTGTTCCATACCTTCTCAATCTGTTCCATAACTTTTTTGTTACGCCTACTTATCAATGCCTCACTGTAATGTCCAAAAAAGTTTTTTTCTTGGAGGTAAGATGTAGGCCTAAATAACTTCTCGCATATTTTAATATGCATATTTTAATTTTAAAAAGAAGAGACATTAGCAGATAATGTACACTATATGCAGCCTTAAAACAATAATGTATCATTTTTCCAATTTGACCTAATCATTTTAATTCCGTTAGGGAGGTCAGGTCGGGTGTGTCTCGATAGTCCGTTAGTCCGTTAGATGGTTCATTAGTCCGAAGGTTCGATAGTCCGAATGTAGGCCTACTTTATAAATGGGGTATAGTGTACTAGTAATAAAGTAAATAAAGTTCATGACAGACGCCTGCGCAGCCACATTAGACAGAAATGAAAATTCGGGGAGTAGGCCAGGGCTGTAGATAAATACCAGGACCGTCAATTGATAAATAACGCGCACCTTTCTGTCATGAATTAGCCAGAGGCACATCTGTGAATATCTGGTTAAAAATCTGTAACCTTGGTAGAGGGTAGAGTAGGCCTATGTTATATTTTTTATTTTTTAAATGTTTTCCCTATTTTTATTCTCCCTATTTTTATTCCTCCTAAAACCACCAAATGAGGAAAACAAACTTTAAAGTGACGTGTAGTGGTGTAAGACGCGAAGCTATGTGTTCATTTTTAGTTGGAGGTGAACGGGAGTAAAGACGTGAACTCGGAGAAAAAAGTAGTTTTTCTAACAACACGGTAAGATAACAATTTATCTTTATGCATTTGGGACAGGGATACTTGTAGAAATAATTAGAGCATGATATGAAAACGTGTCACGGATTTTAAGGGTGAAAAATTGTGCTTAATTTGCAGACAATTTGTTTTGAAATATATGCAGCATCGACCGCCGTCGCAACAAAGCGTCAAGAGAAAATAATTCCCGGGAGGCTATTAATCGTTGTCATGTGGAATTTTGCATGTATGCAATCTATTACGCCCATATCTAAGTATTTTTGGGTGTTTTATGGTATGTGCTGCAATTATAACGATGTTTTAGAGTCTTTGAAGGACCTTGTGAAAACCAGGAAGTAGTTCGCAACTGACAACTGAACCGTACTGATCCACGACTGCTGTGCAAAGTTGTATCTTTTTTAAAATATTGTGACAATTTTAGACGTCTATATGTCCATCTGACATGAAATTCCACACATAATCACACTTATTCACCTATTACACCGAGGTAGGCACTAATCAGTGACAAATGCTAAGACAAAGGTGACGTTCTGACAGCCTCTTATCTGAGCTAAAAAAATAATAAATGAAAATAAAATTCCTGAACTGCCATTATGTAATGGCAGTCTCTCCAAAAAACCTCACTAGTTTTGTATTACCTCGCTCCTATAGTGTCCAATATCAATTAAAGTTTTTTTGGCAAAATGGTAACTTCCCAAAATCCGATATAACTTATTTTCATTGTGCATGTTGGCATTTTATACTAGTTAAACCTTAAAATCGTATATATATGCAATTTGCCATTGTAATATTGTTTGCCATGGCAATAGTGGCGTTGTACTTGTTAACTATTCTACTTAAATTCATATATTGAGTACCAAGAGTGTCTCCCACTTCATATTCAGTTTAAAAACTCATGATAATATGTAAAAAAAAATATTCAAACTGTTACCATAGAAACAGACATCATAATGGCAGTTTCCATAGCACCAGATGAATTAGAAACCATTATTTTTGTTTTTAATGATGGCGTATTTTTAGCGTCATTTTCATCCAGAAGTAGCCTTTGGACAGTGATTTTGAAGCCTTAAAGTTGAAGAATAAAAAATAGTATTGATTGCTATTGAAATTTTGCAACGGTTGCCATGGAAATAAGGATAAATTTCAGAAAATTATATATTTTATAATCAGGCATGTGTAGAAAGGTTCGATATGTACTCCGTTTAATACAAAGTTTGTTGAGTTTGAGCCCTTGCTTATTTCCCACCCATTTTCCTGCCATTTTGATGGATGACACCTTTCATCTCTAATTTTTCTTGCGTTTTTTTAAATTTTGTTTTATCATTTTATTTTTGTTCGTTGGGAAAAGCTCAAGTTCAGAGGCTTTGTATTAAAAGGCTTTGCATTAAAAGACGTTATTTAAAAGAATTTTTAAAAAGGCAATAGACAGATTTTTCGAAACAGATTTATTTTCTTGAAAAAACAGCATGTAGCAGGTTTGCGGCGTTCACGCACATCGGAATGATTTTATACTTCATAAGAGAACATAAACAGCAACAAGAAAAGTGTAAAGATGTAGTTATACGTCAATGGCACCATTTTGACTATTAAATACAATTAATCAGTGTCCTAACACATGCTAGTTGTGTTTTCACGTCATTTAACCACGCCATCCACCGCCGAATCCACCACGTGTACCGAAACCACCATGATTTCTACTGCCAAACCCACCGAAGCTACGTGGAGGGGGAGTGGGCGGTCGTCCATATGTTCCTCTCCCTGTAATCTGCACGCAACACAGCTGTGTTCCTCTGCAGCGGCAATTTTGGTAATTGATCGTAATTGTTCCGGTGAAACCGCTGCCTGCGCAATTAGGATCAGGGTTACAGGTGTAACTCCCGCCAACATCCCACACACTGCGCTTTTGACGATCAAAATCATCGGCTAATTAAAATAGATAGATAAATAAGGTCAAAAGTCTTAAAATCACCTTAACCAAGCGTTAAGTACAATGAAGTACAAGAGAAAACTTAAAATATTTCAAAAGAAAGACTCCCACTATATTTATAATTAGAAAATAAACGTAAATGTTTACATAGGTGTGTGTGTGTAGCAATTTTACTCAACATAAATGTTTTAAACATGATTTTTTGGCTTTAACTTGTTAAAATATTTTGTGTTTGCTGGGATGATCTTTACAGACCTCGTCCATTCGAAACAGTTCTCTCATAATTCTATGTAATTATATACATGTACTACCGCATTAATATATTTCTACTCACTTAAGGATGCGGCGCTGCACACAGTTGTCATTGCAACCAGGAACGCAAAGAGAGTGAAAACCTTGGTCTCCATGAAGGTTCCTGTAAATTACAAGTATAAAGAGCCAATTGTTTAAAAGCAGTAAGATGTTTACATTGTTATTTGGCCGGCAATATCTCGCAATTTGAGTGAAAAGAATAGCAATATGGCACTTACTTTGTGGGATTTCTCGGCTGATGCAGGCAAAGCTGTATAAAAACGTCTTTTCACACAAATAAAAGGCTTGTAGTTAGTTCTGAAAATGTGGCTTAGCGTTGACATTTTATAGGTCAAACCAGGATGTTTTTCTGTATTGTTTCTAAGACGCTGCGCCTTCAAGTCAAGGACATAAGAGAGAGTCGGGCCCATCCGCCTGGGAGAATTCTCAAGGCTTGGAACAACAAGGAGCCTAGGCATGTATTAAGTTAGGTAAAAAACAACCCCAGCGAAAGGAAAGAGAAAGCTAGCAAATTTAAATCTGACGCAATTAAAATTTACTCAACGTAAAGGAACATTCACCTTTACAGTAATGATGTTTTTGAAAGCGATAAAAAAGTTAACCAGCAGAAATTAATGTCTCTGTCTTATCCCTCTCTGTCTTATGTTGTCTTATCCCCCTTTAAAAAACACCTACAGTGTAGGCTGACTTCGAATCATTTTTTGTAAGCTAGGCAGAGTGCAAATGTACTCGTATACGTAGCTTCAGGATACAGTTTTGTGCCTGGATAACTTCCAAAGAGGAACTGGTAAGCAGAAAACAACACTACTTTTCTTGGAATTTGCTGCAAACGAAAAAACAAAAAACACGGATTTTCCTTCCAATACTTTTGGAAATGTTTTGCCGAATCTAATCCAGCAGTTTCGTGTCATTTACTTTTTTCGTCCTAAATGAAGCACGGTGGGAGTCGTCTCACTGTAACTCTCTTTTAGTGAAAAAAATTATCGATACAACTCTTCCTTTCTGTCGCTCTCTGTCATTGGCCCTCTCAAACCGCTTTTTACGCTTTGTTTCAGAAATATCTATTTGAGAGTCCTATTGAGTGGGGAGGGGGGGGGGGAGGGGGGGGGAGGTAGGAATCACACTTCACTGGAAAGAAAATTATCAATTGCCAAATCAATGTAAATGAAACTTCATTCATATCTCATTGACAATGCGAGTAGAAAATCCTGAAAATCACGAATCACAGTCACGGGAACTGGGTACTTCACGGACAACGCTCAATAAATATGAACGTTTCATGCATCTCGCGATCGAGAAATGAAAAGTGACCTTCACGAGTAACGAAAATATGCAGTGGGACCCTCTTCTTTATATAATCAAGACACATATACTATAGATATTAAGAATAAGTATAAGATCTATTTTAAGGTTGTATAGGGGATTTACTCGCCAAAATTATATACCGCAGAATTCTCCTGCTCACAAATTATTGTCCTGTAAGTTAGAAAGTTTCGAGGGGTTAAACAGTGCATGGCTGAAAATAGCCAACTGGAGACGGTCAGAGAGTGACCGCAGAGGTGTATAAATAGGGGCGCACTCTCAGACTATAGAGAGAGTAGCAGTATTAGTATAAGAGCATCGTTAGATCACTATTAGCAGGGTACTGAATTCTTCAAACTTAGATTTAGAGCACCTACTTACTAGTCATTGATTGTAACTTAGTTTCAATAAACAGAAAGTGAATTTGCAAGAAAAAGTAACGTCGTCTGCTTTGGTTTCTTCGGGTGAAAAACGTAACAATACTGACATAGAATATATAACGTAAGACTGGGGGATCTGAGAGGCGATAGCGCCAGTAGCTGTAGTAGGCGCGTTCGTATGAAAAATGGGCACTATCTCTATTGTTGTATTTGATAAAGTCTGCAAAATGCAAGAAACAAGAGTCCTCAACATATATATATATATATATATATATATATATATATATATATATATATATTTTTTTTTTTTTTTTTTTTTTGAGATAATTAAAATTTATAACAAAATCGTAAGGAAAAAAGGTCAAACCCAAGGTTGCAGTAAGATTGTGAATATAACACCCCATTTCCATAGATTTTTAGATCGATCTATCCCTGTGGGGAGTCTCACTAGATTACTGTCAGCTTGGCCGGCTTAAGCGTCTGTCCCGCCTACTAAAAGCTGTAATGGGGTAATTAACTATGGTGCCCGCTCGGCTGAGTGCAATTTAGCATGAACCCCCAGGGAGTTAGGTCGATCTAAAACTTAATCTTTAGATCGATCTAAATCTCTAAATCTCTTAGACTGCATTCCCACATATTTTTAGATCGATCCATCCCCCTGGGGAGTCTCACTAGAATGGTATGCATATTTCTTTTTCAATAAAACGTACCTGGTAAATGGTTTTGCACTTTTCAAAATACTCCTTCCCCTGTTAGTTCACTTTCCATCAAATTTCACCAAATTAGATAATGCAACTCAAAAATAAAAAGGTAAATTTACTTTACATATTAAGAATGGCATCATGTTCTTATACTAACTTTGGGATATTTTAAGGGCCTAGCGCAAGCAGGCATATCAGATGCTAACAATCTATTAGATTCTGAGAAATTCGTTCCATTGTATTGCATTACACAAAAATCACTCTTACTCCTTGGTTTGCTTGTATTGGCGCGACACTACTGATCATTGTCGTGCAATAAACAGGTTTCAACTGTGCAATATTTTAATGGCGATTCCTTAGTGCATAACGCTGTCATTTAATGTGAAATAAAACAAAATTCTTTTGCTTCTTTTTATTTCATTTTAATTAAACAACAAACAAAATAAATATTAGCTACATATGTGCTGCCCATTCAAAGATGTCAAGCTGCATTTTTCTTTATCAAATAGTGGAACTTACTGGATTTCTCTATCATAAAAGGTGTTTGCTGACAATAGATGCTTAATATGCCCCTTCTTCACCTTAAAAGTCATTATATACTTCTTGCAAACATTACTTAACATTTTTGCAAAAACAATTCCCTCCTGAATTACACACAAATAAAAAACAAGGCAGCAAAGCTGTCAAATGTACAGACAAAAAGCAGGAAATTACTATGCACAAAATAGGCTACTGTCAATTCTGATGCAAAAGTACATTATGTTAAACTGCAAATTCAACATCAAATTTTAATTATGCTCAACAGTTAATACCAATGTAAGTAAAATGTGTAACAAGCATAAGGCTTCAGGCCCATGGGAGTTCAAGTTCACACTTTGAAAATGTATAACTTCCAGAAAAAGAAGCCAATAAGACTGCTTTTCCAACTCAGGCTGCATTTTAGTCCTGTATTTCTTTTTTGAAAGTTTGGCAATCATAAGTAACATGGTTTTCCCATAATGGTCATCACGGCAGTAGCACCCAAAATTGTGTTTTCTTCTATTCTGATGCCATATTACATAATGGTTAACAGCATAATGACCGTCAATTTTTAATAATAAAATATATGTATCATGGATTTTTAGAAAATGTGACTAGCATGGGTCTTCAAGCCCGTGGAACTTCAAAGTCACACCTTGAAAATGCCAATATGTGAAAAATTAAATTTTCACAAAAAACTGTTTAACTGGCAGTAAGAATTACCAAACATTCTGCATTGCCTACTGAAGCTGTATTTTAGTCCCATGTTTCTTTCCTGTAAGTTTGAGAACAGTAAGTGACATGGTTTTTCTTAAATGGTCATCATGGGAGCAGTGCCCAAAATAGTTTTTTTTTTCAAATTTTGATGCAATATTACATAATGTTTAACAGCATAATGACCATCAATTTTTAATAATAAAATATAAGTATCATGGATATTCAGAAAATGTGACTAGCAAAGGTCTTCAGGCCCATGAAACTTCAAAGTCACAACTTGAAAATGCCAAAATGTAAACAAGACAGCACTATTCTGAAATGTTTTTTTTTTTCCATTTTTAACAATTTTTTTAACATAAAACAAAATTAACAGGTTACTGCCATTTTTATTCGCCCAACTAAGAAAATTGATGAGATGGGAAAATATCAATACAACAGTGTTAAATGTCCAATTTCCTCCATTCTGAGATTCTGAACATAGTGAATGATTGAATCTGACAAACTGCAATGATATGAGTTTATTTCCATTTTTGACACTATTACACAATACACAATAACAAGTTTACCATCATTTTTACATAATCAACTAACAATGTTGTAAAGATGCAGGAAATGTCAAACAAACACTTTTACGTATCTTATTAGTTCAATAATGAGACTGTTTACATGCCTAAGAGTTGAATCTGAGAAAATGTGAAAAAACAGCATAACTTCTAAAATAATGCCCCGATTATGCTGATTTTCGAACTCAACCTGCGTTTTAGTAAGATTGACCACTCCTGTGAGTTTAATGACAATTGGCCTATCTGTTTTTCTTATATTGTGTTTACAGTGTTGCATATATGCTGAAAAATGAAAAAACAGCATAACTACTAAAATAGTGGCCCGATCATGCCGATTTTCGAACTTGGCCTGCATTTTAGTAAGATTGATTACTCCTGTGAGTTTCATGACAACAGGCCTAACGATTTTCCTTAAAATGTGTTTACAAGGTTGCATATATGCTGAAAAGTGAAAAAACAGCATAACTTCTACAATAATGGCCCGATCATGCTGGTTTTCGAACTTGACCTGCGTTTTATGAATATCTATCAGCTCTGTAAATATAAAGCCAAAAAGTAAAACTGTCCTCCACTTATCGTGTTTACAAGGAAAGTGCACGGCGACGGCATCGGCGATGGCGACGACAGACGCAGGTGATGGCAATATGTACAGACACATCTGTGTCTGTACATAAAAACACTCATACATGTTAATTTTTATTTGTTATAGTGTCACAGTATATATACTGTTATTTTCCAACATACTATTAAGTAATATTTCTGCATTCATGATGGCGTTTCCTGTGTACTTTAATACCACATTTATTATGCAACAATTAAACTACTTAAACAGTGAATTTCACTTATACAATACAAGTTGTATAACTTAACAAAAGACTCATACCTAACTTAACAACCATAAAATGTAAAAAAATAAGTTATTTTCTTCCAATAGACTTCATGTATCTTGTTATATTTGCATAATTGTGTAGTAGTTTGCTTTAAAGCAATTTGATTAAAAATAGATTTGTGCATGCAGTTAAAGCAAATAACATAAAATCCGTTTATCGGGGACAACAATGATGAACATAGAAGAGTATTAACATTATTAGAACCTGAACTCTCAAAATAATATTTTACACCATTGCTCAAGATATTCCCTTCAATACCTTCTTGAATAAATATGGTTCACAGTGCCCATACATTTCCAACAAAAGAACAATATTTCCACTTACATTTTTATGTGTCAGATGACATAACATTTTTATAATTGCTGAGTAACACTTGCCAATTTAGCCAAATGCTAAAACTGACTTAAATTGGCTAAACAAAAAGGGCCTGATTTGACTAATTTTAGTCAAATTAGATCCATTTGGATAACAAATTGACAAAAAAGTGGTGATTTGGCTAAGGGAAAAAATTGCTAGCGCTACCCCAGAATTGCATTACAGTAGCAAGAGATACAACACAGAGAAAACTGGAAAAAGAGAAAGCACCCTTAACAACTACCATCCCAAACATATAATATTGCCCAGATGTAACAAAAGGCCCTAAAATATTCTCCAAAATCCTTTTGGGGTATTGAGTTTAGTTACCCCAATTTCTATCAAGGTCATAATCAATCTTGTTTTCCTCCATTTTTGAGTTTTTTAATGTCAAATGTCACTTTCTTCTTTGCTTGACTATGGCCCGGGGAGGAAGGTAATAAGGGATGTGTTGGTTTGCTATCGAAGTGTTCCATCTCCATTGTGTCATCTGCATCATTGTCAAACTCAAGTCTCTGCGGCAACTTCAAATATCTCTCTCCTCTGCTAGAGGCCAATCTGTACATAATCACAAAGACCACACAAGTCAATATGTTGGCTCCACACGTGATATACACAAAGTACATGGAGTGCCCTTTGATAAAATACCCCAAGAGGGGAGGAAAAAATAATTCTCCCAGGGCAGCTCCTACTACAAATACAGACGTTGCTTTCCCAGATAAGTGAATGTAGTTCTCTGCCCAGGATATTCCAGCTGGAAATATGGATGCTAAACCCATACCATATGATGCTGTACTCAACCACATCACAATCTCATACTTTTCAGCAAAAAACATCATTATAGTTACAGAAAATGCAGATAGACCTAAGTCTAACACCAACATCAGGGATGGCCTCATAAACTTGGAGATACAGATGGACAGACCCCTAGCAGCTGAGAGTGCACCATAGAACACGGTCACCAGCTGAACAGCACGCGGCTTGTCCCAGTGCAGGTCTTCATAAGCAAAAGTGGTGACCAATCCTCCAAATGAGATCTCTAAACCCACATACAAAGCATAGAATAGGAAAAGCAGAAACAGAAGCTGAAGTTTGAAGCACCATGGGTCCTTGCGTGTGTCAGATATTTCAATCTCTTCATTTTGAACCCTAGGTGGGTTTCTGTATTCACTACAGCATGTTACCAGGAACAGTGCAGAACACAGCAGCAAGAAAATGCCTAGTCCAATGTAAGCATACTGCATTTTAGAAGCACTCTTTATGGTCTCCAACAACTCTTGTATCCTGCCTCCTATTACTGAACTGTTGGTTTCCTTAGTAACATCAGAAATGTCATCAGATGCATGTGGTGTTACTGTTATATTAGAACTGTTGTCTTTATCCTCTCCTCTTGGGACTACAGAGTCAGAGGGGGACACAGTGTTGGGCAGCTGTTTTTGGGATGGTGTGGGTGTGGTAGCAAATTTAGTGTTAGCGGGGGAAAGGGTGGTGGGGGGAGTAATAGTAGTAGTAGTAGTAGTAGTAGTAGTTGTAGTGGCAGTTGGTGTAGTAGTAGGAGGAGGACGGGGAGAAGTAGTAGTAGTAGTGTGTGTGGTAGCAACTTTAGTGTTAGTGGGGGAAAGGGTTGTGGGGGGAGTAGTAGTGGTTGTAGTGGCAGTTGGTGTAGTAGTAGTAGTAGTAGTAGTAGTAGTAGTGATAGTCGAGGTGGCAGAGGTGGTTGTAGGGGGAGTGTGAGGGGTTGTATTGGTTAAAGTGGAAAAAATGGTTGCAGGGGTGGGAGTGGTTGTGGGGGGCCTGTTTGTTGTTAATTTCGTTTCAGAACTGAGAGGTTTACTTGGTGTTGCAGATGATGTGGATAAGAAATAAGCATTGGTGGAAGTGATTGGATCTGACCAAACAGATATTTTCTTTGAATCTCTGGCCTTATGTAACTCATCTTTAACAATAGTGGCATCAGCAGCATTTGGTGATTGATTTTCACTTTCTGTTTTTTTTGGCTTTTTATGATGCTCAGTTGCAGGGGAGGAAAATAGTGTAGTCAGTTTAACAGTTGAGACTGTAGGAGTTGTTTCATTACTTATTGCATTCCTCTCCACTCTTTGAGAGACATCTGAATATATTTCTCTCTCTGACAGATTGTTTAAAACACTTATGTTGTTGGGTGGATGTGATAATAATGGCTCTGCTACAAGAGGTGCTAAAAACGCACCAATTCCAAATGCAAAATGCATGGCCTGCATATAAGGACCACTGTGCTTTCCCCATATACTGAGACAAAGTGCATTTCCACCTGGAATAAAACATTAAGATATGATACATTTATGTTTAACTTACTTTGTATTTCATATATATATATATTTAACCATGCAGAACAACAAGGAAATTAGAACTATCATGCATTAAAACTTCTTAGAGAACACTGTCAGTACTGTAGGGAAATGAAAAACAATTTTGTATTTCTTGAGTAATCCTGCTGTCACAGACAGACAACAGACACACTGCCAAGAGACCATATTCACAGATACTACATTGTGAGTGAACAAAATACCTTAAAATAAAACTACAATATAAAGTCTCGACTATGCAAGGTTTCATTAATTTCTTGAAAACTGCAAACTGACAAATTTCAAAAAACAAAATTTTCATAAGTTGTTCAAAAGAAAAAAAGATCCAAAAGACTTGAGATGATGGGGAAAGTTTTTATGGTTCATCCAAATAAATTATTCCCCTTATAGCTTAAAAACCAATTAAAATTTGGCAAAAAATTATTTAAATTTTTCTTCATCTACCTTATTTTTAGTAGATCATCTTAAAATACGATGGCTTTGAAAAATTAGGTAAGAATACTATGCAGTGACATGATACCCTTATTTGTAAATATTATCAAATTACCTGTGTCCAAGCATCCCATAGCTATACCTTGAGCAGCCATGGCAAATGCCAACAACCAGAGCTTCTTCACAAAAGGTAACAGGAAAGTAGCAACAGCAGTCAGCAACATGATGGCACTTAGGAACAGGTGGTGATTCATGTGATCAAACACTATTCCACCTAAGATTGACCCACCGAGATAGCCAGCTGACCTGCCACTGAAGATGTAGCTTATATATTGGACAGTGGTTTGAACCTGTTCTCTCAAGTCTATGAGTGTTGGCCCTGGCAAGGCTATACATGCTCCCTGTAATATAGGATGCATTTTATATTTTCAACAAACCAAAGAAACTACAATATTTCTGTGATAACTGCTTATTGATTTTAAAATGGCTAAATAACCAAATGGACAAAACAACATGCAAAAGATACAGGCAACTTGTTTCTTCCAACATTCATGTAAAAACCATACTGGGCTGCACACAAGCAGCACAAGCATGTAAAATAAGTATGTGACTATTACAAGGTGCATTTCCAGCCAACCTTGGTGGACCTTATATACTGTAGAGACAAAGCTAGAGACCAGACCAAAGGTAGACCTAGCTTGACTGTAAATTTGTCTTGAGAGTGGTCTACTTACAAGTCCCATGAAGGCTATACAAAGGCTGACAGTCTTGAAATATCTGCCTTCACCTTTCTCCCAAGTTTTAACTTTGTTAGTCAATAGAGATGCCCTGTCAAACATTACATCTTCGTCATCGGCCATGACTTTAAAAATTATAGATGATGGCTATGATTTTTTTTCTCCTAGAATAAAAAAAACAGTCATTGTATAATATCTCAAGTTCTGAATTTTCTTTTAAATATGGAAGGTCTAACACATAAACAATTTGTTTACTAGTAAGGTCCTGGCAAGTTACATACTAGTATACAAATAGAGCAGCAACTTAACATGGTAGGTTAATAAATATAAATTTGTTACTAACAGCTGAACAAATCATACATTTATATACAGTATTTAGATACAGTGTATGAATTGGACATACTGGTATCAATGTCTAGCTGCTACTGTGTCTGGCAAATCTTAACCAAAAGAGACCCAGGTCTAAGGGTTCTGAACATACACTGTACATATATACTGTCTAGATTGCAAGCAGTCACTGCACACTGTTTTCCTAACAATGAAAAGATATTCTGAAATCAGAATCAATAAAATGGGGCACTGCAACTGAAAAGAGTTCGAAAGCAATTTAGCCTTACTTGCACAATAAATATTAGCACGAAAATTCATGCGTTAGCACTCCTATTGACGATTCTGATATGTACTGTGTGCTAACACAGACAGTTCATATCAGAATCGACAATAGGAGTGCTAACACATGAATTTTCGTGCTAAATAAATATGTCTTTGTGAGCATCTGTTGGCCATTTCTGGTAGATCTACAGCTGTACTTATCACTAAAATATGTCATCCATTGTATTGTGAATAAGGCTGGCAGTGTGTGTGTGCGTGTGTATGTGTCAACACTTACACTCCAGTTCCGGTGTGGCGTGATAGACCCATGCCGTGACGAAACCGTTCTGCACATGCGCATTGAGGGTAGATTGAAAGAAGTAACTTCCAGTATGACGATGTCGTCCTAAGTAGGCGCTATGTTTGCACTGAACTATGATTTTCCAATTCATAATTCAGTGGTTTTCGTCATGAGAGAGTATGTATTTGATAATCTTATTACTACAGTATACGGGGGAATGTTGGAAGTGAGCTTTTGATCGTGACTGAACTGTTTTGCTCTGGGTGAAAAACGTGGCAGATCTAAGACTGGTAGTATAAATCTTTTCACTCTACAATGTTCTTTCAATTCAGAGTTCAGTCATTTTCACTAAAAAGAAATTGTGTGTTTGATAACTTTCTCTATGGGGAAATGTTGGAAATGTATGTGCAGCTACCTACTGTAAGTCAACAGACTGCTACCCCCGCGTGAATAATCCGTTAGAACGGTTTATTCACGACGACGGTTTCTTCACGTGACACCGGTACACTGCATATCACCGCATGTGGAGGGTGTGCGCGCGATCGAGTGTGCATGTGCAGGATGTGATCGAGAGTCTGAGAGAGAAACCAGACATATCGCACAACAACTTTGCATGTCCTTACACTTTACACAAGCCACATCATGAGGTCTACAAATTACTTAAATTTTGTTTATCATCTTCAAGTTCAATGTAATGTGTACAGTGGCACTGTCACTGAAATGGTGCTGAAATAACTGTGTCACCGGCGATATTTATTTGACCAATTAACAGAAAGTAATAGCCCTAAAAGTCAACTTAACAGGACAACATGATCCTCGCATCGACCTTACCTACTGTATATTTTACTGGGTCCTGAAATCGAGTCACGTAAATGATGGTAAATTGGTTTTCTATTTCCAACAAAATCACAAATGGATCTCGGCGGAAGCTTTAAGAGAAGTAGTCACGTGCAGTCTATATTTCAAGACAAGCCAAATTCATTGTTAGTTTACAGCATTCGGATATATCGCAGCAACACAATGATTTGCAACGTCACTATACCGGTAGTGTTTAATATGGAACAAATGAAATTTTCAACCAGACTGAACAGAATGGTCACATTTTGAGGAAATGCTGTTTGAACGTGGTTGACAGTTGAGTTCTACAGTAGGCTACTACTCCCACTCCTATTAATTTTTGGTATCATATCCCAAGCACAAATAATAATAGGCCTAATAATAATAATAATAATAATAATAATAATAATAATGTTATTATTATTATTATGAGCCTATTCTAAAAAAGAAAAATTCAGCGTAGTCTGTTATACCCCTACATGCATGTTTTCCTTCATTTTGCCATTAAGAATGCAAAATATGTTACCGCGCGTCACTTTGGAAACCACGACAGAGTCTTGAGAAATACACCTCAAATATAGTAAGTCTTAAATTTAGACCCCATGACGTCTTTTTTACTTCTGATCCTGGACACCATTTCACGTCTACTTGCAGGATTGGTTATCAATGATTGACCTACCTGTAGACTGGCTAAGAGTTACATCGAGAGAAGGTGAAATACCACCTCTGAAAACACTCAACAGGAAAATGCTGTACACGTTTATCTGTAAATTTTACCCCCTTCCCCGTTTTATAACTAATTTTAACACCGTTTCCTTTGAGGATCGATATACAGGGTTACCACTTAATATGGAATATTATTTTTTGTCGAGAAATTGTTCTACAAAATATTTAATTTTGTATCCAAAACTGAGGGGTCACTCTATGTGTAGCCAGGTGTGTTACCTAATTACCATGCAACTTTCGAAACAATTAAAGTAAGCAGTTGCATGTTCTGTGGTCAGAAATGTGAGGGGTGGTCTTTTCGGCAATTTCTGCCCTTGTATAAAAGCGCATGGGTTTGGTCAATCTTTGGAGTGTATTTAGAGAAGCAACAAAGGGATCGCTCTGAAACTTGTCAGTTACCTTAGAGAAGATATGGTTCGACAGCTAAGCAACGCAGCTTACTATGGGATTCTTGCTCTCAGAGAAAATGGCTTGAAACGGATAGCCATTGCCAGACAATTCAACATTTTTCAGGAACCGTTAATAAAGTCCTCCAAACAAATGCTACAGCAGGGGCACCTACTCCAATACTTCCACCAGGGTGTCCGCGTACCACACCAAGAAGACAGGATCGCCTTCTCCTTAGAATGCCCCGTGCTGGTCGTACAAAGACAACCAGTGTCCTCAAAAAAGAGTGGCAGAATGCCTTTCAAACGCCCGTTTCAAGGTCCCTTGTGAACAAAAGATTACAGCAAACTGGTTATTTTGCACGAAGACCAGTACGTAAACCACTGTTAACAGCAGGTCATATACAGCGACGTCTGCAATGGGCTGGGGACCACGTGCTTTTGCAGCCAAAACACTGGAATCACGTCGTTTTCAGTGACGAGGTCAGATATGGAATTTTGGGGGTTGACTGTCGAATCCGTGTCCGCCGATGTGTACAAGAGGCATAAAACAATGATTGTGTACTACTTAGGGTGCAAGCAGGGGGTGGTAACGTCTCTGTTTGGGGAGCATTCCATGCCGGTGTCCAGAACCAGTTGGTTTTTCTGGGAGGCAACCTCAACCAGGGTTCCTACAGAGACATTCTACAGCAAACAATGCTTCGATTTGTAAGAGTCATCTTTAGGAACAGCTTTGTGTACCAAGACGACTGTGCAACCCCACATCGAGCTCGCAGAATCACTGTTTTTCTTCAAAACCAGTAGGTTCAGCAACTGCCCTGGCCTGCAAACTCCCCAGTAATGAACCCAATTGAAAATCTGTGGGCGGAAGTAACTCAGAGAATTAATAGCTATGGTCATCGGCCGGTAAATAGTGATGAAATGCGACAGGCAAATATTACTGCGTGGAATGATATCCACATCCAAACTCTAAAAAACTTGTCACAGGGTATGGCATGTAGGATGAGGGCGCTGCAAGCGGCTGCTGGAGGTCATACCCGCTATTGATGACTTTTCATGATTTACTGTAATGATTTCTTTGACTGTGTAACTTATCATAGCTTAAAGTTAATACTGACATCAAACTGTTGATATGGTTTTCTGGGGGTGTTCTTTTCTTTTGAATGACATCTTATGTCAGATTTGATATTATTGACCAAAATATCTCACAATGGAAGACTGGATATTTTTCTCACTCAATGATATACTTTTTTGATGAATCAAGCCAAAAAATATTTAATCAGCACTCAAAAATAACAATGATAAAAAATATTCCATATTAAGTAGCAACCCTGTATTTGATAGTGATACATGCAACACCTCACAACGTTGCCCCATTCCTCGCTTGAAGTTGCGTCAAGATCGTTCAAATTAATTTTTAAAACTACTGGGGGTCGTGGGGTTCAGTACTGTGGTAGGCCTATTGAATGGCACTGCTTCTTTTAATGTCTACTGTGTTTCTATATCTTAATGATAGCTCCCTCGCCTATCGATCGCAGGTGAATGCACAGTGTGCAAAAATACATCATCACCCCACCCCTCACGCACTCTCTAACCTGGTTTTGTCCTGCTCTTATAATAATTTAACGTACGTGACTAGAGTGGCGTAAGTAACAAAAATAAGGAAATTAAGTCAGTCTAATTTATTACTCTTAATATGTTTGAAAATTGTCCTTTCATTCCAGCGCAATGATTTACTCCCATTGATAGGTAGATAAAAGCACGTTATTCGAGCATAACTGTAAACCAACAGTGTTAGTGGTGGATGAAAAAAACAGCCTGTACTTCAAACTGTTTCAATCACTATTCTAAGCGAGCGCTGATTTTTGAAACTGGAAAAGTTGCAGGTAATCTAGTGAATGGCATTGCGTGTGTGTGTGTGTGTGTGTGTGTGTGTGTGTGTGTGAACATTTAGGGTATAAAAGTGGGCTTATGAGTAGACATTTTACAATTATGCCTTGGTGCTAAATTTATTCCGTTTTTCTTTTTTTTTAAATCGTAAGTTTTGTTTTAATATTTGGCCTATGTTTTTTTACACACAGGGACCCCACTGAAATGCAGTCCTACAAGGTCACCTTCTTGATACTGTTTCTCGTTCTCTTCGCCCTTTTAGGTAAGCGCAATTGATGGTTTACAGACTACTCAATACTCAGTAATTAAAATGCTCTATAAAATATATCGTTTTTTTCTGTATTTTTTTCATGGACCTATACAATGCAGTAGAGTAGAAGGGAAGTCATTTTATTTCTTTTTATTGTTATTTTTATTTTCTTTTTCTCCAGTACACTCTACGTTTTTAAAGTTACTATTTTAAGAAAAGTCGCTTTGTTTTTTCTTTAGGCGATGTAGCGGACGCTTGCTGGAAATTTAGCTGTAACAGACTATGCCGAAAGAGAGGCTATACGGAGGGGTACTGCAAATCAGGGTTCCTCAGCTCAAGCTGCCGGTGTGTTGCAAGGTGGAAAAAATAAGGTAACGAACACGAGAGAGAGAGAGGGGGGGAGGCGAGAAATGAACTTTCAAAGATGCGAAAAATGTAGCTCCTTGCCCTGTGATCATTTACCGTTTTATCAAAGACGTGTACGTAGACATCATAAGTGTCAAGAAAACGCTTTTTGTTTATGTGCTCTCTGGTACCCATCTCTGCATGACAACACCATTCCAGACTAAAACTCTTTATCGGTAGAAAGGCCCCGTTTCCAAGGATATTATTAACATACTGAATGTATTTTGGTTGTTTTCGGTCCGTTTTCCTCAATGCTTTTTTCCTGCATTCACCAAAGCACGCTAGAGAAACACGGGGAACTTTTATGTTTATTCCCTTTCAATGTAATCCATTTTTTAGTTGAAAATAGAGCGACTTTTGTAATTGATAATTATTATATCACGTTTTAAACATTAAAACTTTAGAAGTTATGGACAAAAATTGAATCTGAAAACATGCAAGGAGAAATATACCAGTACGCTGTAATACATGTAAGAAAATGTGCTTGTGTAGTGTTTTTAATGGATGGATAAGACTAAGCTGACAATTAACATGTTTAGTGCGACTAAAATCCGTTTCGTGGACTATTTCAAGCCAGATAACGTTTTCTCACACTCCTTTTAATATATTACCTTTGTAGTCACTAATTTATATGAATATATATAAAATTCCTGATGCAAGTGATTATCTGCAGAGGTTTAAAACAACATGCACAGATTTCACCTGTTCGGCGATAGGGTCCATATTTTGCTTTCTATCAACGAGCATGATGTGAAAAGAAAAATGGTTGTTTTTTTCCCCTTTAGTTCTTTGGGTAACACTAAGATAAGATAAGATAAGAGTTTATTCAGCCATTAATATATAAATATAAAATTCATATAAAACGGAAATTGGACTGCTATTCGGGTTACAAATTATAAATAAATAAATTATAAATTTCCATTTTTGTTGTTAAAATAAGACACAGCAGATGGGTAAAAACTCTTTAAAAACCTTTTAGATCCCTTAAAAGTTAAAAGCCTGCAGTTGCTCGGTAAAAATTTAAAAAGCCCATGTGCGGGGTGGGTATAGTCAGACACGATTTTCTCTGTTTTTGTTACTGATCTATTAGTATAGATGGCACCTAGAGAGGGGAGTTCCAGACCGATGATATTGCCGCACGTTGATGTGACCATATCTAGACGCTTGCGTTCTTCTACAGTGGCCCGCCCATACCATACTATGATTGCAAATGTTAATATACTTTCTATAACGCATTTGTAAAAGTTTGCTAAAATCATTTCATTTGAAGTAAAATCCTTCAACTTTCTTAAAAAATATACCCTTTGCCTCGCTTTTTTTAACTGTTTGTCTATGTGGTCCTTCCATGTAAGTGAGCTATTGAATTCTACCCCCAGCAGTCTAAAATTGGCTACTTGCTTTACTGCAGTGCCACTGATATGAATGGGTTCTTTCACATTTCTATTCTTTCTGAAGTCAACAATCATTTCCTTAGTCTTCTCTACATTCAGTAACAAATCGTTGTCTTTACACCATTGTACAACTGAGTTGACATCGTTTCTATACCAGGTCTCATCATTATCACTTATTAAGCCAATTAAAGTGGTGTCGTCTGCAAACTTCACGATGCAATTACTCTCATGAGATGAAACACAATCATACGTGAACAAGCTGTACAGACATGGTGACAGAACACAACCCTGAGGCGCACCTGTATTTAAAACCACAATATCAGAAGTACTTGTACCCACTTTCACAGCTTGTCTCCTGTCTAATAAAAAATCTAAAACCCAACTGCATAAAAATGAAGGAAATTTCAGTTCGTTTAAAAGCTTAGCATAAAGTTTTTGTGGAATAATGGTATTAAAAGCCGAGCTGTAGTCTATAAATAAGATCCTTGCGTATGTGTTTTTCTTATCTGCGTGTTCTAAAATGTTGTGTATGCACATACTAAGAGCGTCATCTACGCTTCTATTGCGTCTATATGCAAACTGAAAGGGATCAAGTGTCTCTGGTACAATGGTTTTAATATACGACAGAACAAGTTTCTCTAGAATTTTCATTGGAACTGGGTCAACGCAACCGGACGGAGATCGTTTAGGCAAGAAACTGTTTTGGACTTCGGCACAGGAATGATAGTAGCTGTCTTCCACTGTTTACCAGAAGTGCACCTATTCTTTCAGTAATGTTTAATCTATTGAAAAATTAAAACTGTGCTCTTTTTCACTAAATTAGAGGGATAATTCAAATCATCCCACGCGGAGTTAATGAGTTGATAACCTCTGAATTGGGGTGAAATAAACTCATTTATGCATGTTATCATTCGCATAACGAGCTTGGTATTAGTTATTAATTGATTAATGGATTTTCACTCAAGTGCATTTTTCTGAGTTTGACACACATCACCAATCTAACTTCATATGCCATTCTACTTGATTTTTCATATTTAATGAGTTCCAGGCTAAATGACCAACTTTATTGCCTTGCTCATTTTCACTGAATATATAATTATATCTTTTTAGGTGACGAGGCGTGTTCCAGCATCTCGCCAGTTTGCCGCAACCAATTATTCAGCACATTACAAATGAACCTCGGGCTCACTTTTTTAAGCGTACTTTCCATTTTGTTTGTCTAATGACACTAATAAATCTCGATAAAAAGAACCTGTATACCTATAAGAGTTTTTAACACATTTGTAATATCTTTCTTATTTAAGAGTAATTAAATCCAGTTATAAATCTAACTCCGCTCAAACGCGGGAAACGTCACACTGACTTTCGTAAATGTAAGGATTTTCGCCTTTACCTGTGTAACATAATTTAGTATGGCTCCTGACCAACCATTGCGTCATTATAACGAATAAAGGTACATTGTGTGCGCTTGTAAATCCACAAAGTGATGTTTTCTATATTACATACCCTGCAAGCTACTAATCTTTCCCAATTTAGACCATAAAAACTGTAAAACCCGTCAAATAAAAGTACCTGGCGTGGATAGTTTCTTCTGAAATGTACAGGAAGACACGGCGTTCTGACTCAATCATCAAATTCAAAATAAAATAAAACGTTGAACCCAAGTGCAGGGACAGGTTGAGCAATGACACTGAGTAGGAGAAATTAATTTTAGCGGGTAGTTCCCGTACGGAGAAAGTTTAATCTCCATAAAAGATCGAAAAAGAAGACCTTGTGAATGTGGTTGTACATCACTAAAAAGACCGTATGACATACAGTTTGATTCATCTAAAATTGCAATGTCACTAGTTTAAAATACCAGATGAATTCCCCTGATAACCAATTGACAGTGGCGGAACCAGGATTGAAATTACGGAAGATTCAGCACAGGGTAACAGGATATTCTCAAGGGAAGTTGTGTTCCATCCTCCTCTTTCTTAGGTATAAACTGTGCACGTACTGATAAAAAACATGGTCGATGGGTATTTGTTCTGTACCCAAACTCATAACGACTGTTTTTTTTTTCATTTTGTGACAGTTTTATAGAAGGACGAAAGGGGACAATTTTTCGACACCACAGATAGCAAAAAAAAAAAAAAAAAAAAAAAAAAAAAAAAAAAAAAAAAAAAAAAGTAAGAAAGGCATATATTACCAAAATGTACTAATTTCTAATTATTGCTTTGTGGGGTTTTCCACTTGCGCAGGAAATTGCAAGCAGTAGTTAATTACGCAAGATAACAATGCTAGAAATGATTAAATATCTCTTCAGATCTACTTTGATTAGTTGGAGCGATAAATAATTAAAGTTGTCGTTTACAATTTTGGTTCGTGCCTCGGTAAAGTCAAATATCAGTTTCCAGACTATACCTATTATTAAAATTTCAAACTTATCTATTTACATAATCGCAGGTTAGAAAAATAACAGTAATTTTCATTAACTTTTAAAAAGTATCATACAACAGCTATTTTGGACGTGTAAATAGCATCCTCCTGTTCTAAAATGTCCACGGTGTTGATAAAGCTACTAATTCGGCATTGACATAAATTTGCGCCTTGATACGTCCATAAATATATTTAAAAGTATCAGTCAGTATAGTCTTTTACAATTAATTGCTGAATATAACCTCTTCGGTCGTAAGACTTGGTATCTGTGGATGCAAAGAACCATATATGAGCAGGAAGAGGTGTGTGGATCACTCACGGTGAAGCGTTTTCTCTCTCCTTGTGCTACAACGTCACTATATCTCACTGAATAGTAAAGCTAAGCAGTTGCATAGCGCGTTTTTAACCTTAAAATTTGGCACCGTGCTCTGGCACCGTTTTATACGGCGCGGCATCATTATGACTTGAGTAAATTACTTGTCTGGGTAGACGTACATGTAATATTTTCTTTTTTTGTGGACAAAATATTTGCCATGAGTCACCATATACATGAACAACCGAAATAAAAGGTTGAAAAGTTGGTTCGTATACATGTCACGTCCTGGTATTCAGACATAATCCGATCGATCTTCTGTCAACATGGGGGTTTGTTAAACTGGTGTCTCCGTGCTTTAGAAATCCACTTGCAAATCTGTCGTCTCGCAAAAACGCCGGTAATAATTTGATGCTATCTAATGATTTATCTTCCACATCAGTCACGTGCAATTTAATGCGTACTTGTGTTTGTTGAAAAGAAAGCAGAATGCTCTCAGTCGCTTATAGCCCAATGAATATATATGTTTCTAAACTTTGGCATATTGAAAATCTGCAGTGAAGGTTTCTTGAAGTTGTCATAAAGACCGATAAACGAAGAAGTCCCCCAGTTCCATAACGACCTGATTGCACTTGGCTGTCGGTACATATTCCTTATGAATTCCTACAATAACCATTGTTCTAGTTTGGCACACCGTTACTCCATGCAACCCAGTCTTTGCTAAGAGCCCCTGTTGTCCGTCCGCTACCATGACTTCATAGTGTCGACCGCTAACGTTAATTCCGTCCCTATAAGCAATATCTGGGTAACGAATGCATTCCTTCAAAGTTCTCAATTCGTCTTTGCTAACAAAAAGCCCTTCGCTTCGCGCCAACTCAAATCCGTTCAGATCATATATTCCCGCTTTTGAGACATATCCTGATCCTTCTAAAATGTCCGAAATGTAAGATTTCCAGTCTTTCATGTAATCCATAACACGTTGATGTTGCTCTTTTATGGTTCTCTCTTTGTACCCTCCCGTCTTCCTTAGACCGAACGCCTGCGCGACGCAGATCATTACAGTACGTGATGCGCAACCGTGACAACAGTGTCTATATTAGCATAAACCCTAGATTAGATACACACGCCCGTAAATCGGTTGACAAACTCAGGAAGAATCGGGCGTTGTGTAAATATAATGTATGCGGTGTAGATTGTCGCTAAGAAAACATCGATTTTGTAAGCGTTTGTTATCGGCTGTTTACCATATAAAAGAGGTGTATTGACCCTGATTAAACTGTTCTGTAAGTCATGGGTTTGACCCTAAACACGTCACGTAATGATGTTAAATAAAGGATTGTAAGAAACAATTAAGCACAATGAAACACTTTATAAATATTGCGCCATGTTTCGATAAAGTTCGGTCAGGTGAACAGTAATTAATGAAAAGCCGTCGAGGGATGGCAGTATTGAATTTCTTCAGTCCTACCCGTAGACAACTAAAAGGTGACATTTAGGGCCATGCTATTTCACTACACAGTAAATCACTTGCCTATCGCTAACAATGAATATAACAGCGTTATTCAGGTTCGAACATCATGCATATACAATAGCAAAGTTGTCGCAGAAATAATGGTTATTTTTAACAATGGTATATAGCCGGACAAAAAAAGTTGATATTTGCAAAAGGAAGTTGAAAGGCCAAGAATTAGCGTTAACATATCGAATAAAAATGCTTCCTTTACAAGAAGTAGAAGATAAACTATTGAAATATTAAGTCGGGTTAAATGAAATTATCGTTAGAATAGAAAACGACACCATATATACGTCACAGAAGACTAAAAAACCAATATATTATCTTCTGTAGCGTATATATGGCTATTTAAATTTATTACATGCGTTCAAACTGTCAAATTTCATTGACATTTCTTGGACCTGCCAGAAAATATCTACAATCAAAGACTGGCCAATTTTCAAGATCATTACATAAATGTTAAACTGGGCTTACACTTAACAAAGGATTTTTATTATTTAAATGATAATCACAAAATATGGATTCATAATTGTGAATGATCACACATTAATAAGCACTAAATCCTTTTACTACATGATATTCTATTCCTATAAAAAGTATGGAATAGACATAAATGTAAACATGCACATGAAGTCTCTGTATTGTTCTACAAATAGACAAATAGCACATTCTAATTTCAAGTGTTAAAATATATAATATATATGTAGAACGAAAATAACATATTTTAACTAGAAGACAAACAATACCTTGATTGGAAGTTAATCTGTATGGCACATTTTAAAAAGATAAAATTTCAATATAAAGAGCAAAAATAACAGTTTCTAATTACAAACATTACACCTTTTCAAACATACAGAAATGGCACTGATAAACAATGAATACACCAATACATTGTCTGAAAAGGTTCATGAGCAGTCACAGTGTAAAAATCCATGGTAAAATGATTTTTGTTGCCACTGCCTTAACTTTCTAATGACCCTGATAACAGTAAGCAGCAACTCGTGTTGCGGGACATGATAGGTTTTTGTGCAAACTGTCATATAATATGTAACAATTAGTTAAACAATGCTTATAAACTCCTTTTGATTACAGCTCACTTTAATTTCAATATTTGACAGTATAGAATTTTGCTGATATAGCCAATGAGGTAAAACAAATGGCATCCAGCACAAAAAATTGATTTCACAAGTAAAATTGTTTTGTAATTTTAGTAACACAAAAGCACTCACATTATTCTTTTTCAGATTTGAGCAATAAGAAATATTGTCAGTATGTATGAAAATAAAATATTAAATCTAACAAGCATACAAAATTTTTCTTTGGCGACAAAAAATAAAAATACAAATATATATTTTTAGCACTCATTATTGTATTTTAAATATATAATGTCACTGTATACTGTCATGGCTCACATGTCCTGGTAGGAGAGTTTGTAATTATGTATATTTTACTGTTAATTTTTTCTTTAAATCGTCTCACCGAAAAATTTGCTCATAGAGCAAGTGCATTAAGGTGGATGTGTTATCTACCACCTTACTGTCTTTGGTGATAAGACTAATCCCAAGGTTTTACATGGCTGTGGAATTGGTATCTGACTGCTGCCGGGGAGGTCCATTATATAATATCATATCCCTGCCTCTCTAAGATAGTCCCCTAGTTTCATAATGATACTTGTACATCCACCTGGGTGCATTCCCTCATCATATACACCTATAGCAACACACTGCTTGCATTTACTTATTGCACAACCAGTGCTTCCCTTCTTCCCGAGAATCAAGTCTTTGTCCACTTTTAACGTTACGTATGTAACTCCATTCAATTTTATTCCATATTTATGAAGTTGACTAGGGTCTATATATGCTCTAACAAGGGACGCAATTTCTGCTTTTGTTACTTGGAATCCCAAACTTGATGCCCACCTGTCGCCTAGCAATCCATGAACGGCAAATTTTCCAACATGACCAGTCTGAACTGTGATTTCCACGTAGTCTTGCCAGGTATTGGTTCCGCTAGCTGATGGCATTTCTGCATTTAAACTTCAAGGTTATGTACTTAAACTGATTATAATGTATAAATATGGTGTCGCTGCTATTGCACAGGATTTTTCAGGGAACACATATCCTAAAAACCATACCTTTGCGACGTTCTTGGGCAAAATCAATGCCGTCGCCAAGACGCACAGGGCGCCGCCATCTTTCATTCAATTCACCACTCGGAACTACTCGGATATCTCCGCACTCGACAACAAGTATGGAGCTTGCGGAATCAGCCGAGGATTGCCGATTGTACAGTGTTAGTGCGAGAATTCTCGTGAAAATCGAAGCGCCATTTTGAAACCTTGAACATGTGAGTAAACTGTATTTATAATTTTATGAATGTGTTTTGGCGGAAGTTTATGATTTAAAGTTTTATTTTGCATATCTCTGGAATGTTTAGCCCAAAACAAAAATATCTATTTCTTTATTTAAACTATGCAGTGATCAGTAACAGCTGGTGCTACTGAGCACTGACTGTCAAAATAACAGTTTTTGTATCAGTCTGTCGCCGGTTGACAGTGACACCCAGATAAAGTTAAGATGAACATGCTGTGATATATGGCTCGATGACTGTCGTTAATACCTATTGATATCGTGGTATTATGGTAGTTTATTCTAAGTGTCATCTGTTTAACTTACTGGAGTCATTTTAGGACATTTTATAATACTTTCTTTCCTGGGTGTGTCTAATGCCACCGATTTCTGGAGTAAGGTTAGAGAAAATCTGGGTCTGTTCACTCATTTTCAGGATAACACCTGGTTAGTGGCACTTGGAAATCCAGACACCCATCAATTCCAAATTCACCACTAACCTATTTTCAAGCACGAATAGATTTCACCTTACATGTAAATGGTTTGTGTTCTGACTCTAGCACATTCAGTAAATACAGAAACTGTGTGAGAGAGTCAGACAATTATAGATTTTTCTTGTTTTGAAAAAGTAACATACATTTAATGCATACATTTAATGGGTGGTAGAAGGCTGTATTGTTCAAATTTTTTTTTATTTGAAAGGATCCAGTTCTCCCTTCAACATACTTTGAAAAATATGTCTTTAAAATGTATATGTTTTTATGAGCACCAAATTGTAATCATTTACAGATTCATCATGGAAATCACAGATGCTAACTTGCAGACCCTGGGCAACTACCTGCTTCAGACTTTGTCCCCAGATCCTGCTGTTAGGAGACCTGGTATGAATATTGTATATAAATGTATCCAGTATATCACATCATGCTTATATTTTTTTCACGGCAACAAACTCTCTTACATTGGCTGTTAGTAAGGGCTCATTCCCATAGAAACTTATGATTTCCATAGATCAACCCAACTCCGTGGAGACTCGCCGAATGCAATCAGATTAACACACCCTCTTGTTTCCAGTGTCTTCTTATAAGATTTCACCTGCTTTTCTGTATTCTACTCGGCGCCAGGAGGTGTGTTAATCTCTTAAACTGATTGCATTCAGTGAGAGTCCCATGGAGTTGGATCTATCTATGGAGGTAGACCGATAGTTCCAATTGGAATGAACCCTAAGGCTAGGTTCACAATGAAAGTATCACACTAGGTAGATCACTCCATTGGTACTCGCACTGAATGCAGTCAGATGTATAGATTTAAAATAAAAACTCATTTAACATGATCAAAGAATGAGAACTATTTTTGTACTAACTTTTCTTGTGTGATTTTGTCACGTTATGTCTAAAACATGTTTATCTGTCTCAGTTAGTTATAAAAATAGCAAAAAATCTTGCATGATGCATTAAATTTGTATTTAATGCCAAGTTAAATTCATGTCATTTATGACCCAAGTTATGTTTTTACCTATTTTTTAGCTGAAAAGTTTCTGGAGTCTGTTGAGGGGAATCAGAATTACCCACTATTACTGTTGAACTTACTGGATAAGCCAGGGGTAGAAGCCAACATCAGAGTCAGTGCAGCTATCACCTTTAAAAATTATATCAAAAGAAACTGGAGAGTGGTGAGTTAGTGTTCTTAAGTTCTGGAATGTGTAAATGTGTGTTATAATGATGTCAAAACTCTGTTAGGAGTGAAAAGTATTGGTCGACTCTACATACATTTCTGTTTTTTTTCTGCTGCAACAGCTGGATGAGGCTCATGACAAAATCCACCCTGATGACAGAGCCACTATCAAACGGCTTATAGTGGGAGTGATGTTGAACAGTCCAGAACAAATACAAAATCAAGTGAGTTACATGTAATAAATGAATAACAAGTTCAGAGTATTTTGCACTTGGATAAGATATTACTAGGCTTTTAGACCATTAATATATATATATATGGATTTTACTTTCTTGGTTAGTAGAGCACTAAACTGGTCGCAATGGACAGGTGGTTATATGTCACTCTGTTGTTATTGCAGCTAAGTGATGCTATAAGTATCATAGGAAGAGAGGACTTTCCTGACAAGTGGCCAGATTTGCTGGTGGAGATGGTGGGGAAATTTCAGAGTGGAGATTTTCACATTATTAATGGAGTTTTGAGAACAGCCCATTCAATTTTTAAAAGGTGATTGTTATAAAATTCAAACATTTGCCAAAGTACATATTCATGTGGTGTATTTTTCACTTATTTTAAAAGTGACATTGTTCTGAATTTTGTAAATGTTAATGGGGTTTGTTTCTTAGCCTGATAATGATAATGCCTTAAGCTTGTAGCATACAGTTTAAAAAGGATTGGATTCAAATCTAAAAGATTTTTGTAAAAACATTGTTTATTGTACTGCATAGATATCGTCATGAATTCAAGTCGCAGGAGCTTTGGACAGAAATAAAATTTGTATTGGACAACTTTGCTGCACCTTTCACAGAACTTTTCAAGGTAAATTTTGATAAAATACATTTTTGATAAGTGTCAGAAATTTAGTTCATGGCAGTTGTTTGAACTACCTAGAAGTAACACCAGCCAACCAGCAGCATCATATAGTAAAACATACTTGATATTTTCATAGAGTTCAATTTCACGGTGGCAAAATTTTAAAACTTTATACATGGAGGATTTGTGCATGGAGGCAGAAGTGTTTTTAATGATACTCTAAAGTGGAATATAATATGAAGTTTCATAGAAAGCCTTGGTTGAACTTCACATTTCGTTAAATGAGTGGATCTTTCTCACGTTATAAAATTGGAAATCAATTATAGTTCATTTCATCGTCATCTCCCTTTTTTGAATTACAATGTGTCTTTCCAGGCTACCATGGAGCTGGCCACCAAGCACGCTAGTGACCCCAAGGCCCTGAAGGTGATCTTCAGCTCTCTGGTTCTCATCTGCAAGATTTTCTACAGCTTAAATTTTCAGGTGAGATGGATAGCAATGTTGTTTTTACCTTATTTATCATAGGATGCATACATTTGTCAAGTATGCTTTTTTCTGTGCTGTAATTGAAAATGGACCGTAGTCATGCAGTATATGACTTTTTACATGAGATTCAGGGATATTAATGGCACGTGTGGGCATTATTTTTTTTACCGCTACCCATATTTGTGTTGGACACATAAATCATAAAATCTTTTTAAAAACTGTAGGCTACACTTGGCTGCAAGGGTCAGTCAAAGAACTTGTCAGGATAGAAATGTACATATGCTACTTGGCTAGTGCTTTATCTGCATTCTGATTGAAAGCATTTTGGACAGCCTAAATATGTTAAATAAAAACAGAAAATAAAATTTAAAACATTTTCATCCATTATTGAAAATATTATTTTGCAGGACTTGCCGGAGTATTTTGAGGACAACATGGAAATCTGGATGAACAACTTTCTGACTCTCCTACAAGTAGATAACAAGTTACTACAAACTCAGGTATAACTTTTCTTGATCTAAAATCACTTAGGTAAGAAATACCATGGTGTTACATGTAGTTGCGTTGCTTTATTCACTGTATTTGATATTTTGTATTATTGAGATAGAACAGTTGAAACAAATAAGAATTGAGATCAGTTCTGTGTTAGAAATGGGATTTGGAAACTACTTGAAAGATTCTAATTCAGTAAGATCACATCATTAGAGAAATACTTAATCAAGAAAAACAATTATTTGCTAAGGATGAAGAAGAAGCTGGCTTGCTGGAACATGTCAAATCCCAGATCTGTGATAATGTGGCACTGTATGCTCAGAAGTATGATGAAGAATTCTGTAACCACTTACCTAAGTTTGTGGACACCATATGGCATTTGCTGGTAACCACTGGACAAGAGGTTAAATACGATTTGGTAAGACAAGCCAAAAAATGATTAAAGAAAGAAATTGTTTTTCTTTATTTCACATAACATGTCTTAACTGTCAGATTATTTTCTGTATAGAAAAATTTAAGTTCAATTCATACGTGAAATTTTCAATCATGCAACTGGTTGTGTACCTTAATATCATTATGGTGCATTTAAACATGGTTAATTTCTTATTTATCAATTTGCTGTTTGATAAACTTAATTTCCTTGTCCAATATGAATGCATAGATACCTGTCTTATTTTCAAGAATTTCATCAAGAATTTCATCAATTACTCTTTAGCTGGTCAGTAATGCTATCCAGTTTTTGGCATCTGTGGCTGAGCGACCAGGCTACAAAAGTTTATTTCAAGCCACCGAGACTCTCCATAGCATCTGTGAAAAGGTGATTGTGCCAAACATGCAGTTTAGAGGTAAGGTGTTTTTACAAATACATTGTGTTTTCATTTATTTGCAGTTTAGAAAATAAGGAGAAAGTGTGTGGAATCAAGAATATAAATGAATAGTATCATAGATATGTGTCTTTAATTGGAATTGTTTTCTGGCAATGCCTGAGTGCTGAATTGTGGTTCAGGTCTTAAGAAGCTGTATAGTTATTGGATTTTTACTTAACATATAAGGATGACATGTCTTCCTTGCAGCGGCTGATGAAGAGACCTTTGAGGACAATCCTGAAGAATACATAAGGAGAGACATAGAGGGTTCAGGTGTGTGTGTGTGTGTGTGTGTGTGTGTGGGGGGGGGGGGGGGAGATACCATAGCAGTTTTGTAAGTGAGTGTGAGCCGAGTTTTCAGCACTGTGACATCTTAAGGGTGGCTGTGTTTGTTGGTAACATGATAGTGTAAAAAGGTTGGCAAAGCTATTGCAGTACTTAAATTTGGCACTTTGATACCAGATGCAGTTTTAACAATTGCCTTGTGGTGTGATTAAAGATTTTGTTCAGACAGCGAAATGACAGTGTGAAATATGAGAAAACATGCATGCATAAAATTACTGTCAGCCTTGGTATGCAAAATATTTTTAAAAAACGTCTTTCAGATATTGATACAAGGAGAAGAGCTGCATGTGACCTCGTTAAGGCTTTGAGTAAAAATTTTGAAGGCCCAGTTATTCAGAACTTCTCACAATATGTACAGGCCATGTTATTGGTAAGTGAAATAATCGTGCAAGTTATCAGTGCAGTAGGCAAATAAATCACAAAGTGCTCTGTATTTTTTTTTTCATGAAATTCAAAGTACGGTTTTTGAATAGATATTAATGAGTTCCGCCTAATTCTATATTTTCTTTTGTAATCAGGAATATGCTAAAAATCCAGCTACCAATTGGAAGAATAAAGATGTTGCGATTTACCTAGTGACCTCACTAGCTGCCAAGGCACAGACACAAAAAGTATGTATTGCACTACCATTTTTGTACCACCAGCGTTAGCGCTGGCGGTACACATGGTTTCGGTCCCGTCCGGATCGTTCCGCCGGCTCCGCCGGCTCCGTTGGCTCTGCCGGCTCCGCCGGACGGCTACCGTTACCGCTTCTCCTCCTAGACGGTGAGGGCCCCCGTACCCATCTCATGGATTTAAGTCACCTATAATCTCAACTCGTTCCACGTAAAATTTGGGCTTTGTCGGTATTGGGGTCTGGGTGTGGCACTCATTGCAATGCACCCTTGTCTAAAAATAGCAAAATTAAATGCTAATTATCTACCCTACGGAAGGAGTTATGGGAAAAATTTCTATAGACGGCTTTCCAAAAGTCATATGTGTAGATTTCAAATATACCCTTGGATTTGACCTTTGACCTCTACTTCAAGGTCAAATGGGCCAAAATTTTCAAAAAAATGAAATTTTTTACGAAAAAAATTTTTTTTGCCCTGTTATTCAGACACCACACAGACTTAACCAATAATATTATTGGAAAGTGTTACCCTTCAGGTCATCTTTCATCTCCATGAATTTGGGGTCAATCGGTGCATTTTCACGGGAGTAGCGGCCATAAGATACCGAAACTGAAAACTGTCTCTAATTCGGGAACCGTTAATGCTAGAGACCCATTCTTTTTTGCATTTTGTAGAGCATGTAAAGCCCAACACTGGAGGTGGTCTCCGTTTTTTTGTATTCCATACGGTTTTCGAGTTACGCTGTATCAAAAAGTACATATTGGTGGTAAAAGCAAAATGTGCAGTACGGTAATAGATAATAAATTTTGAACTCTGGAAAAATAAAACATAAGGCTTGGCAAAGCAGACAACTTGTGTTCAAAAATGATATTATTTCATCAAATTTGAACTTCTGAAACTTCAGAGCACTTCCTATTTCAAGAAATTTGACCAAAATGACATTTTCTTTATTTTAATTAATTTTTTCTGTACGAAATTTAAGGCACATTATGGTAACTCCAAAATTATAACATCTAGTCCCTTATATCTCCAAAACTGGCAGAGATAGGTCCATAGTTACTATTGAAGTTGAATAGGAAGTCATATACTGGCAATCTTACTATGACCTTGAAATTGACCTTTGACCTACTTTTCACCATGAACTGAACTTTGCAAATTTTTCTTCCCTTTTATCTCCAAAACTGGCAGAGATAGGTCCATAGTTACTATTGAACTTGAATAGGAAGTCATATACTGGCAATCTAAATGTGACCTTTAAATTGACCTTTGACCTACTTTTCACCATGAACTGAACTTTGCAAATTTTTCTTCCCTTTTATCTCCAAAACTGGCAGAGATAGGTCCATAGTTACTATTGAAGTTGAATAGAAAGTCATATACTGGCAATCTAAATGTGACCTTAAAATTGACCTTTGACCTACTTTACACCATGAACTGAATTTTGCAAATTTTGTTTTCCTTTTATCTCCAAAACTGGCTGAGATAGGTCCGTAGTTACTATTGAACTTGAATAGGAAGTCATATACTGGCAATCTAAATGTGACCTTAAAATTGACCTTTGACCTACTTTTCACCATGAACTGAACTTTGCAAACTTTTCTTCCCTTTTATCTCCAAAACTGGCAGAGATAGGTCCATAGTTACTATTGAACTTGAAAAGGAAGTCATATACTGGCAATCTAAATGTGACCTTAAAATTGACCTTTGACCTACTTTACACCATGAACTGAATTTTGCAAATTTTGCTTCCCTTTTATCTCCAAAACTGGCTGAGATAGGTCCATAGTTACTATTGAACTTGAAAAGGAAGTCATATACTGGCAATCTAAATGTGACCTTAAAATGACCTTTGACCTACTTTTCACCATGAACTGAATTTTGCAAATTTTGCTTTCCTTTTATCTCCAAAACTGGCTGAGATAGGTCCGTAGTTACTATTGAACTTGAATAGGAAGTCATATACTGGCATTATAAATGTGACATTAAAATTGACCTTTGTCCTACTTTTCACCATAAACTGAACTTTGCAAATTTTGCTTCCCTTTTATCTCCAAAACTGGCAGAGATAGGTCCATAGTTACTATTGAACTTGAATAGAAAGTCATATATTGGCAATCTAAATGTGACCTTGAAATTGACCTTTGACCTACTTTTCACCATGAACTGAATTTTGCAAAATTTGCTTCCCTTTTATCTCCAAAACTGGCTGAGATAGGTCCATAGTTACTATAAAAGTTGAATAGGAAGTCCTATACTGGCAATCTAAGTGTGACCTTGAAATTGACCTTTGACCTACTTGTTATCATGAACTGAACTCTGCTAATTTCTTTCTCTTTTAACTTCAAACTTGACAGAGATAGGTCCATAGTTACTCTTGAACTTGAATAGGAAGTCATATACTGGCAATTTACTGTGACCTTGAAATTGACCCTTGACCTACCTTACGAAGAACTTAAATTTGATTGTACCCTATATTTTTTTGCAATAGTTTAAAAATTCTTGTTGATTGCATTTTACAGCTTGTCAAGCACAAAACTGGTGGCTGTGTCCCTTATTTTGTGTATGTGGGGGTCTATACGAATGCGCTTGCTCCAGCTGGTGGTACAATATTTGGAGGCGGTATCGCCTCTCTGATCCTCTAGTTCAAACACTTTTCGGGGCTTGTTCCTCTTTTTTTTCTATTCAACTTGTAGGCAGTCTCCCCTTTTAACTAAAAATGTGCAGCTATGTTTCCTGAGAGAGAGAGAGAGAGAGAGAGAGAGAGAGAGATGTTGGTTGTGCTTTATAGAGATACAGATTGTTATGAATAATTTTGAGAAATAGATATTGATGTTGGTCTACAGATTCATTCAGGAATTTCATGGTGATTTTACTGTTTCTTCCAGCATGGAATAACTCAGACCAGTGAACTAGTCAATGTCAATGATTTCTTCAATGCCCATGTTGTACCGGACCTCCAGTCTCCAAATGGTAAGTTTTATCATCAGTTGTATGTCAGTTAATATGGACTTGGCTTTTGAAATATTGTTTTTTCTTGTATATCATGAGGGGGGTTGGGGGCATATTTATTAACGGTCATATCACTGAATATTTATTAATCACAAAGCATAGCTCTTTAATTTAAAACTGTTCTGTTTTAGTGAATGAATTTCCAGTTTTGAAAGCTGATGCTATCAAATATGTGATGACTTTCCGTAATCAGGTGAGTGTTAAGAAGATGTAGGTGTGAAATACAAACTCAGAGTTTGAAGAAAATTTTGATTTGTGGAAAAAAAAATTCAACGAAGCAGAAACATTTTGAATATTTTTTGTACCTTTTTTTAGTATCTATAGTTTTGAAAGGATATGATGTAGGCAGTCCCTGTAATTATTCCCTTGTTTTACCAAGCTCCCTGTAGACAGCATCATAGCCTGTGTTCCTCTGCTAGTGAACCACTTACTGGATAACAGTCAGGTCTGCCACACCTATGCTGCACTGGCCCTGGAGAGGATCTTCACAGTCAGACATCCACAGGGTGGTGCCGCGTAAGTAATTTCCTTGAATCATCTGTTTGGCTTACACATCGTATGGTCTGGTTTCATTCCTAAGGAACATCTTTTGGTACAACAATACTTTTGGTCATTTTTGCTTCATCACACTCTTGAAACCCCTCAAAATGAAAAAGGTGCACAATTTGTTTTCTAAGTAACAATATTTCAGTGACTGGTATCATTCAATATTGTTCATTATTTTAATTTTTGAACATTAATTGCAAATTTCATTTAGTAGTTGGATCTTCGAATAACTGTGCCTTTCTTCGACCAGCTTTGATCTATAATTTTTGTATTTGACAGATTGGTAGACATTAAGAAATTTGAGCAAGGAAACAAATAAATAAATAAATAAAGAAAGAAAGAAAGAAAGAAAGAAAGAAAGAAATAGACATATCTATTTAGAGAAAGGAATGTGTTAAGGTTTTAATAGGCATCACGTAGTTGAATGTCTTTACATGAACTTCACTTAGCCTCTAGGTTTCGGAAAGTTTCACTGTAAATTTTTTTCTTGCAGAATCACAAAATCAAAGATGGAAGGCCATGTGGAAGTTTTACTGGTAAATTTGTTTAAGGCTTTGGAACATGAAGGGTCCTCAGAGAATGAGTATGTGATGAAAGGTGAGGTCATTTTACGTGGCATATTTTGGTTTCTATCATGTTAGCCTGTGAGTATAATGTTTTTTGTTTGTCTATTGTTTTAACAAGTATTTGGTATTTGGTGGTCTTTGATAGTTAGAAGTTTTAATATAAATGGGATAAAAGAAATATTTAAGATCTTGAACATTGGATTATATTTAAGCCATCATGAGAAGTTTCTCCATGCTACAAGATGGTATTCTGCCATATGTTGGAACATTAATTGGCAAGTTGACAGAAAAACTGATAGCAGTAAGCAAGGTAAGTCTGTTTTGGTATCATGATGATAAACAAACCTCAGGCCAAGGAAGTAAAATATATGAAGTTGACCTATGTACAACTCTGATAAAGTTCTTTTTAAATGCATATGTGTAGGGGGTTTAAAAGATCATTGGTTTTCTTGTGATGCCGTCAGTTCACACCAGTCTTGTTTATTATTTTGAGAATAAATGTGTAGTTCTCTGCCAAATTTATCACTGCCATCAGTTTGTGGTTAGATGCACTTTTGTTATTTTGGATATTCCATCTGTAATTGGCTTCAGAGAGGGGTACACCCATGCCTTTGTCATAGCTGATTGATTGTTGAAATGCTGCGATTCATTATTTATTTTATCCTATGGTTATTTTGCCTTACTTGAATAAGCTTCTGGTTCTTGATTTAATAAGTATTAATCCTTTCTTTAAATTGTTAGTCTAATGAAAATATCAGGAGCTTTAAAAATGTGTTCTTCCTGTCCAGCACAGTGCAGTTAATTAAAAGGAGTAAAAAACATTAAAAAATATATTTATATATTTCTGTAAGATGAAACTTTGAATTTCAGTTTTGTAGTAGGATTCAGGATTTTTTTGTTTCTATTTGCCTTTTACGTTTTAAGGGAAAAGAAATTTTGAAATATTAATCACTTACATAATAATTGAAAAGAATTCATAGTTGAATGAATATGAATATTTTTCAGAATCCCAGTAAACCGCACTTCAACCACTATCTGTTTGAAAGTATCTGTATAGCCATCAGATCCACCTGTAAAGCAGACCTCCAGGCTGTCACCAGCTTTGAGAGTGGATTGTTTCCTCCTTTTCAAGCAATTCTACAACAAGATGTGCAAGGTAGGTGGGACCTTGTGTTAGAGACTGAGTTTTTTTTTCACCTGATCATGGACATGAGAAATTTTTGTTTCTTTTCAGTTCAAAAATGGGTTTTAAGTCAAAATATTTAGAAAATAATCTATTCTCTCTCTGCAACAGAATTTTTAAAATAAGTAGATTATACTTATAAAACAAAATTGCAATTTTTTAAATAACTTTTTGAATTTTGCATATTGACATGAAAATCTCTGCTATCTACAGAGAGAGGTTCAAGCTGAATGTAAAATCAGTACTGTGTGACCAAAAACACCAGTTAGATATCATCAAATACATGCTCATAAGGTCAGTGGGGTTGTGTGACCCACCAGTGATTATTGAAAACTAACTGTCTTCTATTTGTTTGTTCTAGAGTTCATACCATATGTGTTCCAAATTTTATCTCTGTTACTGGAGATGCACGTAGATAGTATTCCTGAGTCTTACATGGCCCTGTTCCCCCACCTCCTGACACCTGTACTGTGGGAGAGACCAGGCAACATACCTCCTCTTGTCAGACTACTGCAGGCCTATATAGAGAAAGGATCAAGGTCTATTGGAGCTGAAAAAGTAGTGAGTGCTGTTAAATGATAGCTATTGTTGACCTTGATAAAATGTAGCTGTTTTTTTTTTTTTTTTTTTTTTTTTTTTTTTTCAGTAGCATAGCAGCAGTCAATAAGGATTATTGTACCACCAGCGTAGGCGCTGGCGGTACACATGGTTTTAGTCCCAACCCGTATGTTCCGCCGGCTCCTGCGGCTCCTGCGGCTCCGCCGGCTCCTGCGGCTCCGCCGCCAAGTCACCGTTACCGCTTCTCCTCCTAGACGGTAAGGGCCTCCATACCCATCTCTTGGATTTAGGTCACCTATAATCTCAACTCGTTCCACGTAAAATTTGGGCTTTGTCGGTATTGGGGTCTAGGTGTGGCACTCATTGCAATGCACCCTTGTCCAAAAATGGCAAAATTAAATGCTAATTATCTCCCCTACGGAAGGAATTATGGGAAAAATTTCTACAGACAGCTTTCCAAAAGTCATATGTGTAGATTTCATATATGCCCTTGGATTTGACCTTTGACCTTTATTTCAAGGTCAAAAAGGCCAAAATTTTCAAAAAAACAAAATTTTTGCCGAAAAAAAAATTATTTGCGGCCTTATTCAGATACCACACAGACTTAACTAATAATATTAATGGAAATTGTTACCCTTCGGGTCATCTTTCATCTCTGTGAATTTGGGGTCAATCGGTGCATTTTCACGGGAGTAGCGGCCATAAGATATCGAAACTTAAAACTGTCTCTAATTTGGGAACCGTTAATTCTAGACACCCATTCTTTTTTGCATTTTGTAGAGCATGTAAAGCCCAACACTGGAGGTGGTCTCCGTTTTTTTGTATTCCATACCGTTTTCGAGTTACGCTGTATCAAAAAGTACATATTGGTGGTGAAAGCAAAATGTGCAGTACGGTAATGGATAATAAATTTTGAACTCCGGAAAAATAAAACATAAGGCTTGGCAAAGCAGACAACTTGTGGTCAAAAATGACATTATTTCATCAAATTTGAACATCTGGAACTTCAGAGCACCTCCTATTTCAAGAATTTTGACCAAAATGACCTTTTCTTTATTTTAATTAATTTTTTCTGTAGGAAATTTGTGGCACATTATGGTAACTCCAAAATTAAAACATTTAGTCCCTTATATCTCCAAAACTGGCAGAGATAGGTCCATAGTTACTATTGAAGTTGAATAGGAAGTCATATACTGGCAATCTAAATGTGACCTTAAAATTGACCTTTGACCTACTTTTCACCATGAACTGAACTTTGCAAATTTTGCTTCCCTTTTATCTCCAAAACTGGCAGAGATAGGTCCATAGTTTCTATTGAACTTGAATAGGAAGTCATATACTGGCAATCTAAATGTGACCTTAAAATTGACCTTTGACCTACTTTTCACCATGAACTGAACTTTGCAAATTTTGCTTCCCTTTTATCTCCAAAACTGGCAGAGATAGGTCCATAGTTACTATTGAAGTTGAATAGGAAGTCATATACTGGCAATCTAAATGTGACCTTAAAATTGACCTTTGACCTACTTTTCACCATGAACTGAACTTTGCAAATTTTGCTTCCCTTTTATCTCCAAAACTGGCAGAGATAGGTCCATGGTCTCTATTGAACTTGAATAGGAAGTCATATACTGGCAATCTACATGTGACCTTAAAATTGACCTTTGACCTACTTTTCACCATGAATTGAACTTTGCAATTTTGCTTCCCTTTTATCTCCAAAACTGGCAGAGATAGGTCCATAGTTACTATTGAAGTTGAATAGGAAGTCATATACTGGCAATCTAAATGTGACCTTAAAATTGACCTTTGACCTACTTTTCACCATGAACTGAACTTTGCAAATTTTGCTTCCCTTTTATCTCCAAAACTGGCAGAGATAGGTCCATGGTCTCTATTGAAGTTGAATAGGAAGTCATATACTGGCAATCTAAAAGTGACCTTAAAATTGACCTTTGACCTACTTTTCACCATGAACTGAACTTTGCATATTTTGCTTCTCCTTTATCTCCAAAACTGGCAGAGATAGGTCCATAGGTCCATAGTTGCTATTGAACGTGAATAGGAAGTCATATACTGGCAATCTAAGTGTGACCTTGAAATTGACCTTTGACCTACTTATTATCATGAACTGAACTCTGCTAATTTCTTTTTCTTTTAACTCCAAACCTGGCAGAGATAGGCCCATAGTTACAATTGAAGTTGAATAGGAAGTCATATACTGGCAATTTACTGTGACCTTGGAATTGACCTTTGACCTACCTTATGATGAACTTAACTTTGATTGTACCATTTTTAGTTATATATATATTTTTTTCATATTTTGAAAATTCTTGTTGACTGAATTTTTACAGCTTGGCAAGCACAAGACTGGTGGCTGTGTTCCTTATTTTGTATATGTGGGGGTCTATACGAATGCGCTTGCTCCAGCTGGTGGTACAATATTCGGAGGCGGTATCGCCTCTCTGATCCTCTAGTTTTGAGATTGGATAACAAACTTTGATTTTTAATTCCCTGATATCAAATAAGAAAAGATGTCAAAATTTTTTTTAAGACAGATGAAGCTGAAGTTTTACTTTGCTAGTAAAACAATGTGTTAAAGACCAAGTAGTTAACTGTTGCAGTTTAAAAAAGTGGAAATGGTCTTTCTTTATTTCAGAATGGCCTCTTGGGCATATTTCAGAAGTTGATTGCTTCAAAATCTAATGACCATGAAGGTTTTTATTTGATCAACAGTATTATTCAACATATACCAGCGTAAGTCATTTGGCAATAAACTCTTAATTCAGTAATTACTTAATACCATAAGCTTGACTGTGTATTGTATAAGAAACTTTTTTTTCTGTTGGAATTAAAGATGTAATAATAAATTATTTGATCAATGTTTTGTCTTTATAATGATAAAATCATTTTTTATATATTCAAGTGCCTGTACATATTCTGACTGGTCTGTTTGTCCATGTCGTCACTGTTGCTATCCGACACATGATGTTTGCCCCATAACTGCCAAACCATATTTTTTGTTTTACTTTCAATTTATTGGTTTTGTTTGGCAAAGAGGCAGATTGCTTTCGAAAATCAGCATGATTGTTTTACATTTACTGCAATTACTGTTCGACACATGATGTTTGACCCATAACTGCCAAACCGTATTTTTGTTTTACTTTCAATTTAGTGGTTTTGTTTGGCAAAGAGGCAGATAGCTTTCCGAAATCGGCATGATTGTTTTACATTTACGGCAATTACCCCCCTCCCCCTTTTTTTTCACATAGCATTTTCAGCGGCTTTTATATCCCATGGAACTCAACTGAATCACTTGCTAGTTTTTCAATGTCCATTTTACCTGTAGTAAATAATGTAAGAGGGTAAGAATGCTGTTTTAAAGCATTTTGTAACTTAGCATCACAATTTGCCAAAACATTATTTGGTGCACTTTTTTCTGCGTAATGTCTGACATTTGTCAGTATGTTTCAATTGCTGGATGTAAATGCAATTTTCAGTTCTTTGCTCAACATACTGGGCACGTGTTTGATGTTGAATTTGAAGGAGATCTTGTTTTTTTTAAAGTGTTTGATGTTGTGAAAGTGCTGTTTTTGTGTATTATTTCCAATTAAAACCATTTTGTATGCCCGTTTAAAGGTTTTATCTTTTTATAATTAGTGTGTTGCAAAATACATTGTTCTTTTTATTTTCAGTGATGTGTTATCTCAGTACATGAAACAGGTCTTTGTGTTATTGTTCCAAAGGTTACAAAGTTCTAAAACAACTAAATATGTCAAAAGTAAGTTCCAGAGAAAATTATAAAATATTATATCTCTCAAAAGTGGTTTAAGCACCAGTCAGGGTTGTACGTAATTTTATACTTTCATTTACATTAAAGAAAGTACATTTAAAAGCATTGGCAGTAGACTTTACACAGTTCATGTATTATCAGCATCATCTTCTGGTTGGTAAAATATAATATTACACATTGTATTTTAGGTTTATTGGTGTTTTTCTGCTTGTATGCCATTCAGTTCACTGCTAACACTTTGATCGAGATGGTGGATGGAATTCAACCCAAGTAGGTATAAAGTAGTGCAAAGCTCTGATGTTTTATATGTTTCTATATTTTTGTCACTTTTTATGTTATATATTACAGGGATTATATTTACAGCATTGGATTACATTACTGAAACTGAACTTACACGTACTTTCAAGTACAGGAATCACTTAGAATGATAGCAGTGATTTGTGCACTGCCATTGAGTTTTTGACTTGGTCAATGCAAGTGTTGGTGTAATTGTTCTAAAAATAAGTGTTTACTCTTCAGAATGTTTGGAATGGTAGTAGAACGACTGTTTGTCCTGGATGTGCAGAAGGTGTCTGGTTCTATTGAGAGAAAGATCTGTGCTGTGGGGATCACAAAAATGCTCACAGAGGCTCCCGCCATGATAGAAGGAGAATATTCAAGGTTTTGGTGAGTAACTTGCCCTATAGAATAATTTGCACTAGTGGAGCTGATTGAATCTGTGCATGGTCATTAATTTTTTGGAGATTAACAACAGGTGGTTTCTGTGATTTTGGGAAATGTGATTTGATATTTTTTATGTTGCAATTTGATTACATACAAAAAATCGAAATATGCAAGATATATTTTAAATGTTGTTTTGGGGTGAAAGAAAGTAGTAGTATACCATTGACCTTCATTTCTTTTTCAGGGCTCCTTTGCTGCAAGCCTTGATAGGATTGTTTGAACTCCCTGAAGATGATACAATTCCAGAGGATGAACATTTCATTGAAATAGAGGAAACACCAGGTATGATGTTGTGGAAGCTCATCTGTATTCACTTCAGTTCAAATGTAAACTCTAGTCCTTGTGTAAATATTACTAAGCATGGATTTCAGAGTGACTCAGATGCAGTCTTAAAGGTAAGTGAAAGGACGAATTTGAAATCTATAAAGTTGGCTTGTGGAAAAAAAGAGCTTATGGAAAAACTACAACTTGTTTTGGGAATTCTTACACAGTGTATTTTATAGCAGCATTGTTGAAGAGTACAAAATATGCTAAGATGTTATAATTAAATCCTTTAATTAAATTTAATTAAAATGAGTAGTAATAATTTGTGTCCTTTTGTGTCCAGGTTATCAGACTGCATACTCACAGCTGATGTTTGCTGGCAAGAAGGAGAATGACCCTGTGGCTGCTGTACCTGATGCTAAGATTCACCTAGCACAAAGTCTATATAAACTGTCGGCAGGACACCCGGGAAGGGTAAGTGTGTGTGTGCATGGGTATGTGGGGGGTATTGCACATAGTTTGTAGAAGCCATCTGCTAAAGGTAAAAGCAGATAAAGATGAACTGTAGTAGGTGAATTGAATTTGTTGGCTCGAAATAATTCATTCCATAAACAAACATGTAGGTTAGCATATAAATTGCTGTTTATTTGTTTTATGACTTTTTTGTTCTGTAAAAATGGAGCTTGTTATCTTGCCCTCTACTGTTTCAGCTATTGCCTATGATCAGCACAGGCCTTCAAGCAGATGCATCCACCTTCTTACAACAATACCTGCAAGCTGCTGGAGTGACATTAGTCTGAGTACTGGAAGTAAACTGGCTGGATCAGACAGCACTATTACTGATCTCTTACCCTTGACAGTAGAAAAAAGACAGCAAAGAGCAAAACATATTGCAATGATCCCACTCCATGTGTGATACGTTGGCCTGTAAATTTGACTCTCATGGCACTGTAGAACATGATATTGAAAAACTGGACTTTGTGTGGTGCTCCTGTTTTAAGAACAGTTAATTTTTGGTGACAGTTCCCTTTGTTGCTGGGTGAAGATTACTGTTGAGAATGAAGACAAAACATATTGTACAATTGCCAATAAATGTGGATGGGAGGGGGGTGGGTAGGTGATGCTTGTAAATCATGGAAGTACATATTTTCACTTCAACATAGAAGTAGGTGGTTAGGAGGGCAGGGAACAGGTCATGTCAAAAAATGCACGTCTCTCAGCTGTGTAAGTTATTTGATAAATGCGACTTATACTTGTTCATTATTACCTGCTTCATAGCTCTTGAAATTATTCTTTTATCCTATCAAGACAAATGATTTTATCCAAGGAGTAAAGTGGAACATCTCCTTTGGGATAGGAAATGAAACAAATTAAGTTTAATGCTTAAGTATGTATAAAACTTGTACTGAAGGGTGAATATGGAACTTTGTAGACATTAAGAATTGATTAATAAGATAATGCTTAGAATTGCACTATTGATGGGCTGAGCCAAAGGCTTACCTAACATGTAAAGGATAGTTCAAATGTTACTACTTGTAAGCTCACAGAATTGGAAGAATGTGATCAGACTCAACAACTGTGCATTTTGAAAAAAAGTTAACAGAAACTTGTATATTTTTGGTACCTTATCATTTACAGCATATGCCATAATAAAATTCTTCCAGTTTTGTTGCATGTAATGCATATTGTAATCAAATTTGCACACTGCATATTGTGAATATATTGCAAGATATTTACAATGTAAAGAGCCCAGAGATGTGGTGTGAAATAAATTTGATCTGTTTCTACACGTGACTGATCTTTGGTTTTTGACAGCCATTTGCTAACCAGGATAAAAGAAGATCATCATATTGTGCACAACAGAAAAACAAGACTAGTGGACAAATATACATTTATTTTCATGACATTTTCTTTAATATTCACAATTTACACAATTCTTGGCATGATTGAAATGTCATTCTTCTACATAATGCTTGGTCCTTGTAAACACTTCTTTGGTTGACCTTTTATGTTCAATTGATTATAGACCTTCATTTCACTTCACTTGGAATCTAGCTTGAAAGTCTGTACCATAATCGGAAGGACTCAAATGACGCTCTGGTCATAAATTACCTGAAAATAAGTAAATGATATTCAAAATTGTTGATAAATTGGTACAAACAAAAAGTGAGAGCCAATATTCACATTTTCTGACTCTTCTGGACCTAAATGATGTTATCTCCAGAACATATAAAATGTCAAATAGCAGAGTTACATATAGAAATGATAGAAACCGTCTTAGCACTATATCAAAACACTGGGATATAGGAGTATATCTGGACTTTTCCTATCCAATAAATTTTCCTACATGTGAATCATTGCTTGACCTGAATTTGGATTTGATGTGTTATATCATTTCTAATTGACAAGTAATTTAGTTCTCAATGACTGAGCAGTCACTTAAACCACCATGTCTTCCTGTAAATTTTCAGAAAAAAATACTGTCATCAGCATTTGAATGATTGTATTAAACCTCAGGTCTGCACGGGGAAAGATTAGTAGTTTTGCAGGATATGTAAACAGAAAATATGACTTTGTTATATTTTCATATTGTGATGATATACCTAAATAACATTGGAATGTCAAAATTTTACATCAATGTACATTACTGCCTTAAAAAATACTTAAAATATAATGGCACTAAACTTACTTTCCAATTTCTCCAGGTTTCTATTCATGTTTCTTCGGGTTGTTCACAGAAATGTAATGGTACAGCACTACCAACAGAAACAGGGTGACACCAAGTATATTGGCAAAGATAGCTAGCTGAATGTCAGTAACCATCCTGAAAAATACCAGAAAATATCTGAAAATACCCTTGACACGTTCCGTCTCTGTAAAATCAGCAGAGCATCGACTGTAGTCTGCAGCAAAATAATTATGAAATGGACTATGATATTTTTAATAGGGTGAAAAACTCTACCAAGATGCAGTTTTAACACTAGTCCCAGTCCCATGCAGAATATCAGTAAATTTTAAGCCAAGCAAAGAATTTTTTGTAAATTTGTTCAGCTACTGTCGGTCACAAATCGCTATGATACGCGGCTATGTATCATTGCTTGGTCACTTATCTTGGAGCCTGATACCCTTAAGTTAAGTACCAACGACCTACTACATCGGAGGCAAACACTCCACCGGTAGATGTAAAACTCATAGACTCTACATGTCATATATTTTTCTAGTATGCATTGCGATTTACCAAGTAATGTGTACATGCTCTGGTAAAGGCCACCGACACTCGCAGAGCAGCGCAGTGGACCCGTATACGGGTCAAATAGTAATTCGACTCTTCCGCTTACCAGCTTGTACTTTATTTGAAATCCTAGGGTTCTTGATCTTTATGCTATTCTATTTCTTGCTATTACGATTGAAGATTACCCAGAGCGCTACTCACCTGGAATTTACCTGTGAAATCGACACGAAAGCAGACGTGTCTCCAAATATGGCTGACGTGAGATTTGGAGAGGTCAAACGAGATTTTAAATAACCAATCGAAAGCGGAATTCCCTTCCATGTGACCTAACATGGAGGACAAAGAACCGTGGCGGGAGTGTCCCATGCTGGAAATAATGTTTGAGTTTAAGAAAACAGATCATCAGAATACCAATTTATTCAAGGGCATTATTTCTGAACACATATTCAAGACACATGCAAAGTAATGAGGCGAGACGTTGCGACGATTGCAAGATTTCAGTGATGGAATGCGGGGACCTGTTGCGGTTTCTTTGTTGTTTTCAACTTACAATGTGTCATAACAAGCAAAGCAAATTTGCAATGTGGAATCGAAATATGCACGAGCTCCTGGATGTACATGACATTTGTGATTTTGAGCTCAAGCGATTTACTTTAACACGTCGATTTAGTTACAGTAACATTTTATGGGTAATAGAGGTCGTAAGATCACCGTATGGAGCGACTTCCGGGTGTAGGCGGAGGTGGAGGAGGGGATTGCGAAAGGCTACATCGCGGCATGCGAATAAACGACGTTGCCTAAAGCAAGTGAGACATGACCTTTTCGTTTTTTCTTATTTTTATGGAATTAAGGATAGCTATATCTGGATGTGAAACATATTAATATTGTGGGTACTATTCTTAATAAAAAGTTTCACTTTTTTTACGTCTTGCTTGGCGGTCTACATACATGTACATGTAGATTTCCACGTACGTTACAATGCATGGGTAGCAATTGCATAGTTTAAAGTCAAATAATATGTTTATATATTATTGCAATAATAGTACAAATAGAAAATAGACATCTTCTTAATATGGGACTTGGATGTCACAGAGCAGTGGCTGTTGCACATGGTCTGATTAACATAGGCGAGCTATTAATAGAAATCCTTTGTTTTAAACAAAGAGTTCAAGGCTGCGTACTTAGCTATATGATGAGCGTTTTTTTTTCACTTCAGAGATAGTTTCTTTTTAATGTAAAGAATTCAAAGAAAGAGGAGTATGGAAAATATACCTGCAAGTACATGAAAATTGGGCACCAGATTTTAAAATGAATTATCTCAATAAGATATGTCATATAAACTGTTTAGATTGAAATAAATTATAGGGATGGTCAGTTAGTCAATTAAGTTATAGAAATAATTTTGTGGCTAAAAAATGCATGTATATACATTTTGCAGTTGAAAATAAAATCAAGTATTAATATATGGCAAAGATATGATACCCAGAAAGCTAATTATATATAGATGTTTATCAGCATGCTTTCATTTTTATAAAGGTGCATCACATTATCATTGATTCAAGGTGCAGAACATTTTTCTCCACTTGTTTATATATTATTGCAATAGTTTGTCATGGAAGGGCATGCTTTTATTAATGTTTAAGCAAATAAATAACAACCTTCAAGTATGAAAATCATTAAAAATTATATAAATTGTAACTCATCCATATTTCTTAAAACAAAAGCTTAAATGAAAAATAGGGAAAAAACAACTTTTAGTATTTCTTGCATTGTTCTAATTCTAATTTAGTATTTACATTTTGTTAGAAAATTTAAGTTATATTTCCAGTTCATTAATTCTGTTTATAAGTTATGTTGGAAAGTTTTTTAAAAACTGCAAAATTCATTTCATTTGGTTAATGATTGATGAGAAAAATAATGCACCTAGAACTTTTGGAAAAAAAAAAACAACTATTAAATTGATAATTTTTAATTTTATTTCTAAAACGTTAGGAAAAGTAGGATGTTTATTTTAGAGGTACTAGTATACTACATCTGCATTTGTAAATGTCTTGAAGTCATTTTCTGTATCTACATTTCCTACAAATCTCCTCCTTTCCTAGTTCATTCCTCAAATTAAAGTACATGAAGTTGATACTTGTCTCTAAAATGTACCGAAACACATGGAGGTCTAAACATTATGAGAAATATTTGGAATCCATTTACTTAAAATGACAGTATAGAATTTTAAACACATATGAAGGAATTTCTTTCTTTTTCTATTGTTTAAAAAAGCCTACACTGTGCTTTTTAAAATTTAAATGTAAAAAAGAAAATCAAATCTAAGTAAGTAGGATTAAATTTTTATTTGAAGGAAAACTCAGTATGGTTGAAAAATCCAAGGTATTATATCTGTAACCAAGGGAGGCAGATTTACTTGCATGAAGAAGGATATTAGAATAAAATGTAATTTTTGTGGAATGATATTTCTTTGTTTTTTACCTTATTGATTACCATTGATTGTGCATTCAGACTTATGAGTTTTTATCTATTTAAATTAATTTGGATGGAGGCACATTGTTAAAATTAAATTAGTTGAAAATTTATTTCATTGTGATTGTGATTTTTTTAAAATTTAGCTCATTGACTTTAAAAGTTAGTAGTTAAAGAGGGCCCAGTTTATGACACTGAAGAAAGAGAATTTTTCTTTGTGAGTGCTATTAGGTAGTGCCATCTGGTGTGAAAATAAGAGGGATTGATCATTGTGTGCTAAAACAAAGACTTCAATCAATAATAATGCTTATGCAAGCAAGCTGAGCCTAGTTAACTGTTACATGCAGTTAATTAATAGATGTTCAATGTCAATAAATCTGAACTTCTTTGTCCTTCATAACTCTTTGTCACTTGGTGGATGTAGCATTTCCAAGGTGAGTGATTGAAAATGTGTTCTCTTTTGAGAACATTACATTTCTGTTGATTTGCTCTATTGTGTCTGAAATGTTTTTAGTGTGTATTAGAATTTAATTTGTCAATTAGAAGGAGATATCTTAGGTTTTTAAAATATGCAAAAGATGTGAAATAAATGAATGTAAGTATCAATAAAAATGAATTGTGCTTGCATTTGTTAGATTGTATATCAAGGTCTTATTTTGCATGTGGTTATTACTGATTAAATTGGTCATTGCTGGTTGTACTAACACTGGCATTAAGTTTGTTCAGTTCCTTTTTAGTTTGATTTACCTCATATGATTTGTAAGAACTGTGAATTATATGCATACGACGAAGATATTTGTATATTTCGATTTCCAGCTATGTCAGTTTGCTATTCATGGAATCAATTACAACTCGTCACTCTTGTCAATGAATATATGTGCCACAGGCATTTCAATCCTAATAAAACTTGATTATTAAATATGGCAGTTAAGTTTATAAACAAGTGTGTTAGATGGTGTTTGCTGTTAATGAGATGGTAGGCTGTACAAAATTCTTTTGAAATTTAAGTTTATTCTAAATTGCTTATAAATTTTTATGTTAAACAAAAAGGTAGAATATATTTGATTTATTAGAATTGTACAACTAGGATATATTTGTTTGTCATTTTCATTATACTTCATGTAATAATATTGGTGTAACAAAGATAAAACAGTATTTGTTTTTGTCTCTTTAATAAATTTTGCTGTAGTAAATATTTAAAAAATTTTTTTTTGATGGAAATTTCCATGCTAGTGAATTATTACCATATTTGATTTAGATATTTAGGCTAGGGTAGGGTAAATAACAATTATGTGAGATTTTAGAGGCAAAATGGGTCAAAAAATTAATTTCTTATGAGAAATTTGAGCTACGAGCTTTCATTAGGTCAGTAATTTCACTATTTTTTAAAACACATGCAAAGCATATGTACTACATACAGTAACTGTATTCATATATATATACCTGTATAGAATAGGGTTGGGTGAAGCACAAATTTTTGATAAGTTAGTGTTGTCTGTGGCAGAAAATGATGCTAAATTCAAGTGACAACTATTTTTTTTTTTCACAACAGCCATCTAGGTTAGTAAAATGAAGATTTTCAAAATGGCAGACAAAATGCCCTAAGAAAAATATTATTATAAACAATTAAAGGACTTATAGTTTGTTATATGTCTTTCTTATGTTTTTAGGGTTGTAAAATATATTTTTTATTTCTTATGTTAGCGCTGCCATTGTTACATTTTAAATGGAAGTATGTTACCTTTTTTGTTGGTATTATCAAACATGACAGAAGAGAGATATCAGTCTGTCACAACAAGGAGTATTAAGTTATCTCAATTTCTGCTGCATGTGAATTAAAAGGAAGAATCACAATTATTCTCACCTTAAGCAACCAAAGGGTGAATGCCTTTAAATTATTAAAAAGAGGTGGATGGAATATTTTTGTTCTCCATGAAAGGAGTTGGGGGAGTAATCACTATCATGAATTAAGACCAGCAAAGATGTTGCCAAGGAAATATCCAATGTCTGGATGTCCAAGAATATCATTCCTTCATTTGAGAGCATTTTCCAATAATTCATATTGGAGCTACATGTAAAAAGCATTGTGCTCATAAACAATGTAGCTGAAGCCATGAACCCATGAACATCCTTTGTCAAGTTTTGATTGAACTCTTTCACTTTCATATATCATCACCTTTAGTCCTTGCACTTCACAGACAGTTAATGTTTTATTAGTTCTCCAAATGTATTATAATCCAACATACTTCTGTTGACAATTGTTCTTTTCAAAGATAGGGAAGATTCTGACATTGTAGATTTCCTTGGCAACTTTTTTGCTGGCCTCAGCTTATGACAGGGCTTTCCTCCGGCTTCATACATGTAAGACAAAGGTGTATCATCCATCCTATCATAATAATTTTAAAACAGTCACTTTTTGGTAAGGATACAGGTAATTGATTCTTTATTATAATTCCCATCCAACAGATGTTGGGAAATCTTATCAAGATGACTAAGGTGGTTCATTAATTGTCTCCATAATCCAAGATTCTGGCTCTTCATTCTAGCTTGACAGTTAACTGTCAGCTCACATGGTAACTGAACTTACTATAAAATGTACCAATCTCAGTATTAACATCAGAAATTGATAATTTATAAAAATTTAAAAAAAAAAATTGTAAAATGTGAAAATTTAGTTTGAAAATTGTTCTGAAATTTAGCACAATGATTTAAACCTGTTAAAACATGTTTTTCTTGCTGCATTAACTTCTCCAGTGATTTTTCATTGTCGATAGCAGATTTGTTTTATGCATAAAAAGTAGTTGTTTTATTTTGATATTTGATATTATGAAATCATAAGATGCTGTGAAATATATGAACAATTATTTGTTTTTTAGGCTGATGCTGATGGCAATCAAGCAGGCACTTTGGATTACAACATTAAGACAGTGCATGTCACTGGATAGCAGCAGGTAAGTCTTTTTAAAGGTGCCTTTTCCTTTTCAAAATTGACTTAATAATGTAACATTGTACTAGTAGTCAACTCTTAAGAGATCATTACAAAAACTAAACTTAGAAGAAAAAAACAAAACACACGCACAGTGACTAACGTGAAAAGCAGAACGGATTCATTAACCATTGATAAGTTTGGGAAAATTGTCGTTTACCCCAGGAACATCCTTTTTTTTCGCAAAATGAACAATTGTTATCCCTTTTACTTTCTCGGAAAAGTCGAAAATTTAACCAATGCCACAATTAATCAGGGTGAGACAGTACTACACACGCACACTCACACACACACACACACACACACACACTTCAGAAGTGCAGTTTAAATGTATTTATGAAGATAATCCAGTAGACTTCTGATACCCTGTTTGTATTCCTGCTAATGAGTCAAAACATTAGAGCCTGTCTTTGAGAAAAATGTATTCAGTATTGGATTGGGTTTCATTGATGGGGAATAAATTGACCACATTTTTGAAAGTTTGGGAAGAAACATTTCCAACAGAGTTCAAAGGATGTGTTAATATGAAAAAAGAATAGATTGGGCATAGATAGACAAAAAGAAAAAAAGACTCATGGATAACTGTTTTAAGTTTTGCTAAGAAATTAGGGTAAAACTCTAATAGGTCATATTCTGGCATTGAATTTGATTTTTTATCAAGCGCTATGTGGTCATTATAAAAGTTATTAAGTCAAAGCTTTTATGTGCTAGAGTATATGCCATGAAGGAGTATTACATAAAATTTCATGGAATTATAGAATATAATTTTTTCAGCTTTTCAAATTGAAAGTTTGGTGCATACACACACTGATTTTCTATGATTAGAGCAATTAATTACCAAAAGAACAATTTGATGAAGATATGGCTAGGAGTTTTGTTGGCTACACATTTTAAAATGAAAAAGCACAGCATTCTCAAACATGTGATACAGATAAACTTCACTTTTACATAAGTTTTCATTTTAAAAATGCAAGAATATGTATGGAAAGTTCTCATTTTAAAATGGTAAGACTATGCCTGGATTTCAACAAGAGAGTTGATTATTTATGTAAAACATAAGATAGTACTGCTAGCTGCTTGTGCTGCATTAACTCGAAAATTGCATCAGAGGAGATTCATGATTGTGCCTTATTGTGTGACATGGTCACATAATGCTTACGTATTTAGACATTTCTTCTTCTCTGTTTTATTATAAAGAATAGGAAAATCAACTTGCAAAAGAGAAAAAGTATTTTTCTCACGTAAAGACTATTTTAAAAATGCCATAATATTTAGTTGACAGATATGTGAATGATATTAGTAGTTAATTTTCATAAAATTGTATCGATAAAAGTCATCCAAGAGACTACTTGTTCATGTATAGATGGTCATAGGTATTAGACTATTTTCGGATAGTGATATTATGTTTGATAGGATACAGCTATGCCTACTGTTAGTGTACATTTAAAACACTTTGAAACCACATAGCAAGAAGAAACTAGTTTAGGTCTAACATTTTGTCAGGAATATGTAGTTTGTAAGGAAATATATTATTCCCTACTTATTGCAAACCCTTAGATCTACCTAACAAAAGCTGGAAAAATAATCTTCACAGTAGTTACTAGTATATACATTTTAACCTTATCAATAGTATAAATTTTAAGTAAAAGGTGGCAGCACATACACCTAAGCAGTGTTAATAATTGTGCCAAAAGGTGTCAGCACAGTTCTTTTCCAACCACAAGAGGGCAGCAGGTCAGGTGCATTAGGTGCAAGACCCTCCCAACAACTTACAAGCCACAATGAATAATGAAAAGATTCTGTGAAAACTTGATTAATTTTGTGTATAAGTGTGAAATGTCTTGTGGACTTTAATCCACAGGACACTTAGTGCTAGCTACCCATAAAAGCTGTCTCTCAGGTGGGAAAAGTTGTTGTAAAGTTAGTACAACATAGGTATGCTCCTTCAAAGTAAAATGAAGGCTTGTACCCGCCCTGTGCCTAGCACATCTTAGTAGGGATAAATTAAGTTCTAATTAGCAGGTAATAACGTCTGATTAGTTCTCCCCTGTTGTGTAGCCCAGAGGTAAATCATGGCCTAATGCTTTCAACTATGCTAATCTGCCATCTGCTCACATCTACTGTAAGTCTCTAGGCAGAGCCAACTCAATGGGTTTTAATTAGAGAAATAACAACTTGCTAAAAACTCAAGATCATTTGCATGAGTCCTTTGGGAAAAAAGCAAGAAAATGTAGAGCTTTGTGTCACACTTAATCACTTTCTAATCATGAAATTTGATTCTCTTGCCTTTTTTCTACTTGATCAAATCAATACTCTGATTAAAATGCTTATTTTTTCTTTACAAATGCAGTGATGGAGGGATAGATAAGATATTGAGCAGATGTTGTTGAATTATTCTGATGCATAACATTATTATTCTGAACCTACTACTAAATATATCACCATACAGATGTTTACTTTTTAATAACTGTTCTATTTTGGAAAATAACTTTTCTTCAAAATTTGCATCCAATGTGATTTCTAATTTGTAATCTAAAACCAATACATACTTAACATGACATTCATCGTATATGGGTTAAGTGATTTTGATATGACATTTTACAAACAACAGTTGAAAATAAACAAATGTGGGCAGCAAATATATATTTATGTGTATATTCTTGATGACAGACTATGTATTTTATATTATATCTATTGTATTTTATATTATATCTATTGTATTTTATTGTCTTCTCATGTATTTTTATTTTTATAACTTGACATAGGAGCAGTGAAGTAAGAAATTATACTATATCTGTGTATTCACATAATTACTGCCTGGTGATGTAATATTGGTATAGATTCAGTGCTATAAGACGTAACCTGTTACCACTGTCAACAAAAACAAGCCAGACACAGGTTTGCAATGCACTGCAGTTGCACTAAGATGTGTCTTTCAATAGTGGCACTGAACAATAACAACATATTAAGTGACAACATGAATAACACACCTGTAATGTAACTTATATAAGGCACACCTTAATGATATTATAATCCAATGGATTTTTTTTTTACTAGCACCTGCTGGTATAGGTCACTTGGTGGTCATTCTACCTGGTCAGTGCACAGGACAGCCAGTGCGTAATGACTAAATCAACATATGTCCTTAAAATGTCTCTTTTTTTTTCTTCTATATAGTTGTTGCACTGATGGTACCAGAAGAAATGTTTTGCCAGTTAGTGAAAAATAACCCAAATTGTATAGTTTTTGTTTCTGTCCTTTCATAAAACATGTAGACATAAGCAAAGCATGAAACATTTAAAAGACTTCATGTTTGTGCACAGACAATCACGTTATTGTACATACCCTTAAAATATTGGAAATTGACATCCACATTTGACGCACGCAAGTCAATACACGTGTTTACAGCAAGTACAGCAGGAGTGTCTTGTTTTGCACTTACAAGCACTTACATGCACTGTTAAGTGCAGGGTTGGCTGTCTAGATACATGGGTCTAGATACATGTGCAGATATGATTAGGGTTTTAAGGGTATTAAAATGTATTTACTGAATGGTATACAGATCTTGCCAGTATCTATGTTTTTATACTGACATACCAAGTACATAGTGGTAGGCATCTTCAAATTACAGAACAACCATGTTGTAAAATATACATAAAAATAGTATATATGCTTTGCCTGGGTATTTTCACTGGTATAAAAAATGTTGGCTTGTGTGAGACAAAAACTATTTCTCAATAAAATTAGATGTGCCAAATGAAATGTAGGGTGTGCTCCTTATTAAGGACTGATATACCACAGTGTAATAACAGTAGAGTTCAATCACCTATTTTCTCAGTGCAAGCAACTGAGAGTCATTATCCTAGGAATTAACTCTAGTTTAGCACAGCTTACAATGGAATTCAGCGTACTATGGGTTCATTATTTTTAGGAGAGTTGGGGTAGACACTCCAGAAAAACAGACAGATACAGTGTATGTATAAAAGTCAGGGATAACCAAGTGCTTGAAAGACATTGGTATCTTGAACTTTTTTAATGCCTTCAAAAAGACATATTAAATTTAGTTTACTGCCCTTCTAGGTAGTAAGAAGTTTTTCAGCATCATTGTTTTTGAGAAATAGTATTTTGTGATGTCACTGCATTAAACAAACTAGATTGTATTATTAAAGTGATTTTTAACTAGTAATAAGAACCTCTGCCTATTTACACCTGGCTTTTAGTGATCAATTGACCAAAGGGTGACTGTTGGTATTGCAGATGTTAATTGCATGTCTGAAGCCCAGTAAGGTGGACACCATGTCAGCATGTGATATATATATCCTCCCTTTCTTACTTTGTTGGAATGTGGAAGATGTGCTAATATAATGTGGAAAAAGTAGATGGAAGGAGGTGGTTTGAAAAACTTGTGGCAGTGACTAAAATATTCTTTATGTTTACAAAATATAAAATCTTTTTAATTTCACTTGACCAGAATCAGGAAAAAATTGAAGTGGAAAAGAAAAAAGATAACCTAGAGTGAGCCTATGATTAGGGAGAGGGGAGGGGGGGGGGTCAGACAAGCATGTTTCTGTGTACAACCTGGCTGCATTCACACATGAAAGATTAATAAGTTCAGTGAATAAATTATTTATACACGCACTGTCATTTATCATCATTAAGTCTCCATACTAAGGTGTAGCTTGGAAATCACACATGTTAAAGTGCAGTATAGCAAGTTGTTAACCAGGCTGATATGAACATTGTCATTTTACAGGTTTGGTTTATTAAAGGATTGGTGCTAATATATATATGGTATAGTACTTTCTATCTGGAAGCTCCAGATTGTTTTGCCATGGCTCATGGCAATGCATAGTACTGAAAGTTATCTCAGTAAGTTTGTATTCTGAAAGTTTTTGGATATTTGATTTTTTTAAGTGAAAGAGGAAGATATGAAAACTGTCACGACAATCTGCTTTGTGAAGACATTAGTGGGAGGATTTGGTAGGATACTGAAACTGAAATTTGTTACTTTTGATTTTCTTTTACTTGAAAAAAATCTGATAAATGAATGTTTTGTCAATATGAATTAGCAGGAAGTTATGGATTTTTTATTAAAGAAAGTTGATGGTAAATATTACCCTCATAGTTTTTTTAGCTACTGTTTTGATGGTTCTGTGTTCTTGTGAATCATGCTAAATGGTTTCCTTTTATTTAAAAGGAGATTGTAGTGAAACCCATAATTATGGGTCAGCTTATTATGTATGAATGTGTTTAAAACCCTATGCCATACCTTCTTCAAAATGCTATGTTGATGCTACAAATCTTGCTTGAAAGCTCTGTGCAAGAAGGTTTCCAGGGCATTGGTAGACTCTGGCTACTAGAAATGCATGATTTCATTTTCCATAAAAAGCTGTTGAGTCATCAGTTTCTGGGAGAGATGTCTGCTTCATTTGTGTTCACCTACATATGTCAAGAGTGTTTTGAACATGCATCATTAATCAACAGACTTTCTGTACTAAGACAATTTAGATTATTTTTGTTTGGTTTTACTATGTATTAAAACTGTGTTTTGCTGTTTCAGTTTTTGATAAAGATTGTAAATACTGGTATATATAATCTTAATATGCTAATATCATGTTTAGAATAAAAGACAAAGCATCATATATGTTTTAATCATTTTTGAATTTTTGCCAAGTACAAGGCATTGGCCATCTTTGACCCACATTTTTTTCAAACTCAGTGGTAGTTCAGGCATATAAGATTGACTTCTCATTTCTTCATATGTGCATTTTCCTAGCTGCTTTTGTCTTACCAAATATATGAAACATTTATATGAGATGTTTTAAACTAAGTTGAAAGTTAATTGTCACAAAAAATCTTGGACAAAAAAAATTATAGTCTCATACATGGAATATAAAAAAGGGTCTCATTGATTGTCAGTGGCCGTAGCAAAAGCTTTGTATCCCTTCCATGATTGAAACAGCAGCTGGAGAAAATACACCAGTGTTGGGCCCATTTTCAGTACAGTTGTGACTGCTTAACTTCTTACCTAATTTTCAGCAGCCTGTGTAATGGAAATCATTCCAAATAGCCGTCTTTTGAGTGAATACTGAAGTGAGATTTAGCATTTGCTCATCCAGATTCTATTTTCTAGCCTCCTCTTGTTTTCAACATACTCATATAATCACCAGCTTTTCTGTTCTCTACTCAATGCCAGGAGGTGTGTCAATCTGTTAATCTGATTGCATTCAGCCAGAGTCCCCATGGAGTTGGATTGATCTACATAGAACAATAGTTTATTTGGGAATGAGCCCTAATTCACTGCCATTGGAAATGATGCATTAAAATGGCAAAAGTTTGTATAATGAATTTTAGTGGCTATAGTTATTTATTTGTTTTTTTGTTCTCAGAATTATTTTACCATTCTACACGCATTACCTAATTTTGGGTCTTTTCAGTGCCCTGAAGTACCACATTCTGCCTTTCAAGAACAGTAATGTCTGGTACTGGAAAGACTCTGAGTTAAGTTATATCTCTACTCAGTGATGGGGATGGGAGTGGGCAAGACAACAAAAAATTGATTGAAAAAAATTGATTGCTATAGTCTGTAGTTGGTTTGTAGTTTAGAGACGGTGTTAGTTGAGATGTTGCTGAATGTGCTGGAAACAGGCCTTCAGACAATCGTGATGGAAAATGCATAAGTTTTCCTCTTACTGTAAGACAGGAAGGAGATAAACTTACCAAGGGTCTTCATGTGTGACACATCATTTAAACTTGTTTTTTGGAGGAAAAGAAAACAATACTTGAAAAATATTGAAAGGAAAACAGTGAAAAAAAATCTGAATGTAAAGATAAGTGTTGTTAGGAAAAAAATGCCACAATATAAGGAGTGGGCAATTGCCTTGCTAAAACTTGTTTGTAAATGAAAAGAAAATGAAACGGGATGAAAAACTGGAAAGTGAAAAAATTAGATAGTGGGTTTGTTCCTTGAATAATGTTTGTCAAAAACATGATATGATAGACATTGAAACGAAAAAACAAGTAAAAACTCTGAGCATCACCAGATAAATGATGAAAAAAAATGAGGGCTGGGCATTTGCACCCTCACAGTTCCTGATACTACCCACAATAAAAGCAGTGAGACAACTTATCTCATTTAAAACAGACTCCAAATTTTTCCCTTATCACAGCAGTGTAGCTTTAGGGAGCAGAACAACTGCTTCAGACATGGAGACTGATTGTGGGCTTCCTCCTTTGACTTCTTTATCTTCCACAGTACCATGTCTTTGCTGTTTAGACGATGAATAAAAACTGACAGGTCCTTACCTAGCTTATTATCTCATCAGAGTGATAAAAGGAGAAAAGTTATTTCAAATGTTCCTAAAACTACAAGTGTGGGCCTGTTGAAATGTTTAGATTTTATAAACTGCTATCTCTTGGTTCAACATGCTAGTAGGGCCCCATGTTTATGTTATGACTGTACAAGCATGTGCCCCTGAGATCTTATTACAACAGCTTCATGAGGAGCACATTTGGTCAGAGCATTTTGCACTCATTGAGAAGATTTTGTTATATTTGGGTAACGGCCTCAGAAACTCAACTTTCACATGTTCCTGTCATTCATCCCTCTTTCCTTGTTGCCTGCTCATCCTTTCTGCTGTCTGCTGGTGGTACTTCTCCTGCAGAGATTTTTTTTGGACACTAGTTTCCTGTTGTTTGAAGAATGTACAAGTGTCTTTTCTTTCAGTTAAAAAAAAAAAGAAAAAAATTATCCTTTTAATCTTAGCATAATTGATCAGTTATACTCAATATCTTACTTGCTTTATTTCACTACCTTCTGGCTGAAATTATCATCTTGCTATATTTTCATCTCAAATATCATCCTTTTCATCCTTTCCTCTTGACCTTTTATAATCTCTTTCCTTATTCATTTGAATATAAAAACAAATTACATATCTTTCCTTGCTAAAATTTTTTCTTATCATTATCAAAACCAATCATATGTTTTCCTTGTCAATATTTTGTCTTACCATTAAAGATTAATGTGCACTTTTCTCTAACACAGAAACATATCTGTGAATATCTAGTGAAAAAATCAATCCATGGTCCTGGTAGAGGGTGGGTGGGGGAGGGCGCTCACTCAAACCATAAATACATGAAACCTCTCCTCTTCTTCCCTCTTTTCTACTAGTACAGTGTGAGACTTAAATGTTTATGAAATGCCTTCACTTTTTCTTCTCCCCTCCCTCCCCTGTCTTTCAGGGACATATTAATGTTAGGACTTTTTCTTCTCCATTACACTCACTCTGTTTTGATTATATGCAGATTCTTTTAAAATAACGCACACTGGTTATCTCTCATATTTCCTCTTTCTTTCTTTCCATCACTTCAAATTTAAACAATATAACTATTCTTGTCTGTTAATAAGTATGTATAGTCACTGTTTTTTCATTACCTCAGTCCTTTATTCACTTTGCCAGGACCACTTTATATTGCCTCAAATTGTTCAGTGTTGCTTATTTTCTTCCTTTTTTTCTCACTCTATCATGCTTGGATCTAGATTCCCTTTGGATATTGCACGGAAGATTTATTAGCATAACAATGGCCCACACCTGCTTCCATGACCTGGCTGCTCTGCCCTGGAGAAAAGAACAAGTAATTTTGAAGCAGCCTGGATATATGAATTTTAATGCAACTCAAAAAACAAGTCTCCCATATATATGCATGTATATACTGGCAAATATTTAGGTGATGTACTGCTTTTGGAGTTTTTTGTGGTTGAAATAGGATAAGGTGGACCAGCAACATCCTGTGTTCATGTTGGGGATTTTTTTAAAGAAATGTCATCAATACATGAATAACTCAAGGTGTCTTTGAAGTGAAAAGGTTTTTTGCTCCCCTTTAGGAGAGTTATTATTGGCCTCTGCTTGTGGGATTAAATAGTTTAATGAAAGTGAAAAAAGGGACATTTCTCCATTTATTTTCCTTTGACAATTTGCATCAAAGAAGGCATTGATGTATATTTGGGACTATAACATTTGTGCTTGAAACATGTGACAATTGCTGTAAAAACTCTTTGGTTGATTGTTTAAATTAGGAGGCTGAAATTACTGTCAGATGACTTGATTGTACTGGTTACAATGGGTTGTAAATGACACTGGTATGAATGATGGCTGCCAAAGGTAAAGACTCTTCATAGTCCAAGTGTGAAATGATGTGACAAATAGAATATAATTGTAGTGATAGTTATCTGAACCCAGCTAGCAGTTTTGATGATCTATTTCTCCTGCTGTCTCTGATAAGATAAAGCTATAATTTCCTGATTGTTTTGGGCCATTAATAATCTATTCCTGACAGACATATTTTATAAAGTTCTCTTTTGAAAATTCAAATCCCAGGTGACACTGAGTCAGTGCCACAACACAGACACCCCCTCAAGCAGCAAAAAGCTTTTGTTGTTTTTTTTTCCATTCGATTAACATGCAATTTACCAGTAATGTGTCACAATGGCCAGGTTGCATCAGTGCTATTGTATTATAAGTCTATTGAGTGAAAAAAATTGCTCGCTCTTCTCCTAACCACAAGTTGTGATGAGTGTGTGCATGTTATACATTGCTGTTAAAGCAATTTAACAGATATTTGAGAAAAATGGGGGTGAGGGTAGCAAAGGTCCTCCTGATCCGAGCAGCTGGAGGCCAGATTATTCTTCTGGCCAATTCTGAGGTTGTAAGATAACCAACCATATGACCGGAGTGTCAGCTGGGCATCTTTTGGGTCAGTGATCTGATCCAGGACTTTTGAGACTATGTAATCACTTTCCATTCACCTATTAGAATATCTGTTCTTTTCTTTTTAAATGTCACATAAGAATTACACTTTGTTGTTTTTGTATTTGTGCATATTATGATTGGGACCAGGCTTCAATGAAGTTTTAATTTGTGGTGGAGCGAGGGTGGAGTTCCTTTGGCTGCTCAGGTGTCTTGTGGTGGAATAGAATAACAATAATTATACAGCATGTAGATAATTTTGTCTGTAATATGTGCTGAATAGTTTTTTAATCAGATGATAGAAGATAAGAGAATTATTCATATTTACCTGAATGACAGAGAAAAAATTATTGCAGTTTTTTATGCAACAACCATCTGACTTTCAGTCATGATTAAAGATTTGTCAAGTTTTTTAGATTTGATGTGTGGCATACACTAAAACAGATCTCAGTTATACAAAAATGTTTTGGATTAGATGATATGTGGCATGTTGCCATGATATGTTTGTAGTTAGCGTTTTAGGCATTATGCCAAATGATTAAATATTGAAAAATGACACTTTGTAGCACCAGATTAATTGTAAATGTAGGCCAAGCTTATACAGTATGTTAATTGATACAAACTTATTTTTAGACGGCACTCTGTTCCATGTTCTTCATATAGTCAGTTTGAAGTACTACAGTATGACTTTCTCACATGAAGAGACACCAATGTCATTGCAGTCTAAAGCACCTAGAGGCTGGAGCATTCTAACACCTTTAATCACCAAATTAGGTGGGTGTAAGAATTTCAAAAAATTTTACTTAAAAATGTCTAATTTTATGAAATCATTTGCCCGAGCTGACCCCTGTGGTGCTGAGGGCTGTATCCCGTTCCCCGTGCCTTTACCAACCAGGCGCAATATACCCAATGCCTGTGGGGGGAGTGGAGTACAGCTACATTTGTCATTTATGTTAGCCAGAGAGTTTCAAAATGAACTTTAATGTCTGCACAGTTATTTACCTGTGAACAGATAACCCAAAGAAAATTTGAAATCAGATCTCCCATAAAGTGATGCAGGTGTCAGATGTGCCAGGCACGGTGTAGTTTCCCACCAAGATGGTTTAGACCACACAGCCATCTTGATTTCTGTGGATGGCGTCTCTAGGTCATTTTAAAACTACTACGTGTTCAGAAGGTGACTACCAGACTGCTACACCAGACTGAAGAGAAAATTGATTGCTGCATTCATTGCCATTCGTAAATTTCTCCTGCTTTAAAAGGAAGTGTAAAATAATTATTTTAAGTTTTAGTGTGAAGTGTAAAGAATTGTGTCATTTATAAATTCCATTTAAATAAATGGAAAGTGTAACAATATTTGTCACAATATATGAAGTTTTTCAAAAGATAGAAAGTGTGACTTTTTTCTTGAATTGCAGGCAAGCAGTGATTACCATTAGGTTAAAAGTGGCTTCCAAAAAATATGGTGTCAAGGGAACGATGTATTTTTGCCAAATTACTGCTTTCATCAAAAATGTGTTAGGGTTTGGAGGATTTATCCAGTTTAACAGGCATTATGCAAAACAGCTACATTGTACATTAATAAAAAATAATCTGTAGCAGCAGACTTAAGTGAGATCTTTTGCAATCTTGAATGTTCCCGTTGCTTGCCAGAGCTTGGAAGTCCACAAGACAGGTATATTTTGTCAAAGTTCTGTTTGTCTGTAGAAGCAGGACATAAGATTAATATAATGAATGAAAGATCACCTGGTCTTGTTGCATGATGACTTCAGCAGGAAAGGATGACACAGTTATAGAAATCATCAGAGATAGCCTAAAACGAGGCTGTCAGCACTGCATGACATCATGTGAAACTGGAAAACATGCCAGAATCTGCATGAGGTGGGGCTAACCTTTTAGCCATAAGGATGATCAACTTTATGCATCAGGAATGCCATTTTAAAAAGCAGTAAAAAGTAACACACAAATTGTGGTGAATGTGAGACATTATTGTGCAAAAAACTGTAGAACTAAGGAGAAACGAACAAAAAAATATCTCAAAAAAATTGTCAGCTTTTATCATTTATAATGGGGACAGCGCGCTGTGCCGAAGGTTCGCTGTGCCGAGGGTTCACTGTGCCGACAAAACCGGAAAATTGGTCTAAAATCGGCTAAGTTTTTCCGGAGCCCCAAAATCAAATGTTCGCTATGCCGATGGTTCGCTGTGCCGAAAGGGTCGCTGCGCCGAGGGTTCGCTGCGCCGAAAAAGTCGGCCACCCATCACCCATTGGGCTTGTTATGTAACGTGGCGAGCAGTGGCCTTTTTTGAAAATAAACGAGTTTTAAAAGTTCTCTTCTTCCATCCGTACCATTTGGATTTGTTAAAACTGCGCATTGAAGGTTTATCCTTATGGACATAAACATCTTAAATCGCTTTAAATAATCAGTTATGTAAGTTAATTTATTAATTATTTTTGGCACTATGGGCGTCACCCACATTTAGGAAATTACTGACAAGAAAACATTCTCTAATTATTTTTGGCGAACTTGTTGTAGTTATTGGGTGTGTGTAAAATTAACATCTTTTTATAAACAATCGGCATAGCGAACCCTCAGTATAGCGAACCTTCGGCTCAGCGAACCCTCGGCATAACGAACCTTCGGCATAGCGAACCCTCGGCACAGCGAACCTTCAGCATAGCGAACCTTCGGCATAGCGAAGCGCACCCATTTATAATTCACTGCTGCACTAAGCTTTCTTGCCTGTCCTTATTTCTGACCCCACTCTCTTCCAAATCCAAAAAAATCTCACTTCAAGTTTTGAGAAGTTATGAAATTTTGGGCTGTCTAGGATCCCCATATTGGACAGTAGTCCAATCATCATGATAGACAGTCTTGTTGCAGACGAGTTCTAAAAAGATTAATGTGCATTTGAATTATGTGAAGTGTTGATACCTCCAATAGCATGCCAGATAATATGCTGCTGTATTGCTATTATTTGTGGAACATAAGCAAAAGCAAGTTTGTGTAGAGTCACTTGTTTAAAAGATATTGAAATTTGTATGATCTTAATCAAATAAAGTGTAGGTACAACAAATATCACAGTAGATAATGTGTTATTATTGCATATCATGAACTGCCAACTAACACAATCAACAGCGATTACTGAGTGATTTATTTGTCAACAAAAACTTTGTAAATATTGATGTACTGATGAAGCATATGCTGATAAATTGCAAGTGAACAATCATTGGCAAGTGTCCTATCCGTTCCTACATTGTTAATGTCTGTGTTCAACAGTAGGGAGAATGGAGTCTAAAGGTAGCTGAGTATTGATAGATGCTGTGGTGCTTTGATAGTGGGTAATTGTTTCCTGATGATGTTGATTAGTGGCATGATGGAAGCTAAGCAAAGAGACACGCCTGGAGGTTGCATATACACAGGAATTGTCTTCCTGGCCTTTAATGTGACACATGACAGAAAAGGTGACATGTGACAAAATAGATGGAGTATGCGATATGACATGCAACAAAATTATTAGGCTACTACTTACCATACTGTATACCATACTGGTGGAACCTGAGGACATGGGATTATACATATATAAGGCTGGAAAAGGAAGCTTTATGTGATGGTGTATGCAAATAAAATTCATTGGACTCACTTTGGCAATTTAGTAAGCTTAGTATCTGAAAAGTTATAGCCAAATTTAACATTTAGGCAAAACTGTGGTAAAAAATACTTTTCATCAGTACGTTTTGCCAGCCGAAATAAAATATTTAACACTTGGCATTTAAAGAATGTTTCCTTTCCAAGAGAGAGGCATGTGAATAGATTAACAGGTGATTGATTGTTGACAAAAATAAAGTTACCTCAGTTTATGATCGGTTGAAATGAGGACACAGACTTGACTCAGGTCGCATTCAGAAAAGATGAACCGCGGACTAAATATGGCCAACCACATATCAGAGGAAGTTGCCTAATCCCTTGATGGTCTCACCACCTCCACATGCACCATTAAGCGGATTAAATCTTGAGTCTGAGGTTTAAAAGTGCTAGGCCTCTGCAGGGACAGAGTTTGTGAAGGCAGGGAGACCATCAGGAGATTATAAGCAGCTACCTTTTAACTGGATCGGCCATATTTGATCCACGGATTTGTCAGTCCGAGGATTATCTGTTTTGAATGTGCCGTCAGTAAAAAATGACGGATATAAATGAGAGTCCTGTCTCCTACTTGTACACAGGCTTACCATTATGCACATTCACAATATATGAAGGGTACTGCAAGCCTGTGGCTAACAATTTCCAGGGGGGTGGGAGGGGTGGCATGTTTTTTGTGGGTCTTTTTTTTCTGAAAAAGTGGACTTTTTACTCCTTCAGTTGATCCAACTGAGAACTACATAAAGGCCAGGTCATATCAGTATTTAGACCCAGCCACTCCCTAGGAATCTGACACCTCCACCCCCTTTTTATATATAGAGCAGTATTGTTAACTGTAATGTACCTAAGTATTAATTTTATCATTTTCTAGAATAGAAAGATAAGATATTATCTAGGAATAATGTGCTTAATTGAGACTTAAATCACCCTTGCACCACACTGCCACACCATACCCCCTAGGGCTGATCTTTTGCTGCTTATTTATTTGCTTGTAAATGACCTAGTAATCTGTAGATCTAAGATAAGAGATTGATGGTGGTGTTGCCAGGGTCCCTCCCCTCCAGGTGTGTGCTTGATGGCAGTACACATAAGGAAAGAATTTTCCTAGTTTCTAGAGAACACAAGCAAAATGATCTCCAATTGAAAGAACACACAAATATCCAAGAGTTGTTTACACACCCAGCTGGTGCCGTCTTCTGGTTCGGCCTGGCAAGTTCTTTGAAGCAGATAGTATTCTTTACAAAGCTCACAACTGAAGTTTACACAGTGTGTAGCTGCGTGTTTGAGTAGGGAACTGATGCAGCCTATCTCTCTGTTATCCCAAGACATCTGCTAGAACAGCATGTTGTGAGAACATGCTGGGGTGGCTGGCTTGCACCCTGGGAGTCAGAGTACTCTGACAGGGAATCCTCTTTCACACCACAAGCAAATGCTCATGCAGAGGAAAAGACCTTTGTAGTAATTGGGACTCTCAGGGTGACCAGGCATGACACTAGGACAGAAACTCTCCATAAAACTAGGCCCTTATTTCCGGATGTCTGCTTATCAGCACCAGTGGTCAATCAGGAGAGATCATGTTTAATGAGATTGAAGATAAGATGCTAGTTATAGGTCCCACTTGAAGTGCCTTTTTCCTTGCCTACAAAGGTTTGGTTTGTTCAGAGGAAAAATGTGCTAACATTTGCCAGTATAGGCAGAAAGATATACAGAAAATGTGTTTTTATTACTCATTTAAAAAGTATCTCCGCCCTGAATTATGTTTTTCCGACAGAGTGAATTTTAGTACACATTGAATATGGCTTCATTAGAAGACCAGTTTACCCAAACTAAATATTTAACAATTATATATGTGTATAGGTTTGGTGTTTGGGGTTTCATTCCAGTACCTCCTTGCTTCTGTAACACATAATTGTCATAATTGGTAGACGGGGGGGGGGGGGGGGGGGGGGGGGGGGGGGGGGATTTCTGTGAATGTAAAAAGTCAGCAAATGCTTATGTATATAAATATTTTTTTTATATTAGGGTGCCACTTGAACAAGCCAATGCTTAATGCTTGTGTCATTTCAAGTCTCATCTTTCTTTTAGATGTGGGACCTGTACCTTTACTCTCTTAAAACAGATATGATTTACTCTCTGCTATAGATGTTGTCATGCTGTTGTATAAGGGGAAGCTAGAAGAAAACTGGAGGGAACCAAAATGTTCAGTACCATGTTTCAAGAATATCAGTTGCTTGGGGTTAGGATGGAATATGATGTAAGGGCCTGAAAGGGTGTGCCCAAAAGACACCAAAAGATACGTAAAAATAGTTATTCTCATTATGATTGCACTTCAGATGTAAGAACTGGTAAGGTCAGACCAGTTGTAGGTTATACCCTGTTAGCATGGTGTAAGAACACTTGTCAAGCACGGCATGTGTTATGCTTAACAAGTACTTTGCCTCTGGTAATAATGGGTAAGGGGGTGTTTCTAGGGGCTGCCATCACCACTGAGTAAGTTATCTTATCAAAACATCTTCACTTAACCAGCACTTCTTCTGTTAAGTGGATATGGGAGGGGGCTTCTTCTTATCAGCTATCTTAAGTTAATTTTCTCCCAAAATCTTGTCTTCCTGTGTCATCCTTGAAATGTAAAATGCCTGTTCACTACCCTCTTTTGGAAACTGGTGATCATTGTAGAAAAAAAAAGTGCCGGTCAATAAGCTGTCAAAGTCACAGCACTATGTGTATTACAACTGTTTGGGCACATTTCCATTCAAGGTATGGCAGTTTAACTTAGTACTTATGTGTTAGGGCCAAGTAGACTATGTAAGTAAGACTTCTAACCATAGGAAGTCTATTGGAAAGCAAATTACCTGCATTATGATGCAATTAGGCGAAACAAACAAAGGATTAGATTAGCTACCAAAAGTTTATACTGCTGTGATAGTAAATACCAAGTACATTGCAAAGTTGTCACATATAACAGGAAATGCAACCTTATTCCTGGCTTTATTTTTGCCATATCCTTGAAACAAGCTGTCCAAGCCTAAAGTATGTTTTCCAATTATTTTTATAAGAAAGAAATATAACTCCATTAAAATGATGCACTAAGTCGCTGGATAACACTGGGTTTCGATGGTTTCCTTTGCTTGGGAATAAATCATTAAATTTGAATGAAATATGCACAAAAATTATGTCATTATTAGAATCTCTGGTGGGGGAAGTATGCCTCCTTAATGCATGTTAACCCAACTTTAGCTTATGGCCCAGCACAAGAGGTAGAGATGATAATTACAGCCCTCACAACTTGACTAGAAATGCAACTTTGAATGGCATTCCAGCAAAGCATGTATTATCAATAAGATGGGTGGGTTAAGGGTTCTTTCATTCTGTTATGCGTACCTGTAAATGCAATCTTACAACCTTTGATGAGAAATGCTGAAAAATGGGTAGGGGGTATTTAGAGGCTATTTCATATTAATTAATTGATCATTGGTTAAGCTTGACCTCATGCTAATAAAAAGTGTAACTAGATACAAATAGAAGAATTCTAGACTTGATAACAGTGATAGAATTTGAGATTTATTTTGATCTGTACAAATTATACATACTTAATTAACGTTTAAATGAATAAGTTCACTAGATGGAAAGCAGATTGCAAACCCTCTTCAAAAAAGATCTGTACAAATTATACATACTTAATTAACATTTAAATGAATAAGTTCACTCGATGGAAAGCAGATTGCAAACCCTCTTCAAAAGAAATATATGAGTTATAGCCACTATCTGTAAAAACAACAAGTTACCATAAAAATTTTGGTGAAGAATTGGAAAATTGAAAGGTTGGGAGGGTTAGCTTACTGACACAGTGAAAATACACCTAATGGCAGCAGGAATAACAATTTTGTGGTGACTGGCAGTCTGTTTCTAAGAGCGCATTCCCAGAGATTTAGAACGATCTAACTAGATCGACCTAACTCCCTGGAGGTTCCACTAAATTGCTGTCAGCCAACCACACACAGAAGTTAATTACTCCTTTACAGCTTTTAGTAGGCGGGACAGACATTTAAGCCGGCTAAGCTGACAGTAATCTAGTGAGACTCCCTACGGGGATAGATCGATCTAAAATCTGTGGGAATGGGGTCTAAGAGAAAGAAGGCATTTCCCTTTGAGTATGCCTGATTGCACATGAAAGTTAATCACTTCCTAGCTGCTTGAGGAGGTGTGTCATTCAGTTAATCGGACTGCATCTAGAGTCCCCCAGGAGTTGGATCAATCTATGTAGAACGATAGTTTCATTGGGAATGAGCCTTTAGAATCTTGACACCTTTTGCTTCTGTGTACCATTTTTTTTTCCTGCAAACCATGAGCAGCTTAAACAGTATTAGGTCATCTAATTCTTTTTATAGATGATAGGATTACCCTTTAACAGCAGCACTAAAGCCTGAGATATATATGCCTGAACTAAAAATGTTTCCAATTAAAACTGTGAAGGAAACCACAGAAATTGCATGGTACAGCTTTGCTGTGACTTCCTCGCTAACTACTGTGGATTCTGATCTTTGGATGAATCATCTTGGATCAGATTTATCTAGAGCTAGGAGGTGCTTGTATTAACTTGGGTATCTGTTGGAGCCATCTCCCCCTCCTACCCCTTGTCTGGAGGTTGTAAGGTTAACTGGGGTACTTATCATTTAAGTACCATGTAACCTGAAAACTTGCGTCTATCTTTGAATTTTTTTTATCTTATCTAGTATCTAAAGTGACCCCTTGTCAAAACTTAGCTTAAAGTGTGTTTGGCCAAGTTTAATGATACTTGACCCAGACTTTTAGTTACAATTCTGACATAGATTTGTTCTTTTTTTGATGGTACTGGCAGGGTAATTATCTTCCCTCTGATAACACTTCAGTGGTGCTCATTACATCATTAGATGGTGATTTAACATGGCCGACCCAACAGTTACACAAGTCATAGCAGCATCAGGAGGGGAAGTCCTCTATTTGAACTCCTCCACACAGAAAATTGCAGGAAATAAATCCAAGGTGAAAGAACCCATTACCCCAGCTAGACTTCCATGATAGTACTGTGTGATTATGTAACACCTCTCAATGGTTTATTTACTATTTACTCACATACAATCTGGATTATAAAGTTTACGTAATTACCAACTCTTATTCTTCCTGTTACTCATGCTCATGTGCCTTCATGTCCCCCCATGATACACCTACCCAGTTATTTATGTATATAAAAAAGTTCACAGCACCACTGCTCCCCAAATTTAATGACAAAAACCCTGATGTCAACCACAAACACCACAGCACTGAAACTTTATGATTCTAAGGGCTATGCTGACCACAATGGTTCACATTTGTCAATTTCTTTACTCCAGTTATCACTTTGGCAGGTGCAATGGGAGAGGGGCCTGTGACATTTGAATGAGATATTGAGATCTGATTTTAAGGTGGTCTTTTGTCATGTGTCTCTCTTTTAGGTGGTTAGGTACAAAGAACCTGCATTAGGGTATTATCTGGTTTGGACCCAATAAAATTATTGTATATTTTATCTTAGTATAGAATTAAGAATACCCTAGAAGTTCTTGGTAGGTGTCTCAGAGCAAAAAAATGTCTATACATTAAGGTTATAGGGCATGGTTTGGGTAGATTGGCAGGGGGTGAAGAGGGGAGATTTTAGACTGAGGTAAATTCTTCTGAGAAGTTCTTGATGGGGTTTGGGCTTACTGGTAAGATGGGTGTGGCAATATTGTCAAAGTCCTTTGTTGTTTTGATGTGGGAGGGGAGGGGGTATTGAAATGAATGCAAGTCCAAAGTCCAGGAAGGGGGTGGTATGTGGGCAGACTGCAATGTAACCCCAGTGAGTTGTGTGTGGCCTATGTGATATGAATGAGACAAGGTGAATAAGGTGTGTGAAGATTGGAGGAACTAAGCATAGTAAAGCCATGACTGTAATCTCACCATTAACTCTGATCCAGTTGTCTTTTAATATGACCCTATCATAAGTTGCAGTTACATGCTAAATGAAACTTAACCATGTTGTTAAACACCCTCTGGTGATATGTTACAGTACCACGGCATTATAGTTCAAACCACTGACGACTCTAATGATAAATTAGCTGCATATTGTTAAAACTTCAAGGAAAGGGAAATGTGTATCATTTCTTCCGTCAGAACCATTGATTGCTTTTTTCCCCCCGCTATTTTATCAACATAAAAGGATTTGTCTTTAGGCTGATGCAGGTACATGTATAGTGGTATTTGTGTGTATGATTGTTTGATAAGGCTAGATAGTGGTTAAGAATAATTTGTTCATAGGAAGGTCCGAGGCTCACTAGATGTCATATGTGATTATATTCCTTCTATAATGAAAAATTTTGTACAAATATGATTATTCAGGGAAGCAGCTCTCCCCTTCCTTCAAAAACACAACTCCCCAAGCACCAAGAGAGATGACAGAAAGAATCTATTGCGTACCAAAGAAACCACTTCAGTGACACACCCATACTCCTTAAAAGGGTGTTACCATGTAATTTTAAGGCATGTCATTCTTCATCAAATGCATAATGCAATTTATTGCTTGTCTTTCTATTCTCTGTGCAGTTTAACTTTAAAATCAAGTTTTTGCACTTAGGGTTATGATGTGGGGTTGTCATTTAAGAGATGTATCAGACTATAATTTCCAAACAAGTTTTTATATTTGAAGTGTGGGTATATATAGACTGACACACTGTGGGAAAAAATGTTGGGTTTTCAGAACAGGAAGCGGAGAAGAAGAGGAAGGGTCAAATTATAAGATTACTGCCACTATTTACAGGTGTCAGAGCATCGTGACAAGCTTCATTATAACAGGAAGTCCGCTAGCCACTGCTGACCATGCCACTGGACACACATTCATTCACCTATTTATTTCATCATTCATTCATTCTTTGCCAAATTGACTGCTGTTCCTGTTTTTCCAATAACAATTTTTCTGTACTTATTAAGAATAAAAATCTTGATTTGAATAAGAAAGTGCCTAACACATATGGTTAAGAACACGTAAATCAGAATGAACCACACATTTTGGGAACCATAACATTCACAACCCTGGAGGATTTCCCCAACTCATCCTGTTGTATCTTTTATTCCTCTTGGATGTGACATTCTCTTATCTCTTTTTTTTTTTCAATTTGTTTATCAGTTTGGAGCCAGAGTAATCACACCTTAACAGCCTTCGTCTTTTTGTGTTCCTGTTGTGATGATATAAATGGACACTGTCCAAAAGTCCCTTAGGTATGCTTTACTGTGTGGGTCATCTAAAAAAGAATATAAGAAATTAGCTTTACTCTTTTATTCTTTAAATTCTCTTTGTCCTGGGGTATTTTTATGTGAGGGAGACGAGATGATCATTACAATTTGTTCAGTAAATTGTTGGGTCCCCTTGAGTTATATTTATACGTTATACATGTACTTTGAAGAACATGGTTGTTTTGCCTGCAGTGTGTAACGCCAGGTGTTTTTAATGGTAGCTAATGCAGCAGATATCCATGTATTTTAAAACAGTTTAAAATTTGATCAGGGTCAAAGGTCAGAAGGTCAGGGCTATAATATCATATATAGTTTAAGCAAGACATTCTGAAGTTCACATGTGTATTATTCAGTAGAATTTTTTAACCAGAATATTTAAAGCCAGCATGACTGGTGCTCTATTTAACCTATCTGCTGTGTAGTTCTCAATTGCAATGAGCTGGGCTTTTTTATGGGAGCATCCATAATGGTTATATTGTGTATTGGATGAGAGTGAAATCTGACTCTTGGATCAGTCTGACCCGAAGATCTCATTTTATTCTATCACTGGGCCTAAAATACAATCTCGTGCAGCCTGGTTTTTAACTGATAGTTCATCAGAGCTGTCTGATGATTAGGCTGTATGAATTCTGGTATGGTATTCTTCACTGGTAGTGACCTTAGGCTGCATCAACCCATCTGTGTAATGGCACTAGAATGGAAAGAATAAAAAATGACTGATGCTGTGATAGGCTATCTGTTAAGTTAAATAGTTTGATTGAGGATCATAATATTAAGTTTATCCCTGATAGATTTGCTTGCGTGGAATACATGAGATTAAAGGCATGCAATAAAGTGGACAACAACTATGACATTTGCTGCAGAAAAGTAAATGTCAATGACAAAGCCAAAAGGAACTGCACCTTCTTTACAAACTGATGCATGTGCATGGATGTATTGGAGTATTATGACACCAGGTGTTTTAACACACATGCACCCTCACAAACACTTTGATGCATGTTCACAGTTATGAACAGATATAATCACTTAGCCATATGGTAAGTCACCACTTTGTGATTCCCTCTGAGACTGACATGTTCTACAGCAGTGTATAGGTAGGAAATGTCTTGAAGCAGATGACAGAAGGTTCAATGTACATGACAAGCATGAAGGCTTTTTTCAATTTTACAACATTAACAGCACCCCCATGTAGTTTAATTTGCCCCACGTGCCTTTGAATGATTATAAAGAATTTTTCTTACTGACAACAGTGTGAAAAGAGAGGAAAGACCGCTGGCTAAAGTGAGGTTTTGCTGGCACTGTGTAATGATGCATCGATTTGAACAGTACCGAGGCTTCCTGCTTTGTAATAATGCGTTAGTCAGTCACGAGGACATTTATGCCATCGTGTTCATGAAATTTGTGATCTTTGGTCTCTGTTGACTGACCACTGGTGACCCAAAGGGTCATTTTTATATGGGTAATTGTTCAGTTATCCACAAATTGTCTGAAGACTTCCCTTTAATAAACCAATGAGAACATGTCTCCCCTAGGCCATGTTGACCCACTGTTAGTGGCCTCAAGTAATCAACTTACATTTCAAAAAGGTCTCACTTACTAAGGAGGGAGATTTTTTCTGATCTTTAGAATAAATCAAGTTTATGAGAAAGAAAATAAGGTTGGTAGACAGTTCAATTTGAACACACTTCAAAGTGATAATGTCTGTCTGCATCCTTAATGTTCTCCGTCTATTAGAGCATGTCCACTAAAGATTGGGTTTGTCTCAATTGCTTGTGAAAGGGCTCATTCCAATGAAACTGTTGGTCTCCGTAGATCGATCCAACTGCGTGGGGACTTTCACTGAATGCAATCAGATTAAAATATTAGCATGCATCCTCTTATTTCCAGTATACTTGTATAATCACCCTGTTTCCTGTATGTTACTCAACCCCAGGAGGAGGCATGTTAACCTGTGAAATTGATTGCATTCAGCGAGGGTTGGCTTCCTACGTAGTAATCAATGTAGTTTCAATGGAAATGAGTCTATAATTATCCGATTGCTGGGAGAAGTTAATGAAAATAATAGAAAGATCTGTTTCCTTTAATAATTTATAATAATGTATGTGTTTTCTAAAGTGATATTTGAAGTTGACCAACTGCTACATGTTTTTTTTTCCTTTGGAGGGGTGGGATGGGGTGGGGGATCACTAGGAAAATTGTTTTAATCTTTGAACTAGTTTCAATCTTGCTGGTACCTTTTTCAGTGCAAAAGTTCATGGTGTAGTCTTGCTTGCTTGCATGTGTGAAAGGACCCCTTATCAGCCTGTGGTCATCAGTGGTAAATGTGAGCTGCTTGCTTTATGTATAAGAACATAAAAGTCTTGGTTGAGGAGGGGGAGGAGGGGGGTGGGGGCACAGGAAAAATGTTTCTATTTTTCTTAAGTTTCATTCAGATATTTGAATCAGCATCAGTTTTGCAGGCACCTTTGCCAGTTCAAAAGTTCATGGCCCAGTCGCACAGGATGTGTGATGTGTGAATGATCGTCTTATCAGCATGTGGTCATTGGTGGTTAAAGTGAGCTAAATTTTCATGTCGTTGGTAGGATGGCAAAGGGGTGTGTGGTGGTGTTTTTATTTTGTTAGGGCAAACACCTACATTTAAGCAACCATTTGAATGTTTGGTCATTCATTTACAGCTTAGAATAAAATGATGCAACCATTTATTTGTTTGGGTTCACTAATAAGACATATTTGAAGTGCCAATTTGTGATAATTTTGCCTGAATTCCTATTTTAATCAACAGAAATGATATACATTTTAGTTCTTTATTAAACAAGGCAGCAAAGCTGTCAAATGTACAGACAAAAAGCAGGAAATAACAAAACAGGCTACTGTCAATTCTGATGCAAAAGTACATTATGCTTAACTGCAAATTCAACATCAAATTTTAATTATGCTCAACAGGTATTACCAATGTAAGTGAAATGTGTAACAATCGTAAGGCTTCAGGCCCATGGGAGTTTAAGTTCACACTTTGAAAATGCCAGAATGAGAAAAATGAAAATTTCACATAAAACTGCTTAAATTCAATAATAAATGATAACCCATTTGAGCTGGCTTCCTTATTTGAACTGCATGCCAATCCTACAAATCATATTTGTAAGTTGAAAATAATAATAAGTAACACAGTTTTCTTTTCATAATGTTTGTAGTAGCAGTGCAAAAAGATTTTTGTCAATTTTGATGTAACATTACATAATAAATTACAGAATAATTATCACCAATTTTTGATTATTGACTATAAATAGCATGGACATGTAGAAAATTTGATTACCATTTGGCTTCATGTCCATGGGAGCTTCGAGTCCCACAATGAATATGCCAACATGATAAAAATGAATATTTCACTAAAATGTATAACTTCCAGAAAAAGAAGCCAATTAGACTGCTTTTCTAACTCAGGCTGCATTTTAGTCCTGTTTCTTTTTTGAAAGATTGACAATCATAAGTAACATGGTTCTCCCATAATGGTCATCATGGCAGCAGCACCCAAAATTGTGTTTTCTTCTATTTTAATGCAATATTACATAATGCTTAACAGCATATAACCATCAGTTTTTATTAATAAAAGATCCGTATCATGGATTTTCAGAAATGTGACTAGCATGGGTCTTCAAGCCGGTGGAGATTCTTAAGTCACACCTTGAAAATGCCAATATGTGAAAAATTAAATTTTCACAAAAAACTGATAAACTGCCAAAAAAAATTACCAAATAGACTGCATTGCCCACTGAAGCTTTATTTAAGTCCTATGTTTCTTCCTGTAAGTTTGAGAACAGTAAGTGACATGGTTTTCCTTAAATGGTCATCATGGGAGCAGTGTCCAAAATAGGGGTGTCTTCAAATTTTGATGCAATATTACATAATGTTTAACAGGATAATTACCATCAATTTTTAATAATAAAATATTAGTATCATGGATATTCAGAAAATGTACCTAGCAAAGGTCTTTAGGCCCAAGGAACTTCAAAGTCACACCTTGAAAATGCCAAAATGTAGACAAGACAGCACTGTCCTGAAATGTGTTTTTTTTTCATTTTTAACAATTTTTTAACATATAACAAAATTAACAATTTACTGCCATTTAAATATGATCAACTAAGAAAATTGATGAGATGGGAAAAATATCAATAGAACAGTGTTTAATGTCCAATTTCCTCCATTCTGAGTTTCTGAACATAGTGAATGAATGAATCTGACAAACTGCAATGAGTTTATTTCCATTTTTGAAACTCTATTATACAATACATGATAACAAGTTTACCATAATTTTTACATAATCAACTAACAATGTTGTAAAGATGCAGGAAATGTCAAACAAACACTTTTACTAATCTTATTAGTTAAATAATGAGACTGTTAACATGCCGAAGAATTGAATCTGAGGAAATGTAAAAAAACAGCATAACTTATAAAATAATGGCCCGATTATGCTGATTTTCGAACTTGACCTGCATTTTAGTAAGATTGATTACTCCTGTGAGTTTCATGACAACAGGTCTATCGGTTTTCCTTGAAATGTGTTAACAGTGTTGCACATATGCTGAAAAGTGAAAAAAACAGCATAACTACTAAAATAGTGGCCCGATCATGCCGATTTTCGAACTTGATCTGCGTTTTAGTAAGATTGATAACTCCTGTGAGTTTCATGACAACAGGCCTATCGGTTTTCCTTGAAATGTGTTAACAGTGTTGCATATATGCTAAAAAGTGAAAAAACAGGATAAATTCTACAATAATGGCCCGATCATGCTGATTTTCGAACTTGACCTGCGTTTTATGAATATTAGTCAGCTCTGTAAATATAAAGCCAAAAAGTAAAACTGTCTTTCACTTATGGTGTTAACGCTGAAAGTGCATGGCGACGGCGACATGATCGGCGACGGCGACGGCGACGACAGACGCAGGTGATGGCAATATGTACAGACACATCTGTGTCTGTACATAAAAAAGTAATAACTGGTACTGGAGCACAGGTACAGTATGTTCAGGCCAGGTGAAGGCAAGCAGAGAAGGAGAAGTCAATACCCTTTGTGATTGTCCCAAATTCTGGTTCAACCCAGTTTGGGCAAAATTAGGGTTGCATAAAAACCACAACTGGAAGTAAATGAAAAAGTATATAGAGCCATGTTGCTTAGATATTGTAAATCATTAGTAAGGCTTAAAATCTTTATTAAAAAGTATTGCTGATACATGATCACCATAGCAACAAAAGTTTGGTGTAGTCAACAAATAAGAATTGACAAGTGGGTTAACTGAGGGATCAAGGAATAGAAAGGTGCTGTTAGTTTTTTTATGTACAGACACAGATATGTTTGTACATATTGCCTTCACCTGTATCTGTTGTTGGCATTGTCGCCTTGCACTTTTAGTGTTACACAAATAAAATGAAAACTTACAGAAATGATGAATAATCAGTAAAATATAGGTCAAGTTCGAAAATCAGCCTGATTGATCCATTTTTCCAAAAATTATGCTATTTTTTGTTTTTGTAGCATATTTTATGCAGTATTATACAAACAAAATGAAAAGCATGCCAGATTTTGCTTTGAAACTGCAGGACTGATTCAGAGGTCTGATATATAGATCAAGTTTGAAAATTAGCTTGATTTTTTTATTTTTCTTAAGTTTGCTGTTTTTTGTATATGAATGGGTTTTCCTTAGATTCAACTCTTAGGCATGTTAACAGTCTCAGTATTGAACTTATATTTGTAAAAGTGTTCTTTGACATTTTCTGCATCTTAAAAATTTTGTAAATTGCTTATATAAAAATGATCATAAATCTATTATCTTCTATTTTGTAATAAAAGTGTCAAACATAGAAATAAACTCAAATCAGTGCAATTTTTCAGATTCAATCGGTTACTATGTTCAGAATCTCAGAATTGTGCAAAGTGTATATTTAAAATTGTTTTATTGACTTTTTTTCCATCTTAACAATTTTTTTAAATTTGATCATTTAAAAATGAAACTAAATTGGTTATTGTGTATTATGTAAAGGTGTTGAAAATGAAAATAACAAATTTCGGTCCTTGTGTACATTATTGGCATTTTTAAGGTGTGACTTTGAAGTTCCATGGGCCTGAAGATCTTTGCTAGTCGCATTATCTAGATGTCTATGTTACGTGCAGTAATTTGAAATTGGTGGTGATTATAAGCTGTTAAGCATCATGTACCTTTGCATTAAAATTGATAAAAATATTATATTTACTGCCACTACAAATGCTCTAAAAGGATTACTGTGTTACTTATTATTTTGTAACTTACAAGTATGATTGACATACAGATCAAATTGGCAACCAACTTGATTGCATTATTTGTCTTTCTTGTTGTCTGTACATTTGACAGCTTTGCTGCCTTGTTTAGTGATAGCTAACACTATATGTTATAAGTTTGGATACATATATACTACCTTGATTTCTGTGATAAAATCCCAGTTAAGCTGCAGTGACAACATAAGTGTGGCCAAGTGTCTAATCTGACATGAAGTACAGACTGATTGTGAGAAAGGAGCACATGGCATTAGACATGAAGATGAGCTGGGGCTCTCTAGGGGGGGGGGATTTTAGGGCTGGGGCAGTTATTTCAGGTCAAACATAGCTGTCCATTCTGTCTTTTAAAACAGCATGGTCATCCGAAATGATAATTACTATAACATAACAATTGAGATGAATATAGGTTATATATACAGTATTGAGCAGATTTTACTTCTTGTTGACAATCAAAAGTAAAGCAGATCTGAAGTCAGAGCATACAAACAGTTTTCAGCATGATTAATTATAATGTAATTTACAATTATTACATGAAAAATATAACTGGATAAACTTCCCTTAATTATTGCATTTAGTAGGTAATAATAAAAAGGACTTGTCTTGTAAAGATACACAGGAATCTGTACAACAACAATGTATTATAAAATTAGTATAGATTATATGTTAATGAATGAAGTCGAGAAAAAAACATGTAGCAATTGTTTTTTCATCCACATTAGGTGCACTTCATTGAGGTTTAAGCCTTTAGTACTATAGACATCATAGGGGTCTTCAGAGATGACACTTAGGTAAAAAAACACTACTAGAAGTTTCCTTCACCTCTTCAGATCATGCACACATTACACCATACACCCTAGAGGGCCTCTCTAACAATTTGAGTAGAAAGTGCTTATCTTTTAACTCATCACATTTCAGTTGGATTAGACACCCTGGTTTCTAAAGGAATTGATCAAATCTTTTGTTTTCAGTCCTCTGTGACAGGTGGGGAATGATTGTCCAGGGACTCGAGGTAAATTACATTCTATAAAGTATGAATTTTATGCCATAGTCCTGTTGTCTGGAGCTGTTATGAGAGGTTTATTTGATAATTTGTTTTTTCCTTCTCTTTTTGAAGTTTTCAGTTGAAGATAATACTCTGTGAACAGCTGTTCATTAAAAATCTTGTGGTTGTTTGGTTGTGGTAAACCTGGAATGTTTTTTCAATTAAAGGTTTCTAGTTACTGTTAAGTTAAACTTAAAGCCAGACTTATGTGTCATCCAACTGCCATGCATGTGTTGTAGAAATATTGACTTGGTGACACTGGTGACAGCAAAAGCGTGACAAGGATGACAAGGTACCCTTTCAGCCCCTGTTGTGTCACCTGTGTTTAATCAGGCCTACACAGAGCAGGTGACAGGACCCACACTTTACCCATGACCTAATTGAGCACAACTGGTACCTGAATAATTTATAACAGTGGCAATGGGAACTGCTCATTTACTAAACATTGAATTAAATCTATTTGGATGACATTTGTTTGTTCAAAAGAAAAATTGCTGTTGAAATGCCAAAAAAATATATTTATATAATAATAAAAATAAAAATTGTAGAAACTCATTATTGATACAAATGCCCATATTTCCACAGCATCCATATCAGTACATTGCATTCTCTTTGCTTTTCTCCAATACCTTCAGTGTAGGCAACATGTGCCTTAATTTGTTGATTTCTCTCTTCTTTTCGTCTTTCCAAAAAATCTTCTTTCAAGATCATTAGTATTTCAAGAAACTGCGCCCCCCCCCCTCTTCTTTCCCCACTCCACCTTTTCAGATTTCTTCCATTCTCCACAGGGAAAGCTTTCACTAGAAAAGCCCCCACCACTTCTACTTCTAAGATATCGTATTTCTAAGAAAGATTATTGATATCAAACCCATAACTTGACATACTTAGCACAAAACTTACCTCACCGTTAGTTTAGTGATTAGCAATTTTTATCTCTTATTAATACAGTGATGAGGCCAGAAGAAAATGACTGTTTTTGGATTTTCTTCTTTTCATCGTTGGAGTTATATTTTATGACCCAATTTGGAATATGCTCATAAGTTTCAAGTAAACTATACCTTAACTGAAAGGTATAGGTAATAATTACCTTTTCACATTTTTATTTCAATAATGAGCATCTTGTACCTACATAAACAATGTAACACATTTTGTCAGAGTCGTGTCATCGAATTTCCAAATAAAATTTGTGCATCTTTTCAATATTATTTATAATCACAGATGGCCAGAGAACTGTCTGAATGAAAGGTGTGTTTGCTTCATACATGCTGTAATTAGTGGTATACAACAAGTTAGATGTACCACCATGCAGCAAGTTCTCAGAATTTCAATGAGTGATAAGTGCTTAGAGAAACTTCCAACTACAGACAGCTATAAATAAGTAATAAAAAGTGCGGGCTGGCCATTGTTAGAAAGCAAATGCATGTTGCCGTGCTTGTTGTAGATGTCAACAGCATGCAGGTACCGTGTACTTTGAAAACATGTCTGCATTTATTATATCGACAAAGTCACTTAATATGAAATTGTTATGTCTGTCACATTTGCATTTTTCAACACTTATAAATAATTATTATCTTATATTCAGCTAGAATGAATGGATTACTATATAATTTAGCTATAGGCCATTGAATGTGCACTGTGCCTAAAAATCTATAATTGATGCAATGCAGGGTTAATAATTATCCTTCACCGATTAGCCCAGTAATTAAATTGATAATTTTTTTATGACTGTCCAATAGGAAATTGTGTTTGAAAGTTGCCTGTTTTTGTGCACATGTTAAATGTTCCACATGAAAGCACATGCAGGCAATAGTAATTTTATTTCAGTTCTCACTGTGATGAGGCTTTTAACCAAATGAGCTCCAAGGAAAGGGAATCCGCGTTGTATTACTATTGTTCCTAGAAGTTGTGGAAGTTTTGCCCGAAGCCATATAATTTTCCTGGTCTCTAGTTGGGCTCAGAGTGACAGATAGCTTGCAAAAAGGACCTTTTGTGTTTGACTCCTGGTGCATTTTATCTTGCAATGAAGAGTTACTCACTTGGCCTAATCTCCAGTCTTGGGGCTAAGAAACTCATGGAAATTAAAATTCATTGATTTTGTATCAGATTTCTTCAGTAATATTTGTCATTTCACGTGTGTTTTATACCAGCTATAGCTGATGATAGTGCATATTGATTTCGTTGTAATGTGGTTCCTTTGAAATGAATCTGAATGACCAAGATTATTATCTCGGTTGTTTTCTCTCTCATCAAATATTTATGGTTGTGAAAATAAGACCAAGGACTAAGTAAGTGAAATACAGTCTTATATTAAGTGAAATATGAGTGGCTGCTTTGTATTTATGTTTTGGTTTCCTTGTGAGTAAATAAATGTAGAAGGTGTATCCACCAGCTGGTCACATTATTTTATTTTAGTAATTGAACAGGTGGCATAACAGGGAAGTTGTGTATATATGTGTTTTTTGCTAAAAGGTACTTATAGATTTAAAATTATGAATGTAAGATATTTGAGCAGCTTTACAGAGAAATTCAAAGAAAGTCATGGAGGAGATTAATGTGACAGTTTTAAAATCACTGTTCAAGAAAATTATGTTAGTACATTTGAACAACTTGCCAACTCTTTTGTCATTCATATGTACTAATCAAACATGTTTCAGCATGAAGCTTGTGCCACTCCCTTTTAAGTTTTCTTACACATTGCCAGACATAATTTGTAACTCCTACTTTTTGATGATTTTTTAAATTTTCATTCCCTTACATTTTGTTGAATAAAATCATCAACTTTGAAAATCAGTATATGCATTAATAATTGTGCTTTGTGTTGTAAAAATGTTAACAGTGAATATTGGAAGTTCAAAACTTCCTGATTCGAATAAGGAAGTAATCAAAATTTATAAAGAAAAGTACTGTATTTGAAAAAAATGTTTAATGCCAAGAACATGGATGAGGAATAGCACAGATACAATAAGAGAAAATAGATTTTTCTACAACAATGTATAATAATATAATGTATCTCCTCAAGGGGCAGCTGGAACTGAAAAGTTGTGACGAAAGGTGTTTCAAATCACATGATGTATTTCCTTTCACCTGTCTGGTAATGCAGGGCATGTTTAGGACATTGAATTGTTTTCCTTGTCCTATAACACTATGTCTCTGAAATATTTTCTTGATAAATAAAGGTGTTATCCATAATTAATTCCAGTGGCATACTTGAATTATTGATTGTTGACTTAACATTCAAGTTGTCAATTTTTCATCAAGTCTTTGTCTGAATTTTGAGGTGCATCATGTTACTCAAAAAGAGCCAGTATGACTTTATATTTCTGATGAATTATGTCTAAGAACTGTGAGAAAAGCTGATGTGAGAGAAAACTAATTATCAGCAAGGAAAGAGGCAGGCGAGTTTAACAACTATAATTAGTAAAAATTATGTCTGAATTCAGTACACGCCGACTGACTACTGATCAGCTTGGTGCTTTTATCTTTCTGCATGCATCTGTAACCTAATCATCTTTAGCTGCTTTGTGCAGGAAATTAAACCTTTAGTTGACAATGGTTACCATGACAACTGATCCATCTAGTTAATGGTGACACTTTTTAATGAGCTTAATTTTTCATTTTGAATCTCCGCCACGTAGCATTTTATCAGGGTATATTCATAATTTAGTATTTTCCATCTAGTTGCAGTTGTCATGCAATCCTCAGGTTTATTATAGACAGCATTAAAAGAACACTCTTTGTGTTGTCTTTTGGTTAATGGCTTTTGCTTAATGAATTACATGCCTGGCAACAATTAGAAAGAGCTGATTTTAGACAGCAAATTAGTGGATAATGGTGCTTAGTTGATAGTAATTTGTCTTGACTATTGTCGAATTTGTTGTATCACAGAAACTACCTGAGCCAATGTCATACTAAGTGTAGGTTGCAAAATGGTATTCCGAAATTGAAGAAATGCTGAAACACTATCCACTATTGAACAGAAATTGAGTCACTAGCATTGTCATGTAACTTCAAAATATTGAATCTGACATAAACTTACTCACCAAAATCTGGGAGAGGGAGAGAAATATTACACATAACATGTACATGTTGTAAGTACTGTTCGGTTAGTACCACTGACTAATAAAAGAAGGACTCTAAGGACTTGCGTTCCTCACCTGTAGTTTCTGATCTGTCAGTCCATCTGTCTTCCTATATGTTCAATTTACATAACAAGTAGGTTGAAGAGATAGGATGACTTTAGCCCTGGTAGTAATTAGACCAATGACTTATTAGGATGAGTCACAGAATTTTCCAGGGAGCTTTATGCAAATGATGTTTGGGTTCCCATAGTTACTGGTCACATGGCCACAACATGATGTCCTATTTTGACTTTAATGAAATGACTGCCGATGAATCAAGATGATAGCAATGAGGTTATGAGTAATAACTGACCAGTGAATTAGTGAAATATGTATGTATCATGTTTTCAGACAATCTGTTTCTGTGATTCAGAGACTTGTTTTGATGCAGTTTTGAAAAACTTTTAGATGATATGCCTGTTTAATGCAAATGCACACAGCTTCAGCCAGGTGACAACTGGCAGGGTGACAACTGACATCATTTTGAAGGCTGTTTAGGTTCCCAAAGGCTCCTTGGAGTGTTGGTAATTGACAGCCCATAAGATTATTTCTCCTGGGCAGAAAGCTTATTTTCTCAGAATCCATGGCAGGGCTGCTCTGGGAAAACTTTCCCAGAATCTTATAATCTTTGATGCTAGCTTGTTAACGGATAATCTTGGATTACCTTGATCAGAAAATTTCCAATACTCTCCCAAGCATGAATAATGAGGAATATATTTGCTACATGGTTTCCTTTTTCTGTTAAGTAGCAGACATTATTATTGAAATTACCTGAGGCAAAAGAGGGATTGTATTCACATGAAGACATTTCTGTGCACAGACAAAGCTTTCTTTTCATAATGAGGGCATCTTCGATAGGTCATCTTGTTCACAAAGGTCCATTGCAAATTGGAGTGACTTAAAATTATTAGTGATGAAATCTAAACAGATCAGTTGCACTTCCTATAGTATTGATGCTTAGCTCCTATTTGGTGATTTTTTTTATGCAAGCTAGGTAGTAGAAAACATCAAAAAACTGAAAATAGCTGTTTCATCCTAAAATCTCTGATATAATGTCATCAGGAAAATCATCATACTTTTTCTGAGGACAAATATCTATGAACATTTGAAGATACTATTATAACAACCAGTTTTATATAAAGTCATTTTGGCCTGGTTTTGACTAACAGGCTATATAACCTTAAAGTGGAAAAATAAAACAAATGATATTAACACCTAAACAGTGATAAATCATCAACCTTTCCTGGAATAAGAAAATAGTCAGTAGGATGATGAGAATGGCACCCTTGCCAAGTAGATATGAAACAACTTTGATCTTCCAAATCTTTGTACATCTTTTCTGACAAGTTGTTGCTGTTTGTTTTAAGTCGCTTTCATTTGACACAGTAATCAACTTCACCCTTTTCATTGGGTGAAGTTCTCCTCCCATACAAAATACTCAATGCAAGTAATCTGATGTCTCTGAGATTGTGTGTTCTCAGTGGTAACTGCCTGCCTACTGCAAGAGTTAATCCAGGTATTGTTTACTTGGCAATTAGGAGTCTGGTGGGGATAATAAGGGGAAGTGGTGAGGTGGGTTACCTAACATCTTAGTTCATTAGTTTTCTTGATTGGTTTGACAGAAACCACCAGTGGACCATAGTGAGGTAAATTACGAAGGAGAGCTTGAGTGTTTTTACAAGCTGCCTTTTTCTTTGGATGTCCTGGCTTTGATTGACATGTTATTGTTGCCATTTGTGTTTAATTTTGTTTCCTAAGTCATTAATACCAGGTGATGTTGCATAACACAAGCAGGAGGTTATGATGGAGGTTTCTCCATCTTCTTCTCTCTCCATGTGAGTGTATGTGTATGTATATGTTTGAGTTGAATGGGTTAAAATTTTTCACTAAAATTACTCACTTATCAGTTATGAAACTGTTTTATGGAAATGTTGCTATTGTACATATTTTTCGTTTTGTTTTAACCCATTTACCCAATATAATCCCTATATATGTAATATCCCTTGAAATTTGATTAACATGTTGCACATGTCTATAATTTCCATTTGACAGATATTTTTGAAAAAAATAACATTCTTAAATAGTTGAACATCTCTCATTTCTAACCATTTCATCAGAGCATTGTATATACTTTAATAACAGATCTGACAAATTTTCTCTGAGGCACATAAATGCTTTTTGATTTAAGATCTATGCAGCTTAAAGATTATCAGTTCACACTTAATGGATTTTGAATATTTTTTGGTAAAATGTTTAAGCTTTTATGTAGAGGCTGTCTAATGAGAGTATCACCTACTGCACCTATATAGTATTAAGAGATGTAAGCTGTTATCTCCATTGGAGCAACTATACTACCACCTTCTAGATGACTACAAAGCTTTTTTAAATCTACAATGTATCCAATTTGCTGCTCAGGTACTTTGTGCATATTTTATGATTAAGTCAGGCTTTAAAATACATAAAATGCACACCCACCCACCTACACACACACGCACGCATGCATGCATGCACTCGTGCGCACACACACACACACACACATTATCTGCTTTGAAGACACAGATGAACCACAGCATACTTTTTCTCACTAATTATTGTGGTGGTATGAACTCAAAAGCACCCAATGTTGTTTTCTTTGAGATCTGTGACAGAGAGATAATGAAAAAGTCTCACCTAGGCCTTGAGCTTTTCTGAGAAATGTACTCATGTTTTCATTTGCTCTTGATGAAAAGTAACATTTCCCATTTCACTCCCTGGATTCATCGAGGAAAATGAAAGTGTCACTCAAGAGGACAGCAGTAACAAAAGAGAGTTAGTCAGGTGATTGAATCACCTGAAAGATTTACTCAAGTCATATGAGGTCTTATTGCCAAGACATATCACAAGGGATTCTGGGTGCCTGCGGAGCAATAGCAGTATGGGGAGTCCACACTCGTGAACAATGCACTTCTTGTCCTGGCGACATCAAAATTTTATGTTTGATTGGGCAGTTGCATGATCAGTTGTCTGGATGCATAGCAACAAACCAAATCAGAACTTTTTCTCCTTTTTTATGATTTTATTGAGGCCTGGGGACTCGAGGCTCCTGTTTTATTTCCCTGGGTTCTCTTCCATCTTGTCTGCTCAACCGAAGGCTCATAAAAAGTTCATGTTTGTACATGCCACTGTGGCAAAATGTCAGAAATCTAACTTTGTTTTTCATGATAACCGTCTTTGTTAAAGAACAAAAATATTGGCAAGGAAGTCCAGTTAAGGTGATTCAATTTTCTGTATTTCCCTGTAGTCAGCCCAGGGGAACAGGAGAGACATAGGGAATGAGGCTTCTGTAACCAAAAACTTGTGTCTAGAAAATCTCATTATCAAGAGACAGGGAATGAAGTAGCTGCATCATTAACTCAGAAATAGTACATCTTACCATTTCCTCAAATAGGAGTTTTCTTCAGAAATTTCCTTGAATTCAATTTATTAGTGGTGAATATTGCCGAAAGGACTCGTCTGTTAAAAACTCATTGTCAATATGCCATTGGCAGTTGCATGTGACTCTTGAACATTTAATTGGGGCTAAAAAATGATAAAAAATAAGCCTTAGAAAAATAAATTTGATAATTTGTGTGAAATTCAAACAGCCCTATAAATGATTTTGAAAAAAGAACATTGATGAACAGCCATTATCTGCATAGAGCATTTCATTGTGTATCGTTAGAGTTGGCATCGCTGGTAGAAATGTGTTTGATTCTTAGTGACATATTGTTATGGAGCCTTGTTGTATCAGCGGTGCAATACTGCATCCAGACACAATCAATAAAACAATAACTCGTAATCAATCCTCAGTTGGCTAGACAACTGATTTTGTTTAAGGTATTAATTAATAATTCCACCAGGCAATAATGTGTCAATACTATGAGATCAGCTTAGTGACCATAGTTAGGCATAAGTCACCCATGGCCATGTTTCCACTTAACAAAGTTAAAAAAAGTTTGAAGAGAGAATCTGCGTTGGCTTCTTGTTGCTGCAAATGTGTTGTTAGCCAATTAGTATCTTTTAACTAGACCAGTGATACTTTGCTCAAGGAACTTTTTTTTCAGTTTTTAACTGGAGTAGAATTAGTTTAGTTTGCTAACAATGCATTTGTTCAATTGGCAAGGGCAGGGTTGTGATGTTTAAAACTTGCTTGAAAGACACTTTTACCATGTAAAGTGGATGGTCTGTTTTTATGATTTTAGAAGACTGTCAGCTTGAAGGAACCTGCTCCCAGTAAGTTAACATGATATGGCATCCTTATAGATGTTCAGTTTGAGCTTTCTACTGTAGGTGTTATACCAGGTGCCTTTCTGTCAGTCAGAATTGATTGCAATCAGTCAAAGTTTATCTTGATTATGACCAATGTGAACAGGACCATTGACAGCTTGTCAACAGACAATACTACCAGAATCCTCATGCACACAGTCACAAAAACAATTGTGAATGAGTCATCAGACAGTCCATCCATCATTGGAAGCGGTTGTTAACTTCTGATTGTGCTGAAGCATTATCAGTGGAGTGTCACTATGAGTTGATATATTTACTACCACAGCGTCTTGTCACAAATATGATTCAATTTTGAAGATGTATCATTCATTTTCATTTGGTTATTATTATTATGCCAATGCGCTTTCTTAATTGGTAATGGCAAACATTGTCTCGGCAGAGAGACTCCCAGTGGCCTATGATTGCTTTAATAAACAGAGGGGAGATGAGTAATAGCGAAAAGAAGTGCTCTCTGAGTGTTAAAGATGGCAATGATTTTAAGTAGTGAAAGTAAACAGTAATTTGGCAGTCTATCAGTTTGTGCATAACTTTCTATTCTTTATCATTTTGGGACCACTGAAAAAAGGAAATTTAAGTGCAAAAGGATTTATTTATTTATTTATTTATTTATTTATTTATTTATTGTTTCAGTTAGTAGGTCTTTTTTTTTTTTTTTTGCAGCTAGTTTGGATAAATTAGAAACAAAAATATGAAGTACAGATAAAGATAGATGAATATGATAAAAAAGATTTTTGTGACAGGATAATTCTAGTAAATATTCAGCTGGAAAAACAAATGAGCATTAAAAAAACAAGTTTTGGGTCAATGCATGATTTAAACAAATGCATGCTTAAAGTAGCTGAGCAATGTTCAGTGATTGTTAAGTTTGCAAAATCTTTAAGATATAAGTGTTAAAATTGATATCCAGGTGTTTATTCCTGTTTGTCCAATTTTAGTACCCGTCTTTCCAAGGATAAAACTAAGTGAAGTCATTAGAAATTGTTTATACCAGTTAGAAGGTTAGTTTTGTTTTAAATAGATATGAGATTGTTTGACAAGAAATACATATTTTCAAATTTTCCAGTATTCAATCTCCATGCTTTAAAAGACAATTGGCCATGGTGTTCAGCATGCCAAATACTGTGTTCTTTCATGCTGCAAGTCCTTGACTGGGATCCCATACCTAGATTGATCTAACAGGATCAATCCATCTCCAAGGGGTTTCTTGCTAAATTACTTTCAGCTTAAGCAGCTTAGATGTCTTGCACACCTACTGAAGCTGCTAATCAATAGTTAATTACCTCCTAACAGCTTCAGCAGGCGTGACAGACATCTAAGCTGCTTAAGTTTATTGTAATTTAGCGAGAATCCCCTTGGAGATAGATCGATCCACAATTAGTATGATAGGGTCTGGGAATGGTCCCCTTGTCTTCTTCTGATTCTCTGGTTCCCTACAATTATAGCAGAAAGTTTTCATTTTGGCACACTGATATCTGACAGGATCATCACATTAACAATCAAGTTAAAGCATTAACGCATCCATTAAATGAACCGTTTTAGTTTGGCAATCTCTTCAGTTTCAATTGACCATTTCACATGATTTTCCCAGTATTTTCCCATGGCCTTTTAAATGGTTAGTTTTATTCACCCAAACCCTGCATTGCCCTAATTCCTGCCCTGCCGTAACCCCTGGCCTTGAATGTCACCCACCCACTATGCCCGTCTGTGCTTTCTGTACCCTCCTTGTAATACAAGAACACTTGGCAGAGTTAGCCTCCAGACAGTGTTCAGCTGAGTTCAGTCTATACACATAACACTGGGAACAATTAATCCACTGTTTTTTATTTTTTCCTAGCAATCTGACTCTTGTTTATAGTGGTTACCGTACATGTTGTAGAGCTCCAGGTAAATAGCACAGAGAGAAACCCTCTCTCCACATGCTGGGTCTTGAATAAAAAAATGAGTAAAAAATATTTTTTAAAAAACGGAATGACAAAAAATAGTCTTGTTTGGGAAAATCAGTGGCAGTGATATTGGTACATTCCGTGCATTACGGAGGGTACCTTTTGGGAAGGGTGTAGCACTTTGGGTCTCCAGTCTTTTTGGTATTAATTGCCATTAACCCAAATAAATCTTGTCATGTTGAATTCTGGATAATTAATAATTGACAGCTGGTCATCACATGGTAGCCAGTGGTTAGAGGCCACACTGGCGCCTATTGACCACTGGGTACAAGGTGTTACAAATAACCATCATTCCACCTGTCTTTAAGAACCAAGGCACATTAATAGGGCAAGGACACGTGACACTAATTGCTGAGCCCAACCTTGACATTTATTGAACAAATTGGTAGGAAAAAAATGGAAATGCATGTATTTTTCAAAAGTTCTATAGTCCTGCATTGCAAATAAGTGTAAATGCATACATTTTATCATAAAAATAGCTGCACAATAAGTTACAAGTGGCATATGATTCTGTTTAATCCTATATCTGAGTAATTTAGGTTATTTAAATAATTTTTAAAATCATAAGCCCACAAGAAATGTATATCTTTAGATTCCATGCTTTATTATCAACTTCTTGGTCTATAGATCATGCCATACTCTAATTTAAAAGTTTTAATCATGAAAGAGCTGTTGTTGTTTTAATGAAAATCAGTAAATGTGTATAAGCGTAAATCAACCAATTCAAGAATATTCTGAGTATTGTATGTCTATGATTGATGGTTGTCAGTTTTAATAGCATGTACCACTTGAATGGCTTTAAACATGTTTTTCCTTATCATCCACAAATATATGAATTAATTTGCTTTTGAGTACAGTCTAGGGTAAGCTATAATGTTCATTATCTAATTATAACTATGGCAATATTTGATTAGGAAAATGCATTCTGATTATATTTAGGCAGGTGCTTGTTATAGTTTCAGGCAGTCTCCCCAATTTCTTATCAGGGTAAATGATGAAAAAGAGGTTACATGGTATTTGTAATATCTATTTAACATACTTGCAGTGTGCTATGATAATGTTTTGGGAGTGTTTTGATTCTAGAAGTTTATTCATAACAATACACCTGGGAAATATCTGGTATACAGGAAAGAATTAGCCCTGAAACTAATTTATTCAGTGGACATCCAAATAAGCAAAATAACTTCCTCTTCTATAAATTGCTTTAATCTCTTCTGTGAAATGTGAATGTTATTTAGTATGTACACAGTAACCTTGGAGAAGTTGCCAACTAACTGCATCACATCATGCTACTATATTTTTGTTTTGATGTCAGTATTAACTGTTTGCTTCATGATTTGGTTTAAAACCCCAAATGTACTTTTCAAATAGTTAGGCTGTGTACGTCTGTTGGGGACACATGAAAATAAGCATTGGCTTGGAGAAGATGTTTTTTCATCATCTAATTTTGCTTGTACCAGTATTATGCACATTTTAGATAGCCTTTATACTGGTAGCTAGATAAACTGCTCTAGTTGTAAAATATTTAAAGAAGTCTAGACATAAAAAACTGCTACTAAATAAGTCAGAAAATTTTGGTAATGTCTATACAAGAATAATAACATGGTTAAATTAATAATGACTAAGGTCCTCAAAACAATCTCTGAGACAGTATTTTATTTCAAAAAAATGGAAAGAAGTTTGAGCAACAAAGACTGAAAACAAGGTTTTTCATATTTTATTTTCCATTAACTACATTAACAAAATGAAAATATATAAGAACAAAAATTGTTATGACAAAGGATGACAACTAATTATTTATGTTCTTTTACTGCCATCAAATATGATATAGGCTTATTAAATTTTTGACAATTTTCTGGTTTCCAGGTGACATGACCAGAACATGAACAGCTACAGTAACTGTGCCACAGTTGCATGATAGTACAATACCAGCAGCAGCTAGATGCCTACATACACAGATGTTTGCTACACATTTGGCACCAACAAAATCCACAATTACAGCAGAAGCAGCAACAGCAGCAGCAGCAGCAGGAATCATGGGTGACATGACAGTAGCATGCCAGGCATGTGTCGGAGTTGGGAGATCAGGCCACAGTTGGTATGTATTCACAACAGAGAACTATACTTTGGTCTTTTCCACCTATTGCTATGACAGCAGAGCAGATGGTGCCTCATTAGGTCCCTACATTTGTGTGCTAGGACACTATCTTTGACACGCAGATGGAATTGACAAGGGTTGATAAGATCAGGCAAAACTACAAGGTTATACAATACAAGTGGGGTGTCCACTCCGATTGTGTAAGGGTATCATTAAGAACCCTGAAAGTATGACCCAAGCTTGACCACAGGTACATTTTGATGAGGGGGACAGGACACCATTTGTCCAGTAACAAGCATCTTAAGGCCATTAAGTAAGGCCCTGGCATTGTCCATTATACTTAGGGAGTTATGTTACCAGGGCAACCCTACCCTGAGGAAAAGCATTGAATAAACCCACAATCTGATTAACCATTAATACACCATCTGTCGTGGTGTTTTCAGAGGACCTATAGACGGCCTCTGATTGGTTGGCTATATTTAGCTGAGTGAGGGGAACGTGTCAGGTGCAGCAGGCACACGCCACTCTGATAAACTGTGATTTATACCTGGAAGGACTAATCACTGGGTCCCAATGACAACAGCAGTTGTGAATACCACAGCTGACGCCTGTGTGTATCTTTGAATGATTTCAATAATTACACAGCTTGCACTTGCAAGGTGTTTTGCATGGCCTGCATGCTCAGGGTTAGGCCCCCTAGGTAGAACTTGGAGACATATTCTTAGCAACTTCACTGACATTCACTTAACATTACCTAACCTAGGTCATGGACTTTATTAATCTGAATGATACTTATGGTTCATAGCTTTTGATCATTGTGGATTAAATATAATCCCTGACCTACCATTTTAAAGCACTGAAGCTGAAACCTATCTTGACAAATTCAACTTTTGACTCTGCACACTGTCATCAATATTTCATGAAATCAGAGAGCACACAGTACATTTGATCACACCTCAAATCTGAGACCTTGTCTTTTTGATCAAGCTCCATTAGTCTCTCCACGACCCTTACTGCCCTTCACAGCAATCTCCAAATGAGATTTTCACAGTATAGGGGTCTGAGCAGATTTAGAAGCAATTCAAAGAAGAATAATGATGATTGGGAAAAAGTGCAGTTTGCTGAGTTCTAGTATAACATTCAATCTGTTCCTCGATGGGGAACCATATTTTCAGACATAAAGAACACTGTCAAGTTTAAATATTGAATCATAGTTGAGCCAGGTTTCATTACAATAAGATATCTTTGGTTTCTGTCAGAAGTTAATAATATCTTTCCTGTGCTGTACCCTTAGGAATCCAGTTTGCACAATAAAAACAAAAATTATGCTTATTTCAAAGTATTGAAACTGATGCCCATATCTATAGATTCTGAAAGCATTTTTGCAAGATTTCTGCTATTACTTATAGCAGTGATCATTCTGACATCCTCTTCGATGATGTATTTTTATGGCGCTTTTGTTACCAGTTTCAATGTGTCATTCATGTCCATGTTATCTGTACCAAATTTTGGAAGATAAAGTTTAAATTCGAATGAAATTTTATGCATCTGGATTTTATCCATAATTCATGACATTTTTTTTTTTCAAGATTTGTAGTTCAGGAATTCCTGGAGAAAAAAAAATTGTAGTTGTTACAAGTTTGTAGACATTGACCCACCCCAATTCCGATTGCTATTTTGGGCCCTTATTTTAGTGAACCATAGGTTCCATTGTATATTTTGGGGTCTTTAATCCCTCTGTCTTTGGTTCACCTCTGAATTATTTTATTAGCACTTCGCTTAAAGAAGAGATTAAGTCTCAGATCTAATAGCCCTTTTATTATAACTATGCCTTTGGGGCAAACCTTATCCATTTTCTTTTGAAGTATTTTAGAATTGGATGCAATTGTGTGGTATTCTTTATGGCACGTGCAGGGTCTATCACACCTGAATGACCCTGTATAGACATTGCATAGATAGGCTGGCAAAACAACTCCTCTTTGATGTGGAGGAGAAAGGAGGGTGGAATTAGAAGTGAGCGCCCCACCAGTTAAGCTCGTGCTCTGAATTATTGTCATCTGTGGAGGTTGTTTGTCTGCCTCCAATTTCCATGTCAATGTCGACTGTTTGATTGTCTGTGCCTTCTTTACAAGTGCACTCTTGATATTTCATCAGCTACATGAAAATTTATTAGAAAACAATATTGTATTGGGCTTGTGGTTTATAATCCCCATTCAAAAAATGTTGCATATATTTGTAGCTGCTTTACATTTTGAAGAAATTTAATAGTAAAAACAAATCACTTAGCCATACTTCTTATTTAAGTGTGATTAGATTAATCTTGATTTCAACAGGATATTCTTTACAGAACCCACAAGAAAGATTGGTTTGTTTAAAAGTGTTTTTCAATGACGTGGGTTCTTTTCCATGTATGTTACTGAGTGCACAGTGAAGATTATTTGCTCAAAGTATTAAAAACAGCAGTCCTTTGCAAGGACATGCCCGCATATTGTTTTACCCCAGTTCACCCGGTAATATGTGCTGAAGTTAAAGCAAGCAGATATTGACGAGTTGATTTACTCGTTTTTGAAATAAACCAATATTGACCGAAGCAGCGGGACATTGTCTCTCCTTGTAAACATAACAGAGGCTCTAGATAGCAGTCACTTACAAGAGAGAAATGCCTTCACCTGAAAATCCAAGTACTAGCTCTTTCACCTCACCTCACCCCACGTTTCCTTGGTATTCTGAGCTTAGGCTAACTTGAAAATAGAATTCACAGGAATTACAGTCTAAGAAAAGTAGCGTATTCATTAGGTCATAAGAGTAAGATTTCTCAGCAATTCTCAGGAATCCAACATGTTGTTGCTCAAGCCCTCTGTATTATTGGGATATTTTATCAACTGACCTTAAACTTAAAGCTAAATAGATCCCATCAACGTAGTCCTTAGCTTACTGCTTTTTATACCTCACTCAACCCACTCAACCTGATTTACCTGAAAACCTAGTGTGTTTTAAGAGATTTAATAACTGATGGTCAGAATATCATTACTTACTGTTGAATACCTTTTGGCACAGTATTTAGTAGCAGTGAATTTACATCTGGGCTATAATACTAAGTACATTCAGCAACAGTCACTTGTATTATGCCGAAGACATTCTCAGAAATATTTCATGCCAGTTTGCATGCAGGATAATTTATTGTACATACCAACCTACTTTATTGTATTTGATAGACCATTGATCTCGAGAGAGAAAGTACTCAGAAAACTTGATCAGGCTTGTGTTTACTCAGAGACTGATAATTCCAGGAACTGTTCTGAGGCAAGGAAGTAAAGAGAGGAAACTTGAAGCTGACAGCAGTTTACTGACTTGAACACTAAATTCTGTCTGCACCAGAAATCTCTGCAGCTATCCAGTCTTCTGGGAGTTCTAGGCCTATGTACAAGGTACTACCTGTTACCATGGAATGACATTCTTCTTATCATGCATTCTTAGAAATAATTTGCTTTCAAAGAAACAAATGGCTGCCAGCAAAAAAGGAAATATTACATATTGTTTTCTCTGTTTTGAAAATAACAAATACCGTTAATAAATCCTGTGCTATGATGAAATAAATTTTTCAACAACAAAATCTTTTATCTGTCATCTTGCCAAGAATTTTCTGTCAATGTTGTTTTGATTGGGGCTAGGGGTGAGGTAAAGGGGGAGAGGGGACAATATAAAATTCAAGCTGAGAGGGACTTTATGGGAACTAATCACGGATCCACTTCTGATGATCAATGACAATTGGGATATCCATCAAAATCAATATTTCATACACTTGGCTGATTCACTGCAGGATTCACCTCTGTGTAAAGTGAATTGCCAAGTCGTTGGGTGCATTATTAGTCTCTTCCTGGATACCAAATTACCAAATATAATTAGTGGGAACTTAATAGCCATAAAAATCAGAATCTCCTTAACCTGACCCTCCCCCTTCAGTTAAATCTGTCTGTCACAGTTGACATCAAGTGATCATCATTGATGAAATACGCTGTCATGATGTGTTGTTTCTTACAGAGGTGATGAAGGTGTGAGGGAAAGGTCACATACAAATCTAAATTTCAATTTTATGGATGAACTGTGCTATTAATGCATGACATCTGAAAGTCATCACCTTTGAACAATGACTACCGCATAAGTAGCTTGTTGAGTAACACTGACTTCACTTGAAGATGTTCACTTTGTAGACAAGACATATCAGCTGTCGGTTCACAATGCACAAAAACAGGAAAGTGTGTGTCTTGATTGAGACGGATCCTGATACTGAACAGAACATATTTAATATATGGCCTAGAAACTGCAGATCCAAGACAAATATTTTGAATATGGCCTGGAAAAGGTGTTTGCCAACTGGCATTCTGTTTGGTCTAATTAGCTGTTTCACACTTCCTGCACAAATTTAACGGTGGTTATTCTGCACTCAAGCATGTGTCCATTCTCTCTCTCTCTCTCTCTCTCTCTCTCTCTCTCTCTCTCTCTCTCACACACACACATTCACCATTGATGACCAACTAAAACTAAACTACAGATCTTGTGTATTTGTTATCAGTGAAGGAACATTTCATGCATCACATATATCTGCTATTTATTTCAGGGTCCTGTACAGTGTTAATTATCTTCTGATTAGGCCCGAAGCTATAATATGGTATTCATGGTTTTGATCTATAGCAGATATTTCGAGGAATGCACCAGAAACAGAAACCTTTATTGCTATTTGATCATTTATGCATTACACTATACATTTGGTTTATTTACTTCTAGGTTATCATCTGTCTTAAGTACTTTGGCTGACATTTTTATTTATGATCAATTTTTCTTCTGACCTTTGTAGAAGGGCTTGCTGCTTGCCATCCTTGACTCAGCTTATTCAACTTTGTTTACAGCTGGAATGAAAGTGTATTTTTGTACTGTTGTATTTAGTTTGGCAAATAGAAAGAGAAAATAACAAGGAGCAATTTGATTTTTATTAAAGCTCTTTAACAAAACAAACAACACATGCACCATCCATTAAAGAAATCTGACTTTTACAGAACATTATTGAGGGTTTCTAATGTAGTGGTCAAATATAATTAAAGTCTCAATCCTTGGTCAACTGGGGCCTGAATAAAAAGGTAATTCAGTCAGACAGTAATAACAGACACCAAACGATGACCTATCTGGCATTGGCATTTGTATCAGTTTTAATTGAAAATAGCTCTAAAGCAGCAGTGCTGTTATGGGGATGTCCCCATCGTTTCTCTTGGCATTGACAGGAAACAACACTTTCAACCAACAAACAATTACAGTATTGTTCGGATCCAATGTTTTGAAATGAATGCCTGACATCCTGGAAAAGGAGCTAGTTTACTGCAGGACACCCGTCACAATTTCATAGCGGCAGGGTGCGTTTATTACGTATTAAACAATAGGTCAAAACAATTAAATCATTAACTGTATAGGACCTGTGGGCATCACCCGCGTGCACTCCACCGGCGGCAGGTGTTGGTGAGACCCAGTAACAACTAGTGGAATGAACTTTTTACCTGAAGACCGATGAGTTGGGTTTCAGCTGACTAGACCGGTTTTGTGAATAATTTGGTGATATGGCTACTACTGATCCAATTTAACTTTGAAATCCCTAATTAAAGTCGTGCTCACTATCTTCCCTTCCTTAATTCGGCAACTTAAAGCTTTTTGGCTTTGCCCTCCAACTTGGGAAGCTCTTTACCGCATTAGTTATGCGCCACAATCGAATTTGATAGTTAAACATGGGGTCAACACGGCGATGACCAAAATCACCAGAGCATTTGAACTTGTCTTCATGCCAACCAAGGTGATTAGCAAGGAAATGCAGTCAATCTAATCAGATTGTGGTTGGCTCGCGATTAAGTAAAGGACAGACTCGAAGTGACGAACATCACGCAGTTTGCATTTTTCTTTTTCTTTTATACTTACGTAATTTTCTACATAATAGTACATAACGAAAATCTATTTCAAACGGGGAAATCTAATGTGACGAAGATATAAGGTTTCTACTTTTCTATTTAGATAGAAGACAAGTTTAAGAGTACAGCAGTATTGTCTTGAAAACCAATATTTTTCTTTCTGGCGTTCAAGATATTGCAACCGCTCGGGGTGACCGTTTAAAATCTCGCGTGACATCTTGTTGCACAATTGCAGTAATCAAAATACATCTCTGACAAGATTAGAACAAAGGCAAAATGTGAAGATCTTGAAAACGGCCAAACATAATTTGAAGGTATTCGGGTCGTATGTAAGAAACTGCACACGCAACTAGGGAATATTACACAACGTTTTTTTTTTTTCAGAAGTAACGCCATTATTCATGTGTTTGTTAAACTATGATATTGAACACGATTAAAGAACACGTGTCTTTAAAATAACAAACTAACTTTGTAAAGAAGAAGTTGTATTATAACTGAAAGGTTTCAGTGTTAACCAGTTAATCTTTGTCATGTTTTTAGCAGTTGTGTCATATATTGTATGTTTTCTATACGTACAGACGAATTTCGTATAAACTTTATCATCGCGATGACATGATTCTTTTGCCAGGAGTTGCGGAAAGGGGGGTTAATCAAAGACTAAAGAGACTGACACATTTTACGAGCACTAATTGTCGAGGCTTGCTCTTCATGGACGATGCATGAATTGTCCTATTCGATGCAAAATCAAAACTGATAACCGGACCCTGTGAAAAGAAGCGTTAAATCGACGTATAAAGCAGCAGTGGGGTCTCTTCAACCGTAGGGATTGGGTTTAGAATGGATTTTTTGTCTACTAATGCAAAAAAGGCCGTTTTCTCGACCGATTTTGGATTGTACAAAGGTAGTGATATTTTGGAAGTTAACCAGCACGGTTTAGAAATTAGCGTGCACCTGAATACGGCAATTAACGTTTTATTGATTTCTGGTTCCACGAAAACATACTGATCACCTTTGACACGAATCCCAGGCAAGTCAGCAGCAACTCAAAAGCTAAGTCAAAATTGTGTCCGATTTGAAAAGTGAATTATTGTGTTGATAGGTTCAGAATTAGATCAATGAAAAATCCTAGACGTGTCTCCTCTCTGATATGCAAGAGGATCAAATTAGACGAGGAAGCGAGATACGTAGGCCTACTTATTTAGAAATTGTCCATTATGTTAAAGACTTGAGCAGAATATTTGCAGGCCAGTGTCGGCGACATTTTTTTAACATCTGTGTTCTGCAGTAGACGTCACTGTACTTAAATATAAGATGAATTGGCAAAGAGTAAGGTGGATTAAAAGCAAATGGTACTATTTACTGGTTTAAGTATTCGAAATTTTAACTCGTTTTGAAAATCTGCAATAGTGATCAGCTAGCTCATCCTGTAGGTGTTCCGAGGCACGGTTGAGGGGCGGTGGGCGGGCTAAGGCTCATCTATGAAAAATAATCTCGTCTGCTCTTCTTTTTACTGTATCGGTTCTTGACTGCATTATTCAAATGAACTAGGCAGGTGGGCCGCTTGCACGACCAACTGCTCGGTCATGCTGGGGTTAGCGACCGTTAAAGAAATTTTAGGTGATATGTAGTCCCGATCTTTCTAAAAGAAATCGGTCTATGGTATGATACGAGTTTATAATGGTTCAGGTTCACCAACTTTTACACCGCATCTATTCTGTACAATGTAAAAGTGGACTAAGAGTTTCAGACGACAAAAAATGAAATAGTTTTGTGTTTATGGTTTTGATTATGCGAAATACACATTATTTTGTCAATGGTAAACGAAAACATATTTTGTGTATTCTGGAAAAGAGCGATTAAAAAACTTTCAGCAAGCTTTTTGGTTCCTGGTAACATTCCATCTTTGCCATTCCATCTTTGTCCTGTCTCTGTCTGCATCTTGGTGAAAAATGACCAATCAAACTCAACTCGCGCCCCTATGGTAGACTTGGTGTTCATTTTACACAAAATTGGGAGGGTATCCTGTGAATGAATGCCTGGCACACTCGATCTGACATAAGGATGTGTTTTCAATAGCCTGGCACGCGCTAAGTTCATACATATGCTAAAATGTCCTCTGATATTAGCCATATTCACCGCTTCGAATTCAAGTGTCTGCCATCTGTTCTACCCAGCAACGCAGACGGGGGATAAAGCGGGACCACCACACCGCAATCGTCGGGCATAATTACGCTGGTCCCTCAATTTTCTTAAAACCCCTAAGCATCGCCCTTTTTACAAGAAACGGCTCTTGATGAATTATTAGAGGAGCCCAAGGCGTCGAAGCAGTAAAATTTTGCAATTGAAGAGCTGTTTTCAAAAGTTTAATTGTACGGAAAAGTAATTTCGGTTTCTTCAAAAATATACGGGCGACTAATCATATTCAGATGCTCACAATGTGCTCGTGCCAGCTCGTATCACTTTTGAAAATAAAAACTTTGAGTCGTCTGCGTTTCAGTCCTTTGAACATAATTGGCGGCTAATGTCAACGAAATATGAAAAGAAGGACACTTGTGGCCCCGCACACGCCGGCTGTTCTATGTTTACTCGCATAGTTTTAATACTTCACATTTTAGAAATGTTGAAAAAAGAGGTGGTGCATGGGTTGACACTTCATTAAAGCCAGGAATGTGAAGTGCTATGGCGGGCGCGTGCACACATAATGCTATGTCAACTCGTTGGGAAGTGGAACAACATTTCATGTGTATCGTGCCTGTTTATCTACGGGTCTTGATCATGTTTGCGGAGCAATCTTCGGCAAAAAATCTATCAAGAACGAGTGGTTAATTTCCTGAATATCCAGTGACATCAAAGGAGCAAATGCAAATATTATGCCAAGACTTTGCTTCTCCTGCGCTCTGATTGGCTGGAAGTTGCTCCAGCTGCCGCGAGTCGCGTGTCGCATTGATTGACACCCGGTCCCAACACCTGCCGCTTACGTCACCCGCACGCTGGTTCTGGTCATTAGCTGTTACATCCAATCTTTAAGATGTTTGTTCTGTTTTTCAAGAGGTTCCTGGACGGTCTACAATATTTGTTAATAGATTTACGACTCGAGCGTGGCACCTTCTTTTGCCGTGTACATCGCCGCTACCGATAGTTGGTTTGCTTACATTTATCGTTCCATTATACTTTTCGTTAGAACATACAGTGCAGTTCTTCACCTTTATACTCCGCAAATTTATTATATATATTGTGATAAATTATCTTTGTTATATCCCCAAGGGCATACAAATAGCGGTATGTTACGATTGATAAATTGTCTTCTTAATCGAAAGATATCTGCCAAATGGCAGCTTTGGCTATCTGTAGCGGACAATGCTACGACTGAAGGGCAAGTAAACTAAACTTGCTCAACGTTGCTCGCTGACAAGATTTCAAACGGCAAACATTTGTTTAAAGAGAAGTGGGACCATGTGTTTAAGTTGACAAAATGATTCAATCCGCCCCCAGAGAGATCCACTCCATTTCTGGTAACATTCCATCTTTGCCAAGCGCGCATTCGCATGTGTCGTCCGCACATCTGTCGTGTCTTCTGCTCTTTTTCCACGTGCCATTGCCCGGCAACCAAAACCTCAGTCTGTTTTTTTTGCCTCTCTCTCTCTCTCTCTCTCTCTCTAAGAAGGCCCTGTGCATTGGTCTGTGTGTTTTATGTAGTATTAAAGACTTTGGTGGTTTTAAGGGGTTCCAATATTATTTAGAAATGAGAACGCGCATCTGTTTGGAGGGAAACAACGAAAGAAAATAACATTTCTAATAAGTGAATCAGCTTAATTGGCAGATTTCGCTGGATTTATAGCGATTCTTTAATGCCACATTATCGAGAAAGAAGCAAGGTCTCATGGGTATTAATTTTGCGGTACACTATTAACCTGCCAATCACATCTTCACGGCACGTGCGTCGGCGACACTTCTCCACAGCGCTTCTTATTATGCAAATCAGGGTCGTGTGCCGTACGTTTTTCTCCAGAAGAATATGAGTTTATCGATCGGTGATTTTTGCAGTGTGTTCGTCGTGTTTCTTCCATCGCGGGAAGCGTCTAAGACCGAGAGTAGCGTGGGAAAAACGGGGTAGTGCGTTCCACGAGGCGAAGCGTTATCTCTATGTGCACAGAAAAAATAAATTGTCTGTAATGATGAATACGAGAGAGACGCCTGCTTCAAGATTGCAGACAAAATTATGCTTTAGCAACCCGCTCCAGGGCTGAGCGGACGTGTCACCCCTATCTTGAGATCAAGTTTCACAGCACTTCAACTGAAAACTCCAAATACGTACACGCTTTATTTTAAATCATTTTCAACACTTGATACGATGCTGCTGGTAGCGCATGCAACGCTGTTGCAAGCTGGCGATCAACTTTCAGTCGATCTCTTCGTCATGTCGTTGCCATAAGCTCCCAGTTTGTCATGATTAATTAAGAAGCAGCTGAGGCCAGTTGATTCACCTACTTGTGCCCTCTACATATCCAGTAACGAACATTTTTAATTACTGAGACAAACCTAAGTTGATTGGGAAATCTGTGTGAAAAGCGAAATTACTTAATCCCTCTGTTTACTCATCCTACCTAATCGTTATTAGGCACAATTGTGACCAATTTTGAATCAATTAATAGATAAATCACACGCAAATGACCGGTCTATTGTCAGTCTGGACGGCTTGGCAGGGGACAAGGGGGCGAACACCTTGACGCAGTGGGTGACACCTTAATTTGTTGCGTGCTCTGCTGCCAAGTTGTTAGTTGAATTACAGCGTTCGACACTGAGACCTTTCTTGGTAAGGCAGCTGAGCCGAGGCTTGAGATTCCAAATAACTTCGACTCACAAGGAAAAGTTTAGGGAACACGTGTTCAACATATTAAATTCGATACTTTTTTTGAAAATGAAGTATTGCCCATCGCACCTACTGCATTTTTGGGTGTTAAGTGCGACGCAGCGAACATGTCACGCACAAGTGTAAGGGCCCCTGTTGCGAAGGCTCGAGGAAGCCCAATTTAAGCGGCTTACCATTTCCTCTGGCTTCGATTTGGAAGGGAAAATTGTGTAGATGGCAAATTCTTTAATTAGAAGCGGGAATCACACTTCACTGACTTGGCATGTACGGACACAGTATTAAACTGTCAGCGTTTTAACTAAGGGAAGCTTGTACATTATTTTGCCTGAAATTAATAAATTCAGGTATGTGGTTGCCACTGTTTTACTATTGTATTTTAACAACTTTTAATGTTCAGTAGAACGTAGCGAATGATACGCCTGGGGGGACGGGCTTGCTTTACCCACCCAAAAAGGTCATGGGAACCCATCGCTTTGTCGGAGCCTAGTACTGAGAGCCCCCCTTTGATTTTCCCACACCGCAATGTTACTGTAATCTTCCCATGAACAAGAGGGAGACAGGTAGGGATGCTTACGGAGAGCATCGGGCGGTTAGATCAACTTCGCTCTAGGTATACATAAAAAATGCCATTTGAATGACAAAAATTAATATGTTGATTTTATTTTGACAAAGGAATTTACGGCGACAGTGAGAAAACAATCGTGTTTTCACTTTTTACCTGAGTGTTGATTAGCCGACACCTTAATTACACAGTCTTCTTGTTTACTCTGACCGGTCGTGACATCAATGTTTTTGCGTAAGTCAAAGTGGGCTCTCGAGGTGATGGCGTTCAGTGTTCAGGGCAAACGGCACATTTATGTTTTCGTCGAAATTACTACCCACCACGGTCGATAAAGCTACTAATGTTTTACGTATATTTCACTGGAAAACGGCGCAATGAAAAATAGAGGTTTACCTATATTACATCTACCACTCATCAGCGGTCTCAATCATTCACTTGCTTACTCACTATTTTTAGTGTAAAGCCATGCCCTCATATTCATGTGAACTGTTTACATTCGCTCAGCCAATTAATGCGTCCGTAGGCGGGGTTTCCGTAACTGATTCACTCCTATTGGTCAATTGCCTACGCCATGTGCATTCTGTGATTAGATCTCGCGTGGCTAAATAGGGTGCGAGTGATCGTGTTAGTCAGTTCAAGCTGTAGTCTTCCAAAGCAGTGCTACGTGAAAATCACTACGAAAAGACTTGCTAAATTTACCGTTTTTACCACAAGTTGGACATCTTTTAGTTTTCTATGTTAAGGCTGGAGCTATTCTGAAGCCCATCGATGTGAAATCATGGTTCCGCAAAACAGCAACGGTACACCCGACCAGTTCGGCTCACAGATCGTGAAGCCCGACTCCGTGACCCCTTACTCGGACGCTACTCAGTGTAAGAAGTCTTCCAACCACATCAAGCGTCCGATGAACGCCTTTATGGTATGGTCGCAGATCGAGAGAAGGAAAATTAGTGAGGTGGCCCCAGATATGCACAACGCCGAGATCAGCAAGCGCCTGGGCAAGCGATGGAAGATGTTAAACGACGTTGAACGCCAGCCATTCATCGAGGAAGCTGAGCGTCTGAGATTACTACACATGCAGGAATATCCTGACTACAAGTACAGACCAAGGAAGAAGGTGAAGCCCAACCCCAAGTCTGAGACGAGTGGGAAGGTCGTGAAAAGCACCTCCTCCGGTAAGAAAAGTGATAGACTTAAAAGTAAGCATCCTGGCGCTGTCCGCTCTAGTTTCACTTCATCTAACAGCAGCGACAGCAGCGAGCTGAATAACAATCGACTCAAATTGAAACTGACTATTGATAAGAAGTTCAAAGACAACATTAGAGAGAGTAAGTACGTGCCCGTCTCGGCGTGTCAGCTCACACCTCCGGCCAAAGTCCCCTCCAGCCCCAGCTCCGAGCTGCCAGCCACCCCGGAGTCGACCAGTTTCTACGAAGACATGTACGATAGTTACGATGTTCCCAGTCACAATAACAACAACCTCTCGCCTCAAGAAATGAAAGCTCAGCAGCTCCCAGTCGCGATCAGCTCGCAACAGCAGCAATATCAACAACTACAGACCTCAGACGTCGCCATGCAAATTGACAATGCAACAACAGGCCAGAATACGACCCTCACAGACTTGGATAATCTCACGGACATTCTTCAGGTACCAAACAACTGGCAGTATGAGCAAGGGACCCTGCTGGATTTGGGGAAACTTGCAGATACTGACTTTAATCTGGACACTTTGCCGTTGGTTTCGTCTCATTTTGAATTTCCCGACTACTCAACGCCAGAGGTAGCCGAAATGATAGACGGGGACTGGCTGGAAACCAGTCTCGGCTCCTTAGTCCCCACTAAGTGACTCGGTTCACCATGGAAACCGCTGATGAAGGCGCAACGTGCTCAGTGACTATTAGGTTAGACGCTGCAGGGACTTTTCATAAGTGACCTAGGTCACTCGTTGATAGCGCATCAAGTTTCTATGGCGACCAGACATGTAAATATTCTGTACAGATCATTCTTCATCATTCATTTTGTCACCCACGTCATCGCATTATTTCTTTCATATTCTTCATCATTGAACACTGACGATTATTTATTCTATGCACCACAGACTTTGAACTTTTCATACTCTATGAATTAAGGACCATTCAACGTGGATTGCAATATTATATTTTTGTGATTATGATAAGGAGAGGACAGACCTGACTGCGATATTAAAGCCATATGTAACTTTTTCTATTCCATATTTGCAATGACTTGGAAGTTCAACTTAGCAGGGCTATGAACACAAGGAAACTATTCACATCGATGTATATATATATAGACTCGAACAAACTCAGCTTGAGTTAATTTTGTACAGACATTGAGAAAGAAAAGGGTCGATTGAAAAGAGCCGGGCCGGCCAGGCGGCTTTTGTATGTAGTTATTCCTGTATATATACAGAGGATTATAACGGACCAGAGTCTATTTAGTTTTCTCAGCCAAAAATTTTGTACGTTTCCTACAATTTTATAAAAGGCGGTTTCTATATATAAATATTAAGTTTAGTTTTGCATTCTTTCCAAACACCATAATTTTCGTCATGTCGATTTAATATTAAGCTTTTATATAAGTTTTGGATGTTTTTAAAACCGCATACTATGCGTGGGTAGTTTGTAATTACTTATGTATGTGAACATACTCTTATGTATTTGTGTTGTAGTTCTAAGGGGAACGCCTCCCCGATTATAATACTTTACACATACCGTTTAGTAATGTGTGTATAAAAATCGTAAGTTATTATTTCCATCGAAAGACATTGCAATATTTTGAGGGCACAGAAGGCCTTTGTGATTTATAGTAATTCCTAAATGGATATTTGTACACGAGAAGCCTATATTATTGTAGTAAAAAAGAATCTAAAATTGAAAAGAAGCCGACGTTGTTGATTTTGTGTCACACAATCCTTTCAGTACACATTCGCGATATAGTTGTAAGACAGCAACTAGTAATAGGGGATCATTTCCGCGTGGTTAAGTTTTAACTGACTGGCAGCTTGAGTCAGCGTTGTTTGTCGGACTGTTTTCGTCTCATGAGATGTCATCCAGTTAAACTCGGCCAATATTTATGCACTGGCCATTGTTCCCCTCACCTGCCGGGGCGGAGGGTGGCATCGATTGTGATTGTTAACCGTATTGAGCCCCACTCGAAAATTACAGTGATTTAACGTTGATTCAACTCCGCGTACCTGTGCATTAGCCGTAAGTCAAATAACTCATTTGCAGTTAAACGCTTTCCAAAGCCCGGGGGTGCGGCTGGTATACAGCGAAGGGTAGCGTTCTTTCGGTCTAAGCAAACAGTCTGCTACACGGGGTAAAGTAGTTCAACTGTCTGGGTTTTTTTTTTTCGAATACCTAACTCCTTCGCTTTAGCTTCTGCCCGGCGCAACGCGTTTTCAGACGCAAGACTCAGACAGACAGACAGCTGGCCTTGTAGAAGTAAATTGTGATTCTAAATAGCGATTATTCAAGTCGGTTGCTCTCGACAAGTAGCTTATTCAGAGGGCTGCACTCTCGGCAGTTGATACGTCGCAATAAATTATGTAATTTCCAATTTTCGCCAAGGCGTAGATACTCCTAATACACGGGCACACAGGGGGATTCAATAACGTGAACCCACGAATTGGGGTAAAACTGGGTCATACGTGGGGGTCACTTCGGCAGCGGAAATTCACTGCGGATGAGGTCACACGTATCAACCATCTTAAGGATGTAGATAACAGGGGTAGCTATCTTCTAAACCGGCCAAGATATACCAACATGTTACATATCAATAGAAAGCTTATTTCAACAGCTCTTCATTTCATATCCTTATTTTATTATGTAATCGTTACGTAATGAGATATAATGCTTAATACGTGTGCTCAACATGATCTTTACACCTTAAAAACTAGAAGTCCACTACAAATGGACATGTGTAGACAGCTTGACTCATGAGCCCTCATAGGGATCAACAAGAATGCGCCTCAAATTAGCGATATGTGTTAAATTAGCAGAGATATCAAAATAAACTTGGTTTCCAGTTCATCGAGACCCCCTAGCCTAACTAAAGCATGCCTAAGTTGAAAACGGAGCTGATGTTATGAAATCCCAGACACATACTTTCAGACAAACCTTAGATCTAACGAATGAATACTAGCTTTCATCAGTTGAAAGTTCTAATTAATTTTGACACTGGTCTATATCGTTCTCTTGAAGCCATAAACTGAAGCAGAGAAATCAGCCTTTTAGTGCTCCCCGGAGATTCCAACGTTATATAATCAGTGAGCTGCATTGGCAAGCTGAGAAATTTAGTTATTTATACTGGTTCAGCCCTCTACTCACTGCCTATGTAACTGTCACTATGTCTTTCATCCATTTTCAACATTAATATTGAACATTTTCAACCGGAGGCCCCCTCCATGCATTGACAGCAGCCACCATGTTAGTTGTGACGTCAGCATTCTTCACCACGTGACACCTAGGGGGAGTGCCTTTGCCCATATACGTCTCATCTATATGTCTGCTTTTTAAAGCTTTAATAGATCGTCAGAATTAAGTTCACTGATAAATTCAAAATGAAAAGTATTGTTTGGCAAGTGAAAGCGCGACGTTACTCACAGAATGTGATAGGCTTAGCAGCAATCTAGTACGGGAAATATACAGCTGCACAGTGGAGCTGCCAATCAAACACATATATGGACAAGTGTGACCTACTTTAAAACTCAGACACGCTACCACCGGGGTAAATCAGCAATTAGGCTAAAATTACGGGTTTATTTGTAAACTTCCATTATTTTAAGATAGGTTGATATGTAGTTGATATTTCATCTATCTAATACTGACAAATTCAGAAAAACACCCAAATTTTGACAATTTACTGTTATCTACATCCTTAAGCCCCTTAGTGATATTTCCTCCTCTTTCTATAAGGTACCCAATCACCCTGATTAAGTTGTGTATATTATACGCTGTGGTCTTGCTCGCGATGTGGTGCGGATTGAGATTAATCCTTTAGCACGCAGAACGAGTTCGAGAAGTTCGCGCACTAAAAATTGTGGCGAGAGGCAGTCGCAGGTCATTCTCTAGGACTTGGGTCTAGTTTCGTGTCGGGCCTGAAGTAATACACGGGGAAATCGTCCGACAGATCAATAGCTGTCAGCGCTTCACCTTTTCACGAGGTAGACGACCCGAAAATGCCCGACACGGTTGTTTACTATTTTATTTATTTACTTTTCCTTTTAACTTTTTGTTGACCCGGGGTCAGGGCTGTACACTGTTAAAGAATAAACGTTGTGTATTTACGTGACGACTGGCTATTGTGAAGGGAGTATCACTGTTTACCTTGGGAATAAGCACGCAGATGTCAGGCAAATAGTTCATGTCGGGTTTGGCCGTTTTTATCGCTTATTTCTCCACTGAACGGGTACATATTTCTGATAGGCAAAGCCGTCATAGCGCCAGGGTTTCGCACTGTATAAAGGTTGCCAAATTGGCAAATGTTCACCTCGACTTTGACTGAAATAGTGCAAAATTTTCACACCTTTCTCGTGCCCGTCGTCACCGTAATCAGTAATACTTGTCCAGCGTTATGACGACTTTACTGCACTCCAGTCTCGCCAATACTATCAGTCAAGTATTAATCTAATACATAGCTTATACAACAAAAACAACATGCGTGACATCAAGCGCCTTATCTTCTGCTAATTCATTGATACAGTACTCGTGCGGTGAAAGGGAAACGGGCCCGCGGTACCCTGATCTTTCCGGGAGTGATTCAATTTTACTTACGGACATGAAAATAAAGTCAGCCGAGACAGTCTGGGAAACGGTTGGATGAGCCACTAGTGCGATTGCGTGACGCGAATGCATCATGTCGCCTAAAAAGATGAAACTGATTCTGTTAAATTTGGCTACATTTTACGGACTGCTTGGCAAATCTAGCGCATTTCACGAAAGAACAAATTCATAGCTGACGCAATTTCTGAAGTAGACAGCATAGGTTTTATTTCCAATAATCCTTTATTGGGCCGAAATATCAGTAGGTTGTATTTTACGCGTGAAGGTTCAATAAAGTCGACGCCGTACTGAATTAATGGCGCTACTCGATCACATGCCTACAAACACGTTACGTATATCAGCAAACTGAGTCAGAAATCTTCTAAAAGTGACAAGTTACAGGTGAGATGCAGGTGTTCTTGACTGTTCCCAGTTTCCCCTGTACAGATGCCATAACCATGTTGTGGAGAGCAATAAATGTGCACGGGAAAAGATGAGTGATAAACCTCTTCACGTATTGGAGCAAGAACGGGTTTTGCGCATCTAGAAATCCGTCCATATATCAACCATATCTAGGGACGCAGGAGATACACGGAAAGATAAATTTAGGTTAAGTGAAGATTGTACATGACGCAAAATATCCTGGCCCATACCCCTTTCATGCACACACACAAACACACACTCTCTCTCTCTCACAGACGCGCGCGCGCGCGTAGGCAAGTGTACATTTAAATAATGAGTAAATATTTTAAATGATAAACTGAAAAAGTTTGTCATTTTAAGATCTTAAACCCGAGTATTCATCCCGACCCTTGGAAAGAAAGGGGAAGTGAGCTACCCTCCACTTGTCCTTAAGAATCCACCCTAGGTATATAAATCGAGCAACATATCAAACAGAAGTCAAAAGAAAGATGGTCCTGTTACTAAACCTGCCATATTTATCCATTTTATACATGGCGACCCTGGGATATGTAGAGACCCATCCAAACCTGCCTACGTATCAAGAACCGAACTTAGGTTGGCAGAATGACAGTAACCTCACGTTCACCTCAACTAAATTGTTCTCTGTCCTTGGACTATTACACGCTTTTCAGATAAAACATTGATATATGCTGGGCATGTTATTATTAACGCCACAACGGCCATAGTTTGAAACACGTATACTCATTAAAATTAAAATGTATATACTCATTAATGTAGACAAAAACGCACGATCGCAAGCACACTCACAGACACGCACGCACACACACCTGTCCTCGTGATGACCCTAAAATGAAACCGCGTATTGTCTGTTTATTCGTCCTCTTTTTACCTGGGTGTGTTATTGCGCTAGCGATGGGAGTTAGATAATCACAACCTTAGATTAACTCGACTGTACCATCCACCCAACCGTGTCAAGTTATAAGGCTACAGGGGCACGACCTTGCAATTCTCATACTATAATCGTTATTTATTTGTACCACCTAAATAATTCAGAATGACGATCGAGGTGACACACTCGTACTATTTCTGTGCCTTGTGATGGTACCCTGTTTGTCCTCAGATAACCTGGAGAAACTCAATGTATTTAAAGAGACGTGCAACCTTACGTTCACCTCACGTTGTATAGACTCGCGAGAATAACCAATTTCCAGTCGAGTGGAAACAGGCGGGATATAAATAGGATATCAGTGCGGTGCTCATCGAGTAAAATTTCCTTAGAATAACACTTGCAAATAGGCGTTTGACTGCGAATGCTCCTTTGATAAGACCTTTTTGCTATCAATAAACAGTGGGACCTGGCATTATGCTTTCTGAACATATCATAGTAAAAGCAAACTAAAAGTTACACTTAAAATTTAATGCTACCCACCGAATGTTGAATTTTCCGGCATCTCTCTCTCTCTTTTTTTCTCTCTCTCTCTTTCTAGGCGTTCGACTTAGAATACCCCTCCCTTCCCCTCCCCTCCCTCTCTCTTTCTCTCGTTTTTTCTTGCTTGATGCCAAATGTGCATATGCCGTTTGGTTTATCACCTAGTTAAAGAACTGGTTTCAAGGAAATCGACATTCTCTTCTCCGCCGCTAGACGGCATTGCGATACATACACTATCCCGTTGCTCGGAAATAATGACAAATATATATTCCTTGGACTTTGGCCTCCGAGGAAAATAGTAGAACAAATCATTACAAACGGATCACTTAAGGAATTCAGATGATGAACCGATACATGGAAATGTTTCCGTAGTTTGCTGGTAAACTTTAATCCGGCAATTTGATAAAGGAGAACACACTCTAAACAGTTAAATTAGCAAATAAAACCAATTGATATTTACTCTGGTTAACTCTGGTTAACTATTTGTACCGGTATAAAAAAGATGGACAAGTCTGGCACACGCACTCTACAGCAGGTGCACAGCCATAATTATGTTTAAGTTACAAATGCTCAATGACTATTGTTACATTTAATGGCGTTTTGTGGCTTCTCATTGAAACTTTTTGTAGTTGTTTAGCAAGGGGCTGACGTGCTTTTATTTAATTCTTGTAAACAATTTGAAACGATGTTTTGCTAAACGCGTTATCACAAATGCCAGCCTCCTCCGAATAATTTTTTAGTAAAAACAATGATAAAAGCAGACTACCCCTTCCCGAAATTATTCAACACAACATGAGAAAATTGATCACACAGGCCTATATCAGAAATGTGAAGTTGATATCCTCACAGAATGGTAAAAAGTGAGCATGTGCATCTGTAGACGGGCTGGTTTTAAGTGATCTAGCACTCCTATGTTACATTCTGTATAGCTAGTGTTATGGTATTGTGCTCGCACATAAGTTAATAAGTGAAATACACTGCTGAAGTGATAGAGAGAGCCAATTTGGTAGATGTGTAGTCTCTCCCGATAAGGATTCTGATTTTTCACCGCGCGTAACTTCTTTTATCATAATGCTTTTAAAGGCAGGGCGGGAGACGGTCAGATTTTCAAGTTTATATTGACGGTTATCTAATTTTTTTTCTGTCGGATGACGGTCGAAAATGGAGGATGGATCAACAAAGATACTGGTAATTTGGAAGACTGTCATAAAATAGCTCTGGATCCGCCTCTGATAACGTCTTGATTATTTGTGTCGACATACCTAAAAATAGCTTGTTACTGTAAACTGACACGCGCAAAATTAAGAATAAAGTTTATAATATACCAGGCTGAAAGAAAAACGCTGTTAAAAGGTTCAAACCAAGCGTCCGTGACGTCACAGTTTATTTTACGACCAAAGCACGTGGTATTGGTTAGCCTTAATAAGAAGAGCGTCGAACTTTTTTAGCCAATTGATCTACTTATTTTTGTCTCCCAGTATCAACTTTCAGGCCACTGACCGTTATGTAGGGCTAGTATGTGGACTGTAACACAATGATGTAGAAACAAAACAGAATATTGTTCATTGCGACGAGCAAAATTAATCAATTTGTGCGTTTTGTTTCTCGGCTTACATTTTCCCATTGCTGATAGTCTTATCACATATGTATGCCTGCTCTTGATAAATTGTCATTGTCGGTCTGTTAAAAGATATATCTTTTCTTTTCACAAATACCGATAGCAAATATAATGCAATGTTTTATATTTACTCGGAATAACTTAAAACAATTAATTCCTAAGATTTGACGATCAATGCAGAGGTGATAAGATTATAGCATTAGTGACACAGTATTCCTTTTAGGGTCAATGAATTGACGTTCTTCAGACAATTTCTCACACCAAATCGTGGTTAGGGGGTGGCCTGTTGTTTCGTACCACCTTATAATGTTAGCCATGTGGATGGCCGACACTAAAAATAGTCGATCCTTGAACTCTAACATGGCGATTCCTCTGAAATATTTATGTAGCAGGCCATTCGACGAAGCTTAGTAATCGATGAAAACACCAGAAAGCCCGGTGACGGCATCACTGAAGATGTTACATTCATATGCTGTACTAGAAATGTTAATTGGTATTGATTGCCAATGTTCTGTATACCAAACCTTACACGATAAAACAGCCACGAAGGTTTATTTTGGACTTTTTGCGGCAAGGAACCGGACGTCGAAACACTGTCCAGTTGGACACTGAATGCCTACGAAGTCCTTCGTCCTTTACCCCGGCTGCTAGAAGCTGACGTAAACGTCTTCGCTCCCTGTAATGTGCATTGTTCAGTGAATGCCCATTGTAGAGCGACGTCACGCTACGTAAACGCCTGACTGTTGATTGTTGAGCGGCATTCCGGGGAATCAAGCTATTTTCGTGTCAGAGGGAAAATATATAGGGTCTCTGGATATTGATATCGCTTTGCAGGCTTCTCTGGGTGATTTGAGAAACAACATTGTTGCGAACAGTTGCAGATCCGCTTGACTCACTGCAAAGGGAGTCCACCACGCTTCAGATGCTGAAATCATGGGTGTTTGAGGATGGGGAAGAAAATACAATGTATCGGCCGTTATTCTATGGAAAACAAGACCCTTGGCAAGGGGAACTTTGCAAGAGTGGAGTTGGCCGTTCACAATATTACACAGTGCAAGGTGAGATTAAGCACTGCATAGCGTTGATATTTTTAGCACAAAATAATGTCGATCTTTATACACGTTAGATGTATAATTTTTTTCCATTTTCCAATGTGTCTTATATCTATGATACATACGTTTCATAATGAATTGGATTATTAATGCAGCGTCTTATTTCAGTGGTAGTTTCATAAAAGAATGTGAAATATAATGATGAATGTTTTATGCCACTGATTAATTATGGTTTTGTAAGAAATTAAATATAAAACAAAATATATTTTGGTCCCTTTGGGCATAATGCATTTACTTCATTGAGTCAAATGAACCAGTTGAACATGGGCAAACACACATATTTTAAATGCTGTAAAACCATTTCCTGAAGGTATGAATAAAAATCCATTTTAACCATCTGATTAGAGTTGGTATTTACATTTATACACCCATACACCTGAACTACTTTATTCCCCAGTGTATTTTCTGGTCTCTTATCCCTGACATGCAGGCAGATGTGCACAGTATTATCCAGTTTTCACTGGGATAGAATTTCAGGCTAGGTGAATATGAACTATAGTTACCTAAGTGTAAAATTCTTAAGTTTATTGTCCATGCAATTACCAGGTGCAATTACCAAGATTCTTCATTGTTGATCTCCCTCCTCCTGGAAGAGGTTCCAGATTTAAAATGTTGGTTAGTGTTTACTCAAAGCAGTCGACAGGAAGTAGAAATCAATTTTTTTCATAAAGCCAACAGAAAAATTTGTTCATGTACAATGATAGAGATAGAGCTGGAAGTATTGAACATCAGAATACTGCCAGTATTCATAATACATTGTTTGAATAAGATAAGTCCCCTTTTACATCTGAGCACTTTATATTAAGTAAATATTATATCTCATAGAATTCTGTCTACTTACTGATTTTCTCATAATGGCGGAAAAGTAAAGGTTGATAATTAACAGACTCTGTAAAGATTTCGTTAAGTCATGTGAAAAAGCACCTGTATATCAGAAAATACCTAATTGAAATCCTAGAGAATTAGCAATATTTCCATCTTTTATTTTTACAAACAGGATAAGTTGAAAATAAGGCAATCTAAAGCATGTGATCAATTTTTTACTGATATCTTTTAGAAAACATCTTTCTTAAAGAGTTTTTCTTTAATTAGACTATAATTAGTTATTCAGCAGTTATGTATTTAAAAATCATTCTGATATTGTGAAGCTCTACCCAGTCCATTTGCATTTTTTATAATTTATAATTAACTACTTATCCCTATAACTAGCGTGGTTTAGTACCTGTGACAGATTTTTTCACAATTGATATTTGGTGATGAAATAAAAGAATTTTCCCTGAAGCCAGCAGGTCACACCATGGGCAGTTTTCAAGATTCAAGATTCATTTAAGATTCTTCAAATGCCAGCAAGTAAAAGTGACTGAAAAAAGTTGATAGAACCATCAAACCTAGTTAGTTGATGTTGGTATGCAACTGTAAATATCCCAGAAATTATTTTTCTCTTCTGAAGCCTGGTCTATGCACATTACAAGAATGAGACCAGATCAGAAATTAACAATTTAATCAAATTAATCTGTTGTGGATTGATGACCAGGGTTGTCTTGTCCCCAGGGACAGTGGTCTTTTTAATACACTCTAACAAGCACACCAGTTCTCATTTGCTCCTAAGATGGGTACCTGTACTGTATTTTCAGGTTTTGCTTTTTGATGAAACAACAATTTGCTTTTAAACTAAAATAATTCTTCACTCCTGTAAACCTTGTACAGCATTGTGGAATCTCTTGGAAATGTGTGGTGTTTTAAATAGTAAAGAAGATTAGATTTTGGTCAGAGTTTGCTCTGTAAAATGTTTCGCATAGCATATTATTATTATTATTATTATTATTATTATTATAATTATTATAATTGAAAGAAAGTAAAATCATCTCTTCATTCTGTGTAGTTTTGTAGAGCAGTTTTTACAAATTTGTCGGCAGGCAGTCACTTGGGCAAATTTCTGTAGGCGGTAAAGACCGAGAGAAATGCCTATAATGATTAGAAGTCATCTTTCAGAGAGCACACTCTCTTGTTTGCCAGGATGTATGTATACTCCAGGGGATTTTGATGACGTACAGTTTTACAACCCAGAACAGGGGCCATGATATTTCAAGCATCACCTTCAATATTAACTTGTGCATAAAAAAATCCAAAAATGCGATAAGTAGCATTAACAAACATTAGATGAAATAACGACTTTCTTATTCTTAAGACGATTAAGTTATTTTTTCTGGAATTATGATACCCCACAAATGCAGTAACTGTAAGGTTAAACTAGATCCTTAGGCAGAATGTTTCCAAGGGTCTGATATTTTTGTTCCATAACCATTTATCTGACTGGCAACCATCTGTATGATTATTGTTGCCAGTATCTGCCGCTCCTATCGATTCTATGTGTTAAAACATGAGGATAAAAGGTGCATTTGCATTTAGGATAATGATTAAAGAGCTATAATGTTCTCCCTCTTTTTTGTTTTTGGCTCACTCAAACATTAGCTTAGTTATCATTGAGTTGAGTAAGGTTCAGATCTTGGCTAGGTTGGTGGCTTGTTTGTTTCCAACTCCTTTTCATTCTTAGGAAAGAGTGGTATTCATTCCAGTATCTGGTAGGATGATAATTCTGCTCAACAGGCATTTCACTTGCTTCAGTAATAACCAACTGATAAAAAAATGGGCAAGAAAAAATAAATAAATAAAAAGATACGCAATTTAATGCATGATTTTGGAGAATTGCTCTGTAATTGGTGAAAGTTTCAGGTATTTTGTTTCTGATATTAAACATTATCTATTTCAATGAATACCCAGTGGCCTCAGGGTTTTAAGAATCAAATTGATTTGTCAAGGACACTTGTTCATTTGAAAGTATTTACATTTTAAGCTCTCATTGTGGCAATCAGAAACCATAGCTACTTAGAAATTGCCATATACCGGTATACATTTTTTTCTACATATATTTCTGTTCAGTATTGATTTGCTAACTGTGATAATGGCTTCATCAGTTTCTTACTGAGGATGAGACTGCAGTGTTTGATTGTCTTATATCCTGGCTTACATTTGCCAAGTTGAGGATTTTTAGACACCTAAGCTCTGACATTAAAAACTGAATTATCTTGTAAATAAATTTAAAGGCCGACCCTAGGTGGTGTCTGGATGACAGACGCTACTTAACCAGGACCAATGAACCCTTGATCATTTTAACCAGTTAACTAGCCCCCCCACTCCTGCAGGTGTCTCATAACTGAACTGTTACCCCACTCGCACACTCTCTTTCCCCCTGTACCCAATAACCAATTTAGTGACACCAAAGTTTGTACCTGTCAGCCTTGCCAGGATATTGTATGAGTTCTAATTTCCCTCCCAGCATGGGGCTGGGGGCAGCCAGTGCTGCAAAGGTCAACTGTAAAATAATGGAAAGAAATAGCCCAGCTATTACTATTGTGTGCTCGCCCAGGGACATAAGAGGGGATTTCTTAAATGTCATTTGAAACTGGATATGTTGCCAATAGATTGTGATTTGAAAGAAAGATGTATAAAATGATGGGATAAGTTTTTGGTTTGATTTTATTATTTTTTTTATTAAAGATGTGCCATACGCAATTAAAAATGTGCCAAAGTCATTTTTTTTATGTATGAATATCCTGCAAAGGTGGCTTGTTCTTAACAATGCTTCACAATATCCATATCACCTATGTCATGTTTTTTTCATAATTGCAAGGTCTATATTATAGGCACATACATGCTGCACTGTATTATGAATGATTAATCATTACATAGAAAAAATAACAGCTCATGTGTTTCTTAAGATATTAATGGAGTACGCCTACTGTGTGGCAGTAAAAAAATGGTCAATGCACTAACTTCTGGCTGCCTCCAATGTTTTTTCTTTATTGGCATGAGGAGGGAAATAAACAGAAAAAACTAAGTTAACAGTTTCCCTAAGGTCCATGGTTGATTTATGTTTATGTGTCAACATATAGTGAAGATACCGAACACAGATGTGATATATTCATATAAACTTGGTAAAAAATGGCACTTTTATGTGGTAATGATATGGTATGAAAAGGACCAAATAATTGAAGTGCATGATATTATAGACATTAGGTGTGGTGATTGTCTGGCTACAGGGTGCTGCATATTGCTGCAAAAAATATAAATTGTTTAGACTTTCTAAAGGGAGAATGTGTGTGTGTGTGTGTGTGTGTGTGTGTGTGTGCCTGCCTGCTCACTAGAGAGTGTTTTTGTAAGAATATCAGAGGGAAAGAAAATCTGCATGTTTCTGTGTGCATGGGCATATATATGTCAAGATATGTACAGCCTTCTATCAGACTTGTGTACATCCCATAGACTGTCTTGTAAGTTATTGAAACAACCACAAGCAGCTGTGCGTTCTAGTCTTACTCTAGTCTTATTTCCTTATAGCCTACAGTTACATTTCCATCCATACAATATGAAGACTCGTCTTCCTGCTGGGAAGAAACACACTGTAATAAATATAAGTAGTGATAGATAGGTGTAACGGTTGGCCTTTGAAAACCTCTTAATGTGGAAATCAAATATCCTTCTGAGATTCAAGTTCCTCTCTAAAACGTCAGTTGGTAAATGTTTTGGCAAAGTAATTGCATGCTGATGGGCATAGATGGTTATATATTGCATCTTTTACTTTTTAGATTTTATAAATGGACATGTATCCTCAGTCTAAGATTTGGTTTTGGTGCATTGCTTATTGTATTGCCAGCAATAGGTTAAACTGAACCTGTTTTTTTTTTTGTTTTGTTTTTTTTTTCGTTACAAAAGATTTTGTGGATCCTACTTATAGAGCACATTATTGTAATAATGAGGCCAATGCATAAGACAAATATAGAAGTTAATTTAAACAGATTCTGCCCAATTCCAATTACTGCTTACTTCTTAAGGCAATTAGTGTGTATTGATTCAGTTATCGAGGATGTAGCAGAAATGACTCAAAAAAGAGATCTGTTTATTTTAAGAACAGCGTTAAATAAGGAGGAAAGGGGACAAGAGATCATTCTTTTTTTGAGGCATAAAAAAGCCCAGGAAAAATTGTGCAATTGCAGATAAACATGTATATGAGGTGCCAAGCAACAGCTACAATAGCCACTTGACATCTCTTGACAAATCAATCAGCAAATTTCAAGATCGGCCTCTGGTTACATCACCTGAAGCACTACCTTGGTAAGAGGAAGATTTACATGCAGGATACCCTCTACCAAGGGGCAATATATTTATAATAGGCACTTGAGTTACAAGGTTTCATGCATTTGTTAAGGATCTGTTCACACATGTGAAATAGAACACATTTGTAGTAACATTCTATTTCTGACATCAAAAGCTGTTCATGTTTTAACAAGAAAGTTGTGGGCCCAGTCGTAGGCCACCTGAGGTTTTCAAATAGAGCTAGATTGTGCCATCTGGTCACAGTGTATGTTCTACAGATGATACTTGAGACAGAACTGTATGGGACTATCCTCTCTTGCATGTGTGAACAGCCCTTAAGGTGGCATTCTGTAGACCTAGCTAGATTGTAAGAGCAGGTGGATCAGTGTGGTAACCATCAGACCCAGATAATGTATTGATGGCATCAAAAGATTAACAGATATGTCTGGAGGGAAAATGGAACTTGCTTATTGATCCAACAGTGTCCGTTCAGTACTAATTGCTGGAGGCAACCGGAAAAATTAGATTACACAGGGAACATAATCTTTATCATTGGAGAGCAAAGTCCTTATCATCCATTTAAATGTATCTTTTTGGATGGGCACTAGAATATAAGTGTATTTTTATGTTTTTGCAAGCTTAGTTGCACTGGTCTTATGCCATAATAGTACATTGGCATTGTGCAGCAGGCCCCCTCCTTTCCCCTCCTCCTGTATTTGCAACTGCAAAGTCCAATACATCTTTGAGGCAGAAAACAATGTTTTTTGCTCTCTCTAAATCCATATTAATTTTTAGCATACGCTCATAATGTGAATTACCGATTCCCCATGGATGTCATTAATACTTTCAATAACATGATCCACCATATGTGTAGTTTCTGCCTACCCCTTCAGAGTTGTAAACCAAGCAAGCTACTACATACATGTAGTACACTGACTTGTGTTCACACATTTGTGTTCAGCAACTGGGCCTTAAAACCATCAGGGACATATTTTTTATGTTGAAATGTGGAAGGAGTATTGGAATTTCGATTGAAACCATTCTGCCAATATTTCTAAAAAAGAAGATAAGACAGTGATGAAGATGAGTTTTATAAAGAAAATGGTTTTTTGTGATATATTTCCGATTTATGTTAACATTGAAAATAAAAATGTAGATGTCTTATGACAAGCTTGATTATTAATTAACTTAATTGATCAGCTTACCAGGAATCCTGCAGTGGACCACCATAACATTAGCTAAGTGAGTTTTAAATAAATCAATATTTGCTGTTGACTTGGAATGACCTATTTATCTTAGCAGGTCTTAGCTGACCCTACATTTGACCTCAACACTGTAACCTTATGTAAATTTTGTTTCATATTCCTACCTGCTATTTTGACTTCAAGAGGTACCTGGCAAAAAAACAGTCCTTGCAGAAAATTTTAATTTTATCAACACAACATATAAGTTTATGCTCTAAAATGTTAATTTTTTTTTTAACTGGCCCTGAATAACTTGTATATGTTTAACCTACTGACCATTGTGTGACTATTTTGGCCTGTGGTCAGCTTGTTTCTGTCACCACTCCCATTCCCCTCAGTTATGCCATCTATCTTTCTTAATGTGAGAAGGTGGTGTGGATCGAGATTTTTTTTTAATTATGAGAAGCAATTAAGTATTTGTCCTTTTCATAATTGTGTCTTATGAAGAGAAAAAAATACTGGTAGAACTTAGCAGCTTAATAATGATGAGGACTCTAGGGACCCCGTGTTAATTTAGAGAGTGAGGAATAAATGGCTTTTCCAGTACTGTACATGACAGAAACTGATGGCATTTTTATTTCCTACAAAACTGGAGCCAGTTTAAAATTTCATTTCAACATGAACAGAGCAGGCGGAGCAGTCTATCCAATTAAGGTATGGAGTTGGAGCACTTCAGTTTTGGGTGTCATGGAGGTGTTGTGTTACACACATAACACAGGAGGCCCGGTCCATGCAGTGGGACAGCATTTATGTTAGTGGAGTGACCGCGGGTAACACAGGGCAGTCTGGCGTGTGCCAGACGGCTGCTTTGCTCATTGACATGCAAATATGACAGATGATACTTCCCAGCTCTTGCAGCTGCCTGCCCGACTGGCTTCCTGCCTGGGTTGAAAAAGTTGAAAAGTTTAATTTTTGTTTCGAAATTCTTTTCTTTTCTTTATCTTCTCTTTTTTTCTATTCAATAGCTCAAGTCTTTATAGGCCACAGGGTCACTTCTCTTGACACTTATTTATCAAAGGGAAGCAGCACCTGAGCTTAAAGTTTTTCTTACATTTAGGTGTGTGGAGATTACAGGCATGCCGCAGCAGCATGCTGAGTGTAACATTAAATATGGTTTTCCATAATTAGAAAAGAAGGCTGGAAATATAACTGGAAAGACATATTAAATGCTAAAACAGGACAGGCAGGTCTTGTACACAGGGCTCTCTTTATTTCATACAAGTACTCCTGAGTGTTTAACCCAATTATGTATATAAGTAACCCCAATTTCTCTTTCACTCTTCTTTCCTCTTTTTCTACCTGGGACCAGTTTGGGTCACCTTGATGATCAAAGAGAGCTTGACAACAATGTGTTTATTGCTTTCTAATTACAATAATGATCCCAGTCTGGAAGACTCCATGTGCATTTTGGATCCTCTTCAGTTGCATGCTATGCAGAATAACTTAGCAGAGATAACGGTGGAGTTTCTTTTATGTAGTTATAATGAGAGTGGGGCCGTGCCCTCTCGAAGGTGTGACAAGTGTGAAAATTCTATTTAGGCCTGTGATGCAGCATGCATTGGTCAAGCTTTGCTACCTGTGGCAAGATGATTCTGTTTTGGGTCAAACTGCACTGAGGAGAAGCCAGTTATAATTCATACCTTCATATTGTTATAATTTTAATAATATTAATGACTAATTATTCCTACATAATTTCATATGCTTATAACATTTTGAAGATTTTTTTCTACTGGTACCATTATTATTACAGAATGAGAAGTGAATTTATTTTCATCTTTAATTCATCTTCAAATAAAAACAGTCTTGAAACACGAATATATGATCATTCAGATGGGCATTAGCTTGGTTCTCCACAGAATATTTAGTATATATCTGTGTATTGTTATCCTCACATGAACTGACATCAAATTTAAGGTTAGCTGATTTGTATCAGTTGTAGATCCACCCCCATAGACAGTTATTAGGACTTCACTTCTCAGACTTAATACAGAAATAACTTCATTTCCATTTATCTTTTTCATTCTAACGGGTGACCTGTGTTTTAGATAAAAAATACTTGCCAGATTACATTTTAAGTACATCATGTGCCACGTCCCCTAGTAAGGACAAGGGATAAATCAGATGATGCCCTTGCAAAACAAGTTGTGCCCCTATCTCTTTTTACCACTGACAGCTTCCTAACTTCCTTACTTGGGAGTCCTCTGTCTGAGTAACTTGAAAAATGTGGAAACACTTTTTACTAACTACACTCAGTCACTTTAAATGGCTGTTTAAAAAAAAAGGTCTGAAAGGGATTACATGGCTGTGTAACGTTATGCTATAAATTGTAGTGCGGCACGTGCCAGGTACGGAGTGGTTGGCCAATCACTTAGTGAGGGTGTCTGTCACGACCAATGAAGTGTTTACATGGTTCAGTGTGTTTGATTAGACAGATGTGCTAAAGTGGAATGAAAACAGTCACCCAACACAGTACTGACTTACTGTTATGTCAGTCAAGGTGTTGGAAAAGTATCCCATGATCTTGGGGTAAATTGATGCATGTGTATGGGGGTTGGGTGGGGTGGGATTGGAGAGGTATCAGTAAAAAAATTAAGGTGCTCTTCTTGGAGTAGTTAATCAAAAAATTAATAAAAAAACAAACTAATTTATTTTAGATTATTTATGAGAGATTTTTGAAGAGAACTTTGCTCATGCATATCTTGTATTTTACTTATACGCTTGAACACTGCATGTTTATATGCAGTTTTGCCACTTAATTAATTTCCATACAGTTTTCAGGGGATTTTGTGTAGCACCTTGTCCATTACTAACCAGAGGTCATTGGCATGTGACATCATGATCTAGGAATGCCCATTAGTATGTGGATGCTTGCTACTAACAGCACTCTTGCCTAGAAAAAATGTTTCTATGGTGCAAGTTAATGCTCCAGGTGTGCAAACAGCCCAGTCATGTGCACTGTTAGAGTTTTGACCTCATTTTTTTCTGGGATATATGTTTAGGGAGCCCTCCACTGTGACAGTCATTGTGTCCAGCAACCATAGTGTTGCTCACATTGCATTTTTCAGTTGGTGGTACATTTAATGTCATTGATCAAGAAGAATTGTTTTTATATTACACTGTTTGATTATTTTCTAAACAAGCTATGTCCTGTTTGATGCTTTTCTTCAACTTCCAAATATGTGCTTATCTCAGTCACTTCCTTAAATCAAGAAAAACATCAGTTAAAGACATTGATATTGAACGAAATTAATGAGTTATCAATTTTAAAGCCAGTTGACATATTTTGTGGGCAACTAAGGGACAGGGAAATTTTTAACACCTTGCACATGCTGCATATGTGTAAAACCCTTGTAGTGAGGTCAGATAATGCAACATTCTTCTTAAATGCAACATTCTTCTTACAACAGAGATGTAAGAAGGAGCTGGTCATTCAGGTCCTTATAAAAGATACAGTAATCAATAAAATTTGGAAGGAATTTCACTCCTATGAGGAGAGTCAATATCTATTGCATTAATTTACCCATCTTCACCCTGCAGATGTCACATTGTGTTGGGAAAATTCTACTCTCTGAATTGGATGATTTCTCTGTGAAAACGTGAAAAAATGTCACCAGCGTATTTCTCTTCATGCCTCTTTTGATTTACTGTCCATTTTTTGTGGCAACTGGTAAATTAAATTTTTGAGACTCATTTTACCAAGATATTTCTGTGATATACAGGGGCAGATTTAGGTCGTCTTCTGGGTCTTCCGGAAGACGGTCAGATTTTTAAGTTTACATTGACGGGTATCTAATTTTTTCTGTCGGAAGACGGTCAAAAATGAACAATGGATCAACAAAGATAATTTGGAAGACTGTCAGAAAATATCTCTGAATCCGCCCCTGATATAAAAATAAGTAAAAAGTGGGCTCTTCCCTTACATCTTCAACTTACAGGCCATTTGGACCATCGTATCTGAGAATTTACTGGACTGAACCAAAATTCACTGGTCCAAGCCCAATTTAAAAAAAATATTAACTAAATTAACACATTTATATTTAAACAGGCTTGCTGTTACAAATAAGAACTAAATCAAGAGATTTTCAAAAGTTTATTTTAAAAAAATTCAACATTTAGCCTGAACATTTATAAAAAGATTTGGAGTACATGTTACAGCTAAAAAAAACTCCACTTGGCCAGTGACGAACTATATTTCAGAAATTTAAACAACCCATTATTGTAATTAGAAATCAATTAAGACATTGTTGTCAAGCTCTCAATATTTACTGTCATTGGCAGCCGGGCCAGTGATTCACCTCACAGACTGCATCTTTGTCTTACCTCCTCCCCACCCCCACCCCTAAAAGTCAAACAAGGAAAAAAGCACAACATTTTATTATATAATTATTTTTTCTTACTCATTAGGTTGCCATCAAGGTGATAGAGGTTCAGAAGATCAAGGAGAGTTATGTTCGCAAGAACCTGTACAGGGAAGCTCGTATTCTTTCACAACTGCGCCACCCCAACATTGTGCGACTTTTTGAAACATTACGGGTAAGAAAACTCTTCTTTGCATGTATTATCCATTTAATATCACAGTTTGTGTGAACAACAAGAGTGATTAACATATGTGGATGGGAAAAGTGATTAAAAAATGTGGAAAACTTTCTTCTCTTACAAAGATTTACGCACCACAAGATTAATCATTGGAAATTCAAATGTTTGATACATATTTTGTGAATATAAATTTATAAAAACTGGTCAGCACCAGGAACAAATGGGTGGATGTGTTAGTATACTGCGAATGCAGCCTTATTTTACCCACTCTTGTTTCTCTTCTCTTCAAAGGAAACTACCGACTATGAGGCTCTTGAACTTGTCAGACCAAATATACTGCTGCTATTTGCAGTCTCTAGCTGACTTTTTGTTATTTAAGTACTTTTTTGAGACTGTTAATTAAATCTGTCTAGGTATTTTGTGTCTTGGTTTATTGCTCTTTTCTTTTTTGGTATTCCACCAAGACTGCATCTTTAGCTAATTTTAACATACACAGACAAAAAAAAAAAAAAAACAATTTGACTGAAGCATTATGCAAACTAAGTAACATGTTATGTTATTAAGATTTTTTTTTTTAGCAAACAAGTGATAATACCGTAGACTTATTATTGCTTTGTCAAGTAAAAACAATGTGGGTTGTGTAGGTGAATTGTACAAATAACGAACAAACTTTTGAGTTAAGAATATAGAGAAACAATTCATGCTGTAATACTGACAATGAGTAGAGAGGAGTATAAGGACAAAAGCCAAGCAAAACATAACCTTATCCAGCACCCTGCAGGGTGTCTGCCAAATAAAATGGCCCCTCACACATACTGCAGTTTAGACTGGTACAGGTAGATTCACAGTCTAGGCTGGCCCAGATAGGTTCACAGTTTATACCGGTTTAGGTTGATTTGCAGTAAGTGTTCACTGAAAGTGTGCCATGGAAACTCTCAATGTGTGTTATGAGCTCTGTCTCAGTGTAGCTGCTTAATAAGTATTTTGCTTGACTACATGCTGCAGATTGCAAAAATGTATTACAGACAGACTCCACCATGCACTGTGAACACATTATGTTTTGTGTTCTTGCACTAAATAGGACTGATTCATGTAGAACATCCACAGATTTACCTGTTGCCAGGACATATAGAAATGATGTTGTGAACTAAACACAGGAAATTTCTTTGATTGTGTTGCCAATTACCAGTCTTGTATTTCCATGGTATTGAGTATCAGGAAAACAGTATATCAATTCTTCCTCTGGGTAATTTACACCTTCTGTACAGCTGCAGTGGTTAGAATTGTTTATAGTTTTAGGTAATTAATATCAGAGGGTAGGATAAAAGTGGCTTATATTTAGAGACTGTCATGGAGAGATGAGTTAAGCATTGGTGTGGCAAGGTTTGGGGGTTGGATTTTGCTAGAGTGGGCATTATTGTGGCAAGGATGGGGAGTTGTGTATTGCTAGGTTGTGCTTACAATGTTTGGGGTTGAATATTGATAGTTGGCAACAGTGTGGTTAGGGGTTTGAAGTTGGGTTTTATTAGAGTTTACATTTCTGTGACAAGGCTTGGATTTGAATATTGACGTAGTTGGCATCACTATGGCAAGGGTTGAGGGTTGGATAAACATACAGTATAGTTGGCATCAGTCTGGCAAATGTTGGTAGATGCTTACTAGTAAAGTTGTATTGACATCATGGAGATGGTTGCTATTGTGATGAATATATTTCATTACATTATTTCCATTTGTTTCAGTTTGGATCACATCACAGTGTTAAAGAAAAAATGAATCCAAACATCTTTAACTGGGACATTTTAACTTTATCTCTTTATATGTATGTGCACAAGTTTTATCCTAAGGCACAATATGGTGACATTTTGTGTGTGACAATGACAGAGAGATATGTCCCTGTTTCACCTACCACTGTCAGAACACTGCACTGATTGACCTTTGGTCATCATCAGCTACATCAAGATGTACATCTTCACTCTCTTTTTTATACCTGCGATATTTATCAGGTGGAAGATAGCAAGGTACTTCTCCTTTAGCATGAGACAATGCATTAGACTGCATTCCCACAGATTTTAGATCGATCTATCCCTAGATTGCTGTCAGTTTAGCCGGCTTAAATGTCTGTCCCGCCTACTAAAAGCTGTAAGGTGGTTATTAACTTCCGTGCGCACTCGGCTGACAGCAATTTAGGGTGAACCCCCAGGGAGTTAGGTCGATATGGATGGAACGATCTAAATCTGTGGGAAACCAGTCTTGGATACAATGTCCCATAAAACACATTTCTGCATATTTCTGAGATTTTATACATTGTTCTTGTTATTATTATTATTATCATTATTATTACTATTATTATTATTATTATTGTACTATCTCCATGATTCTGTACTCAACTTTCCCCTGCTCTGACCCAAGTCATATATGTAACAGCTTCATGTTCTGGCCAGATGCTACATGTAGGTCTGAGTTAGGCGCAGTTCACTAGGTAGTGTGCAGTAAGTCATTCTGAACAGCCCCCTACACTTTTTTTAACATTTATGCACTGGAGTTCTCTGACTCTTGGGTTTGTAAAAAGCTGGTATATTCCATTGTAATGCTTCAGGATTATTTATAAATCATACACAGTAAATGCAGGGGCTGATTGAGCCCATCTTCTGGATCTTCCAAAAGACGGTCAGATTTTCAGGTTTACATAGATGGGTATCAAATTTTTTTCTGTCAGAAGATGATCAAAAATAGCGAGGGCATTAACAAAGATAATTTGGAAGACTGTCAGAAAATATCTCAGGAACCACTCCTGAAATGTTACAATAAAGACCTAAAAGAGATGTAAGTGTGTGGTCCACTTAGCATGCAGCATAATAATACCCATCAATGTTACAGTGTGTGAAGACCTGTGGAGTTCATTGAACTCTTCACTGTACAAAAATGTACAGAATTTCCATACTGGTGGAGAATATTGACTGAATTGATTTTCCTTTTTTTTTTTCCTCTTCAAAAATAAAATATTGAAATAAAGCAAGAACCCTCAGGTCACGAACGATTCATTTATTTGGGGGGGAGGGGGGAATCAATTTTTTGCCATTTCTTTTTTAGTGCATTGTATACTAGGAAGAAATGAACCCCACCCAAAGATGACACTTGTTGGAGGTGTGTATGTAAGAGTGACCACTCTGTTTATTTGCAACCTTGTTTTTTCTGCTTTTGCAGAAAAAAAAGTCACCTGAATTTAGTTAAATCATTAATGCAACTAACACTTATTAACCTTCTATATTTTGAAAGCTTCTTTGCGCAGCAAAATGTTTTGAACAGTTTCATCAGAGCTCGGTACAGAGGATACTTTGTACTTTTGTTCCACAGTCACTGGATTTTCCATTACGTAGTTGAGTGGGAGATCACACCTGTGCATGGCCTAGTGTCACATTTATATATTTAAATTGAGGGGGGGACAAGTTTGCTCCACAATATACTGTATTGGAAAAATTAAAGTTATATGCTGTATGATAATAAACTTTAAAAAAAGATGTGATGGCTCCGACATTGCACAAAAACTTTGATATATAGGCCATGGCTGGTTCCACTGGTATATTATGTTCATATAAAATAAATGACAAAAATCAATATAGTTGCACTTTATAGCCTTTTCTGGGTATCCTGTGTCTTGGAATAAGCCTGTTTGAATACAAGTAAGTGCACAAATAATAACAATGATAATAATAATAATAATAATGATGATGATGTTGACGATTTTAAGATTTAACATTTTTTCATTTATAGGCTCTCTTAAATACCGCATTACTAGAATGTTAGTCACAAAAGATTTGTTACAGTACATAGCATATATATTTTATGCTTCTGTCCCTCAGTTAAGCCGATACATAAATCATAAACACATGCAGAATCACAAGGCAAGTTTAAAGAGTGCAAGACATGCTGTTAGGTAAATAAAAGAACAGAATGAAATCATTCAGTTTCCCATATCTGTGTATAACAATATGACCATGCAATGAAGTGATTCTGTATTGATTTCAAATTTAGCACTCAAGTATGAAGTACATATCAGATGATAGAGAAACTAAAGGGTTCCCCCCCCCCTCTCAGAAAGTGGAGGTGTGTATTTCAGCAAAGGCCCTCCTTTCCAACCTACAGAGATCTGTCAATAGTTTTACTATCAAGAGAAGTAAGATACATGTGCCAGCGGCATCCTCCTTGTTGGGAGACATAATTGTGATATTTTAAGTGCATTGCATTATTTCTTTTATGTATGAGTGTAACATGAAAAAAGCCATACTTTCATGGTCCCTTTCCATGATCCTGTTGTTTTTTCTTGAACTTAATGGAATTTTTATGGAGCATATTCTTTCATCAGGAGGTGGATGAGGCCACTTGAGCTGTTTATTTGACTGTACTGTGGTTCCTGTTGCTAATAAATTTGGCAGTGTGGCAGCTGGGGAGGCAAACTTTTTTTTTTGGCATTTATTTTTTTCCTTCATTTCTTTTTCTTTGAAATTGTTGATGGCTCTTCATTTCATATACCAAATTATGAAAAGTTTGTATCTTTTATTTATTTATTTTATTATTATTATTATTTTTTATTTATTTTTGTTATTTGTAAAAGATGAGAGGCATGGAAGAAATTGGGATTAACTTGGATGATGACACATTTTGTGTCTTATCCTTTTCTATTACATGCAAAGTATACATCTCTGTGTACATGGACCACTCTATGTTGATCTGCTTTTTCAAAATTTTAAAATACTCCTTTATGTTTTTTTCACTTTTTTGTTCATATTAAAATTCATGTACCTATGTAACTGGGATTGACTCAAATTGTCCACATGGAGGACTCAGTGTTGGTCTGTATGTAATAGGATCCAGTGTATTGCCATGCAGCATGGTCAGAGCCTGTCTTATCAGTTTCCATGTATGGGCAAAACTTTCTGAGCCTACTGCTTGAAATACTAGACAGGAATTTCCGTTATAAACATTGCAGCAGTCTGTGAAAACATAAATTTTGCTTTACTTGTGGTTCTGGCTGGTGTGTGTTTGGTAGTTGTCTGTCCAGTGGAGGATTTGAATAGTTCAACCTTATTAAGTGCACTGCTCCTTAAGCCCACACCTGTACACATTTTGGCAGTTGATAATTACCTACCTGTTTTCTTAGAATGAACTAATTCTAGTTTCCCATTTAGACAATAATTAGACTAATTAACAGCATCAATAGAAACACCTCCAAAATGATTTGATGGTTATTACACTGTTTATGGTTGAAAAGGCAGTGGCCATGGGCAGTTAACGGGCATTTTTCACCTGTTGCTCCACTCCTCAGAGTACAGGTAGTTGTAACCTTGTGTTTACCTTTATTTAGAACCTCAGGTGAGTGGCCTGTTTCTATTTCACACCTGGGTAACTACCTGTTATCCTGTATCCATCAAGCAAAAATTAATGCTACTATTAAGGAAATAGATCCATCATTGAAAAGACAGCGTGACAAATTTTGGCAGTGAAAAATAGACTTACGTCAGTGCTGACTTGGACCAGTAATTTTGTTTTGCTATACATTTTCACCTGACCACTTAGTGCTTTATGTTACGTGCTTGCAGGAATAAAACTTCCCGTTTTACAGCCACACAGTATATATTGACAATCAAATAAACCTTTTTACCTTGAGGAAAAAAAGGAAAAAAGATTTAAAAAGAAATATGATGGTAGTCATGACTATGTCTACTGTAAGATGATTTATGATAAGACTTGGGTTACTTGGACAAAAACTGTTACCTTTTATGTCACTTTTCAGACATATCACAGTCAAAGCCATTTAGAATGGTGAGGAATGGTTTATTTGAAAAACTTAATTCAAAAGGATCGTGAATGCAGCTCATATTTTATTCACCAAACACAGCATTAAGCGTATAATTTCCTTTTCCCCTTAAAAGGTGTAGGATCTGGAAACGGAACTTGATCTGGTAGGGTATGTTTATCAGGTTCATAGGAGTTAGTTTGATGATAGTATTAGATAAGTTTTAAGGGTCACACTTGCATGGAGATAACTTCTTGAGTACAATTCAGTAAATTAAAGTTGGAAGTATCTAGTTTCCTTACATACATGCTAACAATTTGTTGATGAGAAGCTGAAACTTAAACTTGTATTGAAAAAAAAGGCTGTGTATTGATTCTTTACACTGGAATCATGCGAATAGGACAATGGGGTTAATTAAAAATTTTCAGCAAATTATAGTTCGAAACTCATTTAAGCAGTGCTCCCATGTGAGCTCTTCTCAAGTTTCTAGACAAATGTTGAATAACAGGGAGAAGAGGCAAAAATTAAATTACTTTTTATCAGATAAAAATAGAATTGACAATACTTATGATAAGAAGGAACAATTTATAGTATACAGGGAAACATGACTTATTTATCTTATCATGAAAATGTCGTGTATTAAGTTACCCCACCTCCCAGACATAAATCTTGAATCATTTGAAAAGTTATGGAACTTTTTTAATAAGTTTAAGATGTGACAGATGTGATTATTTTTATCAGGTATTGGGCTTCCTGGTCCCATGACCAAAATTCACCTGACTCCTCAATGCTATCCCAGTGATCTAAATAGGAAGAAAGCCACTAGTGGAAAAGGAGGGGGTGCCCAAGGAGCTTTTCTCTCAATCTCATACTGATATAGTAGAAGGCACATAGAAGCAAAAAGATCTTTGAAAAAACAGACTTGGTGAAAAAAAAATAGTGATAAGTCTCAAAATCTGTTCACACTCCCTTAGAATTTCTCAGCAGGCCTTCGAAATTATGATCATCACATCACGTCATGGTCATATTTTACGTAAACTGACTAGATCATAAATTATGTTGATAGCCAAAAAAAGTATAATAAAAACGGAGAACACCTGGGGAGTTTGTTGTCTTCTTAACTGTCTGCAAAACTGACAAGAATGTGTCAGCTGTATTTAGAAGTCATGTGCTCACTCAATCCAGAAGCTCAATTAAACAAGTCTAACTTGATTACCTTTAAAAACATAGTTTCAGGTAGTCTAGGGTGTTGGTTTATTATCATGAACTGTTGGTTTTGGTGAGCCGTGTGCTTGGTTAGCTAGATTGATGACAAGTGTCAAGACTTGAAATAACAGTAATTTATTAACTTCAGCATTAACAACAATCAAGTAAGTAAGAGAGGGGGTGTGGGCAGAGCTGAGGTGGGATGTAACATGTACAGCCTGAAGTTTAATGTTTTGAATTATTGCTGACATGCAGCATGATTCACTTCATTTTTTAAATGTCCAAAAAATGCATGCATTGGTTACATTAAGAAATGGGATTGAGATGACATGAACACAAATGTACTGCCTACTTTTGTCAGTAATCCTGTTAGTAATTGGGTTTATAAACATTTACTCCCTTCCCCAACTTCCTCAACAATTGCAATAATGCAGTGCAACATCCTTTTTATAAAGACATGATAAAAATGTATTCAAATGCATATATAATACTTAATCCAACTTCTTGAGTCAATTTTTTTTTTTTTTTTCAAATGCTATAAATAATGTATCTCTATTTTTTATATATCACGGCTGGCATTGTGACAAACATAAACACAACATTTTTGTACCACAATTATGCTACCCAGGTAATACTATCATTATATTGTGTCAGAAAGACTGCTGATAACATAATTGACAACAGCTTAATGTCGAAAGCTAGGCACATTTATAATAAAGGTTCGTCATGGTAACTTATCTTCTTAGTCCCGAGGCAAATTCCTTATAAATACTAGGCGGCAAATTAACCTGGATGGGTGTACAATAAACAGGTTACTTATCTCCATCCACCATTGTCATGCTGTGAAAGGAGAGGAATATATGGCTGATGATAACATAACTAGATATGTCATTAGCTAACAGATAGGAGCTTATACCAACTGCTTGTGGGTAAATGGGTGAGGCTCCTGGGAGGGGAGGGGAAAGCATTATGAGTTGGATTGATGAAATTTAAAAAGTTTGGAGTATGAATTGAAGTGGTAAATTTAAGTGATATGTTGCTACAAATGTCTGTATGTCATTTACCAAAGTCCAAATATTGGGATGTTCCAAATAAATTACAATGTTTTAGTCACCATAAGTGATTTTGAAATTCCTAGAAAAATTATTTGTGACAAAATTATATGGGCCAGAATTCATGTGGTAAAACTATAAAAATCCAGCCTGAATCACTCCTAGATAGGGGTAATGGTAAGCTTTTGTGATTATCTCCTCATCTCCCTTATGTCATGGAACAGTATTGGCAATATCTGCAACATTGAACTGAACACTTTCACCAGTTTTGGTATAGAAACCCTTAGGATATCATTGTACAGCTTGGGGTCAGTTCTGTCACTCCAAAAATGTTCATATATGGAACATATCCAAAGCATTGATCCTTCTTGTACAGAATTAATTTCAATGCCCATTTTATCCAGTAGCTTAATTACCTTGACTAAAAGGTTTTAGGTTGCAGTTCTGAAAACATTTTGCTGTGATAGTCACACAGACAAACTATTAATATTGGCCACAGGGTATAGGAGACTTAGAGGATTTTAATTTTGTCTGTCAGTTTTGTTTTTATCCTCGCAATACTGTTGTGGGGAGTATGCTTAAAAGTATTCACAGAAATAATTAGTGTGTAAAGGTGGCAGACTTGTAAAAATTGGGAAACCTCTGACCCCTGTACATCTACAAGCATGCACACAGAGAGAGAGAGAGAGAGAGAGAGAGAGAGAGAGAGAGAGAGAGAGAGAGAGAGAGAGAGAGAGAGAGAGAGAGAGAGAGAGAGAGAAATCTGTTGCCATGGTGATGAATTCTTGACACAAATGATACCAATATAGAATGACACAAATGAAATAAGTATCCTTTAACAATTCTTTCAAGATATTGCTGCTTCTATCAGCTCCACGCTCCTGTCTGCATGTCTGCCTACCAGTGACATTTCTTATAAACTGCCTTCTGCATTATAACCCATGTATTTGATAATACCATGTTATTTCCCTACCTTTCCTGCCTGTACCACATCCCAATATACAGGTGTGATACAGGTGTCTTATCAGCGGTCAGGTATGCTGTATCATGTACAGACAGCCCCAGACACAGTAAGTCTGGAGAGGGTGAATTAAAGTGTCTGTTGATAGCTAAGTTAGCTATGATAAGATGCAAAATTAATGTGGATTATAGTAGTTTTGGCACAAATACCCTATTGATTTAGATTAAGAAATTAAGGTGTGGTGGAGTATTCTTGTTCAGTGCTGTTGGTCATAGGTTGTTCTTGGGGCATTGCTGGAGATTTTGTATGATTACTGTAAGGAAGAGGGTGTTTGAGAAGGGTTGTTCTGAAGTATTATAGTCTACTGTATAGTGTAAGATTATAGACATGGATATGAGGTATAAAGGCATAAATTTTCTAGTTTGCAGTGAGATAGGTGTTGTGTTCATTTATTTTGTTGTGCTATGGATATGAATCCAAAAGAGAGAGAGAGAGGGAGGGGGGAGGAGAGAGGGAGAGTCATGTTATGTTTGTAACTTAATTGGCAATGCAGGTGCTTTGGAAAGAGTTTATTTGCATCTCCTCTAGAGCAAAGAATGCATAGGAGGGTGGGCTGTCAGTGAATGTTGTCTTCTCTATTCTTTGGATATCAGTCGTTCTTCAAATATTCCCGTCTCATGCACTCCCCTTTGCTGCTGCCACCACCACTGCCTGCCTGTTCTGCAATATCAACAAGCATACAATTCAATTATCTTTTTCTTGGGAATATGCTATGTGCAGCAGTCTATGGCTTCATCAGGTAAATTAGAGCTGCAGGAATTGAAAGCAGTGAGAAACAATGACAGTACCTGAGTGATTGATGAGATAGACTCAGAGCCAGCACTCGCTCAGGTCCTAACTGATTGATAAAGTATACAAGCTTCATCACTACAAGGTTTAAGTCCACTAATAATCCTATTACTGATGAGATACACAATCACAAATCTATGTGAACACCAGCATGATATTTGTTTTAGCCAATTACTTTTTAAAAAATCAGTCATTTAAAATGTTTCTGGCAATAAAGACCTTTTTTTTTTCAGCCAGGATAACTTATTCAGCCACTTGTGAAAATAGTTCATGATATCATGAGAAGAGTAAGTGCAGATCTGTGGAAACTTAATTCTCACAAGTCCCAACAGATCAGTCAGATACATACACAATTTATGTCTATGAACAGTCCTCCTTTTCACATGATTCCTGTATCTATCCAGCAAATTGCATGACTTGGGTGTCCTGTGGTTTTAGTTGCTGTAACACGTTGAAGATAAAACAGGTGGTACAGCTACATTACTTATATTTTATCATCCTACAAGATGTCAAGTGTGGGAAGGTACAGTACGCACATATAGGATGTGGGATATGTGCAGTAAGGAAAAGACCAACCCCTACAATTGATGTGAAAGTTCTGTATCTTGTGGTTGGTTTTGTAGACTTCCTCTCTCTATTATTGTGTCTTGTCATGCAATGGGGGGTCATCTCCTGCAAATATTGTTATTATGTCATATATTTGTTGTTAGTTGTAGTTTTGGTGCTATATGTTACTGTAGTGACTTATGTGAATAGAGAAATGATTTTATAAATTCACCTTTATGATGACATTTATAACAGACATGTTTTTATTTGTATTTTTTACCTGTTAAGGTATTAGCATGAAAAGAGGTAATTTGCTGCTTTGGTCAGTATCAAGCATCTTGTTTCTGAGCTCAAATAGTCTTGTAAACCATACCGTACATATACATATTATTTTGGTGGGTCTAAAAGAGCCAGTCAGTATTTATCACAAAATCATATTTTGAGCTGTTCCCCTTGTCAAATTCTCATGGATCAGCCACTGATTAATCACTTTTCTTCTGTGAGAAATTCCCTGATTATTATTAAGATAGTAAAACCATTTGACATTAACTGCTGTATTTGTCTGTACCCGTGGGACATGACTGCAAACTGTAAAAAAAAAAGGATCAATAATTGTAAATTTTAAACCAAGCTTAACAAGGTATTTTGGTAGTCCAGGTTCTTGTAAAGAATACATTTATTAATGCTTAGTTTTGGTTTGGAATTTGTGTAAATAAAAAAAGGAATATTTATATCAATATTTGACAACAATTTTGAATTGCTTTTTCATATATGGCAAGATTGGGATGGGATGGAGCAAACATTTTATCATTGTATTCTGTTGTGTGCCCCACAATTTCAGTGAGGTGGTTTTTATACATTTCCTTTCTGTGGCAAATCCTCAAAGCAGCTGAGGCAGGGTGGTGTTTTAATTTAAATGTTCACCTCATCTATCTACCTCTCCCTGGAGATCTCCACCTTGGCAAATTCATTACCAGGCAATTTTTGGAGTTTGCATGAATGATTCCTCCACATCTCTCTAGGAATGCCTTTGATACATGTGCCCATGTACTCCTACAGGGCCTCTGCAGGAGAGGTAATTAGGAACCCCGTAGCATAGTGAAGATGCTTTAAGTTTGTCAGACCATAAAGACCACATTGGCAAGCTGAAGAGAGGCAGAAAGAGAGGTGCTGAAAACCAGTCTGAGTCCCTTACTAGATGAAGGTGTATAGAGTTCAAGAGTATGTCTCCTCTCATTAAAAATGGTGATGTAAGAATAAAAATGAAATGAACTTTTATTTATGATATTGCCCTCAATTAATGAAGATGTGAAAAAGATGTGTGTTTGTGTGTGTGTGTGTGTGGGGGGGGGGGCTTTCTAAATTAAAGTACATATACATTTATGTATAACTCATAAAATGTGGCCTTAGCCTGAACATCACATCAGGAATACATGTACATTTCAAGAATTTAGTAAAAGTCTTTATGTAATATTGGTGCATACTGTTGATTCTAGGAAAAGAGCCTTTAAATAAAACAATCATTCAATTAATTAGGTATGCAGTTGGCTGACATTCATTACAGGTATCTTCCGTACCTTTAAGGAACTCCAGGTAAATATCAGGCATAACAGGTGTGAGATACAAATACCGGCTGCGCTTCGCTATGCCGAAGGTTCGATGTGCCGAGGGTTCGCTATGCCGAAGGTTCGCTGTGCCGAGGGTTCGCTATGCCGAAGGTTCGCTGTGCCGAGGGTTCGCTATGCCGATTGTTTTTATTTTGTGCCGAAAGGTTCGCTGCGTCGACGGCTCGCTCTGCCGAAGCCATCGTAGAGTTAGATACCCCATACTTTGAAGAAAATATTTTGAAAAAATACCTTTTTTTATTAAAATAATATATAATAGCATTACTAGCCTTTAATACTACAAAGAACATGCATTACATATTTCGTTACGTATTCTGACATTTAAATAAGTATCTTTATCAGTTCTGAGAGGTACATGTGCTAGTTGGCTAACGCAATTAATTATCAAAAGTAACACAGCACACAAATATAAAACTATATGTCATTAAATCAATAATAAATAGTAATTTTAAAATAGCTAATAACAAAAATACGAAGCTAAAATAACTGCATGTGACAATTACGACTACTAAAAGTATAATGATAATAAATAAAAAGATGTTAATTTTACACACACCCAATAACTACAAGTTCGCCAAAAATAATTAGAGAATGTTTTCTTTTCAGTAATTTCCTAAAGTGGGTGACGCCCATAGTGCCAAAAATAATTAATAAATTAACTTACAGAACTGATTATTTAAAGCGATTTAAGATGTTTATGTCCATAAGAATAAACTTTCAATGCGCAGTTTTAACAAATTCAAATGGTACGGATGGAAGAAGAGAACTTTTTAAACTCGTTTATTTAAAAAAAAAAAAGGCCACTGCTCGTCACGTTATATAACAAGCACAATGGGTGATGGGTAGCCGACTTTTTCGGCGCAGCGAACCCTCGGCACAGCGAACCTTCGGCATAGCGAACCTTTGATTTTGGGGCTCCGGAAAAACTTAGCCGATTTTAGACCAATTTTCCGGTTTTGTCGGCACAGCGAACCCTCGGCACAGCGAACCGTCGGCATAGCGCGCTGTCCCCCAAATACCTGGCACCCTGCTTTAGAATGCCACAGTTTGCCAAACCTGGTACATGTGTTTGGCACTGTAAAGTAGCCAGCAATTAGTACTTATTAATTTGCTGTTTTTCTTGTCTCGGAAGTGTTGTTTTTTGTACCTGTAATGAGGATGGATATTATTGGATGACATGTTGCAGTGACCATAGGGTGTTGATACTTGCTAAAAAAATGCTCATTTTTTCTTAACAATTCATTAATTCAATTATAGTGTCCATTATTTAGAAATGACAAATAGCTTATATCAGTGTATGGTTAAAAGAAAAACTCCCAACATTTTATTAGCAGCTGAAACAATACTTAAAATTGGTTCATCTGGAAATCTAACTTTTCAGCTTCAGCTGTGCTCCATCATAGATGTATGATGTATGATGCACATACCGTATATGATGGAACCAAAATTTCAGCACTATTGTTAAGCTTAGATATTGCTTAAGGCCATTACTCTGGGAAAGGTAATATTTAGTGGCCATGTCTTCATCAACAGGTTAGTGGATGTGTAGGACTAAACAGCTGTCCCCTCTACATTTCAGAGACCATGATTCATCAAATAATGTACACCTACAACAAATGGCAAACTATGTTGATGACCAAAGTTTCAATTTGTAGTTTCCATGTACAATATAATTTAACAATTACCCACACTTGATTAACTATACATGTTGTATTTATACCTCTTATGAAAGCACTTAAGCCTTTCAAGCAGAAAAGATTAACAGGTTCTCAATAGCCTGGCACTATATTCTTTGTCTTGTGTGCTCCTTGCCGCTGCCTTTAAAGTTGCAGGATATCAAAGCAACCTCACTAAATACCTCCTTCATAAGGTAAACACACAGAAGTAGATGATCAATAGTCCCGGCCAGCAAGTCAAAACACCACAGAGGAATGCGAAGGTGATCAGCACATTGATTGCAACAAAAATATCAGACAGAGAATGGTTTAATAATTCTCTGATACTTACATTAGATGGCTGACTAGACAGAAAATTTCCAATGTTTCAATGTGAGATCGAATGTTTTATTTGATAATAAGAAAGCTATTTTTAACCCACTCAAGTAGGGACGGAATTACTTGATCATATACTGGTGTGGCTAGACATAGGTGTACGCAGGAGACCCTTGACCCAGGTCACCATTAATGATTTGACCACATGCAAGTAATGGTGGTTTTTTAAAAGGGTATTTTGGAAGGGGAGTGCTTTGATAAGTAGTTAAGAACAGTTTGATAAAAAGGAAAAAAAAGACAAAACCAGGGTTTCTTTCATGCTTTTAGAGAATTTTTGCCCAACTTATGGTTGTCTTATTTAAATGAGGGATAAAAACAAAAATGATTTTTAGTCATTTTGTCATATCATGTGATTGATTACCCTCATATGACTAACATGTGCCATGTTTAAAACTTCTGTGTCAAAAATAACTTTTTTTAACAGAATGAATGTTTACATTGAATACTTACGTTTCCACTTGTGCAAAACTGCCTCATTGTTTGAATATTGGTATTTACTTCATTATTTCTGAAGGATGTGACATGCCTTTGGGATATAGGCACAGGCTATCTTCATAGACATAGACAAGTTCATGGCACAAAAAAAAATTAAAATTTAAATAGTTGGGGGGTCTTTTTCTTAAAAAGTGGACCTTTTACCACTTAACCTACGAGTACTTGGATCAGAATTTTGCCCGAAGTGTACCTTTTCCCAGCAAAAAGGATGGTCCCTTTGAATCTCCTGAACCCCGCTCTGGCTACGGGCCTGGATTATCTGTCTGTTTGAGAAATGATGGAGTAAAATTTTACAAGAGAGTTGTTTTGTTATAATCCCAGCTATATTATACAGTATAGCATTTGAGATGCACACATTACTTGCCCTCAATACCCAGTAGCAAGATTAGACTGTTAAAATGGTGATGGGTTTGGGATCAGCATTGTTGTACTGTGTATTGTGTGGTAGGCTAAAAGGTAATGTAAATGGCTTACTCCATTGCATAATCACCATTGCATTTTCATGGGTGACATAAGTGGCCATTTCATGGTTAATGCCCTAGACTGCATTTGTTACAGCGAACAATCAAGAAATAGGATTTTGAATTATGGCTTTGAAAAATACATTTCATCTGGTATTCTTTTGAAAATTAATCTGGTTTCAAATCCTCACCAAAAATAAGTGTTATGGATTATTCTATAACTGTGTTATGAAGAATTACTTGCCCGCCCCCCCCCCCCCCCCCCCCCCCCCATCAGCAAGCACTTACTTTATTTATTTATTTATCAGTGGTGTTGAGTACTTGCTGATGTGTAAGTTTGTTTATCTTTTACTCCAGAACTTGATATTATTGAAACGTAACATCTATTACAGAATACAAGATTAATGTGTTTTATTGGGTAATTTAAATTTACATGTAAGTGTTCTGGCACATGCTCCTGATTGCAACCTGCGCACTGATTTCATGTTGAGACTCAACAAAAGTTGTATTGAGATTTAAATGAAAAAAAGTTTTAAAGTACAATATCAATACTGCAGTGATAATTTTCAGGTTTGAAGTAACTTATTACATCATGTCTCTACATACTTTTTTGTCTCAGTTGGTTGGAACTATACAGACTTGCATCTGTTGTCAAATATTATGTGGATAGGAAATTTGTTTTGAACAAGTTGATATCATATGTCTAAAAACCTTATTAAAGGCATGAATTTCTTTAACCCCAAGAAGCTGAGAACATCTGTTACAGAATATTTAGTTGTTTTTTTTAATTTGGACAATTCCAAATCTCATCTAATAGTTCCAGCAGCTCTTTGTGGTAGAAAAAAAAAAAAAAACAGATTCAACCTGTGCCTGTCCTTCATTATGAACAGTAGGACTGCACAGGACTAACATGAGTTATGAAACATCTGTTACCCAATGTTAAATGAGTATGATAGCTTTTCATTAATCATCTGCAATTTTGTTTTAACAAATGTCAGAGCGAGCCAATGTGATAGATTTTTAAAAAATTAATCTCCCTGCCAATCCAATATATGCTTTCTGTCTTTTGCCCAGGTGAAAGGAAGCATTTAGTCACTTTTACTGTTATATTATTGCTCCCCACCCAAGGTGGGATGCATGAAGAATTTGAAGAGTTTAAAAGTCAAACAGTTTTGCCTCAGGCGATCTGAAATAAAGACGTTGTATATGGACACAGATGACAGAGAGGGGGGGGGGGGGGGGTGAGAGGGAGAGAAAGGGGTGTATGATATCTACTCCACCCTAATGCCTGCATTTCCTAGTGATGTCTGTGTTAGCCTGTGCACATATACCTAGTGGTATCTGTATATTTTGGATACAGAAACCTACAGCATAAGTGCACAGAGGGCAAGTGAACAGTGTGTTGTTAAGTCCACCTGAACTTGGAACTAAGTGTATGACATATAACCTTGCAGGTGTCCCTCTCATGAGTCATATTGTTTTCACTGCCAGACAGCTTGGAGCTAGCATCACATGTTTCTTTACATAAGATTGACCTTCTTAAAAAATGAAAAAAATAATCTGTGAATGAAAAAATCAATTGAATTTATGTTTTATTTTTTGTATTTTGATGATAAAATGGATCTTGAAAAGAATGGGAGGAATAAGATCACCACAGAATCACACCTATCTTGTCTTGATGTTCAGTTTAGCCTGGGTCTGTATAGTGGGCCCTGAATTTAGCACTACCATCCCACAGCCCAACTGCTCTCATTATGTCATGTCCAAGAAATTATGTGATATATGCTAATACATGTAATTGACTTATGGGCATCATTTTAAATTCATTACTGACTTGAATGTAGGTGGTCAGGTAATAAAGGAACCAGGATGGTGCTTGCATGAGGAAGATGCAATGTCACTGTTGTCTTAGTAGATATTGGCATTGTAAGTTCAATAACATATTTAGAATGTTTGATGACTGTATGGAAATAGTAAGTAGGTATTTTTTTGTTTATAAATTTTTGATACATTTGCTTAAGGCAACTTGGACCTTAATTTGTTGTATGCAAAGTTATTTTTGAAGTTTGGTGGTACATGTATTTTGGCTCGGGTTTTCTTTTGACCTACACTTATTTCTGACCCTATCTTGTATCTTGGCTGGTAACTTGGAGAAATTGTAATCATGTCATGTTATAAAGTGAGATCAAGTTGTGTAACAGTCAACTGTGCCATGGATTGGTGCCTGTACTTACAACAATTCTGAAAACTTTGACAACCTGGGATAGGATAAAAAGATAAAAGTATGTAAAAAATGTAAGTTTGTGTTGACAAGAAAAAGGTAGGTCCAAACATAATGTTTATTAATGTTGTTTTAGATGGGGACATTAGGTTTTTCTGGATATTTGACAGATATATGACAGTAAAAGAAAACTGATCTTCACAGTTTGGAATGTGTCACAGCTACACGGAAATGATTTCTTTAGAGGACATGTGTCGTGTTAACCTTGACCTACTGAGTACGACCTTTGCAACTAGCAGACAGCAGATGGTGACCTCTGACCCTAAGCAGTTACTTTGTCAAAGTTCAGATGTCCGAAATAATATAGGCAGTTACAAAGTGTCATTCACTGGAGTGAAGCATAATAGTTGGTGGCATGCAGCCATTTACAAAAAATAAAAAAAAAATGTCTTGAAGAGTTAGGGAAATATATTATTAAAGTTAATAGCAGGAAGCAGTTTATAAGAAAAAGATTGTTATGTAGCATACCCGTCTTATACCCTAAAGCTTTTCAGTTGATTGCAAGTGTTAATAGTGCTCTTGAAAAGTAGGGGTTTTTTAAATAAAATACAGTATAATTGTATGGCATTTTTAGAATATATGGTTTGCATTGAAAAATGCAGATGATTCATTAAGTCCTACATGTATCTTGTTGATCTTTTTTTTTTTACCATCAAGAAAACAAATCAGTTACATTATATCCCTGCCAACAACTCAATAATTATATATATATATATATATATATATATATATATATATATATATATATATATATATATATATATATATATATATATATATATATATATATATATATATATATATGATTTGAGTATTGTTTCTTTGATGCCCTCTTGATCTTAGTCACTTTAAAATCTTTATTCCTGGTACTTGGTAACGACATCCCACTTACCACTCAAGAAACATACCATTTATATTAGAAGTCCACCTAAAAAATACATCTTCTTGATAAAATTGCCCCCTTTTTAGTTCCTGTTAACATACATAAAATTTCTTGGAAAGTGATGAGAGGTGATGCAGCAGATGGCAGTTTACATTTGATTGCATCTGGTGACTGATGACTTCAAGGCATGATTATACCAAAAATGAGGTCACCCCAATTATTTTTATGGTAATGAGCAAGAACCTTAGCATGCCTTGCAGGGTTACATGTAAAATTATAAGGACTGTAATTGATAACCAATTATATGATATTAATTTTACATTTAATGTTTGGGAAGTGGCAGTTTAATAACTTGTTTTCTGTGGCCGTTTTACTTCTAAATTGAATTTAATCTGCACAAACTGTGAGGCACTTGTTATCAGGGACTAGCAGTGTTAGAAATTAAGGCTGGACCGTCTGCCCAGGGCTGACAACTTTCAGAATGGGCTGAGATGTTTTCCCACCCGGCAGACTTTCGGTCCAGCAACTTATTTTCCTAAGAGGCAAACACTGGGGACTAGTATACAGTTTATCAGTTTTGTGCAAAATTTCTCAAAAAATAAGGTGTCTTTTTAACTTTGCAACCTGATATCTTAATTTACAAAGTTTCCCTTTTTTTTGTGAAATATTCTGATAAATGACCATTTGTATGTACTACATTTATTTCTGTTGAAAATTATATGCCCAATGTCTTATTTTAAAATAAATGTTGTTTGTCCTTATTCAAATGTCTAATCAGTTGTGGATTTTTTTTTTTTTTTTGAGGGCAATGATATTAGATATATCACCTTCTCTATAAGATGATTCTGCTTCTTTATATATTGAAATGCTCTATGGTTGTTTCAGGCTGGCACCCTATACTGCTTGGTAACAGAATATGCTGCAGGAGGGGAGCTACTTAGCTACATTAGAACACAGAAGGACTGCAGGCTCTCTGAGCAGCAAGCATGGCCATATGTACGCCAACTTATTTCAGCACTCTGCTACCTGCACGAGAGAGGCGTGGTGCACAGGTAAGGGTCACTATATTAAGGCAAGCCCCCCTCACATACAGACATGCATACCTTGCAGACCACCATATCAGTGGCCCCACATGTACAAAGCTGACTTTACATCCCTTATAGCCCTCTTATTAGACATCATCATAATACTGCATTAATGGGGATCATCCAAGTTTACCCAAATTTCTGAGTCTTAGTATAAAAACAGCAATATTTTGTGGTACTTGAAAGACAGAGGGGCCAGAAATGTCAGACTATCAAGTGCGGTGAAGTTATGAAAAAAAGCTGACAGAATTTATCAGAACATATATCTTTCTGTTTTTTTTCTCTTAACTTCTATAGAATGACAGTCTGTTGCACAACTACAAATTCACCGTGTTGTGCATGCCATGTTTGTATTACTTTCCCGGCACATAGGGTTTCACCTTTTTTCTCAAAAATGTTAGCGCAGATGCTCACACATTTTCTAGTCTCATATGATGTCATGCAGTGCTGACAGTCTCATCTCACATGATCTCCATTACCTAGGATTTTTTCAGGCTCCTGATACATACTTTTCATTGAGCCCTCTACCACCCCGACCTCCTGTATCTGTATTAGCATCTGTAGCTGTAGCTGTTCTGCCTTGTGGACCACTTGGATTTTCATCTCTCTCTGCATCAGATCTTCAGGCCCCTTGTCAGCAGTACTGGACATTTACTCCTATCAGGCTGATTTATCCCTATCAGGCCTCTTAGAAACATACAGCTATGGCACTTATTCCCTTATGAGTCTTGGTCATGCAGATACCTTGCTAGCCCCTGGTGTCTCCTTTTTCTGACTACTCTGAACAGATCCTATTGCAGGGTTAATGAAAAAGCAATTGAAGTGAATTGTTTAAACTATGAGTGAGGGACTGGATTTAATGTGAGGAAAGAAAAAGATAAGCTGTATAATTGTAGTTATTCTGGAGTAGATTACTCAGTTCATATTAAATGCTCATTTTCAAGCATCGTTGGGCTTTTAACATTATGAGTAAGAGAAATCAATACACGTTGACAGTTTTCAAAGGCACATTTTGTCATTTTATCAGAATTTTCCTGGGACATTTGATTTGTACTATATCTCTTTGTGGTCAGATTTTATCTGTGATGAAAAAGATGCATTAAATTATGGTGTAATTCATATACATGTGTATGTTGCTCAAGATTTTTTTATCACTCATTGTGAAATTTTTGCTTGCTCTTCATTTTTTACTGCTTTTGAAACGTGCGGGTCATTTTTCCAAAGCTGCCACCAGGAACTTTCTATGGTGTACGTCATATATCGCATAAAATATGTATGGGTTTTTAAAAATAATAACTAATATTGTATACAATATCAACTATTAAAACAATGGCATCCAAGCAACACAAAAAATCTTTTCTTGAAACATTACCCAGAGGTTGCAATTTAGCATAGTTTCAGAACACATTTGATTTTTGCTACTTATATGTGCAAATTCTCCATGTATATAATTTTGAGTTTGGATTGAAACTGTATCCCATAACACTGTGCAGAGGGTAAGTTCAGTGCCGTAAGTTCAAGTCAAGAATGTAGCCACCTGGTGTCCTCACAATGTGACAGCTCTAGCTTCATAATTCTGCACCATTGTACATGTCCAAACATCCCTGTAATGAATGAGTGATAGGCACTGACATTGGATAGGAGGCTGACTAAGCATGCTGGACCCCCTTGGTGGAAACAGGTGTGTGGTGCCCCCCCTCCCTCCCCCCATGTGGCACGATGCTTCAGAACTCCCAACCTCCTTTGATCCACAGTAGAACACTAAAACATATGGATTTACACCTTTGAGGGGGGGGGGGGGGGGGGGAGAGAGAGGAGTCACATTGGTTCCTGTGTGACACAAAAGCATATCATTTCTTCAACCCTTTATTTCTGATAAGAATATCTGGTTAATGCAGTAACCCAGCTGTCTATGATACAAAAATAAATTGACACATTTTAGTATCCTATGTCCATTAAAAGTTATACAAAATTATGTCAACAATAGAGAGTTAAGGCATTTGCAAGTTGGATGTGCACTTAATGGGCAAACTAATAAATTCATATGGGACTGCATATATTCTATGCATAAACAACTTTAGAGCTGTGGTCCATATACTAAGTTGGTCACTTTGGTCAATAAAGCACAATTTTTTAAGCAATTTTTTTCCTGAAAAAAGAAAAAAAAAGTACACATCCCTTGCAGGTCCAATTTGTCTGTTTGTCTGCATGTATAATCTTTCTTAAATGTTGGTATTACTGGCTGATTACTGGAAAGAGAAGCCAATGCCCTGTGCAAGACAACACACACCTCAGATAGTACCAGCAAGTGGTATGAAAATGGTTAATCAGATTTAGCTCAGGTCTTATTGGGCAGATGAAAAATACACAGCACACAGAGACTATCTGTAACATCTACATGCACAACTGTTGATTTGTGATGTTTTATAAATTAACAGACATGGTCAGTATTTAACTTTTTAAAGAGGTTCCCACGCCACTGATATGTAGTGGTGCAGTCCTTTGGCAAGTCCGAATATAGCATTTTGTGAATTCTTTCTGTGTTGGTCACTGAGCAGCAATGTGTAATCGATCTCAAGACCAGAAAAAACTCAATGTCTAAAGGGATTTGACCACCTTGTAAGTCAGTCGGCTAACCTTTTCAGGAGCAAAGCTCTCTGTTGATATTTTTTTCACTTCTCGGTGGATTCTGTTAAAGGTACATACGAACCGAGCATCGGTGGAGTGTGGATTCCCAGTAACACATGTAAACCACTTCTACTAGATTCTTATATGACTCAAATAATTTCGACATGCCAAGGGATAAACTGAATAGATCACTCGATCGGCCATAAAAGACCTTTAGACTGCTCCTTTCTTTAAATTTATGGTTGTAAATTTAACCTACTTCCGTGACCTACTTTCCTGCCCCATTGACATACAGCTTAGAATACCAGCAGAAAAATCTGTTCAAACATCACTTTGGGGTAAAATTAAACAATGCCTTTTGGTAATTCTCTTAGTTATACTACTTGTAACTATATGCTGGCATTTGGTTGGTTTTTGTGACAAAAAATTGACTTTGTATGCATCTTTAAGTATTTTAAGTCAGATTTAGAGATATGTCTGTGTTAGTGTGCATGCATGCATGCATGCATATGTCAGCTGATGTGTGTGTATGAGTGTGTGTATGCACACATGTGTGCGGGGGGGGGTGTATACACACACTCAATAGAAATGTTCACTGAATAATAATTAAAATTGCTCGCAGTATAAGGATCCCCATATACACACCCCATAAGTTCTTGAAAGTTTCAAATATCTTCTCAAATATACATTTGGGTGCACTTCTATATTCTGAATGTACAGATAGAGTGCAAAAATAGCACAAAAAGATAGCAAGATCTCACAGGAGAATATACGCATACAGATAGCAAAATGGCTTCTTTGACACGAAGGTTAGTGATCGCTTTAATTATGCAACTAATGCAATTTGTGGTGTGAGGCTGTGGCATCAATAAACTTATTCAGAATACTTATCTTCAATCAGAATAGCCAACATTTGGAATTGCTAACCCTTTTTTTCTTCAGAATATCCAAATCTTTTTTTTTTTTTTTTTCAGGATAGCGAACCTTACTAAAAGCAAACCCTTTTTCCTTCGAAATAGCAAACTTAGGAAAAGTGTTCGATTTGAGATCAAGGTACCTTTAGCTTTCAAAATAGCAAACCTTCAGAATAGCGAACCAACGGAACATAGAGCTGACCCCTACATTTGAGGTCCAACAATGTACCAATTATTTTCAAATAAAAACAAATCAACAGACATTGTCCCACTAGGAGCACTGTAAGCACTGTAGTTGTGTTTGATTCTGAATAGTTGATATTACCAAAATGGCTTAAGCTCTACATTTGCTCATTCACACATTTGGTGAATTCTAAGGCTGTATTCCCAGAGCTTTTAGATCGATCTATCCCTGCGGGGAGTCTCACTAGATTACTGTCAGATAATCCGGCTTAAATGTCTGTCCCGCCTACTACAAGCTGTAAGGGGGTAATTAACTTTTGTGTCTGCTTGGCTGACAGCTATTTAGCGTGAACCCCCAGGGAGTTAGGTCGATCTAAAGTTGATCAATCTAATCTTTGGAAATGGGGTCTAAGGTTTCCTGGCTTATATTCCATGTTAAGACAGTGGCAGCTACTGATCTGCCAAAGAAAACAACAAGTGGCAGATGACATCCAACCACATGTAACCATAACAACGGTAGCACTTAATCTTGATGAAGTCCCTCTAAATGTCCCCCCTCTCTCCCTATCCTAGTTGTGCCATTTGCAGTTGGCTTAGAACAGGTAATAATGTTAAGGACATAGTTAACTGTAATCGTATCATAAAACAGAAATCCTGGCAATGTAATATTCTTTGTAACTGTTTATTATTATTATTTTTTTAAATATTTAATTTATATTTTTCTAAAAAAGACGATTTTGTTAAACAACTGTTTGGTGCAGTTAGGTGTGTTCTTGAGACCAGAGTTCTGTGTGTCTTTGATATGATCTTTCTTCCTTTCCATCTGCCCCCCCTCCCCTGACCCTTCCACAAAATTCAGCATTTAGTGTGTTTATACATGCATTCAGTTGTGGTTTGATTTTTTTTTTTTTTTTACTAGTGTGTCTGAATAAATTTGTTAGTGTCTCATTGTTGGAACATACTTTCATTCAGCTGCCAGCAGAATGTCAATTAAAATCTGGTATTTTATTTTAAGTGAGTATGTGCTTGTTGTGTATTTTGGATGACTAGTAATTTGTTGAGCAGACCATGGACAACATTGCAGGGCGGAGTGTCTGGGTTATGTGGTTTTATGATTCACAGCGTGGGTATGCAGGTAGATTGTGCAGCTGGAAAAGTAAAACTTTTACTTGAGTGAACACATTTCAAGATATCAAATGCATGTGCATGTACAAGATTATGTTAATTCAAATACAAATTCCACATGTAATTGCAAGTGATAACCCAGCCTCCCATCCATTTTACAGGGGACCTTTTTTAAAGCTTGCAAAGTAGATGTTAGTAAGACTTATGTAATACAAAAATCAGCAATGAAATTATTCTATTTTTGAATCTGATGTCATGTTTGATGTCTTAATACATGCAATGTAATTTGATATACTTGTTATCATGAAAGAAATTCATTAGTATTACACTTTGGTGTGCAGTATTTACTGTATAAACTGTTATTTCACATAGTAAATGATTAGATAAGCAGTGTGATGACTGAGTTGACAAGGTCGTTTTGCACAGTGTGTCTTTGTCTTGCTTCCAAAAAACTGAAAATGAGAGCTCACTGCATCAACTTTGCCACATCCTCAGGCAGGTAGAACATGTTGTAACATGCAGGCTCTCACTACCTGTGGCGCCCCCTTTCATTGATTTTTTTAGTCCCTGGTCATACCCTGGGACTTGCATAAGTTTGCCATAGATGCGTACAGCATCAGATATTCTACTGTCTGATAGGTCTTTTTTTTTTTTGGTAAAGTCCCAGCATGGTCACCTTATTAAAAAGAATTAATGGTTTAAGAATAACCCCACTCCCCCCAGCCCATCTAAAAAAATAAAGCAAATGTTTATGAGCTTGCAACCCAGTAGAGTGATAATCAGTAAGCACTGGAAAAGTACTGAGGACCCAAGGGGAAATTTTCAATTGTTTTTTCACATCAAAATCCTGTTTTTAATATGTTGTCTTAAAATTTTGACTTAAATGTTGAAAAGTAATTAGAAGATTGTTGTTTTATTATCTGTAGCACACCACCTCTCAAGTAACGTATTTGTCTGCTACCTCCAGGTAAAACCTTATCTGGTGGGAAATCACCAGTCTCAGTCTTTTAGTCTGGTTGTATTCAGGTGATTTGTTTAGACAACTTAACTCATTATAAGGATACATTTTGGAGATAAGTGGGTATAGATGAACTGTCTGTTATTTGACTTATCACTGAAAGGGGAGCAGAGATAGATATACTAAAAAGAGTTACAGACCCTTCTGTAAAATTTTAACTGTTGCACTCATATATGTAATACACCATTGTATCCATCAGATTTTTTGCAGAAAGATTTCGAATGAAATGAAAGCCATGTGAAGGATGTTTAAAGGGTGATTGGAGCTTCTTGTGCATTCTTGATGCATTTATTTATTATATTGTTTATGTTATTTCTTCAAAAACAGATAAAAGGTTATGAAACTGATGATAGGTTCTTGACTTGGCAGTGGCAGAAGGTTAAATGTATATTTGATATTTCATTTATCATATAAAAGAAAGAAAAGAAAAGATGTCAGTTGTTATTTATGTGGGCTGTTTTTTGTAATCCAGATTTGCATTGAAAAGAAAGTACATCTTTTGCAAGGATATTGAGCAGCAGAAAAAAAGCCATGATGCAGAGAGTTTCTGACAGCTCATTAAATCTTCATACAATGTTATCAGTCATGATTAAGAGAAAATGTTGAAGTTCACATTTTTGTATAATGGTTTACTTCTCATTTGAAGTTGTATTCTATTCACATGTTGCAGGAGTTTTTCTTTCATGTGTTAATTGATGACAGAGACTGAATTTCATATACAACAATATAAAATGGAAGATGCAACAATAAAAAATGTAAGATGCAACTATCAATTCGAGATATACAGGGCTAGTGCTGGTCTGAAGCCTTTATAAAGGGGCCCTTTTACAGGGTCCCTGGCAAAAAAGTCTTTAATGTATATATCTGACATCCTTTATCAAGGGCCAATGGAGTCGAGTCATTCCACTGCATACCTACATGTAAGTTACATTTGCTACCCAATGAATCTGCACCCACCCCCACCCCCCTTCAATGCCATACATAGTTATTCATGCACAAACTTCAAATAATGTAGAAGACATATTATAAACTAAATTTTACAACATGCATTTTGTGTAAATTTAAATTGAATACAAAGAAGCAGAGATGATAGAATTATAAGATGGCCTAAAGATGATAAAAAGGTTATGATAGTGTATGTGGACTTTAATTTATTTATTTGTTTGTTTATTTATTTATTTATTATTATTATTATTATTATTATTATTATTATTATTATTATTAGGATTATTATTATTAAATCTTTTTTAAGCAGTTCAACAAGTCTTAACATAACTTTAGATTGTGACAGAAAGTTAGGAGGTAAGGAATAGAATAGTGACATCTTTGTGACAACTGGGTGGTGACAACAATGTGACTGCAGGTCAGGACAGGTGACGGTGCTGTACGACAGTTGACAGATGGCATCACTGTTCGTTGACACATGATGTGTAAAACATTTTCATCTGGCTGACAGCAGTTGTCAATGCAATGAGGAAATAAAATATGTAAACAAGTGCTTGCTGAACCAATGTAAGGCAAAATAAAAATACCAGCAAGAAATATGTTTTAGATTTGTGTTCGTGATAAATTTGCAAAAACTGTTTGGCTATGTGAAATTTTCTTAAGCCAGTGTAAATTGTTGTAAGCATGTGTTGAAAATGGTGCATGCTGGCAGGAGCCAAAAATTTTATGTATAGATCATAAACTGCAGTTGCCAGTAACTGAAAATATCTAGGCTCTGGAGGAGAATGTAGTGAATCATTTAACCTTCATGGCAGGAGGCATTTTCTAGGCATTTTGCTATTTCTGAAATTTTACCTGCGCGTATTTGTGAATGAACACATGTATGGTTACTATTGGATCAATTTCGTGCTTATTTCCTAAAGTTATGTGTAATTGATTTCCCAGCTGTTTGTTAGTTACTGAGTCAGTGTTAAGCAGCCAGATACCGTATTTCCAAAAACGATGATAAAAAGATGATATAAGTGAAGATGAGTTTGGTTTTTCAAAGTGTGTTGCATCTTGTGAACATTGTTTTGTTTTGTTGAACTTGAAAGAAAGGAAAATGTGAAAAAATAATTCTTTGGGTGGGGGAGTCAGTGACCGGGAGAAGTTTTCAGTTTTCTGTTATTATGACAGTTGCAAAGTTGAATACAGCTGATAAATGTGACTAAGAAATATTGATGCGAATATTTCTTTTGATATTCTACCGTCTGCTGGCACCAGTATTTACATGGGGCCTTAGAGTGCTGACATATCCCATAATTAGTTAATATCCCTCTCAAAGATCATCGGCCGCACTCCTTTTGAAGTGGAGGAGATGTGCGGATTAGAACATTTTATCCAAATAACCAGCTTGGCTATATCTGCGGGGGTACTTTGAAGCTGTCGCCGTTTATGACAATTGTTGTTGCCTGAGTTAGCCCGATCTTGCTGTGGCTTAACCACCTCACCAAACAAGCCAACTCTCTGAAGCTGTCATCATTTGTATTATATACCTGTGCACACATGGGGAGGAATTTTGTTGTGTGAATGGGTTAGTCCCAGTGTTTAGAGGTAATTCTTGCTAAATGAATTTGGGGATTATAGCAGCATTCTTCTACTGCCATTTTAACTACCTGTCTAATCTGTTGCACAAACAACCCGAATGCCATTAAATGCTTTGATCTGCCTGTTCATTAAATACACAGGTATCCTGTGCCGACACAACAATCCTTGATGAAGTAATAACTGTTAACTTCTGACTAATTTTCTCCCTGTTTAATTCAAATTTTGAAAATACAGGTATTGGAGTGTTAATGTAAATATTATGGATACCAAGTTACATGACATGACAGCATGTTTAGGATTGTAGCTCTATTGTTGGGTGACTGTTATAATGTTTGGGGTGCCTTTCTGTTTGCATTGAGCTGGGGGTAGAAAAACAGCCATTTACTGTGCATATTGGAAAATATTTGTGGTGTGTCGGTTGGCTTTAAATTCCACCCTGGTTGTGAAAAGAGATGACCCCCGCCAGGTATTATTCTCTGACCCAGGCAGCTTTTGCACCTGATTAAGGCTTCCAGAAAGAGGTTGTCAGCACCTTCACTTAACCAGCTGTCAACCAGAAACTAAATATATGCTGGGCTCATAGTTGCTTGTTAAATTTTAAAGAAGGGTTGCTTTTGTTTTAGAAATATATAAAAATAATGATATATATATATATATATATATATATATATATATATATATATATATATATATATATATATATATATATATATATATATATATATATATAATTTATTGATTCTTTCTTGATCTGAATTACGTGTAAATTGTTTTGATGAAAAATTCTAGCTATCTGGGTTACACAAAAATGATACGGTTTAAATTATTGATCTGATTGTGGCATCAACTGAATAAATGTGGATATTTTACCCAGCAACCATCACTTACTAAGGAGGAGACAGATTAAATAAAATCCAGTTAAAAACATGCAGCTGCATGGCTTGATTGATTAAAACAGACATGCAGCTTGGAAATAACTAGCTCAGGTGTGGAATAAGGTGTATTATTGCTGCTTTTAATTCTCACTGCTACAATTAGTCACCCTTCTTTGATGAAGAAAATGGATCTCTCTCTCTCTCTGTTTGTGTGTGTAGGTGTGTGCCTATACTTATTATCAAGAATCCATTTATAAGGGCTCCAACTGGTAATGTTTCATAGAAAACTGAATATTGTTAATAAAACTGAAACACTGCTTACTATTAATTTTCCAGGCATGAAAGATTACCTTAATTGTTCTTTATATTATTAAGGATACAGAAATAGTGTAATTTTGAGACATCCAATATAGCATTCTCCCAACTACATGTAGCTTCATGCACATGCACTTGTATCATGTTTAACTACAGGAGTGTTTCTTTGCTGATGCCATCAGTTGTAATTGAAAGTATGACATCTCGTCTAAAGAGAACTTCCTGCTTATGTATATTAGTCAAAATTAATAGTGTCTAATTTTGCTTGCAATTGCAATTATGACCACACTTAATGGTTAATGATTTATTTCAAAACCGCTCTATCATGTTAGTGTGAATGTGCACTTGGAATGATATTTCCAGGTAGTCTTGTTTGTTCCCAGGCACCTCTGGGTCTCTTGTGACTGACATGTGGTCATTTCCTGGAAAAAATATCTGTTTTCTGTAAGGGTCAAATGGTCATGTACGTGTGCTGGTTACATTCAACACACCATTAACCATTGCTGTTGACCGACTTGAAGGTTACATTATTTCAGACATCCGTCAGTGATGGCTTGGCACATATAATCGTCATTTTTGTAAGAGTCTAATTATTGAAAAGAAACTGGCAAGAATTGTAGCTGAGCTTGATAAAGAAAGTTTCCATTTTCTAAAATAAATCATTTTTGCCTTTGAAAATTGATTCTTACCATATAGGTGATGAAAATAAAGGTTAGCTTACATCTGTCTGTCAGATCAGTTTGAAACGTGATTAGGGATGTCTTTTAATTGAGCCCCAGGGAAATGGGCCAAGCAAGTGGTTAGCTGGTCAATTGAGGGTCAGGATTGGACACAAATTGTTACACACTACCGGAAAGTTTTTTTTTTATTTTTATCTATTTATTTATTTATTTTTTTTTTTTGGGGGGGGGGGGGAGGGGCCTTGTGACAACTTCCACAATTAATATAACTTATTAATTGAATGAGAGAATCATATGCGACATAAGGTTTAAAGACTAAAAGAACTTTTTTGTTCACTTTTTCTTCAGAATGTTCACATTAATGGCATTAAAGATGAAAATCATATTTGCCATGCTATATTTTATGTGAGTCAGCAAGTCACACTGATATTTGGCAAAAATTCAGCAGACCCAGTGTCTAATGTGGTATTTTAGGTCTGAAGTATATGTGTTTTCCGCAAACAATTTGCTCTTTATTCCAAACTGGTTGTCTCCCTGGCTCAGACAGTGCATTGTGGTGTGGGAATAGCAGTCTAACCACAGTCTCAAGTCAATCTCGATTTGTAGTCATTATATCTGTGATTGTCTCCTCACCATTCCTGTCAACTTTTCATACTTAGTCTGTTATGATTATTCCACCTAAAAAGTGATATCAATCAATGTAAACACCTTAGTATTGTCCCTGGTGAAGAGTTTGGCCCACAGGGTGCAAATGGTTGTTTTTTATTGCTGTGAAAGAACTGTGCATTAGGGTTAAGGGAAAACAGTGCGGTGAGCCCGAAGAAATTTAGAATTAATCTTTACTTCCTCTGCTTTGTTGATGATTTTAGCCCTAGAGTTGTAATAATCACATTCCGTTTATTTTGGAAACAACTTCACAATGGGTCAATCTGCTGTGCCCAGACACGAATGGGTGCCACTTGAACAACTGTGACACGCTATAAAGGTGGAATTTGGTTACCTGTGTGGTTTTCTGGGGTCAAGCTTATTTGTTACGTTTATGGACATTGAAAAAAAAATTGAACTGGCATAGATTGTTTGCAGTTCACCCCTGATCTGGTTTGAGTGCATGAGTCAGGGGGTGCCACTTCAGCTGTGACATAATGTTTGATTGCACAAATTGTATTGCAGGACCTCCATTTAGGACAGTATGAGTCAGATGCAAGAGTACATAAATAGGTTAAAATTGCTGCTGCTTTGTATTTTACTGATTGTCCAAGTGAATGGAATTGTATTTTATTTGAACATAATGCTCATGTTGTAAAGCATTGTTTTTATTGTTGATTGTACAGTTATACAGTAGGTCATCCCATTCTTAAACAAGATTGTGAACATGAATGGAAATTGAAAAAGAAAAAATGTGGTTGATTTACTTATGTAACTAGTGAATTCCCCAGATATGAAGAAGAGGTGTCTGATAAAGCAGTTTTGCTTGAAGGACCAAATGCAAGAAGATTTAAGGTTGAGTTTTAAGAATGTTTTATAAATTAAAGATGTCCACTAATCATCATCATTGTCAGTTTTCAAAGGACAGGAGTCACTTAGCGCACAAATTTGGGGCTGATTGGTGGTGGGTGGGTGGGTTGGGGGTTTATAGAGGTAGAAATTCAGATGGAATTCAGATTAACAGCAGTTCAGTTCCTGTTGTCATTGTAATTACAATGGTCAGGTATGGGCAGGGGATAGGATCAGTCAGGATTAGATAGTGGGGTTTGTTGCCGGTCAGCAAGGGGTTGGGGGTCATCAGGTGTGTCTGGGGTCATTTGGTTGAGGTAATGAGAAATATGGGGTAAAGGAGGTAAATAGTTTGGAATGATTTATTTTAAAGTAACAGAAGTCCTATTGATTTTTTCTCTATAGTTTTGTCTTCAGAATAAGTCTCTCATGGGGCACAGAGTCATCAGAACGTGGGGCCCCAGGGATATACTCCGTCTGAGTCAACATCAGTACAACTTGGGGGCTCATTTAAGGGGCACATCTCTGTACTGTGTTTTAGACCATGTGCACAGCCATCCAATGCCCATTTAGATTGTTCAATTAATGAGAATTGATTTGATGAATGCAAAATGACTAATTAAGTGAAGGGGAAGTCAAGCAGACGGAAAGTCACTGTTTTGGATTGGGTGCAACAGTAGACATCCAGGGTGTCCCTAATTCTTCATGAATTGTGTCCTTGTTGTCTTCCATCAACACAGACTGTTGCAGTGAATGAACTCCCAGCTGGGGTGAATAGGAAATCTGTTCATTTTAACAAACCAAGGGGTTGCCTGAATAGCCCTGAATTGATTTTGAGTTCAACCCAGACATATTATATTGAATTGTATAACAGGGGACAGCCCCTCAGGCCAATTGCACTATAGTTCACAAATCACACTGTGCCAAGATGCCCTGAATTTTCATTGAGGACATTTTAATTGAATAATATAAGCCAAAAGTCTTTTATGGAAGAAATTGTGTTTTGTATGTTTAAGCCGAGGTGGTATTATAGATTTATCTGTACCGTTCACATTGTCACCACATTTTTCTATTTTGAATTGGTAAAAAAACAACATGCCAAGTGGTCTTGTTTCTGTTGATTGCAAATACTGTTGATTCAGTAGCAGTCAGCTACAAGTACCAATTGACACCAGTGGTAGCCTGACAGTCTGTCCAGTAAAGAATGCCACTAAATGATTGATTCTTTCTTTTGGCAGTTGACATCTACTTGCAAAGTAACATTGCTAAGTAAATGTGTCTTGGCCTGGATTAAAAGGGAGCTGAACACTTTGATTCATGCCCCCTCCTGTCTGTCTCTCACACACACACATACATGTGCATGCATGCACACATATACACGATCTCACTATAAGGAACTTTTAAGCATGCACAGCACCATGTCATTGTACCACCAGCGTTAGCGCTGGCGGTACACATGGTTTCGGTCTCGTCCGGATCGTTCCGCCGGCTCCGCCGGCTCCGCCGGCTCCGCCGGACGGCTACCGTTACCGCTTCTCCTCCTAGACGGTAAGGCCCCCCATACCCATCTCATGGATTTAGGTCACCTATAATCTCAACTCGTTCCACGTAAAATTTGGGCTTTGTCGGTATTGGGGTCTGGGTGTGGCACTCATTGCAATGCACCCTTGTCCAAAAATGGCAAAATTAAATGCTAATTATCTACCCTACGGAAGGAGTTACGGGAAAAATTTCTACAGACGGCTTTCCAAAAGTCATATGTGTAGATTTCAAATATACCCTCGGATTTGACCTTTGACCTTTACTTCAAGGTCAAATGGGCCAAAATTTTCAAAAAAATGAAATTTTTTACGAAAAAAAAATTTTTTGCCCTGTTATTCAGACACCACACAGACTTAACCAATAATATTATTGGAAAGTGTTACCCTTCAGGTCATCTTTCATCTCCGTGAATTTGGGGTCAATCGGTGCATTTTCACAGGAGTAGCGGCCATAAGATACCGAAACTGAAAACTGTCTCTAATTCGGGAACCGTTAATGCTAGAGACCCATTCTTTTTTGCATTTTGTAGAGCATGTAAAGCCCAACACTGGAGGTGGTCTCGGTTTTTTTGTATTCCATACGGTTTTCGAGTTACGCTGTATCAAAAAGTACATATTGGTGGTGAAAGGAAAATGTACGGAAGCCCACTGGTGCCATATGTAGAAAAAAAAATTATCTCGAAATTTCGAGATACTATTTTGAAATTTGAACAAAAAAATTTACCACCAGCGTTAGCGCTGGCGGTACACATGGTTTCGGTCCCGTCCGGTCCATTCGCCGGCTCCGCCGCCATGTTACCGTTACCGCTTCTCCTCCTAGACGGTAAGGGCCCCCGTACCCATCTCATGGATTTAGGTCACCTATAATCTCAACTCGTTCCACGTAAAATTTGGGCTTTGTCGGTATTGGGGTCTGGGTGTGGCACTCATTGCAATGCACCCTTGTCTAAAAATGGCAAAATTAAATGCTAATTATCTACCCTACAGAAGGAGTTACGGGAAAAATTTCTATAGACGGCTTTCCAAAAGTCATATGTGTAGATTTCAAATATACCCTCGGATTTGACCTTTGACCTTTACTTCAAGGTCAAATGGGTCAAAATTTTCAAAAAAATGAAATTTTTTACGAAAAAAAAATTTTTTGCCCTGTTATTCAGACGCCACACAGACTTAACCAATAATATTATTGGAAAGTGTTACCCTTCAGGTCATCTTTCATCTCCGTGAATTTGGGGTCAATCGGTGCATTTTCACGGGAGTAGCGGCCATAAGATACCGAAACTGAAAACTGTCTCTAATTCGGGAACCGTTAATGCTAGAGACCCATTCTTTTTTGCATTTTGTAGAGCATGTAAAGCCCAACACTGGAGGTGGTCTCAGTTTTTTTGTATTCCATACGGTTTTCGAGTTACGCTGTATCAGAAAGTACATATTGGTGGGGAAAGGAAAATGTACGGAAGCCGACTGGTGCCATATGTAGAAAAAAAAATTATCTCGAAATTTCGAGATACTATTTTGAAATTTGAACAAAAAAAAAATTATCTCGAAATTTCGAGATAGCATTTTGATATTTGAGCAAAAAAATTTATCTCGAAATTTCGAGATAGTATTTTGAAATTTGAACAAAAAAAATGCTATCTCGAAATTTCGAGATAATTTTTTTTTTCAACATATGGCACCAGTCGGCTTCCGTAAAAATGTGCAGTACGGTAATGGATAATAAATTTTGAACTCCGGAAAAATAAAACATAATGCTTGGCAAAGCAGACAACTTGTGGTCAAAAATGACATTATTTTATCAAATTTAAACTTCTGCAACTTCAGAGAACCTCCCATTTCAAGAACTTTGACCAAAATGACCTTTTCTTTATTTTAATTAATTTTTTCTGTAGGAAATTTATGGCACATTATGGTAACTCCAAAATTATAACATTTAGTCCCTTATATCTCCAAAACTGGCAGAGATAGGTCCATAGTTACTATTGAAGTTGAATAGGAAGTCATATACTGGCAATCTTACTGTGACCTTGACATTGACCTTTGACCTACTTTTCACCTTGAACTGAACTTTGCAAAATTTGCTTCCCTTTTATCTCCAAAACTGGCAGAGATAGGTCCATAGTTACTATTGAACTTGCATAGGAAGTCATATACTGGCAATTTTACTGTGACCTTGAAATTGACCTTTGACCTTCTTTTCACCATGAACTGAACTTTGCAAATTTTGCTTCCCTTTTATCTCCAAAACTGGCAGAGATAGGTCCATAGTTACTATTGAAGTTGAATAGGAAGTCATATACTGGCAATCTAAATGTGACCTTGAAATTGACCTTTGACCTACTTTTCACCATGAACTGAACTTTGCAAATTTTGCTTCCCTTTTATCTCCAAAACTGGCAGAGATAGGTCCATAGTTACTATTGAAGTTGAATAGGAAGTCATATACTGGCAATCTTACTGTGACCTTGAAATTGACCTTTGACCTACTTTTCACCATGAACTGAACTTTGCAAATTTTGCTTCCCTTTTATCTCCAAAACTGGCAGAGATAGGTCCATAGTTACTATTGAAGTTGGATAGGAAGTCATATACTGGCAATTTACTGTGACCTTGAAATTGACCTTTGACCTACCTTACAATGAACTTAACTTTGATTGCACCATTTTTAGTTATATATATTTTTTGCATATTTTGAAAATTCTTGTTGATTGCATTTTTACAGCTTGTCAAGCACAAGACTGGTGGCTGCACCCCTTATTTTGTGTATGTGGGGGTCTATACGAATGCGCTTGCTCCAGCTGGTGGTACAATATTCGGAGGCGGTATCGCCTCTCTGATCCTCTAGTTTTGAAGAGTGAATTCTTAGTAGCACTGAAGAGTGAATCCCTATTAACATTCCACTTAAAGTATTTGTAGCACTTTTGCGTGATTGGGTGGCAATAGCTTGAACTTTAGAGGTGAGGATAGCCGGGCATAACCTGCTTAGCGCAAGGTTGTGCAAACATTGCTCACCTCTCTGAGGCTCACTGTGGGGAGAATTCGAAGCAGATCCATATCAGGTCAAGAATGGCTTGAGGAACTTGGATCTTGCCTTCTTTTTCTGTTCATGTCCTCCAGCTATATTGGGAAATGCTCATCCTGACCCCTGGATGACAGGGTCCTCCATAAAGATATGGAGTTCATGCACCCTGGTAGTCAGTTTTTTGAGACATTTAACACAATTGGGTGATTGACTTAAAATTAGGCAGGTGCTAGGTGCTGGTTGGTAGTTAGGGAGGACCCTTCAACAAAATATGATGGGACTGTTTAAAGTTGGAAGGTTAGCCTTGTCAAGTTAATTAAAGAAAATTTTAATGTTATTTCCGTCTCCTATAGATGGACTATTACTGTCAATCTCAGTTTAACTTTCTATTATTACTTTGTCAGCACTCTTGAGTTAAACTGTCGTCAGATCTTGCTGTGCCTGACTCCTCTTGTTATTTTTTTGTGGCTCCCGAGGAAAAGAAATTAAAATTTAGTGCTTCAGTCTACTAAATTTTTGTTTTGAAGGGTACACAAAAATGTTAAATCCCAAATTTACATGTATACTAACTAGTGTAAATGCCAGCTCTGGAGCCACTACAAACCTGTTCCCTTCCTTTGCAATTTTTAAATTAAAACATATTTATATTAAAGTAATCAAACTTTGATATGTATAACTTAACTTTATTTTGAAAAGATACCATAATGAAAATTCAATATCCCAATGTAAACTGCTTCTTACCCTTTTGCCAGTTAGTCAACCATCTTGTGTACAGTGGCTCCACCTCTTTGCAGCCAAACAAACTGCAATGCTGTCTGCTACCCAGACACAACAACCTGCCATTAGTAATTTTGACCTATATGTGATCTTATAGATTAGGTTGTTTATAGGCCACAGACAGAATGGAATGGGCTTTTGATTACCATGCTTTTTCATGTTTGGTGAATTCTGCAACTTTTTAGCAGCTTCCAGAAGTAATGGAGAGATTCAGAAAAATAGTTTTCTTCCAGTTTAATTAAGATTTGATCACTTTGTTCATTGCAAATGTCAACCCTTTTCTTTAGAAGGTACAAAACAAAGCACAGTGCACCCTTGGGATGAATAACCAGAACTGTGCCAAATTTAATTTAAAAAAATGTTTCCAAAAAGGGTGAGTGGTTCCTTCAGGAATTGACCACTTCTTGGGAGGTGCATTGCAAGTATAGGTAGAGGACCACACATTATCTTAGACCACACAGCATGGGCCAGCAGCAATACTACCCATTGATGTTGTGTTTTCTCTCTTGAATAATAAGATTAGCTGTGTTTTTGTTAGATAATTTGACAACAAATAATCCACCACGCTGGCAGACACAAGGAATAATATGAGAAATGGTTTAGGTTACAGCTATGAAACAATAGCCACTGCTGTTATGCATGCATATATGAGGCATAACCACTACATGTGCTTCATAAGTACCTGGCTAATGTTTTTTTGTTTTTTTTTTTACACAAATGCATGTGTTTTAAAAGCATCTATAGATATATGAAGCTTATAACAAAAGGTGTCCAGTTTTTTATCTGATTTGCAGACAGGATTATTAGGCTTGCATTATATGCTAATTTCACTTATATTTTGCGTCCCAGGAGAATCATTTTGCAAAACAAATCCCACTGTGAAAGGTCACTGATTTTATGAGTTGACAGTTAGGCCTGTAGTTGTCATAAGTATTATTTCCACTTTCTGGTTTTCCTTCCTCAACAAAAACCACATTGTTGCTCAATCGGTAGCAAGGTATTTCCCTCTTGTTTGGTTCACTTCCAGCTGTACTGCTATCTTATTTATTCCAAAGCTGCAAGGATGCACAGTCAATTTCCAGAGGCTATGTTGTTTTTCTTTTATTGTAAAAATATGCAGTGACTAAAACCAAAAAGAGGAAATGCTAGTGAAGTGTGGAAGTGTTTTCATATTTATAATTATTTAGATATATGCCTCCTGGGTGTTCTTTAACTTTTTGATGCCAAGTAACTGTAGTTTCTTTTTCTTGTGCCCAAATTGACATGTTTATTTTATCTGGCTATGATAGTAGATTTTAATCTTACCCTCCAGTAAGCGTAAAATTGTTAATAAAAGGATAACTGGTGAAAAGATGAAGCTACAGAAGTTGTTCAACTTAAGTGGAATGTACCCTTACAAGTTTGCTTTGAGTTAACATGGGTGTGGGTATATAGTTTGTTCAACCTTTGCTCTGTGGTTTAAATCTTGCCAACAGTATATGTGGCAATGATTTTCCAATTATTAAAGAATTAACTGGAGCTTAGTTTTCCAATCACATGGATCATTAGGGTTTGGTGAATGTATCCCCTGGACACTATGGTAGAACATGGCTGTGAATACTAGTATATGATGATGGAAATTTAGGCTTGCAATTGTTGAGACATTTCACTTTAACATTAAGTTTATGGCAGCAACTGTGAAATTATTCACATTTGGTTTTATACTTATCATGGCCTAAAACACACACACCCCCCCCCCCTCACCTCGCCCCCACCTCCTCTGGTTACAAATATTTTGATAGAAAAGCATTGATATGCTTGAGTGTCTGCATAGTCAAACATAATCCAAGGATTGATGTTCCATCACACGCATATGTTGGTACCTATGATTGTTGTGCAAAGCAAGCATATTTTTTTAGATTTTACTTGATTAAAAATATGATTTGAACATTTGATCTCTTTCTTCTTTTATTTCCAGAGATTTGAAAATGGAGAACATTTTATTGGACGAGAAAAAGAAAAACATAAAAATTGTAGGTAAGTATTCATATTCAGATATATTCAGACATAATCCTCTATATGCAACTGGTATAAGATTTACAGTGCATTTTATACAGCATGCCCTTCCCTTGCAGTCTGGTTATAAAGCAAGAAAGAAGTTTTCAATGAGTGATGTGTTTTCAGCTTTGTAAAAAATGCAGTTTGTGTTTTGACAGTCGAGATTGCAATGAACGCTGATGAAAAGTGACTGAGAGTTTCTACATGTCTTTTGGATCTACCTCAAGGAAGTCCCACACTTGCCTGATTCAACCGCATACAGCAGGAGGCATGTTTTCAACACGTGGAAGTCCTTTCAGAACAAGCTGTCCTGAGTTGTACCTCTGAGTATGGTGATTTATATGTTTGTCATGGATAAGCATTACATTTCTCATGGATATATACATCCACCACAAAACCAACTTTGTGTTAGATGCAAGCAACTGATGTTATTCTATGTTTATGTGACAAAAATCAATTGCAACTTTAGAACTTTTTGTATATCAGGGTATTTCATGATAGAGTTCTCACAGACATCTATATCATTCTGTGCAACAGCTCACAAGCACCAAATGCAGATGAATGGAAACCATGGACAATCCAACATTTCAGCAATTTACCAGTGAGTCCTGATGGTTTGAGTTGTCCGTCCAATGTGAGATTTTATTGAAAATGATCCATCCATATCTGTGTTTGATCATTAGACCTTAAAAACATCACGAAAAATTGTAGCAAGTTTTATCGAGGTAAGGTGGCAATGGACAGCCCTCTGGTACTTTGACATAAATGTCAAGCTATGTCTTACAAGCATGAACATGCACAGGCATGAACATGCACATGCACACACACGCAAATAAGCACATTTTAAAATGGAAGGTTATCGAGTACAGTTTTTGGATTTTTAAAACTCAACTTTCCATTTATTCCATACATAAAGATAATGCATATTTATACATATATTTTTGAGTTAAATGAGGAAGAGTCAGAAGTAACATGCATAGGTAGGTACAGCCTCTACTGAATTATTTATCATGAATATAGTTTCTTTTATGCTCAGATGATTTTTTAAAGATGAAGTATTTTTAATAGCTGGTCATGTGTACTGAAAAATAACCACATACACTTAAAGTTACAGAAAGTAAGCATTGAGCAGATTTCAAATGCAAAGCAGAGGTAATGAAATGTGCATCACTGGAGGAAAGTAATCATTTAAATTGCCATTGAATTGTGGCACTGATTCATGTGCCACTAGCGACTTTGATATTTAATGTGAAGTCCCATTAAGTGTAACATTCTAACAAAGTGACTTCTGTCACCAGGACAAATAAATGGTTTAGTGGAGGGAGGTGCTACTAATGAATAAAACCATTAAGGAATATGAAATGTTCTAGATATGATTTGTCTTCTATTTACTGGTATAATGAAAGCTTTGAATGGTGTCCTTTGATGATGCCATATTGCATAAATGGTATGTTTCAAGTGTAACTGCAATGTCTTTGGTTATTATTTGATTCCATTAATTTCTTATGAAACATGCCTCATTTTGTATTAAGATTTGTCATCTCTCTGTTATAATATTCAATGGCATTTCTTATAAAGAGGTCTTGTCTCTCGGTGACCCACCACAAGAGGTGTGTGCCAGATAGGTGTGGGCGGAGGGGTCAAACCTAAGGTCCTCCCCTGCTCTGATTGACCACTTAACTGTGACAGCCAGCTCCGGTCTGTGATGAATGCTCACTTAATTGTTGTCATCTTGATAACCACTCGAGTGCTTACAGATCCATAGATAGTCATACATGTACGAAGTTTGGTTTCATGTGAAATAAAGGACATGCTGTGGTCTATTTTGGACTTTTTTCAGTGGATGATATTAAGTGGGATTGGTAATGGTAGGCCTATAACCAACATGATATAATTTGCCAGGGGCAGAAAGATTTGAGCATGCATGTACAATGCAATGCTGACAGTAAACTCCTTACATAAGAATGGGTATTGCAGTCAACGCAGTATGCCATGAAGCAGCCAACTATTTGCCCCTTTTCCTCTCCCCTGTCATCTTGCCTTATGACATATTTCTTATAATATTGAACTTTTTGTGAAGCTGACCATGGATAGATATTTCCTGATTTCTTCTGTGTGGCTTTGTGTCACATTGCTGAAAAAAGTCCAGTTCTTGTACTTTTTATTACCATTTTTTGTATTTCTTTCTGGCCATGTGTTTTTTCCTCTATGTGGGGAGGCAAGCTAGATAAGGAGAGGAGATAAGAGTAGTGGAGGATGTCACACATCATTTCCTACACACAGGGCCACTCCACAGATTTACCTTTTTGCAATGTCTGATTGTTTCCTTATTTTTCTCAGACCACACAGGACTTTCATGTTAAACATACCTTAGTTTAGAGTATTTTTTTGTGGGTTTTCACACATATTTGAGTTTTTTACACAGACATTCCTTTTCATTATTTATTTTGTTTCCTTTTGCAGAATTCCTTTAAATTCTTTTGATAACTTAAATAACACATGGAAAATGCAGAATTATTAGAATGGGTTCTGAAAAGAGCTGTAAAAGAGAGATTGTGAGGAAAAGGGAATTAGAACAAAATTAATAGGTCTTGAACGAAAGCAAGTAATGTTAATCATGTTACTGTATAATGGATTTCCATCACTTAATTGATTTCAAGAATTGATTTTAAAAGATGAATTTACCACATACCTGTACCATAATGAATCATTCAGCTTTACAAGTTGTTTTTAAATGCTACTTGTGTCAGATCTGTTTTATATTCAGCATGCACTGACTATTTTTATATACAGACACTATAAGTGCCTGTTTATCTTAAAACGGAGCAATGGGAATGGCTTCATAGGGATAGGTATAATGTTCAACTCTGTTATATCAGACTGTTGGGAAAAATTAAGGAGGGTCATTTAGTTTCAGTTAAGGTTTGCTAAATTTTGAGCACTATAGACATGTTTGTAAAATTTATTTTAGTTGTCTGAGACAGTCCCATGCATTTGTTTGGTTTACAAGTGGTGTTTTTGAATTCAAAATCAAAGTGAAGCGTTGGATTTTAATTCCTTGTTTGGAATTTGATAAATTTATCTTCAGTTTCACATGGAGTTTGTCCCTCTTGTTGAATGGGACGTTTACAGTATTTCAGATGACCTTTTTCTGAAAGCTTTGAGCGTTTTAAGGTGGAATAGGTATGGGAACTACAGAGATAGACCTTTTGGAAGAAGTTGTTTGGAAATAAACTTCCTCATCAGCACAAAACTGGCATTTTCTTTATTATTAATGAATATATGATATTCCTGGTGGTGTTATTTGTCGGCTGTGTTATTTGATTTGTTTTATGTCTTATACATTGGTTATTGTACAAATGAGCAAACTTTTGTTTGTATGGATATTATGATAGTTTCATCACATTTGGAGGATATAATGGTGCTTAATGCACATATTTACTAAAGAGAAGAATAAAAGGATCATCTTCTGACCATGTTAAGTAATTGTTGAGATCAAGTTGGGGACAACTCCTGTGATTTGACTGGCTGTGAGCAAACACAATACCACCTCTAAGTCGTTTGTTGCATTGATGAAAAGTATAAGTAATGTGAAGAACTATGAGATAGTGTTTGCATAAATCTGCCATAGATTGTATGTTTATTTCATATATCAGCAGGAAGCTGGCCTGTGTTTGATCACTGTCTCTCGGCATATCAAAACTCTATAATATCCAAACCACAGACATCCACAGTAATCCAGAGATGATGATAATTGTAAACCAGATTAGAAGTTTGATACTTTGTTGCACACGCACCTCTGGTTATCAGTCAGCAGGACACTGTTTCATCCCTATGAGGCACACTGTGTTTGTTTGCGAATGTGTGCTAATGTGCATGCATAAGTTTGTGTTAATGCATATATGCACGTGTATATTTGTGCTTACATGCATGCAAGTACCGGTATGTGCACGTTTATCCATAAGTAGAGGTGTGATAATTTCACATAATACGGATATGGTAATGTCAGTGTGTTACCAGGGAAAACTTTAAATTTTGAAAGCTACATATATGGTTACTGCATTGATTATTGGTATTAATGGTATTATTAACTTGAAAAGGATTTAAGAAACATATCTTGTAGACTACAAGTACTTTTAATTAATGTATGCTAGTTCTTTTGCACCTTAAGCTATCGTCTGTGCTACCCGTCACTGCATAATTGGTAGTTGTATCTTCTTAGCGCTTTTTTCTGAGCACACAGATCTGTTAGTTTCTCATTTATCTCTAATTCTTATCTGCTGCTTAATATTTGGCCTGTACACACTAAAACTGAATGGGAATCAAAAATTTTAAGCAAATATATTAATGGGAATAATTGTGGGTTAATGGAAGAAACTTCTATATGCTATAAGTTAACTTATATTTAGAATTCCCATCCAATGTCAAGAAAAGTTATTAGCACTACTGTGAGACAGAAATTGGTAAGCTTCTGCACATATCAAGAATGAGGCTCTTTCTTTGCAACATTTACCTTGCATCAATGCTGCCACCTGGTGGTTACTTATCCAGCAGCAGTTCTCATCGTTTGACAGGGTGGTTGTCATTTGTAGCCTAGGCTACTGATCTTGTAAACAAAAACATTTAGACAAATTGTTTAAGAAGTGATTGGAGATACATGCCATTGCCTGTTGATGTCTCAAGAAAAAAATGATAATGATGAAATTTGTGTTGCTAATTGCATATTTTATTAAATATTTTATTAGAAATTGTATCATAAAAAAAACTACATGGTGCACTCCTTGTTGACCCTGTCACTATTCTGCAAAGGAGGTGAAAGCCTTTAAGGAGAGGACAAGAACCTTTCTTGTCAGCTTAAGTGGCAGTCTCAAATTTAAAGTCATTCTAGAAAAAGTGGAAGAAAAATAAATTATAGAATTGTTGTTGTAACTCTAGTATCTACATGTATGTGTAACATCGATGTTAGCCTGCTGCAGAGCTTACTGTGAAGGAGGTTATTTAAAACTTTGATAGTTAAACGTTCTTTGAAAATTTTACAGTAACTGCTGATTTGTTTTAGATTAGATTGGCTTTGAAAATAAAATTGAAAAATTAAATTGAGTTTTAGATGATGGCCAGTAGGAACATCTTTCTAAGGTAGCATGATATATATTGTGCAAAGCAATGAGAATAATGTAATAGTTGTGTTGCTAATGTCTGAAAAAATAAGCAGATTATATTTTTCATATAATCACCAAGAGGAGGGGGTTTAAGAACAATGTGCCACTGTTGAAATAGTTTGGTTCATGTGCAAGCTGAACTGGGTATGACCTCACCAGTCATGGTATAAATTTGCCCAAGGAAACCCAAACAAACACACTGTTGAGGTGGATGCTTGCCTTTATACCACACACTGACAAGCTGAAAAAAAGTCAAAAGTTGAAAAATTGACTGAGGAAGCTGAGGGTCAATCTCCATAGTGTGAAGCTGCCATCATGGAGGTTTATTCATATGTTTGAACTTCCCCCTCTGTTAATGAAGTAGTAATAGTAGAGTAACAGTGAGATATCACCCCTGTAGGTCTTTTCCATGGATTAATGCACAATACTGCATGGTATATACCACTAAATCAAGAGCAACAGTAGAGAAGGGGGATAAAGGGGCACTTTCGTATGTTCTTTAGTGTTTATGAGCATGTTTTGTGCATTAAACTTTTTTCATGCATAACAGTATGCAAGATACAACATATGTATATAATGTGATGCAATGTCACATCTAACACACTAAAACAACTGTACCAAAGAGACCCCTCTGGCTGCAAACAAGTAATTAAGGGTCAACTTGCTTTCTCAGTAGATGATATTCTCAGAACATCCTTAAGTCACTCCTAATTGATCTGATTTTCAGTGAAAATTGGTCAGAATAAACAAAAACATTTCACTGGAATCAAGAACTATGAATTATAATGGTTAACATATAAGAAATTCAACCAGTTTAAAAATTGAGTTAGATCAGATTGAACAAGTATATTTTTGATATGCCACTCTTTAAAAAAAATAGGTTATTAAAAAAAGAAAAAGATATATTTTGAGTGAGGGTAGGTTCAGGTCTATATAGCCAGCATTTTGGAAGGGGTCTTTAGCTGAAAAAAAGACCCCTTTTTATCCCTTTAAATGACTGGACTTGAGAAATGGCATAGAACGTACTGAAGATCAAGTTTTGATTCACAGCATACCTTTTCCTATCAAAAGGGTGGTTCTTTCAAATACTCAAAAATACCCAGTACTCTTTCCTGTCTGTGGGCCTGAGGGTGGACGTGGGGTTATAGTGCTAGTCTGGCCAGGGTTTCTTTTACAAGTTTCTTGCTGGCATACTTGTTAAAATACTGATCATAACTGTCCCAGCTGTGTCACTAAAACTGTGTTGAAAAATAAATGAAAGATGTTGTGTCTGACTGTTTAAGATAGCAACTGTAGCCAGATTGAAGCTTCTCAGCAGATGATGGGAAGGGAGCAGAATAACAAGTGGCTGTTGCCAGCAGTATCAGGGTCTTGTAGCAAATACATAACCCTCCCATCAAGATAATATTGACCCTACCTCCTGGATAATGCTGGTGCAGTAGGATTTCAAAGATTTGAAAAATTGTTAACAATCTGTGAAAATAAAGACTGTAACATCATATTCTGTTCTAAGTGCAGCTCTGTTCTGGTGTTATGTCACATTAACACTTTGTAGCAGGGTGAGTGTGTGTAGAGTAGGAGGTAGGAGTTTTTTTTAACACAAGGACTTCTGACTTGATTCTCATGTGTAATCAGTAGCATAGTTGTTAATATCTTTGTAATCAGTCATGATGAAATGACATCTCACTATTTTAAGTGCCATGCTTCAATTTTTTTTTTTTTTTTTTTTTGTCTGTTTCATCAGTGATGTCATTATTTCAATTGGTATTCATTATGTCTCAACTTCTGAAGACTGAATTGATATCCCTATCAAAAATCATTTAAACAGTGATGACATATATGAAGTATTGCATTGTTTCACATCTTAAGGAAAGCTTAACAGTACATTGTAATTGATATTGTACTTTTTAATTACTGAAACGTAGCATTCAGTGCAGATGCTTAAAAGCCTTCTTAAAGTTTGTGCTTAGGCTTTAAGGCAGAAAGTTGACTTCATTACCCCATGCAGGGAGATTAAAGTTGAGAAAATACATAATCAAATATGGCATATGAAAGATACACCAGAGTTCAACCAGATTTTAATTTAAGTAAATTCAGCTCAGTTCAAGCAGATAGAGAGGCCTTTCAGAATGAGAAGAGCTGAGTGCTAGCTAGGCCACGACCTAAATATGGCAGACATACATGAAAAGAAGACCGCTTAATCCTGTAACGGTCTCTCTGCCTCTGACACGCGTACGGCTCCTCACACATTATCCCTCGACTGGTTGAATTGAGCAGAGATTAAATTACTGTGCCCCTGCAGGGAGGATGCGTGGGGAGGCGTGTGAGAGGCAGAGATACCATTATAGGATTAAGCGGTCTTCCTTTCATGTAGGTCCGCCATATTAAGGTCGTGGCCTAGCTAGCACTCCGCTCTTCTCATTCTGAATGGCCTCAAAGATATTTGTACTGAGAGGTAGTTTGTCCGGGTATAAATGTGACTGGAGTAGGGACAGTGCTGTGGTGTGAACAGTGGGAGGTAGAAGGATGGAAACCATTTAACAGTGTGGCTACAGCTAACACCAACATGCAGGACAGCTTCTTTTAATCTCCTTGAAATAATTCTGTATGCTGCAAGTTTTTATTTGCTGTCTGGGTGGACAGCACACTGAGAAGATCCAATGTTTCTACTTGTGGTACAGTGTAGATTAGGTGTGTGGACAGCCGTGTGTCTAATAGGGCAAGCTTAACAGTTGATTATGATTTATATTGAATTTTTTCTCATTATTAAAAGTTGAGAATTTAATGTAAAATTAATGCAGATCATCAGATCATATCATTCTTCTTGTTGGCAATGTTTCTTCAGCTCTTGTGCACCAAGCTTAAGTTATTAAGTGAAGTTGAAAAATGCTCCCTGTGGCCACACACCTTTCTGTTTTTTTTTTTTTTTCATCAATCCAACAGTCACTCCCTTAAAACACTTTTCAAAAAAATTCTCTGGTAAATTTATATGTATTTGGCTTGATAGATAAACCAACATTTGCAAAATATTTGCTGCTTCTCTTCAGTTGCTGTGGGATTTATGTTTTTTATTTTTATTTTTCAAATATCTCCTGGGTAGTCAGGAAGTAGCTTGTAGATCTACAAATGCATCTGTCACAAGGGTGTTTACCATATCTTTCTACTGCATACCTTACACAGGTATCTATGGCAGGACTCTTAGACTTCCAAAATGACAATATTTTAAAAGGTGTGTATGTGTATGCCTAACATAACATATTTCAGTGTTCATTTCAGAATTCAAAGCTTTAATTTTTTTTATGGAAAACAAGTTGCTGGTGTCCTACAGTAGGTGTGATCTTCAAAATTAGTGTTACTGAGGTATATTATAGAAAGCTCAAGGCAAATCAAACTCTCAAGTCAAATGGATCACAAAACCAATTACAAACTATTACATCTTTTTATACCTGTTTAGGAAAATAACATGGGTTTTTGTTCAGTGAGCATGCAGGTTATTCACATGCTTGTCTGCACCCTGATATACATATCAGGCTTATACTACAAAGCACATATATACAAGTATGAGCAAAATCCTGATAGAATAATTAAAGCTTTGAATTCCACAGTGATAATTACTTTGCATTCTTTGGAAGTCAACTGCCAACTCTGTAAATTACCTAAGCACACAATAGTGACAGTATGGTTAAGTTCTTGATTCAATGTCTAAGTGCGCAGCCATTGATTTGTTTTGTGCATACAGTAAAAAGTTTATGGGAAGTAAATATTTCATGGAATACGAACCAGGATTCTATGAATTTCCATTGAAAAATACTTGGGGCATATGATTGTGGACTGATTTTTTCCCAATTTGTCAATGGCCACATTCAGAACAGATGATCCACAGACTAACTAATATTCTCTGCAGTCAGGCCTTATAAACTGATTAGGTGTTTAATAACACTACCTGCAGATCTTTTAGCACAAATGCCTATATTAACCATCAAACCTATGAATTAACCAGCACACTGTACAGTTATTTAGTACCAACATAGCAATACCTAGCACTAACTGTATATGTTATGGTAGTGCTGGTTAATTTGTGGGTTAGGTGGTTAATATAAGTGTTAGTGCTAAAAAATCTGCGGGTGGTGCTAGTAAACAACTAATCCATTTATAAGGCCTGTGCAGTGCAGGCAGTCTTGTTTTAGGCTATCTTACACCCCATTTCCATAGATTAGATCGACCTACTTTAGATCGACCTAACTCCCTGGGGGTTCACGCTAAATAGCTGTCAGCCGGGCGGACACGAAAGTTAATTACCCCTTACAGCTTGTAGTAGGCGGGACGGACATTTAAATCGGATTATCTCAAAGTAATCTAGTGAGACTCCCCACGGGGATAGATCGATCTAAAATTTATGGGAATAGAGCCTTAGATAATTTTCATTTAAATTTGTTTGTGCTGCCACCTTTAGGTAGGTCTATGCTTATTAAATTTACCGTGGATGAAAAATAAAACATAAAAATCTGTTTAGATTGGATCTAGTTCAGAAGACAATTTCAGTAAGTGACAACTGCTGTCCATGCTTTTCCGGACAATCTTGTGGGCAACACAAGAGTTATTTATGCCAGTGTTTATGTTTGGTATAATAGTCAGATGAATTTTTCCCTGCTGTAATAATTGTACCTTTGAGAAATGAAGGCAGCCAATGGAGGGGTCAGGCGAAGTTCACTGCAAGCCATAGTCCGTGCTTTCTGCATTGAAAGTCTTTAATTACAAAGCTCGGAGAACAGCAGGCATTTATTTGATTTATTCTGTGGACATTGCAGAGGTACCAGATCAAAAGCATGGCCATCATGATACAGGATATGACTGCTATAAGTATTTGAATAAAAAGAAAAACCAGTTTACTGATAAGGAGAAAACAGCTAAAAGAAAAACATGTCCAGCAAGAATTCTTTTTTATCCTTAATGGTAGTCTGCAAACGGTCATCCATGACCAACAAGAAAAACAGACTAAAGGCCTGCCTTTCACTTTTAAAAGAAATGTGAGATGCTAGAATATTTGCTGGTTCCCTTGGTCATATCAGTTTTGATTGATTGGGGCTTGAGGGGGAAATGTGCTTATTTGAAGAAGGCAGCATGATGTTTCAGATGTTTTCGGTGAAAAAAATGGGGAGGAAAAAAAACATTGACTGAGAAAGCCCCAGCATATATCTTTGGAGGTAATTAAAATCTTTGAGTCAGGCTGAAAAGATTTATTTCAATTACCAAGTCCAAAGTTTGTGTATGAATGGCAGCCCTGTGTAGGTTGGCCATTGACTTCCTTTTAAAAAAATTCCCTCTAGACACCTAACTATTTTGGACATAATTCTCTACTGACTGCTCTCTCAATTAAGGCTAGGGGTTAAATGGTCAGAAGACTGCCAATATATAATGCCATAAAAAGTGGACCATCTGCCGCGTGGTCCTCCCCCTGACTGTCCTACTGAACTGCCCAACTGACTGACTGACCCACCTGACTGACTGACCCACAGGCAGAGACTTCCTCCCTTGAATGTTTTGGTCAGTCTAATAAAAGAGTTCAGTGACCTGTGGTTCCTTCTCACCATGAAGACATTAATTCCATGCTCTATGCAATATAATGGTCAGTGGCGCTGGTGTCCAAGACAGTGATGTGTTTGGATATACTGTAGTAGTAGTCTGGTTGACAACTTGACCAAAATGCCTTGATATGTACATGTACCTTCACTTTGGTCTTAGCATTTTTGATAACTTGACTAGTTAAAGTGTTATGACATTTTTCTTTTCCATTAGATGCCCATACATTGACACATACTGGTACATGGTGAGGGCTTGGAAAGAATGACATCTAAATTTGACATGGGGGTCTAAATTTGGTGATCATGCATCTGAAAGGTGAAAATGACACTCAGTTTCTAATGGTTTTAATTGCTGACCATTTGACTTTCCACAATGACACCAAGATGCAGCTGACATCAGTCAAAGATATGTCTGTTTTGTTATGAAAGGTCTCAAGGGTTGGATGCATGTCATAAGGCCCTAAAGTTCATATACGTATAATGTACACCTAATTGTTCAAAATTGAGGGACAATAATGGGTTAGTAGTGCGGGTATTTTTGCAACCAAAAATGCCTGAAGGTTATTGCCACTATCCTTGCCTGTCATGTCCTGTATTTCTTTTTTAACCATCTTCCCATTTGATTGATTGGTGGCTATTTGCAGCACGTTTGAATGTGTTGAACAAAAAGAAATGTAAAGGCAGCTCAAGTAGCCTGCAATTATATCATTTCATGGGCTGTTTCACAAGTAGAAAAAGTATAGACATATTATTTACACAGGCCAATTTGGATTTTTTTTTTTTTTTTCAGATTTCTCTAGTGCATGTTACTTTAAACCCACAAAGTAACTGTCATTATTGGACAAGTATATATTGATCTGTGGCCTAGTGAATTGCTGTTTAAATTAACCACATGGCACTGAAACTTCCTATGTTCAGTGTGTGTTCTGTGGTCCTTAGAATTGTCCAGTTGATAACATTTAATGAAGTTACTGAACTTTAAAAGATGTGCTCACAGACATTGAGTACAAAGTTTGATAATACATCAGAAAGAATGAGGAATGCTGTTTTGGTGAAACTTTATTTATTTATTCATTTATTCAATATTTCTATTCAATATTTGTATCCTTTTTTCCCAGATTTTGGTCTAAGCAATTCCTTCACGGCAGAAGAGATGCTGAAGACTCACTGTGGCTCTCCAGAGTATGCTGCACCTGAATTATTCACAACTGGAAAAACATATGGACCAGAAATAGACATTTGGAGCTTGTAAGTTTCTCTGAAATTTGGTAAACTTTCTTGACCTTTTGTATCAAAGGTTCGGAAAGGAGAAGGGTAAGGAACAGGATAACTTTGTTTTTTTTCAAAAAGTGGTTCAAATTTTACAAAAATATTTCTTCAGAGATCATTTACAATGTACACAACATTAAAAAAAAACATATTTAACTATATTTCATTAATCTTAACTGTGGCATGTGTTTAAAATGTTATAAAATCAATGATTAATGTGGTAGAATGTGTTAGGTGTAATATTCTTAGTGTGTTTGATGAGACACTGATCATGTTCTAGGTGTGACATTGATACTGCTGCATGATTTGTCAATGGTTAACTTATTTTTCAGAGGAATCAACATGTATGCACTGCTAGTAGGAAAACTTCCATTCACAGCACCATTTAATGATGAGCGACGTAGACAGATGCTTTTACAACAAATACAGAAGGGGCTTTGTCTACAACATGATAAAGAAATGGCCCATCTTTCTCCAGGTAAGATACAAACATACCTGTCTAAAGAGCAAGAAATGCCAGCAAGGAAGTTAAGTACCTGCCCATTGGTTTTACCCTAGAGAAATTGACAATGGTTTAAAAAACTGGTGATAAAGAAAACTTCAGTGTAAAAAATTATCAGTTGATGTGTTTTGTACCAAAGTAGATGTATTGTAGTCACAAAGGAGGGGATTTATACCTCCATACTTGACTTGATTATGTAAAAGATATTGTATTTGAAAATTGACCATTGCTGTTTAAATACATTCCACTATACCTTCAGATTGCAGAAGTTTGTTACGCCAGCTAATAGAGCCTAACCCTGACTATCGCCTGCCCATGATAGAGATAGAGGTGCATCACTGGGTGACCAGGAGTGGTGCCTGTCCATTTTACCCTTACCAGGCCCCACCTAGGGATAGGACGTTAAGAACACAGGTGATTGTTGGTTGATTATTAGTTACTATGCTGGTAAAAAACAACTGCCATTAACATACCAAAACCTGGGGTGGTTTGCTGCTGGGGAGGAACCTGTCATCAATTAAAACAGTGGATCGTTAAATTTAACTGGGCCAGAAGATGTTAAAAGGACTGAATTCATATTCATCATGTGCATAACGTGGGATGCCTAAGAGGAATTCAGGAATATTAGTTTGTGAAGGTCACATAATAATCCTCAAGATAGGTATTTTGCAAATCTGTTCTGTTTCAGGTGATTGAAGAAGTATCTGGCCTGATGGACCTGGACCCCAAGGAGGTGGAGAAGAAGGTCCATGAGTACAGGTCAGATGAACTGTCGGCCATGTTTAACATGATGGTGGAGGCACAAAAGAAGGAGCAAGGTACTGCCACAAAGAAAGCAGATTTAAGTGATGTTTTGTTAACAGTCACAAAATTCACTTTATAGGCTTTTTAAGATTTAAGAAGCATCAACTTCTGCCAAGAAAGTCATGTTTTTACCTCAATTTTTCTGTCTGTTTGTTTGTCACCAGCCTAATTCAAAATAAAAAGTTGCGGTTGGATTTTGATTAATTTTTTTAGAATAAACCAAAAATGGGCTAAGTGATACGACTTTGATGGTGAATGTGATCCGTATTACCATCTGGACCCAATAATTTTAAAGGATTTCTTCAGTGTCGTGAGACAAGACCAGTGGTCTTGACCCATTGTGCAATGTTTGTGATCTTAACTACCACATTTTATCATTACTTGGCTAAGGTCTGTCCTCTTTGAGTACTTTTCTAGTTCCCCATACTTTAAATGATTTAGCTTGTTTCTTCCTCCCATTGAGTCACAGCAGTTGACAAGTACATATTTACTCACAGTAAACTAGCATGTATTGCTTGCAGGTTTCTATGACCTAGACCACACAGTAAAGAAGACCCCTAAGTACCAGGAACAAATTATGAAGCATACCTTGCGTTCTCAGTTCAGCAGTCGTTTACAATTCAGAGACCCCAAGCATGGGGCAGTACGAACCTTAGCACAAGCCATTGCACACCCACAAATAGTTAGACCAAAGAAAGGTTAGTTTCATTTCAGAAGTTTGCTGTAGCATAATTTGATTTTTTTATTATACATTGGTGTTTTTATGCATTTCTGTATCATTCACCCCAGGTGTACTGTATTTGTATTTTAGTTGAAATTAACCTGTAATAGAGGTGAATATTGTTGAAATCTTGAAATATTGTTGAAATTTTTAAAACTTACTCTGTCCAACTTGCCCAGACACAATTTAGTCTGTCTTCTTGAATTTCCTTGTTAAAAGCAGGTCAGTATGTTAGGATCTATTTACTTATCCGCTTAAATAAAGCAGAAATAAGTTAATGCTGCCATGTTGTGAGATAATTTTGTCACATCTAAAGTACAATGGGGTGTATTTGCTAATAATGTACAATGGGGTGTATTTGTTAATTTGTTCTGATGAGGCAACAGCAACATTTTTATGTGGTGAAAATTGTGTTTTTGATTTCAAGCAGATGACTCTCAGTTGTACAGCTATGAACACCATCTTTAACCTATTTAATCACAACTTTAAGTACTACAATCTGATCCAGAAAAATTCTCATTTTATCAGTAAAGAGGAAAAATAATGTCTTTGTTTGATGTATCAGTCCACCTTAATATCTGTGTCTGTCCCACCATCATTGTCAAGTTTACTGGTAAATGAAATAGCTAAAATATATTTAGGCTCATCTCATGAATAAAACAGCAAGTACTTGAACATTTAATACATATGGTTATAAATTACTTTTCAGGGTTTTCAGGGTTTGTTTAATGTGTTGTACTAAAGCTGACTTAACCATAGTACATAACTAAACATTTTTCTTATATGTCTTTGCTGCAGAGAGCCCTAGCCAGTGTCCTGTAACTGTGACAGTTCAGGGGGGGTCACCAGCTCACACCCAGGTAACATTACAAACGGGCAGTACAGGCAATACCCAGGCCACACCCATATATCTTGGAAATGGACTGGGACAGATGGGACAGAGTGATGCTTCCAAAACTGACCAACAAGTAAGTGATTGGCATTCTTATCATTGAAATCAGTTTAGGTCAGTGTTACTCAGTTGTTATACATGCATCCTATACTGCTTGCATTTATTCTGAACGTGTACATGTATTTGGGATGATGGCTTGAAAGGTTTTCAAATTCAAAAACTGCCCTTTGCTTCTTTAACAAAAGTGTTGCACCCTATTGACTAAAACTTGCTGGAAATAAGTCTAACAGTGTGTTGAAGTCAGAGTCACTATTATAATAATAGCACTTGTGATTATCTATCTAACTGAAAATTTCAGTTATCAAGTCTCTCATTTCAGAAAATTAAAAAACCAAACAACCTACAAGTATCAGGTGAAATGCAGTTGAACAAGAGTCCTTCACCACTGAGAGGCAGTCTTAAGAAAAGAACTAATCTAAGAGTTCAGAACCCAGATTTCATGGAAACTATGCACAGTTCCCCTCTCATGTCCCCCAAGTCTTCACAATCCACACCACCAACACCAAGGTCTGCGAAAAGCCAAGTTCACTTCAGTATGGATGTAGATCAGATCAATGTGCCAAACAGTAAAACAAACAAGGCCAGTTCAGTTTGCTCTCCAAGTTTGAAGAAAATGAGTAATGGCCATCTTCATAATGCCTGGCAGGACAGTAGGGACGGTCAAACAGGATCTGGAAAGGGGGGTGATGAACACAGCCATGCTCGGGAGGCATGCAAGGCATCTGGTGCAATTCCAAAGTGTTCATATTTTAGCCACCCGGTTCCATTTTACACCAAACCAGAGAAGAGGCCACCAGGAAGACCGGGTTTCTCACACAGTCCTTCTTTGGGCAGGAAACGATACACTGTTCCTGCACCAAGTAGTGCTTTGTCAGAAAAACACAGTAAAGAGCAGCTTGGACCGTCACAAACAAATCTTCCAGATGATGAAAAATTGAAAAGGGCAGAAAGTGCAAATGGAAATGAATTAACAGTTAAAAGTAATGGAAAAAATGAAAAGATTAGTAAAAATCCAGCAACAGCTATTGTTAATACAAAAGGGAACCCGCACCAAGAAATTCACCGAGAACATTCAGAAGAAGGTGAAGAACAGGACATTGAAGCTGAATTAGCAGCAGCTTTTGAAGAACAAATTTCCTTAGAAAGTGACACTGTTTCAAACTCTTTTGAGGATATTGAAACAGTGGAAATAGACAATATAAAGGGAGGGATGAAAACCTCCAGCCCCAATGCAAATGAATCCAGCAAAAGCACACCCAGAAAATCGCCAACCAAATACTTTGGTCGCAAAATTTGCATGAAGCCTAAACCAGTGCTGGCAATTCCAATAGCCACAGCTGAAAGTTTATCTGAAGACAGTGACAGTTCTCATGGAGGGACATCGGTGACTGGTAAAGTGAAAGGGGTTCAGAAGTTGTTTCCAAGTTCCAGGCAGAGTCCTCAAAACAAGCAGAAATGTAGCCGTGCTGCTGTAAACAGCACTCCTATGGCTACTGTATTTACATACCCTGGTGATCTGAAAAGTCCTGTACCAGATCTTCCTATTAGGTGAGTGAATATGCTTGAAAACATAGCACATTGTAAGATGATATGAAAAAGTGTTATGGTTTTATAAAATTAGTTCAAGATGAACAGTCATGACACAAGGAGAATTATCATAATGTCACATTCAAGGTCGAATTCTAGAAATGGGTGTGTTTTACTGAGTAGCAGCTTTCTAAATAGAGTTATGATTTTCCCTACAAGATTTCAAACAAAAGCAGTGAAAGCCTTTCTCTTGGCTCCTCCAGGTTAAAATCCTGAGAGGTATTTTGAAGTTCATCTAATTATAATTTTATGTATTATAAAGTTTAAATTTTAGACTCATATTCATCCTTGAAAATCCATGAAAAGAAAATGTGTTGTAGTGGACATCCCCCTTTCTCCCGCTCCCGCAAATAAGACGACTGATTAAGTCTGATTTTGTTTGATTTTATTAGTGAATTTCTTTTTAACTTGAATAAATTTTGTGTATAATTTACTTGGTCATCGGTACCATGACCATGATACAACAAATTATAATATTTTATCAAAGGAAAAAGTAATTTCTGATTGATGTTGATTACTTTCCTTAGACTGGAACCACATGATGAGGACACTTCCCCATCCTCACCTCTGTTGGGTAAGAAAGGCAGCAGTGAGCGGCATGCTTCTCCTAACTGCAAGACTAAGACTCCCACGGGCAGCAGAGGTGAGTGAGGATAATATCCTGTAGTTAAGCAAACAGAACAAATGAGAAATTCATCAGAGTAGGAAATCTTTGTTTGAATATCTGAGTTTTATGTGTGAGGCAAGTTTTGAGTTTTGTGTGTGAGATTATGCTATTATGTCAAGGGTATTGTAAGCCTTTGCTATCATAGATTCCAAAAAATGAGTTTTTTTTCTGCATCTCATTATTCAATAATGCATCTATCTTTGTGCTAATTTAAAACAATAAAAATCCCCTCAAAAATATAAATTATTAGCATTTATATTTCTCTTTGCAATGTATAAGCATAGGCAACTGAAAGCTTTAATTAAACACCTTTCTATTTTGAGGTGAGATAGCATTGGTTCTGGGGCATAATTTCATCCCTGAACAAAATTTTATCTCGAAAATTGGCAGACTTGACCACAAGTGTACGATCTATAATCCCATGCTGTCATTTTGGTTTATTTGTTTTCGTAATGGAGTTATGATCCCCTAATTACAGATTTTCATTGAACAAAGGCATTATTTTGCTTTATCAACTATAAAACCTGAACTAAGGCTTTTAAGAAAAATTGTTGTCAGGGTTTTGGAGCACTAAAGGGTGTTATTAAATTGGCTTTGATATGGTGTTTGGGTGTGCTCATGTAAAGGAGAAATTTGAGAAACCAATGTTTCAATTTTTACCCCAAAATTGCAATTATGGCATCATCATATGATAACATGCATGTAAATGTTAATTTAGTCACTGAACACTGAAGATTTATCTATTATCCAAAAGAATGTATGTTAGGCAGTAAATAAGGAGTTTTGGGCAAAGGCTTACAGTATCCTTAAAGCTAAGCTTAATATACAGTTTTTATATACAGACACTTACAGTGTCTGTATATGTTCTAATTGGTCCGTTTGCCCATGTCGTTGTCTCCCTCACTGTCTGACACATGACCATCGCTCCATAACTTCCAAACCATATTTTAGTTTTACTTTAAATTTACTGAGTGGCTTTGTTTGGTAAAGAGGCAGGTTTCTTTCTTTAATTGGCATGATTGGTTTTCATTTACGGTAATTATTCTGGTTTCATGCACAATTTTGGTGACGTTTGCCCCATAACTTCCAAAGCATATTTTTATTTTCTTAAAATTAACCAAGTGGCTTTGTTTGGTAAAGCAGCAGGTTGCTTTCAAAAAAGCATTATCAGTTTACATTAACAGTAATAATTCTGTTTTTTATGTGTGAAATTTTCATTTTCACACATTAGTATTTTCAGTGGCTTTTATATCACATGGAATTGAATCACTTGCTAGTTTTTCAATGTCCATGTTACCTGTAGTACATAATGTAAGAGAGTAAAAATGATTGTGTTATTTTAAAGCATTGTGTAACAGTGCATCAAAGTTGGCCAAAACATTATTTTGTGCACTTATTTCTGCATAATGTTTGAATATTTGACAGCTTTGTTGCCTTCTTTCCTGTATGGTGTCTGTATATTTGCCAGCTTTGATGTCTAGTTCAAAATTCAGTTTAGCAACCTCTACTTAAAGAATTTCAAGAACTATTAGAATGCCACTAATGATTTGGTGATTTATCACATTGCTGTTTTCATTTAGAAGTGAATAAGAATTTCTCTGTGGGCTTTTCTTTTCTTTTCTTTCTTTTTTTTTTTTTTTTTTTTTTTTTTTTTTTTTTGACAACTTTTTGCTTGCATTCATAGATCAAGACAAAACAGAATCACCAGGCCGGCGGTTCTTCAAGTTGCATAATAACCACCCAGTGCATAATTCTAAAAAACAGCAAAATGATATTCATGAATGTACACAGGTTGCAAGCAGTCCAGAAATGTCATCACCATGCAATGAATCTAGGGTAAGAATCCTTGATATCACAGAAAATGATAATGTGAGATGTGGTACTTTCTGCAGGGTTGTTCTTACTACAAATATTACTTGTGTTATTTGTGACAGGTAAATGAGCAGCTGAACTGAGAAAAAACAGTGAATGGAATTTTTTTCAGTATATCTGTTGATTGTAATGTCATGCAATATTTTATTTTGACTAAATTGTAATTTTTCTGTGTGACTGGTAATGAATTAACTGAATTACACCATATGAATCACACTATAGCCATGTACAAAAAGTAAATTCTACTGTGTTCATGATCATATTTCTTGTTTGTTATTTACGTACATATTGATTTTATGTCATAATTTTTCTTATAAAAAAAGGTTCATTGACACTTTCATAGATTGAAGTTGATTCTGTGGTTATCAAGTGAAAGTTTTTTTTTTTTTTCTAGGGCACAAAGTCACAAAGACTTTTCTTTCTGCGGCAGTATGACAAGGCAAAGAAACAGATAACATGGCGGCAAGGCCTATCACATTTACTCCGCCGAAAGAATCGGTCCAACAACAACACCCCACCATCCAATCACATGCGACAATCACAGAGCGAGAGCATGCAAGTTGCTAAGCCACCATCCCCCAAAAAGCCTCATCCAAAATGGCAGCCAGAGCACTATCAAGAGATGGAGGCTCGTTGGACAGGAGCTCCATCCCCCAGTGTCACTGATAAACAGAGTGAGTATGCTGCACTATATATATATATATATATATATATATATATATCATTAAACCATCCCATTCTATAAACATTGTAATTGACTTCAACTTAGTCTTTATGTAAGACAAATTGATGTTGCTCCTTCATGTGCATTGCACATGTTCTTGACTGTCAACCTTGGTGCTTTAGTAGGCTGAATGTGGAACAAAAATGCTGTCTACTTGTAAAATGATCTAAGAATGCTTTGTTTCAAGTCATGTATGTAGTCTCTTTGCTGTATTACTGTTCTCCCTAATGTTAAAAGGTACTGATTTTAGCACTGACACTCTACCAGTTACCCTACATGCATGTGTGTGGATGGTAATCTTTATCCCATCTTCTTAATAAAGACCTTGTGATGTCTTTTAATCCCTTGGAACATATTGTACTACACTCCTACTGATTCTATCTTCACCTTTCAGCACTTAATTACTACACAGTAAATAGATTAATATGACACTTCTCTACTCACTTTCTTTCAGCAATTGCCTGGTTCTAATATAGGTTAGGTGAATGATACATATATATATATTTACACATGTACCAAGTGTATTTCTGTTCTTATATCCTTCTTATTGTTGCATGCACTGAAATTATTTTAGTGACCTCAAACTTGATATTTGAATGGTCGGTTAATGTTAAAATGAAAAGTTTCAAACATATTACAGCTCTCTCTGTGAAAATCGTGGAATTTTGCTTTTATATTTGGGTCAGGCACATCACAACCTGTTATTCAGCTGGGTTGTTCTCAAATTTCATCATTAACGAATGATCATTAATCATTTTCTAAATTTAAGTTTGTTTTATCAGTTGTGGAAATTATAAAAAAAAGTAACATTTATACTTTTATTTTAATGATATCTTGTTTGAGTGCATTTCAACAGGTGCATGCTTTTTGTATTCATTTTTCAATATAGCATCCAATTAATTGCCCTTCATACAATAGTAGCAAAAACCATCAGGCTGGAAAGTATCAACAAACCTAATGACATCATTGCTTTAATAAATATTGTGCAGTTTGATTGATTGTTTTCATATACACACAAATGAGTGTCACTCATAACCATCCATGGGTAGAAATCGTCCCTTTTATCTCTAGTTTTTTTTATCATACCTTAAATGATTATATAGATTATAAGTTCAATTGTAAAAAATGCAAAGCATGATATGTTTGATGATATAACATGTATGTTGAATGTGCATGTATGTATGCAGAGGTACCTCTTCCCATGCCAAGTTTCAATGCCATGTTGCAATGTTTCGAATATATGTTATTTTCAAAATGCTTGCATTTTCTGCAGGAAAGAGAAAATTATTTGTAATACAGTATGTTTGTTTTACTGTCTCAGTGTTGATTTAGAGAACTAAGAACTACTGTATCACTTTTAATGACTACTGTATGAAGTTGATGTTTTTCTACCATAAGGATATCTTTTAAGTCATAGATTTACTTTCAAAAGAGATGCCCAGAGATTCTTCATTAACATGACATCAAATAAAAAAGAAACTACTATAGTTGTATTGAATCTTTATATATATATATATATATATATATATATATATATATATATATATATATACTTTTTCTTCTGCTATTCAGGCTTTGAAGGAAGTGGCTACCTGACAGTATGACATGCCCATCAGCAACACTATGCAGACCTGCTAGAAGATTTCTGTGATAGTATTTCACCTTGCACCTGCTTTCACCTTATGCCAGGCCAATTTTACCTGTCATCTATTTGCATATTACCTTTACTTCTCTTGCTTCTATACAATGAACAGCATGCTTGTTAACCCACTGTCTTTTCCCAATTACTTCCTCATCAGGTCTCAATCTATCTTCCTCACCTGTTCCTCGCTCTTCCAAAAGCCCCTGCTTTCTCCCTCTGTTTGACTTAACTTTGTCTCAACTGGGGTCACCATCAGCAAGTCCAATACAACACCAAAGAGAAAGGAAGATCTTGCATAAGAGTGGGCAGTGGCGCACTTTAAAGACTCAGCACAAGTATGAAGTAGACAATAACAAGGTAGTATTTCAGTTATTATAACTGCAAGTGAACTTGAAAAATAATCTTAATTCATTTATTTAGTGTATGTGCTATTAACATTGTTAGCATATGATTTGATTTTTGGATAACCGTGCTCTTCATTAACTTGTCATGGAAAATTTCATGCTGGTTTGAAATTTTTAATGACTAAATATTTAGTTTTTTAAAGAATGGTTTCCAGATTATTCTTATTTAAACTGAACCCTGCTTTTACATAATATACCATACATAATATTCTTTATAAGTGTGAAAAACTTTAATGAGTCTTTGCACCGAAACATTAGAGACAATACTACAATAAATCTCATAACAGCATCAACATTTTGTATTACAGACATCAACAGTGCCAACTACCACGGGAAGGGTGAACCAGCCAAACCCCAGTTCAGATGGGACAGAGAGGTCAGTCCATGGCAAGAGCAGCCCTGCCAAAACCAAGTTGTCAGCTTCCAAAACCCCAACTCCCAAATAGCACTCACAAGGCTATGCAAAATCAAAAGCAACATAAATGGTGCTTTATACCTTAACATTTCCCCCCCAAAAAAACGGTGAAAATAGAAGACTGAATGTGATATATGGTACTTCAAATGTTTGAACCTATTCAGTGTATTTTTAAACATATTATCATTACAAGTAATCCCACTGAATTGAAACAGAGTCAAAATAGGCTATTATAGAGATAGTGTGCTGTGTAGACTATCATAAAGACAGCTAAACTGAGCAATTTTTTTCTGACAGATTTGGTGGAGACTGAAGGAACTAGCATACTGGTAGTTCTGAAACAGGCATTTCACCAAACTCTTTTAATGAAAATATTGCTTATTATTTTCAAGCATCCAGGTTTTGTAGGATAAGGAAAAATAATGTACTTTCTTAAAAATTAATCTACATTTTTAACATTTAACAGGCTCTCTTGTATCAACTTCAGTTAGTCTTGTTGAGAAAGCAAGACATCAATTAGAAAGATTATAGTTAAATTTCCTTTTTAAAAATGCCTTAATTTTGCATGTTTTTGTGATATTATCAATTTTCAACATTATTGATTTATTAAGTCCAGGTTCATCAATGCCTTGTTGCAGGGCTGTGGTTAATGAGGATACATTTTAGTATCTTCATCTATTCATTTGTCACAATTACTGCTTTTTAATCGGTGTCCAGCGGGTTTTTATGCATATTCCCATTAACAATGCAATTCATGTTATCAGTCCACAATACAGCTGAAGTATTCATTGTCCCGTTGTCCAGTGTTTACTGTCTGTTTTAAGACTTTTTTCCTTTACATCTTGTAGGCTTTGTGGAACAGTTTTTAAATTGCCTCTTTTTACATCAATGTTGTGACCAAAAGCATCCTCAGCAGTGTTTCTGTCAACTGAAAACCTCATCAGTGATTGCTGTGGTGATTGGGTATTGTATGTATGGATGTAGAGGATTATGCCATTTTACTGGCCTGTGAATATAGTAATAACTTATTTCTCCATATCCTCCCTGGGAGAGTTGGAAACTAAAAATTCTACTGGTCTATGTAGGGTAAGCACCCTGAAAAGTACTACTTAGGATAAGAAATGTATTTGTAAATAGTTTCTTACTTCTAATAAAATAAGAATGATATTACTCTTCATAATTTATAGTTCTTACATCACTAATTTTGTTGCAGATATGCAATGGCATCATTTCTGTTCTTTTCTTGATTTACAGACGCCATTTTAAAGCATACCAAGGTGCAGGATAATTGAAACATTGCTTTTTGTTTTCATTCATATGAACACAAAGGACTTTCAGTAGATATTCTGTACAGTACCTGTTGGATCATCTGATACAGCCGTTTTAATTTTTAATAAGCAAACCGTTTATGAATCACTTGGGCATAAAAAGAATTTAAGATGTTTATTTTATTTCACAGCAGGGTCTGTAAATCAAGAAAAAATCACTCGCAAAAATACAAAGCCAAAAGTTAATTTATGCACTGTGTGCAATCCATTCCCAGTTAAATCAGGAAATAAGAGAAAAGGCTCACCCCAACTGGCTTGATATTTGGTTGTTACCCAGACATACAATGCTAGTATCTCAGGGTGAGACCAAATCCTCAGGCAACATTTAGTTATATCATCTTCTGCAAATTTCAGTTTTTTAAAGGTTTTAAACTGAAAACTTCACCATCTATTGTATTAATAGAAACTGGTACATGGTGTTTGAAAATCATTAATCTGTATATCGAACTTTTCAGACCGATTTGTATTTTCAAATCTATATGTATTTTTCTTATCTAAATAAAGAGTGTAGACCATATTTGTTAAGTTCATTGATTTATTTTTGCCACAAGTATAATTAATAATATGCTGTTTTGATTTTTAAAAAAAGTGCTTGTGATAAAATTTACATGTTATTTAAAAATGACTTGTATGCAAGAACTTTTCTTTGACGTAGATTTAATGTTTGTGGGTCATTTTTATCCTAAAATACATCCAACCAGCCATTTTGAGTAAATCATGCATAAATATGAAAACTGCTGATTAAATCTGTGTTTGAAGAAGTGTCATATATGTATCAGTAACATATGCATAAGACACAGTTGTACCACACACTAACACTCCTTCCAAACTTCATTTCAAATTAGCAATTGGTCATCACCACATCCTGTGAGCTTCTGTAGCAGTCCACATTTTCATATTTGCTACCTCATTGTGGGCATTAATTTCATAGCAAGTCTTATCAATATTGCACACACCAGAATCACTACTGCAGCAGTGGACCATTTGGACGTCCAGTGACCAGAGCTGGACACCTTAAAAGATAAGGCAGAAAGACATCAGAGATATAAATACTCAGAATTAACAGCATTGAGTATCAAGTTAAATAAAATCAACCACTAAACTTTCCTTACAACTTTCCCAACTTCAAAAAAACTAAAAGTCAGTTACAGTAACTTCACTATATATCATCTGCAAATTTATATGAGCATGCATCGATGGTCATTACATTTTTCCTAGGATGGGAGTGGAGTCAACCAACTGTTGCTGTAAAGGTGTCAGCACTAGTACCTTCTCTTCTTGTAGGCCCGAGACTGCACCCTGTCTCAAAGGTGGGGGCACACCCTCTGGTCTTACAGCCTGGGTCTTAAGGAGCTCACCAATTAAGTAATGCTTTCCAGTCTCTTTTATTTTCACTTCCACCAACTTTCCTAGTAAATGTTCTTCTTTAGGGACAAGAACCTGAGAAAAGAATCAAGTAAAAATGGAATCAATCAAAGTGGGTAAAAAATTACTTGTCTTCACGTCAATACTTCCAACAATTTTAACCTTAAATTTTTATCAAAGCTGCTAATGTTCGTAGAACAAACTTAATAAAGTGCCTACACTGAAGTATGTGAAACCTCATGAGTAAAGAAGTCTTGACACATAGTTATATAGCCCAAATATATATTCTTATTAAAACAAAAATGGCATCACATTAAACACACTGGCAATGATAAAATGAACTTCAGTATCCCTTCAATTTGCTGTTAACTGCATGAGGTTAATACCTGATCGTAGCACTTGTTATGTCCAACATAGTACTGCTTGTCATGCGATACCTCAGTCACAAGGACAGTCTGAATCTCACCCAACTAAAATGACAGTAATGAAAATATTTTTAAAAAAACTCTATCCAAAATTATTTACACCTATTTCATTTCAAAATGTCATCTCACAAAAAGCATCTTTTCCATAAAACCTGGGGGTACTGATACAGTATGTGATTAAAGAATATAACAATTAAGAGTTACAAATGCAGAAAAAAAATTATACCACCATTCAAGAAATCAACCAAAAAGGCTTTATTTTCAAATTTGAACAGGGTATTGTATTAGAAAAACTGATTTTTAGATTTTAGTATAGAACACTTCAAATTTGGTGCAAACCACAAAACTAAGGCCTTCAAGATCTTGACGAAAACGGGAAGTGCATCATGACATCATTTAATTGTATTTGTGCAAATGTGAAGAAAATAGGGATACAGATTTTAAAAGGATAAAACTGTGTTATAAGACAAATGAAATTGAAATCCTACATAGCGCTAAGACATTACATGCATCATTATATGCAAAGTAAACAAGCAAGTAAACTTGTTCAATACTTTGAATCAGACGTTTTTACTGACCACACAGGGAGTTTGCGCTATGCATTCTGTGAAAACCAGCATAAAATATGCACTTCAGTTTGCATAGAATTCTTGCAAGGATAAGTCTATAACCCTTGAAGAGAAAATACAAAGTAGATTTTACTGTTACTGCAGCAAAGCCCAAAATGTGAAAAAATTACCTTATGATCATATGGCCTATATGACTGAAACAGTTCTGAAACTCTCTTAGTTCTCTTTTTCACCTGTAACAAGAATCAAAATATTTCAATAGAAAAGGAGCATTTTCAGTAAGATTTGGATATCAATGTCGCAATTTTTCATAAGAAAAAAAAAGGTAAATATTTCCTCACAATGTAAGAATTTGAAGAACATGAAAACCTTAGAAGAAAATAACACATTGTGCTGACACACGATCATACTGCTATAAAATACAACAAATCAAACTACTCCAGATAATTTTCACTTCCAAGCTATCCTGTGCAGTCTATAATTTACCTCCTGTGGATGTATCCTAGGCATCCTGGCTGCTGGGGTGCCTGGTCTGGGGAAAAACTGGTTGATGAATAAACTGGGAAACTTGAATTCTTCAACTAACTTCATAGTCTCTTCAAAGTCCTAAAATGACAATACTAAAGATTATATTTTAGCAGCTGAGATTTATTAATAACATAAGATATAGTTTCAGAAAAATTTTAATTAATTGTCTGCAATAAACTTCAACAGCATTTTTAGAGATTTAAAACAATGCTTTGTTCCATTGTCAAATATGATGAAAACCTGTGACCAAAAGACAGCATTAGGATTACCATCCAACTTCCAATTGAACTTCAACAATTCTGGCCTTTTTTACCTGTTCTGTTTCAGTTGGAAAACCACATATAAGATCTGTTGCAATTGTGACTCTAGGTACTCTGAAAGGCAAATAAATAACTCATTTTCATTTTTATACATTGAAGCTTCATACTCATTTATATACAGAAAACATCTAATAGAATTACAACGAAGATAAATGGTGGGCTTCACCAACCACAGATGACACCATTCATACATCACCAATAAAAACTTTTTCTTACAGTGAACCTTAGCCTAGCTTGTCAAATGCATTTGCCACAATTCATGTCCCCAAAAACACTATATCAATTTGACATATTGAACAAATATATAAACTCAAATCAAGGGCCAAAGAGTAAGTATTCTGTCTTCAAAAATAGAAGTTCCTCCTGAGAAGCTCTTTATCCCACTTTGTCCCATATTTTTATCGAAAGGAAAGAAGATTTATGGCAAACCTTTCTTTGAGAAAATTGACCACATGTTTAAAGTCATCTACACAGTATTCTCTTCTCATATCCATGAGTACACTGTCTGAGGCTGACTGAACAGGAACATGCAGGAAGGAATATACCCTGGGATGGTTCAGGATCTTTGCCATTTCCTATAACAATTTTATTAATATAGAAATATTCAATCTTATATTTCATTTCGAAGTTTTTGAAGCGACAAAATGGTCACTTAATATGTATGACATTTTATTAGGGAAACAATTGTCAGTTGTATACAATATTGCATGTAATAAGCAATCTCAGGAAAATATTGCTGTTCAAAAATGTAGGAAACCATCAATTTACTTTGATATTACAAAAATATTTTATACAGTCAAAGCAAATAACTGAATTCTAACAGCTTTTCAGTGTCCCCAGAAAAACAATATTTAACATAAATGGTATGTTTCTCCAACTAGACAATTGAACATTTTTTATACAATAATACTACTATTAATGTTTCAGTGCTTTAATTCTTATGCCTTGAAAAACATAAATGTAGCTTGTCACGTCATAAGTAGAACTTACTTCTAGATGCTGCAAGATATATGGTGGGTTTGTCATGCCAAGTCTCATCCTGGCACCCTCTGGTATTGTGTCAACAAGTCTCCACAGCAGTTCAGGTAATGTGACTCCAATGTCTATACCATAGGCACCCAAGTCCTCAGATGTCAGCCAGATTTCTACTACCCCCTCTGAATTGCACAATACATATACACAACTTTATAAGGAAATGCACAACAACTGAGCTGTGGTCCAATTTTATAAACAATTGGAACTGATTTGTAAATAACAAACTCATACCAACATTTACCCAATGTCAAATCACAACAACGAGAAAAAAATCACTTGTGTTGTACTTATACAGTAGAACAATTACTACTAAACAAGATCTGATATCTCAAAATGACACAATGGCTTCTAAATGGCACACGGCCGTGCTAATGAGGCTGCAGTGGAGCTGTGATACTCTAGTACCACTGAAAGGCCATGAAATATTGCTAGGGTGTGTTTGGGTTTTACCTTCAAAAGACTGTTTGGCCCTGGCTACAATGTCTTCTATTGAATAACTTCCTAGTTCTCCTCTTGCATGCTTTGTTTTGCAGTAAGTGCAAGCATTCAGACACCTATAATAATCAGCTTTTTTTACACATGTAAGCTACAGAGGCAATTATTGAAAAATGGCAAATGGCTTACCATGATAAAATTACCACTTTCTCTTTCTATCAAATGTTTTACAAAATAATCAACCTATCAAATGTTCAAAGTATCATTCTATCAACTTTATCAATCTATCAAATGTTTTACAATAAGAATTTGATTGATAGTTGTGTCCCATGTATAATACAGACATTGCGAGCTGCCATGAAAGGTGAGCAGATAGTAACAATGCTAGGTATGCTTCAGATATACAGACAGTATGACATAACAGCAGAATACAAAGGACTTTTTACCCTGTGTTAATGGCTATAATCTCTATTAATGGGTTCTTTCTTATCTTGGGTAAGCTCAGATCAGCACCTCCAGTCTTTTTCCCCTCCTGCTTCTTTTGACCAAATAAACGTACTGAGTGACCTGGGCCAAACAACAAATGGAACATAACATGAACATGTAACACTCAATCTATAAATAATTCCCAATTTCATTCAAAGGTACATTGAATAGCTGAATATGCTAGCAATATATTTACTGACCAGTGCCTTCTTTTACATAACATTATTCTTTAAAATTACAAATTAATTAATGAAGTAGTAAAAATATGTAAGCTAGTAACTTAAACATAACATAAAAAATCTACATTGGTTGGGTGTTCTCACCTTTGATGGTTTCTTCCACTACCTCCACCACTCTATCTATCTGTTGCACACCAATAACACTTAGGCCCTGAAGAAATGTGTACATAATGCTTTATACAACTAATACAACTTCAGAAGAAAGTAATGTAGTGTTCCAGTAGATTTGTGTTCAGATTGCAGACCTGTACAACATTTAGTCCACATTCTAATACAGACCACATAAATATTTAAGGTGTGCCATTTGCTTTTGACATTGTCCCAAAGTATAATTTTTTTGTGCAGATATCCTGCAAAGCTACTTTTCTTTTCCAACAAAACCTTCTAAATAATAAGACCACTCAAAATAAAAGTACCTAATGTCGATATTTCCTTTTGAAATGTCAGGGAAACATGGCATCTAAATAAATCATGATTTATTAGGAACCAGTCGGAACAAAGTAATCTTTGCAGAAAAGGTACAAAACAACCAAATCAAAGGACAGGGACAGAATGTGGAATATGAGAAAATTCAAACTTTCTTGGTGAAAATTAGGTTTGGTGTGATAAGTCTTTATAGGATGCCTTTGAACTACATACTCATGACAAGACAGCAGATTTCTTCCATACATTATCCACACAAAACACCCCTAGTCCTAGTTTAAAACTATCAATTAAAATATTTATCACTTGCTCAACATTACTAGTAATTCCTCCATTTTGGATACAAAAAGAAAATTTTCAAACTGTGGAATTTATTTTTAAAATAAATTAAAATATTTTTCACTAACATAAAAACATTATGGTCTTGACTACAACATTATGACCAATGAAACAAAAGTAAGTTTCCATTATGTTAGAGAGTCTATTTACCAATACCCACTTGTAGATAGTCTGCTCTGGGTTGTCCCTGGGGCACACAGCCGGCTACCACTAAGTGTTTCTGGAGATCTCTTGCCTTCTTTATTTCATTTCTAAAATGGTCTTCAGCAGGGTTTTTCACAGTGCAGCTGTTTAATATCCACAAATCTGCCTCCTCTTTTTTGTCTGTAAATAGAGAAAAATGTTGCAATCAATCAATCAATATATAGTGTGAAAATAGACAAAAAATCAAAATTGAGTAATAGCAATAAAATAGTGAAAATAGACAAAAAAAGTATGACTGTGTCATTAATTTAAAACATATTTTAATGGAAATATGAAAATAAAGGTGATCTTGCCAACACTCATACAGGGATGGTAACTCGACAGCAAAAACAAACTCACCTACATGACTTTTACTGCAAGACGAGCAGCATGACAGCACACTATGAACTTGTAGACTTACATGTACAGGACTTTAACTTAGCACATGCTTTGAAGTAAATATACAGTGGCTGTCATTTTGTTTCATAATCTACCTTCTGTCAAACATAACAAAACATTTACTGTTACATACCTGTGATATTGTATCCAAAAGCTGCCAGTTGCCCTGCCATGTACTCACTGTCAGAATTGTTATGAGAACATCCCCATGTCTTGAGGTAGATGCTCTGCATACCTGGAAACATTTAAAAAGCCATAAGCATGTGGTAATTATGTGCCTAAAATATCTATGAACTTTACATATCCATTCATCATTATATGTAGTCTTGGTAATAGATTGATGGATTTGACTTAACTTAGTCTTAAATTGTCTCCCCAAAAACTATAACTTTGCCTGCAATCACTTTCCCCATTCCTTTAAGACACCATAGGGAACATTTAAAAGACAGGGTAGAGCAGATTATCCAAGGAAAACTGTAACAATGAGACAACATATTTTTGGTGGCCAATATCACTCACTGGAGCAATGTACAGGGTCATTAGTTAAAAGGTAAGGGGAAAAATATTGATATTCTAACCCAAAATACTGAGCCGCTAATACCGCTTCAGAAAAAATGTAATGAAGTGTGCCAGTAGATTTATGTTCAGATTGCAGACCTGTACAACATTTAGTCCACATTCTCTGTCTCTGTGGTAGCATGCCTACTTAAAGCATCTGTATTTGCTTAGCAGACCTTGCTTTAGTCAGACTAGTCACGTGATTGTTTAAAACAGTGTTTTTGATGGTGGAATTGATAAATGCTGGGATGTGTCTAGTGGATTATCTGGGCTATATTGTGATTATGAGTGTGCATACTTTCTCTTAATCACCTATAAGACTTCTGCACTGTTCAAAAGTGTGCGAATAGGATGTAATGAAGAAAAATAAGAGAAAAAATGAGTGCTTCCCACTGACCCCTGTTGGCACCTGATAATCATTCTAACATTACACAAGTTTATGTAAAAAAATGTTATAAGAAATGTTCAAGGCTTATTATTTTGACTTCATGTGAAGCATTGACATAAACAGTTTTTTGGAAAGGGGGCGTCAGTTCTATTAAGAATGAACTGTTAAATTAGGTATGAATTGCCTCTGTTTTTGGCCTTACAAGCTGACCAAAGGTATAAGGGTCCACAGCTCTTTGCCCTTGACAGTAATCCAGTTTTTCAGCCATGTACATATTGGAGGTAACAGGCTGTGCAAACAAATGTGTGTGTGTGTGTGTGTGTGTGTGTGTGTGTGTGTGTGTGTGTGTTAGCAAACAACAACTCTAAGCCATTTTGGAGATATGCCAAATCTAAAAAACAGGCTAATGTCGGGGTTTCGATACCCAAAAAGAAAGGTTAACTATTCAGTGATGGTAAACCGAAAGCTGACATTCTAGTCAACCAGTTCAGTTCGGTGTTCACCTGGGATTCATCCACTAACATGCCATCGGTATATAGATCTTGTGTTTCAAAATTTTCTGATATCACCATCACTGAGGAGGGTGTCTTAAAATTACTTAAAAACATCCAAACTACTAAGGCACCAGGGCCTGATTCTATTCCTAACTGTGTCTTGAAAGAATGTGCAATCGTCCTCGCCCCAAGTATCACTGTTCACACTACTTTTCCAAAAGTCAATCGATACTGGTAGCCTACCTAGTGACTGGATTAATGCAAACATAGCACCAATCTTCAAGAAGGATGATTGTCATCTACCTGTATTATCGCCCAGTATCTTTGACATCCATGCTTAGTAAACTATTAGAACATAATGTATGTCACCATATGTTGCAATACTTTGAACAAAACAATATCTTGGCTTCTCTAAATCATGGCTTTCGTCCAGGATATTCGTGTGAAACACAGCTAGCAGTGACATTGGTCGACCTCACATCTAGCTTTGATCTTGGAACACAGACAGACATCACAATATACTAGATTTTTCTAAGGCATTCGATACGGTACCGCATAACAAACTACTCCAAAAGTTACACGTTTATGGGATACGAGGCAAAATACATCGGTGGATTGCATCTTTCTTGTGTAATCGTCAAATGAAGGTAGTTGTTGAAGGTGAGAGTACAAGAGAAGTGAATGTCGCGTCTGGAGTATCACAAGGGACAGTACTAGGCCCTCTTATCTTCCTTTGCCATATTAATGATCTATCAGACTCTGTAAATCCAAAGTACCCCTCTTCGCTGTTGATTCCCTACTACATGTATAATATCAGTCTGCGACGTTAAGCACTAGCCCGAGGCAATTGCCTACTTAAAGTGGCACCGGGCTAGTAAAAAAGTTGAAATTTTATAAAGCACTAGCCCGAATGGGCTAGTTGTAATTTTGAACCTATTTTAACACTCAGTAAGATTTCAAAAATATAAGTCGCCAGTCTTCTTTGTCCCTGCCTCTAATTTGACGTTTCTAGATAGTATGACATGCTTCTCAGTTGTAAAAAACTCACACCTAGCTCTAACTACTGAATATTGATTAGTTGCTATAAATAACTTCACTGTAGTTATTTATAGCAGCAGTCTGTCTGATCAGCGTGTGGGCATCTTTTTATTTGACCAGTTTGTTGTCATGACTACAAATTGCTGTCAATCAAGAAACTGGATCAGACCAGAATTCCTTAGTACTAGCAACAGGTTTTGTCAAAACAACACCGTCTCCGAAGCAAGTGTTATCTCATAGAACATTTTGGTTAGGACCACTTAGCAGACTGAGGGGTGGAGTATTCTGTTTCCTTTTTTGTTTATCTTTTTTATTTATAATTTTAATATCCATGAGTAAATAGATTTTCCTTTGCTTATTGCCTTTTAAAAACAATAAGACCCTGGCAGTTACATAAATACCCTATGAACTATTCTTGACGATGTGGGATAGTTCGGTTTATGCCATGGCTATCCCTCCACGCTTTGTCCTGGTAAAGTCCTTGAAAAGTTGTTTTTACAAATATATAACCAAAAGAATTGTAACCAAAAAAATTGTAAGACATTTGTTTAATTACCCTTACAGCACCTATGTATTTTAAATTAGAATTGGCATTATATACCGATGTAATTGGAAATAAATTGTCAGAAAAGAGCCATTGTCAATAAAAAGAATAAGAATTACAAAAAAGATTTTGATTGCGTATAAAAAATGGAAAAAAAGATATAAAAATATGAAAAGTAAGGGTAACTATATTCAGTATTACAAATTAAAAAAAAAGAATTTTTTCAATATTAAAAGAATTAAATATATTTTTAATTCATTTTACCACCCCATCAACTGGAAATTAACCTGATTGACTTTGTTATTCACTTGCTCTACTTCTATGATAAGGTTTACAAGAAAGTACAGTGTGGTACCACAACTCTTTACAACATCTGCTTAAACTTTTTAAATGATTATTTAAATTGGGCTAGTGTTTTTTGGTTCGGGCTGGTAAAGTTTGAGAGTCTGCTAGCCCGAAGGACTAGTAGTCTAAGAGTTTTTTGGCACAGACTGTAATATCTTTGAAAAAGACCACATAACTCATCAACAAGACCTCGTAGGCCTAGAAAACTTGGGTCACGAAATGGGGCATGTGATTCAATGCTACCAAATGTTACATTCTTAGTGTCCGCCAGAAATCTTCATTCTTGTACCAACTGGATAACACGGTACTTAAAAATGTCCAGACTAACCCATACTTAGGAGTCATGCTTTCTTCTGACCTGAAATGGTCAACTCACATAAACAACTTATGGTACCTGCGATACCTCCTGACACTTACTTAGTACCAGCTTCCAACAAACGTCGCATAAGGGCTGAATCATTCACTGACTTTAATTCTGAAAATATTGTAAATAGTTCTAACAACAGTCGCTGTTACCGCTTACAACCCTGCAACACACCTGTCAGAAAAAACTCTTTCTTCGTCAGAACAGTTTCCGATTGGAATGGACTGAGTGATCAACAAGTTAATGTTGAAACAGTGGTAGCCTTAAGATCAGGCCTACACAGTGACTAAGTTTCCCATGCACTCTCTTCTTTCCGTCTTTCTTATACCAGTAGTGGTCGTCTTAGACGTACAGTGTATATGGTCGGATACAGATACAGATACAAACACACACACACTTAGAATGTAAAATAACATTATGCTGTCAACTCTAGGAGTAAATATATATATACCTGGTATAATACTTTCGATATGTGTATTTTCAATTTCTTCATCATTACTTTTTCTTTTGTTTTTCGGTAGTATGAGTTTTTTTGTAACGTGTCTTTGAGATGGTCTTAAGTCGAAACTTCCAACGAGATCTTCGATGTCATCAACCACATTTTCGCACGTTGAAGTTGGCATTTTAAAAGACTATGACACACCCTTAAGCTGTAAGCAACTTGAACCGTAGTTCTAATGATCCCATAAATTCAATCTCTAAAATAATTGTTCTATCCTCATGTTAACAGATCCACTATATTGCTCTTAAATCCACTCAACATTGATTTGCCAGCACATGCCTCTCTTCGAACAAGTGTTTCACGACTTTTTACATTGAAGAGTTGCTGATGTCACGTGACTACCGTGACCTACACTGGGATAGCTCACTGGGATTGAAACGTTTTATCGAAGAAAGGATCCTTTTTAAAATTTTAAAAAGTAATGGACGAAAGAAATGTAGAATTAAATTAGCAAAAAAAAGAAGTATTTCATTTATCCCATTATTTGAACACCCTTTATTGTTATGTTGATCTTGATGCCAAGGATACCTCTGTGTGCTTTGGCCGGTGTTGTAACGGGGTGAATCATTCGCTACGTCATTTACCATGTTCAAGCAAGAACTAATATCCCATGTAAATTACTTCAAAAATGAAAAATATGACACAATTTAAGTCAACAAAAAGATTGAAACAGTTTGTAAATAAGCTGCTTATAGAACTCAATTAAATGTTTGAATGGTTGTTTGCTTCGTGTATTTAATGTGTTTTTTACTTGGGGTATAAGGTGAAAAAAGCCGAAGAGCATCACGGGAAGGGGCTGGACATTAAGAATGATGGCCCCTGCTATCGACTATACTATAGCGGGGTTAGCTATATTTTTCTTTGGAGTTTGGTGCTTTCTCTGGTCATTTCACATTGTAGCAATCATATATGGGTAAGTAAAATATATTGGCCATTATGTACAGTTCTTTTTGCCACTGTCTTTACCATTAAATACCATTTCTCATCGGATAATAGTCGGATGCTGAACGATTCAAGGAGTTCGCCTGTCGATCCAGTGCGTACCCAATTGTGCAATCTGTAATGAAATAGTTTTAATGCATCTTATACGAATATTTTATACATTTATATGATCAGATGATATGTCACCCGTTAAGAAGCAACGGGTTTAATGATTAAGCCGGTCAATCCCTGTCTTAAATTGACCTAGTTTGCCGGCATAGTGAGTCAGGTGCTAAGGAGCAAGACCCCTCCCACTTGATTCAGTGATTGGTTAGAGATAGGATTCCCTCGTCACTGTTTGAATGTGATAGTGCCGTGTTATCTCGGGAGTCAAAGGTCTCAGTGGAAGTCAGAGTCTGGCTTACTCCACATTATAGTTTGACAGATCCAGGTGTTTGGTACAGAAGACAGACTTATCCTGTGGATAAGTGGAAGTAGAAGGTACAACTTGTCTTGTAAAGATCTTACGGATGGATTTCTATGACTATGTACGGCCTATTACTGGAGATACTATACTCTTTGGCTTGGCAATATTTTTCTTCTGTTTGTGGACTTTCTTGTGGTCATTTCATATAGGAGCATTGTTTTATGGGTAAGTATGCATAGAATTAAAGTATTTGCCTTTTAAAATCATATCAGTTATTTATAGGCTGGCAAAAAGTATACATCAATGAAAAGTGAATAACAACAGATTCTGAATATAACTAAAGTAAAGAATTATTTTTTTTGAATCGATTTTTAAAAATACGTTTATTCTGTATGTTACATTAAGCCAATATTCAAAGTTTAGCCATAATACTACGAAGTGCTACTTGTACAACATTTAGATTTATCAAACATTTGCTAATATGTTCCATTTTGATATATTTCATCTAAGGATTACATCAACAGAAGTTTAGTTTTTTTATAGTAATCAAACATTCATCTTACCTTCTCAGATATTGAGAATTATTGCACAAAGTTAAAATTGGATCAGTTGAGAATGTTTCTGCTACACTCCCTTTAAATAAGTATTGACACATTCTTGTCTTAAAAACAAACAATTTTTTTTCAATTAACAACATAGGAAATTGACTTAAGTTTCTTTTTCTCTCATATAAATGACCAATTTTTAATCATTTGTTACAATAATATATGGTGAAGACAAGCACAAAAATTGTACAAAGATTTTAATATATTAAGCTTGACTTTTATTCATTATGTAAAAGTTATGTTTTTGTAAAAGAAAACATTGTCAAAGGCATCACAAAAATTAACAGTGACTGTTCTTTTGCAATCACTGTAAAGAGTGATTATTTCTGATAGGAAAAGGATTTGATTATATTCTAGGCAAAAGATAATACCATGGGGCATTTCTAACATTACCTTGAAGTGCCACTTAACATTGACCTTGAGATTGTTCACACTGAATGGACTCACATGATTTTAAAGATAGACCAGTTTTTATCAGTTTGGCAAATCAAACACCAGTAACCATGCACATGTGGGCTGACCCTGAGCTTGTGCTGTATTTGTACTCTTTGTATAAAGATATTGGTCCTGATTCAAATGAGGTCAGAACATATAGCATACAGATAACCTCTGTGTAAGTTGATGAAGGTATATGTAACGGTTACTAACCTATATTCCCTTACTGAAAAATTGGGTTCAAAGTGATAAGATAAGATATTTATAGTTTGGAACCATATCAGCTATGTCTGTCTCTCAAATAATCAGTTTTGAATATTTCCATTCTATAGATTCTGTAGTCATATAGTGACCATGTGTCCAGTAGCTGATCATGAGATGACCAGTGACCACTGAAAAATGGTTATGTCCTTATTAATGTGACAAATGCATAGCAAGGACAATTGAACAGGTTCCTGTACCTTAAATATATCACCTGTAATAACCCCTGTTGACTTATTTGTAGGGTCTTTTGGTATTTTGGTTAATGTTCCAAATTTGTTTTATAAAGCTGTGCCCTTAAAGATCATTCATGCAGTCAAAAGGAGGGCTCACGTGTTAAGAGTAGAAAGTTGGTTTACTCGGGTTGCAATTTACTACAATTACAAAGTGATAAAAGGAGGGTCCTGTTGTGTATGAATGACTGAGTCACTGTTACATGTGAACATGACTGGGTCAGGGATATTTCAACTATTTTAATTGACCCATGCCTGACTGAAATACAAAGTTTCATACAAAGTTTTTCTGATCATATGTAGATGCAAAAACACAGCATTTATAATGAAAAAGTTGGCAGGGAAGAGTTAAACATTACACAGTTAGGACAGCGTTATCTTTACCTACCTGTGAAAGGACTGGATATGAAGTGCTTTTTCTTTAGGAGAGAACATTTTTAATCACGAGAATCCATACATATATGATGCAGTAGTTATTTTTGGTTCGTGAATTTTGATCCATTTGTGAAAGGTGAAATGAGAGTGATATGAAATGAAGATTCTCCAGCAGGTGTAGTCAATAAGGTTTTTGGGCACTTGTCCCATACTAGTAGGCAGTAATGATCTTCCAGACTTATTTAGCTGAAAAAAAATTACTCAAATTAATTTGCCTCATTCCTCCAATAAAATACTTGCAAAAGTTTTTTTTTCCCTTTTTTATGTCAGTCGGGTGAGAAAAAAGATTGACAACTTTGATGAGAAAAGTCAGTGGTCCATTTGGTCAACCATGTCAGCATTTTTATTTGTACTACAATAAGATAAGCCATATTGTCAACCTCCGTTTAGTATAGCATTCTGAGAAGCAGCAATCATTTGAGTTTTTTTTTTTTTTTTTTTTTTTTTTTAATTCCAGTAATTTTGTCATGCTGAACTTGGTAATATATTAAGATGTAAGTGTCTGACAGCAGATGGTGGATGACTTGTTTCATTAATATTGGAAACATCAATATGAAGCAATTATGCAACATTAGTTGCAGTTTATAGTATGTAATGTGTTTTTTTATGTGAAGTAAAAATGAGTTGTATTCCTCAAAATGCTTTTTATTGCAGACATCATCTTGCATTTTATGCCATATACAACCTATGATGAAGTAAGTGTTGAGATAGTTTGAATGGATTAAGCATGATCTGGTAAAGTGACTGTAGAATCATAGATAAAAAAGGTTGTGTTAGAATTCTAAGCTGTGCATGGTTCCATTTCATGCGCCTCATAAATATGAGCAAAAGGCTTGATGAATTATGACATTTGCTTTCTACTGTCTGAATTTTATAATCTAATGTATTACTGTGAAGATTTGATGTAAATATTGATTTTCTTTATAACAGTATTGATTCTGTAAGTTCATGTATGAAGTCTTTCTAAATCTGTCTGAGACTTGGGGATAACTGCGGATGATAGCTAACTTATGTTCAGAACGTAGTAGTGTTAAAGATTGCCTGTGCTGGTGAAGATGATGGTTATAGACTACTAGTAACTATAACTGCCACTTAACCAGTAGCACATCAACTGCCACTTAACCAGTAGCACATCACTGCAAAAATGTATTTTTACTGATCACAAATGAAACCTGGTTGTAAATATTACTTTAATAAGTTAATTAATACCAGTGCTTAAATGATATTTTGAGTGAAATATCAGTTGAATATTGTATAGTTGAGCAAAATATTGTGTTATTCCCTAATGATGCAGGCAGTTAAGGTGTTTTTCCAGTTAAGGTATTATGGATTTCCTTAAAACAAACCATCTTCACAATTTGGTTATGATTGCTTACTACTACTAGTACTGTATGATACCAGTTTAACCACATACCCTTCTTATTTGCCATGAAAGAGAGATATAACATTGATTAGATGGGTTTCCTATTGCTAGAAATTTAACTGGACATACTTGATGCAACATTTGGAAGTGTGCCCATGATTTTTTCAGCAGTGTTGATAGTAAGAACGTTATCACCCCAAAAAACATTGTGGAAGGGAAATTCCAGAAAGTTCAGCCCTAACTGGGTCAAGTTACTCTGGTCAATAATACTGTGGCACTCACTGCACTGGGATTGTCAGTGTGGAATGCTGGAAACTTGTGAGGAATGTTCTAAATTGTCTGTGGGGCATGTCTAGATACCTTAAAGGTAGTTTGGTCTGTGGTGAATTACAGATGCTGCTTTATAATTATCTGACAGGGGTTAGCTATGAAATAATGCAGTGTTGTAAGATGAGAATGGTTATGTAATTGATGTAAGTAGGAGTGTATGAAATGCATAAGGTTTTTGTAATACTTAATTAGTGTAGTCACTAGATCTGGCACAGCAGTGAATAATGGAATTGTAGACTGTATAACCAGGTATATATTTTAGCTCCTGTCCCCTCCTCCCTTGACCCACCCCAGCTTATGTAAGGAGGTTGCAACTGGAATAGAAAGATGACCTAAATTGTTCTCTTTTTTGCATATGATCATTTCTCTGAAGAGAATAAATGGCATTTTAGTAGTTAGAATGATAAAGTATGCACTATTTCACCCTGGCATGCATAAAAGATGAAGTCCTAGGAAAGAATTTTGTGCAACAGGTATTAATTGCAGTACGCTGTATTTTTTTTTTTCTATTTTACCACAAGTGTTAACACATGTTAATGAATGTCAGAGCAAAAATAGTCTATTTCCTTTATTCTTCATTCACAAAGTTCACAGGTGTGGTTAAGGTTATATTTTCAAAATATGTTTTGCCAACCTGTAGTTTCTTCAGATTCATAAAATTTTGCACACCAAGAGAACGAAGGGGAATTATTTGCCAATGGTTAAAAGCATATAGCGCCTGTTTAAATAATAAAGGCCAATATTTTAAGTACCTGCCACAGGGTATATATCATGGTCTCTAATATGATTACAAATTGACCACAGTATGACTGCCTTACCAGTAAGTTAGGGAAGCTTTTAATGGTAGACCCTCTCTACGATATTGCCTCATTAAATATTTGGAGGTTTTGAGTTCAAAGAGTTTAAGCCATTTGCAAACAGATCTTTTTAAAGACATATATGTTGCTCTATATGATAAAAAATGTGCCAAGGAAAAATTGAATTTATATCAACCACTCTTTTGTTATGTCTTAAAGAGTCAGGAAGGTCTGGGCTGATTCGTCTTCTTACATTATGGTACGAATGTTTCTCCTGTCTGGTCTGTGAGAAAGTTTAAGCAACTGTGTGATAACAAATTGATTTTTTTATCAGCAGGGAATTTAGTTAGGCTTTTAGCAGACATATCTGTTAAGGTTAATGTAGCAAGTTGGAGATTATGCTTTGTCGAAATTTTCAGGGAAACATCGGAGCATCTGTCAGATAACCTTGGTTAGGTGGTGAGAATTCTATCACATTTCAGCGTGTGATATCTTTTAATTTACAGCTTTTTGGGAATGAGGTCCTTAGCAGTGAACTTCATATAATTTTTAGTTTATTTTTCATGTTGTAAGGTACAGATTGGGTCTGTGTTGTTAACAGGCATTTTGTCTGGTATCCTTATATTTCTCATGAATTTTTTTATGATTAATGGAATTACCTCGAAAGTCAGAAAACTTGCAAACAAATATCTGATCGTGGCAATGGTGCATGTGATACTGTTGCGTGTGGTAGCTGCTGGTATGGCACATTTTACTCCCTTGTTGGTAAATATGTGCGATCATGACTGCTGAAAAACATGCAGGCCAGACCATAGTTGCATACTCAGGCATTCTAGTAAGTGAATCAGGAGGGAAGAATTGTATCACATTCCACAAGGAACACTAAAGATATGCAGAGATTCTGTTATTTTGCTGAGATATGCAAAACTTTTGCCATTTAGCTGATTTAGAGAATTTACACATGTATATATGCAAGAATTGCTTACAACAAAATGAAATGTACTTTTTGGTGGGAAGATACTAGTAATTGAAAATCGGGAAAGAAAATAACCAGATAATGTGAACAATTAGAACCAGTGAAAGAAATTAAGGCTGGACCGTCTGCCCGGGGCAGACAACTTTCAGAACGGGCAGAGAAGTTTTCCCACCTGGCAGGCATTCTAGCCAGCTAATTTTCAAGATGGCTGAGCTTTCGGTCCAGCAACTTATTTTCCTAAGAGGCAAACACTGATTAGAACATATATGATTCTTTATATTCCAACGGCTTGTGATATTCATAAAGCAACGAAATGACTGAAGTCTTAAAACTGTCCACCCTTTTGATGGTTTTCATGAACATTGCATTGGTTGAAGCTAATAAGATGTCTTTCCTTTGGTTGTATGTTTTCTCTGCAGTCTGCACAGTGCCATTCCTAACAAAATAAAGATCACTCAGTAGAGGGCTTTATTACAGAGCAGCATGCTAACGCTTCTAAGGCTGTTCATTGATTCTCGATACTTGTATTTGTCTTGTGGCAAAATTAAAAGATTGCCATAATGTATTCAAACACATGGCGTTACATAAAGAGAAGAATTTTTTCTTAGACAAGTTTTTCAATGTGATGAGACTGGATCACAATTTTGTGTAAAATGCCATTTGTACAGCTTCAAAATGAAATATTAGTTGTAATTGTGATTGTTTTGCTGAAAGGTAGATAATTAGATCAAACAATTTTAGAATAGTCCCATTAAGATATTGTGATAAATGCTGATTAGAATGATATCACGCTACTCTTTTCAGGCCATGGTAGTATTTAATGTGACAGCTATGGCAAGCTTGGTATAGATTTGTTATTGAAACAGCAATGGAAACATTAGTCATATGGTATAATGATAAGCACTTCGTAGTTAGGTACACTGCATGAGATGCCGCATGCTGGTATTATGTGGATATGGCACCTGGAAGTATGATGGTTTGGTAAATTGGCAGATTTTTTTCCTGGTTCTGTAGGGCATTCCAGGCTGTGTCACAGACATGAACATTTTTTGTTAGAATTTATAGAAATCTTCTTCAAGTGCCACATGAAAAATGCAATTATATTTTCTATAAGATAAGGTGTTATGTTAATATTTATGAAACACTTGGGAAATATTTGCACAATTTTGAGCATTAATGATCATCCGTTATTGTATTTAAGTATAGTTTTAATCACCGTTTGTTTACTATTAAATCTAATAATAGTTCTTTCTCTCTCTTCTCTGTATTATTTATTTATTTATTTATTTATTATTATTAGAAAGTAATTAACATCCAATGTAACATTTTAATTGCCTGGCAAGTTTTGAATCTTACAGACTCATTTCTTTATTTGTAGGAAGTACAAACTGTATAGAAAGATCCCCGCAGTATTACCTGACAGCCTGCCTGGGGTGTCCATACTCAAACCCCTAACAGGAGTCGATGCTCACTTGTATGATAACCTAGAAACATATTTTGTACTTAACTATCCAACAGTAAGTATCAATGATGGGTGTGGCCCTGTGTGTGCTTGAGAGATTAAGGGGGGTGCATATATTGTTGAATAAATATCAGTCTTAGAATTGATGTGTGTGAGTTTTGTCTGAGTTGATGGGGGTTGATTACATGAGAGAAGGAAAGGCCAACTACATTCTTCTCTATATTTGCTACTAATATAAGTTGAACCAACAAAACCCACTCTGAATATCTGTTTTTTGTATTGAATGTATGCAAGCACTGCTGCTTATTCATTAGCTACATATACACAGTTGATGTCATAATGGAATCTGTTTCCCAGACTGCTTACTACATGAAATGTCAGTCGTAATTTGATTTGTCAGGATAATTCCTTTCACCTTAGCAGAATCTGCCCTATGGCTTATGGTGGGATATAAGAACACTCAGTTAGGAAAGAGTTTTTAAGGGTGTTTGAGTGCTAAAAGTTATGAATGACTTTTAGGAATTATGAAGTATTCTTCCATTTGTGCATTTGTTTCCATTTATTGATTCAGTTTTTGTTTCATTTTAGAATCATTATTATGAAAGTCACTTTGTTTGGTTTAAGAAAAACTATTTTGGATTTTATAGCCATTCACTAATATTTATTTATTTATTTACATATTTATTATTATTTATTGTTTATTTTTATTTTTTATTTATTATATTATATTATTTATTTATTTATTTATTTATTTATTTATTTATTTATTTATTTGAAAATTAAGGTGAACAATGAACCACATATTTTTATCTTTCAGTATGAATTATTATTCTGTATCCAAGATGAATCAGATCCAGCACAGATGGTTGTCAGGAGTCTCATAGAAAAATATCCCAAAGTAGATGCTAGAATTTTACAAGGTATGTTATTTACTATTTAAGTTTCATTTAGTGTTTGTATCTTTGAATCTATTCAATATATTTTTCTATGCTATAAATCAGCAGATCTAGACTTGCTATAGCAGATTTTTCTTCTCAAGTGACAACCTGAATTTAATATCTCATTAAGTTTCATATTTGTGAAAAGAATTGATTCACATTCTCTAATCAAAAGACTCGGGTGTTTTGTCATTTGCAAACATTTTACTTGCTAGAGCAAACAGAGATCACTCTGCTAATGCAAAGATGGTTTTGAAGTTTACAATGATGAATTAGCAAAAGAAAGAATTCTATTTTCTTGGACTTCAGATGGGCAAAGTAGACAGCCTTTCTTTCTTGAGTTTTTCTGAACATGTGGAGCTGTTATCAGTATAAATATGGGGAAAGTGTGCCTTTGTGTATCTGCAATAAATTAATCCAGACACATATATTATTTCTCATAATGCAGCAATGCTGTTTGCTAGTCTAGTTCACTTGAGCTGTATTGATGTCATATAGTACCTGAGAGGAGGTATTCATGATAATTGATTATGTTTTTAGGAAGAAAAGTATCAGAAATGTGTGGGGTATCAGGATGTATTACAGTTGCAAGCAGAAAAACACTCCAGAGTTTGCTCTCTCCTCCCTCCCCCCTCCCCCTCCAAGAAAAGAAAAGAAAAATCAACTTGCATGCATAACATTTATGTATTTTTTTCTTATATTCTCAGGAGGAAAAAAAGTAGGAATAAACCCCAAAATTAACAACATGATGTCAGGGTATGAAGTCTGCAAATATGACCTCTTCATGATATCAGATTGCAACATAAAAAGTAAGTTCTCTTAGCTATTTTTTATTTTCTTTAATTTAAGTTACTAGTACCTAGGTACATGCATAGAGTGCATCCAAGAAAATGTTAACATAGAAATATGATTTTATTTTGATAAATGATGCACTTGGAAATTACATAATAGTTTGGTTTGTGTGCATTTTCTTTTACTTATTGACATATACTTATTGGTGTTGTAGCTATTCACAATATTTGTGCAGCATTTAAATCTATGGGTCAGTGTACAATGACAAGCCAGTGATAAAGTTAGTGATATTAGTGAATTAACAACAATATTAAATACTTCAATTGAATTGGAAGAAATTTTTGAACATAAATCATTTTGATCATTGAAATTATTTGATGTCATTTGCAGTGAAACCAGACACACTTTTAGACATGGTTCTTCATTTAAAAGATGATGTAGGAGAAATACATCAAATTCCATTTACCTGTGATCGAGAAGACAGGCTGGGTTTTAGTTCCATCTTAGAAAAGGTATGTTAGATCAGTGGAGTGGACATTGATAGTCAAGATACACAAGAACAGGGTATTAATAGATAAGACCATGCCAGGTTTTCTGCTCCTTTGCTAAAGATGGTTTGGATTTCTGACCCTATTAATGTCTCTTATGGTAAATGTTTGCCCATATAGATTAGTGATTGGTTAATATTTAATGCATATACGACTTTGGATTGCCCAATAGTGAGAGTTCTATAACTGGTGTTGTCGTTCCTTTATGTTGTGCCAATAATGCTTGAAATAGATGTTATGCAATTTGTCGCTGACACTATCAATAAGTCAGTGTGTGGTTTACATTTACATCATTTTATGTGCTTTTATTTAAGCAGCATTTGTTCAAAATGAGCTTTTATTGCTCATTTTATTTGATCCTGTTTTTGCATTTTTGCTTTGTAGCAGTTGTCATTTATTAATGTGATAATTGCTCATCTAAAGTTTTTTATGCAAATAGTGACAATGTATTTTTTTCCATCAGTACAACATCATCTTTTTGAAATTAAATGCTAGGTTAAATATTGCATCACATTGCTTAGTTTGTTTACCACATTAACTTCCTGATTGAAGTTGATTTCTTGGATTACTTTCAATTCCAGGTGTACTTTGGCACTGTACATGCTAAGCAGTATCTGTTTCTCAATGCACTGGGCGTAAACTGCACAACTGGCATGTCCTCAATGATGCGTAAGAACGTGCTGGAGGAGGCAGGTGGTTTGAAGGCATTCGCAAAATACCTAGCAGAAGATTATTTTATTGCTCAAGCTTTTTTAGATAGGTAAGACATCTTATAAAAAAGTAAATGGAAAAAAGTTAAAAATCAAATCAGGAAATTTTTAATTACAAAACAATTCAAAAAGTGATTTAAGGTAAGGTTGTTTGGCTCCTTGGTAGATATATGTACCTCCACTCCCATGGAATGCTGGTTAAAGCATGTTATATCATTTATTTTGCAGGGGTTGGAAGGTCCAAATCAGTTCTTTTCCAGCACTTCAAAATGCAGGGACTGGGTCAGTATCAGGATTTCAAAACAGGCTTGTCAGGTGAGTAATTATTATATTTTATGCAAAGAAGGTAACCCTTCACAAAATTTCTAAGATCTGTCCCTATTCATTGGTTAAATAATATTTGTGAAAAGTAACTTTGCTGTCCCCTTTTCCCAATAATAAGTCTTAAATAATTGAAATATTGAAATGCTTAAACATACCTTCTAGAAGAAAAGTTTTCTTACTTGAAAAAAAAAGCTGTGAAGTTGCCAACCTGAAGTCCATTTGATTACTGCTTTATGTGTTGTGAATTTCATTTCAGGTATCAGCTCCTCCCTATTACACAACTCTGGCATCACATTTACAAGGTAAACTAAAGGAATTCAGAATTTTTCTCTATTATTACAGGTGGGGCAAATTAAGATTTGCCATGTGTCCAGCTAACCGAATCATGGAGCCATTTTCAGATTGTTTGGTGAATGGAATCAACGGCGCCTGGTCTGCTGCTGTGCTCTTCAACATTAGTGGTCTGGCATTTTTCTTTGTCCATCTTCTCACTTGGTTTTTGCTGGACTATTTGATCTTCCTTATAATGCAGGTAAGTTGCCTATATTATGATTGGTTGTGTTGTCTTGGGTGGGAGGGGGGGGGGAGCACAAAGTAGACCCACAAATGCCGACCAGTTTTATATTTCATACAGTCTCCAGGATGAAATTGTGAAAGCACCTGGGGAAATTCCATTTGTCAGTGCTAACTTAACCGATTGTTTATAAAGCTCAAATTTATAGCACATTTCTGTTCATCTCGCGTTTCTGGACAGACCTTGGTCAAGAATTAATGTCAGGCAATGAAGTAGTCTACTTGATCCAGGATAATTTTTAACACTGTGTAAGTAACTTTTATCAATTGGATCCCAGTGGACCAGATGTCAACTGATTGGGTCAAATTAATTTAATCAGTACTTTGTATTGATTTCGTGGGGAGAGGTGTGTGCTGACCCTCCCATCAGGAAGGCTAGTGCATCTTACAATCTGTCTGACTGATTGAATATGTAGGAAAGGATTGGAAATCAATTGACTGCTGGGCTAACTTGATGTTATTACTTGAGGTGGCAGTTGTTTCAAATGGCTACTTAATCAGGAAGATGTTGGCATTTGATCAAAATAAAAGGGAAGCACATAAAATGTATGAACTTCATCAGTCCCTGATTAAGTGAACTTAAATGATAACAGTTTTTGAACATCTAAGTGAAATTATTTTATCTCCAAGATGCATGCTATTCAGTACTTGGTAATTGTTGCTCCAAGGCAGGAAATGTCTTTAGTATTACTTACACAGTGAGATAAAAATTGAATTTTAAACTGGTTGACAAACCCAGATTAGAACTTATCATGTGCAAGAACTAAGACTATATGTGTTCATTAAGTAATTGAAATAATTAACTAAAACATGCTTTTAACTCCCTTTTAATCATTGTGTTTCTTTTCTTTTTTCCTTGTTTCAGAATGGACCAATGACTTTTTCCAAATTTGAATTTGTGGTTGCGTGGATGTTCCGAGAAATAACTTCCATATTTATCCTCCTTAAAGCTGAAGTTAGCACAGTAGTGCAATGGAGAGCTAAAAAATTCCGTTTGAGGTATGGCGGAGTCGTAGAAGAGATGAGAGAGGGGCCCAAACAGTTTGTATTATAGCACCAGTAAAAGGACCAACTCTGAGGGTGATCTTGATCAAACTGCTCAGAATTCTCTTAAAGAGAGTGGTTTGCAACAAAAACAAGACCAGTGCACCATGAAAAAGTACAAGGGAGCTTTTATTACTAAGTATTACAGAGAAGTTGGTGTGTGGAACAGTATCTCAGGATGAACATTATCAGTATATTAAATACAGCTGAATTCAAACCCAAACCATAGCATCAAATAAGTACTAGTCTTTTTTAGGAAGGAAGTAAGGAAGGAAGTATTATCTCTCATTATTCTGCAAGAATAGTTGTTTTTTATTACCATATAGAAAAGAAAGTTCAAAACAAGGCAGTGGATAATTGGCATTGACAAATTATTGAAAGCTTTATATCGTTTTGTTTTTTTTTCCAAGTTGTGGTGTCAGAACCACATACTTGAATCTTAGATTGTTGGTTTTTGTATTAATGATTGAGGAAAGGTATGAATGTGTTTTTATGGAAATGTTGTCAGTAATGTTGTTTTATTCTGTTTAAGTATAATTGTAGTAAGCAATATGTTGTCAAAGAATAGGTCTAAACCTATGCAATAACATTATAGATGAAATCAGAAGGGGGCTTTTACTGTCAGTGTAGTGTGTAATTATGGTACTCTAGTAGTAAGGTTTCTTCCTGCCCTTGCCAATTTGTTTTTTGCAGCATTAGAGATCTACACATACGGTTCCATCTTGTGCTGCAAGCACATTTAATGTGACCTAGAATGATGAACAGTGACAAAAGTATTGAAGCTGGATGACATGATGTCATATGGGTGATATACAAATTTTGTAAGACTGTTTTGATTTTGAAAGTCAACTGTGGATTTTGTATGGGGCAATATTCGCCACATCCTTATGATTATCCTGAGCCTGGAAAAAAATCATAAAAATATACATTTCTTAAAAAACCCAATAGCCCTGAATTTATAGATGTTCTTTGTTTCTCTTTTATACATCGTTTCCCAAATAGAAAAAAAAGATGTGGACACAATTGTTAAATGGCATTTGCATAATTAAAACAAATCACTCTGTACCAGATCATGGGGCAAAACATTGTACAATTGGAAGGTCACATCAAAGATATATTATATATTATATATGTTTTCAGTCACACTGTGTAGCGACACATTAAGTGACATGTTATGTTAACAAAAATGTCTCATTATACAGTGTTCCAGCAAAAGTTGTACAGTTGAATCTGTAGTGTGTATTGTCACCATTTTGCTTTAACATGGATTGCTCCTTCATTCTAACAATTACTCAAGGCAAGCCTGCAGTGGATTTATACACTTTCTTTTTGTACCTTTCATTGAAAACCTGAATTAGTATTTGCCTCAAGCATTGCTTTTCAGTGAATGTAAACATAATGCAAACTTGGCACCAACATTACTGGGACCATAAAACAATTGCAAACACTTTTGGAATTCAGTCAAAATTCATTAAAAATTTCTCTCTTTAGTGAAACACTTTCTGTAATAGCTAAAAGACACCTTTGACTGTTGCAAATGTACAGTTCTTAAACTTTCACTTACATCTTGTTCAAGATTGTATCTGGATAAATTAAATGAAACATTTAATTTAGAACGAGACAATATTATGAGAAGGCTCCCATGATGTTGGTTGCATTTTAGTTTGTATGTTGTGCTCTCTAGTATCTGTGATGCCACCCAGGTCCCATACTGGAGTGGCTGTGTTCCTAACTCCACCTCTTAAAGGGGAGACGAGTGATATGACGATAGAAATCCTGAATAACAAGCCGTTGTGCAGTGCAAGAAAAATCAAGACAGTTGTACTTTATATACACACTGATGTCAATTCTCTTCTTAAGAATTGTATTTTTGGGTAAGATTTGAGATGAACAACCGATGAGGGATATCTGTCTGATCACTGGGAATACATTAATGCAGAAATGAAGAAGGCAGTGGTTCAACCTACAGGCCTTCTGATCGCAGCTTGGGAATACAACATGTTTACTGTGATTGCTTTGCTGTAATGCAAATAAAACTTTTCTAAAAAGAAAAAGCATTTTGTTTTCAACTTTATGAGATGCATTTTAGTAATTGAAACAAAGTCGAAAACTAAATGAAATTGAATAGCATAAGCACATGGAATAACGCATATCTAATAATTTCATGAAAAATGCAAAAGAAAAGCTATTTGATTGAAAAACTTACTGTCTGCAATAGTAGTTGACTACAGTGCACAAATGGGTATATAATTTCAGAACCTATATATATGACAACAAAGCCAAACTGGTACATTTTTTAAAACTGTAAAGCAATTAGTCTTTCTTATCACAGAATGAAGATGATAACTAAAATGTTACTAACATCTCAAATATGTCTTAATTTACCGACATAAATCTTAATTCTAATTTCTGTAAGTCCTGTCAGCGGATAAACTGTTACTTCCATTGTTCCTACAAATACAACATCTCCACAGAGAGGGCCCAAACGAAAATCCCTGAGATTGCATTTCCCTGTCACTTGCAAGAGCATAAGTATTCACATAGTTTCTAAATTCCTTTTGAGGTCTATGAGTCCCTGCAACAGACACCCTGTGGAGAATTCGAAGGCCAACTTCTTTCCTAGACTGCCTGGCTGCCTGACCAGCTAAATGTGCAACAGACAGGTTGTCTGAGATGATGAAATCTCCTGGTTCCCACTGGAAAAATCAAATGCTATATTGAAAAAAATATATATTGTCAAGTCTGAAGTTCTTAATGTATTTACATAATACATACATAAAATACTACAGAACTTTTTTAAACATTTACTGATTAGACAATTATTTACTTCAATTAACATTAAGAGCAACTTTGACATGTTGCAGATTTGTTGGTTTATTAAAGCACATATTCATGATACAGCAGTGAAAATTGACATTAAGTAAGGTAGAAACTTTTAACAAATGTATTCTCAAACATAATACCGACCTTATGTTCATACATAAGTTTACTTTGGTTTTTATCAAAAGCTTGTTGAATTTCCTTCACTATCTCCTCAGTCTCCTCTTTTGCTGTCCACCTTTCTTCAGGTGTGCCTCTGTCCCATACAAAACATTTCATGCCTCCAAGATGAATACACATAGTCTGTAACAGAAAGCACATTTCTATAACCAATACCATTAATCTTGATTTGTTAAGATGTATATAGATGTACTACTAGTACATTAAGCGCTATTGGTAGGGCTTGGTCCCATATATCATATTAGGCCTTGTGTATACATGTGTAAAAACAGTAAAACATAAAACAACAGTGCACTATAATGTCCCAAATTTTATATACATTTTGCACCTAGTAGGTAAAAGACTCGATCAGTACAAAAAAATCTAAGTGTAACCAAACATACAACAGTAAACATTCACAGACAATAAAGCACAAGTGTAGCTGTTACCGCAGATTTTTAATACTCAGATGTACTCAGATGTACCTCTAACCCTGTGACAGGATGCACATAAATTACAGGATGGACCCTCTTTTTGTTATCCTCATATCTGACAATCCACAATCTCTGCCATCTGCTCAGCTGCTCGCTGTCAAGACTTTTTATCAATTCAAACAAGGGATAAAACACTAAAGCAGAGAGGGTGAAACAATTACATTTGTGAATTTTACTTGTATGAATAGAATTTTGTTTCGGTAAATGTATCGATCAGCTTTTACAAGGAGAATAATTTAAGGTTGTTTATTTGCCTATTTTCATTTACATGAAAGTACAACAACATTTTATATGCCAAGACAATTATAGATAAACATGTTTTATATACTTTTCGATATATGCTATGTTCACTTACATGTGCTACTTCCCCCAGTAGGCAAAGCGACCATGTGATATAAAGAGTAATGGTAAGGAACCATCAGGTATGAACCGTCTATGTGCCACCCCCTCGTGCCAATGTTAACACAGCCTTCCTCTGGATCATTGGAGAGTCTAAGCACCTGAGGATGCGGGGCTCGAGGATGGCTGTACATTTCTGCAGGTTGAATGGGTCCAAACCATTCACCCACACGAATGTGAACCTTAGCAGGAACAATGCCTTGGTCTTTAAAAATCAAAATTCGGTTTTGGTGTGACAGTATCCGTGTCATGTCTATAGTCTCCTGCGAGATGTGCTTTGAATTTAGATTGATTCCTCGGATTTCTACAACAAAATACGGAATATGCCCCACTGGGGTTACAGTGTACTTACTCTTGTCAGCTCCCATTTTGACCTTCACCTTCAAGTTGTAAACATGTCTTATCTAACACATCGTAAGACTGGAAGGTAATCTCAACAAACACACTTTTCCAAAAAATGAAGTCTGACGATACAAAACTACGACAATCCTTATACAAAAAATAAAATATTATTCATTATATTTTCTTAATGTATTTATTAGAGAAAGAATTTTGCAAGCTATCCAGAAAGGTTCTATAAATGCAGCGTTAAGGGTACTGTTAGACTGGGTTCCCATACCTAGATCGATTTAACAGGATCGATTCATCTCCGAGGGTTTCTCGCTAAATTGTGGCTTAGATTTCTGGCACGCCTACTGAAGCTGTTTAACGATAATTAATTACCCCCTAGCAGCTTCAGTAGCTTCTGTCAATAAATGCCGCGTGTGTGTACCCACTTACGATAGGATAACAACATTCCTTACTGTTGGGGTCTTTTGAACTTTCGTGTGTGTCTTTTGAAAAATACATATATTTATGGATTTTGTATTCTTTTTGGGATCACCCAAAGTATTTTTCTGTTCAATAGAAATGTGAAAAACCAGGAATAAAATGTTGCATTTATTTCATACCATCACGGCAATTGGAAACGATTGTTGATATAACAAGCATTGTGTGAAGCAAAAGCACACAATATACTTACCGAATTTGCAGGGCTTGGACATTCACTATTTTTCAACCTCGTAAAGTTTGTATCAACTGATAATATCTGTCATGGAGTCTTAGTTGATTTAGAGTAGTATACAATGAACCCAGTACAGCAGTAGAATCTATGGATTGTGGTTATCGCAATACTAATGCTAGAAGGGAATGATTTATACTGCACTTATCCGACGGCAGCGGAGAACTGCAGCACCAACAACCTTTCAGTTACTCGTGCATAGTCATTTATATACTGTCATCAATGTAAACCCACGTTACTTGGTAAACGAGAATAAAACACATATATCAAAGTGGATATGCAGTATTAGCAGACCAAAAAATTCTGAAATTTCCCAATCTTTGAACCCTCCAACACCTGCTTCTTCTGTTAGTTTAAAACCGTTTAAATCACAGTCATCTACATTGCCCCCGCTCTATGTTCCTAAAACCGAACTAGAAGTAATAAGTCACACTATGCAAACTACAGAGGATGAACTGATAAATCATGTCCAACTGCAGCCAATATTGACATTCAATTTCAAAGAAGGACAAGGACTTTTTCCAGAGCAAATGGAAGTGTTACCATCTGGAGTGAAGGAGTCAAAAAGAAAGAGAAGAAGGAAAAAGAGAGACTATGGCAAAGAGACGATTCTTCCAGGGAATCTTTTGCATCAGGTGACAGATCAAGTAAGAAAGATGGTAGAGAATGGACAAATGGAATCATTTGGTGCTACATCCAGTTCAAGTTGTAAGGTCAGTTTAATTTAAATGACTACACATTATATTAGTAAAAAGTCAGGTACTAGTATATGTTTTGAAATTTAACTTGTTTTGAAAAATAATTATCAAACGTTTTTGTTGATTGTTTTAATTAATTTGGATAAGTGTTACAGGCATAAATGCTCTAAAATAATGTTGTTTTTTTTTCTTTCTTCAAGAAGATATCACCAAAAATGTCGGATCATTTGGATTTTACAGAAAGTTTTGCTAAAAGTGACTTGGATGTTGATGCTGAGGAATATTTAACAGAGTTACCATTTGCATGCACTGATAATGTCCTAGAGTCTCAGCCAGAGGAGGATGATGCATGTTTAGTTGATGTTGGTGATTTAATGACAGGTAGGAAGAAGAAAAATCTAACCAACTCTCTATGTTGTCTTTCCAAGTACTGACTACACCTAACACACATTTCACTGTTTTCCATGGGCCCATCATTTTTGACACACATAACATACTGCCACCTCACATGTACAGTGTATGTACCTGTTATGTATACCTAACAAACTCGACCATGGTCCACTGCCATTTAAGCTACTAGTATGCTTCCACACCAAACAGAACATTATATCATACATATGAAGCTATGCTCACCAACTTCTTAGGCACCGTTCACATGAAAAATCCAAATTCCAAAAATCCAAAAATCCATTGGCGGTATCTAGTGATCACAGTCTGTGCCCTGAATACCCCGCGACATAATTAACTATAAGCGTGAGTGAGTCGTTTCCAAAGCTGTAATTAATTCTTTGAGGAGATTCTGAAGCCTGGACACATGCATAGTAATAAGTTAGAAAATGACGGTTGCAGTTGCTTTGAAAAATGTGTTTGTCGATTTTGTGCAACAACAAGACGAAGAAGATGAGGTCCCTATATATATGACAGATATTAGTGTAAACTGATGAAATCCACAGTTTAGAGATACTACTGCGCATGCATCGTGGTGTCAGAATCTCCTCCGAGCGCAGCCGAGAACTAATTACAGCTTTGCAAATGACTCGCCTGTGCTGCTAGTTAATTTTGCCGCGGGGTATTCAGGGCACAAACCGTGATCACTAGATACCGCCAATGGATTTTTGGAATTTGGTTTTTTCAGGTAAACGGTGCCTTAATCCCTGCTGTGACCTATACAGCAACAAACTAGAACTAACCACTCCTTTAAAAAGCAGCAGCAGGACAGTAAACATCAACATATTATATCACTGTTATTTTAAATTTGAAATCTCTCAAGAACCATCTGTGTCTGTACATATTGCCATGGCCGAGTCGTTGTCGACGTGCACTTTCAGTGATATACAAATAAATTGAAAATTGTTTTACCTTTTGTCTTCAAACTTACAGATCTGATGAATATTCATGACATACAGGTCAAGTTCAAAAATCAGCCTGATAACATGGCCATTATACAAATAAAATGAAAAAACTTACAAGAATGATTGACTTACAGCTAAAATTGGCAAACCAGATTGATTGGATTATTTTTCTTTCTTGTTGTCTGTACATTTGATAGCTTTGCTACCTTATTTTATATGTAAATTTTCATTTTTTTTTTCTTAATTTCATTTTAAATGTTTTCATTAAACTGTGAAGTTCTAGAAGTGGAATTGTAAAAAAAATGCTTTTAAAATGGTTACAGTTGATGAAGGTTCACTTTAAACACTACTGTTGCAGGTATACTAGACAGGAAATATGAATTTTATCAGAAAAAGGAATTACAGAAAGCAAAGAAAAAGAAAGCACAGAAGAGGAAGCAAGCTAGTGGGAAAAGAGAAGAGAATGAGGGGGAAGCAGATGAAAAGAAACCCAGAAGAAAGCCTCCCAACTATTTTGTAGCCATACAGATGAGTAATCAAAAGGTAACACTTGAAGCTGTATGCTTTACTAATCAGTCCAGGTTTTTCACCTTTGAAGTTATTAGATTCATTGTGAAAACTATTATTTCCAATAGATTAAGTTCTTAAAGCAAAAGGTTTCAACAAAACTAGCTGTATATCTGAAGGGTCACATTAAAACCTTAAGATATTTACTTCATGAGTTGAATAGCCTGCAGTATATAGATGCCTGTTGTTCATACACTCTGCGTAATAACGATGAATATAAAAGGGGGAGGTTTACATATTGGTTGGATGAAAGTTGTAGCTCAATGACTTAATTAAGTTAAGAATTTAAAGGACTCTTGTTAGACCAAGTGTGCCCTGTTACAGTAGAACTGTACCCTGTCTGTTTTAACTATATATATCAGTGCTTTGTATTAATTTTTTTCATCCCTTAGATTCATAGTGCTCTTAACTGTTTTAACTATATATATCAGTGCTTTGTATTAATTTTTTTCATCCCTTAGATTCATAGTGCTCTTAAGGAAGTCCAGAAGACAATACTCCAAAAAGACAAGAATATATCTCCTGCATTCATACCAATCCCCACTCTTCATCTCACCATGATAGTGCTTAGACTGGATGAGGAAGAGGAGATGCAGAGGTGAGATTGTGTTTCTGGAAACCTGGTGGTTGCAGCAGTGTGTTAGATATGAAAATGTAAAATGTAGCTCAATGGGGGTACAGGGCAAAGCAGACACAATCTTCAACTGGGTTTGATCCCATAGTTTATTTATTTTTTAATCAAAAACTGTGGATCAAATACCATAAAAGAAGTAAAGGAAAGTAATAAAAGTCTAGGCTAAAATAAATACTTTATTTTACAAGTATTTACATGTGCAAGAACGAATGTTGTTGCCCTATTCGTACAATATACATTGTAAGCACTACATAATATGAGATAAATATACATTTTTTTCTTACAAAGCTTTTAACATACTGCAGGACACAATATTAATCCATGCTTATTAAAGCAAAAAATACAAATTTATTATACTAACAGTTTTACTGCAGAGTTAAGAACAGAAAATGCACAAATGATGACTTACCATTTTCTGCCTTTACTCCCATATGATGTAGTTATAAAATGAAGTGAAAACTCACATAAAATGTACATGTATCACTCCATGGGTGCATTACTACAATTAAATTAATTATTTAATCAAAAATTAAAAAGCAATTTTATTTTTGTCTTATTGAAGGAATTTTAAATTTTGATTCAGAGCAAAATCAGCCTTGGAGAAGTGCCGCATTCAGCTGGATACTCAATTCAAAGGCCAACCCCTGGACATTGAACTAACTGGTTTAGGTCACTTCAAGAAGGAGGTCCTCTTTGCCATGGTCAAACCTGGCCAGGAGGCTGACCAACTGACCATTATAGCAGGTGAGATGGAGTTATGTTTATGTAAGGTAAATGCATGTTTGATGACAAAATCGTTTTTTTTTTCATGAAATGCAAAAATACTGGCTTCATCCATGGAGGGAACTGAAATTTTTTATGTGTTTTTATAATGGGTTCTGAAAATGATTATAGTATCAGATGTATATTTTATAAGCTTATAAGTCACTCTTGCAGGAAATACCATTGTAGTAATAGAAAATAAAATACTATTTCATTCAAACAATAAAATTGATTAAAAAAATGTATATTGAATAGCTCATTGTTAACTTTCTATTTTAAACCTCCAGAGTGTGTAGAAAAGTGTTACGAGGAACATGAGCTGTATGGAGATGGGAAAGACTTTAAACCACATGTGACAGTCATGAAGTTATCCAGGGCGCCCAGTCTGAGAAAGAAAGGTGAATGTTTTAGGGGGGGGGGGTCATGATTATATTTAAAAGATCGGCCACTGTTGAGGAATCTTGTTATGGTTAAGTAACTTTTTTAAAATACATTTTCTAAGTCATATGATCTTGCAAAAAGTAACATATTCTATGATGTAAGGTAATTGTTCAAGGTATGGTATTACTTAACCTATGGAGATATAAAATTTACCCATGACCTCTAAAAATCAAATATGTTAATTTTTCATTCTGTAAATATTTTATAGCCACAGGGCCTTCATATTTCTCTAGGTATCCGCAGCATTGCTTCAGATTTATATGAAGACTACAAGGATACTGCATTTGGAGTGCAGAGAGTAGAGGGTCTACAACTTTGTGCTATGCTCAAACAAAAAGATGAGACGGGTTATTACCATGTGGAGCATTCTGTTTCCTTCGGCACTGGTACTGATAACACAAAAGATTTAGGCACAGAAATGATGCAGGAAACCTCTGTTGAACCTATTAAACAATTACAGGAAGAAATTACAAAGCATGGTGATTATGTAAATGGTAAAGATACAGAAACTGAAAGGAAACATGAAAATTGTGTTGCAGTTGAGAAACAAACACATGAAGCAATTGTGCAGTGTGATACAGACGATAAGCAAGTCGTCACTGAAACTGGTGGATACTTTGATTCTTCTGAAAGGCAGCTGTTGGAGAAAGATATAGGTGACTGTCAATCTAATTTTAAAACTGAAAATGTACACCAGAGTTCAGAAACAATTATAAAATAATAACAAATGAATTTGCTTGTGATAAATATCTCTGAAATTTAAAGCGCAATAATATGGCAGCCACGAGGGCACCTGTGTTACATGTGCATGAAAGGCACTAATGGAAGCAATAAACAGAATTTTAAGCGGCTAGCTTTTGGTAAAAATGGTGCTTTAATTCGATTTTATCTTGTTAAAATATTCAATATTTGACGTTTGACTGAAATGAGAGAGAGGAAGGATTAATTAAGATGTTGGCACACATTAAGGAGTTTACTGTGTAAATATTGCAATTAAATTGTCACATAAAAGTTATTTTGTTGATACGCTTTGATTTGTGATAGAGCCACCATTACACTATCTGTTTAGTGTTGGAATCTCATTAAATTCGGACATTTCCCGCCTGGTATGGCTCTCCAGGTTGCACAGTAACCTTATCGATTTTTTATAAAATGACTCGACAAAAGTTTAAAACAGGTCATTGGGCTAATAAGAATACAAAGAGCATCAATAATTTGACGTACCATTTCGTATTGACTTATTATATGAAACTGACGCACGTGTGTAGGTCGAAAATGGCTAAATATTTGACTTGTGTATACATAAAACTTAACTCTTTCACTACGATGTAATAGACCGCTAACCCAAACAGTTGAAATGGTTCTAACGTTCGTCTCATAGTCAACTCGTTACAGTGCAAATTACAGTTGGGTTTGAACCACTATTTAATCTCCAAGCGACACGTCTCCCTCACCATAAAGCCCATTTAATCAATATCCAATAATACAGCGACCTACCCACTCCTTGGTAATCGAACAAATTTTAGTTCGACAACCCGCCGCCATGCATCAACATGAGGAGCATGAGAAGTGCGGACAGTGCGTCCGTCACAAACAGTGCGCAAAGCCCACCTTCACGCCGCGGTACCTTCTGAAACGACAAGCAGTAAGTGGCAGTTCCGACGGAGGGGCGGGCACGGCGTCGGCATCTAAGGGGTCTGGAGAAATACCACAGCAACAACCCAAACCGACACATTTTGTGTGTATCCAAATGAATAACAAGAAGGTAAGAGTCTGCAAGACGAAACCAGCTGGAACGGTTCGTTGAGATTCTTGTTGAATTTTTCCAGGGATGTTTCATCATGTACTGTTTCTTTACTTTGGGTGTAAAATATGTAAGATGTGTTGCCCTCTTAAGAATATAATATGAGGCCATTCTTCATATGCTTTGACCATGATTTGCATTTTTCTCATCCTATATTTTTGAAGTTACTACGTATATCTCCCAACTAAAATTCCGAAGAATTTATCTATATTTCATTACTGATATATTTAACTTGTTAAAGACCTATATTTATAACAAAATTCTTACACATGTGTTCGCTGACTTTCAGAAATATATATCTTTCGGTATACAATCCTTGGGCCCAATCACGCCCCTCTTCTTAAACGTTTGGGCAACTGCTTGCCCAGTTAACTGAATAGTTATATTAAATCTTCCAATAAACATTTATTTGGTATTGTCAGCTTCAAGAATCATTGATGAAGGTTGAGGATGACATCGTAGAAAAGTACAAAAGCAATTGCAAAGTTGACCTCTCAAGCATCGTAAAATCCCCTTCTGCATATCACATCACTTTGATGGCGGCCAAAATCGAAAACGACAAGGTGTTGGAAAGGTGAGAAGCCTGTTAAATGTATATCACCTGAAGTCTACGTCACTGTTCCATTATCAGTTTTAAAAAGACCTACTACAGTCTATATATTTTTTTCTTCTAGAGTTTGGAAAATCTTTTTCAACTCTTCACTAACTCAAATTTGCCTTGCCGCTTTTTGTCGTGAGATAGTTGACTTTTATCAATAATTGTAACGTCTGCTTTTGAAATCGTTTGACATGTTCCTAATAAGGACAGATTAGTCAGATAACGGCCATGCAACAATGAAGATACACATAAAGATAATTAATAATTGCTGATTTGTTTTCCAAATCGATATTTCAATATTTACTTATGCAGATTAAACAAAACTGATAAAACTGAAGAGGCAGGTTGCTCCTCTGTCAGAATCATCCGTCACTGGTGCTAATAAGGCATTTAGCACGTTTTTGCGTTTTCAGGGCCAAAGAGGCTTTAGATAATTGTTACGAGACACAACTGATGAAGTTTGAAAATGATCCGCTTACAGTGAAAATGCAGGGAATAGACGACTTTAGTGGAGAAATAGTCTTTGCTAAAGTGAAACCCACACCAGAAAAGGGAATTCTAGGCGAAATATCAAGTAAGTGATAAAATGGCACGTGGACAAATTTATAAGTTAGAATTGAATAATCGAAAATCGCATACATATACAACATTACAAACTATTTATCCATTTGGTATCCCAGCACAGCTTATGGGAAAAATGGACCATAGATACATGTACTAGCATATATCGGGAGAAGGTCAAATTTAGGGTATTATATATATATATATATATATATATATATATATATATATATATATATATATATATATATATATATATATATATAACTAGTTTCTTTATAGTTTGAGTGATGTAACTGGTCATATGTTTTTTTCATCTATCAATTGTTTTGTTTATCTATAACAGAGGCAGTGAGAGCAACCTTCAAACAGGCGTCAGTAAAACCATTTGAAGACCGACCTTTCATCCCACATATTACCATTTTGCATTTGTATCCACACATGAAATATGAGCTCGGTAAGAGACGCACAATTTTCCCCACGTACTACAGAAATGCACAGTTGTAGAACACATTAACGTTATCTTACAAATATTTCTATTGTCTTGTTTATTTATTTATTATAATTTGTATACCGAATGTTCTATTCAAATTCGTTTTGTTTTAGGTTTACGGAAAATAGACCCGAAGTGTTATGAGCCGTACAGGGAGATGTACTTTGGCCAAAAAAAGATCACCAGCGTGCAGCTGTGTAAAATGGGCCGACCAAAACACGAACCTTATTATGAAATTGCACACGAAGTTTTCTTTTGAAATGTTGGATGACATAGGTCTATAGGTCTAAGTGAGTTAAATGAACATTCAAAGAATGACGTACTTTGTTTCCAGAGGAACAAAGGTGAATCAAATGAAAACGAATAATCATTTTAAGTGAATAATTGAGTTAATCAATGTGTGTGCCCTTAATTTTATAAATGACTTAAAAGCTTAAATATGTTTTTCAAAGATACAATGTGTAATTCACATGAAATATTCAATGAATACATTCCAATAAAATTGTTTATTTTGATTTCTTTTGTTTTGATGTTCAAAGGAAAAAAGGAGAAAATAAAATACTCACTTTAATGAAATCTCGAAATCATGAAACAAAAATAAATTACTGTTGATCATGGATTTCCCATGTAACAGAATCCAGGATAATTTTTCTTCACAAAATTTGTTCTTTAAAATTACAGGGAATTAAATTGCGTCGTGCATAAATTGGATAGAAAGATGGTTAATAAACGAAGGATACAAAATAAGCCTACTTTAAGGATAGTGCTTACCTAATTTTTGACATTCAAAAAGGAAAGATGTTATTTTTAAGCAATAGGGTGAGACTACCACCAGAGTTACTCAAAATAAATGCGGCTTACTGTTGGTGCTATTTGCGTAGCTGGTACTTTAATACTGTCTTATCTGTTCACAATTGTCACGAAGTAATTATTCAGACAAAAAAAAAAAAAAAAATTCACACCAAAGTGGAAGTCGTTGTGCTGCAACAGACAGTCAATTCTGTCCTAGATAAAGACTTCAGCATTGTAAACCTCCGCTGTAACCAACACTAGACGCGTGAACAAATGTAGAAGTTTAATATAGGTAATAATGGGAAAAACTTACAATTTAATCAGTGCTAAATAGTTGTGAAATTTAATCAAGTTGATAGGAGCCACAACGTTTTTGTTGGATCAGCGAGTGCAAATCGTACCATCACATCGTGGTGAAAACTTGGTTTTCTCTAAGTCCAACACAACCTCAACTGAAATCCGGTTGGAAATGGTGGTCACTGAATGTCTAGTTTTTTTCATAATAGATGTATATCTTTATATCATCTTAAAATGAGCAAAAAAATGTTTTTCTTTATTCTTGTATAATTGTGACTGTTACATGTACATCCTTCAGCATGGCCAGACAGTTTGACATTGACATATAAGCACCCCCTCCCCCAAATATTTCTCCTGTACACATTTTCAAGTATCTGAACCAAACACTATAACGAAAAATACTTTTAAAAAATGAGAAGGGCGGGCACAATTACAAAAAGAAAGAGTTGTATGGTCAGGAAATGTGTAAATTACGCTGAAATCATTCTAAATTAACAACAGTTGGTGTCACAAAAGGCCATTTCAACTACTGATAATATTAACTGGAACAATTCCCAAAACAAAACTACAGGCAAGGGCCATCCATATTCACTTACATCAGCAGCAATAAAATAATTTGGAACAATATTAACTGTATCTATTTCAAAGAGCACTTTGAAAAATGGTAGTGGTGGATTTTTTGCAACTGTTGTTCTGTACAATCATGAAGCAACAATATAAAAACTACTGAGAAGTATGACATTCTTTAATTGACCAAGAAACACATTTCTCATTCAGAGTATAATAAAAATCTTATGATTGCACATTGAAGTGTTAATTAATTAATTTGTTAATAGCATTATATAAGTGAATGACAATTCCTGAGTTGACTGTCAGTGGTCGGTATATAAATACTGAGTATTAATTGAGTAATGGAGAGTCAGGCTAATAAAAATTGAATTATGAAAATAATAATAATGACAAAAAGATAAATTTTTTCAAACCTCTCAAATACATTTGTTCTTTTGTAAGCAATAATTAATTTAACATCTAAAAGCCAACTGCAGTAATGCACATGAAAAGTTGCAACGCCATAGTTGGCGAGGGATTTGTAGCCTCATAAAATTAACAAACTTATTAATCATATCTAAAGTAATATTTACATATACACATGTGTAAATGCTAGCTATGTATGTATTTGTTCTATATTTTTAAAAGTTAAATAAAAGACCTCTACATAACATAATGTTAACTAACACTTGAGACAAAACAAAATACATTGTTGAACAAGTCATAATTTACATACATGATACTTAAAGACAAGATCTTCAGTTTATAAACCATTGATAAACAATGTTCTGGCAATAACAAATATGTATCAAACCAATTCAGGACATATTCTTGTTTAAATTAGTTCAGTTATTATAATATTGTAAAATATTTATTATTTTGTTTCAAACCACTAGAATATTTTAAAAAATGAATTATTTGTAATCAAAAAGCTCACATAATATCTAAACCTGAAGCACTTACACAAGACTATAATAGTGTTATCAAAGGATTGTAACTGGACATAGCATCTAACAGCTATAATACATACATATATATATGAAAATAAACAGGTTTCTAATAGTCAAAAAGTATAAGATTGAAATGCTTGGCAGTGATGCAGCTCAACAATATAAATAACAGTTTCTATCACCTAATATTACAAACTAACTGTGTGAGATTTTGGTTTCAGAATCTTTTTTGTTTGATCATTCAACTTTGAAAAATTCAAAAGCAAAAAAAAACTAAGCAAAGCTCCCTCATTCATTTCTTGGTTAATTCTACCATTCACATAGTTCTGACTTGGCCATTAACATAGATATATGGAAAATCATCTGACAACAACTATCTGACATAAAAACAAGAAAGACAATAACTTAACTATGCTCATAAAGAATGCCAAGTTTCAATTGCATTATTACCTTGCTTTAATATTACAAAACTACTATAGTAACTCTGTCTATTGTCAATAATATAAATACTTTCCATATCTTTAAGCAGGACAGAAAACAAAAAAAGGGTCTCAGCTTAGCTTTGAAACCTAAACAATTGAGGTAGATCCACCATATAAGACATTTCATACAGTTTTAATGAAAAAAATGAAAAAAGATGAACCATGATACTACATTGTCCATTTAATAATTTTTCCCAAAGATTTTACTAAAGGTGCACTTTTTCATATTTTTTTCAATGAATGGTAAATGCCATCTTAGAACATCTTAAAATATCCATCATGCTCACTATTAATATGTACAACTTGACCATACAGTCATCTTGTACAAAAAATTGTTGGCAAAGGCAGCAGTACTTCTCAATTGAAAAAAACAATAAATGATGCATACCCTTTGAATATCTCACACTAATCATAAAACTGAAAGGATATCTTCGGAATTTATTGCAGTCTATGCTGTAAATCCAAATCCATATAGTCTGGTCTCAGAATTATCAATATAATTTAAATGTGAAAAAAAATGAAACCTATAAAAACAGCTATTTATTATTTGGTACCAGGACAGTAACCAATTTTAACATCCACTGTCAAGACCTTACTGCTTGACCAGTCCACTTCAGCTCCATTAATCTTCATGTTCCGTATACAGCCTTGGAATTTCTCATTTGCCTGTGCTGCACCCTGTGGTTCAGCATAATCTAGGGAGAGAGAGAGGGAAAATACATAGGTCACTCATTTTCTAATCAAAATGTTGGACTCAACAATTTTCATTAAGTATAGTACTGTTATGTTATTAGTCGCATGAATGTAAGTGCTTATGCCCACCTGCATGTGTGTGTTTGCGGTATAAGTGTGAATGCACTTGCAAATGCATCATGCATATAGGCCGCTCAAAAAGGTTTACATAAACTATCTGTGTGGAGTGCTGGGTAAGTTAAATGGAGTCCAGGTATCATTGCATTTACAAGTTATGACTATAATGACAATTTATCTTCACAATGTCATGATATCATGCTGAGAAATTAAGAGATGATTTTTTTAGATAAGTGATATGTGTCGTTTATGATATATATTCCTGTGTAGTCAGCTCAGTATTATTATAAATAGAACTCAATTGATGTACTCTTGGGCTGTAGGCCTGAAATACAGTGAAATAAACTAGAAAAGTTTAATTCTATTCAATACTTAAGCAAACCTATACTTACATGGGTAGCCTCCAATAAAGAGAGGATGATCTGTGGCTAGGAATTCTGAGCCCCCTGTCTCTGACAGCTGTTCAACCCCATCTACAGTTAGCATTATGGTGTTTTTAACCAATTCTGCTCTTACTGTGTGCCATTTATTATTGCACAGTCGGAATGGATTTTCATATTCAGTCATAGAGAATATTAAGCCATCCTCATTGTTTACTGTAAATTGCAGCTGGAATGAATATCAAATTGGAATAAGTATAACTTCAGTACTTTAACATGAGGGTAAATTTCTGAAATACAACTTAACGTCAGTAAACATTTCTGTAATGAACAAATTATAACATAAAACATTATTAAACATGTTTTCAATCATAAATGCTTTGTTTTAAAAGATTTTTCTATTGCTGAGATTTTACATAACTGAAATAATAAAAACAATACATCAATGTAGGCTTAGGATTATAGTCAAAGACACACTGTTAGTCTAAATCAAAAAACCAACCATCACACCAATTACAGCAATTCAGGAAACATCTATGTGTACCACCAAACGCTTTGTAACCCCTGTAAAAAAAACCTCTCAGACCTATTATCACTTCATTTCTGACAAATTTAAATACCTCGGACCATGAATATTTTGAGCATACTACTCACCTGCCCATCAAACAGTTCCAGTGCCATGGAGGGTCGTCTATAGGGATGACTTATTGTCAAGATTACACCCTCAGGCTTGGTGGTGCGGAAATCAAAGGTCAGCAAAAAATTGGAACCGACCACAAAATTAGAATCTGCAATGGAGAAACACCATTCTGAACTGGATGCTATGATAATTTCATGCAGTAACATTTCATAGATTTTGACGTTATCATATCATTAAGTTCATATTTTAAACAACACAAATACACCAGCTGACAATAGGATCTTACATTATGTTGGATCTTAGGTTGACATATTGCATAGTGCAGCAGTACCACATTATGTAATAATACTATATTATGATGTAACATTTGAGTTCAGATTTATTAGCCCCAAGAGAAAATTACATTCATATTTTAAAACATTATAATAAAGCATTGAGAACTTGCATCCCTTACCATATATACCATAAGCATAACCACTGAAGTAGACCCCCTTCTCATAGTACTTGTTACAAGTACTAACACCCATGATAGCCTTGCTCTGGATGAGATCAACCTTCTGGCTGTTCAGGCGGAACCCTCGCACACAGCCCTTCAAACTGTCTGGAACCTAGACGGAAGATGTCAGAAAATTGCTTCATTATGTGTTTTTGAAGGTACTGTATTAACTTAACAAATATTGCCATGAATTTGGAAGTCACATGTATGACATGGAGAAAATAGCATTTACTAAAAACAATTAATACACAGAAAGTGTCTAGTCATGGTTACATTTGAAACATTTGATCAAACCTAGAACATTAAATTGACATCAGTAATCTACCACCAAACAGTATCTATCATAAAATCAATATCTGTGTATTCAATTCTTTCTTGCTTGCTCAAGTGCATGGTAAGGAATTGAAACTAACCAGACCCATCCTCATGTTGTATCCTCGTGGCAATCCACCAACATACATAGGAGCAAGCACATCAATCTTGTTTGCTATACGCCCCACAATGTCCGGGCCTTCATCCACTTTGAAGATTATGTTATTTGCTGACTTCATTAGTCGAATCTACACATAGAAAAATATTTTGTCTTATCAGTGTCTTTACTTTGGATTTGTTTATCTTTTACATTCAACTAAATACTACTTTAATCACATACTTTTATAATAATACATCATTACCATATACTTAATCTTTGAGTTTTTATCATCTTCTTGGCTAGCAAACAGTAAGACTGTCACATGGTTAAGCATTCATACATTCCCACTAACTTCTGTAATCTTTTAAGCCAAGTACAAAGGGAGATCACAGTTGGTGCAAACTATAATGATGGTCTTTGATTTGACCATGGCCTCATGGACTATAGATACATGCACTTTATCACCAAGCCATTCAGTTCTGTCAGAAACAAAATAGGAGTAAATAATTTAGGTTTCTTAATGAAAAATTTTGGTCATTTTTTCATATTAGTGGACTTAGCTTTTCTATTAATGCTTTTACCTTGTGCCACTTCCCATCATCCACCAGTACAGTGGCTCCCTCTGTCAAGTTGACTGGAACACCAGTTTTCTGGTCTGCATATGATGTCATCACAGTGCCGCCAGCCATTTGGATGGCAACATATTCTGACTGGTCTTCATTACTAAGGTAGACCAGGAGCCCATTAGGATAGTAGGTGCGGAACTCCAGCATGATGTCAAAACTAAAGGATAAATAAGAGTACATTCAGTGATATTTGAAAAGCACTTGTAAACACACGTACAGTTTGCCCACCTATGAGATGAAGGATGATACTATGAACAAGATCTGACCAACTCCAAAAGGAATGAAAATGGATAGTCTGATAAAATGAAGGCACATATATGCAATAATCTGTTACATATATATATATATATCTAATGGTTTTTAAGCACATTGCCTATATGTTTCTTTGTCCAACTAGGTGAAACAAAATCATAAACATTTACTTGGAGCTGATCTCATCTCTGTCCACCAGTATCTCACTGTGACTATTCCTCACATCACCAAATGCAGCTGCCTCAGGTTCTATCTCCGGCTCTGGTTCATAGGCACACTCCTCTGGCTCCTGAAATATATTTGGCTGCTGTTACTTCCATCATATCAGTCCTTTATGAACATGCATGTTGTATGTAAAAATGATATTGATACGACTGTATTGTAATCATGTTTGAGAAAAGAAGACTGGTTGTATAGGCAAATTTGAAATGCATTGTATACCTACTTTGAGTACGTATGCAGTTGGATATGAAGCAAAGGGTAAATAATACAACAATACAGTAAATAATACAAAGTTACAGGTTATTTTTTAAACAACAGCACAAACTATGACTTCAATAAATGTGTTTTAAAAAACAATATCATGCTGAAACTCTAAATGAAAATCAGGATAATTTTCCTTACTGCTGTTGTAGTGGACATCGTGGTGGTACTTGTACTCATAGTTGTAGTTGTGGATACAGTTGTTGTAGTTGTATCTTTTATAGGGATTGGCTTTGTTGTTGCAGAAGTTGTTGATGTTGTTGTGGTTACATTTGGGAGAGGTAATGAGAATATGTTTTCTGAACATCTTCCAATATCTGCCCTCTGGTATGAGACAGGTTGGTCTAGTTGAACTAATCTGCAAAGAGATGGAATTTTAACTTTGTGAGACCTATGAAAAAATCTTTTTCAATTTTGAACACAATTTGAACACAATGTTTAAAAAAAATTTTTACAATGAATCCTTTTGTGGAAAATCCTCCAGGACAGCAGTAAAAATACTTTTGTATATTTTGATTACATCTACTGCTTACTTTCCATTCAGAACCAAATCTCTAATACATCCTTGCAAAGGTTGGCTGGTAGCTGATGCTGAAGCAATGTCAAGGTCAGCTGGGACACCACCGAGATAGAGGCTACTGATCTCCACCTTACTGCCCTTACTCAGTCTCTCTGTTCCGACTGGTAAATCATCAACAAACATGTCCAATCTGCAAGACAACAGTTTACATGCGTAAGAAACATTTACTAGTTTTAAGCACATATCTCATGGGCTCTAAATGCAAATTTATACTACTGCCATGTGTTTTGTTAAATTTCTGATTGCAAAACACTTCACTGTCAAGTGTGCCAAAGTTGTTTAGATAACCTTTGCTGAATTAGGGACCGTTCACATGGAAAGTCTATTTTTAAAAAATCTATTTTCTATTCTCGGTATCTTGTGATCACGGTCTGTGCCCTGAATATCCCGCAGCGTAATTACTGGCAGCGCGAGCCAGTTACTTCTGTGATCACAAGATACCGCAAATAGAAAATAGATTTTTAGAAAATAGACTTTCCATGTGAACAGTCCCTTAAATTTCACCACCATTTTGTGCTTAATTCTGAAACAACAATCACTCAGATTATAGCATTACTTAGTACATGCATTTGGAGGTATCAAACAGATTAATGGATGAAGTGGAATCATTCTTACATATTTTTGTTTATTTGCTTCAACCAAACTTGGCAGTATTACTATGTAATTCAATGAGCTATCCACCGATGTAGTAGGTTGTGTACTTACTTTCTCCTATTCCTGATTATGGACACTCCATGCAACATGCCATCATTGAAAGTATCATCAGAGGTAATGGTGACTTCTCCATCCCCAGCATCAAACTTGGCCTGGAGCTTACCATCTATGAGGGACACTGAGTAGAAGTGCTGAAAATACACATGGATGATGATGTGTGGTTAAAAAGTACAAAGTTATGCCAATATCAATGGATAAATGGGGTTGTCAATCTATCTATCAAAGCATCTTCATCCATCTTAATAGAAAAATGTGGTGTAAAACCATATATATATATATATATATATATATATATATATATATATATATATATCAAGCAAGTCACAAATAACCCGGTTGTTGTTTTAAAGATTCTTGCTGTATATACTTACAGGGTCAGCCTGCCCTCCAAGTCCCAGCAACAGAAGTGCAATGTCTTGAAGTGAGCGGAAAGAAAAGGAAATATCTGCCTCTCTTCCCGGAAGACTATCCCCTGTCAGTTGAATATAGCCATCACCATGGAAACCTGCCACACGGGTTTTCTGAAATGAGTAAATACTCATTAAAACATCTAAATTTCAAATCAATGTCACTAGTATATGTAAGGAATATACCATTTAGACTCCATGTATCTACACTGCCTAGGTATAACTTAATTTGTTATTCTTTTAAATAATCATTGCACACCATCTAACATAGTGATCTTATTGATATACCAAGTGTCGTTCTGCTTCAAGAGCATTTCTTGTTACTGTGTTATCATACAGTACTCACATTTTCCCTGCATCCTAGAGTCATTCCTATACTGAGCCCCTTGTACAGTGGTAGAGCATTGCCTCCTGCTGTCACCTGTATGCCCTTCATACAGCCTAGGAATGGAGTACGCACAGACAGAGGGAAGCTAAAGGAACAAAATACACATTGAATGATGAGCACTTCATGCAAAACACTGACCATCTGCCACTAGGTATTTCATCAAGCTTTATACAAAGGAAACTGAAAAAATAGAATGGTTTGATATAAAGGTGAAAGAACAGAATCTTAACAAACCCACTGGCATATTTTGCATCAAAGATTATAGACATAGTTTTAGTCTGGTTTTAACTTGGTTTAAAAGTTAGATAGATAGTTAGATAGATTTTTGGGAAATCCAGAATCATTTAAAATTTTTTTAAAAATGATTGAAAGCACTGCTTTTATTTAACACAGTTGTGGTCTGGTCTATTATACAATGCACATAACTTCCCGGCCCACCTACCTGTCAAACTTTGATGTAGAAGGTATTCCTCCAAAGTACACACTGGCGTTACTGATGTCCAGACTGTCCTCTCCACTTGCAGTGGCCTGAGCTCTCTTCAACTCTTCTCTGCCTTCACTTGTGGTCACTTCAAGCTGACCTGCAGCATTAGGATTACATATCTTAGTTTAAAACATATCAAAACAAATACAATGCAGCAATTTTTATATCTATTGCAATTTGCTAAAAACTGGTTCATAACAGAATTATTATCACTTTACCAAACACTGTTACTAAACAACTAGATAAAATTTAATCATTTGATAATTATTTTACACTTCCCAAAATCAGGGTGATTTTGTTTACTAACCTGCATTTCCCTGTGTCTCAGCCTTTACTGTCATCCACTGGTTAGTGTTATATTTCTCTCTGCTCTCAATGGAGATGTTATTACCACCTCCAAAGTTGACACTGAACACAACCTTGCCATTCACTAGTTCAACAGCAATATACTCTCCCTGGATTGAGAAAAAACTCAAAAATGTGCACCAAGTTTCCATTTGTTTAAAGGTACATACAAACCGAGCATCGGTGGAGTGTGGATTCCCAGTAACACATGTAAACCACTTCTACTAGATTCTTATATGACTCAAATAAATTCGACATGCCAAGGAATAAACTGAATAGATCACTCGATCAGCCATAAAAGACCTTTAGACTGCTCCTTTTTTTAAATTTTTGGTTGTAAATTTAACCTACTTTCGTGACCTACTTTCCTGCCCCATTGACATACAGCTTAGAATGCCAGCAGAAAAATCCGTTCAAACATCATTTTCGGGTAAAATTAAACAATGCCTTTTGGTAATTCTCTTAGTTATACTACTTGAAACTATATGCTGGCATTTGGTTGGTTTTTGTGACAAAAAATTGACTTTGTATGCATCTTTAAGTACTTTTAGTGGCATACATCCTACATTAATTAGTGCAGAACACGGACTTGTTTATTGAAAGAAAAGTATTTTAACATTTTCATAGGTATATGAAACATATCTTCTCTGCAAATTTTAACTTATTTCATTTAACCAATGCCAGTAAATCCCCTCTCTACCCAACCACAGTTGACAAGGTAGACTTACATTAGCCTTGTTGCCAGAAAAGAATAGAAGGGCATCCTCCCAGAAGGTGCGGAATTCAAACAGAGCCAGATAACCTGTGGAGTCATAGCGCTGTATAGGAGGCACCTCTGCATAGCCTGTACCATCAAACTGGGATATATCCTTAGGAGCCACTGGTGTTGGACTGGAAATTTCATAGATTTAAAAAGTAAATAAAAAGTTACTCATAAATTTCTCTCAAAATTTCTGTCAGGCAAATTCCAGGACAATACTAAACAAAAGAACAAATCTCACCTTTCTGTGCACATGCCACACTCTCCAAATGACTGGTTGAAATTGTGCAGCCCAATCACACGGCCATCCAGTGTGACATCAGCAATACAGCCAACAAACATTCCTCCTTTCAGGGCAGGATCACGCTGGAAAAATGAAATGTAACTCAATGTGAAAAGGTCTATCTAATAACTTAAATAGGGACTCTGATTAAAAAGGCCCCTAAATATCCCAATATGTGGTTTTGTTTATACTCAATACACATCCACCTAACTCTCACACACGTCACTTGAACACATCTGTCACGCTCAGATAGCAAATAAATATACCTTTTACTACATCAATGATCATTATATGTAGGATTTTAAAAATCCCATCAGTTTTGTCTGAACAAATTAGTTAACTTTCTTTAAAAGCACCAAAATTTTGTTTTTCTTTAACTTAGAGATTGTAAATTGATAAACCAAGTTAACCTGTTAACCATTTATTCATCAAAATCCAAAAGAAAGACTCTCCCTACCTCCACAGTTCCCTGGGGAGCACCAGCCACATATAACTTTGCCCTGTCATTTAGGTCAAGTTTTGTGAACTGAGCAGACGATGAGCTGCTGGCCAGAGCAGGATCATCATTTTCTGCAAACTTGATCTTCTGAACAGCCAAAGTACCAACATTGGCAGTTCTGAAAATGAATAAATAATATAAAAGTCATTGATTGTATATTTGAGTATGGTCACTTTCATATTTTTGTGGCATTTTACAGCATTTATACATGCTCAGTGATAATAAACATTATTCTTTTTTCTTACTTGTATTATAAATGATTATTAATACAAGACAAAATGGTTGAAAAAAAATAATTCTCATCATTAATATGACTGATTAGACTGTTGTACTAAGTGTTTTGATTGCAAGTTGTCATTTATTGCATACACATAATCATGTAAAGGACTCTGAATCAATGAACTTTAAACTTTCAGAATGAATGATCCCAATCTTTATAACTAATTATATTATCCATCATGTTCTGTGTCTACTTACCTTTTAGCAATGACACTGTACCATTTCTCATCCGGTTGTATTGAAGCTTCCTCACTCTCTATCTGTAGGCTGTGATTTGCCATGGCCACACCCCCACCACTGTTCCAAACAAACCGGAGCTTTCTTTCCACTATCTCCACTGCCATGAACTCAGACTATAAATACAGAGAGAAAGTACACTGCTACTGCTCTTGATAGTAAAAGCACCAACTCATACAGCAAATCCAAAAAGGTTGCAATATTCATACATGAACTTTGTTTATATGTTTTATGATAACACAATGTACATTAAGTTGGTTTCTTGAAGCTTTCCACCTTTTAATCCATGACAAGAAAAATGAAAATATGGCAACAACCTAAAAAGTTTGTTTTGTCAATTTTTTCTCATCCCCCACCCTCCTTAACACGGATCACACAGTTGCCTACTTTTTCTTCTCCCTGCACATAGAAGAGCAACATGTCCTTCTCTGTGTTGTTGGTCTTGAAGTTGAAACTGATGGTGTTGGTAGTGCTGGGCTTCAGCTCCTCTGTCCTGTACTCACGGTGACAACTACCACCGGCTGCCAAGGAGACTTTTATCTGCAATGTGTTATGTAAGATTTGGCTATCATATAGATAAAAGACTGTACCCCTTCAATTCTAACAAGGATATATGGGCTTTGTGATGATGAAATCTGGTTACCATTCAACATAATAAATCAATGATGTGTGTGTGTGTGTGTGTGCGCGCGCGCATGCGCAGATATTCATGGCATGAGTGTGTTCCTTACATTATTGGCCTGTTCCCTAGCCTTCTGTATGCTTTCCCTGAGCTCCTCCAGGCTCTGTGACAGTGACATGTTGAGTCTGTTCAGAGCTCCAAGAGTGGTGTGGATAGAGCGGTTCACATCACGAATACCATCAAGATTATTGTTGATCTCCATCACTAAAAGATACAAATGTTTGCATTTCATTAAAATCATGAAATGTGTCGTAATCACCATTAGAACTGGATATCTATCACTACTTAAGTGTCTTCAAAAGTTCTTTCTTAATTTTGAATCTCAGAATACAATATCCACACTGAAAATAAAATCGGTTAAAAAAATTTATATATTTATGAATCAACTATATTTCAAAAAATAAAACATAAAATAATGAAATATATCAACCACTTACTGGTTCCAGTCATGGTCTCCAAGTCCTGCAATTCCTTGGTATTCACTTTCACAACATCAAGTTTTGGTTTGAGGTCATTGTCTAATCCTTCTTGAATAGAGTCAACACTTGTCACAGTATTCATTGCCTTTTCCAGGGCTCCAGTCGCATTATCATTAGCCTCAATGAGTTTCTCATGTATTCCTGCAGGAAGCCTGTCCATACCTTCTGTCAGACGTTCTTTGGCACTGTCCACTTCATCCATTCTCTTATTGGCCTGGTCAATATCCTTGTCAATGCTGCCCAGAAGGTCTTTGAGGTCTTTGCTGCTATTGACCAGTCTGTTGGCTTCATTCACAAAGTCCAAGCTTGTGTTGGCTGACTTTTTGGCTTTCTCTTGCAATGTGCTGCCATCTGCTGTGGTAGTCTTGAAATGAAAACATGAACATGATAGATGTGTTATTGTTTCAGTATTTTATTTCATATCAATTTCTTTTAACCTGTATGTAAGTAAACTGCTCTGTGCATATACATGCATGTTTAGAACAATGTATATATTGCATACCTTATTCATGGCCTCTGAGGCCAAATCATGTGCACTCTGTGCCTCTTTCAAAGCATCATCCACAGCCACTACTATGCCTTCATACACCTGAGCAGCTTTAACTGCATCTTCTGAGGTGGCACGAGCACCCTGAAACATGCTGCAAAAAAAAAAAAAAAAAAAAACAGAGATGGATAAGTAGACAGAAATGACAAATATTATCAAATGAAATTGAATGAGAAACTAGAGGATCAGAGAGGCGATACCGCCTCCGAATATTGTACCACCAGCTGGAGCAAGCGCATTCGTATAGACCCCCACATACACAAAATAAGGGACACAGCCACCAGTCTTTTGCTTGACAAGCTGTAAAAATGCAATCAACAAGAATTTTCAAAATATGCAAAAAAATATATCAAAAGTTCATCAAAAGGTAGGTGAAAGGTCAATTTCACAGTAAGATTGCCAGTATATGACTTCCTATTCAACTTCAAAAGTAACTTTGGACCTATCTCTGCCAGTTTGGGAGATAAAAGGGAAGCAAAATTTGCAAAGTTCAGTTCATGGTGAAAAGTAGGTCAACGGTCAATTTCAAGGTCACATTTAGATTGCCAGTGTATGACTTCCTATTCTAGATCAATAGTAACTACGGACCTATCTCTGCCAGTTTTGGATATGAAAGGGAAGCAAAATTTTCAAAGTTCAGTTCATGGTGAAAAGTAGGTCAAAGGTCAATTTTAAGGTCACATTAAGATTGCCAGTGTATGGCTTTCTATTCAACTTCAATAGTAACTATGGACCTATCTCTGCCAGTTTTGGAGATAAAAGGGAAGCAAAATTTGCAAAGTTCAGTTCATGGTGAAAAGTAGGTCAAAGGTCAATTTCAAGGTCACATTTAGATTGCCAGTATATGACTTCCTATTCGACTTCAATAGTAACTATGGACCTATCTCTGCCAGTTTTGGATATGAAAGGGAAGCAAAATTTGCAAAATTCAGTTCATGGTGAAAAGAAGGTCAAAGGTCAATTTCAAGGTCACATTTAGATTGCCAGTATATGACTTCCTATTCGACTTCAATAGTAACTATGGACCTATCTCTGCCAGTTTTGGATATGAAAGGGAAGCAAAATTTGCAAAATTCAGTTCATGGTGAAAAGTAGGTCAAAGGTCAATTTCAAGGTCACATTTAGATTGCCAGTATATGACTTCCTATTCAAATTCAATAGTAACTATGGACCTATCTCTGCCAGTTTTGGAGATAAAAGGGAAACAAAATTTGCAAAGGTTAGTTCATGGTGAAAAGTAGGTCAAAGGTCAATTTCAAGGTCACATTTAGATTGCCAGTATATGACTTCCTATTCAAGTCCAATAGTAACTATGGACCTATCTCTGCCAGTTTTGGATATGAAAGGGAAGCAAAATATGCAAAGTTTAGTTCATGGTGAAAAGTAGTCAGGCGGCTCAGTCCAAATTTTATCCAGAATTGTGCAAAAGATGATAACAGCATGAAATTTTCCACGATGAATGACCATTGGGTGTTTGTCAACCCCCTGATCCAAAATAGATGAACACCCAATGTTAATTCATCGGGGAAAGTTTCATGCTTTTATCATCTATTGCACAATTCTGGAAAAAATTTGGACTGAGCCACCTGACTATACCGTACTGCACATTTTGCTTTCACCACCAATATGTACTTTTTGATAGTGTAACTCGAAAACCATTTGGAATACAAAAAAACGGAGACCACTACCAGTGTTGGGCTTTACATGCTCTACAAAATGCAAAAAAGAATGGGTCTCTAGCATTAACGGTTCCCGAATTAGAGACAGTTTTCAGTTTCGGCATCTTATGGCCGTTACTCCAGTGAAAATGCACCGATTGACCCCAAATTCATGGAGATGAAAGATGACTTGAAGGGTAACAATTTCCAATAATATTATTGGTTAAGTCTGTGTAGTGTCTGAATAACAGGGAAAAAAATTTTTTCATAAAAAATATTCTTTTTTTGAAAATTTTGGCCCGTTTGACCTTGAAGTAAAGGTCAAAGGTCAAATCCAAGGGCATATTTGAAATCTACACATATGACTTTTGGAAAGCCGTCTGTAGAAATTTTTCCCATAACCCCTTCCGTAGGGTAGATAATTAGCATTTAATTTTGCCATTTTTGGACAAGGGTGCATTGCAATGAGTGCCACACCCAGACCCTAATACCGGCAAAGCCCAAATTTTACGTGGAACGAGCTGAGATTATAGGTGACCTAAATCCAAGAGATGGGTACGGGGGCCCTTACCGTCTAGGAGGAGAAGCGATAACGGTAGCCGTCTGGCGGAGCTGGCGGAATGATCCGGACGAGACCGAAACCATGTGTACCGCCAGCGCTAACGCTGGTGGTACAATTAATACAATGGAAATTAAGAATGTATTAATAGGGGTTGAAAAATTGATTAAAAATTAATTTTTGTCTTATATAAAATTATTCATAAACAAGCACTTCAGCTTCTACCTTTACTTCAGGCATAAAAAAATTGATAACACTTTAAAACAATAACTGATAGCATTAAAGAAGAACAAAGGTGTCTTTGGTTTAGGCATATTCCTTACTTGTCTAAGTTATCTGCTTGCATTCTCAGCTTCTCTGCCAGTTCCTCTGCTTGCCTCACTTTTGGCTCTAGATTTGGAAGATTTTGCCTCAGAAGTCCAGCAGCTATGGTCAGGTTTTCAGTGTCCTTTTTCAGCTGCTCAAGCAAGTCCTGGAACAATAAAACAAAATTCCACATAAAACTTCATAAACTATAAAAAATGAAGTTAGGAAATTTCATAATTATCATATAATTTCTTTAGAGATACACAATTTTTCATGAATACAATAAGACAAACACACAAATGTCAAAGTATAATTATTTTCAGTTTATAATGTATTATAAAATTGTAGCTTTACAGGTAACCTAAAAATACCTACCCTAAGGAATTCAGCACTACTGTTCGGTAATGTCATGTTGGCTTCTTTCAACATCTCTGAAGACATGTTCAACATAGACGAAACAGCCAGAGCTCTGGTCTGGAGAGCCCGGGTCATGTTCTGCAAAATAAAGAGAATTAAACTTGAAATATCTGACTGCAGAACAAAGTTCCAACACTACACAAACCTGCAGTGCAATTTTCACAATGAAAGAAAGAAAAAAACTGGGTCACCATGATATTCACTCCCATTTACCTGCAGTTTTTTTATCAGTTCATCATTTTTCTGGTTAAGCTCCAGAGCTGCTCTAGAATCCTTGGCTGATTGCTCTGCAAGGCTGATAAGGTCATTCAACCGGTCAGCCAGCTCCTGGATGCTAATGGCAGCATCAGTCACATTGGTCAGCTTGGACTGGAGGTCACTTATACTGGACTTGAGTGCCTTGGCCAATCTGAACAAAAATTGATGAATTATTGAAGAAATTCTCTCCATGTTTTAGTCATTTGAAAAAATGATTAGTTTTTTAAAGTAACCATCTGGTGCACTGAAATGCAGTTCCATTTCTGGATGATGATCTTGCCGCTCATCTAAATTGATCCCTTAGCAATTGTATGAATGGCCCACTTTAGTACAAAATACTCATTTAAAATCTTTATCTAACTGGGTAACTTACTCTAACTCATTATCAGCATTCTCAATATTAGCTTTGAAATCCCTCTCTCTGATCATCTTCATTATGTCCTGGGCCCTCATCATTACTGAGGTCAGGTTGACATTACCAGATAACTGATGTACATCTGGGAGGTTGTCTAGGAGATCTGATAAACAAAAGTCAAAGCAAAATAAACTACAACAATATTAATTATGTAATATTGCTTCTGATTTCCTGGTTAATTCAAATCTGTCACTGTGCACTCTCAAATTCACTGGCAAATATACAGTTGACAAATTATAAATATGTCATTTACTTTTACTATCTACTAGTTCTGTCAATACAGGTAAGATGTGTTTGGTAATATGGCACTTCAATATTCCATGACTTATTCTCACCTCTGGCTGAAGTTATTATCTCTCTGATCTCTTTCTCCATACCATCTGCAGTTTTGCTTAGGTTTGATGCCACCATGCTATAACCCATTGCATCATTTGCCATACTGGAAGTCTGTGCAACACAATAAACAGTTAAGTAATTCCTCAGTGCAAAGTTATGTACAATCATGACATTGCTGACATAAGAAAATTTTTTTTTAATATGTAACTCTATTTTCTTTTTCAGTGCATAAAACGTGGAAGTATGTTCCAATATAAGTAACCACAAAATTCTAACCCTTTGCAATAAATAAAGTCCTCAAAATGACAGAAGCAGTTGGTCTCTATGCCCTACCTGAGTATATAACTTGGTGGCATTGGCCTGAAGCTCTTTAACAATGACCTCCATATCTCCCACTTTGACTTTCCTTATAGCATCCAATTTGCCCTGGAATTTGACAAGGGGATATAGTCATTCTCTTGGTGCTTCTTTGTCATCACTTTATGCTATAGGTTATGGTTGTATTCTATGTAAGATTAACTCCTATATAATATAGCTGTGAATCAAAGTAAATCAAATTTGCACATCACCGCCCATTTACCCAGCCATGCAAACTAACACTTTACCATGCATGTTGCTGGTACCTCTAATCAAATGTCCAAAGAAGTACCGCCATCACACTCAGATTATCTTGATTTTGAGAAACATTCTGACAGTAGTACCTGATGACTCAGGGGATCATAAATCCTCTCCTGTGTGGTATACAACTAACACACTTACCCTAAGAACCTGGGTCTTGTTCTCCATGGCAAAGAATCTCTCCCATGGAATCACCACCATGGTGGACGTGTTGACCCCTCTGACCATCACCTCCATCTCATCTACTGCCACCATTAAGTCTCTGGTACAGCCAACATCACATGCTGTAAAATATAGAGAATATACAGTCTCTGGTTGTATGCTTATAAAAATTGAATACAAGGGCATGAATTAAAAATATAAAACACAAAAATCCAAGAGTAACAGCAAATGGCTAAAATGGCAATTTGTTAAACAATACTGACTTGTTATGTACATTGTATATGTATGTATTGAGTAAAGCAAAATCATACATAAGTGAATTACACTATTTTGGTAATTTTGACATTTCTGACATCTTGCCACATATAATGTACATTAACTATAGAGGCAACTTGTTTGATAGTACTGCTAAGATTGGCATTAAATCTATGCAGCTTAAATAAAAGTTGAAACAATGATGATGCCAAGAATGCAACAAAAAATAGAATTTTTGTGCCTTACATTTACATCTTCCATTCACAACAGCATATCTAGGCTGACACTGGTCACAGGCCCTGCCCAGTACCCCAGGGTGACAGATACACTGGCCACTCTCCCTGTCACAAAGATTGTCCAATGAACCATCCTCACTGCAGTCACATGGTACACATTCCCCACCCAGCTTGGTAGGATCACCATAGAAATAGTCAGAACATCTGAAACAATTTTAAGTAAGTCCAATAAAAATACTTATTGCATAAGATCTTCAAATAGAGTAATTTGTGGACATTTCAAATGAAATAGCATTAAAAAATATAATACATATTGCCAAGTTTTACTTCAGATGCTAAAGAGTGAAGTGACAAGATAACAAAGAAATCACAAAGTTACCGTTCACAATGATCTCCTTCATATCCCCTTGGACAGGCATTACACACATACCCATCGGCTGTGGCATTGGTTACACAGGTGGGACTGAAACTGAAGAAAACAAGAACACGTAAAATTGAATTTGCCAAAAATGCACAATCAAATATTTTTATACATGTTATGTAATAATGCAAAATTTTTGCACAAAAACATTTTGAAGAGAACAGGCTTAAAATCAAATTATTATAATTTTACATCTTACAAGTGAAAAAACACAAATAAGTCTGGCTATCTCTTACTAAACTTCATAAATAATAATGGTCTTCTATGATAAAGGTTTTTCTTTTATCTTACAAGGGGTACACAGGATGATTATACTTACTTATTCTGTGGTTCCAGTCTGGGACATCCACATGGTTGACAGGCATCCTCTCGCCCTGATGTGGCATTTCCATAGTAACCTTCAGCACAAGTATTACAGTGGTCACCTGCTGTGTTGTGAGCACAGTTCTGAAAGTAGTCATAGGTTATGGTTGTGTTAGGTGTGACTGCTGAAGTAATGATACATTAAGGAGTTAGGAGTAACTGCACTGATCACAATCATTGGAAAAATATTTTGAGTCAAAATGAAATCAAAATTGCTCCATTTGAGAACAAAATAAAGCAGTTACGAAGAAGTAAGTTTTTCCTTACCAAGCAGACTCCAGTCTCCTTATTGCACATGTCACTGTGGCCATGACACTCACAGGGCTTGCTGATTCCTAACAGCTTGATAAGCTCAGGCTCCTCAAGGTTACTGGATGGGAAAAAACGAAAGTAGCCAGGGGCTGGATCCTGAATAAGAGTTCAATTTAGAGTTGAAAGGTAGGTTCCTTAAACACCATGCACCTTCTATAACATACTGCAGCATTAAACTCATCTCCATAATTAATACGTTTATATATAACATGTTATTTTATATCTTTAACTCACTATTATATTGAACTCAACAAAACTCTTGGCTCAAGATGCATAACAGCACAATCATTAAATAGCATCATGCTGAAACACAGTCCTGTATACTGATCGCACCAATTTAATCTCCTATAGGCACAACATCAAACATACAATTACACACCAGTTATAGTACCTGTCTTAAACTCTGTGGTGTGAAACAGACAGAAATTGTTAATACTATCACTCTGTCACACCTAGCACACTGCCATACGTAGCACACTATCAACTGTCTCCCTCACTGTCACATTATACCTGACAAGAATGTCCTGCATACTCAGGTGGACACTGGCACCTCTCCACACCCAGAGCAGCCTCTCCTGCACTGGCATTGGTGGCATGCTGCAGACTCAACCCACGGATCCTATAATTAACAATGGTTTACAATGGTTGTTTTTAAAGAACCACATAAATATAATGACATCAATCTAGCAACCAAGCTTAGAACTTTTTAAGTCAAATAACAATTTACCAAAACATATTTCAGTGCCCTTTTTATAAAAATGCTTTACTTTAAAGCAATAATTAAAGCAGTCAAAAACCCCAGTCCATCGTGAACCTTGTCTCAGTCTATCCTGTATTACAATAACTTAATCTTGATAAGTTATCATTGTTTCAGTTAGGCATCACCACTTGACAACCTGTCTACTTACTCAGCATATTTGAGATTAGAATTCCCTGATGCTCGTATCTTGATGCTCTGTAAATTCTGCAGTCCCACCATTAACATCTCTCTGGTGACTGGCTTGCTGGGCTGGAGGGGGTCTGTCCACTGGTCCTGGAGATAACAGAAACAATCTTAATATTATATCACATCTAGATCATCACACAAAATCAATCTGATTTGCCACTTGATGATGAACAATAAAGGTGTGTTTATATATAACAACAAAAACATATTTTACCTCTCTCAGAAAAATCTCAAACTCATTCTCTACTCCAGGAGTCAATGGAGCAAAGTAGTCCAGGACCACACGGAAATTCCCAGTAATACGGACAAGTGGGAATCTTCTGTACTCAGAATGGTCCACTATGGGGATAGGGAGTGTGTTCAGGGAGTCTTGATCTTCAAAGTAGATCACAAACTTCAGCTTGCCATAGTAAGACAAGGTCTGAAAGAAGAAAGAACTGAAATACTGCAGGCCTTAAATCAACACTTTTTAATCTCAGATAGGCATTAATTTGACTACTGACAACACATCAGTTGCCTTATTTTTATACTGCAAGGTCGTATCTCTTTTGCTGACATACATGCATCCATTTTTAATTTCAAAATTTTATCTTCCAACTTTGACAATTCAATTTGTTTATCATCTAATCACATATCACATTCTTCACCCACAATTTGTCACAGCTATAACCTCCTAACCTTATCACCCAGGAACTTCCTGGGAGCACTCCAGTATAGAGGGCGCTCCTCATCAGGTGAAGTGACAAAGATGGCATCTGCATCTGGAGGGATTACATGAAGGGCTGGTTCAATTGTGGTCACTGACACACCATCAAGTTGCACTCTTACACTCCTTGTAGGCATTTCAGTCTTAAAAAACATGTGCGATACATTTCAATTTATGCTGTGTAAAATAAGACATTTACTGAAATTACATCAGACTCACGTCAAGCTAAACCCTCTACTCCATCTTTAATGTAGCGGACATTGAAGTGGCTGTTTTTTTTTGTTTTTTTTTCTTGTGAAAGGCAATAACCAAAATAAGAATATTTACTTTTCTGTTCTTAAGAAGATGATGCATTTTTTATTGTACATATCTTAAAAATTAAACGTTTACTTTACATTGGCTTCACTGATAAATTGCTGTCAATAAGCAAATAAGCTTCCTAAAAATATTTATTTAAAACAGTCTCAGTCCCTCATTAACTTTGACCTGGGCAACCAGAATTAACATACACAACTTCCTAAGTAGCTTAAACGGGTATTCTTAACAACCACATTTACCATGTTCCATGTGAGCTGAGCTTGTTCACAAATGTTTGACTTTCCAAAACAGAAGCAGGAAGTACAGCCTTCAGGGTTGTTGGACTGCAGACTGAAGCTGCCTTCTTTGCAGTGTTTGCACTTCAAACCCTCAACATTCCCCTAAGAAATGACAATACACAATTTGCACTGGTAACTTAGAACCTACATACAAAAAAATCCATGTCAAATCAATATACATTAATCAATCTAATGTAATGACTATAATAATGAATTGATATGATGTTAATCAGATCTTACTTATTCTACATTTTACTCTATAAATGATTAAAAATGTGAACCTCTCATTTATGTTACAACCAATTTCTTACATAAAATCTTTTTATTTTGGTCATTTTAGCAACACTTCACCCCCATGTTGACAGAGCCTAAACGTACCCTGCAAGGACACTGTCCATCTTCTTGGCACTGACAGTGACCTTTGGCATTACAGTCAGACATGACGGTTCCATTCTCATTACAGTGACAAGGACGGCAGTTAGGGAATCCAAAATGGCCAAAGCGACACATATCACATTTCATGCCATCATACTCTGGTCTGCACTCACATTGACCATCCACAGTGTCACACTGAGTGTCCAGGGAACCAGTCACGTTACAGTTGCATTGCTGAATGCAAAGAAAAAGAAAATATGCATACATTTTTTCTTGAATTCACAAAAATGATGAAAATATCTTTTAAAAATTTTCATTAACTAAATGAGCACCCAAATTTATTGCTAAATATAATAATTTCAAATTTAATAATTTCAGCACAAATCAAAAAGCTTTTTGGTACATCAAACTCTCATTTCAAAAACTCACTGCAACACACACCCCTTCTTAAGAATTAGTGGCATTAAGTACTTCTATCCTTGTTGACACCTGTTACATCTTACCTTACATCCTAACAGCTGATCATGTCCCCAGGTGTCTGGCACACAGCGCTCACACCTGTCACCCTCAGTATTGGTGGGACACACACACTCTCCTGTCACTGCATCACACACCTGCCCAGCCACAGGGCACACAGGACATTCTGGAGAAGAAAAAAAGTATTAATTATATGGTATAAATATATTTCTGCACATTAGTAAATCATGCTGAATCAGTGCACAAGCTGAGGTAGTTAGCTTGAAAACTGAACAGAACTGTGTTAATTGTTACCTGTGCAGCCATTTGAAGAGAATCCATAGTATCCTGGTCTACACTGGTCACACTTCTGTCCAGTCACTCCTGGCTTACAGGGGCACTGACCACTGGTCACGTCACACTGCAGTGAGGTGGAACCTGTCACATCACAGTCACATGATTGACAGCCATTGCCAGAGTCCAAGTCATAGTAGTTGATCTGAAACAGTGGCAAAAATTAGGAACAGTACAATATTATTGTTTGAGATTAATTCTAATTACAGAGAGCAGTGTGAATATTTTTATAAAATTATCTTTCAAAGTCAAATGTAGCAACCTTTGTGTTTAACAATTTTGCTATAATCAAATGCTGATGACAGTTTGTGTTATTCTATCATCTCAAAACTCTGAATTGTGGTTACTTATGCTAAACTTTCCACACCAATATAAAACTAAAAAAAGGAACATATCCAACTATCACTTTGGCCACTCTTTCCTAATCTTTCTCAATAAAGCAACTACTTAAACATAAGCACCATGGCCAGAAAAATCGCTATCTTCAAAATTTTTCATTTGCAAGAGTTAACACTGCCTACCTCACACTGGTCACATTTGTCTCCTATCACATTAGGCTGACAGGTACATGTCCCTGTCACCAAGTCACACTGGCTGTCATTAGAACCTTTCAGGTGACAATCACAGGCTGGAACACACAATATGCAACCACAGTATTGTTATTCATATTAACACTGTTCAAAAACATTCATACTGTACTTGAATGGATATTTCTGAATATATATCCAATCTACTATGATAAGTCTCAGCTGTCAGTGATGTATTTCATGCACAGGAACTGACATTTGATTTAACATTTGCACAATTGTCAACAATGAAATTAAGCTTTTGCTACTTATTTCTGCACAAAAAAAGTGCCATGTTGTTCTCATTTACTGCCAAAATTTTGAAAATGCTATGGTAACAAAAGTGATCCCCTAGACATCTTTTTTTTCCATTTAGTATAGGAGGCAAGAAAAAACAAACTATGGAAATAGACCACATATAACTCACCTTTGCACCCTTCCTCAGAATACTCCCAGTGGTCAGGCAGACATGAGCCACAGTACTGACCACCCACACCATTTTTACAAGGACACTGTCCACTGACTTGGTCACACAGGTTGGACACAGACCCAGTCAAGTTACAGCTACACCTAGGACAACCTGCTATAATGTTACCATAGCCAGCCTGAAAAAAACAAAAATGGCAACAGAAGTTCGTGAAAATTTAAAAACAAGTTATTGTCAGTCTAGTTGACACTGAAAAATACACAATAGCCAAATCAACAACCCTACAGCAAAACTTCAAAACAAGATTGGCAACCACTAAGGTGTAAGTTTTAATACAAAAATCTTTGAACCCATTAAAACAGATTGAGTTTTGGTGAGCAAAAGGTAAATGGTTATTATGCTTCAAACAGAAAATGAGATGTCATCCCAGTCAAAAAATTTCATCTAGATACATGTAAATATGTTGTATCACACCCCTGTGTGCTATGCCAGACAGTGTATACTCACCACACAAGAGTCACATGCCCTGCCTTCATAGTATGGTCTGCAGGAACACTGGCCTGACCTCTGATCACAGGAAGTACCTGTAGACCCATACTGGTTACAGTCACACTCTGGAATGAGGGTTCAAATTAAATCCACATGAAATTCTACTTCATGGGGTCAACATACCTCATACCTTTATATATCTTTAAAAAATTGTTTATCATTTTAATTATGAAGGGGCTAGCTGTTTTTACATCAGAGCACTCATTCTAAGTACATGGAAACTGACAGTAACACATTAACAGCATAATTTTTAGTTGCAAATGTGACTTGCATCATAGGTTAATTATTGGAACTTAAAAGGAGTCTGCATTGTTTGAAATCATTGTTTTCATAATTCCATACTATCATTTCAAAAGCAATTTCTGCATGCCAAGCACAAACCTTTACATCCCTTTCCATACACCATCCCATAATAGTCTGGTTTACATTGTGCACAGTTCCAGCCTTCAGTATTAAAGAGGCATTTGAGGCACTGTCCTGTCATACGATCACAATTGCCTACCGCGTTGGGATTGATGTTACCACTGCAAGCACAAGGCTGACAATAGTTGCCTGGGACCAAGGGGTTACCAAAGTAACCATCATCACACCTAAAAAAGAGAAAAAAAATTTGTAGCAAATACAAACTGTCACAACTCATACCCAGTCCCTCACATCTAACACATGCAATATTCAAATTCGCACAGGTTCAATGACGTATACTTATTCCCAACTGACATTTTTTAAGACCTGTTAAATACCTGACTATATATATCTATCTAAATATTTATCAAGTTTGATACAAACTGAAGTTCTCAGTGCATGTCCCATAGAGAAGGCACTTCAGTTTATTCAAGTGCAAACACAATGAATGAAGATAACCGCAGAATTTAAAGGATGTGATATTAACCTGGACTTGACCAGACAGAAAAAAAAAACTTCTATTTATTTAAGAAAAATAAGACAATCAAATTTCTTCAAGTGTGTCTCATCTTTGAAGTGTAGAAACAGGAATACTCACATTTCACAATGGTTTCCAATATAGCCATCAGGGCAAGACACACAGAAGTACTCTTCCTGAGAGCCAGGGGGAGCTGCCATACAGTTCGATGCAAAGTTATTGGTGCTGATTGCCAAAGGACAAGCACATGGTCTGCAATCATTGGGAGTGCCTCTAGTAGCATTGCCATAATAACCAAATTCACAATTCTCACAATGTGGTCCTACGGTATTGTCTCTGCAACTCTGAAAGAACAAAGTGAAACATAGGAAAAATATGACAGTGATAATGATTTTAATGTTAAAACAGGTCTAGCCTTGGCTCATAGCATAAAAGTAAAATAAGTATTACTGTATGGCATATGAAAATAATGCTCGTTTTATGACAAAATTCATACATTTTACATACATTTTATTTTGTTGCTATGGAATATCCTCTTACCATAATTTCTCTAATCTTTTCCATCAATCACTGGTACACGTACAATTACTTTTTAGATTCAACTTAAAATTGTATTCTTGAGTAGGATGTGACTGTGTTAGATACACGTGCTAGGTTTAATAGTGATATCTTGTCAAACATTCGGTATTGTACTTACAGTACAGAGCCCACTAGAAGCCTCACAGGTATCAGCATGGTTATTACAATTACACTGCTCACAAATTCCACCATACAGCACATCGTTCACACGACGGTGTCCACGCTCACACACCTGCAAGCACGATGCATGGCAAACAAAAATTACAACAAATATTTTCACCCAGGAGATCGCAAAGCACATCATAGTTAATAAACCCCAAGACCCAAACTTTTCCACTTCAATATTGAAATATAGATGAGATACCAACACAGCCAAGCCTGAGTATGTACATTATTATCTTTTTAAAGAGACCATTATTCATCATCTTATCTGCGTGGCTTATAACTGTCACACCACAATGATATGACACCAGTGCTAGCGGAGTAATGTAAACAGTTATCTTGATGTGGTCAGTTCTTCACAAACACAAGGACAGAGGCTGTCTGTGTTACTATCATCTACAACACCCCTGCTACGCAGGGGTCAAGACAAAATTTGAACATTGTTATCATTCAGATACACTACAGCTACGTAGTTAGCATGTGGATGGGGTTAATATTCTGTCAAATGTCATCATAAACATCTATATTAGTGAATCTACTGTAATCATTATAATAACAACTGGCCATGTCCCCTGTGTCCTTCTTAATGACTGGTTTAAATAGAATGTATATAATGTCTGTTTTGGCATGTATGTTCTAAGTGACTCTGTTGACATGCATTCTCCACTTTAAAAATCCCTGTTAGTCTGTGAACAATATCTGTTCTTTGTGAATTCTTAATGACTGCGTGTAAACATGTATCTAATCTACAATATTGTTAAACAAATACATATAACATAGATTTAACAAAACAATAACCAATTATTAAAAATACATGTTAATACGAGTCCATATAATATTAAAGTACAAATAAGGAAACATTTATTTACGAATAAACACACATTTTCTATAATTGTTCAATGACTCACTTACATATGTTCATTAAAACAAGAGAAGACTTTTAACATTCAAGGTGAATCAGAACATAAACATCAAGCTAAGTATTAAGACTGTCTAAAGTAGATGCAAGTTAGAAAATGTAATATAAAATAGTGGTAGAGGTATGAGTTGATTAGCTGACAGAACATCACAAGACAAAACAAGCAAATGCATAATCCCTTGCCCAAAACAAAATATAAAACTTAAAAAATAAAAAGCACTCAAAAACAAAATATCTACAAAATATCTACTTTTCTGACACCAATAAGTCATCAGTGTTATTTTCATTGATGTGAACACAAGACCATTCTACAATAACTACTTTTTGCCCTTTTGTTGACAGTTTTTGTTATTTTTCTAGTTTTCTATAATTGTCCCATTCTGAATGAGTTTTTTTCTGATCCTAGATCACACACTGGTTACTCTTCAATGTCTCTCCATTTGACCAAGTAGTTAGCATCTTCTATAACTAAATGTTTTTATTTATTATTTTTGTCCTACAATCATTAATTCCCTAACACTGACCAGTTTCTGCCTTTCTGAACCTGAATATTGAATATTGCTTCAATCCATCTTTACTTAAGTTATCTCAAATTCTAGGTTAAGCTACTGCTCAGCTATTTAAAAATTCCTTTGCATTTTGCGCGTCGCAACAGAGTCATGCATTTAGTTTTGTATTGATAGCACCAGCATTTACATGACAGTCTATTCCATTATCATTCTTTTAATAAGACATTTTTAGAACCTTAACCATAATTACAAATAAAAAATGCTGGTGCCACAATGATTCTGTTATTAACTGAAATTACAGCATTTGTAAAATCCCCATTTATGTTTTCACAAAAATCACCTGACTCATATTCCCAATATGTTTCTCTCCAGTCTCTGTCAACTGTTGAAAGGCAGGAAAGAAATAATCAACATGAAATACATATCAGAGTCATCTGTATAAATCTGTCCATCTCTTTCACATGATATTGTACAGTTCATAATTTTTAAAGTTTTGTTATAATTTTTTACCTTTACCTTCTTATATGTTCCTCCATCATCAAATGCATTAAAAATGATTAAATTTTTTTAGTCACAGTGCAAAACCAATATATCTGATACATTATTCACAGTGATGTGCTGAACTGTTCTGTTTGCAGTCTTTAATACTTCTCCCCCCTTCGACATTCTTCCAGGCATTTAAATTATTTCAACTTCTTGTAGCTTGTGTTCACTTCCAGTTTGGTCACCTTCAGTATAGTACTATAACTTTTAAGACATTGGTTTTCCCCCCATATCCCTTCCCCTTCCAAAATCTCTAAGCCAAAAACACATTTGAAAAAGACAACACAACACAATAAAAGTAAAGGGAACACATCACAAACAGATAAAGCAAAGAATGAGCATTATATATGGTGCAAACTCAAAGAAGCTAAAGGAGAAAATGTCAAAAACACCACACGAAGCAAAATATACAAAGCCAGCAAAAAACAATTTAACTTGTTAAAATGAAAACAATAAAGCTTAAGCCTGCATATAAAATCTTAAATAATTTGAATATTACATTTACTTAACTTCTATGTTCTTCTTAGCATTCACTGAAGCCAAATTTTACATTTCATGCAACAAATAATAAAAAATCAATAACTTTCAAAAAAGGTTTTCAATAATAATGCCATATCAAACATAGCGTTACCTCACAAGACAAGCCTGAGTATCCTCTAGGACAAAAACACTGTTCTACAGAGGACATGATAGAGGGTGAGGTAGAGTTCTCCACAGCCACATCCATGGCCATATCAAGAAATCTGAAATGTTGAGGAAAAACACATGAAGTCATATCCGGTATGCATTTATAACATCATGATCTTACAGACAAAATATGTTGTTATTGCTTACACTTTTTAACTTACCAGAATATCAATTAACAGTATATACTGATATGTGGAGGACACATATAACTATACATTTTTGTAATATAACTACTGTGGTATTTGAATTTCTAGCTGCCCAATCACTTTGTGCCCAACTATAAAAGATGCACAGTGGTCAAATAATGGTAACAAAACAAAACAGCTGACAAAATTCTTACTGAATCTGTGTCTGATGGATGTGATAGGACGCTCGTATCAGGAGGCGCTCAATGTTGGCCAACACAGTCATGAACTCTTGTCTGGTAACAATCTGTTGCTTTGGTAACCCTGTGTCAGGATCAACGTGATACCAGTCCCGTTCTGTCAAGAAGACTTGCATAGTGTTCTCCAGTCCTTCCCTGTAGTACCGGCCTCCATAGCCAATCAGCAGCTCATTTCCCTATAAAGAATTACATAGTGCACTGGATATCTAAAGGTGGTAACATTTCAAGGACGGATACCTTATTTATGTGGAAGTTTAATCAATGCACTTTTCAAAATATTTACAAGCTGAATATTCTGCGTCTGATCTTCTGACTTCTGAACAAAACTAGAGGATCAGAGAGGCGATACCGCCTCCGAATATTGTACCACCAGCTGGAGCAAGCGCATTCGTATAGACCCCCACATACACAAAATAAGGGGTGCAGCCACCAGTCTTGTGCTTGACAAGCTGTAAAAATGCAATCAACAAGAATTTTCAAAATATGCAAAAAATATATATAACTAAAAATGGTGCAATCAAAGTTAAGTTCATTGTAGGGTAGGTCAAAGGTCAATTTCAAGGTCACAGTAAATTGCCAGTATATGACTTCCTATCCAACTTCAATAGTAACTATGGACCTATCTCTGCCAGTTTTGGAGATAAAAGGGAAGCAAAATTTGCAAAGTTCAGTTCATGGTGAAAAGTAGGTCAAAGGTCAATTTCAAGGTCACAGTAAGATTGCCAGTATATGACTTCCTATTCAACTTCAATAGTAACTATGGACCTATCTCTGCCAGTTTTGGAGATAAAAGGGAAGCAAAATTTGCAAAGTTCAGTTCATGGTGAAAAGTAGGTCAAAGGTCAATTTCAAGGTCACATTTAGATTGCCAGTATATGACTTCCTATTCAACTTCAATAGTAACTATGGACCTATCTCTGCCAGTTTTGGAGATAAAAGGGAAGCAAAATTTGCAAAGTTCAGTTCATGGTGAAAAGAAGGTCAAAGGTCAATTTCAAGGTCACAGTAAAATTGCCAGTATATGACTTCCTATGCAAGTTCAATAGTAACTATGGACCTATCTCTGCCAGTTTTGGAGATAAAAGGGAAGCAAATTTTGCAAAGTTCAGTTCAAGGTGAAAAGTAGGTCAAAGGTCAATTTCAAGGTCACAGTAAAATTGCCAGTATATGACTTCCTATTCAAGTTCAATAGTAACTATGGACCTATCTCTGCCAGTTTTGGAGATAAAAGGGAAGCAAAATTTGCAAAGTTCAGTTCATGGTGATAAGTAGGTCAAAGGTCAATTTCAAGGTCACAGTAAGATTGCCAGTATATGACTTCCTATTCAACTTCAATAGTAACTATGGACCTATCTCTGCCAGTTTTGGAGATAAAAGGGAAGCAAAATTTGCAAAGTTCAGTTCATGGTGAAAAGTAGGTCAAAGGTCAATTTCAAGGTCACATTTAGATTGCCAGTATATGACTTCCTATTCAACTTCAATAGTAACTATGGACCTATCTCTGCCAGTTTTGGAGATAAAAGGGAAGCAAAATTTGCAAAGTTCAGTTCATGGTGAAAAGTAGGTCAAAGGTCAATTTCAAGGTCACATTTAGATTGCCAGTATATGACTTCCTATTCAACTTCAATAGTAACTATGGACCTATCTCTGCCAGTTTTGGAGATAAAAGGGAAGCAAAATTTGCAAAGTTCAGTTCATGGTGAAAAGAAGGTCAAAGGTCAATTTCAAGGTCACAGTAAAATTGCCAGTATATGACTTCCTATTCAAGTTCAATAGTAACTATGGACCTATCTCTGCCAGTTTTGGAGATAAAAGGGAAGCAAAATTTGCAAAGTTCAGTTCATGGTGATAAGTAGGTCAAAGGTCAATTTCAAGGTCACAGTAAGATTGCCAGTATATGACTTCCTATTCAACTTCAATAGTAACTATGGACCTATCTCTGCCAGTTTTGGAGATAAAAGGGAAGCAAAATTTGCAAAGTTCAGTTCATGGTGAAAAGTAGGTCAAAGGTCAATGTCAAGGTCACAGTAAGATTGCCAGTATATGACTTCCTATTCAACTTCAATAGTAACTATGGACCTATCTCTGCCAGTTTTGGAGATATAAGGGACTAAATGTTATAATTTTGGAGTTACCATAATGTGCCATAAATTTCCTACAGAAAAAATTAATTAAAATAAAGAAAAGGTCATTTTGGTCAAAGTTCTTGAAATGGGAGGTTCTCTGAAGTTGCAGAAGTTTAAATTTGATAAAATAATGTCATTTTTGACCACAAGTTGTCTGCTTTGCCAAGCATTATGTTTTATTTTTCCGGAGTTCAAAATTTATTATCCATTACCGTACTGCACATTTTTACGGAAGCCGACTGGTGCCATATGTTGAAAAAAAAAAATTATCTCGAAATTTCGAGATAGCATTTTTTTTGTTCAAATTTCAAAATACTATCTCGAAATTTCGAGATAAATTTTTTTGCTCAAATATCAAAATGCTATCTCGAAATTTCGAGATAATTTTTTTTTTTGTTCAAATTTCAAAATGCTATCTCGAAATTTCGAGATAAAAATTTTTTTTGTTCAAATTTCAAAATAGTATCTCGAAATTTCGAGTTAATTTTTTTTTCTACATATGGCACCAGTCGGCTTCCGTACATTTTCCTTTCACCACCAATATGTACTTTCTGATACAGCGTAACTCGAAAACCGTATGGAATACAAAAAAACCGAGACCACCTACAGTGTTAGGCTTTACATGCTCTACAAAATGCAAAAAAGAATGGGTCTCTAGCATTAACGGTTCCTGAATTAGAGACAGTTTTCAGTTTCGGTATCTTATGGCCGCTACTCCTGTGAAAATGCACCGATTGACCCCAAATTCACGGAGATGAAAGATGACCTGAAGGGTAACACTTTCCAATAATATTATTGGTTAAGTCTGTGTGGCGTCTGAATAACAGGGCAAAAAAATTTTTTTTCGTAAAAAATTTCATTTTTTTGAAAATTTTGACCCATTTGACCTTGAAGTAAAGGTCAAAGGTCAAATCCGAGGGTATATTTGAAATCTACACATATGACTTTTGGAAAGCCGTCTATAGAAATTTTTCCCGTAACTCCTTCTGTAGGGTAGATAATTAGCATTTAATTTTGCCATTTTTAGACAAGGGTGCATTGCAATGAGTGCCACACCCAGACCCCAATACCGACAAAGCCCAAATTTTACGTGGAACGAGTTGAGATTATAGGTGACCTAAATCCATGAGATGGGTACGGGGGCCCTTACCGTCTAGGAGGAGAAGCGGTAACGGTAACATGGCGGCGGAGCCGGCGGAACGGAACGGACGGGACCGAAACCATGTGTACCGCCAGCGCTAACGCTGGTGGTAAATTTTTTTGTTCAAATTTCAAAATAGTATCTCGAAATTTCGAGATAATTTTTTTTTCTACATATGGCACCAGTGGGCTTCCGTACATTTTCCTTTCACCACCAATATGTACTTTTTGATACAGCGTAACTCGAAAACCGTATGGAATACAAAAAAACCGAGACCACCCCCAGTGTTGGGCTTTACATGCTCTACAAAATGCAAAAAAGAATGGGTCTCTAGCATTAACGGTTCCCGAATTAGAGACAGTTTTCAGTTTCGGTATCTTATGGCCGCTACTCCTGTGAAAATGCACCGATTGACCCCAAATTCACGGAGATGAAAGATGACCTGAAGGGTAACACTTTCCAATAATATTATTGGTTAAGTCTGTGTGGTGTCTGAATAACAGGGCAAATAATTTTTTTTTCGTAAAAAATTTCATTTTTTTGAAAATTTTGGCCCATTTGACCTTGAAGTAAAGGTCAAAGGTCAAATCCGAGGGTATATTTGAAATCTACACATATGACTTTTGGAAAGCCGTCTGTAGAAAATTTTCCCGTAACTCCTTCCGTAGGGTAGATAATTAGCATTTAATTTTGCCATTTTTGGACAAGGGTGCATTGCAATGAGTGCCACACCCAGACCCCAATACCGACAAAGCCCAAATTTTACGTGGAACGAGTTGAGATTATAGGTGACCTAAATCCATGAGATGGGTATGGGGGGCCTTACCGTCTAGGAGGAGAAGCGGTAACGGTAGCCGTCCGGCGGAGCCGGCGGAACGATCCGGACGAGACCGAAACCATGTGTACCGCCAGCGCTAACGCTGGTGGTACAATAAATAAACATGCAGTCTATCATGGCTTTCATTATTCCACTACATGCATTGCTAATTCTCAGACAAGTATACATTCATTTCCCTAAGTATGAAGTCATCCGGTACACATTCTTAAAAAATGTTTTGCATAAAAAGTTCCTTACTTCCATTATTACATCCAAGTCTGCAGTGTATGCTGTGTTAACATCTTCTAATCGCTGGACCACATAGTACATGTAATAGGTCAAGTTACCACCATAGGAGGCAAGCTAGGTAGAAAACAGGTTATGAAGTTAATATTCAATGCATAATCATGTAGAATATGAACATTTAAAGGTCATCCCAAACAGATTTTGCAGCATCCTTAATAATTTCTACTAAAAAATACATACATACAGTTGTGGTGTCAAGCCAGATATCACGATTTGAAAGTTTGATTGCTTGCATTCAAGAAAATAAGTAGCTATATAAATACTAGTTTTTGGAATTTTTTAATAAAAACTAAATACAGCCAACAAATTCCATGACAAATGGGACATAAAGATGCGTTTTCTCTCTCTCTCTCCAACAATCTCATTCAACTATCTCATTTAAGAACAATTTCACGAGACTTTAATTACATGCATAATCTATAGTACTAATGTATGACTAAGACAAACAGCATAAAAAATTTCAACTAATCAGTCATGCTGGTTAATTCTTCAGCATCATGCATGTGATTACAAATTAAAATATACAACATTAAGTAATTATAAGCCAGGTATGATACACAAAATAATTGAGTGTCAACCCCCTGGTATTTACAAAATTCTCACAGATCAATTCACACTATAAATCTGAATATCAGAACCAAACCACTTGTTATAAGGTAGAATTTGGATGAATAACAAACATAAAAAATATGCAAGTGAATATATATATTTATATATAGCACACACCCCTTCACCAACTTCCACATGACTAAAAACAAATGATTGTTTTAAATATATTTTTTCATTTCTTTTCCAAAATAAATGAATCGTTTTTGAGCAACTTTTCACATGTTATCCAAACCCCATGGATTAAGAATTAATTTGCCAAACAGCTGTCAAATTCAGAGGATAATAATATTTAAACATCTTATTTTTGTAAAAAAAATAAAGATTAATCAAGCCAAGAACATATAATACACAATTAGGGAACAAAACTTTTTAACAGACAATATGACAAGACACTGAACACAAAAAATGCAGGCATGACATGCTTGATGTTTGGCACAATCATATTTTTAAAAACCATGCAATTATAGCTTTAAGAGATCAGTAGGTAGCTTCACTATCAAAGCAAAAATCAAAGATTGTTATCTGTGAAATGAGAAACTGATTTGAAATTAGGCTTTACACTATAGCAATTGTCATAAAATGCTGGGGCCAATTCCATAAAAGCATTCTAACTTAGCATGATACTAGGCCTTAGAATGATTCTAAATCCCTAGTTGTATACTTGTTAGCAATCAACTAATTTCTATTCCATAAAACCAAACTAAGAATCATTCTTACTAGTTGCTTGCTAAGATTTGGCTAGAATGGTGTATTCATAGGAAAACCACAAAACCACAGGGTCAGTTACGCCAAACAAAAGGCAGTGACAGTGAAAGTTGAGCTGATTGCAGGCTGAGGGAAGTACTGGTCAAGGCATTCCCATGTATTCTTTAAAGGCCCTATACAGAAAGGGGTCAAAATGGCAACTTCAGGGAAGAGACAACGAAAGCCCAATTATTCAACACAAGAAAATCTCTTTATAGCCGAATGCTATGAAGAATTTAAGGACACATTAGATAGTCAACACAAAGATGCTAACACCAATGCTAGGAAAAATAAAGCTTGGGAAAGCATACTTAATCAGCACAAGTCCAAATGACCAAAAAAAAAAAAAAAATGTCCAACGGATTCCTTCTATCCCGAAACACTCGTTCCCGCCGCATTGCTCTGCGGAGTTCCACTATTTCTAAAATTCTCCTGGCCATCCTTACACCTCGGAGGTGTGGGTAGAAATTAATTAGAATGATACTAGTGATTTAGAAGAGACCCAGACCTACTCTAACTTTAGCATGAAACTTAGAACTATACTAGGCTTAGAATGGTTTTATGGAATAGAGTTAGTAGGTAACTAGAGATAGAATGACGTTTAGCAACCAACTAGGGCTTAGAATGGTTTTATGGAATTGGCCCCAGATCTCCATATAATTGCTTCATTGTACATTATATCAAACACATCTTGTCTGCATCGAACCTGTCCCACTATACACAGAAACATTTACTGACTGATCCTGGAAAATGAAACAAATATCACAAGTCCCACTGTCCAATACTAGGCTACAACTGCTGCATGAGTGAGCAACCTAAGCACACAGCTAGCCACCTAGAATACCCAGTCTTACCTTGTTACCAAGAAAGTTAGCCTGGAGTTCAAAATAAGGTCAAAGGTCAGACTAAAAAATGTAGGTCAAAAGTCAAACTAAAATCAATAAACTAAGGATGAAACCAAGTTGAATTAGGTGTATACAGAAGATGACTATGTGCTTAATAAATATCTTACTAAGATGCTTTCCAAAGGCAATTGTAATACTGTGAAGATTTTTTTCTAAAAAAAGTGGTATATATATATTTTTTAATGTTTTCCAAATAGCTGTCAACTCCTGTACATCACCCAGTCATTCAAACCAAATAAAACCAACTACAACTAAAAGAAACATCATATCTATGACCCATTTAAAAAGAAACGGACCCCCAAGCAAACATGCCATATGCTTCAATCCATACAGAACTGTCAAAGCAAATCCTTCAGATAGCAAATATTTGTGTTATAGCAAAAAATCCAAAATTAAATTTTAAAAGCACACAAATAATTCTTTGCAAAATTTTAATTAAAACATTTCTGTATTTTAATTACAGAGTAAAAAAAAGCAACGTTTAGATTTTGTGACCAATTTTGATATTGCAAATGATTTTTTTATTTTGACTTTTTAATTTCTTATGTTTTCCTTCATCTCAAATACTGAAATCAAAGGAAGCGTTTGCATGCAGTCCCGAATACCCTTATCCTATAATGCTAAAAACATTCAACTGGGATCTTTGAATATAATGGGGATCAGACAGGAAAATGCAATGGTCTACAAGAATATATATATGCGTAAAAACAAAGGTACATGATCTAGCCAATATGCTTTTTGTGGGATATCTAGCAAGATAAATTCAAAATCCAAGCACTGGGCAGCATTACAGACTTGGAAGCCGAAGATGTCCATACACATATTTATCCCGAGTCACTTTAATGAACAATTTTGGAAAGGTGTTAGGTGTTCCTAATATCTTGAACATGTTATTGTGCCATATCTTATAAATTGTATGCTAGGTTTTCTTGTGTGTTAATGGTTACCATGTGCTAGATGTGCAATTGTTGGTGTTTCACTCTTATCATCCAGCCTATGAGCTGAACATTTAGTATGCTGACTGTAAAGTGTGTTCCAATGTGTTAGGTGACCTAGTGTGTTACAGGTGTCACTGTGCTGGTTGTACCAGGATGTTAAGATGTGGCCTAACATTTACCTTGCTGCCAGCATATGGGGTTGGAGCATGCCAATAATACACAGGATTCAGTCCTGCAACTTCTGTATTATCATGATCAACTGTCAGGCGACCATTTTCTAGACTGGGGACAACATATTTCTTTCCTCTCAAATCTGTCACTCTCCAGCCTTCCAGACTGGAAATCTGAAAAGATGAGTATAATTTATAACAAGGCAGCAAAGCTGTCAAATGTACAGACAAAAAGCAGGAAATAACAAAATAGGCTACTGTCAATTCTGATGCAAAAGTACATTATGTTAAACTGCAAATTCAACATCAAATTCTAATTATGCTCAACAGGTAATACCAATGTAAGTAAAATGTGTAACAAACATAAGGCTTCAGGCCCATGGGAGTTCAAGTTCACCCTTTGAAAATGTAAAACTTCCAGAAAAAGATGTCAATTAGACTGCTTTTCCAACTCAGGCTGCATTTTAGTCCTGTATTTCTTTTTTGAAAGTTTGGCAATCATAAGTAACATGGTTTTCCCATAATGGTCATCATGGCAGCAGCACCCAAGATTGTGTTTTCTTCTATTCTGATGTAATATTACATAATGGTTACCAGCATAATGACCATCAATTTTTAATAATAAAATATACGTATCATGGATTTTCAGAAAATGTGACAAGCATGGGTCTTCAAGCCTGTGGAGCTTCAAAGTCACACCTTGAATATGCCAATATGTGAAAAATTAAAATTTCACAAAAAAAATGTTTAACTGGCAGATTGCATTGCCTACTGAAGCTATATTTTAGTCCCATGTTTCTTTCCTGTAAGTTTGAGAACAGTAAGTGACATGGTTTTTCTTAAATGGTCATCATGGGAGCAGTGCCCAAAATAGGTTTTTTTCAAATTTTGATGCAATATTACATAATGTTTAACAGCATAATGACCATCAATTTTTAATAATAAAATGTGACTAGCAAAGGTCTTCAGGCCCATGGAACTTCAGAGTCACAACTTGAAAATGCCAAAATGTAAACAAGACAGCACTGTTCTGAAATGTTTTTTTTTCTCCATTTTTAACAATTTTTAACATAAAACAAAATTAACAGTTTACTGCCATTTTTATATGATCAACTAAAAAAATTGATGAGATGGGAAAAATATCAATAGAACAGTGTTAAATGTCCAATTTCCTCCATTCTGAGATTCTGAACATAGTGAATGATTGAATCTGACAAACTGCAATGATATGAGTTTATTTCCATTTTTGAAACTTTATTACACTATACACGATAACAAATTAACCATCATTTTTACAAAATCAACTAACAATGTTGTAAAGATGCAGGAAATGTCAAACAAACACTTTTAATATCTTATTAATTAAATAATGAAACTGTTAACATGCCTAAGAATTGAATCTGAGAAAATGTGAAAAAACAACATAACTTCTAAAATAATGGCCCGATTATGCTGATCTTTTAACTCAACCTGTGTTTAGAAGGATTGACCACTCCTGTGAGTTTAATGACAATTGGCCTATCTGTTTTTCTTATATTGTGTTTACAGTGTTGCATATATGCTGAAAAGTGAAAAAAAAAGCATAACTACTAAAATAGTGGCCTGATCATGCCGATTTTCTAACTTGACCTGCGTTGTAGTAAGATAGATTACTCCTGTGAGTTTCATGACAACAGGCCAATCGGTTTTCCTTGGAATGTGTTTACAGTGTTGCATATATGCTGAAAAGTGAAAAAATTAAGCATAACTTCTACAATAATGACCCGATCATGCTGATTTTCGAACTTGACCTGCATTTTATGAATATTCATCAGCTCTGTAAATATAAAGCCAAAAAGTAAAGCTGCCTTCCACTTATCGTGTTTACAATGAAAGTGCACGGCGCCGGCGACGGCGATGACGGAGACGACAGACGCAGGTGATGGCAATATGTACAGACACATCTATATATATTTACTGTACTGTTTGAGAACAGTAAGTGACATGGTTTTTCTTAAATGGTCATCATGGGAGCAGTGCCCAAAATAGGTTTTTTTCAAATTTTGATGCAATATTACATAATGTTTAACAGCATAATGACTATCAATTTTTAATAATAAAATATTAGTATCATGGATATTCAGAAAATGTGACTAGCAAAGGTCTTCAGGCCCATGGAACTTCAAAGTCACAACTTGAAAATGCCAAAATGTAAACAAGACAGCACTGTTCTGAAATGTTTTTTTTTTTTTTTCATTTTTAAAAATTTTTAACATAAAACAAAATTAACAGTTTACGGTAATGTGCCATGAATTTCGAACAGTAAAAAATAATTAAATTTGGGAAAAGATCGTTCTGGCCGAAATTCATGAAATGGAGGTGCTCAGAACTTCCGAAAGTTCGAATTTCATGGAATTCTGTCAATTTTGACCGGAAGTTGTCTGTTCGTCGATAGGCCTTCTGTTATCTTCTCCCGACGATCTATTTAGAGTTACCATAATGTATGATGTGTGAATGTCGGTAATTGCGACCAAAGGTATACACGTACTTTCACCCGATCACTGTGTATGGCCCATAGATAGAGCGGTACTGTTGTCTAGGGCCGCAAAACAGCATCGTTATCAGTAGTGTCGTTTTTCAAAAGCGATTCTGGCAGCCAGAAACAAGTGTCGTTTTTCAAAAACGATCCTGGCGCTCAGAACGGGAGTGAACGAAGGGAGAGACGGCCGACGATTAGCGTCTGCCACGGCCAGATAACCTTTACTATGGAAGCTTAGTGTTACCGTTGCTCCTTTCCGTGCACTGAAACTGAGACGACAGCCGATCAGTGTCTATGGCGCACGTGCAGGTAGCCTTCATCTGCGATAAGTGTCTTCCGCGACCAGGTTCGTTGCCTTTGCCATTTAAGTCGGGCGGAGCTTTACGCGCGAATGCGTCCTCATCTCGCCGTTCGCGGGTAGGTGTCTCCGGCGCATACGTAGCCTTCCCTGCAGAAGCCGGCCTCGGCACTACGGCCTCTCCTCCGTGCGGGGAGGCCACTACGACCGCAGATCGGTATGTGCAGCGCACAGGTAGCCTTAGCCACGGCAGCCGAACTGTGTATTACGGTCTCTCTCCGTCGTGCGCTGCGACCAAGATGACCGCTGATTGTTGTCTGCGATCAAATATACTAGGTTTGGGGGGGGGGGGGGGGGGGGTGCAGGGCCGTTTTTTTTTTTTTTTTTTTTTTTTTTTTTTTTTTTTTCTCGCTCAGGCAACCCAATCTTAACCAGCAGCAGCAACCGATTTCCTGGTGCATAGTTGCGTCAATGTACGCATTTGAAAAGCGTGTACGTTTTGTCATTGAAACCATCTTCAAACAAACGCAAGAGATAGGTAATCTAGAGTAAACCGAAAAGGCAGCTTTTATATTCGTTCAAGGGACTGGAAGATCGTCAATGGGAGATAGTGAGCGATCTGAGCGCGACAATAAGCCAATTTCCACACTAGTTCCACACTAGACTTCGTTACTATATTCGTCAGCAAGAGATCGTCAGCGATCCGAGCAAGCATAGAAGCTTGGACTTTTTGTCCATGCTAGAAGGCAATTTTCATGTAGTCAGCAGGATATGGTTTGCTGGTTTGCGACAGGGGCGTAACCAGGCATACGCACGGATACACTGTAATTAGAGGGTAAAGTGCCCTTCAGCTCACAGGTAGCTTTTGTCTTGAGTGTATCGAACGCGATATTTATCTCAGATAAAAATCTACCAGTGTGTTATTTCAAAGAGCTGCTCCAGCAGACCTGGGGGCACTAGATAAATCTGATCATCGGGCTAAACAAGGAGCCAGAGAAACAAAGGAAGATTGATTTTTCCTGCAAAGTTTCAAAGAATTTTGACACGGACTTGATCCAGCTTAACCCTCCAAACTAACGGGGTGGCATGGGCAATTTTTACAAAATTTCCAAACAATTAAACTTAAATATATTACAATTTTATCCTTTAATATAATTTTGGGAGGCATGCACCCGCATGTAAGCTGGGTGATGTCAGTAAACCCCTAGTTAAATAAATATACCCTTATGAGCAAGGCTTTTCCCAGCGAACCGTCCAGCCGTCATTTGGACGGCCGCTGACATCACCGGACGGCCTATATTTTCAAAGACGGCTAGACGGCTTGCGACTTTTTTTTTAATGACGTCTTGGCTTGTCGGGACAGCCGTGGACGTTGTAAGAAATTTTCTTAGAGTAATTTGACGTACCTAGCTTTTATGATGCGTCACAGATGAAAGGTACTACTTTGTAGTGTACGCTGATATTCAGTCACGACGAAACTACTTCCTTAAGCTTACAAAACACAATAAAATGTTTCTATGAACTTTAAGATACACATTCCATGCCGTATGCAGCAGTGACAAGAGTGACCTTCATGCGGTACAAAACACTAAGCAAACTACAGGCCAATTTGTGAAAGGGGACACCTTCCAGACCTTCATACGCACGGCAACTGACAAAGCTGATTGACAAAAAGGAAAATTTCAAATTTTCAGCGAGAGCTCGTTCGCAATCCGAGAGAGACCAGGAGGCAATTTTCATATTTGTTAAGGAGACTTCGTAAGCCAAAGGGCGAGACGAGAACGCAATTTTCGTATCGTCAGCGACGCAATCCGAGTGAAACGAGAAAGCTCACACTCGTTCAGTGGCTTTCGTTTGCGGCAGATCGTCAGCCGGAGATCATTCTCGATTGTTTTTAACCCTCCATCCCTCCCCATTGGAATTTATAATGTTTAAAAATATTTTTCATTTCATTTGTACATTTCAAGGGACTTCATTAGCGGAAGATCGTCAGCGGGAGATCGTGAACGATCTGAGCGAGACAAGAAAGCAATGATGGTAATCTTTATTGCAGCTCTTAATATTGCTCTTTTGTTCTGTTACTGAAGTCTCTACTGTTAACAATGCTATTGTGCGCCTCAGCAAAACTACCGATCGCTATCTCACACCGAATACTGCGGTAAAGAAACAACAGCCCGACAGTACAACTCTTCATAGATTCTCCTGTTATCTGAATGAATGGATATGACGATGTTGTTTAGCGTCCTAAACTTACTGTACTGATCGTTATCTTGCACCTTGGGTCGCACACGTAGTACTCAGGTAAAGGTACGCTAGGGCAACATTGCCGACTGTTAGATCTTTATAAGCGCGAGAATAGCGCGGTGGCCGATTTTAAGGTGTACGAAATTCACGAAATGAAGATCGCGCAAAATTGCTTACTGGCCGAAATTCATGGTCCAGAAAAAACTCCAGACGGCCGATTTTAAGATCGTTCGAAATTCAAGAGCCGTTCGAAATTCATGGCACTTTACCGTACTGCCATTTTTATATGATCAACTAAGAAAATTGATGAGATGGGAAAAATATCAATAGAGCAGTGTTAAATGTCCAATTTCTTCCATTCTGAGATTCTGAACATAGTGAATGATTGAATCTGACAAACTGCAATGATATGAGTTTATTTCCATTTTTGAAACTTTATTACACAATACACGATAACAAGTTTACCATCATTTTTACAAAATCAACTAACAATGTTGTAAAGATGCAGGAAATGTCAAACAAAAACTTTTACGTATCTTATAAGTTTAATAATGAGACTGTTAACATGCCTAAGAATTGAATCTGAGGAAAAGTGAAAAATATGCTGAAAAGTGAAAAAACAGCATAACTTCTACAATAATGGCCCGATCATGCTGATTTTCGAACTTGACCTGCGTTTTATGAATATTCATCAGCTCTGTAAATATGAAGCCAAAAAGTAAAACTGCCATCCACTTATCGTGTTTACAAGGAAAGTGCACGGCGCCGGCATCGGCATCGGCATCGCCATCGCCATCGCCATCGCCATCGGCGACGACAGACGCAGGTGATGGCAATATGTACAGACACATCTGTGTCTGTACATAAAAATACATATAAGAAAGTGATACAACCTTGAATGTAAAATATATAAAATATATTCCAATTAGACAAAGTCAACACATGTTATTACACTTTTTATGTAACATTTTGCATTTAAAAACACAAGCAGGTTAGCAGGGGATGTTGCCTGACTCACATGGGTTACATTTTCAATAAACTCTATCCCTTTAATAAGCCTTAACTCTATTTTTCCCATAAAAACATACAATGATAAACAATCTATTGCTCTATTTAGGTTTTAAATTACAAACACAGATAAGAGCAGAGTTAAAATGCAGACATAAATAAACAGTCACTTTATTCCTAAGCCACAGTGCAGACAGCCATAACTGACACTCAAGCCCCTGCAGTCACTTTGCCCTGGTGTCACAAAGCAGTGGACTAACAGTTACAGAGCAGACGACAGACAGTGGGCCCTAGAGGGGAGACACAAATTGCTAGTAATAACCCTGTAATGAGACTCTTTAGCCCCATTTATTACCATGTTTCCTTTAACTGCTTTTGTCTGTTTAAAAAACAGAAACCTTACCCACAGGAAATCTAATTGAATTGTAGACAACTTAAATTCAGTAAGGTAAATAAAAGAGAATATTTTGTAAAACATTCTACCCTTCATGACAGTGAGAACTAGAAATCCAATAAAAGTGCTGGTTTTACATTATCAAAAAATGTCCACTGATGATTTTAAGTATCATTTCAAAAGTCTTTTATTTGTGAGAAGAGTGAGTATTTGTTGTTGATTTACAGAGCTGACTTGAAAACAAAGAGAGAAGCTCTCAAATAAGTATGACTTCATCACAGTGCATCACCATGGAATATAAAATTGGGGAAAAATTCTGAACTGGGAAATCATTTTTCTATAGAATCACACTATTTCATGGGGCATGTCTATGAACAACTTATTCCTTACATTTGATATATGTAATTTCAAAAATCCTGAAGGATATTCACGAACAATAAATTAACTAATAAAAATGATGCTAAAGGCCATCTTCTGCAGAGAAATTAAAGCTGATCTTTCACAATATATGTAATGGATCTTGCATTCAGTTTGTGAATGAACATGGTAAGAGGTGGGAGGAGAATATTGTCCGATAAACCCAGAGGCAAGTGTGTCACCAGTACCTCTAATAACTACATGTCCTATGATAATACATACCTTTTACTGTCACCTGTCACTGCAATTTATACTTAATGCCAGTGGCAGTGGAAGGGGGTAGAGACACAGACACCATACTGAGTGAAGCCTGTTACACCAAACAAAATATTTCTCTATTGATATGTTTTAGCTTGGTCATGTCAAGTCACTTCATGGTCAATTTCAGGGAAGAGGACAGAAGTGAGGACACTCTTCCTAAAAGCCATTTCTAGTTATTTCTTCCTGTTTTATGTTGCTTAACTGAGGGTTCTACTTGTCCTTCATCCTATTCAACAGCACATCTGTCAACTATTTATGTGGTGGTGGGGCTGAGTATTTATATACATAATTGTTAAGAGGGTGATAGAGACTTCAACGTCCCTGCTCTTTTGAAACAAAAATTCATTGAAAGACGAGTTGGGTAAGGGTAAGAGATTTGAACTAGGTGTTATTTTTTTCTAAAACAGCCCCCAACATAAGACACTTACTTGTGACTGTCCCCATCCAGCACTTCGACAGTTCTGTGAGATACCAAAGCAGAAACACTGCATGCAGCCTGCAGGATTGCTGGCCTCCATGTTGAAGAATCCAGGTTTACACTGGTCACAGTTCTCTCCAACTACATTAGGCTGAAAAAAAAAGTGGTTATTTTATAAAAAATGTTTTATTTTTTATTTTCACAAATGATCTACATATTTACACTTAAGCGTGTTCAATATACTGCTGAAAAAAAAATTTATTTGCATTTCTTGTCACACTGTTCTGGAAAAAAATGGGCACTCACACATACCCACACCACAGTGATCTTCTCTGTGCCATGCAGTATCAACCTTTAAAAAACAACTTAGCACACACATCTGCACAGTCATCTGCTGAATACCCCCTTGTTTATTGATGACACCTACCTTACAAATACAGTCTCCCTGACAGGTGTCCACATTACGACTGCCTGCCCGACTGCAGGGACAAGGAATACATGAGGGAAAGTTCTTGTATCCTGATGCACAGCGGTCACAGTTCCTGCCACCAAAACCCACACGGCAGATACAATCACCAGGCATCTGAATAGATTAAGAAAACTTTAAAGCAACATTTTTTTTAATTATCTAAAAAGAAGCCCTTTTGGGGGTGGGGGGCACAAGTACATAAATTTCCATTTTAAACATTATACTCATTGAGATATTAGTATTTTTGCTATTTTTCCTTACTGCTTTCTGTACAAAACACTCTGTACATGTTATGTTCATGATATTTTAATTCTCACCAATCCCTCTCCTCTTCTAGAATTATCCTGTACACAGGTTCCTGTAGACCCCAGCTGGCTACACTGACATGGCTGACAGGGTTCACGGGGGTCATCAGTGGTCCTGTAATAACCAGCTTCACACTGCTCACAGTTCACTCCTGTTGTATGGTCCTAATGATTTTACAACATATTTAATACAGATTATCCTGTTGTAGTTAAGAAAAGATGTAATGCAACAAATCTAAGGAAAAAATGCATGAAGGGTAAAGGTAATGGTGAATTTTTAACTTTTCATTACAAAGTATTGTGTTGTAGCAGTGATCTTATTTCATCTACCAATGTCTTAGAAAACAAAATATTTTTATTGACAGATTGTTCGACAAAAGTTATCGAACTACTAGTCTTTTTTCATACCTGTACTGTACATAACATTCAAAGTCACTAAGTGGTTACTGCAAGTAAATTACTTACCAGTACAAAGTGAAGCAAGACAGCTCATTCAACTTACCCTGCAGTTCATACAGACCCCTCCACCATTCTTCTCCCCTGCTATGTTCTGACTCTGCCTGTTGTCAGCAACAGTCTGGTTGTAATAGCATTCATCAGAATGACCAAAACACTGACATTCTGAAATCATTAAAATAAAAAGAGAATATTAAACTACATGGTTACTCTCGACAACCATTCTGGGTACTTCAACCTGAATTCTATTTGAACATATGGATGAGACATTCTCAGCAAAACTCACCCTCACAAAGTGACCTCTGCCTGTAGGTGCCAGGTTTGTATGGCTGCTGGTTAAATTTTGGACAACATTTCTCACAGTTCTTTCCACATGTGTTGTCCTCACAGACACACATCAGTTTCTGGAATTCAACGAAGTCAATTAATATAACAGTGCACAACAAATCATGCCCTAATGATCAAAATAACACATGAATGAAATTGTCATAAATATTGTTTTACTTGTGTGATATAGTTCTACTGACTTAAAATAACTAATCTGTTCTTTAACTTTAACTGACTTAAAATAACTAATCTTCTGTTCTAAAAAAAAGCAAAATAGAATATGTTTCTACAACACCCATTTTTTTACATTTCTCATACAGCTTTGCATACAGTCCTTTCATACTACAAAAAACTATATGCTGCCGTTGAATATTTATAAATTTGCATTAAATTAAAAATAGTAAAAACTTTACAACTGTCCTTACCCCTGTGTCAGGACTCCTTGGACAACTGCTGGCATGCCCATAGCATTTACACTGTCCTCCAATAGAAATATCTTTGATGGAATAGAAATACTGAAAAGGAAGGGCGAGATTCATATGTACATTATATCTAAACAAAATGCATGTAGTCTGTATAAACAATGATGCAAATATAGAATTTTGCAGAAGGTTTCAAAGTATTAATTTGGACCGGGATTTTGTTTAGCACCTTAACCAAAAAAAGGCATAAATTTGGTGGACATACTATGGGCATTAGCTGGTGGCTGAATAGTATATAAGGACTTGGCTACAAATACGACCTTATCACTGTTATTGTCGATGTTTCTTTTTTTTTACACTGTTAATGGCAAACCTTCTCTTTGTGTCATACCATGACAACAAGTTCACTAACCCTCTACTTATACATGCAAGCAAAATACCATCTACAATTCAACATGGACAGTTTACGTCCAGGTGATCATATGATAGTACCTGACTGGACATCTAAAACCAGCTAAACCTGGTCACTATTGACCACTGGAAGTGGACCAGGGCCACAACAAAGCTAACCTCCTGACCCTGGTCACAGACAGTACAACACATTCTGTCTCCGTGTCTGGCCAGATCACAGCTGTCCCCATGCCTAGTATTACTGTCAGCTCCTTTGATGTCTAACTGCTAATATATTTTTTCCTGACAAAATTATGATTTGCAATCATGAGTCATTCTTGTATCTACTGAATCTTCTTCGTGCTGTGTATATTCAAACAGCTATTAGGATTCTTTCATGGCAGTCACTTGCTAGATTATTTCATTTCTCTTCTTCTGCCATTTCTTTATAAATTTCTTTACAGTACTTGACCACTGTAATATCATTTTCCCTTTAAATTATTTTCCCCCTATAAATTTGATTTCAAATAATCACAACAAAAACATTAAATAAATCTGCAATTATTTCAACTTGTTGCCTGCACTGGAAAAGAAATGTGAAAGAAAGAGCTGTCATATTGGAGATGACACATACACAGAATGGTCAGATATTACTGTAGTGAACAACATCACCATTACTTTCTTTTTCTAATGCAGCAACAAAGTGTCAATCAAACTATCTACAGTGTACCTCCTCCAATTTCAAATACAATACCAGCATTGAAATACCAATCAAATATTGTTTTCTTTCATAACAAATCAATAAGGGATCTTGTAAGTCCAGCATCATATTATCCAGGCTAATTATCTTCTCATATCACCATCTGGGTCCTCTTTAAAACAACTGCCTCAGGGGATGTTCTTTTCAGTCCATCTCATTTAAGATTGATAAGTGGAAGATGGCAAATATGTTCTTTTAAAACTCATTAAAATTATCTGAATCATCTCTAACGTCTTTTTCTTGCGTGTCTTTCAGAACAATGTCTCTTACAATATAGAGAAGAGAAAAAGTGGAAAATTTTTAACAAAATGATTCAATTCTTTAATGCCATGCCACTTTAGGTGCTGGTCATTAGATATCATTTAGCAGCCACTGGACACTGCTTGCTGGTCACTTGACACTGATTCTTTTTTATCTATTGTGTAGATTGTCCTTTACTGAACACCACTAAGAGACAAGTTTAAGTGCAATGATAACTTCTTTTGTGAGATATTCATTGTCCATCTTGAGATGACATTTCCACTAACGTGAGATGACATATCCCTTAATGTCCACACAGGTTGAAACAACATTCCAGAAACCTAACCTTTAACCTGCCATTTGTTCCTGTGGATATGCTGCACTGCTTATTCTGGGGATAAAGTTACTATGCTCTCAGTTTCATAAAATTTTAGATTTATTATACCTGAGCTTGAACAAACAAGATGAAGCAGTTTTTATGTACTATTATTTGGCAGTTAAGTGCAAAGAAAGGACAACAGGGGAGAACGAGACATAGCAATCAGTCCATCCCAGCTAGTGCCTCAAAAAGTTCAATTGCCTTGAAAAAATTAATGATTGGTTATATCCCATTATAACTGCTCCATACACTTACCCTCCTAGTGACAGCTTTATCTATTTTGTCTGGGTTGCTTGTTCTAATAGTCATCAGGTCAGCATTCAATGTTCTAATCTTCTGCAGTCTTAGGCGCAAGAAACGGGCAGTGGTGAATTCCTACAAATAAACAGTAAGAAGGGTTAAATTGTGAAAGCAACAGGAAGAAGTTCCTGTGAGATTGCAAGATTTCTAAACAGTTTGAAAAAACTTTTCTAACTGACAGGAATTTATACTAAACTCTTTTCTCCATTCCGTGCTCTTCTCTTAATTAGCTGTTTCACAGAATGAATCATTCTTGGAGCTTGTGAAATTGGCAACTTTCTTTACAAAATAGGCTTATCCCACAAGATTGTTTATTTTTTCTAAATTGTTTTTATAAAGATTACTTCTTTTCTAATGCTTGAAGCTTTGAGGCTTTTCTTATACTATTATTGTATTCCTGTGTTCTGTTTATTTCTCTACTTTTTTTTTTTTACTGAGCAAGTTCATTCTGAATTCTTTCCTGGGTGATCTTTACAAAATCCAAGTTATCCTTGAATTTTGTTTATTACTTTAGTAAAACATTATCAGGGAGCAAAAGACCAGTTTACCAAAAGGAAGTGAGACAAAGGTTAAGTGGTTTAAATTTTTGTGCCTTGATAAACCTTTAAACCAATCTAATACAAACAAAACTTTCTTTTTTTACTCAGCATGATGGACATAGTACAAAAATTAGAGTCCAGAATTAACTTGAGATGAAAATGTTCGGTTTCCTATCTTGCATGTAAAAGATAACCCATCAACCACATTTCATGATAGACATGAGTAAAGATAAAGATCAGTCTATTCATAGAACAAGTTATGGCAAATTATCAAAACAAGGCAGCAAAGCTGTCAAATGTACAGACAAAAAGCAGGAAATAACAAAATAGGCTACTGTCAATTCTGATGCAAAAGTACATTATGTTAAACTGCAAATTCAACATCAAATTCTTATTATGCTCAACAGGTAATACCAATGTAAGTAAAATGTGTAACAAACATAAGGCTTCAGGCCCATGGGAGTTCAAGTTCACCCTTTGAAAATGTAAAACTTCCAGAAAAAGAAGTCAATTAGACTGCTTTTCCAACTCAGGCTGCATTTTAGTCCTGTATTTCTTTTTTGAAAGTTTGGCAATCATAAGAAACATGGTTTTCCCATAATGGTCATCATGGCAGCAGCACCCAAAATTGTGTTTTCTTCTATTCTGATGCAATATTACATAATGGTTACCAGCATAATGACAATCAATTTTTCATAATAAAATATACGTATCATGGATTTTCAGAAAATGTGACAAGCATGGGTCTTCAAGCCTGTGGAACTTCAAAGTCACACCTTGAAAATGCCAATATGTGAAAAATTAAAATTTCATAAAAAAACTGTTTAACTGGCAGATTGCATTGCCTACTGAGCTATATTTTAGTCCCATGTTTCTTTCCTGTAAGTTTGAGAACAGTAAGTGACATGGTTTTTCTTAAATGGTCATCATGGGAGCAGTGCCCAAAATAGTTTTTTTTTAATTTTGATGCAATATTACATAATGTTGAACAGCATAATGACCATCAATTTTTAATAATAAAATATTAGTATCATGGATATTCAGAAAATGTGACTAGCAAAGGTCTTCAGGCCCATGGAACTTCAAAGTCACAACTTGAAAATGCCAAAATGTAAACAAGACAGCACTGTTCTGAAATGTTTTTTTTCCATTTTTAACAATTTTTAACATAAAACAAAATTAACAGTTTACTGCCATTTTTATATGATCAACTAAAGAAATTGATGAGATGGGGAAAATATCAATAGAGCAGTGTTAAATGTCCAATTTCTTCCATTCTGAGATTCTGAACATAGTGAATGATTGAATATGACAAACTGCAATGATATGAGTTTATTTCCATTTTTGAAACTTTATTACACAATACACGATAACAAATTAACCATTTTTTTTACAAAATCAACTAACAATGTTGTAAAGATGCAGGAAATGTCAAACAAACACTTTTTATATCTTATTAATTAAATAATGAAACTGTTAACATGCCTAAGAATTGAATCTGAGAAAATGTGAAAAAACAGCATAACTTCTAAAATAATGGCCCAATTATGCTGATCTTTTAACTCAACCTGCGTTTTAATAGGATTGACCACTCCTGTGAGTTTAATGACAATTGGCCTATCTCTTTTTCTTATATTGTGTTTACAGTGTTGCATATATGCTGAAAAGTGAAAAAAAAAGCATAACTACTAAAATAGTGGCCTGATCATGCCGATTTTCTAACTTGACCTGCGTTTTAGTAAGATAGATTACTCCTGTGAGTTTCATGACAACAGGCCTATCAGTTTTCCTTGGAATGTGTTTACAGTGTTGCATATATGCTGAAAAGTGAAAAAACAGCATAACTTCTACAATAATGGCCCGATCATGCTGATTTTCGAACTTGACCTGCGTTTTATGAATATTCATCAGCTCTGTAAATATACAGCCAAAAAGTAAAACTGCCCTCCACTTATCGTGTTTACAAGGAAAGTGCACGGCATCGGCATCGGCATCACCATCGCCATCGGCGACGACAGACGCAGGTGATGGCAATATGTACAGACACATCTGTGTCTGTACATAAAAAAAGGCTTGGAATATATATCATCAATTTCACACAAAGACATTTTCTTTTGCAAGTATAAAGATATATTCACCCAATTTGGAATATTTGGAATTATTCTTCAATCCTGAATCTTTAACATTTTTCATAGCTTTTAACTTTTAATCAAAAGAATTGAATATAAAGGCTAAACTTTGCATGCGCTCAATGAGGCGATACTTAACACAAACTGACATGTCAGGTTTGAATTAGCAAGAAAGTACCACCCAATCACTTAAGTAATAGTCCCTCACCTAAATTGTAAATACTTTAAGTCTTTATGTGTCTTGTGTCTGATGTCTGGAATTTTGATCACTCATATTTGCATCTGATGTGCCCAAATTCTCATCAAATTTCAACATTACCAGAACAAAATTGTCAGTAAAATTGCCTACACTGCCATTTTCATAAATGTCCAAATAATTTGATTTATATTAATAATAAACAAAAAAAACTTAATTAACCTGCACATACACTATATCAAAGGAAATTGCTGATTAAGTACTTAGGCACAGTAACATAATAAACATGTTTCTTGACAACATGATGCCCTCTGATTGGCACGAGTGAAAATGACCATGTTAGTTGACCAGATGGATTCAAACCATCTATGATAGCCAATACTTCTGCCTTGTTGTTCCCATTAAAACTTTGTTGTTGAAGTTAACAGGTCACAGTTAACATGTGGGTCATCACCTCTCTTGACACCTATAATGTTTGCCAGGTGGACATAGGTAATACTAATAGCTCACAAAATTTGAAAAATAAAAGAAGATAATTTATGATACCCAAAATACTTTTTTGGAAAAAAAAAGGTAATAAATACATGCCTTGAAAGTTTATTGAAAAGTTCTGGAAAGTAAAAGGGGTTCATGCAAAAATGAGAAATCTTTTTTAGAATAACTCAAAATCTATATGGAATATGAAATTTGAGAGTAAAAACTGTAGTATGCCACCATCTTGCAATGCTTAGTGATTTAAGCACCCTTGTTGGAATGTTTCAAATTTAGATTTTAAGTACTAGATTTTTACAAATGGTATAATTACCAATAATAAGTCACTTGGTCCATTCACAGCTCCTGGGCGTCCGTTTACCAATGAGGTGTGGATCTGAAAATAACATTTAATATTCTTGTTAAAAACTAACAAAAATTGTCTGTTTTGACTGTTATCATTTATATAGTAAAGTTTTAAAAAATTGACAGTGTTTTACAACAACATAAAATCCAGACAGATGCCACAGATACCTTTGCACTCTTCCATTGAAATCTGCCTGTGTAGCTTAACAATAAATAACAGGTTTTATTTTTGTTAGCCAGGAGCATCAAAGTTCAGGAAATTACTCTACGCCCAAACTATTAGGAAAGGGACATTCACTTTTGTGTGCATCTCTGCTATGATCTATATCATCCTAGCTCTTTCATCAGATTTTATCCTGCCCTATCCCTGTCAACATCTGGGGCTAATAAACTTCACAAAATGTCCACTTCTCTCTTAAAGATGTCCTGCCAACCAACAGACAGAAGCCACCCTTCCCATAAACTATGGTTTAAGTGTATACTGTCAACAACTTTAAAGATAGTTACTTGCAACCACAGACAGAAATGCAGCTTTAAAAATTTTTAGTAATATACAAAATGAAAATATTTATCCTAAAGTCATACATTTGAAACGTTCTTAATTTTCAAGATTGGTATTTTAAGTTCTTCAATAATAAAAGCAAACATCCCAGTTATTCTATCCCATTTAGTTAAAAAAAATGAGTGTCTCAAGCTCCTATGATTATCAAAAATCATACCACAATTAAAGGAAATCTAAAAGAGCAGCAAACAAAAGGGCATAATCTATACCAAACTGATTTCAAATGACATCTTTATATGTCAGAATTCTTAAAAAGTCTTTAAGAGTCTTTAAAAAATAAATAATAAACTTCATTGCAAAGAAGACAATACCTCTCCATTCTCAATAGGATCCAGCCTGGAATAGAATGAAGTACAGATAACTTCATCATCCCTCCTGTAGCGTGGTCTTCCCACTGTAGGGGGGACCCCAAAGGCATTCCAGCACTCTCCATCACTGAGAGCAAAGTATTGCCAAGGTGTAAATGTGATTCCATCCACTGATCTCTCTAGGATCCAGTTTGCTGGGCGGGGGGAGTTGGCAGCTTTTACTATCACATAAGCAATTTGAAAAGCCTAAAAAAGACAGATATCAGATAACACAATTGAGGTATGGACATAGACTGTTAACTTTACAAATCAATGCTTTGAAAAATACATTAAGTATTACTAGTAACTGTATATAAATGGCGACCATAAAGACTAGATGCCTTGGAGTAGTGGGATAGTTAAAATTTCACATCTGCATCCTGGAATGTTTATTTATAACATATGTCCAAGACAATGTATTAAGATTACTGAAATATAACAGCTATAAAAAAAGTGGGGAGAAATTATGATGTACATGTATAACAGTGCAACAAGTTGGTATCAAGCTACTACCCATTCAAGTTTTTTTTAATGCTTTATGTTCAGTTAAAAAATGAATTTTCATGCACTACTGCCAATATGTTTTTGTGAACAGAAATGTTACTCTTTGATGCTGATATAACCAAATTACCCTCCCCCCAAACACACACACACACAAAAAATATACAAATGTGTACACAGATATGATGACACACGGACAAACACACACCATACAGCAATGTTATAAATGCAACAAAGCATCAGTGTGAGAGGGGGATACAGGTAAATTTATAATGTCTTTTTGTACATTCTATCATATTTCAAATGCTGAAATTGACAAGGCCAGGATGGAGACCCTCTTCACTCAGGTGTGCTAATACAACTTACCTTTGTCCAAAACACATGCTATATGATGAAAAGCTTTTCAACACCAGCAACATCACAATGTTAAGAATTTATATTTTATCACTAAGGCCCTTTCATGTAGCCGAAAAAGACGCCAAGATAAAAGGACAGGAATACCAAAACATGAATAAAGTGGATCTAATGACAGTTGACTTTTGGGTCAATTAAGTCAACTTTTGCGCTTCCGTGATATGGTCCATGCTCCTTTAAATGGAGACTGACAGGGAACAATTCTGTGATTGTTTGATGCTATCAGCACTTGTTTTATTGTACTTATTCACATTTATTTTATCCTGTGACAAAGTGTTGTAAATGAAAGGGACCCAAGACAACTTCAGAGGGAATATGGCATACACATTTATTTTTAGAAAGATAAACTGATAAGGAGAGATGTTCAATTTGAAAAATTGTACAGTGATAGCTCAATTTTTCAGTCCATGAATTTCCTTTTAAGAAATAACAGAATTGAAACTAAATATTCTAATCTTCTCAAAAGTCTATAAAAGCCAGTAATCTTATTCCATTCATATTTTAAGTTGCAAAAATGACCTTTGCCACATATTTAGATGCATTATCTTCTTGGGTGTCAAGTGGATTGACATGTTCCAATACATAGCCAAAAAGTAGAGTTTTACATACAAGGTGATCTGTATATGTGGACTTGCTTTCTTTCTACAGCTGTGCTGTAAGAGTTAGATAGGAAAAGCCAGTCATGGAACTTAGGAAACTTAGGAAAATTCAAGTTCCTTTTCATACAAAACATGTTCCAAAAAGACATTTGTACTAGATTTCCAGCCAAGGAGCTGTGTTCTTCTTTAAAAAATTAACTTATTATTTTCAAAGTCTGAATAACTAATTTCAATGAATAACTCTGGTCCTTTAAACTTTCAGAAAAGCAAGCTTGATAATACTTGTTTTTTTCAATTTTGGTATTTGGGTATATTAAAAAAAGCAATTTGTTTTTAAGATATTATCTTTAAGTTTACACAAATTCACTTATGAGCGAATTTTTTCTGCTCTGTTCTTTCTGATTTATACATGTGGTAATCATTTCAATTGCCTGAACTTTTCTCTCTAAGAAAAGCCCTTAGTATTTACACCTTACAAGACTTTGAAAGCCCTAGAAACAATGGAAGTGATGTCATTCATTGGCAAATCTCCCAGCTTGAAAATGCAAAAACTAAAACTTAAGTCTTGAAACACCAACCAGGACCTGACGTGACTTACATCAAACAGGCCCATTTGTCTCTGTGACAAAAATTTTAACTTACAAGAAAAAAAGGACCTGTCCCCTGATGCCCTTTTATATACTTGGGTTCTTGCAATCAGTACTTCCACTAGCTGTAAAGTGCTATGTTCTACTATTAATTTGTCCAAATATCGGTACCTGAGGGGACAATTAAAGTAAGATACAAAAAAAGGAATGTCTGTTATACTTTTCTTCTGACATTTTGAACCATGTTGTGAACCCATGAAAACATACTAACAAGGAAATGGCAAATGTGATGGGAGGACAGATTCACATACCATGAATTCAATATTCATTTTTTCTGTAAGTTTTAAAACATTAAATTCTTGATTCTTGGGAGATTGGAAGAACACAGATTAACACCCCATTTCCATAGATTTTTAGATCGATCTATCCCGGTGGGGAGTCTCACTAGATTACTGTCAGCTTGACCAGCTTAAGCGTCTGTCCCGCCTACTTAAAGCTGTAAGGGGGTAATTAACTATGGTGCCCGCTCGGCTGACTGCAATTTAGCGTGAACCCCCAGGGAGTTAGGTCGATCTAAATCTTAATCTTTAGATCGATCTAAATCTCTGGGAAGGCACCCTAAGACCCCATACCCATTGACAATATCAGTCTACGTGGATCAATCCAACTCTGTGGGGATTCTCATGAAGTTCAATCAGCTAAACCGAATGGTACACCTCCTCTTGTTTCCAACATATTCATATAGCCACCAGCACTTCTGTATTCTACTTATAGCCATGAGGAGGCTTGTCATTCAGTTAAGCTGACTGCAGCCGGCAAGTCCTCCACATGGATCCATCGTTCCACAGACTGATGGTCACTATGGGATTGGGGCCTAAAAGTGAGGGATTTCTGGATGTTTCCTTTTTAAAGAAAAAAGTGCATTGCCATTCTGACCAGTGTAAAATGTTCAACATATGTTATTTTTAACTTTTCAATGCTGTTGGTCCACCTGAACTGGGCTATCCAATCTAAATTACTTCTGGCAGAACTTGTTTTGACAACATCTGTCACCACTCGACAATAGGAAAAAAAGAAAACTTTCAGAAGCTGAGTGAGATTTCACAGCATCCCCAATCTCACTTGATGGAAAATGAGTTTTTAATTGCAATTATGGCATAACTTTCCCACATGAAACAACAAAGGTTCCCTGTGAACTATCATCAGTACATTGTGACACCTAAAGTGGCATTTCTGAGTGCACTTCAATACATTTTATCTTTCCCCTATTTGGACCATTAATAGAAATACTCTACCAATAGCTAAAATACTGCTTCACAGGTATGGCTTGTGAGGTAAAACCTCCCTCTTAAAGACACCTTGTATAACATGACAGATTTGAAAACAAAAATTCTGTACACATCATTACATTCTAAGTAAATTTGAATGGATCAGTTTGCTATAGAACCACCAAGAATACACATTGTTTAAGATTTTCCCAAGATGTACTTCACCCATAAAAGTCTAACTGTTCAAGCAAACTATTTTTGTAACCAAAAACCTATGCAAAACAAATGCCACCATCTCATTCCTCAAACACTGGCAACTGAACAGTGAGTTTATTTAAAGTGCAGCAGGCCAATCAAGCAATTAATGTGTGTTATTAGTGCTGATTCAATAACATTTGTAAGTTTTGACTACCAGAAGGGGGTTGTCAAAAAGATAACATATTTTATGTTCTTGATGATTGATCAATTGTCTTTGAATCATCACTTCACTGATTAAATTTCATTATTTTTGCCAATTGAATAATATACCAGCCAGAAGTAGTCACAATATTTCCATAGATTACCAGTGAATAATCAATTGACTTAGTTGCATCACTGGTCAATTGATGTTATTATCCACTGGTCAGTTATCTCAGGAGAGATAAGAGAATATAGCAGGGATGGGCAGTGGGACTCAACCAGGAGATCAACAGACAAACAGATGACATTGTACTATCTAAGTGCTGTTGGCCCTAAATGGGACGTCAATGAGATTTTATACTGTTACCTTTACACCAGGAAAGTCAAGAGGTAAACTAGCCACATGTTTCATAAAATTATGCTAGAGATTTGGTTGATATTTAAAAGAAATTAAAAGGCCATGTAAATAATTTGATTAACAAAACAATTTTACACTGTATTTTAAGCAAATGGTTTTATGCTAGAGGAACCTTTCATAATGCCCCCTCCAATATAATAATAAAATTATAATAAAAGAAAGAAGTAAGGCCAATACCACAGCTGTCATTTAATGAAACTTTGAATGCAGCCCATGTGCTATGACCCTCCCAGAGCATCTGGTCTACCAGGGTTGCTGCAGACAGTTAGACAAGGGTGATAATTGAAAGTGACAGGTCACCCTCTACCACCTATGAGGAGTACAAAAACAGCTGGAAGGCTGTCAATTATATTTGTTGCTACATACACAACCAACTTTAGATTTATACCCCATTACTTTTTGAGGTAATGGAATTTTAAAAAATTTTATCAAATCTTATATGAATATTTTTATCCATTTCTGTGTGGTTCACAGACACATTTTGCTGTTAACACTAAAAATACAGTTTAATGTCTACATATTTAAGTTAAAGATGTAGGTTTAACAAGACTTTTCATTCACTACCAAAAAATACTTTGATAGAATTGCTTTTTTTCACACAGACACACAAAAAATAAAAAAACATGCACACATGTATCATTAACATTCTCAAGATATTTCTATTTTAAAGCATACATGACAATGCATTCAGAGAATGTTGTACTAGTGAACATTAGGGAATAGTTTCTGCAGGACCTTTGACTCAGAATAATATACTCAAAGGCCAACAAGGTTCCTGGGTCTATATAACCAGTACAGTAACCACAAAGTACTTATCTGATATTACACCTGTCAAGGTAAACACATCATTCTACTTCAGCTCCATCTTTTTTTTGCACACTCTTCTGAAAATTCACTGATATTATGTCTCTTTTGTCACATATCATGTTTTGCATGAATGGGGGTCAGTCCCCCTAAGCCCCCTGGGGTATTATTTACCCTGACCAGGAACGGGCAGATAACAATAGGAGAAAGAAATCCCATCTCTTTTTATGATTTCCGCTCCTTTCTGTCATGTTTGTTATGGGAACACCATGTAGCAAGTCAAGCAGAAAAAAGGTCACCTAAGATTAAAGGTAGAGCCGCATAACATCTAGAGGAAAGAAAATTACCGCAGCACACTTGACATAAGAGATACATGCCTCCAGGGGGCAGTAGCGAGGTCTCGTTGGATAAAGCTCACAGCGAGATAATTGACAGCCTCATGCCTGGCTGTGACAGCATCATGAACATGACAAATAAAGGGACCCATTGCTAATGTTGTTTGTCTGCCAAATTAATTTTATGAACAAGCCTTCAGTAAGAGTGCCCCATATCTCCACTTCCCATCATGTAACAGGAGACCCTATTTGATGTGCCCTCAGAGCCAAATTTGTCAAATTCTTCTATGACTTTATTATCCCCTGAATAAGCAGATATCAGCGTCTGGATCTACATGCAAAATGTGTAAAAACAACTTCACCATTGCCTGGATGTAATGTGAGATAAAATGCAGAGCCCCAAAAATGAAGGTTCATAATTTGAGGTAGTGGTGTAACAATATATATATATTCAGGATCTATGCTTTGGTGCTGGTTGTCATATCTAGAGGGCTGAAATCTGAATAATTTGAACAATTTCAAATACCAACAGAGCTTACACCCCAGTAACATGTAAGCAAGCAGTGAGCGTGTGCCTGTGTCATTCTAAGTCATGTTGACACCCCAAATGGCAGCTGGAGGGTACATTTTCCCATTGACCAGCAGATTTTAACTAGCCCAAATGAAAATAATCTGGACAACACATGCTCAGTGGAATGAGAAAAGGGCTCATTAATAAATTTTTTCACCCGATATTAACAAAATATGGAGTTTTTGTCCACTTTGTTCTGAAAATATCTGCCCTTGCCCCAATGAAAAGATTGTTAGGACATCTGAGAGCAGGTCTTACTGTAATGTGGCCGAGGAGTCAGTTACATCATAACTCTAATGTAAAAATTTATAAACAAGAAGGTTAAAAAACAAGTACTTTCTGACACATTTTCTTCCATTAAGCAAGTAATTTGTTTTTGTCAATGGTGTTCCACATGAGAGAAACAACCCCACTATCAAGTACACATTCCTCTAATTAAGATGGACTAAGTACATGTCCCACACTAGTCTGGTCACAAAAACATAGGTGTGTTTACATTTGCTTAGTTGATCTTAACATATTGTGATCCTGGCATGCATTACCGTTAAAATGAAAATAAGAAGCTTCAATCATTTATATTTTTTGTCTTTTCAACTAATTCCTATCAGAGATAAAGAAGTCACCCCCCCCCCTTGCTTTTTACATAAACTGAAACAAGTGTGTAACAGTTTCAGATTATTAACCATGGTGTCAACACTCCTTAAAACAAATGTATATTCATCCAAAAAAATCTCCCAATATGGTGTGCTTTATATTTTTTCATTAAATAAATCTTTTTCATGTCTGGTATACGTACTTGCTGGTTCTCATTTCAATTAAGTTACATAGAAAATTTACTTCATTTGCATGATCTAATTGAAGCTTATATGTGCATTTGTGCATATTACTGGCTGCAAACCTTTTGCATTCATACAGAGATGCAAGTACCTCTTACCAATACAAGACTGACAGTCATGATCTCACTTAACTTCATGAAAATGTCAGATATTTTCTGCACAAGTGCTTCTGTTTGTCCAAGAAAATGCACTGTTTATCAAACCTGATGCAATACGAACATATGAAAATACCTTAATTAATTTTCTTAAGCAACATTTAGCTGTGCAAATGATAATAGTTTACATAAGATGTCACAGGGAACCCTTTATTTAGCCTCTGCTCCCCAAGGGCAAGGAAATTAATGTGATGTTTGTTTTTCCTAAATAAAGTCAAATCCACTTAGTGCTGAAAAAGGCAAAAAAATTCACCTTTTATGTACCGCCTGTCTGCAGGGCTTAAAACTAAAAAGTAACAAAAATAAATCCCTGATTCACTGGCCAATGCTACTTTAAAAATTCCCTTCTGTTTGAACTTATTTGTGTTTTTCTCTCCCCCTCCTTTCACAAATATATTCCTCTCCAGTTCAACTGTCTCAATGAGAACACTGCCACAATACCTCTCATGTTTGAATAACAGCAGGCCTGCGGTTGAAAATTAATCCACCGTTTAGTGCACTGGGCTAGAAAGGCCCTTTCATACCACTGACCCTCCTCCATTCTAGTCTTTCCTCCCTGCTGCTGTCAGTACACTGTGATTTCATGGTGTAACTTTCATTGAAGCTGAAGAAACCCCTAATCTTCAGACTTAATCCTATAGTCTCTCCAACAAATCTCATTTAAATGACCATCCTCAGAGAGATTGGATTCCTGTGTGACATTTGGTCAACTCCTGGACAAAATGTCAGCTAACTAGTGAGAAGAAATTAAATGTTTTGAACCTGCATTTTGGTGTGCTGTGTAGGGATACTGAGTGCAAGGTAGTTGGATGGCTATAATGAAGGGGTGGGGACTGGTTCTCTCTATGGTTCAGGACATGCAACACCCTGAGCAATTATGTACACCAGTTAACTAACAGCTGTTCACTTTTTTGTTTTGCTATTTCACACATACCTCTTGCACAAAATATGTTCATATTGAGAAAAAAAAGTGAGGAAAAAACATACTTCCCTGTTAACATTGATAACAATCAGTTTTCTGATGTTTTCTCCCATTTTCTGGCATTTGTTCCATATATCTTAGTTTTATGCCAGACACTTACTATTATACAGTATATACCACCCCTTCTGTGCTACCTGAGTACTCGCTGATGGTATTTTTATGGCAATTAAGTGTTAAGATGCATTTTAGTGTTAAACATAAATGTAAAATACCACTCTATAAATTGCACCATGTATCTCAAAAATTCCTGAACTACAGGTGTGAATTTAAACCAAAAACAAGACCCACTCCTGTTGGAACAAGACTAATTCCTATTAAAGGACCTCCAAAATTACTTTGTACTTTCCAACACCCCCTACCCCATGGTCCCTCCCCCCCCCCCCCCCCCCCACTACCACTTTGCTAATATCTATCAAACTTGATTGCTCATACATGTATGACATGTACACAACTTAACAGAAAGTACACTATTGCAAGTAAGCATCTTCTCTTTCTCACATCTTTTTAGTAGTTCACAAAGATAAATAATTATTATTATAATAATTTTATTGAGCACTAAAATGTTTCAGTACATTTTGCAGGCCCTCTAAACTACTTGTATATATATATATACATTAAGTACAATCTAGACCTATTATCACAATAAAAATAAATAAGTAAATAATAACAATAATAATAATAATAATAATAATAATAAGATAAAAATACCTATATTACATAATAACAATTACATTGTTCTGTATTGCGGTAGACTTGCTCATTATTATTGACAGGCTAGTCTTTTTTTAAATGTTTGTTGGATGAAGTGACACACGGTTTTTAGGGAGTGTTCACTTTGAGGATTGAGAAGCCAGGCAAGTTTTTCTAAATCAGATGACATTTGCGGCGGTATCATTTTTATCATTTTTTCTCTTTCATTCACATGCTCATTACATTTAAGTAGGAAATGCACTTCTGTTTCAACATCGTTGCAATGTGGACAGGGTCTCCAAACTCCCTTATTTCCTCAATATATACCTGAAGTCATTGCCATGATGCTGGAGATAATATGTACACCAAAACAAAAACTAAAAAAAAAAATTAAGGTCTCCAAACCCTACCCTTGCTTGCCTTAAGAGTTCATCTATTACATATTAACAGTCTGAACAGTACATGTACTATCATTAACTTATCTTTCAGTCAACACATGAGTTCAAAAGGCTACTATCAAAGTCAGACTTAAAGTGTGATGTGTGCAGCAATCTATTTATCTTGTAACCAACCAGACATACCAGTGGCATACACTTAGACAGTAGTAAGAGTGTACATGTAGTTGTATACATTTATGTAGTTGTATGTATTAATGTAGTTTATGTACATGTAGTTGCAGTAGAAGTGTCTGTCACCACAGTAATGATCAGCTTGGCCTACTGATTAGGAAATAGGGGGCGAAACTGATGGATTTTTGGGGGGTCATTCTGCCATCAAATTATTTATTGTATTCATGTGGACAAGCTGTATGGGGGTCAGCTCTATGTTATGAAGGTTAGCAGCTAATACTAAGGTCTGCTAGTACAAAAAAGGCAAAAAATGTTCTTTTAGGACCTGTGAAATCTGGGGTTTGCTATGGTGAAGGTCTGTTATTCCAAAGGTTTGCTATTCTGAAAAGGTATATTGAAACAATAGCTATGCTTCACAAATTGCATACGTTGCGTAATTGGTATATAATTGTACATAGCTTCTGCGCTTCTTTCGACATGCATTTCAGAAGAATACTGAACCTTCGGAAAAGTAAACCTGAATAAAGAAGTGCACCTGCTGCATGGTCTACAGCAAGTGGCAAAACAGTGGACTATTGCCAATGGCCCCATTCAGAATGGATGATCCGAGTACTTACTGATCAGCCAACTAAATATGGCCCACCACAATTCAAAAGCGATGCCGCCGATTCCCGATGGTCTCCCTGCCTCCACATGCGCCATCACTGCAGGGACACTGCAGAGATTTAATCCTTTTAAAAGAGCGGTGGAGTAGGGGAGACTGTCAGGAATCAGCGGCATTGCTTATGAACTATGGTCAGCAATATTTAGTGAGGGGATCAGTAAGTACTCGGATCATCCATTCTGAATGGTCCCAATGAGACATCCTAGCTAAAGTGCTAACTAAGCTAAGGTTACAACAAAGTTGAATGTAAAAAACTGGAACAGAAAGGGCCTCACCAAATATGACCAAAACCAAGCTGCACCTGCAGGAATTTCATGGTCAATTTTATGATGCTCAATCAGGATCAGGGAGACCGACCACCCACCTTTCTCTTTGCTGTCAACTGACCCACACTGCTGTCACTAACAACAATCAGTGACCCAAGCCACAAGATCTAAAATCAAACTGACTCCAGATTATATTACAAAGGCTGTAGTTATATACAGATTGAAGCACTGCCACAAAAAGAGGAGAAAGTTAAGCCCTGTGGGTACATTTTCCTGCTGACCCAAACAAGGCCACCTTCTTACAAAACCCTGACCCTAGGAAGAGTTAATCATTTCACAAGGTTATCATTTTAAGCAGGTGGGAGCTCATTCATGATTTACTGTGCACAGATAATAAACACAGACACAATAAAATATCATATCTGCTTTACACACAAGGCATACAAACACAAGCAAAACACAAACCATGCACAAACAGAAGAACACATACTCATGATATGGAAATGTATTTATATACACAAACATATCTGCATTCACCCACTAATTTACATTTTCAAAACCTCCCTCATTCAATTGTCAGAAATCAAACTGCCATCACTGTTTGAGGACATTCCTAAAACAAATGCTTATAACAGAAAAAATTGAATGTCTGCATCTTGCCATGGGAGCATGTATACCTCTAAAATCACAAAATTTGTTTTTCCTTCATTAAAAATCAATCAAGAGAAACTATTCCAAATATTCAGTATTGATAGGGTCTTTCTCTGTAGGTGTGCTGATAAGACCAGGTAACCGGAGTCCAGCCTTGGGTACTTAAAAGTTTATGTTTTATGGTTGTCTGGTCACGTTTATCACTAATGATGGGAAAGGGGAGAAGACAATGGTCAGCGGTCATTCTATACTAGCCACCCTTAATTCATGGTCAGTTGACATGTAGCTGGCAGCAGCACAATGGTTAACATATTCTGGACAATGTCAAATCATTTCCAGTGCAAATTGTAACTAAAAAATGAACAATCATTGAAAATAGTGTACATATCATTTACAGGAAATAATTTGTATCATTACTGCATTTGTATAATGCCCGAGTTTTTGTGCATATATAAGAAAAAATAAGGTATAGGGAAAAATGAGGTTTAGGGAAATAATGAGAAACAGTATTGTCATTCACCTGGCCAAGGTCCAGTGTAATGGTCACCCAATCATACTGCCATCCATTGGCTAAACTTGGACTCTGCCACCACCGATTTGACCCATCAATGGCATTCTGAATAGGATGACGCTGGTATGGCAAATCACCATTAGCATCGCATATCCCACATTGGTAATTCTTCATCATAAGCTGCTTGACATGTTCCACCAGCTTGCAGTAGGTCTCTGGGCCCGTTTCTCCACATGTGGCATTACTGGTAATATCTGCTTCCGTAGCCAAGTTGAAAATCACAGGGAACTTTCCTTCATCTGAAAGATATAAAAGAAAAAATATTAAACCACAGGAAAAAAATGTCCTTACATAAAAAGAACGAGAATTAGTTTGAAATATGTATTGTAAAATACAGGTACACATATTTTCGTGGCAAAAAAATGATGTAAGGGTATATAATTTGGAAACAATATATCTGAATACATTTGGAAAAACTCCCAAAATGTATGCAATAAAACTGCTTTGAAATGACTAACTGCAAAGAAAAAATGTAAATTGTGCAATTGTATTCAAATGACCATTCCTCTGTGCAGAAGCATCAGCTTCACATTTTAATGCTGAAAAGAAAGAACAATACCATTAGGCCTGGATATTTCATGGTTGTCAGATTACTGTTTTTCTGTGTGTTTTGACATGAACCACCCCAGTGCACAGCACAAAACACCCAAATAAACAGTTTTTGGTATGCAAGGTAGTGTTACATGTTTAACAAGCCCTTGCTTTTCTAACCAAAAGAAGAAATGTAGACATATAATCTGGTTTCACATAAATGCAGTTTAAGTCAATTTGTTTTTACTTCTTTTGCAACATTAAGGGGTCATTCCCACAGATATTTGGACCGATCTATCTCCCTGGGGAGTCTCACTAAATTGCTATTGACGTAACCAGCTTAAATGTCTGTCACGCCTAGTGAAGCTGTTAGGGGGTAATTATCTTTACCCCAGCTGATTCGGTAGGCATGACAGACATTTAAGCCTCTTGAGCTGATAGCAATTTAGCGTGAACCCCCAGGGAGTTAGGTCAATCCAGATGGATCGATCTAAGTATGGGAACCCAGTCTAAGGCAAAATAGGTTCGCTATGACAAAGGTTCACTTTGCTCTAGGTCTTCTATGATTCACTCCCAAATGCATGTATAGGTACAGATAGGCTCTATTCCCATAGATTTTAGATTGATCTATCCCCGCGGGGAGTCTTACTAGATTACTTTCAGATAATCCGACTTAAATGTCCGTCCCGCCTACTACAAGCTGTAAGGGAGTAATTAACTTTCGTGTCCGCCCGGCTGACAGCTATTTAGCGTGAACCCCCAGGGAGTTAGGTCGATCTAAAGTAGGTCGATCTAATCTATGGAAATGGGGTGATAGAGTGCAAAGATAGCAAATAAAGTATAGTCAACAAATTGTCAGTGGGAACTACTGTTGTGAAAGTGAAAGCATTCTTTATGAAATGCAACACAACATACAGTTGATATTCTCATTGCGCTTCAAGCATAATAATAATAATAAGCTTTATTAGGAGGTGAGTTACACATTATATTGCACTATACAGTTTAATTCTTAGTTGTTATTGTTAGGAATTATCCATGTACCAAGTCTGCGCAGATCGCAAAAAAATGCAAATAGCATACAGTAGATTTGAATGAGAGAGAGAGAAAGAAGGAGAGAGGTGAACATAAAAAAAAGGAAAAAAAGCCCACAGTATCCAAACTACCAGGGCAGCACTATTTAAATACAGATTCTAAAAACAGAGTGACTGCTTCTGGAGCTGGTTACTGTTTCAGTTGAATGAAGGACGAAATGAAGTGGTATGTATTGGGACCCTCCTATGACAGTTATAAAGACTTGAGCAGCAAGTACCTGTCAGAACCAAGACTGGAATTGGTGCACAAAGAGGGCAAGCTTTGGAATGTGAATAAGTTACCTTCATTCCTCTTTCATATCATCTCTCAAAATAAATTAGCCTTAAGTAGACACCTTAATGGCATATACATATCAATTTTAACTTGAGCAAACAAGACCCTCCCTCTCATGGTTTTTTTTTACATGTCACCATTCCTTTTACCTCCCTTTTATTTTTAAGACCCCATTTCCAGAGATTAGATCGATCTACTTTAGATCGACCTAACTCCCTGGGGGTTCATGCTAAATAGCTGTCAGCCGAGTGGACACGAAAGTTAATTACCCCCTTACAGCTTGTAGTAGGCGGGACGGACATTTAAGCTGGATTATCTGACAGTAATCTAGTGAGACTCCCCACGGGGATAGATCGATCTAAAAGCTCTGGGAATACAGCCTAAATCTTTCTTGACTTCCTTCTTTTGTGCACACCTTTTTTTTATTTATACAATGTGCAAAGAAGTCCTAAATACCTTCCTTTAAATATTTCCACATGAAATTTTTACCAGTTTTCCTTTTTCTGTCTGTAGGTAATTTTTCGATTTTCACTTATTCATACTTCCCTTCCCTTTATCAGCACTATACCCCTCCCCTTCCAACTCTCCTCTAAATCATTCCCTTCATTTTTTCAAGAAATCTTTTAATCTACTGCACCACACCTTAGTATTTGTTATTTAATGATTTTATTTCATTATGCCTCACGCCCCAAAACTACTAATGGTTGTTGCACTGAATGAAGATAGAGCTTTCCTCCACCACTATCACTCCCCTTTATCAACTTGATAAGAGGGGGTGCGAATTGAGGAAGAGCAATTTTCCTTGCACCTGTTCTATAACAATGAGGAAATACATACAAGTATATTAAATAGGTACATATTGAGATAAAGGTATTGTTCATCAAAAGGATGAGACCACTGTTCTGGGCTTATCCACCATACAAGACTATATACATTTAGTGAATAGTCTTGAAGTCGGGCAGAGCATTTATCCAGCTTAATCTGATGTCATTTAGACTGGGTACAGTGATTTGCGCTCCTGTGTAAAATGTGTAAGAAGTTAAAGCACGATACATACTCATTAGCACAGAAAAATAAATTAAATTTTGAAAGTTGATCAACATTGCAAACATGTCCAACAAATAAAAATACATTCCGTAATAATAAGGTTTTACTCTATGTAAAATTTAAGCATACCCAATAAAGTAAAAAGTTGAATGCCATACAAGAGTGGCTTCAAAAAAGGGAGAAAGGCAAAGGAAGACATGATTTACATGTATAATGACATTCTCTACGTGATGTCGAAGTACATTCTCTCTAAACCATCTCCTTGCAAGAGGATTTATGTGTGTGGTATTCTTAGTAGGATAGAGGTGCTTAACAATACCACACAGCCCTTCATTTTGGTTAGGGTGGAAATCTCATTCAAACTTCAAACTTCAAAGACTATATCCCACTGCTGGCAATAAGCTGCAAAGAGGCGAGAAAACAAAACAAACAAACCATTCACACAGCACTTCTGGAATATTGTGAAGTGTTTCTTTGATGTTGTTTCGTGTAGGGCCTGACCTGCAGTTCTCTTACCTCTAACACCTGTGACCCCAGAGTTAATTTGATACCTTTATTTAAGCTGCAATAAAAAGGGGAAGGCAAACAATAAAACAAGTAAAACTTCGATAATGTTACCAGAGTAGTCAACGTGGAGTGCAGGTATTGTATCTAGAGTCATAATAAGTCAATCTATGGCCAGGTTAAAGAGGAACGCCTTTGTTGATGGTTTGACTCCTATTTTATTGCATTACACCTTATGGTTAAAAATTAAAGGAAGATAGAATGGTGTCACCTTCAATTGACAGGACAAACCAATTACACACTCTAATGCTATCACCTAAAGGATAGGGTGTCATTGGCTTAAAAGGAGAGGGGGGTTGCTGGTACAAGGGTGGGAGGGAAGGTTAGTCTCCTTGGCTAACTGCCAAATGTTGAATTTTTAATGTCTAGCTTTGATTGCTGTCGACAAAGTTTGTGGCTGGATTGGGGAGATAATGGTCATTCTGAAATATGCCCATCTCTTCAGGTATCAAATGCCTAGGATTGCCATTGGTTTCATTTAACTAGCTATGACAATAAATGGACTTCACTGCACATTGTAATTCTTTAATCATTCTTTACTGTACCTAATTTATTTAACCTCAATTATAATATATATTGGAGAAAACACCCATAGTGACATAACAGATCTAAAGAAGTCTGCTTGTCACTGGTTGATGAAATTGGACAAGATGACAAGGTAAAACAGGTAGAAGGTACATCTATGTTGCCCAGGGTAACATAACAGCTGTATGTTGCTAACCCATGTGTTGAAATAATTCATAAATGAGAGAAGGGGATGTTTCTGCCCATCACATGATTTAACAAGTCATTGCTGCAGGTTCATTTGCTAGCACTAATGAATCCAATTACTAAAACAGCTGATACTTTATCAAAAAAATGTAAAACAATACTAGACAATCAATTACGAACTGCACGGACCCAGTCTGAAATACAGTCTGGGAAATTTGGGATCAACTAAAGGTGGAACATTAAGTCATTTATAATATGGCCACCTAATGACAAAATTAGACTTATACTGAATACCTATAGTAATAAAACCTGGTAATAATGAGAATTATACCCCATCCATTGTGCTAGGGCTCTTTCATCAGCTTAACCCCACCCAGGTGCCAGACTTTCATTGAGACCATAACTCCATTGATCACAATGGTTAGAAACCCTCTGTACTTGAAGGTGGTATATCATTATGACTAGTTCATCAAACCATGGTTATGCACTTGACTATGTGTACAAATCACATACACTGGACTCAAAGCATACCAAGGTAGTATGTAATTAGGAATAGATAAACTAGTAAGGTACCACACATGGGTTATGCAGTCAACTTGTTTAGTGCATGCAGTGCCCTTTGCTGAACTCAGTCAAAATTTATTGTTTAAATTCTGCAGAAGCAACCACCCCTCCCCTGTTGTGAATTAAGTAATACATATCTTGCAACACTTTAACAAAAAGGTTTTAGGGTTGTTCCAGGTTCGCAAAATGTGTAAATACTGCTCAAGTGGCCACTACTGGTATTTTCCAAAGGACAAAGCCAGGACAGTATACACAACCTTATTAAAACCCTGTACTGTTGTATCAAATTATATAATCTTGTTAGCACGCCTTTTTCAATCCTATCAGTTCATGTTGACTTCTTGTCTTATGGTGTTGACTGTTCTGACTTGCACCCACTAGATCTGGAAGTCAGGTAGGGGATAGGCATGTGGAGTGTAATATCATTATGGGTACTATACAACATAGGTAGAGGTGGAATTTGAGAACGGGAGTACCTCTGGCAAAACTGATGAACACTGTACCTGGGGGGGGGGGGGGGGGGGGGGGGGGGGGGGGGGGGGGGGGGGGGGGGGGGGGGGGGGGGGAGTGGAAAAGGGGTCATGCTCCAAAAATAAGTAGATGGAATCTATTTTTTTCGCTCCCATTCACCTATACTTTTGATGTTAGAACAGGGGCTGCAGGGGCACCATCTTCACAGGGTGTCCTTGTGTAATTCTAACACTTCAAAATATCTTTACAAGCAATCTGCAATATTGTCAAACTTAATACCCCAAAAAATACCAGTTTTAATTATTCTGTGATAATTTTTTTTAAAATAAAGTCTGTTCTCATGTTTCACAATTTGCAAATTCAAATCACATGTGAGACTAATCCATCTGAAGAGTTATCTGGTTCATTTCATTCTTCATTAGTGAAGGTGATGAAGCCTTTATATTGAAATTAACAGCCACCAAGATGCTTTTTATCAAAGTTAACTCCTCCTCTCCCCCCCCCTCCAACACACATCCTTACTAAAACATAAATCTATTATAAAAAGCAAAAAAAAAATTAATTATTATTTGAAATATCACATGAGCTTTATTATTAAACATGCAAATTAAAGAGTGAAAAGAATGTAAATGTCCTTTCAATAGTTGCAAAAGTGAAGAAAGCAAATCCTATTCAATAACTTTACTTTTCATTGATTTTACCATTCTGACCTGGTCATTCCCACCAAAATCCAGTAAAATCTTCATGGTATTCATTAGTTTTTATGCCCTGGACAACTGAAAGGCCACCAGCTGTGGTATTTTTTCATCTTTTTTTTAAACATATGTATGCTTGAGGTTAAAAAACTTTTTAACTTGTTTATCATGAAGTTTCCTGTAACATATAGCATGTGCTACTCTGTTTATGTATGACACTTGAGTGACATAAAAAACTGAGTAAGAGGTGTAATATTACACAAAGGTGTTTTCCAGAACCAATCCCAGTTTCTTTTCCATTTAGTCAATTAAAACAATGTAATCACACTGTCAAACTCAAACATGACGAGTCTAAAGAGTCAATTCGCTTTACCAGCGCTGATAGCACACCCAAGTCATGTTTATATATATAATAAATAGTAGCCATCCTTTCCTGCTGAAACAAGTACAGGGCTGCCATGATTGAAGAAAGGAAATGTGAGAGATGTGTCGATGCTCATGTGCTACTGTGCAAACACGTATACCACATATACCTTCTAACACTTCAACTAGTAACAAGGCTGTCCGATATTATAGAAAATGGGATCCCTGTTAATCTACAGAAAACAGTAATGTCCTACAAAACTCCCCCCCCCCAATCCCAATCAAGTCAGTGGTAAGTCATGTTCCAATAAAACCAATGGAAAATGCCCTGTCTTTCTAAAGCAAATGCTAACTGTCCTATTCTGCTCTATGAGTCATGTGCCTTCTTCATTTAAAAAAAAAATAATAATAATAATAGCTATTATAAAAAGATGGAACAAAAATATTTGAGTTTCACGAACTAATGACCACTTGCTCCATTGAGAACTTGATCATTCAAGCAACCACCTCCTAACCCCACCCCCTTATCCCACCCCTCCCATCTTGTAGAATACCCATAAGCTCCCTAAACCCTTTCATTGCAGCCAGCTTTCATGGAAGGATTAGATCCTAGGGTGACTTGTGGCAAAGGTGCCCTTCTAGGGTGACTGCACCTTGAAAGGTACATCATTAAAATTCAATGCTTTTATCCAACAATGTAAGGGAAAGAATGGGACGGGGTATTTGATACTAGTCTATATTGTACTGTCAAATATCATGTAACAACCACTCTGTGCTAGAAGGCACAGGAAGACATTGGGAGTGGATAAAACTTCCTTTCAACAGTAATAAGATGGGAGCTGCCACAAATGTAACAGTTTCTATTCTGTCTGTTTTCATATGTTGACGCACAACTGTGTGGGTTTTGCATTTAAATTTGTGGTGCACTGTGTTTTTTTCAATGACTGTCTTTATGCATTGCTTTTCATTCAGAACACCAGGTCTTAAAAAATGCACTAATGGCTTTTTACACTTCCTTCCCAAACACACAGTGATCAATGGCTAATGCACCCCTGAACATACACGGAATTACATTAACATTTTCAGTTGTTGAGTTCTAGATTTTAGCTTGCACGATAGAAAAAAAACTTTTGTAAACTTCCAACAATATCTACAACTAGATGAGATGGTTTTCTGCTCACTGAGCACCCCTACAATACAACAGCACAGAAATCATTGAACTCTATAGCGGGGCTATGGAATGATATCTTTTTATCAATGATACAAAAACCTCAAATGAAGCCCTCATGCTGTGAAGTCCAAACATAAAGACAGGAGAGTTGTAAGCTAGCTCTTTCAATATTTGCCGTCCCCTTTTCTTTTATATTGCCCTTTGAAGTACCCCGACTCATACATCAATATACCGTGTTCTGTATTGCCGCCTGATAAGTACGTCCTTCACTCTAGATTATACTACTTCACCGACTGCATTATCTTTTTCTATAATAGAGCAATCCAATTTCAATTTAATATAGTTTTATTCTTTGGTTTTTCTTCTTAATGTTATTCAGGAATGTTGCATTTGATAAGATTTATACCAAGGTCTACAACACTGCAAATCAGCATTCAAATTCAATGTGCATCTTATTTTAAAATGTCTAGCTACTGGTACATTGTACAAAAGTAGTTTGACTCAAAAATATTGACTACTTTCCAATTATCAACAATGTTTCCTCTAAGATAAAATATAATTTCATAAGCAGTTTGCTTTGCAATGATGATAAATAAGCATTAGATCTTACTGACATAGGACAAAATCAATTTTACATAATTCAAAATTTTAATTAAATACCAAGAATAAGTTACAGAAATAAATGCATGTATTTAGCATAACCAAATACAATTGTTTTCATGATTTTTCTGCAAAACTACTGATCATTTTTCATGACAGCTCTTCAAGTTAAAACAGTTCAGCAGAAATTCTTATGAAAGTATATGTAGCACTAGCAAAAAATTCAGTTTGAGTCACTATTTTACATTTGAAGTAAAGTAGGTTAGCATTTTTAAATGTTAATCTCTCACAAATAAGCACAAATGATCCAGTTCTTATTCACCCCTTGAAATGATTTTCATCCCATCCCAGAACACCTATAATATGTCATAAAACCTTTTAACTAAAATTCTAAAATGCTGAGATCTTGTTTTGTGAGGGTTAATGACTGGTTTCCCAAGGGTTAATGTTGCCCTATCAGGGGTGAGTGTCAGTGCAGACGGAGAGCACTGTCACATACCTGAATATCACCACTGAGAAGGACATCAGAATCTACCTTCAACTTGTCATTTTATGTAGATAAAATGTAAAACTGTGGTGAATTAATTTCACAGGCCATCTTAGCGGCGTGTGAATTAATGATATGACTTGTTTTACATATGTAATTACTCATTTTACTGACCATAAGTAGCCAGGTAATTACTTCCTATAACACAGATTTATACAGGAACTGCCCTATGTCATCAGGCCTGTTTTGTGCTCCCATCCTGAGAAATGTTAATCATGGGGTTTTCCTTTTATCATTCTAAGTCATAGTTAATGGCCCAATAATTTGTTTCAAGCATATTCACATTTTCATATCATACCTAGAAGTAAGTTGAGATGCAGTATTTTATGAAAAATATAAGCACTAATAATTTTCATCTCAACTTAAATGTTTTGTGATTTAATGCTTTTTATCTGTGTGCACATCTTTCTACACACTACTATAGTAGTCTAGCACTCTCCACATCCTAAGCAAAAGAAACAACATAGAATACATTTAAACCATCTTTAACCATGACAGGCAATATTGCAAACATGTGCCTTGCAGGACTTTCTGATGTCCAACACCCTGTTCATAGCAATGACATAACAGGTTTGGGTGTACACTTGTGACACACTTAAATGGAAATAAATGTGATCATAGACCTGTATTGCTCTGGAATCAAAGCCATGGTATCATTCCCGGGCAAATCAATATGCTGTAATCATTCCATAGTAAAAGCCCTTAACCATTTGATAACCTTTCCTTATGTATGCTTTGCTTAGCTAATCTAATTCAACTCTATGGATAACCCACCATTCATATACTGTAATTACTTAAGCTCCCCTGTTAAAGAAAACTCTTTGATCCCCCCTACGAACTCGGGCGTATTTGGAGATGCTTTTCCCACTGCCTACCTGCCTATCACTGGTGTTTATTTTTCTTTACGCCTGGCTAGTCAAACTGAAACTGTTAATTTTCTACTGTGGCTTTGTTGGCCCAAGAAGGTGAGAGAGGTTGAATGGGACCTGCCAATTATGTTGGCTGTATGTAGCCATTAATCTTGCCTTTAGGAGGTTTACTATGGTTATGTATTAATAACTATCACGAGCATCCGGCAACTCCCTTACTATCTAATAACAGACCCAACATTCAAATCTGATATGGGGAAACTGGTTGCATAGATTTAAAATAGCACAATCAAAGAGATCATATCCTGCATATTATATCTAGCAAGGAAAATTCTCTTATGATTTTATACAGGGAGTCCATGCAATTAGAAATCTACAAAAATTTCTGCATAAAATGTACAAAATGTCTCACACTTGACTTTTTTTATACAAAACTTAATTACCAATAACTAATCACAAAAACTCCCTTGAAATACTTTATACAAGGCCTCAGACATGCTATTCATATTCCTCTTGAACTTAAACAGTAACATTAACCCAAGGGATCTGATAGGGTATGAAAATAGCATGCCCTGTATACAAAGAGCTGAGAATCTGATGGTTCCATAATGATCACATTACAAATGATACAATACACCATCCTCCTTTGTCAATGAACAGCAGGTGTGACATTACTTCACCAAAGCTAAACGGAACTGATTCTGATCTCAGAAATGAATCTGATCTTAGAAGAAGTGAATTTGATCTTACAAGAATTCCTGTCAGCTTGTTAGGCTATGCAAGCTATGCCTTGGTGGTATTAATAGTATTGTGATACCCCCACACTGCAGATAATGCAAGAATGCCATAATGCATTCACAATAGGCAAATACTAACACCTCGGAACCCCATCAATTTTTCCTTATATAGGTGTAGAAACACATTATAACCGGAGCCTTTTAATGAGCTTCATGACAAAGGAGAGGCTGTTAGATCTGATTAAAAACTGCACTAAACTTGCCACACAAGTAACTCATCACATCGTAGAGCTAATAGATGGAGTGAACTGCTGTCAAAGCAAACTCATGCTGTGTTGTCTATTTCACTCGTCTATGATGACTTAGACCCCTGTGAAACTGATGCATTTGATACAGAAGATCCATTAAAATGAATGAAGAAGACCAAGCCCCTTACATTTACAGTTATACTAGACTTAATCGCTGCATTATTTATTGGGCACAAATATGATTTTTTTTCTACTTATAATCTTAAAATTTACAAATCTATTTAAAATTTAGGAGTTGTTTAAAACTCTTAATTTGTTCCAAACAATAAATAAAAAAAAAAACCCATAGCCACACTTTTTTCAGCAATTATCCCACAAATCACTTTTAAAGCACTAAAGATTAAAAGGAGAAAAGTCAAAAGAAAAATTTGACTCCAAGCGATAACCATGTGCATTAAGTATAATAAGCACATCCTCCTGTGCGAGAGATAACTTTTAACATCAAATTACTTACGTTTATGTTCAAATAACTGCCCGCAGGTATATCCTGAAACTCCTAGTAATATAAGCAGCCAGTAATACGCTTGCTGCACCATTTTCCTGTTCGTTCCCTTCCCCTCTTCCAAGCCCTGCCCTACGTTTTTACCAGCAGCACCCTCATGCAGTCGTCCTATGCGAATAAATTTCCCGGTGGCGATTAACAAACTTTGTTTAGGTCTCGATAGAGGACGCCACGTGCGCCAGCCCCATTGATTGGTCTGCTAGGGCGGCAGAGGTGGCGTGTTAAGCGCTGCTATTAATTTTCTTCTGATTAAATGAATCGCTTGGTAATTTATCTTTATCCTTATACCTCTTCACTTTTTCCTATAAGTTTCTTTTGAAGGACCTTTCAGCTCCACACGACCAACAAGCTATTCTGATATAATCTTGACATTACTGGCATTAGATATAGGCCTACTAGTATATGGGCCCTATATGTCCTCAGAATTTATTGCACAAACAGAAGACAAACAGTCATTCTGATATCATATTTAGAGAAACAAGTGCAAACTCTAAAGGACAGCATAAAATCCCTTCCATGAGAAAATATTTTATCGTTTTGTGAATGCACAATTTTCTGTATGTTTTGCGATAGTTTCTCATGGCCAACCAAGCCTGACGGGTGGTGCGTGACCAACATTAATCACGATACTGTCCCCTTCTGCTTTCTTATGTTCTCTACCACAACTGAACTTCTCGACTGCAATATATTCCTTCTTATGCTTCTTCATTTTCCGGCCGCACTTTGTATAATTGATCTTTCGATGGGAAGGTACAGGTACAAAAAGATAAAAGACACTCGGCTGAAAATTGCCGGAGACCTGCATCTTTACTTCTATGTTTGTATGTTCTTTATATGTAGCAGTCATATTATTGGCAAAATGTAATGTCACCGTCAGTTTGTTCGACACCCAGGATTAAGTGTCGGGATCTGGACATTGCCCATACCGATAATACAGAACATGAGTGTACTTGGTAGAGAGCATTGCGACAGATGTCCTTTGTTCCGTAAATGTGTTGAGCTGATGTCGAGATCATCTATCGCATTCTCATCTTTATATTCCCTTTAAATGTGCTAACCTCGCTAATTTTGGTGGTTTCTTAAGAAGCCAAATATCAGTATCAGTTGGCAGGGGGTGTTGAATAATACTATTAATTGATGTGTCTGTTTTCTTTTTCTTTTTTGGACAAATAAACAGTCACACTTCGGTCAAACGTAAAGAGTGACTGGCTGTAAGGCGTGGTTTTCAAAAAAAAAAAAAATGAAATTTTTGAATTTGAATACTGTTTTGCAGTTAGTCATAACCCTTGCTATAAATCATATGAAATACAACATCCCAATATACATTAAAGAGAAAAATATATATAAATAAAACAATACGAAGGTTCCAACAAAAACCACTAGACAAGCCCTGCAAAACGGAACCCATGAGGTATTGGAAACAGAAAGGATACCTGGAGAAGAGAGTTAAGTTGGGGGGATGAAATCAACTGACTAGAAATGAACTGGGATGGATTGGGGATCTTGCAGGTGGCATAAGCTCCAAAAGAGGCAATAGGCAGGTAAGTTAGTAACAAAAATTGGAAGGTGCATTTGATATTATTTCCGGGAGTATTTCGCATCGATAATATTGCTCCTTATGTGGCTTGTTGAGCGACAAAAACAAGACATCGCAGGACCTTTTACACCTGATCCAGATACCCCCTAATTCTATCCGGTATATTTGACGCCAGCAGTCTCAACAGCAAATGCACCAATTTGACTTCATTTCGATGAAATGGTTCTCATAAACCCAATAATCTGGCCCGAGTTACAATGTGATAACAGTTATGGCAAAATGAATATTGAATTGGATTTGGTTTATCGAATCATAGTCTGAAATCGGCGTTATGTTACTGCCACTCATCTATCGGTTACGCAAATATTTTCCGCTTGAAGGAAAATGAAGCGACCAGACTCTTTCTGCTTGGCTGATCTGTTTGCACCTTTGCGCTCATTAAACAGTGTCAACAGCTTGCAGGTACAACATTACAAAGATAACTTTTATGATTAACCAAGCCATACATTAACCGCCTCGAGTACTCCAAATAAAATGCCCTGTGGCGATCCGAGGGGTGAGTTAGGAAGAACAGAGTCGAAGGATTTCTTGACGTGTTTTATTCTTTGTAAAGTCAAAAATACGGGAAGAATAGCCACGCCACTAACCATTCGACATGAACACTTTAAAAAGTCCCTTTTTCTTTAAACGCATTACCCCCATTTTCTTGTTAGTTTCTAGAATTTGTACACTATCATCATCCCTTTCATTATTTTCTCGATGCACCCCAACCAAATGTACTCGAAAAGGTGTTCGATTAATTTATTCCTGAAGAAAAGCGACATTTTGAGAATGATTATCTAACTTAAATTATAATTTCTTTGACACTTTAGCACACAATTAATTATTGTATCAATACAGTAGACATCATCCACAAGTTACTTTGAATTAAACACGTCCATGCCTCTCCTGAAATTGTTATTATGCAAGTCCAAATACGGTGCCAATATTTTGATATGGGATATGGTGACAATCAATAACATATTTTTCTTATATATAATAACCCTTATCCAAAATGTAGATACACTTGTTCCCACATTTAAATAATATGCATGGGAGGGTTCTATCGCTTGATTACGGCAAGCATGACCAAACGCTTTGGAGATTTTGATCAAAAGGTTAAGGGAAACACGCACGACTAGAATGTTAAATAAAAGAGAAAAGGCTCTGCACTTGAACGAAAAGAAAACCTGGGATAGTGGACGGCGGGTCAGATAGTGCGCATTATCAGAAAGTCGGGCAATGTCAACACGAGTCTTATTAAAAGGGGTGTGTACATGGACTGCCCTTGTGGTTGCTTTTATATTTCTTCGATTGATTCTGCAAAACAAATAAAAACACCATGGTAAATCACCTTCTTTCGTCAGTGTAATCGCACTACGTTGTCGTATAGCTGACAAGTCAAGGACTCTGGTAGAGTCTCTCTAAGGTGACACAATGGAAAACGAAAGCATCAGTCAAGGAAGAAATGATACCGTTGTGGAGTTTGGCAAATTGGATTATATTAGGGGGCGCAGCAGTACTTTCAGTGGCTTCACCCATAGACATATCCGACGTAGAATACATAGGGCAAGGAAACGGAAGCTCAGTGAGAATAATGAGCGAATAAGTGCCTCAGAATTAAACGATCAGACTCAAATTAACTCAAGCGCTTCAGCGGTGCTTCAAATCACGCAACTTAGTGACAGTAGTTCAAAAATGAATGATCAGAATCAATATAAAAGGGATGTGGCAACGCATCCGAGTTCTTATGCAGACGAAAACGGCGACAGCGAAAAAATTGCCTTTCAATGTAACGCAGGGGCTAATGCGCTTCAGAGCCTAGAGCTACACAACGACAACAACGACAACGATTGCACAGACAGTCTTCAGACCGCCCCAGGAACAAAGGGTGCTTGGAAAAACAAACAAGGAATAAACCCTGTAAGTATTTGCCAAAAACATGACCCCGTTAATCCCGAGAAGGGTTGTGAAACGGGCGATCAGAGAGAGAACAGTTGCAACAATACCCCGTGTCAGGAAGGCGTGTTGACATTCCCGCTTATGAAAGGCTATGCAGCAGCTGAGACTAGCGACCCACCACCCGTTCCTGCTAGAACTTACCAAAAAATAATTACTCCAGTTACACCTCAGACAACATCGGTTCTCCCCCCGGGGCTTCCGACTAAGCAACTTACCAGGGGTTTTCACAACACGGGCTTGAAAGACGGGCAAGAAATTGAGGAAATAGCACCTACGGGTATAGACCTAAATGGGTGCTTTATCCCCCCTGATGAAAATAGAAGACATTCCCTGTGCATGTCCTCTTGCTATGACGTGCTAAACCAGGTAAACAGTGATTTAATCGAGGCTGATTACTGCAGTGAGGCTTGGCCCGACCCGCTGAATAAAGCAGGGACTCAAACCTCATGTCCTGATCAAAACAACTCTGGATGTGGACCAAGTGGCTGGAAAAAAGTTGAAAAATTGAAGGTAGAAGACGCCGAAGAAAAATGGGGAGTGAGTCCACCTGTGCCACAACGTACTTATAAGCACCGCTCAGGTGAACACCTCCTGAGTGACGCACCTCGCAGTTTCACGCCGTTGACTTCAACACGACAGAGGAGCGCGTCCGTCGGTAACTTATCAAAAATAAACAGGTTTTCAGAACAAGGGAGAAAGAGGGCGTCGTCCCCCAGAGACAAACCGCTACCCCCAGCGCCCCTAGTTGAACGCACGTATAAACGTTTGGTAGGATTCAGTGGGGAGGGAGTACCCGGCTCGAACAGCTGTGTGAGTGCATTCCTTGGTGCTGCGTTAAATACTTGCCGTAAATATCCGTCTGATAGCCATATATATCATTCAGGAGTGAAGGCAGCAATCGAACCAACACCAAATGTTACATGTGTAGAAGAATTTTTGGAGCATACTCATGCGAAAACTTCGTCACAAGAGCACCAGACGCCTGCATTCTCTATTCCTTCCATTTTAATCGAGCCTGCAGACGGTGGTGATATTGCTTACGTGGGTGTTGAAAGAATTGATTTAATCGAAGACGATAAACATCCGCCTTTTGATAAAATTGAAACAAAAAAGGAATCCAAAGCGATAAAGAGTATTTTTAACGTACCACGCGTCCCAGAAAGAACATATAAGCAAGTTTTATCTTTACCAGGTTCTCGCGCTCGTAGTTCGTCGTTCGGTTCCTTCGGAATGCATCACAGAAAAGGCGCAAGGGACCAAGACCTTCACGTCCATTTTAGTCTGGATACAAGAGACTTGGACTCGAAAGAAACCATAGAGAAAAACGACAATGTTGCTTTCCGCCGTCACTCTTTTACTGCCCCAACAATGTCGCAACTTGTGAGTAAAAATGCACCACTCCAAAGAACATCATCATCTCCTACAGAAAAAGTCAGTAACGACGAACCACTATCCCCAAGACAACGGAGCAGTTCATTCAGCGACTACGTAAAGCGTCTCATCTCCCCCGGGCCCGACGCCGTCAGGATGAAAGAACGACTGCAGGCCACCATGGCGGGAGTAGAGGAGCTGCACATTTTGAGAGAAAAACAGCGTTTAGCGGTCGAAGAAGCAAAAATGATTGGAAAAGCTGGCCGCCAGAGAAGTAATACATTTGACCCTTCTGAGCTCCATGCAAAGAGACGACAGGTTAAAGAACAGGTAAGAAGACGCTATCTTTGGTTTTGTGTGTTAAATAAATCGAGTATTTATTAACGTGATTTTCAACCAGACAAACAACTTTTATCAACTTCATTTGCTAAAGGAAGGAATTCCCTGACCCCTGGCTTTATCTTCCTGGCCAGAGCAAGCTAGGTTGGTACACTCCAACGAAAACGGTAAATTTGCATTGAACATTGCAATGTTGGGATTTGACAAACGCTTTGTGTACATGTACCTGTAAATCAGATGTTATTTAATTCACATCGTCACGCGTATGGGTCTCTTCACACAAAAAGTTATCGGCAAAGGTAACTTTCAAATTGACAAATACGATGTGTCAAGCAAACCGAAATTCAAACTTGAAATAGAGATTATAGCTCTTTTTTTGACAAGTATCAGTGATATATTTTGCCAGTAAGTTTTTCAAACTTCACCGCAAACTCAGTTACTGTCGACATTTTACTTTTCGTTGGTAAATAAGTTCAGCATTGTGTTAACTGCTAATATAAATTTGCATTAAGCATGTCGCGCAGAATAGAAAAAAATTACATACCAACTAGTCGTCCTGACATATATTAATGATAGCGTCAGCAAGCAAGAGTCGGCTAGGCAACTGGTTTACTATCTGGAAATTATGTGCGCCCAATTTGTCATCCACAAGTCTGTGCCTAGGCATAGGAAAATTCAGACCTGATTAGCCTCGGAAATGTTTGTTTTGTTGTGACATGAAAGTAAGTTTTGTAATTTGTCACACCTTGGATTTATGATAATGATTTGAAATAAAATATATACCTAAACTTATGAGAAATACAAACACCCGTTTGTACATGTGTAATGATAAAAACGATAGCTGTTTTCAAAACAGTTTTCATTTAACTCAACAAACAAAAATCCTTCTTTCTTACCTTTACATTTGTTTGATCAGACATTGTGGTTATGGGAAATTCACTGGTTAAGGGAACGGTATCTGAAAATACCTCGTATTAAATATCAAATTAGCCACATCTTCTAATAGTTTTAGAACATCTCACGTATCCAGTATGAATTTACAAGACTATCAGATAGCTTTCGCCAAATAACGAACAGCAATTCAAAATCTTTAATTCCTATTAGTGTAAATAGGTATGAGAGGGAGTCAATTCATTGGTCACAACTGAAACCAATGTTATTTGGGAGATGCTGTGATAGTGAAAACCGGTGTATATCAATTTTCATCTGAGGTGATATCATTTAAAGTCTTTCTGTTGACCTTATTCAAGCAGATCGGTAGAAATAAGTATATAACAATGTTTCTATTGACGAAAGATGGATTGGGATGTCATTATCTCTCTTTGTCCCCGACGAAGGCTTTACAACCAAATCATGGCACTTAACCGAAGCCAGAATAAAGGACCCATAGGAAAAGAAATAAAAGCTACAGTAAATTCTCTTGGTAGCATGCTAACTATCTAAAAGGTTGTCAATCCGCACAATAAATCAAATAGTCATGTACACCCAGGGCCGTCATGTCCTGAATACGTAATTTGTTCTTGTGGATTTGATACAAATTAAGTAATCTGACTTTTTCTATATTCCTTTTTTTTTATTTCTGAAGAATCTTTTTCTAAACAGACCTGTCTTTTTTTGCTGCCTCCCTCCCCCCTCTGTTTTTAAGTTTTGTTCAAAAATTTAATCGAAATCACAACAAATGAATAGATAGGTTATAGGTTATGGCCCGTAAGCCAACTTAATTTCGTTTAGCTCTCTCTCTCTCTCTCTCTCTCTCTCTCTCTCTCTCTCTCTCTCTATATATATATATATATATATATATATATACAGGGGCGGATCCAGAGATATTTTCTGACAGTCTTCCAAATTATCTTTGTTAATCCATCCTCCATTTTTGACCGTCTTCCGACAGAAAACCTTAGATACCCGTCAATGTAAACTTAAAAATCTGACCGTCTTCCGAAAGACCCAGAAGACGGCCTAAATCCGCCCCTGATATATATTCTTTCAGGCCACACTTGGTTCTCAGCCCAGGTTTATTGCCCTGGAGGGGATGTAGCCCTGCAGGCAAAATATTTGCCCTTACTTTCTGCCTGAGAAAGGGAATATTTTTCTTTATAATAATTCATCTTTTCATCATCTATTTTATTGTCTATGATATGCAGATTTGAGATACGTTGCCAATGCCAAGTTTTTATGTTTTTATGCGACCAACTTCTTTGTAAATTGATAATGGCTGCATGAGCCCAGAAAAAAATAAGTGAGACTGATTAAACGCGCAAACACCTGTATTGTCACCTTGGTAGTCAACTTATCTACAGCGTCACCTTTGAGGTGCAATAATGAAAAATATCAAGTGTATTCAATGTTTGTGTTTGTGTACCGGGTCACTTGGCTTAAATTCTATCAATATATCGTAATTTATAAATGGACAGCAAAGCACAATCGAAAGGTTATAGGGCTGGTTGAACTCCTTCGCCGCGGACCAGTTTGATCAACGAAACTGTTTACGGCTTCCTTATCAGACTTGTAGTGCATAGCTCAGGGCCAAGGCTAGAACCTTGGGGTGGGGGTTATTTCCCTGGCACGTGGTCTCTTTGTTCTCTTAATATTATTCTCTTTCTGAAGGTAGACCAAGGTATAATTTCAGACATTTGAAACCCATTTTAACGTTTTTTTTTTTGCAAAAAAAAAAAAAAAAAAAAAAAAAAAAAAAAGAGCATGTAATTAAGCGGAGACTAACATAGCGCCCTCAATAGAACTGGAGGACGAGATAAACACTCAAGAGCGCGCAGTATTTGGCTTAATATGGTGTGATATGTGGTGTGATATGAACGTACTTACAATGAAGTGTCAACTTATACAAAAGTCCATGTACTAGGTGACAAACCAAGGTGACAATCCCTATGCCAATAGGTCACTAGCTCCAGAGCTGATAGTTTACGTCCAAATGTCTATTTAACCTCCAGGCCCAAGAAATTCAAATTTATTAGCGACATATAGGCCTACGTTAAAACAATTAAAGTTTATCCGTTTCTGTTCCAGTTATTTTGCCTTGAAGTAAAATGTGCCGGTGTTCACACACACAAGATAAAAATAAATGAAATTTAAAAAACGCTGATTCTAAAGGAAATGTTTGTTCTCTTCGGTGGAAAATGTTTAAAAAGTCAATTTTTATTCACACTACCCGACTGCAGTTTCAGTGCATACTGTTCTAGAAATCAGGCTGAGCAAAAACTTCACCATACAGCACTTTTGTTTCAGGTCCTGGCGTGTTGTGAAACAGGGATCATGACGTCTTTGTCGAATTATCTATGATTATATCTCAAGTAACGTTTCCAGAGACTGGCATTTAGTTGACGCGTTTGGAAACTTGGTATCAACACTATGTTTTTAAGAACAAATAATGATTGTGTTTACCTAGTGTTAGTTTAAGGTCTGACGGTTTTTGGGTGTATTGAAAACCTGATATACCCTCGGTTGGGTACCATTGATTTAATTAACCCGTCGATCGCATCTGTCAATCAAATGCCATGGATCATCAAATGAAAACACTTCACATAAAAAAAGGGACTTCCATAAGCCACAATTTGTATTCCCAACCTTACACCGAACGTTCTTTGAGTGCTTAACAAACAGATAAATAAAAGCTTTTTATCGCAGCTTAACTAAAAGTTTTATATCTCTGTTTTGTTGTGTATCCCACTCTTTATCGTATCTATGAGCTTATCCCACATGAAGCATTGATATTAGTTAATTTTGCTCATGGTCGTAGCGTTTAAGTTATTGCTACAGAAATGTATTAGATTACAATGTTTTCCTTCTGTTTTTTTTTTTTCTCTTTAACAAAAGCATAACTTTTATGAGATTTGTAGATCCTAATTACATGTAGTTGTTTAGAGAGTAAAAATACTGATTTTCCTAACTCGAAACTGTCTTACAAATATACTTTTTTGGGACCGCTATTTCTTCCTGTGGCTACAGTTTGTTTCATGAATTCTTTGGATTGAATGCAATTTTTGTGTGTGTGTGTGAAAGGGGCTTAATTCCATCATGTCAATAGGATAAAACTGCCCACGAGGCATGAATACTTCTTTAATGATAAAATACATGGGACAAAACGACAGCTCCACTTAATCATACTAGGCATTTCTGTTTATTTACATATTGCTTTTCATTAAAAGCTAAATTTGGTATATTTACAGCGAACTTCCGCGGCAGAAAGACAACCTACAAGTATGGCGCCTGAAAAGAGTGGCATGTATCTACACCCACAGGACGCACCTAAAAGCGCATCCAACATAGTTGACTGGAATGATGACGGCACACCTAACACAATGGGGAGAGACAGAAGCTCAACCTGGTCCGGAGTTCCTCAGCCTCCAACTCCACCAAGAGTCAGGAGACTTAGTGGTCGTCGGAGACATGATTCTGGAGGCAAACACAAACACAGGAGGGATTCTAATGCCAATAAACAGACTCATTCTGAAGTAAAAGATCCGTCAGCACCTCACAGCTCTCAAACAAAAGATAATCTTACTACAATGAAAAATCCACAAGAAGTTGAAACAGCGCATTCCAAACTGGATAAACTAATGCATGACTTTCCCGAGCCTTTCATGCGCCCACGTACATTTTCTGGGGGCGATTTCAAGTTTCCAAGCCCAATGCATGCTGTCCTTCTTCAATGTGAGAACTCAGGGGAAGTCTCAAACCCGGCCATGCATTTCCAATTTTCTAGAAGCAATTCTGTCGGCAGGGTCGCAGACATACGGAAGGACCCAACTAGAGGCACAAAGGAACGAAATGAACCTAGGATGCCTCCTGCTGGTGTATCACCTACAGCGCATTCATCATTGAACGTTAAAGACGGACTACGTGACGCCACAACCACCCTTGTAAAATCAAACGCCAGGGAAAACGGTTCCAATAAATCTGAGAACGACTCCTGTAGATTTCAAGCAAGCAGTGGAAATTCCACTTCCCCGAATTTTGCTTCCACTGATAAAGTGGTGAGAAACGTAATCTCGGTGGCACATACACGACGGATTCCTTTGAAATCTAGAGACTCTTCGGAAATAGTAACATATTCTGATAAGCAAAATAGGAACAACGTTACCGGGAAATCACCCAAAGAAGTTACAAAAACCTCAGAATCCAAAGAACAATATCAGGCAGAAGTTTTATCAAATACGTCCCGCTTTGCTGGTGAAAGGGGAGATCAAGATAATGGGATAGCACGTTTGGCTTCCTCATCGCTAAATGCAGACATAACCCCCAAGAAAGACATCTCACTGTTGCAATGCAGTGATAGCAGACCTCATATTTCAAAGAAAAATCACAAATCTACACCTGTTAGCAAAATCACGACAGAGAAAGCCATAGCGGAGCTTGACAGAAATATCCAGGAGCTCGCTATCGCAGATTCAGAATCTTTAAAAGGGAAAGAATCACAAATTCAAACGTCTCCTCCTGTCCACGCTCTTCACGGAGAAATTTGCTTTGCGTCAAATCAATATCCCCGATTACATGCCTCCTCTGCAAGATATCTAGGCGAACACAGGAAGCAGAAACCCTCTGCTCCTGTTATTCGTATAGAAAATGGCAACCGTCCTGTGCATCTTAACATTAACATAAACGTTCAGAATACCGATGCTAGAAATCATCCAAGACATTCAAAATCCAATGACGTGTACCCGGCGCATGTTTTGGGTAGTTTCGCAGAAGAAGAAGAAATAAATGACGATAATGAGTCCGCAAATCCGCCTGAACCTTCTCTACTCGTCACTAGTTCACCGCGACGCTCACAAGATGGAATATTCAGTGTTAGCTTGGAAGAAGGATATTTTTCTGAGCCAGGAACACCACGCCATAGCCTTGCATCAAATTTTAGTGAAATCAGTCACTACACTACTAGTTCATGTCTCAGCAGTATGGGGTCAGACGGTGAGAAAGAATAAGTTCAAGGCATTATTAGACGTGTTGGAGATAAAGTTTGATAAATAATTTACACAGGCGTGCTTTACACATACGGATATACACTTTTGATCTGGAGAGCGAAGCTTCCAAATGAAAATAACGTAAAGTACATTTTACTCTTATTCAGAAGGTGAATTATATTTCCCTGTAGACAAGATTTTATTGAGAAGCATTTGTCAGGGTAGGAACATGTTTTCATCTTTCGCTCCAGCGTCTATTTTAGACTCCAGAGGGAACAAGTAGTAAATTTGGTTGTGTCCCAATTATTGAGGAGACCGCTTAACAATGATTACATATGGGGCGGTGTAATGGAAATCGCATCCCGATCAGTTGTAAACAATACTAAACTATTTGCAGTACTGGCTGATATGAACTGCCACTCGTTTCAAATGCAAGTAGGATATTCTCCATTTTTCTAAAGTTGAAGGAAAATAAACTGATTATTTCGAGGAGTGGTGACTTTTTAATTCATTACCTGTTAATTTCCTGTCTTTAAGATGGCTAAAAGGGACAAAGATCGTAATTTTCATTCATTAAACATTTATTTAACGTTATTTCCAAAACCAGAGAAACCTTGTTTGGACATGCCACTGTCATGCTCATACACTCCAACTACAATGGAGAATTCATAGGGTGGGGATGTGTGTGTGTGTGTGTGTGTGTGGGGGGGGGGGGGGGGGGGACAGTAGAGGCTTGCAATTCCTCCAGCTTCTGTGGTATTAAACATCTTCACCCCTGGAAGGCCATTAAAGTATATTGAAGACAGTGAGACATTATCCTAATCTGACGATGTATAAGAGGCTGATGTTATTAGACATTTAAAAAATGAAATTTTTAACGTCTTTTTCTTTGCAAAACTTAAATAAGGTATGTTTTTAAAAATTTTAATATTTTACACACGCGCGCGTGAGCGTGTTTGCAAGCACGCACACACACACATTCATAATAAACAATGAAAAGGATGAAACAATACCACAATGTACAGAACTAAACATAAACTACAACAGAAACAGGTGCACTGAACCAACGAAGAAACATGACTACTTTCTTGATAAAGCAAATTAACACTAAATGACTACTTTATATATATTCCTTATCTAATGACGTTGCAAAACGAATTTGTCAGTGGGAATTAAATCAAACGCAAGTATTTTGGAAGACTTTTAATAGAAGATCGCAAAAAAATCAAAATTACAATTTCAATTTGAGAAAAATATCAGAATTGGAATTCAAAGTTGTTCTGATAAGTTAAACTTTCCCTTTTTTAATCAATATTATGATTCACTATTTAAGACTACAAAACAAAAAGTATAATGTCGTCCTTAAGATTGAAAACTGGATCAGATTATATAGGCCCTCCTGCATTATAGTTTTGAAAGCTATAATCAAAAGGAAATCAAAGTAAACCTTTTAGAAATGTTTGATTTTGATTATTTTCTTTTTATTCTTACAAGTAGCCTATCACAGGCAAATTCAGTTTAGTCAAACATGTACGAAGGCTATTTGCGCAGTCGCTATCACCGATTTTCAATATATAGATAGGCCTACATTTGAAGAAAACAGAAAAATGAAGTGAAAGCTATATTCGCGAATTTTACGTTTTCTAAAACTTTGATGACAGAATTCATGCCTTGCTAGTAGGCCCTATGTGCAGTTTTCGTATTCAGTCACGAAGGTTTGAGTTGCGAAAGTTTTAAAAATAACATCCCATTTGACTAATATTTGCACGTTTTAATGCCTACAAAAATTAGACTGCGTTGAAGAGGCATCAAGACATGTGCGTTTATTTTACTGATACATTTTTTCCCTCAACTTCAAGTACATTTTTCACAATGCCTGGAAATGAAGGTTTTGCAAATTACTTTCTAAGAATATACAATTTTGCCGTGTTTCATGTAAAATATTTGACTGTTCCCTGTCACAATATCGTCTAGCTAATCACTGAATTGAAGATTTTATTAATGGATAAGATATGACAAAACATCAAACAACTAAAATAATGATATGCGGCAAAAATGTCGAAAAGTAGGCCTTATTTTTCCGGTTGTTAAAGGCCGGGCGACACAGCGTAAATAACAATTTCAATTGCGCTATTTAAAATAAAAATTCTAGACATTTTGAGATGCTAGACATCAGACTCGCTCCTTGAAAAGTTGGAAATATATATTTTTTTCAGCGATTAAAGATGCTAGACTGGTGTAAGTAAAGTTCCACCCGGATAAATGATTCTTTTGTTCACTTAATGATTTTAATCATCTGATTAATTAATTTTTAACAGTTAGCCCCCCCTCCCCCCCCCCCCCCCCCCACAAAACACACACACACACAAACACGCGCACAAATTCAAACACACACACACATTTGCTTTTCATGCGCCTATGGTAAAGAGAATTTGCCTCTTCTAATACTCCACACACCTGTAGTGTGTCGTGAGCTCAATGAGTTTGAAACCTACAACGTACGGCATGCCAGGTGAGGTTGGGGGCACAGGTCACTGACAGGTCACGCATGACGCATTTCTTTAATGGTATATAGGTGGCGCGTTATGTTTTAAACCGCTCCCTTCTGTCATTTGCTGTGGGCTTCATTTTGCACGATTGTACTAATTTGAGTATCAGCCCCTAAAGTTGTTCTGACATTTATCAGTTAGGAACCACAATCCATCATAATTGAAGCAGGCTTTTCACTGTGACGAAAGTGAAGATGACAGACCCTGCAGCTGAAGATGCTAAGCGTATTAAAACTATGAAATTATGTGAGTAAAGCTGTACTTAGTCTCAAAACTGAAGGGAACTCCCAAAGTTAAACTAAGACTGTGTTCAGATTAGAAGTTATCGCACTAGCATGACCGATCTATCTCAGCGGGGTTTATCGATATAATCAGCTTTCAAATATTGTCTGACACGCCTCCTTGCAAATCAACATAAACAACAACGTGCATGGCCCACAACGACCTTCCCAAAGTACTTTAAGTTGTGTGGTCGTACTTGCACTTGGATTCGGTGTTTTATTCCATCTTTAATTTAATAGTTTTAAAAATCTTGATAGTCAAGCTGGTGGGGAACTCTGAGGCATGTCACGTAAGCCGCAAAAATGGCGGCCTTAAATTATCTCAGGCCAGGTGACTGCTGAGGTGTCATATCAGGTCATATGGTTTAATAGCTTGAAGTACTCTTTTCATTGTAACCTGTTAAATCTATATACGACTTATTTATAACAGCACCTTTTATATAATATTTTAATTAATGTTATTTGGAAACTATAGTGTTTTGAGAAAATGTTAGGCATTTAAGAGATGCCTGACTGTTGCAACATGTACCATTTTAATGTAAAGTTCAGTAAACCTCAAGCTACCAGTATTTCCTAATTTTCCTTACACCCCATTTCCATAGATTAGATCGACCTACTTTAGATCGACCCAACTCCCTGGGGGTTCACGCTAAATAGCTGTCAGCCGGGCGGACACGAAAGTTAATTACCCCTTACAGCTTGTAGTAGGCGGGACGGACATTTAAGTCGGATTATCTGAAAGTAATCTAGTGAGACTCCCCGCGGGGATAGATCGATCTAAAATCTATGGGAATAGAGCCTTAGTTGTAGACCTTAGCTGCTTAGGCCATTTTCACTTTGAGTGGTATCCCACCAGCTTGACTAACATGTTATTACACAACTGGGGGTTTATTCTATTTTACGAGCTCTAATGTATGGAGGCGTCTCGATAGTCCGAAGGTTCACTGGTCCGAAGGTTCATTGGCCCGAAAAGTTTAATCAAGGGTTCATTGGTCCGAAGGTTCTATAGTGAACATTCGAACCAATGAACCTTCGGACTATTGAACCTTCGGACTATCGCTACGGCCCCTAATGTACTAGTACCAATCAAAATAATTCTAGTGATTTGACCATGTAGATTGTTTATTTTTTAATACTACTTGTATGTTGTATTTTTTTTCCAGATTCACATGTTGACAGAGTTTATAATGAGCTTAAAGAGGCAAGTATGTTTAAACACTGGAAAAAAAAACGTGCTTGTGATTTCAATTACAGAATGACAGCTTACAAGTAAGACCTTGGTTGCCTTTGCTTTTTGACATGAGCAGAATAACAGCAAAGTTTTTTCTAACTACTCAGTGCAGTTAAACATTTGTGGGATCCAAGGTATCTAACATTTTGATATATGTTTACTGTATGGTTTTCTCTCTGGATCAATGTTAGACCTGCTATGGAACACCAAAACATATTACAACTTTTATAATTAAGGTCCTGTTAGTTTGTCATATATTTGCCATTATCTGTTTCTAACACATACACATTCATATCAAATCAGTGTATACATGTAGATCTTAAAGAAATAAATAAGTCTCATAATGATGCATCTATGAAGATCTACTAAAAAATGTAATATCCTATTTTATTACATCCTTTCGGTAGGTCTTCAAAGATGCATCATGATGATACTTTATTTAACACACATGCTAGCACATGAACAATAGATATGTTGATAATGATGTGCAGTTTGTTTATTTTAAAGTACTTCCCCTTAATTACTAACACCCAATGTTTTTCCTGTGTGCCTTTCATAGGTGTGTTGACATTTGGTTCATTAAGGAATCTACAGTAGTTTCTGAATGTATATGGCTCTTTGTCAAACTGCAAACACTTTGACATAAAAATTGGCTGCAACACTAAGGGTGTAAAACTAGTAAGTTACATTGTAATAGATTTTTCTTATTATTTAAATACGTAAGATATAAATAATACTTTTGAAAGTTACCATCTATACCATGTTAACAATTTCATCAGAACACATGCTGCTGCTGCACTTCTGGTTCAACAGAAACATTGTGTATAATTTCAACCAATTTCTGATGTATAAATCTTGTGATTTTCTTATTTATTGGTACATAACAACAGATTCAAATTAGTCGGTAAGTTGAGATAAACTGTGCAAAAAAGACCTGATTATAAGCCCCCCTTTATGTGACTTACTTTTTACCCAAAAAATCACTCAACATTTTGACTTTCTTTCTCTTTATTGGTGCATAAAGGCCATTTTCTCTGGATAAGTTTGTGTGGACTCATCTCTTTAATGTATCTTTTCAAAGCTAAAACAATCTGTTTTATGAAAGATTAAGAGACAAGGGGAAATAACTGGTAAAAAAGGCATGTTCCTGTGTATATGTCCAGGCATGTTTTAGCAGAGGGTCATATGCAGTAGTATAACCGGTATCTGTGTTGTTGAAATGTTTTACTGTTGGTTATCAGAACATGGGATGATAGATTACTGTCATAATATTTGTGTCATGATTTATTGATTTTGATCTGATTAAAATTATTTAATCTAATTTTATGCTTACAATTTACAGTATATGAGAAGTTAGATTTTTGTCTTCTTGAAAACTTAAATGTGACTTTTTATTAACTAATTAAGAAACATGTCTTACCTGTAATTGTGATTATTGATTTGTATAGAAGCATGCAGTAAAAGGCAGTAGTGCTCGGTGATCGAATGTTAATCTCATAATTTTAGCTTGGATATGGTTTAACAGACCAACTGAAAGTTGAAGACCTGAGTAGAGTAGATCAGTACCACTATTTTGGCACTCAGGCAGTACAGGAGGCTATAGATGACCTCAAGATAAAGTAAGTTGTGGAAGACTGCAGGTGGTGATATGCAAATTTTTTTGTGATTTTGTTTAATCTTCAAACCTGAAATCACATAAAAACTTCAATATTACCTGGCTATAATTGTGATACTGTGAAAAGAGTTGAATAGAAGGTATAAACTGGTTTTGTTAATTACATGTATTGGTTGATTCAAGAGAAAGTTGGCTTGTAGCTAGTGGGGCCATTCAGAATAGACGATCTAAGTACTAACTGATCTGCCGACTAAATATGGACAACCTCACTTCAAAAGCGATGCTGCCAATTCTTTGATGGTCTCCCCCCTCTACACACACCGGTGCTGCAGGGGCCTAGCAATTAAACCTCAGAGCTGAGATGTAATCCATTTAATGGCCTGTGTGGAGGTGGGGAGACCATTGGGAATCTGCGGCATCGCTTTTGAAGTGGGGTTGGCCATATTTATTCGGCGGATCAGTTGGTACTCAGATCATCTATTCTAAATGGTCCCTGTTCAGTTGGATTTTGAGCTAGTGTCTGTGAAATATGAACTTGTCAATTTTTAATGTCAGCAATTGTATCTTAACAGTTCTTATTTTTATATTTATATCTCTTGAGTACACTCTATAGTTTCAATATTTTTGTCATTTCTTCACCCACTAATGGCTTCCAATTTTTTTTATTCAAAGCTCTTCATTCCGCATTTTGGACATAGGTTCTGGCATAGGAGGCCCAGCCAGGTATATTGCTCAGAAGACAGGATGCCACATCACAGCTGTAGAACTACAAGAAGATCTTAATACAGTGGCTACAGACTTGACCAAGAGGTGCAACCTGCAGGACAATATAACTCATGTCTGTGGAGATTTTCTACAAGCAGATTATGGTAAAATATCTGAAGTTTTGTCTTGCAAAATGAAAAGTAGTTAAATGATATTTCTTATAATTCCTGCATTTCTTGGCTGTAAAAAAGTGAAAATCTTCCTGAGGTGGGGTTTTAAAAGTTAAAACTTTTCAGCAATAAGAGTGAAACTCTGTGCACCATCAATGTGGTCCTGGAAAGATACATATAAGTTGCAATAGGAAACGACCCAAAAAATATCTGAGGATAAATTGTCTGTTTTTTTTTCAGTGGCTCAATGCAATCACTAGTCTGCCATTATTCTTGACCCCACTGTACTCCAAATTACTCAAAATCTTGTTTGATTTTATGCAAAGTCATGAATTTATCACTGGGCTATCACTCATGATTCCTCTAAAGATACTACTTATGTCTTCTAATTTTTACAGGGTCCGAAAGCTTTGACCTGATTGTGAGCTGGCTAACTTACTTACACATTCCAGACAAAGAAAAATTATTTGAAAATTGCTGGTATCACCTGAAAAAAGGAGGGAAGATGTAAGTCAAGTTTTAGTACAAGATAATTAATAAATACACCAAGTTCCCATTTGAACATACATGAAGATCAAGTGCAGACTGAACAGTTCATTTAGGTTTAAAACATTGCAGTATCAAAACACTCAGCATTGTTTTATTATTTTCATATTATTAATTTTGCACAGGTTTGCTGCCGACTTTTTTGAGTCCCAACCTTTTGATTCAGCAGAAATAGAAAAACTGTCTTCAGCTGTCTATGCTTCTGATATACCATCCAAGGAAAGATACATCAGTCTCTTGGAAAGTGCTGGATTCAAACACATAAAAGTAACAAATGAACCAAGTTTTTTGTATCATTTTAATGTGTATTTCAAAGACATTGCTTGCCCTTAAAGCAAACACTATGTACTTTATCATTATGGTTAAGTTTGATGGACAGAGTAATTCCGAATTCAATATTTTTAAATAAAATAAATGATTAAAATAACTTATCAAAGAAAGTTATAATAACTTGTTCTAATTTATATGGGAACATTTTTATTTCTTATTCATATTGAGCAGAACAAGAAAATTACCAAAGCACTCGCCAGTTTCACCACTGATGTATTCATTTATGTCCTCTCTTATATAAACCATTTCCTGCATATTTCAGTTTGTTGATGAGACAGAAAAATGGACAGATTTTGTGAAAAGTCGACATGAAGAGTATGTGGCAAACAAAACACGTCATGTGAGGGTCCATAATGAGGAGGTCTACGCTGAACAAGAGTATTTTTTCTGTGTTGTTCGCAAATTGTTTGGTGGAGGTCACTTGGGAGGATGCAATGTTACTGCAGATAAAGTGTAGGGCAGTTTACTCTATTTTTTTTTTAAATTTTTTAATAATAGATTTATATATATATATATCTTATTGTACTTATGCTAAAGAGGGGTAGGGAATTTTAAACTTTAAAGCTTAAATATTTCAAAATTTCTACTTATACATGAATGTTATTTCTAGCCTGTAGAAAAAATTGCACCCTGTGAAACTTTTTTCAATATTACTTATAAAAAGGCAGCAATTGAAATATTTCATGTGAATTTGAATCATGTATATTGCAAATATTTTGAATGCCAGTTCTTTATATTTTTGAAACATAGATACAATAAATTTAGAGATTTTCCCTTTAAATGGAAAAATATGAAATATGAAAAGCATAACCATTGGCATGAATTTTGATAGCATACTTTTCTTTTCATGCACAATGTCTAATTCACCTTATTCACTCACTAAAATACTGTACACAAATGCAGTTTCCAGATTAAAGGAAACATTTTGTCTACCTCACACTACCATACTTATAGCCCTGGTGTGTGAACTTTAATTTTATTATTGTTTAACTAATGGAGTTTTAAATGTGACATAATTAATGGTAATCATTTCCAAAAGACCCCTTATGTTGATGCGGAATTAATCTGATACAGATACTCCACAAGGAAATCTTAGCAGTCATTTTATGTGCTATTTTTCTGTTCAGTTTGTTAAATGTTTTTATAGCATTTTGAAGGGCACCTACTTACCAAAACATTGTCCTAGTAACATCTTTGCTTTTTAAAAGAACTATGATATTCCAATATTTGTGATAAAGAACTTGCTCAAAATTGTCATTAGCACTTTTTGTTAATATAATTTGAAGACTCATTAGCACAAAGGTATTTACAAACAGGTTATTTTGTTTTAACAAAATTATTTTGTTAAAACCTTCAAAAATGGACAATACAAAGCCACTGCTTATAGCTGCAGTGTAATAATCAATTGATTATTAATTTCTACAGTATCAAAGAAATTAAGTAATGCGTAATACTCTTTTCTTATATGTGTGACAACCTTGTATGATTTTACATGAATTTGATCAATTACAATAATCTTTCCATCATTAGCAGAAGTCTGTCATCTGAAAATATGAGAATAAATCCAAAAAATATCAAATACTTGTGGAAATACCAGATTTGTTTCTGTAAATATGTATTCCTGTGACACTGAGTTTTACAGTGTGCTCTGTTTTTCTGTTATTGCTAGTGTTACTATAACATATTATCAACTTTTGTAGTACTTCAAGTTACATTCTATATATTTTCTCTTAAAAAAAAAAAAAAAGGAACACACACCAGATGATCTACGTGTACACAAAAACAAATGGCACAAAAGATTTTTTTATGATTTGGGATGTCTTAAAACTGGTAGAAAAAATGGTTTAAAATGAAAATAAAATGATATCACAACTTGATTAAAATCTTTTCAAAGAGTATACCATACCAGGTTACTTCACATCACTTGCAGTAGTTCAGAAATTGTCTCTGTATTTTGAATATCATAGAAAATATCAACAAAGAATAGATAATTCAGCAAAAAAAAAGTTCAATCATAAAGCCAATCCAGCTTTTATTCATAGTTCACATAAATACAATAATCGCAATTGTAACACCAGAATTTTCTATAACAGAAACAACATTTATTTTTAAAGGGCCCTTGTGTATTAAACAATCCAACCCTTGCAGTAACTCTTATAAAGTTGCAGTGGTGAGTGGCTTTCTGGTATATCTCAGTTGAAGAATACCATGAACCTGCAGTATCTAGAAAACTGAATACTATAATATTAACTGTATATTACAATTTAGGGTACATCTACGTTGACCTGATTTAATTCCGTGAGCACAGATGTGATCCACCTCGAGGATCAGATACTTAACAACTTCTGTCAAATAGCATTTTTTAAATATGTACGTCACACACTATGGGTAAAATTCTATTGGCTTGTAATTGTTTCTTGATGCTCAGAGATGAATACCTTTTGTAGGCAGGGAAAATAAATACAGAACACATGGAGTTAAAAATGGCATACCTGTACCTTCAACAACTATTTCTATGCTGGTACAAATCGAGTCAAAAACTTGGAATTGCAGGATGAACAAGTGCAAAGTGATCACCAACATCTCATTTTACTGCAGTCTTCCTTAAATTGCTATTTAGGCGTAATATAAAGTTTTAGTACAAGTATACTGTTAGTGGTAGATATTGCACTGTCAGTGGTTTCTATAGAAAAGAATAACTATTGGCATATCAAGTACACAAAATAGTAATTTGCGGCCAAAAGTATCAACAATACAAAAGGGAAGGGCATTCAAATTCCAAACAAAAAACAGTATAGTTGTAACAAAATTAAAAGTTATGAATGATATAAGGATTAATCAAGGTTAAAATGGGATAAACAAAATTAAGATGATACTGTGTACAAGAATCATTGTGAATTTTTAACACAGAGACATGCTCTACTATTACCACCTTGTGGGTGAATGTGATCACTATTACCATTTTTCACTTATAATGAAATATAAGCTGTTCTATTCAAGTTAACCTTTCTACCTTTCCTTTTCATTAATTTGTGAATGGGGAATTTTCAAAATTCAAGTGTTCCTGCCTTTTATTACTTGATAATGGTCCCACTGAAAATTTACTGAGCCCTTGAGCAGAGATGAGACAGCTCAAATAAATAAACTACAACCTTTGCTACAGAAGAACACCAATTATTTGGGCTCAGAAGCTGTTATGTTCAAGTTTCGACTCCTGTCAAAGATCATCAAAATCTACCAGTTGCAATCATGGCAATCCTTTTTTAGTTGCTATAAATCGTATCAAAACACTGTCAGCATCATAAATTTTATTTCTCTGTTTACAAGGCAACATTTGTGAAAGCTGACTCTTCTTTTACATGTTTTCTGTTAAAAGTGGAATTCTGCTGTCACTGAACTGATTATATTTTTCACAATTTCATGTTATATAAATTGTATATTTAAAATAAAAAGCAATATTTTTTTTCTTTAATTTTCCATTAAAAAATTTACCATTGACCAAATAAGAAAACAGTCAAGACAGCAAGAGCATCAGGCAATAGTAATAAATATTATCTGCTAGAGTACAGAGTCAAGTGTATTTGGACTATACAGTACATATAATGCATCTTCAGTATTATACCAGGGTCCAGACTAGACCATTTTGTCACTTTAAGAGAATTTCTATCCACAGTATGTGCGCCAAATAGCACCTGTTTTGCCTTTTATGACACTTGGATCAAAACCTATCACAGTAACATGGTCACTGGGCAATGTTATTCCACTGTCTTTTCCTCTAACATTAATGTTTCTTGTGGGAAAAGTTTGAGTTCCTCTAAGGACTTCTCTGGATCTTGTGTTGATATCTGAAGAAAATAAAGAAACGCATGTTCCAGATACACTTTTTTTAATAAAAAAGACCATCAGGTCCACTTCCTTGTACAATGGAAATCCATATAAATAAACCACAGCCATACTACCTGACTTCAAAGACTTATGCTTCCTCTCTAAACACTCCCTATCTGTCACCTATGAACAGAAATGTCTTTCTTATTCCACTTTTATTTTTTAAAAATTAACTTGAAAAAATGTTAAGACTTCAAATAATTCAACCCACTCCTGTAAAAGAAAGAAAGAGTAAAGAAAACTTTCCTAGTTTAAATTACATTAACTGAACATGTTAAGAGGACAATTTTTAAATTACTTACATCTCTCCTTGGATACGTTGTTAGCACCTTGTATTCTTCCATATGGTAGCCCTTGGATGTAATAAAGTTCAATAGAATCTGTAAGGGGTGCTTGGCAAGAAATCTCCTTGTAATAAACTCCCCACCAGGTATTCTGATTCTTAGTATACTGATTGGTTCTTTGCTATCAGCTGGAGGTTCATCTGGTAGCTGGTCTGCTAAAGATTGTTGGATAGCCTAAAGAATCATAAAATACAGTTTTTGAGCAAACAACATGCATAATGCCTGCATACAACATGGGGATAATGCAATACATCTTTAAACAGAGGTTTTCAGGGGACAATGGGTGGACTACAGAATATACGTCGACAGAGATAATACATGTATACATGTTGTAATGGAACGCCTTTGATCCATAGGATGTCTACTAAACTACAAAAAACACAATATGAAGACCCTGTTTTTTTTTTAATCAATCATTCAGATAAATGGTTCATTTTTAAAATATTTTGTAAAATGACTGTAATGGTTTCACTTAAAGCCAAACTGATACCTCTTTTTCAGCCTCTTCCTGCTCTCTTTGTAATCTTTCTTCCAACTTTTTCTTTTCCTTCTCTGTTTCTTCTTGAAATCTTTTTTCTTGCTCTAGCCTTTTAGATTCCTCCTAAAATTACAATGTATTTTCAAAAAAGGTACCCCATGTTAAAAATTGGTTGCTAGTGATAATCAAAATCTGTTTACAAAGATGTTATAAATATGTTAACTTGTATTAAAACTAGCATTCCCCCAGCAAGAGTAACTTTTTCGTTTCTCAATTTTTTTTTCAGGTTATTTGACAAATAGTGAGAGATTCTCTACTCAAAATGTTATTGATAAATAGAACACTGGCTACTGACACTTCTGAATGATATCAAAGCCCATGGCTGTATAAATTAAGTTTTCTGTAAGTACATTCCTTACTTTTGCTCTATCAGCAGCTAAAGATTCTTCATATGCCTTGTCCTGCTCAAATTTCACTCTTTCTCGGGCATCTCTTTCTTCCTGCAAACATGTTCACATGCATTAAGATACCTACTGTTATTTTTTTGCGAGTTGTATTGTTTTTTAAAAAATTTATTAATATTAAAATATTATTATTATTTTTATGAGGACTAAAACAGAATTTACATCTTTATAAAAACCAACTTACTGACCTCCTCTAAAACATCTGCCCTCTGTTGCTCTGTGAAGACATCTACAGCGTTTATGAGATTAGTCATTAGTTCATCTAGTGAAGCTATCCCTGAAACAGATTTACATCTTTCAAAAAGACACAAAATTCAATAAATTTCTAATCAATATTCAAAGGTTATGTAACATCAAATATATTCCTCAATAAATTCTATATCAGTAACATGAAGAATGAAGGCTGCTGATAACAAAGGGATACCCAAATGCCATGATCTCCCCTCTGCCCACAGACAAATACTGAATATTGCTACCTTCAGAACAAGACTTACCTTGTATTACATTTACTACTTCATTTGTTGATCGTGTTCTTGTAATAAGTAATAAAAGTGGCAAATTATCTGTCTTGAAATCCCGTACAGTCTGTGCAGCCATGCTGCCAAACTCCCTTGTGCACATGGTTAAACACCTACAATAATATGGAAAAAAATTACAGCCAGAGGTACCCAACTACATACTCGAAGTTGCAAGTTAAAAAGTCCATGGCAATAAGTAACTATTTTACACCCAAGTGGAATATTTGCAGTCTGCCATTTCCATTTTGTGCCATATACTTTTCACCTACCGACTATTCAGACCACCTTTTTCCTAAAATCTGCTGGTCTAAATCAGGATTTACTGTTTAAAAATCTCAATAAGACTGGACATTCTCCCCTATTGAACTGATATTAGTAAAAATACAACTTTGATTTCTCAAACAATAACTTCATCTTATTTAGAATCATCAGGTAACAGCTAAATTTCAGAAAAAAAATTTAAATCAAATTGAAAGTTCTTTTGAAAACTTATACAGAAACATTTATGGCCATGTCAAAACACTAAATTCACACATTCTGAAAAATCTACTACTCTAAACAAAATTTTATCGGCTGTGGGTACAGGACCAGTGGCTTACATTACAGACTGCATTTCAATGAAAGGTATTTTTAATACCTGCAAAATTGAGACATGAATTTGATAACTTGATTTCTAGCTATATGGTACATCATGGATGATTAAGAATCACATATTTAAAGATAAAAACATTTACTTTGCTTTATTGGCCTCCGATGTTAAATCCCAAGCCCAGGTAATAAAGTTATTACTTAAAAAGCTGACCACACTCTCTGAACACAAAATCTGGGAGCAGAAAACATTTGCCAGAATACTGCTGTCATGGTGAAGGTAAATAGCCAGAAGCTTTCTCTGAAAACATTAAGAACTGACAAATAATTCAATTTATAAAATTGTTCTTTACATGCATCTCAGCATTGCAAGTACGGAATTGTGTTATAACATTATCCAAATTCAAACAAAAAAGCATTTTAAATATCAAAGAATTAATTTAAGAACTTTAAACAATTCTACTTCCTTTAATATAACAAAAGGATTAAATTATGATGAAAATGGCTTTTTGGCTTATCCCAAATATATTACAGCAACAACAGAGTTTAAGCTTCCTCTCACTATAGCAAACAGAAAGAATTATGGGGTTCCATTATTGAAAACAATTAGTCTTTTTAATTGTCAGTGCATTCAGATAATTTTTCATATCATCGCAACATTTCATATTTATTTCACATTAATGCATGACTTACATCTTTTGCCTTACAAGCTAAAGCCTCCTTTATTGCATCTTCTAATTTCCCTATGAAAAATACAGGATGTATATCTCCATATCTGAAACACAAAAAGATACATCATATCATCATGTCTTGTACTACATTTCTTAAATGAGTACCATGGTTAAACCAAAACCTAGAAATTTGATTAATTTCTGGCATATTTAAATTTAGATAAAATTTTGATCTTGATACATAGGCGGATGAAAAATTGCACTTTAAAAACTCCCCCCCCCCCCCCTCCAGAAAAACTATGTCCTCTTCATATATAAAAACAATTACTATCTGAAGAATATCTAACAAGAACATAAGGTTACATAAGGTTACATTACCTTTCTGCAAATACTCTGCTAAAGTGTTCTAATGCTGCAACTTCATCACCTACATCATCTGGCACTGAAAGAAAAAGATATCACAATTAAATACAGGACAATGTCATATGTGCTGCTGTTTGCATAAAACCTCATCAATTATTAACTGGGTTTGGTTTAGATGGAGAAAGGGTTGTACGGTTTACATCTCTCTCTGTCACTCCAATGAGAGCGGTGCTTGATGCTTCATAACAAGCAAAAATGATTGAAATTGGATTTTTTTACCAGCATTTTATGAACATGTCTCTTTTGCAACAAACAAACGCTTTTAAACACTTTAAGCCATAAAGAGAAAATATTAAAAATCCCAACAGGTGATACCTCGTTTCAATATGGCACTTACTTAAAGGCACCAGTTTCCTAGACATTGGTACATCTTCATCATAAATGTCATCATCATCCATTGGTAGGGACTCGTGAGCATCTTCAAAATCATCTTCACTGCTACCGACATCCATTGCTACATCCTGACAAGGCGCAAAATAAATTTAAAGGAATCTATGTCACACCTGCTGAACAGTAGAGGCTGAAACTTATAAAAGGACAACAACCAAAACTTTAAAGAAGTAAAGTTGTGATAAATGTGGGGAGCCGTTTGAAAGTTTAGAATGATAAAATCAGTCATTTTTATTCCTGAAGAAGTGTATCTAATAGGTGAATTACATTCACTTTTTATGAGACCATTTCATCATCTCATGCAGCAGTATGTTCTGTTAAGACTTACCATTGGCAGATGCCGCAATCTTGCAGGTTCTCTCTGGGTTCTAGACACTTCTAAATTATGACATGGGAAACCTACACCACAACCAGCTAATGTCATCTGTCAAGAAAAATGAAGATTAAATGGTATAATCTTTTTCAGGTAAACAGGAACCAATGCTTTATACAGAAGGCAGTATAAATATGTCAACTAACAAATGAAGGGTTATCCCAATTTGCATTGGGTAGTTATTCAAAATTTGCATACTCTTGAAGCTTAAACTCTGTACATATATTAGTAATAAGTTGATTTACAGATTGATATTTTACTTACAGTTTCATCACTGGCAGAGTCTGGCCATCCTGTCCACTTCTGAAGTCTTACTGGGACATCTATTACATCACCTACATCATTCTTAACCTGAAATAGCAAATAACAAGTTTTAAAGGTGTCATACAAAACATGCTGATGCTTACTTAAGTAAGCTTTTTTCTTTCAAACATTTCACTAATTCAACTATTTATGTTAAAGGTTAAAAACAAAAGATCAATAATAGGCATTACACATACCAAAACACAAGTCACCTATTAAATATTTATAAAGTATGTGTAAAAGACTATCACTGGTGAAACTGCCAGCTAAACAGCTAATTTACTAACCTCTTTCACTGTCCTACTGCCAGGGAAATTAAGCTTATAAGTGGTATCCTTGTCTCTGAATCTTATGTTTAATGTGAAATTTTGTGATAACCTTTCCAAAATATTTGAGCTGAAAAATAAATAATTAAAGGTGCTTTTGAATGGCATTAAACAAAATTAAACTGACTTTTACTTCTAAGCAACATGACAGTATATATTTAAATGTATGTAGGGAAAAGTTTTTATTTCTTTTAAGGTGTCCTGAACATGAGAGTTAAATGGTTCACATAGAACAAGATGCACCAAACTGGTGTTGTCATTTTCCTGTGCTATGCACTTTGCAAAGACAGCAATGATCACTTACCTCTCAGCTGACTGAGAGTTGTTTGTGTCTCCCATATGAGAATACAATCCTGGTGTCAACAAGTACAGGGTGGTCTCTTGTGGCAGGTTAAGGAGCCTCAGCATGGTCTAACAAAAGGTAAATAACTTGGTTCTTACGTTTTATTATTAAGCATTGGCAGGCAGTTTCAAGTACAAAGCTACAATAACAGGATAACTATTAACATAAGCTGATTACACCCTGAAAAAGCCCAAACTGTCATGAAATGTCGAACATAGACAAATTTCAAAAACTCACATAATCTTCAGCATGTTTGTTAGGAAATCCTCTAAGAACCATCTTCTCTATGGGGATATTCCCTATCTGACCATGAAGTACCTGTTTGATTGTCTCTGAAACACAAAAAAGTGAATGAACATCAGACTTCCTTCACTAAAACAAAACCCCATTTCAGTAATGTCTAAGAAAGGACACATAGCTTATCATGTGACAACTGTATGTGTGAATGAAACATATTTCATCTATACCGTAATACATGACTGTCCTTTACAGACAGCAAGTAAAAACAAACAAGTAGTCAGTTTGGCCAAAAGAAACAGTGCATGACTTATTTCCCCTTCAACATAATCTCTATAACAACCAAACGAACACACTTACCAACTTTTTCTGTATCCGGAAGCACCACTGGAATATTCCTATCCCTGTATTCCACATTAAAAGTTAACATTCTGGTTGGCGGCGTGCTGTCACGATCAGAGGTCATAGCATGGGGATTAAATACACAAGAGCCTGGCTCCTCTTGTGGTTGGGGCTGGAACACTTGATAATCAGGTGGAGGGCTGTCTACAGGTGATCCTAGACCCTGACCCTGGACTTCTAATGGTGGATAGCTAGCCTCTGATGGCAGTTCCTGGGATCCAAGGTGGGCCATGACACTGTTGATGGCACCCTAATTATATGGAAAAATATTTTTAAAATACCATTAGCTGTGCTGAAAAGTTGGGAATAACTGGGAATATCTACAATGATATTCTAAAAGTCAGATTAAATGAGATTTTAATGCAACATGCTTCGAACTCCTTCAAATTTAAACCAACTTCACAGCCAAGGTCGAGAAAACCTATGCTGGAATACAGTGTCTGATCATCACTTCCCATCAAATTGTCAAAAGAAAGTGCACATGGACAACGAAGGCAGGTGCAAGTGATGTCCACATACAGTAACATGTCATACAAAAAAGCTAAGGAATATTGTACAGAATTAGTTGAACATAAACAGAATAATGTCCAGTTCATAAACCATCATTAAATTTCTTCTAAAAAGCAGGCATTTCAAGTATGCAGTTACCCACTCAACTTAAATATCCAAATCCTTCAACTCACCAGCAGATTCCATTCATTTTGTTCCAGTACTGCAATGCACTCACCTATGTCTTCAATGTTTGTACATGCCTTAAAAATAAAAAGATCAAAACTGTATTCTCTGGGTGTGTTATATAAAAACATAACAGGATAACTTAATGTGTCCTTCTTAATATTGGTTTTATGTATTCACTAATCAATGTATAATAACTGAATTCTCAAAGTTCTTCATTAGTTATTTAATTTGACTGAATAACTGAGCACTCAATTTTATAGACACTAAGACAGCTAGGAAACAAGCAGTGAAATATCTATCATAGAAATTTGTGTATTTCACATTTAGAAAATGAAACAATGCTTCTTTTTAAATCAAATAGATCTCATTTTGTCAGAAGCACACTTTTCAGTGACAGAGAGAAAGTGTTCTTTTGTCTTTACTGAAATTAAATATTCATTTCAGAATGATCAGATAAAGTACCAGAATGTGGAGTAGAAGGGATGAGAACTTCACACACGGTTTACTATTTACGTCCAAACTTTATGCACAGACATTTTATAGAGTCTTTTACTCTCGAATGACTATGTGAGAGACTGAGTCATTCAAAATGTTCCATTTCGTAAAGTCATTATTATCATCTTATATGCTAGAGAGTCCCATATATCCAAAGATCATTTTTCGGTAGATGAATAAAAACCGACGACAGCATGATTCAATGGATAATCGTAGAGTTCCATCAGTTTCTTACCTGAAAATCAGCTAAAATACGATTTCTGTCTGAGTCTTCTGCCATTGTTGTGTACTTTCCCTGCGCATGCTCGAAACGTTCACTGGCAAGTCGTAATTGTTTATCCTGCAGATAGAAATGCCCGTCTCATTCATAAACGGATAATTTGAGAGTATTGGTGCCTATCTATCTTGGATACTGTGGTTTTATTTAATAATCTGTCCTTAACTTTAAAGATTTTTCACGACATCTACCTGATGCATTTGTTTACACCTTGGAGTGACGTCACTATTCACCTGCCTGAACAGCCCAAACGTTTGTTTACATTGGACCATGCACAATTACTCACCACAACAAGGCACAATCAATATTTCCCCCTATTATTCGTGAAAGCTTACGATCTAATGAGGTTTTTCATAAGTCACTAAATAAACTGTTTGGGTTGCTATTGTTTTTAACAAGACATCTATTTTGCATAATCCACCGTTTTTGAATGTTGCGCGTCGGTTTCGTACAGAACTTGAACCTCTGCCAAGATCCACTATTATCATCAGTGTTTCACCTCAGAGACTGGCCAATAACGGTTGAGCAGCCCAAACAAGTCTAGGCGAACTTAGATCAACTTAGTCATGGGACGTTGAAAATATTTTAAGCCAAGTGCGTCTAGATGCATCTGTATTATATTATGTTCACGATGGTCGACGGAGTTTTAGACCATAAAGGTGAGTACAATTTATCCTTTTTAAACAGTTCGTCACCTTGATACAATACTAATTGACTGATCCGAATAGACATTGGATTTCCTCACTCTCGGCAATCAGTCCTAGGGTTTTTTTTAAAAAAAGAAGTAGGCCTTAGGCCTATTTAGAATCCCGTTAAAACACATAGGGTAAAATTTACTCAGGTTCACCTGTGCAGATTAATATTGGGATTCAGCCAGACCGGTAGAGGAGACAGCTGTTTTCCAGACGCCGGTCTAGTCTTAGCTGATACGCGTACGTGGTTTAAATCACCTACCTTTAGATACCTTTGGGGAAAGCAGGGCTCCTTAATACTAGCATCTGTTTTGGAAATTGACCCCCATCCTGCAACGCACCATTCAAAGGGAAAGCGTAGAAAAGACCAATTATAAACTTTGACGATGTGGTTTTTTAGTTCCTGGACAAAGCTAAATCAGTTATATCTGTATAAGATCTGACTATGAACGATCCTTACGTCTAGGACTTCTTGATGGGTTTATAAAGTACCATGTGTGATTGAATGCACGCCTATCTGTATATAACGTTTATTTATAGTTTTTTGTTGTCGACTGCTAAAAACATGCCTTTGTTCTAGAAATGACCGAAGAACATGATGCGTCGTTAGAAGAGTTTTTCAATGCCGCCGTCAACGGAAACGCTCACAGATTACAGCAACTATTGGATGAGCACCGCATAAATATCAATGCCACGAACGATTGGGGGCGAACAGCAATACAGGTACTATCCTTTTTGTTTATTTTTCAAGGTTTTATTTTAACATTTTAATTAAAATTTCAATATACTATTTATTATGCACCAGGAAAATAGCTACCGTCTGCTGAAAGTCCATACAAAAAAAGTTGGCACTATTTTTCTGGTCTTGCTCCCGTTACGTCTCCAGTATGAAATAAAGACATGTACGAAAAAGCCTGAATGTAGATAATCAAATTATGAGGCGAAATGACGTGCATGAATTAAAACTCAGTATTCGAAAGGAGGGGTAGCAGGGGTTGGTGTGTCGATTAGGGCAGGAGATGAGGCTCAGAATAAGTTTTTGTTTGAAGAAAGAGGACAGATGTGTCTTTATATAATAAAGATGTGTCTTTATATAAAATGTCCCCCTTCTTTGTCCACGTGGCTCTTACTATGTATGTCTGTGTAAGACGGATAATATTGTTTAATCGATGTGTGGGTATCTTAGAATTTTAAAATTTCAATGCATTTTTCAAACAAATATGAAGTGTTTATTGTGAAATGTTACTAATAATACGGCGCTTGTTTCGTTTTGTATCCTGTGAAAAATACAATTAACCCCTTTCTTCCATTCACAAACATCAAATTTTCATAGGCAAATAATAAGTCATATATCATGTCACTTAAAGATGATAGACAATATTTGCTAAATGAGCTCAGAAGTACAATGTTCATATGTTAATTCATTCATTGATAAATAACCTAGCTTGAAGTGCAGATTAGATATTACGGTTTTTCAGTCAAGAATAGATGCGAGTCACCACACTATGTACAATTTAGTGCTATCACTTAGAACGATAAAAGAAAACGCCCACTTGTTATCTTTTCTTAACGCCGACAAAACATATAAAGTAAATACTTGATTATGCAGAATAAGCCGTTGAATATTTTGACATATTTGCAAAGCGCACTGGCTGACCTGTTACTGATAAACGAAATGCTACGCTTTACGCTTCATTTTTATTGTTTGCATAGCACAGGCATAGTACAGGTTTATGAATCAGTGAGGCGTGCTATCAAGTTTCTTTTTTTCCAAGGGTCTTTTCTATCAAGTGACGATTATCATTTCCTCTTTAAACATCCTTCTTGCACGGTATAAACAAATACCCTTCATTAGTTATACAAATTATACTGTATCTTATTTTTCTAGCTTCTAAGTAGCTTCTTCATAGTGGAAGGATTAATTCAATTCAATTCAATTCAATTCAATTTATTTCTGTACTGGGACATAGATTGTCATGACCTTGTACAATATGATATACAAATGACGATACAATACAGTTAGTGCATTACCATCTTTATATAATGAAGATAAGTACTAGTAAAATTACTCATAAAATATTCTATCTAGGCAATGAGATAAACCTTGATGTGATTATAAATTTACCATAAACATACTATAAACATGTTACACAAAAAGAATGTTTTTTAAAAAACTTAAAACCACCGTTACATAGCTGTTTACATGGCTGTTCAAAGCCAGTTTGATGACATTGATAATTACGATTAATGACAATTACATAAGACAGATAAGTAAATAAGTTACACAGATATAAATATTGTGCCATGTTAATATATAGTCAAATATGGCCGGCTATTAAAATATAGTTACACACATTTAAATGACTAATATAGATCCTTTCCTTCACTACATAAGCAAACATCCTACATTAAAGATCTTGTGTCTTACTTTTACCAGCTTCTTTAATTAGTTCGATATGTAAGACTAACATAAAACATTTATTTTTTATTCGTTACACAAAATTAAGCTACTACCGTATACATGTTCATAACCTATGCATTTACTGCAGTGGGCCTTTGTGGAAAAAGAAAGTAATTTTTTGTCCATGGAACTATCAGTGGTCTAACTAGAATGGACAGCGATTATGTGTCAACCATGAGAAATTTAGTGAACTATATTTAAGTTGGTCTTGTGACATGGGTTTATTTTCCTGTCTCACACTAACTCCACTGAAATGGACCAAAAAATACAATTGCTTTCATGTGATATATTTTCACACTGAACAATGAAAAGCGTATCAGTTTTTATAGGAAGTTCAGCTAACAAAGAAAAAAGCAACTTCATTTCCAACCGTAATCAAAATAGTTGCATTATTGGGATAACATCGCAGCAAATTATGGTGACAGAATAAATATTCAACTGGATGTAAGGTTTGTGACAGTGTGACAATGGGGTGCGAAATCGGGCTTGATATAATGTATATTTACAATGGCATAGGCACGGTGGGTACATTACTCAGTACAATAAGCTCCCATGAAACCGTTACTCCTTTGTTGGCTAATACATATCCCGCTCTACATGGATAAAATACATACTCATGATAAATTCAACTTTGATAAATTTGTTACTTTTGATATTTTTTCTTTTCATAATCAAAGTTGATGTAGCAAATCCATTTATGCAATAGTAAAGTTACATGTAGGATGATCATGTATTTTTCATAAAACTTCCTTTTCAAGTTCTTTAAAATCAGTGGTGAACTTTTCAGGTATTCAAGTGTAGTAGACCAGACATTGCGGAGATCCTCCTAAAGCACGGGGCAGATCCCAACATCCAAGACAAACATTTTCAAGACCTGCATTTAAGTTCATATCGAACTCCAGCCCACGATATTGCGGAGCAAGGGTTTTTAGACACAATGAAAGTTCTTTTAAAACATGGAGCAGACGTCACTTTACGGAGCAAAATGGGTTATTCTCCCGCTCACATTGCGGCAGAAAAAGGACGGTTAGATACTCTAGAATATCTATCAGGAGCGATAGACTTAATGAACTGTCGAGCAGACGACGGGTCTACACCCTTTGATTTAATTCCAAAATCTATTACATTGACAGACAGACAGAGGACGTGGGTAGAAGCTGAGAAAAATGGTAAGTGCAGCCGGCAACATATTTTCTGTGCTTGAATAGACTGCCTGCACTCTTCGTGTTTTGGTCTTTTATACTTTTCCCTGAAGGCCAATATTAACTATGAAATACGCTATCTCCGTAAGTACGGCATCGTTACTCATTTCGAAATTTTTAGTAGGCCTACAACAAATTAATTTAATGATTTAAGCAATGCGTAGGCCTTTTTGGGTCGTATAAATCAAAACAAGTACGTTTTATTTTGGCATGCTTGTAACAAAAGCGCCATGTTTAGCCTGGGGAAGGATGGGGTCGTATGCCCTACCTAATCCCTACCCTCTACCAGGGCGAGTGATAGATTTTTTACAGATATTCACAGATATGTCTCTAGATAGACAGATGGTCATTTAGGGCTCTATCTAACTGAGTTGAGCCCTAAATGACCATCTATCTAGCTGGAGACATATCTGTGAATATCTGTAAAAAATCTATCACTCGCCCTGGTAGAGGGTACCTAATCCCACTGTCTTTCGCATATTTCGTTGCATTCACAGCTCTTTACTTGTTGTTGGGAAAATATCCAATCCCACAGTTTTATTTGTTGTGAAACGAGGGTTCGGCTGTGGTGCGGTTTAGGCCAGTGTTCTATTGAATTCAGTCCTAAACCTGGAATGTTTGCATTTCCAAGAAAATTATTTTATGCGGTGTAGTATGATATCTACATTGTGCAGTTGTCTAGCTATTGTATTTTGCGTCAATACGAATAAAATGGATGACAGGGATTTTAAAGAGTATTCACAGACGAAAATTTTCATAATCATCACAAAGAATGAAATGTACAATAAAAATTATCTGGCTCGCTCTGTTCAAGTTTTTATCTGTTCTTATTTCAGCGAAGCCAAAGAGTCTCAAATATTTAACAAGACTTCGTATTAGACATTGTATGAGACATAACCTCAAACGTCTGCAAACGTTCCCTACTCTGCCACTATCAATCAAGAAATATCTGTTGCTACAAGACTGACGGCAGTATTAGAAAGTGATGAAGGTGAGGTTTTGAACGCGATTCCGTAAAGAAATACACGTCCCTGCGTTTCAAGGATCCTTTTTCTCCATCACAGTAGCTCTGCATGCCTGATGTTTCTATTACTAAAATTTTATCAGATGGTTGTGTTACTATGTACATTTCCTCCCTTTGATGCTGTCTACCATGTGCGAAATTGTCTAATTTTGAACCTCAAAAGCGAAAAAAGAATAAAAGTAAATATATATTGAACTGGTGATATAAAAATGTTTTTTTTTTTTTTTTTTTTTTTTTTTTTTTTTTTTTTTTTTGTGAGAAACCCGTATGATTGGGTTAACCTGTGTACAATCACGAGGATTGCTTTGTCCGCATAATGTTAGTCATTATACGTGGGAATTAAAACTTTGTACAGCTGTTTTGTACATTTCAATCAATCGATCTTTAAAATATCACACTCCTTATTTATCTATCTAACTGTGATATGTTTTATGGTTTAGCCAGTTTCTTCTTTATTTTCTAGATATCTTTCCTGTTCCGTGCCGTTTACGCAGGTTGAAAAGAAAGACGAGGTGCCGAGAAGACCCAGTTGCTTGGGGTCAAATTTACACCATTAGCAGATGCTATCTAATATTACGTGTATATTTGACCCAGTGTTGATACGTGTGAAGACCCAGTTGCTTGAGGTCAAATTTACACCATCTGCTGATGCTCTCTAATATTACGTGTATATTTGACCCAGTGACGGAGTTGTAAAGGGAAAAAACGTGATATACCTAATTATTCTCAAATGATCTCATAGCAAGAGTTCAGTTGAAACGATATTCTAGTCCCTGTTGTGGATTTCCATGTGAAAGTGATCTCGTCAACCGTTTACAGTCCGAAGCTTTGATTAGTGCATTTAAAAAATAACGACAAGCTGTACTCATACGCACTCTAAAATTTGGGACAACAGAAATCTTCACAGTTCTTGAAAGGAAAATTAGTTTAGCTTTTATTAATTTATTTATTTTGCGTGAGAAGACGCATCATGTATTTATTTACTAAGGAGGTCATTCACACCTATTGTTAAATTTAAAATATAGCTCTTATCGAGATTTTTAGTTTCGTTGTAAACATTTTAATGAAGGGGGGTTTATAGACAGTATATTATGTGGCTTTATTTTTGTGTAATTAATGTATTTCTTCGTAAGGCTTTTGTTCTTTTGGATTATTTCGATATTCTATAGAAGAGTTTTATCTGTCAAAGCTTCTGTTTTTAATTGTTGAAACTTCACAATATTGTGTAACCTGTAGGCCTACAATCTATCTTAGAATTAAAACATTAAAATAATCAATATTGATAAATCTTTAAAAATGCATTTTTTAGCCTTACAAAAACTTTTTTGTGCATGTGCTTATTATCCTTAAGTTTGCATTTTCCTGCCTGATAACACTATGTATATTGATCTAAAAGAGTTGACTCGTAAAACCTATTCACTTACAGATAGTGAGTCTCTTAGGAATTATTGTATCATGCAACTACAACAAGGACAGTAAACATCATGTCCAAGTGAAGGGAGAATTAAAAGTGCTCTTCCCTGTCTTTGAATAGTCCGCATACATAAACAGACGAATGTTTCAGAAAAATACAATGGTGTGCTAATTTTTATGCATTCGCCTTTCATTAAACGCACCAGGCTTTGACAAGGCGTGCGAACCAACTACTTTTATCTTTTTGCAAAATATTTTTGTGCCACGTATGCTTATTAGCTTACAATGAACTAAATATTCATTTGCATACAAATAAAAGCTGTGATATGAAAATGATTGATACTAAATATATATATTTATGGATATATATATATATATGGATTATGAAATAATAATATTTCGACTCGCACTTCTATAGAATATCATCTATTCTAAGCAGATTATTAGAATAACCAAGTACAAGTCGACACGTTATATTACATTTTCTTTTACATTTCACCAATATGAGCAATGAAATATTGAAAATATCATTGGCAAAGACTGCACATCCAAGCGTGATTCAGAAAGAAAATGTGAAAAGTTTGTCCATATTCAATGTGAAACACACAAAATTGAAAGGTAGCTGTAACACCTGTCGCCAAAATCACCCGATGCTCTTCTCATTAGTCATGCAAGGACCGGAAATGGTCTATATAGAGGTTTATCTTTGATTCACTGGGTAACACAGCTTGTGGAATGCAAATATATGAAAGGCATTTTTTTATGTGAATCTTTTACGTTTGATGACTGCTAGTTATGTTAAAAGGCCCTACAGTACCAGTATGCCTACCGGTACTTTGTCCCAAGTGTGGGGTTAGTAAACATGGGTATTTCCAATTTCATCAAGGACTACATTATTTAGCTTTTTATTGGGCCCAAAGCCATGTTTTTCTTCCACTAGGTCTATCTCCAACAAGGTGTTCAGCACAACCCCTCATAACTCCTTCCTTAAATATCCAGACTCGCCAACAAAAAACTGAATCAATGTTGAACATCTACATACCGGTACGTGTGCTATTGTGCCAATAATCTATGGAGAAAATGTCCTAAAACTGTCTCACTGGATTGAGTTTAGATGTACCTATAGAGCTACATAACATTAAAGAGTGAAGAATTTTCTCACAATTCAGTTTACTTTAAATAATGAACTGACATCCTTGTCTGTCGCTAGTTACTAGCACAGAGAGGAAAGTAGTTTCACTACCAATACTCCTGTGAACAAAAAGAATAGTAACCACTTACATAAAAGCCCAAAAAATTGACAGAAAATGTACTTACAATACCTGAATTGATAACAAATAAATGAATGTACGTGTGTTTCTTACTTTTTCCCGTTTTTGGTAGGAGCATTCTTATTGGTTATGCAAAACACGTGTTTGGTGTATTGACAGTCATCAAGGGACTGTGCCAATTAACAGAAATAATTCTGACCAAATCTGTTTACAGAGATCCTAAAAATTTTGATTCTCCCCCGTTTGTAGAGAAACAGCTCTGCCTTCTGTGCTAGTAAATAAAAGTGCAGAAGAAATGAATATTTTAGTATTTTTTACAACAAAAAAAAAAAAAAATGCCACTTCCCGGCGAGAGCTGGTAGTTCTTTAGTTAAAGTTTACCATTCACTTAAATTCAAGTAATAAACTATGTACATGTACGATCATGAACAATTTCTTAAATTTGGGACAGTCCCTTGATGAATGACAGTACACTTATCACGTGTTTTGCATAACCAATAAGAAATCTCCTAACAAACACGACCTTCTGATCCCAGAATTTCTTTTTCATTAGTTATTATTTGAGGCATCGAAAGCGCATTTTCTGCTGTTTTTTCCTAGCTTTTTGCAAATGATTACTTTTCTTTTTTGTACAACGTTCTGCAGGTAATTAAACTATGGCAGAAAATGAAAGAATCGAAATACTAACCACTGCTGCAGCGAAAGGCGATGTCAACAAACTGCAAAATTTAATTGAAGCGAGGAATGTCGACATTAATGGAGAAAATCAGTTTAAAAGAACTGCCATTCAGGTAAGCATTTCGTTCTTTGTTTATTTCGAAAATATTCTTTAAATCATCTAAAAAGCGTTTTTTTTTCCTTTTCTAAAATTCACGACCAAACTACTTCAACATTTTAACGTTTTAATTCTACTTCAACATTTAAACATTTTAATTATATCTTTATATTTTTTTATTATTTCACTTTTAAAGTATGACGATATGCCTTTAGTATGAACTGTATTTAATATGAGTCCATCTCCTCAGTTGATATTTACCATCAAATCAAGAGTGTGAACAAAAGTTGGAGTCAAATAATATGAGTTTAAATCCGTACATTTCTAAAAATATTGATAATAAAGCCAATCATATTTTTTTGGGTTACATAATCATCATAATCATCATTATTACAAAAGAAAAGATGAAATAATCATTTGTAGAAATTATAAGTCATCAGCGGAGAATAAAACAAAAGTTTGTAAACAACATACATGTATATATCATTGGTATCATTTCTGTAAAATTTCAAAAAAGTTCTATTCTCTGAATCATACCTATATAAAATATTAAATTCAAACTCCCTCTGGCAAATGTCTCCTTTATATTTAATTTTATCAATACCTGTGGCAGATTTAGGGGGATGTCTGACTCCCCCTTCGATTTCTGACAAAAAAAAAAAAAAAAAAAACAAAAAAAAAAAAAAAAAAAAAAACAGTGGTCCCCTCTTGAAATTAGAACTTTGACTAGCTGAATCATAGTTCTAAACCGTATCAAAAGGCTCCGTTCGCCCTCTTAAATACCAAAATATTTTCGGGCGAACCGAACCCCACGCTAAGGAGGGGGGAGGTGGGGCGAGGATCGGCTTCGTACCCGCGGCCTGTCAATCCTAAAAACGGACTCCCCCCTTCAAATAATCCTGGATCCGCCACTGAGTACGGTGTATTTTTTCTACAAAGCTGTTTTGTCATGGTCTACATGTATACTTATAAGCAAGCACGCTGTAATTTGTTTCATCTTTTTCAGTTTTATTTCCATAAACAAAGTGAATAGATTATTTCACAGGTCGTTGTGTCTCAGATCGATGTGTTGTGTTTTAAGACATGGCTAAACCAATTCCTTACCTCTTATTTACAATTTCTGTCCATATTAAATGGAAATATTTTCTCTATGTTGCATTTAAGGTCAAGAAGGAGCAATGGTTATTAATAACAAAACGGAGGGGAAATTTTATAAAAAATGTGGACAAAACTCATTCTAAGGGGGTTTGAGGGAAACATTTTCATTTCCATGTTGTAGGCCTATTTACAACAATTGCACATCTTTTTTGTTAGAAATCCAAGTAAAGCTTATAACAGGCCTTTATTATATAGTCATAGTCATCACCTATCTTTATACAATTATACATGCAATTAAAAAATTAAGCTAATTGAATATTAGAGTGACAACATATACCAATTGTATTTTGCCTGTCAAAAGTGTATACGTACCTTTGCAGCAGTACTAAGGTAACCTGGTATCCATATGTATGTTTACGAGGGATGTAAGTTCGATTCCTCTCAACTGTCAAATGTATTATTCCTTTCGTTTTCAGTCCTTTTTAATTAGTATCATACTTACGACAAAGACTGGAAGGCCCATTGGTTTTTATATATTCAGTAAGTCCATTGAAAATCGTATGTTTACATCAATGTAACCGCCACATATCCTAACGGTCAAATGTTGCTTGGAAATTCATTCCTCCTCTTTGATCTACACGCTTCTCTCAAGTAAATCACAAACCGATATGCTACCATTAGGCTCTCTAAATTTAAACTGATATCAATATAATTACAAGTTTCTGTTAATGTCATACTGCTGTCAGACTGGTGCTTGTTCATGTAGCAGTCTGTAGCAAAATTTTAAATAAATGCCGCCAGAGGGCATAAACATTAGTTTTGGTTGGGAAATCCCCTTTCCCAGGCTATAAATATGGTATTCCAACTACTATGTATCAAGAAAATATTTTATTCTGATATGCATTTTTTTATAAGTACAAAGGGTCTAAAATCATATTTCAGTTTATTCTAAGAACCAGTGCAAAGAAGCCAGTCCATTGGTACTTGTCACTTTAACATACACCACATGCGAAGCCGTGTTATAACAGAAAAAGGAACGAAAAAGAAAGATTCAAATATGCATTCATGTCACTATTTTACAGTCTTGTCATATTACAAATCATGTATCACGTATCATTTTAATATAAAGCTTCAACTTTTTGCGAATCAACCGCTACAAACAGTCGGCCATTTTACCTTATCAATATGCAAACGGAAGAACAGGGCCATCTCAGTCACCTGCCGGATGTCGTTGTTAACAAACGCATTGTAAACATATGTTTTAAAAGATAAAGGCATGTTTATTGATGGGCTTAGATAAATCAATTCCAACACTTATAAAAGTGCCAGTAATATAGAGAAGTAAAATACAAGTTCTGTCCGATTTTTGTGACTGCATATTGAAAATAGAACAGCACTATTGAGAGCGTCCCATTGCCCGTCACAGGTCTAGATGTCTCTTCAAATATCTGACTGTTGCAAGCAGTTAAAACCGCAACGACCTTGTAAAGAATGTCACCATTCTTAACATTCTTACTGACAATGTTACTGATTACATGGCGTTTGTCCAATTACCGTTGGATTTTCTACATTTCTTTGTGGTTGGCAGTGTTGATCCGCTCAAGTTATCTACATTGAACACGATGTGCATGTGGCTTCAACGCTCTCACTGGTTACAAACCAAAACAAGCTGACTTAAATAAAGTGATTTGATCTCACCATGAAAATATGCTGTTAAATTAAAATATGATCTTCATACAGCATTAAAACATGTATCTGCCTCCGGAACCAATGTTGCGCATGTGCTACATTTATAAATCATGACTCATTCATGGGTTTTCTAAGTTTTAATATTTGCTCTATCAGTCATGGCCGTGCATGCTGATTGTATCGAATTAGTATAGGCCTAAAGTGATGCTTTAAGTAAAAACTCAATATATTATTATTGTTATACATTATCGATTCGGATGGAATTTGCATGTAAATGATGTACATGTTGGCCTGGAATTCAGTGCTCCTTATTTTATTTTATTTTATTTTATTTATTTATTTATTTATTTATTTATTTATTTATTATTATTATTATTATTTATTTATTTTATTATTATTATTTTTTTTTTGTAGGAGCTGAGCACAATGATTTCTTTTTCGTAAAACTTACACGTTTCTCGACAATATGGTAAACTTCCGGATTTATATCACTTATATACGTGGAGTTTTGTCTTTCGCATAAAGGATGTTAAATTAATATTTAAAAAAGAAACAGCAATGATATAAGAAAAAAAAACAATATACAATAGTTGGCCTCTTTGCAGCCCCACAAATGAAAATATGTGCACCATTTGTTTGAATATTTATTATTAATGCTGCAACATTACGTAATTTTTATTACTCAACGTCATTTAATGCTATACAATAACTTTACACCATTCCTGAACTAGAAGGACCTTTCAATAAAAGCGGCCACCGGGCACCGATCAAATTTCGAACACCATACTTGTGTTTGTCCTTTACCTATGCTCTCGTCTGGGTTAATGAGGAGATAAAATACATGTATTTCGTTGAGAGATTTCGGCCTGTAAATGCACCAAAAACGTTACCCCGAATAAGAATTCTGCCTGACATATCAAAGATATGATAGGGTCAATCGTTGATGCAAGGTCTATAAAATACTACCGTGATACTGGAGAACAATTGGGTTGCTGTCTTTTATGCTTAAGTAATGAAAAAGAACTGATCGTTGCAATGAATGCATCTAAGATTTTTCTAACTACTGCTACCATTATTACTACTACTATCATTATTATTTATAATTATTATTTCTTTTATGAAGGTGTGCAACAAGAGCAACAATAAACTAGTGCAATATCTGTTAGAAAGAGGAGCAGATCCAAATAAGCCGGACCCAGCCACAGGGACTACCCCCGCCCATGATGCTGCCAGAGACGGCTGGTTAGAGTCCTTCAAAATTCTTGTCCAATATGGCGCTGATCTCACCATCAAAGATAACTATGGAAATACTCCCGAAGATTACGCCATTAAATGCCAGCGTCTTGACATACTGAATTATTTGTCCGAACCAAATAATTGATTCTTTTTAAATTATCATTTGGGAATATTGATTATATTTGAGCTATGTCTTTTGATCCTACTTACATAAAATCTAGTTTACTTAACTTTTAAGTTTAAAAATATTCACGTCATGGACTTTTTCTTATCAACATCGTTTTGTTTGAATCACTTTGACGCGAACACAAGCTTGGCTATCAGCCTATCATTCTAGAAAAACAACTGTATTGTATAATTTAAAATGGGCGAATAAATAATTTCATTTTCATAATAAGAAAATAGTTTCTTGTCAGAAATTCTACTAGACATGGCCACATTTTATGTCTGTTTTCTTTGCCTGCTTTTTTTTCAATAATGCATTTGTACGAGTCAGCACCCCTTTTGTCAAGAGTCATGGTAAGTATGATGCCATGGATAAGGCATTTGCAAGTTATCCAATGAGATATAACAAATATCGTACGAGTCTTTATCTAAAACACAGCCAATGAATGCGGAATTCACAACAATAGCAATGTTTTTACATCACGATCTTGATGATAGCTCATTAATGTGAGGGCTGATATATGTTCATCAGCGCTGACGTGTGTGTGTGTTTGTGTGTGTGTGTGTGTATGTGCGTGTGAGAAGGAAGACGTGGGTTCGACCCGTCCAAGACATACCAGCCGTTCTTAAACGACATTTGATGTCTCCCCGCTTGGCATTCTGCACTTAAGGGCTGGCGCAGGTTAAAGTATCTGGTCTGTCAGTGAAAAATACAGTACCTACTATACCTTTTACTAAAACTAGATTATTAGATAAAGAAACCGCCATTTCTAACGTTTCTTTAAGCAAAAATGGTTCAAAGGTTTGTCTTTTAATTATAAATTCCATTACAACGAGTAATAAGGCCGTGTACCGGAATGACGAAGGACTACATAATTCTTCTAATCCCAACATAAATTGCGAGGCTATTCGAGTCGAGCACGAAGGTATTGAACAAAGTAATGAGAACCACAACAAAGACAGAGATGATCACCACTGTTAACTGGAGTAAGCGATTATGTTAATATCTTAAGCTAATGGCGACCATAGGTGATTGGCGAATCTCGATATTAAAAAACGTGAACATTTTCACGGAAATCTCATTTACATGCACATTCAAGTATGCACTGAGAATAACTTTGCTCAATTCAAATTATGAATTCGTTCTTTATCATTTTACGACAAGTGGATATCAAATAGCGATTTTTTTTGGGGGGGGAGGGGCATTCACATTTTACCTTTTCTTCTGGCTTGCTTGTAAAATCACATAGGCTCAATGACACATTTTACATTGCAGCATGCGGGATTTAAAAACTATAATAGTCTAAATGTTATGCCGCTTGCCAAACGCAATATAACACATAGCAAGTAAGCACTGTTTCCTTTTCTACAAGTGTTTAGTGGCAAAATTATGTGTACGTACTCGCAGAAAAAAACTATAACAATTTGATAACTTTCATTCTGTTAAGGTGTTTCGGGTAAAATTCATAAAATGTAGAAATTATTCTCTGAGGTTCAGGGTATATGCATATTACCATTAAGGCTTAGAATGAATAGCACTAAACTCCATTAGGTATCGTTCTTGGAATTATTTCACAATTAATTATCGATCATGGCTAGGTTTTCTGTGAAAGGGTCATTGGAAACATTGTACATGGCTTCAGCTATATGTGTAGTATTTCTGCAGAAAAATTGTTACTCTGTCACAGGGACTACCGTAGGACATACAGTTTAATTTGTATCACAACATTTTTTTTTCTTTTAAAGCCATTAGGAGTGCTGAGAAGAAATGCAGAAATTGATGTATGATTTTTATGTCGTTGTATTTCATTTGAACTGTAAGATAGAACTGTAATCTATTAGGTATAATTCCAAATATAACAGAAGCTTAGCGTTGTTTCCAAGAAAAATAGGACACGTACGGCAGGTGTAATAGGTGGTATTATGTATTTTTATAGATGCCCTAAACAGATAAGAAATCAATACACGCATGCCTAAAGCTATATATATAAGCAGTCATTCTCGGAAAGTGCTGATGTTCGCTTAAGGCGAAGAATGCATTTAGAAATCCTGTCTTAAATGTTTAGCAAGGTTACCGCAACAATTCACATCTGATTAGTCGTCCTTTATTCATTGGTTGTCATTGATAAGATTATGCCCAGGTATCAATTCAGTCATTCTTAACTAAATCAAAAACAGCGTACCAGTATGTAAAACAAGAAGAACATACTTCAGAGGATCCCCTCGAGCGAATAGGCCAAGAAATCCTGAGCAATTAAGGCCAACCTTTGCACATGTACATCATTTACATGTTTTACCTTCATGCCCAATGCGAAATACGAAGTATGGACAGGATGGCGGTTTACAACATTTTATTATGAAAGAGCTCTAGATAAATGTTTTTTTAAAACTAAGTTATAAAGATGTCTTTCGTACAACATGGTTAGAACCAAAAAGTAATTTGAGATAGTGAAATTGGAAGTGAATAAAGGAAAACTTCTAAGTGTGAACTAGTTTTGAAAATGACACTAATCATACCTTATAAAATATAAAATATGCAGCTTAAAACATACATACATACAAAAACGCCCCCACTCTAATAAACTATATTCATGGGACCAAATGTCACAGATTGTGCTTGAAATATAAATTTATATCACTGATTTCATTAAGGGAGATACAGCTATCGAATAACTTTAAAAGGTTTTGCTAACACCACACGGCTGTCGTTTCCTGTGACGAAAAGTGTAATTCATTTCGTATACGAGTTAAAGCCATTTGGCTCACACACAAAACAGAGACGTCATGTACAGTAATGATTTGAGAGGTATCTTTATCCCTGATGCAAAATTTCGCCACTTTAAACAAGTATTGTGACTGGTATAAGATGGTCTATCGTTTGATGGGTTGTAAATCTCCGGTTTTCATTGATTGTGCCGAATCTGATACTTTTCTCCTACGCATCTGAATTGTCAAGATAAGTACTTGAAGGCACGGATCGTTTTGTTTCTCATGTTCTTTGACCAACATTTGGCATGTTTTCTAGCTTTCACAAGTTGTCTTAGGATCGAATTGATTACTTTTGAGCATCATAATTAACATTTTGTCCCAAAAGCTAAGAAAAGCTCGCTGACGATGTAGTATTTTTTTAAAGAAAGAAGATAACAACTGTTGAGTTGAGTAATTTTACTCAGTTTAATGACGAGATAATTGAAGAAAATAACCAAAAGCGATACCAAAGTATCTAAGTAAACTCCATTTAAATGAATATGAGATGAAAATGAGCATGCCTGATTTCTTATCTAAAATCCTTAGTACAAGAAAATACTGAACAGAACTTCTTCAGAAAAAAATTAGCCGAAAGATAGCAGATGAAAAAAATGACCAGAAAAATTTTATATGTGTTCAAAAATAAGCAAAATGACCAAAGAAAACTGCTGAAAAAGTGACGTTGGAGACAGAGAGGGTTCGAAAACCAAAGATAAACGGAATAGGCTAAAGAATAGTTAAAAAGAAAAGGTAGAAATAAGGGATGATGGACGTGTGGGCACGAATCGTAATAATGCCGTTTATGCACTAGGTGACACAGAATAAGCGTAGGTTTAAAAGAAAGAAAAGAAAACTATAAACGAACGCAATAAGAGCAAAATACATGTAAATGTAACTGCATCATGGGGGTATATAATTACTGGTGAAATCATACATGTTGAACTTATGCTTTAATGTCTTGAAATTGTTGTTTAATGCAACCATAACCTATGATCTGATATTTAATGTGCGTGTTTATAGTTAGTGAGAAGCAAAAAAGAGAAACCTGAGGATACTGTTTCGCAACAGGGCGGAAGAAAACGAGTGTGTACATGTATTCACAAAAAAGAACTTAAAAAACTAACAGTCTGCTAAATGGAAAGTAAAACAAAACGATGAAGGGCAGTTATTTCACAATAGTGCCAGTTTACGTATAGTGATCTCTGTGTCTGCATAGACTGCAATGTTGACTGTAATGTATGTGTACAAGTGCTGTTTCATTCTGTCTCCTTCCTAACTGTCCTAATAATTTCACACATTCCAGAATTTTTAGGACCTAGCGAGCTCTCTACTTTTAATTTCTCTGTGCTTGTTGACCACATTTAAACCGTTTTAAAACACGCGCTTCCTTAATGAGTAATGGTGTATCATTTAAGTCGGACCTGACTGAGGACTACGCCGCTCTAAATAAAAAGCAATATACGATCACAGCATATGACTGCTAAAAAGATAATTGACAGAGCAACTTGACGCATATGATCAACCAACTAGCTTCTTTTAGAAGCCCATAAGTTCACATCGCTTCCGTCTCCAAATTCAGATCAAATTTCAAATATTTAATCACAGTTAAGATCAATACGTCTCATCATGGAATATATTGAGCGTGAACCACTCCTTTGTAAATGTACACTGTGTGCGCCCCATCTGTCATCCATACTCCATTGCTGTTGCGGAGACACACCTCGTTGCACTTGTGAAGCAAAACATTCCGAGCGCTGGTATTCCTGGCTTACGAACAGCACTTTTTTTACTAAACAAACCACCAAAAATGATTTCTTTTAAGAATTTACATGTTATACACTGATTAAGGGTTACAACATGGAATATACAATTTTAGGCATCAAAACTGTGACAAAGTTAATGCAGTAAAGGGCCAGACGACACCGCACGTTGAGCTGTGATTGATCGTCTGCAAACAAATTGCGGAGGTGGACAGAAGGGCAGTTGACAATCGGTTTTATCACTCCCCTTTAAGTAAATGCAAGAGACTGGATTAAACGCTTGACCACAGGATTCTTTCTAAGTAATACTAGAAAGGAATTCTAGGCAATTTCCTGTCACAATCAAAGACTTTTGCGGTCAATTTAACACCGCTGTGTTCTCTCGTTATCGCCCTCTTGTTTTATCTAGCCTTGTTTTACAGCGAAAAGAGCTTTTTGTCTCAGCTATATGCTATCATAGTCTATATCAAGTAAATGCAGTGATACAAGGTCTGGTGTACATTTACAATGGGCAACGTGGTGCAGTCCCAATATGATCCAGGTTCGTAAAACTCAATATGATCTCAAACAGAAAACAAGTTGATTGCTTTGCCTCGTGCCATGAGTAAGGAAGTAAGAAAGAGATATCCTAGGACTTTGATAAACAGTAATAGGTAAGAAGTAAACAATTCATAAATTTCTCTTCATTAAACTTCTTTTTGTAAACACATAATTAAATCAGTTCAGTAATTACCCTTTGTAGAATTCCACTTAATTGCAAGCTATTCATTCTAATACTGCACACCTGGAGCTTCAGTAGCGAAATATGCTTCGAACTAGTGTAAACATGTCCTTGGGGAACTCTGGCGCTAATTAGGAATTAATGCTAACTAAACATTAGGATCACGTGTAATAATCCCGGTGCGTCGAGAGTGCGGAGGAGTGAATGATTTTAGGAATTCCGAGGACTTTAAACGTCTCAGCTATTCCTCGAAAAAAAAAGCTCCCAGACAGCTAGAAATATACTACTAGAATTATTTAACCAAAAAAGAAGATATTAACTTGATGACGTGTAGAAGGCGCAGAGTATAAATATTTCTTATATCTAACCCACAGTGCAACTTTCAGAAGGTACATTGTAACAGTTCGTATTCACCGATTGATGGACTTCTTGTTTGTTCGGTCATTACAAACATCTTGGGGAAAGTGTTTAGAGGAGCGAAAAGGGATTGTCAGGTAAGAAACCTTTTGCAATGAATACGCAAGTAAAAGCTTTTGTATATCACTTACACTGTGTGAATGTCGCTATTACCGAAGAATGGATCTTCAAGGACCCCAGCTTGCACTCGGACCGAATTGTTTTGGTGGTTTTTACACACCTCACTACCGTGCGGAAAACATCGGTTAGAATTGTGTGCCCTGTTTTCAGCAAAAACAAAAATATTTTATGTACAATAGGTTTGACGTGGAAGGATGAGCGGCACGTGTAGGTTGGACAAAAATACATCTTTAGGTATTTATTGCTCTTACGTTTCCACATCTGCATAACTATTGTTTTTCCTGGTTGCTGAAGTGGGAAGGTGCCTTGTTTTTGTGTTTTTGACACCCTCTGTGTAGAAGGCGCAATTTCGAATGTTTTTAAAGTACCAAGAAGAAACAGTTACTTTAAATTAAAGTGGTAAGCATTAGTAATCCCCATCATGGTATATATACACAAATATAACGCACAACTTGACAGGATAAATTATACTCAACCTTGGGATTCGATAAAGAATTTCGTAACAGCTGATCGATTTGACTTAGGAACTGTATTAAGCAGACTGGTCTCGGGTCCAAGACCTATACACAAAACAAGGTATGTTTTATGCAGTTCCAACTCCTGACAACACTTAGTGAAATGTAAGCTTATTTTGGTACGTGCTATCGCATATTAATCGTTTATATTGAAAAGTAAAATATAATGATAGATAAAGATTCAATTACACTTATCCCTCCCTGTTTTCTTTTCAAAATAGCCAAATTATGTGGTCGAATGGTAATTAAAAATTGCGCACGATCAATGATTTTGATTCTAAAAAGAAAATTACTTTCTTGCTTTTTTTTTTTTTTTTTTTTTTTTTTTTTTTTTTTGCAAGGTAATTACAAACATCAGAGGTTGCACAAATGTTGATTGTAAGGTCGACAGTTGCGTTAAAGTCAGATCTTCAAATACATTTTTATTTAAACAGATTGTTAGATCACCTTCGCAAATTGTCTGTTATTTAAAGGGAAATATGTTAATCAGTTTGAAGTCTATACTTTGAGATTTGTGACATATTGAATAATTTTTTCAAATATGAGATTAGTCAAAGAATAGAAAATATGGAAAATGTTACCATTAATGTACATACATATTTTACTGCATCTAAGAGTCATAAGAACGACACTTAACCAAGGGAGTTCGAGTGTCGGTCAAGGTAAATTACGGTATGGGTCGAGTGTCCAGGGCAAGAGAGAGGGGTGTGAAATGCCCACTTTTCCCATCTACTCAGGAATACACAGGAATATGGTTTCTTTAAAAATGTAGACCTGTTATCTGTTTATTCATTTATTTATTTATTTATTGCAAATTGAGCATCAGTCGCAGGATCTCGCTAATTTCTACAATCTCACTGTAACTTACTATGAAGGAATAGAAAACTATGACAGACGCATAGACCACTTAACTAAAGGTCAAGGGGTGAACCGCAAACTCGGATATTTCATACATGACACCGGTTTGTGTATAACACACCTGATATATTAAGCGATGTTTTTGTTGAGTCTAGCTTGGTATGGATATCTTCCGCACTGGATACAAAAAGGGTCAGTTTAACGAACCGAAAGTCTTACATCAATTTTAAGTTAGTTTGAATAGTATACTACTGCAGACCTGCTGTCTTACACGATCACATAGTGTATCCAGTTTTCTTAGTAGTAAAATAAAACTGTTTATAAAGCAATGTGCAATAATCCTGCCTAGGTTACCGATGTTAGCAGCAATTTATAATTTGGAAAATTAAGAAAAATTTGCATCAAACAACTCAGTTGTTTTTCTACGTGCGAATGACGTAACTGTTGTGAACGACATGTCTTATACATTTGCCGATTTCCATGAACAACGGATAAGCAGACGAATCACCGCTTGCCTTCCAGACGATCGATCATACGTACCGTTGCACTTCGGGTATCAAAAGCAAGGAAGGGTGACAGGTTTACTTTAGAAAAATGCCACATCCATTAATATTTTCAAATTAAAACCATTTCATTTAAACTACGATGCACTTTGTAATTGCAGAGATTTACGTTGGTATTCCTAAAGTTTAATCAAGTTTGTAATAGGGAAAAATGTAATGTCAGTGTTGCAGAGCCTAAAAATATTAACCTAACTTTTGTTCGGAATTTTGTGCGGACAGAGTATTGAAGCCACGATACGAAAACATAAAACGCCCAGTTCCAGTTTGGGAGACAGTTCCCCCACGAAGACAGGCGTGGGCAAACTTTACTTGTTAAAAAAACGAGAAAAAAATTATTTAACGTCCCTCCCTCACCCTATTATAATGCCTACGCGTATTGTTCCAGAGTAGGGGATAAATCTCAACGTAATTTATTCCCCCTTAAATATGGCTCTATCATCTTAGTTGTATCCATAATGAAAACAGTTAAACCAGTAGCTGAAGGTGTCTTATTTATAACAATAGCCTGACATTCCGCTCCATTTCATTATAGGAGTGTCTTTTTCCGATTTCTGAAATCAGTGGTGATGATCTTTGATAGGGCTCATCATGGCCTGGTTCACAGTGCCGCTTCCAAGATTTTTGGATTTGTAAAACTGTTATCAACTTTGCACGCTGCGTGCGTTGAATGGTATGATTCCTTTCCTTATCATGCCTACATTGTATTGTTAGGGCAACAGAGCCTCTTTTACAGACTGCAAAAAATCCTCATATTACATTTCACCAGCAAGTACTTAGTTCTTTCCCGATATATGCTTCCCTCAGAAAATTGAGAAGAATCTGTATTGGGACTACGGCCATCATTTTTGCCAAAGATGGTACTCTACAAATATTTCTTTGTGTCGCCTTCGCACAAAGCGCCTATACATATAGTAGGCCTACTATAATACAGTGTTCTGGACGTTGCCTAGATAAGAGCTGGCCTATTGTTTTTATCCCTACATCACAACAAGGCAACCCCCATATCTGCACCCGGTGACCCGAGTACTGAACATGTGGTTCCCAAATTTTTTTGGATATGCACGTACGTATTCCTACTTCCCTATTTACATTTGGTAGATAAAGCTTCCTTGTCTTCTTCTGGCTTTGGCTGATTTGAATTGGACAATTGTGACAGACAAACGATGTTGGCAACTTGGAAGCGGGTGGTGTTTTTTCCCAGGAGTAAATCTAAAACACAACGGTAAGAAAAATTGCACATCCATTAAGAATTATAATTGCGTGATTATCAAATTCAACACGTCAGGAAGGATAAAAGATACGAATGGATAGCCGTGAGTGTTATGATCACGTAAATCTAAGGCACAGATCTGTTAGTTACATACGCTATCGGAAGATAGGTGAGAAAAATTGTGTTAAGTTGAAAAGGAAATGCTTAAACGCCGAGCGTACTTCATAATGTATTTCAGTATGATATTGCTAAACTAGATTATACTTATTCTATAGATTTAATGTCAGATAATTAAGCAGGTACATGTAGAAAAAAAATTTATAAATCGAAATTCATGAAAAATATATTTATATAAAACGCAGGTTCTGTTAGCGTTTTATTGTTATTATTTTTTGTGTGTGACCTAATTAGAACATTAGCATGGCTTTTTTTAATTCCTCGGCCACGGAAACATTGGACTTGATCCAAACCAAAATCCTTTGACCGCAACTTAAAAGAATTTAGTTATTGCACACGACTTGTACTAAAATCGCACCTGGAATACAGGGTACGGAGGTATGTGGGCCACGTGGATAAATTTCATGCGAAAACTGGACAATTAGTTCCTTGTGGAGAAAATATACACAAGCACGCATGTAACAAGCTCCATATAAAATAATAGATAAATATAGTAACGGTAAACTGGCATTAAGGGCAAGAATAAACTGCAGGATGTCTATCCATGGAAGAAAAGCGGCGATAGATCTGTTACGTATTTTGCTGAAGCTGGGCTTCTTGTGCTGAGTTAGATGAAATCCCTCTTTGCAACAACTCGGGTTTTGTCGATAGGTCTCTGTCATTTCTTACTGAGAAGAATTACAGTCTATAGCATGCTACATTTTTGTTTGATGAGTTGTCTGTTTATTGTACATTTTGGGTTCTGTGTAGATATTTGGTGATACAGAATGGTATAGAACTGCAGCAAACTTGTATGATTTCACGCACTTAACACTTGTTTTTAGTTGCAGTTTTGAGTGGTCGATATTTTGGCCTCTAATCCCTAAGGTCGTTTTTGAAAAACAACTGTTCTTGTTGATATACTGTAAGCCCATTTCATCAATTTGTTATTTCGACTCAGCACAGAGTTAAATTGACGTTTTTTCATAAACAAGGGAGTTAAAGCACATGTTTAACGTTTTAACGATTTTCATTCTAATTAACTTGTCTAATAAACAGACAGGTATTGACCCCATTGAAAAGTTGTAGACGCTGAAAAAATGTATTGGTGATTAACACTATACGCACATATCGTTAAATGTCTGTTATGTTTTTCACCTTGAGCACAAGCGTCATAAATCAAGGCGAATTTTTTTTTGTCATACATCATTAATTTTCTTTATTGCACATGGGTTGCTCTCTTTTCTATTTGGGTGAACATCCGTTCTTAAATGCTGATTCCATTGCACTGACGACGATTCCTAAGCAGGTATTGATCCAGGTTGTTATTGTGCGCCGTAAGTTCAAGCAGTCATCCAGAAGCTGTTGAATTTTTAAGTTATTTTTTCCTGATCTTAATCAATGAAAGTTAACGTTGCGACTTATTATCCCAATCAAAATCAAAATTGTATCTTTCCGGTCTCATTTCACAGTGAGTGAGTTTCTGTAATTAAATATACCTATCTTTGGTTTATCACTTACAAATTTCATTAAAAATAGTTGATAATAAGATGATGAAAATCAATTTTAGTGTTTAGAATATTAATAAAAGTCAAACAACCTAATCATTGACTCAATATCAATGCTATCAATATCCCCGCCCAGTAATTTAATGTCTCGATGTTTACAATCTGTTGCTACGCTTGTATGAAAAAATAATGACCCGCCAGATGTCCCTAGTGTCGTTTACACTCTTGGCTATCACCGTTTGACGTGATACCAGTTATTTTCCCTCTTGATCCCTGTTTTGCTAATATTATAGTGATTCTAACTTGAAATTTTTTTTGCCAATTTTTGGTCATCTTTGACTTTCTTGTAATCTTTTTTAAAAGACTCAAATTCAAAGCGATTTGAAGTCAAGAATAAAAGTTTGTCGTCCGTGAGATTGGTTCATTAAAGGTATAAAGTTGGTCAGAAATTCCATCGAGGGCACGAGTACTTCCATCGAAACCATATTACGAAAATAATCGTAACCAGTAAAGGTCTTCCCCTCCGGAAACGTTTTGATTAAAGATGTGTTGTTTTTTGTATTGTTTTGAAAGTGGCACGCGCTTCAAATAAACGATAGGAATTTCTTGTGATGTATTTTTTGCCAAAGAAAGTATATCTTGAACACAAAATATTTTGTATTTCTTGTTCATTTATTGAAAAAATGGTGACATTTAATTGTCTTTATATTACTATTTAAACTAACAAAACACTGATAGATCATAACCACTGTTACCAACAATTGCAAAAGATAGAATCTCAAATAACTTAAATTGAATTAATCTTTTAATACTAATACTGTATTCATAAATGTTTCCGTCAGGTAAGAATGGAAAGAGGCTATCACAAGAGCTGGCCTTAAATTCCACAGAGTCTCCAGATGACCCTTACGCTAAAACTATTTCTATGGGGCCTGATGCTTGGTTACATGTATCAAAGGAGAGTTGAAATAGACTTAAAATTAGGTATGCTGTGTCAATTTAAAACAACATTATTTTGACCCTGTCAGAATGGTTGCTCTATAATCCACTTTGTTCCGTTCCTCGGATAATATTTGTCCTATGTATATGTGTTTTTTCTTCATGTTTGTTGTTTTGGTTAGTATTGTTGCTATAGCTACTGCTGTCAATTACCAGTTATTCATTTCCTCAAAAAGCACACCCACACGCGCAAAACACATTTAAACTCTCAAACATTACATGTACAAGATTGCAGCCACGCACACAGTCAGATATACACACACATCTTATAAGTTGCAAATAAAACTGAAAGAACTCTTATTTAAAGAAATGAAGTAATTATGCAAGTCTAAATACACCTATCAACGATGTGATTGATCACCAATACATCAACCGACAATAGAAACAGACGTAAATAAACAAACGATATTTTTGCGTCTACATTTCGACACCTTATAGTTTTTCGAAGAATTTTGCCTCGGGTTACCGTTATGGGTACCCGCTGTAGTAATTATTTTGCCAATTACGTTGAAAAGTGACTATTAGTCTAGTATTAAGATCATACATCTATTGTTTTGCCCAATGAACTATTGTTTTATGCAGTAGGCCTAAGCATTTGATGTATGTTTGAACACTCTGTTTAAAACACTTCATATAATCCAATAAATAGTTGGCAAGAAACTTCGGCAATGACATCTGTTCTAGCTTTTCTGATTTAGGAGCGTTTGGTAAAATCGTAATATTCATTTGACTGCTGTTTCTCTTGTGCACTTTCCATTAATTTGATCTCAAAAACAAGAAATCAAAGCGCCCCAGGCTGTCTGTACTGTAGTAACATTTTTGCAACTTTTTGCCACCAACGTCGTGCTTTTGGAAGGCTATTTCTACTCCCTGGCAACTAAATTTCATGCACGATTCAAGGTGTGTTCGATTCGGAGAAAGGGAATAGCAAAACATGAACGTTACATGGTAACACAGTGGTCGGATTTGCTGCTAGGAAAAAAAGAGATGCACATGTAAAGCTGGAGTCATAAAAGTGAGTTTGATCTCTTTTGTTTTTGCCAAAGTGTTTGTGTTTCATATTAGGTAGTTATGCGCTTTGACACGCGTGGAACGCAGTGCACGCAGCTGCAGTAAGTAACTGTTAATGTAGTGTAGATCTACACTTCATAGGTAGGTACATTACGTAAGAACATCACACGCTGCGTGTATATATACACGTGCTGCATTCTGCATTCAAACGTAGGGGAGACTGGGGCTAGTTGGACCTCGGGGTAAGTTGGCCCCCCATCAATTTATGACAAAGTAACTATGGGGTATAAGAATTGATCACATCATTTTGTAAAGTGACTGTATCCAATAGTGCCAAGAAAGCGTCGGCAGTGAGTCCAAATGAAAAAATTTAGCATCTTAAAGTAACTTTATTAAAGAGACTTGATGGAGGGCCAACTTACCCCGGGGTCCAACCAGCCCCGGTTTTCCCTAAATGCAGTAGGCACGTATACAAGTTACCATTGAAATGTTCGTACGCAGTATGTGCGTGTACAGTGTATATAGTGGGCACTGAAAGTCTATTGAGCGTTCGTTAGTGTAGGACAATACGTGGTAGCTGTATATGAGTTTATTTCACCATGCTGCCATTGTTTTAAGTAGAGTAGGCCCTACTTTGACGCTGCGAAAACAATATTAAGAGGATGCCGTTTGATCCTATATCATCGTCTTTCGTAAAATAATTTCGAGTATCAACTGGATAACGCACTGATTTTCTAGCTTAAGTAATCACAATCAACATGCCAGGCTTTCATACCGTCAATCTGACTTTTCAAATGTATATTGAACCGTGCCAATTATCTCAATGGTTATTATCCAAGTAAATTGATCAAATGACCAATAACGGAGATTACATATTATTACTTTTCTCAACATGTGCATTTCTCTTTTTTGCCGATGACAATAATACCTTCCGTGCAATCTAACTAAGTGGGGTTTGCCATTTAGTCCGTCCTTATCAGTGTGTCGTTTTCCACCAACATCAAACTGCCGAAAAGTAAAAAACAACGATGGTAATTTATCAAAGATCAATGGCATATCCATATTCATTCACAGCAGAACAACGATCGAACGACCTATCAATATCTCAAGTTACTTACACTTTGTGTTAATTGTCCAAATGAAAAACCTATACCATGTTGTTTAATTGTTTTATGGTCGAAGTTGTGGCATACTATAAAAGTCAAACTGCCGTGGGTGCTTATCATTGAGAACACGGCGGAAGAAGCTCGAAGAATTTGGTGTCCGTCTCCAGTGCTGTCCGTGACGTTAGTGTGACGTGGGAAATTGACTTCAGCCCCTTAGGTAAAGTTAAAAATATGGTGATAAGATTTGAGTCTAGAATAACAAGTTAAGTGAACAGACGAGAGATGTCCTCTTTGATTGCTGTTTATGTTTTATTTAGAGAAATGTAAAGAATGAAACGGTATGCCATCTTCCAAGTTAATTGCCAAGATTATTGTTTTTGGTGTTTAACTGATCGTCAACATTGAACCCTACTGCCATACTTAACGTAATATAAAGTGCAGACTACTTAAGGTCGAACTTGTGATGAAGGGTTACCCGTTGTGTCTAATTGAAATATTTTAAAAAGATCCGTCTGAACAAAACAGCAAGTCTGAAAAGCATTTGATGTACTTCTTTCCTCCTAGAAACTTTGGAAAATCATGTTCCTGACCTCTTAGGAATGCTATTTTCATTCATTGACTCAGGCCTCGATATATTTGAATCATATCTTTTTCTCCACAAGTTAAATAAATGACGTCTTTTTGTGATTCGGATTTAAAATAATCTAAACATAATGAAGGAATTTAAATAGCATACTTATATGCAATATATAAATCGACCAATAATACCATTGTTTACAGTAAGTTTTAAAAAATCATACAACGCTGGTCCCCGTTTTATTGTGAAGCGTGTATGCCACCGATTTTCAGCATAAAGCTTATAGCGCCCTGCTACCATAAGTAAAGGCTATTAATAGAATATGCCTACTAAATATAGACATGCGATAATAGACCCAGCAGTTTGTCTCGCCTTTATTTTTCTTTTTCATATTTTATTGTCTGTTTGAGAGGCATTCTAAGGTGAACTTCCCTGCAGACTGTGATAACAACAAGTTTGAAATCGAAACCGACATGAAAATCGGCCATTTTGAACATTGAAGTTCAAGAAACATTATCGCAATAAGTGTCCTGTAATATTTCACCTTTGTCATGCTGACAACTGATATTAATGACATCTTCCCGTTTTATAGATTCAAAGCAATAACTAATTGCACTTGTGGTTAAGGCGCACGTACGCAGTGCTTTTTATTTTACTCTGACTTATTCTGAGGTTATCGTTAACAGTCCTCTTTCCGGTAATTCTTTTGCTTTTCTCTCTCTCACACACAGAGGTTCTTGTAAATGCGAGGGTTACGGCTCACTGTTCACCAATAAAAACAAGAATTCAGGATCTACTTGTGCATGGGTCGATCATGTACACATCATCGGTCCGGAAAAAGTAAAAAGTGGCATTTCTTAGTACTAGATGCTGGCATTTTATTTTATTTTTTCTTTGAGGGCATTCGTTTTCCTCCAAAGAACTAGAACTAGAAATAGCAAGTTTTATTTTTTTCACATCATTTAAATATATGCAAGACTTAAAAGGACCCAAAGTGTTCTTCAGTAAACATGCCAATTGGTTGTTAGCCAGAGAAAATGCAATGATGGTAAAATTTTGCGGCATGTCACTTATTAGTAAAATAAAGTCACCAGATGACGCAACACTCAAGAAAGCTCGCTTTAAAACCGATCGGCGAAAGGACATGTGGGTTATCAGCTAGGATACTGGTAGTCTCTTTTGTGTAAAAGAAAATATACAAAATACTTTTTAAATACGGACGTTCTGAAGTCAGGTGCGCATAGGAATCCCGATGCTTGATCACAATGCATTGAAAACACCGCAATGCTGCTGTTGTTTCTGTCAGCGCTAGCTCTCGACACTCATTTCGTGGTTGCCGAGTCTAGAATTGTGCCAAAAGAATAGAAAACGCACTAATTAAGTGAAGCAATAGGAAATCAATAGAAAATCAAGGGTTTGCTAGTGGTTTTGAGAATGGTGTTTTATGTCTAACCTAAACCCTTTGAAATTAATGGCCATTTCGTTGAAAGTAACTGTGACAGAGGCAAGTTTTAACAAAGCAGTAGGTCAGGCCTAAGTCAACGTTTCAGTAGTGCGTCGCGGCATTGAGTGCATAACGGTTTAGGGGTCTTTACATGTAGCTCGCGCATGTGTATAGGTGATAAAGAATGATAACATCTTCGGGACAGCCCCGAGTAAAGTGCTCTTCAAAAGCAATAAGAGGTTCAAAGGGAGTAAAATCAGATGAGTTAAACACACGCATGTCGGTAATGGATGTGTCAATGATTTGCGGTTGAGTAGACAAGCAAATTTCCATGATATGTGGATGTATAAAACGTTTTATCTGGTATTTGGCTATGAAATTGTATTTAACAATGGAGCAAAATTGCTGAATTACATGTCATCATTTATTGTTATATATATGTTATATATTCAAAAATAACACCGTGCGACTTTGTGAAAAAGAACGAGGATAAATTGCTGTCAAAAATATATGTTATTTTCAGAACAATTTTCAATAATGTTCAATTATTGAGAAAAAGACAAGAATGTGAAAAATATTAAAGTTTAGTCGATGAGATTTTAATCGAGCTAATGATTTAATTTAGGAAAGTAATCTCACACACTCATCTGAAGCAACACCTGCAGGTCGTTTTGAATTAAATTAGCTACGCCCAGTTTTAAAAACGGTAATAAGCCTATCTTAGAAGCGCACTCAGGGACCTATGGCTTTCAGTTGAAAGATTTTGGTACACATAAAGCGTTTTCACAGAGATGGAAGATGAAATTAGCTTGTTTATTATCCTAATTCCCTTCCTGGGCACAGGTACATAAGAAGAATGAAAACCACTGTTTTCATAGAGCAGGAGAGGACATCAACCCATGATATACAATATAAAACGATTTTGGTCGGTTTACATTGGGGGAGGGATTGCAGCTCTCTTCCTCATGTCTCAATAGGAATGCTAGCCCGATATGTCTCATCCTAGCAGAAAAGCGATGATTTTTATAAACCGTTGCACAAGGGTGCACTTGGCCTGCTTCTGCCGGTTGCGTGCAGACTTAGTACACAGTTAAATATAGGAGACCAAGGTTTACTGCAGTGAAAGAAGGAAAAAGTCGAGAAAATTATAGTCTGTCAAAATTCTAAATATAGCAACAGTCACTACACATTAGATCATTGATAAACAGGGAACAATCAAAGTTCGTAGTTTTACCGCTGTGATAACGGTTTGAAAATAAATATCATCTCTACTTATTGCTGTTTTATGCCACTATTCATTTAATTTATTTCTGTTGATATATCAATTTTATCGATTTTTCTTTCTTTTTTTCGTTGGTTTAGTTATATACATGTAGCAAGGTTCTAGGAGGCTAATAGTGAAGTTTTCTTGCGTAAAATTCTAATCAAGCGAGATTGAGCTGCTAAAAACGCAATTTTAACTAATTTTTGCTTCCATTTATGAAAGTTCCAAAGATTTTTACTTCTGCCAGCACCTTCTGACGCAGTCCTCTTTATAGAAACAAAAAAAAAAATATTTTCCTGTTTAATGGATTTTTATTCTGAAATGAGAATGACGCCAATACAAGATGTAAAAAAAGAAGTTATATTTGAGACTTTGAACGTTAATTCGCTTTCATCTGATCATTTTGAATTGCTGTTACGTGTTTTAATTTAGGCATGGACATTTTTGTGCGTTTATTCCTTTTCCGTACTTAACGCCCCCCAGTGGCAGAAGGACGTGGAGTCGAAATCAGCCCATACCTCTCACAGCTGCCCTCTGCTCCGAAGCGTGACCGTTCACTTTTCTTTTATAGCATACTCATCACTCAAACACGTGTTGTACGTTCTTTTTAGCAGTTAATTAATAGGTGGACCTCACAACAATTATGATAAGACCACTAAACAGAGCTTTATTTCCTCCCTTAACCATACGATACAGCCAGGGTGTTGTCTAGTATTAACTTCGCCCATGTTCACTTACCCCATCATTAAAAGTGAGATTTGGAAATGGAATTTGATTGGTCATTTAATTTGGATAAAATACGAAAAGAACATTTTTGTTTGTTTTTTGAGCACAGTATCTGTTTGCACGCAACATTGACGTTTTTGTTTAGGTCACTTGCAATCCATACGTCAAACTAGTTTTAAAAAAGTGGTCGTTAACTCAACTATTCTGATTGCGTATGGCAATGACACTTTTCCTTTTCCTTTTCACTTGCAATTCATACGTCAAACTAGTTAGAAGAAAGTGGTCTATAACTCAACTATTCTGATTGTGTATGGCAATGACACTTTTCCTTTGGGAACTTAAAGTTTGACAAATCCAATGCTGTCATTGTCCATTTACTCCAAAATTAGGCGTAATGCAATTAATTGTTTTCTTGCCCACATCACCAAATAGAACATCTAGTATACAACTGCTGTGTTTAATCGGTTCGAAACCTGTAGGGACAGAAAATATATGAAAACATCGGGTTGTCGGAAGAAAAAAAAACTACCAGTATCTGACGCAGTTAAAAATGGATGGTTGTCTGTGGACTCGCGTTACAGAGGACACAATAACTTTTCCGGTTTTTATACCTGAATTAAGTCGTATTTCTGTGCGATTAATCTCCATAATTATCTGCCTTGTTTTTTATCTGCACCGCACACCTTTTTCCCACAGATGAGGTATTTGTTCATTGGACACAGGCTTGCAGATTTTCAAGGATTTCGAAAATGTTTTTTCTTATCAGAAGCTCTTTGAAAAACGTCTTAGCTCTAATCTTGCCGCCTCATTTATCAGTGGTTAAGTAGGCTAGAAAATGTCATTAGTAACATACAGAGATTTCCATGAATGGAGCGACGAACAATTGCGAACGGTTGTTTTGCCCCATGTAACAATAAAAACGAATTAGCAATTTCCGCAGATAATCATAGTACGGGATGATTTTAATGCTGTGTCGCTTAATCGCTGCAAATGCACGGTGTGTGACTTTTACTAAGGTATGAGGTGGGATAAGATCAGAAAATGAGGCTATAAAAGCTCGTGGGCTATGTGAGTGATCAGTTAGTTGAGTGCACGTTGAGCTGAGCACACCGCAGGAGCGGTGCACCACTCATAAGATCGATTTTACTGCGTGCTTCTCATACAGATATTATATTGCAATGAAACCAGTCAGGAATAAGTTTCAATTGATACTATAAGTTAATCAAGGAGCTGTCAATAGAAAACTTGCTGTTTTTTCTTTTGCCTCAGGTGGGTGTTCTCAGCGGTGCAAGGAGCTATTAATTCAACTGATGACTTATTGCTTGCCAAGTGTGTAGAGGTTATTTATTTAAAAAGCTGTCGAGCAGCGCGTGAGACATCATTTCAAGCTGTGTCGCTTAGTGAAGATGGCCAAGTTAAACTGTATCTTAATTTTCTTTTTTAGATCATTTGGTTTTACTTGGTAAGTTTAATTAAACAGAGCTTTTCAATTAGCTAATTTTTAAAAAAATTTTCCGCATCTATATACACTGCTTATTTTTGATTTGTTTTTCTTTCCAGGTTTGAACCAAAGATTATGACGACGTCACAAACAGCGTGGTCAATCGTGCTCCGATTATTTTTACTACTAACTGTAGCCTCTCTACTCATACCATCCGCCCGAGGATACGTTCTGCCAAATTTAGACACAGTCCCAGAGGAATCGATGCTTCCGGAGGTTCAAGACAGTGACTACAAAGCCAACAGAGTAGCCGACAAAATAGTACAAGTTTTATTAGAATCCAGAAAGGTCCACCACAGGGTTAAAAGACCGAGTAAGCACCATTCCCCTTCATCTCGTTATCAATTTAAACCGAGTAAGTACCCCTCCCTGTTAACCAGTTACTAACCTGGTGTGTGGTATCACTGATCATTTACTGCGGCAACCACTTCCTAGAGTCGTCAGCAGCAAATTGAATATTTCACGTGTTATTGTTGAAATTGTTTTTTTTTCTTTATAGAACGATGCTCAGCAGTTGACTTCGTTCAAATCTGCGCTAAAATTATATTGACAAGGTTAGCATCGATGCATTATTGTCAGCTTGTGTCTGCCTACATGTGACAAAAGTTGAGAACAATCATCGTTTCTTTTTTATTCAAAGAAAAAAGTAATGCAATTTTCAGATGCCTTGCTGACAGTAAATCATTTGTGATGAGGATTGTTTATAATCCTACTTATCATACCTTTTATCCTTCCTCCTTCTTTCCATCCATGCCTCCTTACAGTAGCTTTCAACAGTAAAAGAATTTTTATTTTCAAAGCAAATCTAATATTTTTTATGGTACACAATCTAATTATATAACATATTAAGTGTGTGTTTAATTGTATGACGTATTTAATCCATCCACCCGTGTGCTTGTGGTATTGTATCCTCCATTTTTCGTTTTTATATTAATCTTGTTTCATTTTTCGTTATACTATATTGGATGTTTACGGTGAAATGCAAATTCTATAACAAACCCCTACATTTATGGTACTTATAACATTTACCCCGTACGCATAATAACCTTGGACTTTAACATAAATTATGGAAACATGAAAATGAAAATAGCAGGTCAAGCTGGCAAATGAACTTGTCAAGTTTGCCCGTATGATAATTATAACTTAATGAGCGTAATACGTGTGGATATAATGGCAATGAAATATACGTTAATTATACGCCTATTCGTTACTAAGCGTCTAAGTGCATAGAACGTACTGACACTGGGGCTCGCATGTCAGTGATGTCCGAGTACGTGATTGTCTAAACCGTATAAGTTGACCTTAGCGGTGACATCCGAGAACATGGTACAGAAAGGCACTAACTATGGTGTCACCCCCGTGTCCTCTTCATGTCGGACACGGATCTCTGATATCAGCACATAACTAAAGCACCTGGCAATGTGGTATTCAATACCCCTGCATCATTTTGTCACTCTTATTGTCCTTAATTTCTTTTCATAAACCAACGTAGTCTGAATGGGTGCAGACCGTGGCTTGCACCTAGTCTTGCTTTGGCTTGCGGTCCACCCCCGACCACGTCCTGACTCCGGAACTGAGTAGATATTGTGCAACAATGTCGCCGATTCTTGTTTACTCTCCATGAAAAATTGTGTTTTGGCTATTTCTGTTAATTTGTTCTTAACTTCGCGTTCAAATGCCATTCACATTCAGCCTATTGACATAATCGATTGCCTTCCGGTTATATCTCGCTTTTGGAGACTTGTTCCTTCATACGGAATGATATATCACTTTGTAATTATAGACAACCGTGTACATAAGTTGCAATACAAAATGTCATGACATACTCATTGTGTGCAAAATTTATTAGCCTTTCTTTTATCCATTCAAAGTCATTGAGAAGATCCTGTAAAACACAACTGTACAAAGAAACGCCTTTTTTTATAAGTCGATTGGTAACTATTCTTGCCGGTAGCGTTGCTTTATGTCTTTTATCGTCATTTGCCTTGAAGGGTCTCTATCGTTTATCATGACAACAATGTTTTTTAAGAAAACAATGTCGAAGGTTTGGAACTTGACTTAAAAGGGAGGCGTCTCTTGTGTTAAATAATACTTGTGAAGATTAGGTCATAACCTGATCACGACAAAGTATGCCTTTGAAACTCTAAAGGCCATAAAGTATCTTGATCTTATACAGTACCCTAGTATACTCTTTATGAATCAGATTGATCTCCACGCTCATTTAAAGAAGCCAATTGGGAACAGTGTAAACGATTTTCTTTGAGTAAGCTATTAAATTTCAAAAATAACATACCTAAGCCGTAACAAACCAGTGAGCATGTTTTCGTCGATACTTAATTAACTCCGACTTTTGCGTAGAATTGTTCTAACTTATCGATCCAAAGTTTCAAATTTTGTTTACTTATCTATTAACACTTTATTCTCGGGCGCTATAGCTAATTTACGCTAGATTACCTCTTCGTTAACTATTACGAATTTCAAAGGAGCACCTTTTCCATAGATGTGTTTTCTTCGCTTACTAATTAGTTTCCTTCCTTGTGTGTTATGGGTGTCCTAGTACGTTGCCTTTGCAGTTGCATGTTTCCAATAGTGTTTATTGGTTTAAGGCTGACATATAGATATTTTTGGTGACTTTTAACTCCAGTAACCGACCCACCTGTCCCCCCATTGTGTCTTGCTCAAAGATTCTCACCTTCCGTGCTCTTAATGAAATATAAGACGTTTGAGAAGTCGATACTGTGTCATTAGGAACATATAGTGAACGCCATTGCGAGTAGGTTGTCATTAAGTAGACTTAATTATAAAAGACGCAAATCTTTGAAGTGTATTCAAAGGATTGTGCAGGATTTGAACACACTTCTTTGAACTGCAATACTTTTTTAGACTTGCAAAAGTTCTTTACTGGAAGGTCAGATTTTTTTCTAAAACTTAACGTGTACTTGTTGGTTTTTCATTTAATCTCACAGTTTATGTTCACTTAAGTGTGACGTCACAGTGGTCAGATGATCAATATGAGCCAATCATAGCCTTCCATTTATGAACTTTATTCACAACGCACGTGTCTGAGAAATTTTCTGAATTTGCTTATTTCTTGATGTTTTATAGGTATAGCCGGACTTGACAACATCGATGTTGCTATAAGTACTTTAGAAAGAGCTAGAGGAAGTCGGCATCGTGAACCCGTGCTTGCTCTGGGAGGTATGAGTTTTGCAGATTTCAGGAAACTTTTTGAAAGCGGAAAACGAAGATAACATAGACTTCCGGACGATGCGAATTGGGTTCGTCTTCTAACCTTACTTCGCGGATGATATAAAAGAGACTGGTTGGAGAGTAATTTATTTTCGTACCATATTTTATCAGTGAGACCCTCAGATAAAGTATTTGTATATTTTGCTCTTTCACTATATTTATTAAGTTATTCACTTTATGTAAGCACAATTGAACCCAAGACATGTAATATCTCAATATTATATAGACGATGGCGCAGTATGCCATTGTGAGAAACATTCCTGCAGTTTTGAACAATTTTTCGTATCATATCAACGCCAGCATGTATGCCGTATGCGCACGTCCAGGAACACCTACATTTAGAAGAAGAGGCCCACCTCTCCTACATCCTGCTGCACCCGACAGTTTCTCATAGGAAACAAACTGACACTTATCTCTTTACTGAAAGGTTCAATTGTTTAATGTGAAAGTCCCATGATTTGACAAATACTGAACAGATCAAGATTCAAGCGCAATTAGTTGAACCAAATCCCAAAGGAGAAATGACTCTGGTATAGCAAAAACCAAAGAATAGCTATTCCGAATGCTTGACTCGGTCAAACCGATACAATAGTGCTTGCACAAGTATGCTAAGTACTTTTACCACTTGCTGGTCATGAACTGATCTACCCAAAGATACTTAAGTCGAGCTTTAGTTCATGTTTTAGTTTGTTTTGCGTTTTATTTATAGTAGGCTAAGCCTTATTGTGTCATATTGAGGAGTAAAGGTACTCCAAATTTCAGTCCCAGTTTTAGATGAAGCCAGGGTTGCCTGAGCATTGTTATGTACAAAACGTTTGTATATATAAGATGTGCATTGAAAATATAGAAAGATACTAATATTACCATTTTATTCCTGTGTTGTTCTTTTGTGAAATGAATCGAAGGTCGTTACTGGCGTTCTTACACTGTATAGAGAACTGGTTAGTGAAACATGTTGATCTACTTTTCTATTACTACGAGTATCAAATGGTTATGTATATAAAATATGGTAATGTTTTATCGCGCAAAAAATTGTTCTGGAAAACACTTTCCATAAAAAAAAAACACAGTTGCACTACCTAGCAGCTGCTTTGATCAGCCAATATTGAAAAGGCAACATAAAAAGTGTACCCGGAAACAAACTACATGTAGATTTTAAAGTGTCTGAGCAAACGCTACTAAAACGTGTACGTTTGCCAACAGACCGTTCTCAAGAGAATTTGCAAGCTCTTTCAAATTCCAAGAAGTGAATGACTCGCCTTTCAAGGCGGTGCAGACACATTAAACAGTGAGTGACTCGGAAAAGTGATGTTATGGTTACTTACGCATGTTCATTTAGTTTTAGGTCACAGAGAAACGCAATGTTTGTTTAAACAGTCTCTGGGGTTGATTTTACAATGAAAAATACAACGAGGGAGACCTGAGTCTAACTTACCACTGAGAAAACCCACGGGTTTCCTGAATACAAACCAATTTATTCAATACACACTGAATATTCTTAATCTGACCTATAGGGCGATCAAACTACGTATATTTTTGCTGTGTAAGAAGAACGCCTAAACGACTGAAATTGACCCGCCGCCCAGTAGCATTTAAATTTCACCGAGGTATCATGTTTTGGCGATACCAAAAGAGAAAAAGTAGACTCAAAACACTTGAGTGCTTTAAAATATTACTCATACCTACGTGTAGTATGAAACATTATCATGTTAAACTAGGGTGTTACCATGTACATAAAACACAAAAGAAGAGCAAAACCAGACTACTAAACTCTCGACCACCTCAGAGAATTACTCATATCAACATGTTATTGCGCTGGGATATTTTGTTTGAGTGCCAATATTTAACAAAAGTAGATTACCAAACACTTGACAATCACAATGTGAGAAAAGTGCCTTTACTTTGCTTCAATCAGAATCAGTCAATTTATTCGTTAAAATTGGGCATCCTGTGATCTATGCACGGCAGTAGAGTCTCACTGTGCTTTGTGAGTCACCAATGGAAATTGTGAAAATCGGCCAGTGAGTAAGTGTTACAATGCCTTACAATTTGAATCAAAAATATCCGTCTGGTTCTCTGTGAGCACGCGTTTGAAATCATCATTCTGCTTGAGTCAGCTTCAAAATTTTACAAACCGTTCATCCCACTGGGTTTCTCGACTACACAATTATATTCAACAAGTTCAGTTACGATGGTCAATTGATATCAGCCAAAAAGCTATAATAGGAAATGATCACGACGCCCAAATGTGACGATTCACCGTTATGTTTCTTTAACAACATGAGAAAATTAAACTTAGTGCCGAGAGGATGTATGATTATAGTCCTCAAAATAACACCATTTATTTTGCGTATTCTAACTTAAATTCGTGCAAAGATATGCATATCTTAGGAGACCATTTGGCCTTGACGGTTAGATACTGCACATCACGCCCATAATCTACAAGTACGTTAACCCGTGTTACTATTGTGTGCGCTATAAACCCACTGATGAAACTGATTAAAGCAATCTAATAGCTTAGGATTAAAAAAAGGACCGCTGTCTGGAGACACTGAATTGAAAATGAACTACAAAAATATATGGCTATAAGTTCTAAAAATGAATCACAAGGGTGAACGCTTTTATAACGTACAGGTCGTAGCTGTGCCCACTCGCACAAGTGAGCACACTTATAAAATTGAAATTATCAATTCAACTGTTAGTGCATTGTATCAAGATATTAAGGACAAATCCATTATGCTGCAGCAAGCAATTGTACTGCATCTTATCTGGACTTTATTATAATAAGATAATCTCTTAGATGAACTAGGTAATGACCAGACCGGTGTTGTCTTCATTAAGCCCACTCGTCAAAGGCCAGTCTAATCATACATAGTATATATGATATAATGTAGAACGCAGTTTGTAATTAAAGAAATACCCGTTTAAGTTTCTACTAGTACACCTTCCACGATTACTAGATAGTAATTAGTTTCATTGTAAATAACAGTCTTCACTCACACATGTACAAGGGGACACACTCTAAAGAAAATTGAAATGATCTGGGACCTTTTATACTTTTGTGGTCGGTCCTGAATGCTTTAAGTATTTTTCAGAAAATTTCTAAGGTCCAAGAGCAATGTGGTCATTGAAAACCCATTTTGCTGTTATAAATATTTGACGTTCTGCGAATACGTGATGTCGCTTCAACTAGGCGACCTTGACATTAAGTTGACCTTAATTATAACGACCTCCGTGCCCATAGGCATTAGGCTAATGGATTTATCTCCAGAGCAGATATGTATTTTCACCTCTTACCTCAACATTAAAAGTGAATAATAATTTAATTCCTTCAAAGGATTTTGAAATGAAATAAAACTCCGTAAATGGTCATAATATGGCTAACTGTTCGACAGTCAATAATTGCATCTTATCAAACAAACAAGTACAGTGTACTTGGAGAAGTATTTTTTCTGGTTTTTATCCACTATGTGCTTTTCCCGTATTAGTCTAGCATAACTATATATTTACTACTGTACACTGATTGCTAAGTAGTAGTGGGCAAGGCAAGGGTATGTGCATTTTAGGGTCCTCCTCAGACCATTGCCTTATCCGCATCAATCTTATATATGTTTGGTTAAGTGTCAAAAAAGGGTAACCAATTAACTAGGTATCATTAAGCTACTCTCTTCGTAAACAGTCCGATAAGCACAGAACCAAATACTGTTTAACAAAACATATTACAAAACTGTTTATCATAGTTTCTTATCCTACATGAGATTCTAAAGACGGGTCAGACTTTATATATTTTTTGTGCATCAAAACTGAAATAAAGTGTTCTTATTTTGCAATTAACACTTGACGTGAGGCGTGTTAAATCTCTTTTCTCCGCGAGGATAACCAGGCCTACCCAACTACCAGACTCGGCACCGAAAGATTCTGAATTCACCGGTATATCGGACCACACTAACCGTTTTCAAGGTTTGACTATACTAGGAGTCGTTTATCAGCAACATTGAAGGGCTACCTGAAATGTAACTAGTCGGCTTAAATTCGTAAATGTAAATTGGAACAATGCTAATCTATGATATCAAACATCAAAATTATTGAAAATTATTGAATGACCTTTAACACCCTTTTCTCTGATTTAGCTTTATTCGTACTATGGATGGTGTCATTGAAAATGCAGTAGATAAGCGGAGCCATATATGCTAATACCGAATGCTTTTGGCGGTGCCAAGTCTGTCGCCTCTATCAAATCCTCCAATATACGGCCATAGAAACGGTCTTGAAATCCCCCTTTACACTGGACGGCGTCCTTTCTATTTGTATGGCCATGAAACTGACATCGCTGTGGTCGTAGAAAGGAGGCACAAGCATCGCTTTGGTTGCAGGATGAATGCTCAATGATCGGTCAGTTGTCGGCACGTAAAGTATTATTTTGGCCATTGTTTTGCTCTTTGCCAACATTTTGCTCCTTTGTATGGGGGATGTATGTCTGATCATTTAATTTGATTTTGTTACTATCCCCCGTCTTGTAACTTCATATGATATTACATTTCGTCATATTAATAAATGGCAACTTTCAGTCATATTTCTTATTTAATTTTGAACAAAAACCTAGCTCCGTTTCACTTGTGAACATTTAGCTACATAAATCATTATTTCTTACTCACAAACGGGGTCGTACTACGGGACGCAGAAAGGATGCCGTCCAGTGTAAAGGGGGCTTAATCAGTTTCTCACGGCTAATGTTCAAACAATGGTTGGGTCTGTCTCCTGATATCCAAGAAAACATCTTGATCTTACGATCATTTTTTCAGTTTAACTGTCAATTTTAAAGATCATTAAAACACTGGAAACCATGATATCTTTATTTATCATAAAGCATTAAAAGGTGCTTCTGTTTCGTGCTAGATTATATATCTTCCAATCAGCTGTATGCATACAGCCTATAATGGTGATACATTCTTAATATAGCTAATGTCTGTCAGACTTTATACCAACACGTTAAATTGCACTGGAGGAGAGTGAATGTGTAAAAGAGGAGGGTTAAAGAAATCGATCAGTCATTTTGGCGACATTTTGGGTAAATTTGTAAAGAAATCATATTGTAGTTATCACCAGAGTAGCGCATTTCCTACAATATTGCCAATTACATCTTATTGTACTAAATTGTTCCGTTGATTCAAATGGCAATGTTGCGAAATTGTCTTCATTGTCACATGTATGTCACTCATTGAAAGTTTAAGCTTTCTCGTAACATCCAAACAGTACTTTGTGGAACAGAAGGATCTTTACCCAGTATTGTTTGTTTCAAATGGTCCGGAAGGTTGTTGAAATTTTTAGAGTAAGAAAATTATCTTGTAACGTGTTTTTCGCCATTCAAATAATTTGACAGAACACTTTGATTCACATTGTTCTAGGGTTTTCTAGGGAATATAGCTTCGTTCTTGAAATTTCTTTTGTACTCAAGCCGAAAACGCATTAACCTTGGAGTGTTAAAGGTTTTTCCAAGATTATCCACAAAGCTTCTAAGACTTACAGTGGAAACCGGCCATTCTGTAAGCACATCTCATTTTATATTCATTACTTTTTCACGTGTGTCAACACGCGAAAGTACTGTCAAGGAAACTTTCATTATTCAACTTTGCTTGACTTTTTTTGCATAACTTCAATATTTTTCAATGGCGATCGATGAAAACGGACTTTTATAAAATTGGCCAATCAGCCGCACGCTCGGCTGTTGCTTTGATGTGTTGACGTTTCTAAATACCACAAAAACATTGACAGTGTTTGAATTGCCGAGTTTTGCGACATCAAGTTGGACAATAAGTTCAGTTTACAGGTGCCTCGATGTTCCTTTCACAAATACATGTATAGATGTATCAAGACAAACACAGTATGCGATTACTTCATCCCAATTGCTTTTCATTTCAGTCTTTTCAAATTTGACATATTCTCCGTTACAAGGCTATGCTTTCATAAGTATTTCAGAAGTTGCATGTAACACGTAAGCAATATTTTTCATATGCGTGACGAGGCCTGTATCCTAATTTCCTTAATGATGTACATATATGTGAAGCCTATGACATAACAGCTGTTTATCTCTATCTCTCAAAAGTACGTCATTTCTCAAAACTTATGGCAATTTCTTACTGGAGACTGTTCCTTCGTACAACAGCCTGGCGCTCCTCAGTATTACTGGAATAGCACCTAAACGCACTTCCGACGAACGTGCTTTTACGGCCATTTTTATGTCGTGAACACTAATGTGAACTTCCTTCTTTGACCAATACAATTTGATTTAATATCCACGATGTGCTTGCCACATGTTTCTTAGAAACCTTATTAACCAGTATCTGACACAGGAATTGCAGAAGGGGTGCAGGGGAAGATGATTCGTTAGATGACCGTTTTGCCATTGCATTGACGTCAATACTTCATAAAAGTTAGGCCCCCACAGTTCAAGCATTCAAGTCCATTCTCACAAAAAGAGAGAGAGAGAGAGAGAGAGAGAGAGAGAGAGATGGGGGGGGAGGATTTGTCCCAATATGAAATTGTAAAAAGTGACTGAGTCAGATCCTTCAAATTGGGCCATTAAAAAGCTTTAAAATACCGCCAACAAACTCTTTGTATAGATTAAACTTAAAGAGATATTTTAGATTGCCTCCAAATGAAAATTTATCCGAAAAATAGTAGGTTGTCTTAGATAAATTTACTTGTCTGGTTTAGGCTCCTAAGCGTGAATAAAAAAGGAAATGTCAAAAGAATTAACTCCATTACCGTTATTTCAATTTCATTCTTAGAGGAATTTCCCAACAGACCTTTTCCGCTTTCACGACGGAGTTTTAAACTATACTTTAGAAAATCCAGCATGCCTGCAAGGGCACATACAGATATTAAACTCCAGCATAAAATCACAAGAGATTAAATTATTTAAGAAACATGATAAGAGAGTGAAAAAAGACTGGATTAGGACGTGATTTAAGGTAATACAGATCACTGCACACCTATTAATACCCCTTGGGTTCCCGGCACAGACACGGAGCAGATGCTCAATAGTTCTTAAAAGATGTAGCTTCTCCCAAAGGATTGTCAATAAAATCAAACGAAATGCAATTGAATTCTCAAGAGTTTTTAATCGTTTTCTAAAATAACCGTATTCTTCGGTGCATAAACATGTTAAAATCTACTTTGTGATGACTTAATAATGATATTATATCCGGTTTATGCTATTTGTTTCGTCTGCGTCACCAGAATCGTGCCTATCAGTCTCGGACAAAATTTCCGTTTCTATTCTTATTCGTTAAAAATGTATGAAGTATTGATCTGTTCAGCATTTTTTGGGTTGCGTTGAAAAGCATTCAGGTAGATTCCATTTAATTTCATTTCTCTCGTACTACAAGGGGAAGTTGTACTAATAAATGCATCTGCCAGCGGTATTGAAATGTATATGTACCGATCGAATTACTTCATGATAGTCTATTAACCCAATCAGTTTAGTTCACGCAGAGTCCATTAGTCGGTATATTGGCACAAACAGGTGGGTTTTGCAAACTTTTGCTTATGGATTTATCTAAACATAATGACTAATGAATCGATGCTCAGGTGCGCTAGTCATTAACATACTGTCCCCTGTTACGTCGATTAGTGTTTCATTGGTTTGTATAAATCTGACAGGCGACACTAGTGATCTACTGGTAACGTGATTGTGCAGCAGACGACAAGTCAATAAGTGAACTTTTGCGCAAAGGATTCCGCTTTCAGATAAATTGGTATGTATTTTTCGTATATTTGACTTTAGAAAAGGACGAATCGGTAACTTTTGTTAATTTGTATCAATCAAATAGGCTTCATACAAAAAGGTATGTCCACTGTTTTCTGTATGAATACCATTAGTTGAGAATAGGTGTTATTAAAATAACATTTCCTATCATAAAGCTAGATTTATATAATAATTATTCAAAGAATAACATGACTTTAACATTCCTTCTGCCTTTGGGTGCTAGGGTGTTCATCTGACACAACTTCAAGGCAAAAATAATTCAGTTAAGAAAGTTTGACAAGTTGTTTCTAATTCGTGTTACCTATAACAAATCTTGGCCAGTCACAGGTATTTCCATGTTTCGTTAGCTTAAAAAGCTATAACTGTATACATAACGGAGCCATAGAAAGATAGAAAACAGTATTCTACTGCCGAAGTCGTGACCGCATGGATTAAATGACCCAGTGCCAGATGATCTGATTTGATTATTTAACGATGCCTTCTTAGCGTGATCATTTGCAGATGGTATCAGATATGGGTAGTCAAACGAGAACCCATTAGACAACTTCAGAATCACGCAAGACAAGACGGTAATCTCAGTTGATAAGATATGTATTCTCCTAACTCAAGGTCTGCTATAGATTTCTGGCGTCTGTCAAGTCTCTTTTGTTTTGTGTGTATTTTATTTATTTACATAGCGTGCTGGTGAAAGGTACATAGACGTATTTAGATTCATCATTAGCAACTGAACTCGTACATCTACTGACAATGTGCATATAAAGTATAAGGAGTATGTGTCACATACATTAAGACAGGAAAATACTTAAAACAGCGTTTAGAAATTTTGAAAAACTCGATTTTACCAAGTGTAGTTACAAAGTTATTGACGCATACTTGCGAATTGTCAAGTAATTTCGCTTCGCACATAAATCAATCAATTCTTTAATACCTTTTAAGGTGGACTGTTTTTTTTTTTTTTTTTTTTGGGGGGGGGCTGCTTGTTTGTTTACCATGTTTCAAATCGCAGAGCTGTTTGACTTCCAATGCTCTGTGTTTGTTTCAAATGACAGAAAAATGCTCAAAATTAATCAAACGTTTATATAATACAAGTTACCTACAGTGTATCAATGTAAAGTGATTATGAGTTACTAAGCTTTAATATCATAGGGCGATATGTATAATAAACCCCATGGATTTTCTTAATTAACGCCCGCGCCTTTAATAAACGGTGTGAAAATAAGTCACCTCAGTGCAGGAGTGAATCTCCAGAGACGCTTCCTGTAAACATGCCCTGCAATAAGAAAAAGGAGAGACATTTTGAAACTGCGTATTCTGTCGATGTCATTTATCGATAGTTTCTAGATCTACTAAAATCATAAAATAAATGCGTGGGTAGGTCTGGTTTTGGTGGAAAGGAATCAAACGATGATCTGTAAGTCATTGACACGGAAAGTAGCATTATCAGTAAATTATAGAAAAGCATTATAGAGAAGCAATTAATGGACAAATGGTTACACGACAAGGAAATGATCCAATTACTAGTATAAAAGCACATGAACTTGCAAAGAAGAGAAGTAAATAGTATGACCATAGTCTGTGGAATGTGTACTGAGTGCACTTATGAGAAGGGGAATTCGTGCAACCATAACACTACCATTTATCTTGTGTAATAACAAGATATTTTTCGAAAAAAAAAATGTAGAAAAATGATAAACTCGAAGTAGGCCTATTGCATTTTGCATTTACATGCTGTCCTACATATAAGAACAATATAACATCAGCTACTGTAAAAGAGACCAACTATACCAATCGTTTACATTTTTAATAACTCCTCGTGCATTTGCTTGCAACGGCTAGCATCTTTAAAAATATGGAAAATTTGGAGATCTCCCTTTTACTTGTTCATAAAGTAACTATGTTCCCGGTCTATGTCCAATCGAAATCACCCAAGATTGGCCAAAGTCTGGAAATCAAGCGAGATTTCGGGCGATTTGGAGGAGAGCGTGTCAGAAATTATGACTGGCCAGCAAGTGCGATGGGGTAACGAATAAAATCTGACATAATTGATCCAACAATACAGCCTATTGCATAACAGCATTGTTTTAAAAAAAGACATAGAGTTTCGCCCTTATTATTAAAAAGTGGTTGAAAAGTTTACCCCCCTTCTCGCGAGTTTTTGCACTTTTTCAAGTATCCTGTGACGCCACACAGTGCAAGGGCTTCGCCTTGCCTATATGATTTCCAAAATGGACTCTGTCTTGTCAGAAAGAAACCAATTTCGACCTCACCGGGCGACGAGGCAGTTTGGGCACCATCCAATATTTATTTCATACAACGTTAAAACCATTTTACCCCAACTTTCCTTATCGATATATATAAACCAGACGCATCTTTTCGGGAAATAAAAAATCAACAATGCATTATTTACAACGATGATGTTTTGGTATACTTTGCCATATTCGCAGAAATCTCCTGAGGCTCGAAATTGGAAAAGTAATTCATTTAGCAAGTAAATGGAAAGTGTCTCTATGAATCAATTCTATTTTTTGATATTTGAATAAAATTTTGATGAAAGACTTATAGATAAGGACGTGTGAGATGACAGACAAGAAAATACGTGAGAAACAAAAGAGACAGTGACGTTTCCTCTAATTGTCGATAACAAAATTTAAGTCATCATAAATCTTGTCAACTTTACTCATTTTCTTTTTACTGCTTGTAATATTCTAAAACTGAATGTTTGTGTGGTAAGAAGGTTCATGCTTTGAGCAGATTGCATTATTTCTTAAAAACATACCTCTCTCAACCTTTAATTGATATTCAAGATAGTCATATTTATGTGATTATTGCGGTTTCAATACACCAAAATGTGCAAAGGAAAAATGCACGAAACATTCCTGTTAGTCATTTAAAGACAGAAATTATTTGTACCATGTATTTTAGGTACTTATTTCAAACCATATATTTGAAGACATAAATAAACTGAAATATAGTACAACTGAGCTTACTAAAAGCTGAGCTAAGTATTACATTAAGTATTGTGGCCCGGCAAAGGGACGTGAAGGGCGTATTCTACCTTAAAAGAATCTGTGTTAAGAATTCTCTTACTGCATTTTCTTACTGCAATTCTCTTACTTAATTTTATACTCCAATGTACATATGAAATATCTTTGATAAGAATAACAAAAATTCTATGGATTGCTTTAAAACTACCTTTGATATCGCTTTAACTCTGGACCCTGACTAAGGTAGTTTCTGACATAAAAACAACTACTTTAACTAAGTGTTAAAGCTACAGCTTTCAGCTTGCGACGTCAATTCGGACCAATTTTCTCATTTATTACAATATATTTGGCGAAACTTTTAGAATGCACTATGACAAAGAATCATTTCGTTAAGTGCAAAAACTAAACGAGAGATTTGAAACCTAGGGAATGGAAGGAAACCATTTCTGTGTTTGTTGCCAATGTACAGGAAGGCACCTGAATTTCTCTGCCCATCTCCAGTGACACACTTAGCTATGCTTCACTGATCAAACCGTTAGATCATTCCTGGGTCTGGATATGGTTTTTCAATACAGTTATACTATCGGTGTTTATCCAACATGTATGATGACCATGCTTATACTAGAGAAAACTGGACTATAATATAATATAATATAATATAATATAATATAATATAATATAATATAATATAATATAATATTTAAATTTACTATTTCATATCACGGAGAGTGCCAGGTAGTTACGCCCGACAGGGGCATCATTATACTTCTTTAAAATACAGATAAGGTTAAATTCAGTTAACATTCCTGGTTGTTGGCACACAAATCGCCCGGCCCTTAGGTCGACTTCACATAAAGTGGTTCACCCATCGTGAACGCGCCACGTGACATGAAACTGTTGTTTTAGGAAGATCCGGATGCAGTTGGCGGACATGAAATTGTTGTTTCAGAAACCCCTTTTTGACAGTAATAGCTTTCTAGTCTTCAGTGAAAGTAACTGTAGCAATCTGTCCAAAAAATCAATGAAACTCTCGACAAAAACCAGCAAAGTACACTTGGGTATTACCATTTCTACAATGCCGAATTGTTCCGCTTTCTCATTTCATATTGGGGTGTTGTCCACTTAAAATGCCGTTATGCCCTCTTAAAACACTCGTGTTTAATCTTGGTGTTGGTGTTGGTGTTGGTGGTGGTGGTGGTGGTGGTGTGTGTGTGTGTGTGTGTGTATGTGTGTGAGACAGTGTTTGTGTGTGTGTGTGTGTGTGTGTGGGTGGGTGTGTGGGTGTGTTGGGGGTGGGGGAGACTAATTAATATATACACGAATTCTCTTTTGAGCAGGGGTTAAGAGTGAGTATCCAAAAAGGAAACACCAAGCCTTTGGAATTCAATGTTAAGCACAGGTCATAAGAAAAGAACAGAAAAATTACAGACAGCAAACCCTGTTGTTAGAAGACTAACTTTTGCATGCGCTTTTGGAGGCATGCTTTTTCTGCTACTCTGCGTTCGGAACAGCGTGAAAATATTAAATGGGTGATACCAACGTCATTGGTTGGAATTATGAAATGCGTGTTTTCCTGTTTTTCACCCACATCTGATATATATATATTAGCGGTTAGCTGTTTTGTTCATTGTGCGTGATTGGCGACATTATCCGATGATGTGATTGTTGGTGCATAATAATATATCTGGGCATATGTACGCTGAACTTTTCTAAGATATAAACGTTAATTACAGTATAAAGATAATATTTTGTTTATCGAAATGATTATGCCATACGTTGTGTGTGTGGCTCTTTGTTCACAATTTGGACATGGTACTTCAACTGCTTAAGTACTTTTGGCTAATTGGAATACTTTGTTGATATTTTTCGTTTAAAAGTACATACCCACTGCCCAATGAAAGTTTAGTAAGACACAAATGAGCAATAGTACTGTAGAATGTAGATATCACATTTTGCACACCCCAGTGCTACACAGATGGCAAGTGTCATGTTCTTTTTATTAGGCCTACTTATAAACTCATAAGTGTAGACGTTGAAAAAACTTTTAGTTTAATGCATCTGTTCTTAGATACGTAGCATTTCACAACAGCTGAAATAAAATCGAAAATTCGAGGAAGGAAGTATATGTCTGTAAAAATTGCTTTTCTCCAGGCTGAAATGAATGTTGTTGACCAAGAACGTTACCAAATAAACTGCATTTGCAGATATTACCCAAAAAAACCATGTCAAAAAGTACCGATATTCCACATGGATTGCTATTGCTAAACGTTCGAAATGTCTTGTTAGTATTCTCTCTCTCTCTCTCTCGAGCACTTTTTCCACTCACTTTTTCAACAACCTAATGCCAAAACTGAAATCAGCGATTTTGGACACAAAATTACATTCCACAGAGGTGTCACAAACCCCATGAGCACACCGCATGAGACATCATGTTTACAAAAATATCCATGGTATTCAAAACCCAGCACCATGTTTGTCGGTGACAGAGCCAATTGGCTATCAATACTCCCCATGGAAATGGTCTTTATGAATCGACATCGACTAAGTTAGTTGCAACTGCTTTTTTTCATCCTATCGAAAGAGTTTAAGACCACTTTAAAAATCAAGTGAAACAAAAACGAAATTAATAATTTGCATGTAGGGAGAAATGTCACTTGAATGATTTTTTTTCTGAAAGTGCGCATGTCAGGTTCGGTATGATGGGCATGATTGTTCATTTAATGCCCCTATTTCACACAGACCACGAATCCCACGAAAGGCCATGAATTGACAAATTTCACGATTCGTGGTTGAATCGTAATCAGGTCGTGAAGTTCTTAACAGATTCGTATATATTCGTAGTCAGTTCTTGCACTTTTTGATCAACATGAATTGGTAGCAAAAACTTTGATGCCCCTATTTCACACAGACCACGAATCCCACGAATCGCCAGGAATTGAAAATTTCAGGATTCGTGGTTGAATCGTAATCAGGTCGTGAAGTTCTTAACAGATTCGTATATAATCGTAGTCAGTTCTTGCAATTCTTGATCAATCGGGAATTCGTGGCAAAATTTTTGAGCTGTTCAAAGTTCTGGCCACGAACTCCTGATTCCAAAAAATCGCAGTGAATTTCTGGACAATATTCTTGCGATTCCAGCCGAATCCCACGAATATTCGTAACACTATCGCACCTGTATCGTAACTGAATCGTAGAGCGCGTCGAATTAGACCAGAAAATTGGCAAAATCTCACGAATCCTCACGAATCCTAAAATTTGTCAATTCCTGGCGATTCGTGGGATTCGTGGTCTGTGTGAAATAGGGGCCTAAGCAAACAATGCATCAAATTAGTGGAATAGAAAGCTCATTAAGGCGGGTCCTTCAAATTTGATGTCCAATAGTTTCCCTTTTTCCGTGTTTCGATATTTAGGTATGCGGCAGTGTAGATCATAGTTAACTCATGACATTACTAATGTATTTTGTTACCAAAAAGTCTTGTTGAAGTATTATAGGACAATTTAAGCCCACATGCCAGATTTAAGTACACTAGCAGCCTACGTGTAAATGTGATTTAGTAACCTACGTGCGGCTTGTAAAGTGCGCTAAACTTATTTAAAGGTAAAGATGGGAACTTGTTGACGAGAAATGCTTTATAAAAAGCAATTTCCGGGAGTTTTTTGGTACTTTTTTCCCCTAAAATCCATTTCCAAATTCACAATTTTATGCCTTGATTTTTTTCTGTGGTTTGCATTAAGATCATCAATTGATAATGATCGAGGCGACCACAACCTGCCACTAAGTGCCATTTCCTGCAATTCGTGAAACGCTTATATATACATGTATATACTGTATATATTTATCAATCCATCTATCAAAAGCACATCAATTGTTTATATGGTTTTTATGCGTATGTTTGTGCTCCCCTTTTTTCTTGCGACTTTTTCTATATTGTTCAAATTTCCGCTTGACATCTGAAGGACTTCATTTTCCGACCTACGAAGGTGGATGCAGTTGGTTCCTTAAAAGTTATGTAGCAAGGGAACAATTTAAAATAATCAGTTCTTCAAGACCATAATGACAGTAATGCCTTGACCCAAAAAATTGAAAGTCAAATAATTAGAATATTGTACAAGGAGCAGGAAAAACACTTAATTATTTAAATCATTATTTAATGTAAGCTAAAGGAATCATACTTTTTCTCAAAGGCTAAATATAAGATTTATCGATAATGATCCCTAGAGGTCTCTCGAAATTTGATCGTCTAAAGAAACACTCCCTTACAGTATTTGCTTCCCTGCATAATTACCCCATAGTTCAGTTACAGGTAACCACAAATACAATTTTAACGTGACGTGACGCGAGATAAAGCAAGGACGCGTGGGAAGCTTTCTTTACATTTCTTTTTTATGTTCCGTCTTCTTTAGCTGATCGGTCTTATAAGGGGTGAGGTTGGAACGCAGTCTGGAGAGGCTACATTTGACTTAACAATTTTTATTAAAGGAACCTGCTTATTTTACAGCACATTGAAAATGAAGAAACCAATGGTAGTTCAAGTATACGCATCATTATTTTGCGTACTCCTCATATGTTTGACAGTTACAGAAGCATACTCATATATAAATGGGTAAGTTTTGCTACAGGATTTTTGTAAGTTGTATAGTTTATTTACCCTAAAGCGGTTCCTGTATCGCCTTTTCTCTACCGAAATACAAGAAAATGAAAGTTAAGATATATGATCATTTTCTCATTAAGTAAAACGGTTAACCCCTAAAAACATCAGCAATGTATGTTTGCCTTTTTTCGATTTAGATGAAACCGTAGCATAAGATAGATAAATTTATAGGCCATTTTGCACTTGTGCATTCTTATGTTTTCAGCTTAGAAGATCAGGTCACGGATTTAGATAAAGAAGTAGATGTACTATCAAATTTGGTCAGGTATCTAAAATCAAGAACGACTAACGGGTAAGAATGATGAACTTATTAGGCTTAATTTTGAAGTCTAACATATTGTATGAATGGAAAATTCTCTCTCTCTCTCTCTCTCTCTCTCTCTCTCTCTCTCTCTCTCTCTGAATTTGCTTGATGGGTATCTAAACCTCATATGTCAGACATATGTTTGATAACAAGAACAAGAAGAGTTCAAAACAAAACAAAATGTCATAAAAATAATGAATTAAATACCCTGTTTAGAAGTGGCTAGTTTAGTCTTTGAAGGTTGCATTTACCGTTACTATTCCTAAAGGGAAATGGAAGGCTATGCGTATGAGCAATTCAGCCTCTTAAAATCTAGAACCCAAACCCACAACTTTTAAGTCAATGGCCATTACTCAGCAATTATGAACGAGCATGTAATCATGAAAAAGTGATTTAAAAACATGACAGTGTAAGAAATGACAGTCTCGAGCTCACTAAGGATACACTAGATATCGCATGGGTGTATTTGTCAATTGCATATGTCATCAATTCAGGTAAGACAACTGTGGATGGACCAGGGAGGTTATTAAAGATCACACACACCCCTACCGGATTCAGGAACGGCTATTATGTTCCTTGTAAGCGTGTTTTATTTGCCTGGCTCATTCAGATGTCACAGATTGCACTTACATACATCATTTGCCAACAACTAATGTTTGTTTATTTTGCCTCAAAGTCTACCGACTTGACACATGATGACTGCTAATCGTTCAATAGCCCATCGATATGAGTTACGTCCATTCGGGGGGATTTACAACATGTTTTATTTGCTTAAGAAGCCATTAATGTCAGTTAATACATAGACGTCACCATTATCATTTAAAGATGTGCCTAATGGCCGATAAGGCACCCAATGAAGTGGCTTAATGCCATTGTTTTCATTATTGCAGTGTTAAAGCTATGAGTAGTGACATTTCCCTCAGCTGTCTTCACATTGTGCATTTCTACTGATTTTGTACAGCTGGTTATTTGCATAGACGAAGAACGGTATGACTAATTCAAAAATTGGTGGGCGTTCACGTTTACACGTGCTTAAATCAGTTAAGATAGCGACCAATTAAAGATGTTTTCAGGATAAAAATAGATGCTGCATTTTTAAAATAGACTGTCATAAAGTTGAGGGACAGTGAAGCATAAAAAATTGTACTCGTGTCTGTATGTTTGTGTTTGTGGTGTTGTTAAATATTACTGACTTCAATAGCAAGATATTTATTGCAAAGTTAATCATGTTTTTGACCCTTAGTATTGGGGTAAAATTTCAATTTCACTTATTACATAACATCTTTGCAATTACAATCATCACTAATCACTTGTCATTTTACATGTGATAAATTATTTTTCAGACACATTCGAAAGATCTTGAAAGTAACGATGATCACTTACTATATCAAAGATTGTAAACTCTTAAAGATCCATTAAAAAGAATTTAGAATTATCAGTCAATTGTTCATCATTGTCTTTTATAGTCGCAAACGGCAGATAGACGCAGGCTTTGGCTCGAGAAACACGTTGGCACAGGATATTAGCAGACTAGTGCTAGGTAAGCATATACGTATATGTAAATGTAAATTGAAAGCACGCGATAACTGCATCGGTAGATGACAGCTTCGTATGTTACAAGACTTGTATATTCATTAAAACGTTTCTCCAGGAAGTGATTGTGTTTTGAAAGACAATCCCATTCTAGGCTGAATAATAACATTAAAATGCACCTCGGCCGCGCCCCGTGGCTGTCTATTGGGTTCCCAAGTCTGGTTTTACAAACCTCAAATCAATGGCACCAGCATTCCGTTTCAAAACTGCCAATTCTACTGTAGACGCTTCAAAGAGGCGAATGAGCAATATAATTCAGAGTTACTCTTTGAGTTGTGAAGCGAAGTACCAACAAAAACTGATTCTTTTTCACTGCAAAAATTCACACAAACTTAATCTCTACTGGGAATAATTAACCGACGGTATGAGTCGCTCTATGGCATCACTGTTATTTCCATACAAATGTATTATTTATAAAGTCTTTGAAATGTATGTTGCATCGATTTTCATGCCAATCAAACGTTCGTCTTTTATAAGAAATTAGAAAATTTTGTGTTCATGAAATATTTGACAATCAGTGCCAGAAAAAAATTGACTTCTCAAACAGATAGCCCTACATTTTCTGGTTACCACACTTCACGTTCAAAAGTGAATTCTCAGCTATCAAAATGTATATGATGTTCAAAAACCCAATTCAGTATGTATGTATGTATGTAATACCATAATGTGACCCTAGCATTATTTTGAGCCTAAAAGCATTATAATTGGGATTTTGTATGTACATAATTGGTAAATGGACTAAGTAGCTTATGGACATTTGCGTAAAATTTTTATATGACGGATGGAAAAATAATGTTCACTAAAAGCAAAATCTTTGATGCAGAATAATATTCTTGCGACCCCAATTACGCAGCGCAATAAAGTCATTATTTTTCGATGTTGCCTTTTGCGAGGGTGGGGGGTGCAGGGGGTGGAGGGTGTCACTTTCCTCCCTTTTCCTCATCTAGCATCCGTACCATGCCAACAACCATTTGACCATTCCTTCACCAGAACACACGTTCTCGAAAAAGTTTTCTCGCATCACATATCCTCAAATACTGGACCTAATTAACCTCAAGAAAACACATTTACAAAACCTGTTGAATGTTTTTCGACAATTTGGTTCGTACCAAGTATCAAATATATTTGCATATCAAACATGGAGACGAAAAATTAGTATTTTAACATTTTTATGCACATTTATGTGTTCGGGCGCCTGTATTTCAAAACTGCCTTATCAATATCGCTTGCAATGAGGTATTTTTTATTTTATTAGATCATAAAATCACATCGGTGTTATGGGCACGATTTACGTATTGTTGTTGGTGCTGAAACGTTCGAATACCAGCGCGAAATAACTTATGTGAAATCGTTTTAATCCATTTACTGAAATGAACAATGCTTCCCACGCATTTTACGAAAGTCTTTAAAAGGAACCAATCACAGGTTTATATATTATTAGGGATTTTTTCCACGGGTGGAATAATAGGTTGGCTAGCACAAGCCGCAAGAGCCACTGTTCGACATTTCTGTGCATAACTGTAGCATGTGACTGTAGTCCAATCATTGAAGCATCCATATACCAAATATTTATTCTTTTTAAAGAAAATTTTCTCACTTTTAGCCCAACACAAAGCCCAGAGCTACAACAGTCCCGGAAGAAGACGAAGGAGCATCAATACAAATAGTCAGCTGAGGCACTGAGTGCCTGGAAAAAGATCCATCGTGCACATTTAAGACTGGTCATTAACACGGACATTATAACATTATATTACAAGAGAAAAAACGTATTGCATAATGCTTAAATATCATATGAATATACATATTACCAAGCTTTGAACTCCACGGATGTCAGTTGTTTCCACCATGGACATGTAAAACTTTATTAACAAAGTTCTGAATTTAACATAAACGTCTTATATGAATGCATCTTTTTACTATTACAATGAATACGTGCCGTGCAACATATCATCAATATAAATCTAATAATGTCGTAAATTTTGGCACTGAGAGGTATTAAATCACCCTTCTCTCACTATATACATGTAAAGAATATGTGAGTTCAAATTTGTCCATCTCAAACATGTTCCTGAAAAAGAAATGCTTTTAAAAATATAATGTAGGCTATTTCATATTGCGGAACTTACAATTCCGATACCAACTCTTAAAGATTAACCAGATAGTCATTAATCAGCTCTGATACCGGGTCACAATGGGACACTACACGTCCTTTGAGCTGCATCAGAAAAAAATTTGGTCTGCCAACAACAACGCAATAAAATCAAGGACCCGGTACACTGGGTTATTTATTATTATTATTATTCTATTTATTATTTTATATTATTTTATATATTTATTTTATATTTGTATTTACCTATTTGATAAAAGTATTTGCAAAAGAAATGGGAAAGTATATATCTACGTCGTAGCAACATTAATTTTTGGGAAATCTTGACTGATCGAAAATGAACGGCAGCCTCCGTGTACATTACCAACTGGCAGCCTCCGTGTACATTACCAACTTGACCAGGGTTAATATGCAGTGCAGTTGATTGTCTTGTTTTGACAAATGTAGGCCCCTACCTCTTATTTTGCATTTACCGGGACCAGTGCAAGCCTGCTGTTGGCTATGCTTTCCCTTTTGTTTTTCCATCTTGTCCTTTGTTTGTCCAATTTATTTATTTGAGACTGAAAAACGCCCATGGACATGTTACGGATGTAATCCTGTTTATAAGTATAAGGTCACAGCTTGCCCTGCTACGCCATACATGTCGAGACAAACAAGAGGTGAGTGCACGTGAATGCGCTTAGTGAATCTCTAGGTAAAAAGGCCAAAGCCACAGATGTGAAATCAGTTTGATATGTGCAATTGCATGTGTACAGGAAGATAATATGCTGGTCAATATAGGTGAATATGTGGAAAGATGTCAAATGAACACGACGTCTATAAAGTCCATTTACTTACTACCGGTAATTTTGCACCAAAAACACTATGGATGGCGTTTGTGAAACAATGATCACTATAATGTCTATATGTCAAGTGGGGCAGGGGCGGGTCCAGAGCTATTTACTGACAGTCTTCCAAATATCTTTGTTGATTCATCCTCAAATTTTGACCGTCTTCCAACAGAAAAAATTAGACACCCGTCAATGTAAACTTGAAAATCTGACCGTCTTCCGGAAGACCCAGAAGACGGCTTAAATCCGTCCCTGAAGTGGGGTCACTTCGATTATGATCTTTTGTGGTAGTGACACAGGCTATAGTCAGGGACCAGAATTACATTTTACGTTTTCTAATTCCTCTTCGCAAAATCAACGTTCAGGATATCTGAAAACCGGGTTTTTCTATAAAGGTATCAGATACCGAGTCAAATATGGTCAGTTTCAAGCGTCAGTGTACTCAGTCTGCTTTATCAACTGCGTATTTGGATGGCTTTCATTCTCTAGAAATCGAATTATTAGGAACCCATTTAATTGTTGACTTGCAACTGGATGGAAATTTCGTTGTAATAACTGCCCCATATTGTGGCATAGAACTTAATCTCCAAAAAGAATGGCATCTTTTCAGATGTCAAGACAATAATCGCCTGAAACAGTGTTTTGATAATTATCAAAGTAAGAAACAAAGACGAAAATAATTTAGGTTACAGTGTAATCAGCATATTTATTGGCTTGGATCATATCGAAACGCTGCGTTTGATACAGCAATTAGATAACACTAATTGACTGTGATTCTAATGATGAAATCAATTTGCACCGCCCTTATCATGTATGACGATTTCTTGGTGTTTGCTTGAAGTATACCTCAAACCTACAAATAACATCTCACGCAAAAGAAAAATAGAAAAGCTCAATTCCAATAATATCAATCTTTCAAGACTTAATTTCAACTTACTTCGATTTGGGAAAGAATGCAAACCAATAGGGATCCCATCTTATCGGTCTTAGCCAACAAAACTATAACAATTACTGAAGGTAACAATACGTCAAGATTCCAAATTCAATAATGAACCTTAAATATAAGCGTGATACTTCGCGTGACTGCCTTCCTGGTGAGTAAGGAAGTGAAAACTGATGTCTCTTTTTTTCGCTTCTCCAGCAACTACCTTCGGGCATAAGGGCATATTTTCCATTCATCATCTGAAACGTGATCCACGTGAATCAACTCATTACGAGAAAAACAATATTGGAAGAGTTGAGATAGGGTCTTTAAATCTACTCAAGATACCACTTTGATATTTGCTCTTGTTCTGATAATTTTTTTTATTATCAAAAGCAATAAGACGTGTAAGAGGTTAAATTTTATGATGAAATGAAAACCTATCCTTTTCTATGAAAATTTGACTAGCAAAACATTGTACATGCATGTATATTAGCTAAAGCTAGGCTGGGGACTACGGAGAACATAATTAGAAAACAGTTCATGCTGTTGCAAAAAAGTATCAAAAATTGTCATGACCTGATTGTCAAATTGTCAAACCTGATACCCTCCCCCCCCCCCTTTTCACTCTCCCTCAAGTTAGGCTCTACAAGACCCAAAAAGTAAATAATCGGTAGATCGTAGGCCCTTTGACTGTAGCATCTACCGCATAATTTCACTACTCGGCATTGTTGGAAAGGCATTTAGCGATTTTAAAAGGTTTACAGACACCGCCTAGCGTGTGCACCAAGAATCATAGGGTGGTTTTTGAACCAAAAGATCAACATGATATTTTCTGTTCAGGAAAAATGCCGAGAGCAGAAATAGTTGACGCTTTATTAGCTACTAAATGCTACTAAAGCATTCGATTTTGTTGGCAGAAATTAACTTTTCACCTTGCTACAGAGAGTCGGATTGCCTCTCAAACTCCAACAAGGATTGAGAGCAACCCATGAGGATAGGACAGGCAACGTTTAATTTGATGGCATAAACAGTGGTAAAAAACAAAGCCGCGTTCTTTTTTCTTCAGTTATACGCCCCTGAGACGCCATCCAAAGTCATCCTTGTACAAAAAAGTGCTTAAACGCGTAATCATTAAAATGTGTGTGTGTGTGTGTGTGTGCACACGTGCTCTTAATCAATCACACTGGCACCAACAAATGCAAGCGAGGGCTCTATATTGTGTTAGTTGCACCTATATGAAGTGTGCAATATTCCGTCACAAAAAGCACATCAGCATATTGTACGCTGACTTGCCTATACGAACATTTTCAAAATCTGCAAAATTTTGCTGTTATTTATAGACATAACAGAGATTTGTGCACGATAGCAAATAAAAGAAAGATATTTTAATTTCAATTATAATTTTCTCGGTATTGAGACCATCAGTACATCTAGAACCAAGCTGATCTGCGCTACTCAAAAACAAGATCAGATTATACACTCAACTTAAGAGGACAAAAGAAAATAATATATTGACAAAGTCACTGTAAAAAGAAGTGGGGGAATGAAAATAAGGAAAGAATGAAACAGACCCAACTAAACTTAACATAATGCTAATAAATAACTAACCAAATAATTGCACTCCTTACATTTTCAGTACGCTTAGTTCCGATCTATGAATCCCACGAACACTTTTTCTAGCTATTAGAAAGAAGATGCATGTTTTAAGGCATTTTATTATATAGGTTTCCCGGGGAATTCGATTTTCAGACCATTCAATTAAAATTCATACAACAATGGGTCATTCAGTATTTCCTCGATTCATTAGGAGATAGGGATTACAAAGGATGCTGTTTTGCCTGCATTTATACTTACCTTTTCATGAAGTATATAATGCATTTAGCTTTGGGATTACATGTATAACACAAGAGCTAAAACACCGAGTTTTGGACTAGGATTGCAGGTGATTTTGAATCTCTGGTTTATGGCAGCTTGCTATATCAGGCCTTCCCAACTACCAGACTCGGCACCTAAGGATCCTGAATTAACCGGTATATCATCGGACCACGCTACCCGTTTTCAAGGTGTGTGTCAGATCGCATTTCGGAGTATCATACCCCAGAACAAATTTTGTAGCACGACTGCGGGCTCATCCACGCTCGGCTGAACAACCTTAAACTGTACTCTAACTTTAGAGTACTCTATTTTATTGTCTCTATGGGGATATATGGGGACTTTATGACATTCGGTTTGAATGTTTTAACCACTTTTGATAGGGCTTTTTTGCATTGTATTAGATTAATGTGGCAGTCTAAGGTTCAGCTAGGTGGCTTTCAAATTTATGCATCCGGTTTTAAAATCATATAGCGATTTTACGACAATCGTTTACTATCCAATCAAGGTGACAGCCGAGCATGCCAGGGCTCATCCTGTCGGTGTTCTGGCTGATACTCCGAAATGCGATCTGACACACACCTTGAAAACGGGTAGTGTGGTCCGATATACCGGTTAATTCAGGATCCTTAGGTGCCGAGTCTGGTAGTTGGGTAGGCCTGTATATACGTGGGATTCGTTAAGACCGGGTTGAACACTTTTTACTGAATTGATATATGACTGATTGGAATAGGCAGTGAAAAGTTGTTCGTTCACAGTGATCCTACTACTAGAGATAAGGATGTAGGTCCACATACAGTGGATATTACTCTAGAAACCAAAAATCACATTTTTTCTTGAACTCGTGCAATCACCGCCTCAACACAAAATTACCTATTTGATTCGATCAAGTCGTGTCTTAAGAACAATTGTTTGCACACATAGCATAATCTTAACCACAATTTCCGTGAAAATCAATAGCAATTGTTGCTGATCTAATTATCTTAAGTGTTTTCATAATGATAACAGAGGAAATTGAGAAACAAGGCAGAGCCTACTAAGATGGTATTCTTGTATAACAGGTGGGATTTTTGACATGAAATAGGAGTGGAATACTACGTCATGTCTTCGAACGAGTTCTCAATAAGACATTGCGGATTTAATAAATTGCGCCCTCTGTCGCCAGAGAGAAACATAGTGTCGCTTAGTATCGAGTGCGGGGGTGAGGAATTCCGCATCCATCACAAAAAGGTGGTCAATCAAAAGTAAAAAAATGTGATTAACGCTTTTCACTCTCTCTCTCTCTCTCTCTCTCTCTCTCTCTCTCTCTCTCGCCCAGACACGCACACACACACACACACACACACACGTGCACGCACGCGCTTCTTTATACCAGTTGTCTCTCCAAAAGTCTTCCAAAACCAAACACAGCCTCACACTCCGCCCCGATCCTGAACATTTTTAAACTTCGTGTTTCCACTTCTTTCCACACTATTGATAGCACTTAACAAGGTTTGGATCACACGTAATATTTATATGCACGAACTTTGTTAACTTTGCAATACACATTTAATAATTTTTCGAGAACACTAAGGTGGACAATATCCCTCGCTTAATTTTCATGAACTTTACTCTTCCCTTGCTCATTAAGATATATTGACATTACACTGTGACAATATTTGAAATAATCTTGTCACATTTATTAGAATTACAAAGGCAATATAAAAGAGAGGGTATGCTCGATCGTTACTGGTCCTCTGAGCAATAAACCAACCAAGAACTAGAAAGGTGAGGATTTTATGAATAGTTTATCACAGAGAGGTACTTTTTCATTCCCGTTTATCAGTTTATAGTTCACTAACTATAAGATAAAACAGTTCGTCCAGCAAATTTAAGTGTCATTTACACAATTATATGGGTTTCTTAGGAGCACTCTTTGATCGTTAATAGTGCTGATCAATTATAGTTAATATTTTCTAATAGGAGAGGACTAAGGTTTCAAAGACAAAGAGACTAATTTAGACGAATTATGGTTCATATTCTGCGAGCGTCGTGATAGAAAATTTCACAAGGCCATTACATCCTAGGCAGTAATGGCCATCTATTATTCCGACATTATAAATATTCTTCATTTTCCAAATTTAGGACATAAATAGAAAACTGGGAAAATGTTGCCAGAATGGAGAAGTTTAGCTCACTGGGGTATGACTATTGTATTTTTCCATATCCTTGTTCTGAATCTAACAGGTGCCTCAAAACTGGAAGCCCTCAGGTGAGTTGTGTCATTTTAAAAGTCAGGATACATTAGAAAACTAATTACAGAAAATGTTGTGAACAGTTACATACATTCCAGAGTAAGCAGAACTCGCAGAAAGAAAATCAGGTATTATTGCAAAACGCTGGGACGAAAGGTTATTTTGTTTAAATGACGTTTTCTTGGTCAAATGAACAAAAAATTGTAAATGAAAACATATATTTTGTGTCCTTTAGTGTTGATAAATGAGCTTGCCAGTGTCATGAAGGACCGCAGGTCTGGAAGTCTATTTATGATGTTGTCGGTCGACTGCAGTCAGTATGATGATGATGATGATTAGTATTGATACATTCATTGATTTGGGCCTTTGGAAAATTGTCTGTTTTACATTCTTTAGAAGTATTAGAAACCTAAAACGCCAACGCAGCCAATTTTCTGAAATGAAGCGAGTATTAGAAGAAATCGACGCCGATTTATTGAAGCAACAGTAAGTATATCGAAACGATTTATTTTTGTGACACTCTTTGGTAGGGCCTATGTAACAATGAGCGCTTCTTCAGCGCATTGTTTACCCTTGGGCTTTTCTGCTGTTTTCATTTCTTCAAATAATTGCCCATACAATGTATTTCATATGAATCATATGGTGTCGTAATTCATTTTTTTGGTATAAATTTGAGTTTCAAGGTTGAAATTCACACGAATATTTGATAATAATATAGAACATTACGGATTACAGAAGAAAATGTCTTCTCGTATGGTATTTGTAAAGGTTTGAGTACAGCACAGCGTGTATATTTTCAGGAAACGGACATGTGCACTGAACGGGGGCATGAGCACTTTCTGTTTTGGAGAAAACATCCATGATAAAATGAACGCATATGAGTATTTGGGTAGCCACAAGAGTCCTGGCAGAAGAACCATCAGATCCACAGGAGATCTTCATGCTTGGCGGTAAGTTTTATATTTGGATTTCATCTGTTTTCTATAGGCTACCATACAAGTGTTTGCTCAAGTGTTGACTTACTGAAAGAATGGAAACCCCAACCAAGCCCTCTAAATGTGCCATTTGGATATGCAGCTTTTTTCAAGCAGTAATTTTATGTATATGGCTTTTCTTCATTTATTAAACGGAGACAATTTAAAAAAAAATTTTTTTAATACTGTAGACATTTCTTTTTATAGATTTGCAATTGAATTAGTTCTCACTTAAGGTATACAATATAGCACTTTCCGCACTCTTTTTAATCACTTTAGCACCACCGATGACGCATTTGCTGCAAATGCCTTGCGAAAAAATCTTAACAAAATTCTTTTCACGTCATTAATTGCTAGATGAACATAAGCATGTGTTAACATGGCGCAAAAACTTTTTTCTGGAAATATCAGATCACAGATTACTGCAACTCAAGGACCATACAATGTGTTTGACCAGACAATCAACTTGTCATTTGAGTGCAAATTTGTTATGAAATGAAGTTGATATGGTGTCTACCTTTCACATTCCAATGTTGTGGGTTCACAAAATAGCTGTCTCGCGTTCTCAGAAACTGCACTGTAATGAAGTTAAGTTTGACGTTGTCCGTTGCATGGCAAGATTACTTTTCCCGTGATAAGATTACTTAATGATTTTAATAAATACAACGCATCGCTGGTTCAACAGCTTTCATGATCATCGATCATTTCAGAACCACACAATAGCGTTTTAAAGGAAGAAGGCCTACTTCTTAACAGGAAAATATCACGCTCCTGCCTCTTATATTTTGGCTTTGATAAATGATATTTGATATTTTTTTCCCTCTGTTGAAGGCGAAAGTCGAATTTGCAAGATTTAGATAATATAACATAAAAGTTTACATATATATATATAGCATTGGTAAAAGCAACAATCAAACACCCATTGTCAGAGACATCACATTGAGTCTTTATGACATCGCTTAACAACCAAAATAAACAAACAAGATGCAATGAAACCGGTCGGGGCAAAATAACTGCTCTTCTTTATGTCTTTTTATCATATATATATATATATATATATATATAATTATAACAAATTAATATTATAATGTTCACTCAGATGAATATATGTTATGCCATATCCTCGTCATTTAAGGCTTATCTATTTAGATTTACCATCGAGCCTTTGTCTTCCAATTTGATTTGGCACCAAAAAGACAAGATCATACTTATAATATACGATAAATTCCTAACGTCTTCATCGAACAAATACATAAGAGTGGTTGTAGCGCATGCAGATCACGCTTATATCAAATGGCACCTTTCAAATTTAGTTAATTTCAGCAAGTCTGGTTAATTTTTTTTTTTTTTTTTTTTTTTGGTTTTCAGAAAACGAACCTGCAGCGTGAATGGAGGCATGAACCCATTTTGCCTCATCTCCGACCTTGACGCCAAGCTTAACGCCCAAGAGAAACTTGGCAGCAAATTCGGACCTGGTAAAAAACGTGACAGTAAACCGAAATCAAGGTAATAACACAGTCATTTTCATGAGATCTCTAAATTATTTAAAGCATAGCTCTAGTCATCTGAACATAGGGTCTTAGCCTAATCTGACCGATTACTGACAGACAACGATATTTTACAGCGGTATAAATCGAGAGAGTATTATCTTATAAAGCTTAACTTCCATATTGAAAACTTCTTAGTTTTAAATTATAAGTGTTAATATTCCTGCATTGAGACTTTCAAGTCGATATTGAAACTGTATTTTTCCACAGGAAAAGGCGTTCCATTTACTGGACTGGACCATGTCCATCAGGAACGGGCACCTGCAGTTATCCACTGGTCCCCGCCAGCCAACCGTCCCCGTCCATAGGGAATACTGGCAACATGTATGGAGTAAACACTGGCTTAGGTAAACCCAATTTTGGAGGGTTTGGTGAACCATTTAAGAGAGCCCAATCAAACAGTAACTTTTATCTTACTGATGAAAACCCCTACGCCTTCTACAAGAGAGGCAATCCAGCTGACATGGACAGGTTCTACTTCAATGATGACGAGTCCATGTCCAACTTTTACAAGAGAGATGGCGAAGATGGAGAATTTGATATGTTTGTTCAGGGAGAAGACGTCGGTCTCGGAGAGGATTCCGAAAGGTATTTTTTCTTCACTTTTACAAATTTTCTATCGTTTTCCTTTCATACATGTAAATCTTACCATTATCTGAGCACTGTAAATGTTAAAACGATTTTTTTTGCTATAGTATCATTTTTAGTACATGTCAACCAGTTGAAATTGATAGTTGACATTGTGACATAATTACCAAAAACCCTCTTTACATTATTTCAGCGTTCTTCGCAGTATAGCGAGAAAGAGAAGTGGAATCTCGTCCTTGAAGCGTCTGCTAAGCAACTTGGATGCACGCCTTCATAAACAACAGTAAGTTGCAACCATTTAGCTTTTAATAGTTAGCGAGATTTCTTATTTAGACAGTTAAAGAAGCAAAAATAATGAAAAAAATGTGTTCAATAAGAGCAATGCAAAAATTCATGAATAAGTGTTATATCCCTTTTCAATCATATGCTTTATAAGATCAAGGTACAGCTTCAAAAGTTACACTGATGTCTCCAAAAATAAAATCACCATTAATAAAAAGAAAACTTCATGCCTCACTTTATCATGTTACCGACTCCAGGAAACGCGCCTGTCTCATGAATCTGGGCCACTCTTGTGACGTGGAGAGTGCAGCGGCAGCAGCCGACACTTGGAAGTACCTGAACTCCGTCCACAGCCCAGGAAGGCGGCGCCGGGACACAAGGGCGGCCAATAAAGATCGCAACACCGACGAAGCTGACGATAAAAGGGAGGTAACAGATGACAACTCAGCCGACGAAGAGAAGCGCGAAGAGGAGACGGCAGCTTCTGATGAATCCAAGGCGGACAAACGCGAAGAGGGTGTCAAACAAAAAGGTGGAAGCTTCTACAGTTTTTATCCATCCCGACGTAGTGAGGACTGGCAAAGTTCTGACGGTGACGACGCTTCCCGGTTTTATTCCAAGTTTTACAAACTGGTTCCATTCTATTAAAATATCTCGTCACGAAACTAGATACAGTAGCTTATTACTTGTTAATGGTGGGTTAGAGGACTTTTATCATGCATTGCAAGTTGTGGCTCACTCATGCAACCTGTAAGCCCTGGAGCTATCTAGCGCTGCGTCCAACAGTGAGTTAATATGGCTTTGTATTTGATTCGTTCTAAACAAAAATCAAATTTTATTTGTAGATTGTCTTAAAGGCGGAGCACAAAAATGCCAGACCAAAAGCTATTTGCAACTTGACAATGCTGAAAACAGATGGATTTGATATTTGCAAATAAGGTATGGTAGAAGTAACCGCTTCGTTATGTGCAATAATTTTTGCGCAGTCCAAAATATTCATTGATTGCGCGACTGTAAATTACTGAAATAATTGGATAAATAAGGTTTAATAAATCTCTTACAATAAGGTAATAATTTTGATGTTTTTTTTTTATTTTTTGCTCAATTATAAATCCATATTTTTAAATAGAATGGTTTCAGATATGGTTCAACCTTAAAGCTAGGTTCTATGGCACACTTATCTATCACAGCACAGCAGTGTTGAACAGTAAAAAACATTAAGTGTATATCTCAGTGCATATATTACTTAACAATAACTCTTATAACACTATCAAATAACTGAACAATAAAATGTAAAGATATGTTACACACAGTGCACACTCCAAGATAAACTATAAAATACAAAACATGAAATATTTGCTAAAAATGTAATTAAAAATCAGTATATAAAATATGAACAATCAAATTATCAAAATCATACAACAGGTTATGAGATACACAGAAATATCCAGAAGTATTTTTCAACAAAGGCTTCAGATTTTACTAGAACTGTAACATTTTCTTCACCAGGACCATTTCATTTATGAAAATCTAGTCCAAATTCATGCAACACCAATATGGCAGCTTAATCATGTGACATTTCCTGATTTTCATATGACCTGCAACAACTAAATTCTAGAATGTCTACTTTGCTGTTTTGCAGAATTTAAACTGTAGTGGATGAAAGAAATGTGGCACAGAAAGAGTTGAAAATAAAAAACATGATTTAAGAATATATCGCAAAAATTATTTCAATCAAGACAACATAATAAGTTATAAATACCAAAAAAAACTTACATCTATGCTAGTGATCATCTTGGGTCTTGAAGCAAATAAAACATTAAACTTGCTGTCTCTCATCTCTAATTTCGAGGCAAGATGGGGTAATTGTTAATTTATAATTTCATTTACCCATCTTTTTCTCGCAGTTCTGCAAAATACAACTCAGGAATTTGTCCCTCTTCAACATCTGTTGAATTGGTACTTCTTGAAGTGCTTGCAAATTCAAAGGATGCATTCCCAGATTTGACAAATTTGAGGCCATCATAGCCCTTCCTTGTTGGTAATCCGTTTATTACCACACTAAGTATATACCATACATTAGCCTCTAACTCCACCCCAGCCATTCCCATATCAAACTGATATATATCACTCTTCATCTTCACCTTGCATATATCTTGTCGATCATAAAGACAAAGTCCATTCAAATCTGATATTTGAAGTTTCACATTATATTCGGTGGACAAGCCTTTTTCTTCAGGCCCATATAAACCAACCCCATAGAGCAATATATTTGTATCACAGCAAAACACTATTGCATCAGTTTCCCTACCATTAACCACCCATCCTGATTCTGAATTTCTAAACCGTTTACATTTCTGCAGTTTGGAGTTTTCCTGCTTAGGCAAGCACCTCCTGCTGGTTGGAAAAGGGACATTAACTCGATTGCCAGTAATCAAATAATCAAGAACTTCCTTTGATTCTTCTTCCCGGAGGATTCCCTTTTGAACCACTTTGGAGTTGAAAAACTGTACACTTAGTAATGGAAAACGTATAAGATACAAACAATTCCCTAGTACCAATCTAAAATTAGTTCCAATGAGCTCTAAATCCTGTCTTTTGCATTCTGATTCTGCCCAATGGCAGCATGCTTCATATACACCTGACTCTGGACTACGCAGAGTATCTCGACTTAAAATAAGGGTCAAAGTTTCTTGCTTGATATGTAAAAATGACTCACACTTCAACACTGTTTCTGTATTGATATCTATATACTGCAGGCACTTGTCTAGGAGATCAGCCTCTCCAAATGACAAACTTTGTTCCAGTATTGTGCAGACATTTTCATCGTCCATGCTCTCTTGCAAGTAACCCTGACAATGGCGAATCAGTCCTGATAAGAGGTACTTCTTGGCTGCATATAATACCGCCATTACATTGAGAGGGGTAATATTGCACTCTTCAAAATAAATATACCTGAAAATGGAAAGGGCAAGTTATTTCTTGCTGCAAAGTGCCTTTGCTCCCTGATGTGATTGTCCTTTACATATATTACTGGCATTTTCACTGTGGTCAGATTTAGATGAAAATATTTCATGGAAACCAGACCATTACCCTGAACTGTTTTCATTGCATTGCTTGTGCACTAATGGAAATGTGTTGTACCTGTGTTTTGTATGGCAAACAAAACAGAGAAAATACATTACCTGAGTACAACCATAAAGCTTTCCTTATCTAGTTCTGGGACAACAATTTCTGGTTGCTTTTCTGCCAGTGTTCCATAGAACATTGTAAAGAACACGGAACTTCTACTGACCAGCATATACTTGTGTGCTGGAATAGGCTCCTGCTCCTCTCCCACTATAAAACTCACATCAGAAGCAATGCCCTTCTCCAACATGTACCTGAATAACACATAAAAATATTTATAATGGTGTAAAGTAAATTAGAAATTAAGTGTTATAACTGGATTTAAAAGAAATGGTCCAGTGGTAAAATGAATATCATGGGAGAGCATTTCAAGTTTTTTAAGGACAATAACTTACAGGAATTCTATACTGACCTGATCAGATCAGAAAATGTCCTAAAGTCATATTTTTATAACTAAATATCCTACCAAATTTACTTACTTTTCCCAATTCAGACTCTAAAATAGTAAAACCCCTCAAATAAAAGCACCTGATGTTGACATTTCCTTATGAAATTCCAGGAAGACATGAAGGTCCAAATGAACCCTGATTCATTTAAAATGAAGTTTTCTTAACATTACAAAACATGAATGTCAAGTGAAGGGATGGGCTGAGCCATATTTCACAAGTAGACCATTTGTCAAGTAAATCCTGCATGGAATAACTTAACAAACAAAATGAATGTTTTTTACATGACTGTTGTTTACTAGTGAGCAAATACCTAAGCTTAGCAAGGTGATTGTTGCAGTGCGCAAGGGTAAAATGCTCTGATTAATTAATAAAAATATACTATATTTGTTTGAAAATACCCTTAAGGCATTTTAATGTCTAAAACCTAGCAAAGCTACCTGTCTGTAACTATTCAAACCTTAAAAATGATAAACTAATCAAATTAAAGTACCTGATGTTGATATTCCTTTCTTAAAATAATATTATAATTAATTTTGAACAAATTAAATTAATTAGAATAAGTACAAAACATAAGGGACACTGGTCAAGCACTGATTTGTGAGTAGGAAAAGATTGAATGTATAGAATTAGACTTGGCACAAAAACCCTGCAGAGGATACCTCTAAACATGATTAATTAGCTATAGCTGATATTCATTGAATCATATTGGTCAAAGCTGAGCAAACATTAGACTATTATATCACTGGCCAATGCTTAATCACTGCTTTTCCTTTTGAATTTGGATAAACTAAACAATAACAGAGCAGAACATACAAGTCCACCAATTCAAAATTGATTGGATTTTGGAAGTCAAAAGCCACTTTCAACCGATAAAATAGCCAGGATACAAAGGCATAAACATTTCATTTCTGAAGTGTTATGCAAGATCCCTGTAGTAAATATTTCAGGGAATATAAGTGCAAGCTTGGGTTTGTCAAGTCCAACTATCTTCAAATATTTTAGTTTGTGGGCCATCTTACTTTATGCTTATACATCTGTACAACTTTTCCCCACTTCCAATTAGCCAACACGGTTAATAAGCTTTAAGATAAGGAACAATAACTCTCTTTTTTCTAAGGCCACACTTTTTTATTTTTATGGATGACATCCTCTGAGTACCCCAAAATCGGTGCGAGAGGGCGAAAAAAAAAAAAAACAGTCCAAAAAAAAAAAACTGCTTAAGTAAAGGAATGCTGTCAGTACACAGCTGGAAACACAAATTTAACCACAGAAACACGTATCAAACTAACAATATGTCTTTATCCATGCTCTCAAAATATTAAAGCATTGTGAATACGTCGTAGAAATGTAAAAAAAGTCATGAATTGATATACTTCATATTACCAAATCTATTTAAGGTTATTTCATGCATTCATTTGGTATAGCAATCAATAAAACAAATATCAATCAAACAGTGTGTCTTTATTTGTATTCTCAGAATATTAAAACATTTTGAACACTTCACAGAAATGTTTAAAAAATGATGCAAAGAATGCTTAATACTACCAAATCTATTAAAGGTCATTTCAGACGATGCCATTTTGTCAACTTCAACTCACACGAAGCAGCTAAACTGTCAGGTGGCCTGTCCGACCTTCAGCCCACCAAATACCTCGACGCCCTTGTTGACCCTTTTTTCGCTACAGAAAACCTGGTATTAATGTGCTGCTTTATACAGAATGTCACAGAAATGTTTCGGCCGCCGCCAGCCTTTCGCACAATTGTAAAAAGGTGATATCTCCATGCCTTATATCAATGGCATACCAATCCAAAACGATGGCGCCCGTTCTCTTTATGACTTTTATTGTTGTGTAATTTGAAAGTAATCCTAGAGATGAATTTGACAGCAAAGTAGCCGCATTTCCACGTGGCGAAAATACGCATGCGCAGAAAGCTCATTTCCTTGCAAATTCAATAACAACGTTTGCGACAACCGACTTCGTTGGGGGCTGGGGGGGTTTTTTTTTTTTTTTTTTTTTTTGGAGAACGGGCGAAAATCCGTGCGAGCGCAGGATGTCATCCATAAAATTAAAAAAGTGTGGCCTAAAGGATATAAAAAACAGGTAAGGACAGAAATTCTGAAAATATAAACAAGAAGAAAATTGTGCACTGATCAGCATACATTCATTGGTGTGATGAATGTACATTTTCTTGGAAATATAAGAAATGCCTCACAATACAAAAATATATGCAGATTGCCAAAATAGGTACATCTCAGATAAGACATGTATTCTTCTGATAATCACCAAATTCAATTAGGCTTCCTTCATTTTTTTTTTTTTTCAAAAATTGATAAGGTATGATACCTCAGAAGGTATGATGTTGATGACAATTTCTTCAATGTGGAGCAGTTATTTGTATGACTGTCACAGTGAATCTCATGAATCTAACATTAAAATCATTTTTATGAGTCAACACCTCCTTCCTTTTACTAGTATTTCCCTTGAAGTTTTAATAATCTCTAAATTCATTTATATCATTTAATGTTTTTTTAATCAGAACTTTGCAGAATATACTCAAAATTTGCTGCTTTTCATTTTTGTTAATTGCCAGATGTACCTTTTTTACCAGATGTACTGGGTACCTATAATATTTTGGCATAACATACCAGTATGTACAGGGTAGTACTTGTACAAGCCCTGAGCATGTTTCAAAAAGGAGTTCTGAAGAAAAAATGGTCTGTTGAATGCAGAACTGAGAAAGTTACAAATTTCTTTATATCCATACCAACCTATTGCATTCCAGGATGCCACAGTTTTTCCTCCAATCATCTGGTGTTGAATCCATGCCTACTAATTGTTTATTCCCAAAGTGAAACTGAAAATCATCAAATCAAGTTACTAGTAGAAAATGAACTACTGTAAATATGAAACATAAGTTACATGTATATAATTTTATATTGATATCATACAATTCACAGAAATTATTTGGTCAGAATAATATCTATTATATAAAAATTCTTTACTGATAACTCTGTTATTCTATAAATTGAAACACACGGTCAATTTCTGCACAACATCTACCAAGATACTGGTAAATAATTACATGCAATGTGGTAAACAAATGCAAAAAATCTGCCATCAAACGTTGATCACATTTTACTTATATATCAAGAATTACTTAAAGTAGGCTTAATTGTATCTATAGGTATATATAACGTCCTACAAGTTACTTAAGTTTACTGTACCTGTGAAACTTCCCGACTTTCTTTTCTACACGTAAAGTACAGTACTCTACAGGTCAAAATATCTCACATTTCAGCTGCCCTCGTTCTACTTGATTTCAATGCATGTGTGTGACCAAACTTTTACAAATATAAGTTTAAGTTCCATCGTTTGATTAAACACCCCAGTGCATATCTAAACACTGCGAGGACTGGGATTGTTTTCTGGCTTTTTGACGATCACTACAGCGGTACATTGTCAATAAACACTCTCCATTCAAGGCCTCGTTTTGGATAGTGTTGTTAATTAGGTGAAATGATTTCATAGTGAGGTTTCTGTAACAAATTCCTGAACCGTTGATTTATGGAAATATTGAATTTGGTTATTTGAAAGCAAATTAAATGTTTTATAAAATTTTGAAGACTAAATCGCATTGTTTATTCTCATTGTTTTTAGTTACTATTTATAAGAACATTGCGCTTTTCCTAATTTTCGAAACTAAACGTCATATATCAAACTACAACATCGGCATTGATTACTTCCTCCATTGAACATAATGGGCGGAGAACAAGGGTGAAGAATTTTTGTCCATTTCTGCTAATAAAAATGGCTCGATCGATAACACCCAGCCAGCAAAAGCTGGCGGAAAAGCTAACGATCCTTAATGACAGGGGGATCGGGATGCTTACCCGGATTTACAACATAAAAAAGGTAAGTATGTGTGCTCTCTGACTCACTTTTCAGGTGCCAATGCAATGATGGGAATGCCAAGTTCTGCCAACTTTGCTGAAGTTGACATGTTATTGTTACTTTATACTACTATTCGTTATCACATTTGCCAAGAACATAGATATCACTTTATAATCGCAAAGTGTGCCAAAGATTTCATGGAAAATCTGAAATTTAATTGCTTTCCGCCTTCAGTTTGTGCACTTCGTTTGAGCATAAATCATTATTATTTTTTCCCCATTTGGTCATTGATCTTTTTAAAGTTATATTATAACAGGGGGATTTGAAACTCATAATTTTTAGTCCAGATGATGGCCATTTTCACTTCCACTGCAATTCCTTTCAGTTTTACCTTACCTCCCCCTCCAATGCTCCAATGAACGTTACTGAAAAGTTTCTTTTCTTTTGATGTTAACTGAGATTAGTTTTGAGAAAATGGTGTTAACCTATTTTTCAATTGGCCTTCTAATACAGCTTTACAAAACCCTTGTTTTTAATGATTTTACTGATTGTATATAAATCACAAATTTGAGCATGTGTACTGTGGTAGTTTTTATATTATAGACCCTAGCACACTCAGTAAGTTTTTAAGTACAAAAATAAATGTTATAAAGATGGGGAACTTTGGACTATATTTTATGAATAAGTTGTCAGATCAACCCTAGATATTTTCTGTTAAGCCTAGGTTAATGAAATAGATGGTCTTGTAGCATGGATCGTTAAATATGGTGCTGTATGCCAAATCTTAATGCCTTAAATTCAATTTTGGTTTGAAATCTCCAGTGAATGCTCCTATTTAATGAATGTGTTTTGTTATTTTGGCCTATCATTTATTATATAACACATTATTATATCCCAAGACCAGCATGGTGAGTTTAATTTTGATGTAAAGCTGTGTGTGCTTAAAATAGTATTGATTTACTTTTGGTTATGCCCTGTTATTTATTTATTTATTTATTTATTTTTTAATATAAATGTTGATTTTATTTGCAGACATTTGTCAATAATTCTTGAACTCAGTGAAAATGTAATTTTGCCTCATTGCTTTTTTCCTATAATCTAATTTCTTTCAAAATGTTTAAGATTTAAAGAAGGGTTGACATAGAGGAATTGCAATGTTATGTTTGTGCCAGAATGAAATAAAAAAACAGACATAAGCACTAAACAAGCAATTTTCTTCTTTTCCAAATGTAATGTATCAGATTTCAGTAAGTTAAAGTTGCTGGCAAAACTGTATAATGTTGTTTAGTTAATGTTTCCTATCATTCCTCTCATTTTTTCTTTATACCTTTGCATATACTTAGATGTGATTGTTTGAAAAGGCAATCTCCACATGTTTATTTTCTGATAGAAATCCTATTAGACCTTAAAGAATATACTTGTAGTTGTCATTGTCCATAGATGTGCTTAATTAGAATGTGCTTATTTAGTTGAAATATATAGTTACCCATTAGCAATGATTTATGTGGATTTCATAATAAAGACGTTGATAGCCTGCTTTATAATGTCTCCCCTAAGGTGTAGTCTTCAACAGTCCATCTTTAAAATTGGTACTAGTATGGGTGTCAAGGGAAATGTTTCATATTCTGCTCTTATCTGGGAAAAGTCTTCCTTGCGGCAATTTCTTTATGTCATCTATGTATTGTCACTCCTTGTAAAGTTAAACTAATACATGTAGTATTGTGTTGTTCTGTAATAGTCTGACAAACTTATTAGAATGAGGATGGGTAAAACAGATGTGTTGAGTTTGCTGAATATAATAAAATGGTAAAAACTTTTTTGATTTGCTAGATGCAATACATATAAGAAAATTGACTTGTAATTTATCTGCCTGTTTATATTTAACAGTTAGTGCAAATCTTGATATTGTCACATGTCAGTTTTCTTTATAGTTTGAAAAACATTAAAAGTCAATAAAAGTATTAAAGCAGGTATTTTAGAAATCTTGCTAGGCTGATGAAATCAAAGTCTGTTCCTTTAATTTTACAGATGTTGAGTAATCCAGAGTCCAAGCCATCATTTCTCACAGACAAAGCATTGGAGGCTGCCATCAAAACAGTCTCTAGGAAGTTCCCATTGCTAGATACAAAAAGCTTTGGTGTAAGTTGGATTCTGTGCAACTTTGAACTTTTAAATACTAAGAGCTTTTTAGAAATATTAACTTAAGTTGCAAAGTTCTCAGAGATTAAGAAATTGAACAGGTGGCTGAAATACCTCTTTTTTATGGAGTGTAAATATTGAAAAGCTAAGTATGATTTTTGTCACCAATTTCTGAGAGGGGCTGTTCCTTCATTATAGAACCTGAACTCACATAGTTTGCCAAATGCTTACCAAATGATAACATTTTAACCTTCATAACAAAACAAAATAATGCCATTAATCCTCATCAAGGGAGCTACTTCCATAATTATTTATACAGCTATAATATACACAGTGACTATTTTAAACACAATTTTTATTGAGGAGAAACAGTTTTTCTTTCCACACTTTAAATGGTTACCATTCCATTTTTTCAGAACCAAGTGGCTCCAGTGAGTCATTTTAAGACAGAGATCATCAGGTCACTGTCCTTGTACTATTACACATTTGTGGACATACTGGACTTCAGGGTGAGTTATAATGTTAGATAAAGGTTTATTACCTAATTTACCTTTATGCCTGTGAGTGTGAAAATGAATATAATCAATATTTAAAAATTTTTACCTTTTCTCTTGTAACAATTGAAGCATTTTATAGTCCTGTGGAATTTGTTTTATTTGTTTATAAGATGGATGACCTATATGTTTTAGTAATGCTGAAAAAATTCAATCTGGCATTTACTGTAATTTTTAGGATCATGTGTCTGAAGTTCTTACTACGATGGATGCACACCAAGTGCGCTTGGATATTGTAAGTATCTTATCATTTAGAAATATTTGGAATGTGTACTTGTTAGAAAAGAGAACAAACTATAAGATGCCACTTCCTGGTTAGTGTGATCTGCCCTGAATTTTCATTATATATTCCTATCAAACATAGATAAGATAACATTTCCAATGAGAGCTAAGTGGGGCAGCTTGTGTAAACCTTGATAAAGAAATGAACTCCAAGTAGAAAAACTATTTGACATCTAAATATTGTATTGCTTTGAGAAAAATAACATTACGATTTATGTGCATAAAATGTAAATGTCTGTGAGACATAACAACTTGCAATTAAACAATTGCAATTAGGCATATTTACAAGAAGCTTAAATTTTGTTTTCTAATAAAATTGCCATTTTTAACATTTTTGCTGATATATGAAAGAAGATTAGAGTCAATTTGTTAGCGTGGAATTTTACTATATATCCCCTCTTCTATTTCATCTTGATTGCTATTTTCTAGGGAGCAAACTTTGACCTGACCAAGAACTATCTGGATCTGATTGTAACATTTGTAGCTATCATGATATTGGTGTCCAGAGTGGAAGACAGAAAGGCAATATTGGGTCTCTTTTATGTTGCTCATGAAATGCATCAGAATGGACAAGGGTAAGTCATAGACATCAGAGACAAGGATACAATTAGTTGATAACTAAGTATCACTTTCAAACCTAATCTTTCATCATTTGGTTGAAATAAATACAATAAACACTTGATTTGTTGTGGATTGTAAACCTAATTGAATAAATTCTAAATATTATTTTTCAGGGACCCTTCTTTTCCCAGACTTGGTCAGATGATTCTGGACTATGACCCACCATTGAAAAAGCTCAGTGAAGAGTTTGTACCACATGCAAAAGTTAGTGCTGTTACAATATTATTAATGTATTATTAACATTTGGGTATATTTAGATATTGATATGTAAATTATATAAATATACATGTTTTTGTAGTATTTTGTAAAATGTTATTGGTGTAAAGTGTAATAATTATTTTTTAATTAACCTTGTAACTTTTCTAAAAACTTTTAAATGAATTATCAGGAAGTGGTGAAATCATTCACATGCATTATAAAGTGCTGATTTTATTTCCTCACACTAGATGGTGACACTTGCCCTACTGTCATTAAACGACATATACCACAGGAGGAGCATGCAGGCTCACCAGTGGAGATCTGCTCAAATGCTCAGCCTCATCGCGGAACCTGCTAAGATCATGAACACAGCACAGGAAGATATGGTGAGGAAAGATGATGACATGAAACAGATTAGTGTGATGCATTGATATTATTAGTTATACATTTCTTTATACAAATGGGTTTTATAACTTTGCGTAAATTATGAATTAATAAAATTAGGTTTTTGTAAATTATGTATAATAGTAATAATAATAATTAGGACAAATTGTATATGAAATTTAAAATAAGTTTTGAACTGCATGTTCTCACCTTTCACAACCTTTGTTTGTATTGACTTATTGCAAGTTATTTTGGATTCTTAAGTGGTACTTTGCAAGTGTTTTAAAATCTGACCGAAAAAATTTTATCTGAAAAACCATTGTTCATATTTTAGATGCCTTGCGAATATGTATCATTAGATGTGATGGAGAGATGGATTCAGCGTAAGTATTTCAATGAAAGATCAAATCATTTTGTAATATGTAGAAAGTTCTGTGCAGGTAGTGAAATATTATGTCAGTAGAGTACATTTAAAAGAAATTAGTCCATGCCATGTCTGATTCACCATCAGACTGAGTGTCTTCTGTGAGATTGAGTCAAGTACATTATCATTTTAACATCAGAAGATGACAAAACTGTATTTGTGCATTTTTCCAGTTGGTTTCCTACTGTGTCACCAGCAGTTAGCTCACCAGGATGCGCTGGAGTTGTGGAAACAGTCTCTGCATGGTGGTTATGTTGTCACACTGTTCAGGGACGAGGTACTACATATCCACAGTTATGCACAGAATTACTTTGAAAACATAAAAGGGTGAGTTTTGTCTTTTAACTGTCATTTGGATTTTTTATCAATGATGACTAACCATTAAGTAGATATTATATAAACTCTCTGTACAAGCTAAAAGAATTGATTAGCTAGGGCCTGAAAAGAGATAAGAAATTAGACACTACAGTGGACATCATTGTTAAGCAGGAAACTGTAAAATGTCAAAATGTATTGTCACTTTATTATAAGCAAATCAAAGTGTGTAATCCTTTGAAATATTTTCTGGCAGTAACCTGAATATTTAGATTTCTTTACATGTTATTTACAATATGTGTTAATTATCTTAACATTTTCACAGGTAGATCTTGATGTTATTTGATGCAAAAGTTATCTTTCCCTTTTAGATATGGTAAAAGAGTAACTGAAGTCAAGGATTGGTACAACCAGTGTTTACACCAGGCGTGAGTATCAGAAGTTTAGAGATTCTTAATAAGATTATTATTTTATTTTGTTAGATTTTAGTACCATGCATTTTGAAACATGTCAATTTGATACACTTTACTGTGTAAGATGTTGACTTTAATTTAACTGAATTTAATCCATATTTGTTAAACTTTTGTTATGTTTATATACAGATCTGTCTTTCACAATTTTTAGATTAATTTTAGAAGTTTAATTTAGTTGAATGTGTCCCATGTTTACTGTCAAATGCATGTCACAATTTGCTTAAGTTTGGATAGATTATGGTTGTATCATTTTAAAAATTAATTTTTCTATTTAAAGATTTTGTAAAGCATTATACTTTCACATTTACTTCACAGTCCAGCAATTCACAAAGACAAGAGGAAATTCCTGAGGTCTGCTCTGAAAGAACTGGCCCTTGTCTTCACAGACCAGCCTGGACTGCTAGGACCAAAGGTAAGACAGAGACATGAATAATGCACTGATAATGTCCAGGCACTCAACTGATATTAATCTTTGGTATGGTTGTAAATTTTGCCAAAGGTATATTTTATTAAGTTGAAAGAAGAGCTTGTAAAAAGATGTCATTATTTGTCATTAAAAACTTTGTCATTTACATTTAAGTATTTAGCAATACAGTATTCAACAGAATAGAGATGTGCATTTTTTTCATCCTCTGTGATATTTATTAATTACTACCACCAGTGTCTACGCTGGCGGTACTCATGGTTTTAGTCCCGACCCGTCTCGTACAGCTCCGCCGGCTCCTGCAGCTCCGCTGGCTCTGCAGGATGGCATGGGATACAAGTCACCGCTTCTCCTCCTAGACCGCAAGGACTTGTGACCCCATCTCTTGGATTTAGGTCACATATAATCTCAACTTGAACCCCCTGAAAATTCAATGCTAAATATCTCCCAAACTGAAGGAATTATGGGAAAAATTTCTACAGAAGCTTGACCGAAAGTCATATGTGGAGATTCCAAATATGCCCTTGGATTTGACTTTTGACCTTTATTTCAAGGTCAAACAGGCCAAAATTTTCTAAAAATGGGAATTTTCTGCAAAAAAAAATATTTGTTTGTGCCAATTTTCAGAAACTACACAGACCTAAGTTCTCGTATCATAATGAGAACCTTGAAATTGACCTTTGACCTACTTTTCACCACGAACTGAACTTTGCAAATCTAGCCCTTATATCTCGTTTATTTTGATACCATTTAAATGTCTTTGCTATATATTTCTATGCCTATGCAATTTCAGGCCCTGTATGTATTTCAAGCACTTTCCTTTGCACGTGATGAGATCCTTTGGCTCCTGCGCCATGTGGACAATCCACCCCCCAAGAAGGGTGGGGTCAAGGTGGCATTGGAGGACTTTGTAGACAGGTGCAGAAATTTTATATTCTTCCTTGAAATTTATTTACATGCTTGCTTATGGAATGACAAATAATTTTTACTTTTCCAATGAAATGGATATTGATAAATTAAATTAAAAAAATTGCTTTTAGAATAACCACATTTAAGTCATCAGTATATGTGTAATCTGGCTGCAAATTTATGTTGATGATAAAATTATCAAAATAATTTTCAGACAAATACCAGAATTATTATTCCACATGGAAGAGTTGAGAGGTGGGTATATTTCAACCCTAGAAATGATCATCTTATAATTTATTACAAATGGCACACATTTGTCCTCCCAGTTATACTGTAAACAAGTTTGTCTTGGTTCTCATTCAATTTGGTCAGGTAGTCCATGTCATCTTTATATATGATTTATACGTACCTATAGTTTTATTGTCTTACTCTGTTACCCCAGCTTTGGTGAAGAAGTACAGTCAGGTGATGCAGAGGTACTATGTGCAGTTCCTGTCGGGATATGATGCTGTTGTCCTTAATGGCCTCATACAGGTATGTCTTCCTTTCTCAACCCACAAAAATGAGTGTGTTAATACAGAATGTTAATTTTTGACAATAACTTTCATGATAACAAGATCTATAAAGAATGGTAGAAATTCTTTTAGCTGGAATGTAAATTGATAGTTTGCCAGCCAATATTACGTCTGATAACAATTGGACTTCATCAGGGGGTAATGTACGTTCATAAATACTGTAGATAGGTATGAATATTAGATTATGATATTTGTATTTAAATTGCAGACCTTGTCAGTTTGTCCAGAAGATGAGTCCATGATTTTGTCTTCATTTTACAATACTATGACCAGCATATCTGTAAAACAAGGTGAGTTGGAAGTTTGAAATATTCTTTATTCCAACATTCATAGCTTGATGTAGAGGTTACTCCATAAAAAATTCTCTTAGGCTTTTGTTAAACTTTGAGCCATATTGATTGCAAGACTTCAGCACAGGGTCATCTGTTTTATTCGATTTTAGTGGAAGAAAATGAACTGTTTGACTTCAGGGGACTGAGACTTGACTGGTTTAGATTACAGGTACGTTTTCTTATATAACAGTTGATACATTGGGAAAATAATATCAGAAATACTTCTAAATAAAAAGTTTTCATAATCATTTTTGTGCACAATTCTCATTTCACTCTAAAATATTTCCACAATAGAGGCCATTCATTATAGTATTGGCATTTCTGTTAGCTGTTTTATGTCAGTTTGTTTTAAGTAACAGCAGGTAAATATGTTTTATTAATTTTCTCCTGTAGGCCTACACTAGTATTGGGAAGGCAGGCTTCAACCTTTTAGAACACAGGAATCTGGCCAGACATATGAATACTGTCATCTTCCATTCCAAGATGGTAGACTACTTAGATGAGATGCTGATAGAAACATCTGATCTATCCACTTATTGGTGAGTGTGATCTCACTGGTGCCACTTTTAAGTTTTGTGGGTTTACATGTGAAAATTATTGATGTAGTCAAATCACTTAATTGGTTTTTCTGTCAATTGAAGCATATTGTAGGGATTTTACACGCTAGTCTAAGCCTAGAATTGTGTAAAATAGTCTCTTTAAAGCTGTAAATTCATTTTAAATTATGAATACATGCCAATAAGATTAAACTGCTTTCTAACCGTTAATAAAACATACCTGTCATATTTTCCATGGTCAGTTTTCATACCACCATATTTGAGCTCCAGTTCAAGCAATGTATGGAGCTGCCAGCCCAGCACAGGTTCAGCATTGCCTTCCCCCTGGTCTGTGCTCACTTCATGAATGCTACACACGAACTTTGTCCAGAAGAGGTGAGTAAAATCAGATTTAGTGAGTCACTGGGTTTTGTATGTTTAATATATATATATATATTTGAAAAATGTTAATGTTAGCTACACTGCATTTGTCTTTTATGAGGAAGTAAAGATATTGAAATTTTTATTTCATAAGCTCAATATTAGTATGATGTTTAATTGGATCATCCAATACATAAAGAGAAATTATGCTCTTTTAGCACTATACTGAATACTGAATACCAGAGACTTTTGTAGAAAATAATTTAAAACATCTTGCCTTTAAAAAGAAAATATAAATAGCAAAATGATCATATATCCTTTTAAAAAATTCAAAAATTTAACATTTAAAATATAATTTGAAATAAGCGCCACTCCATTGGCACAACCAGCATCCAGTACGCCAACTGGTTCCTGAAGGAAATGTCTGAGGAGGTGAACCAGATCATCACCTTTATATGTGAGGAACAGTGCATGCTAGCTGACAAGGTAAGCAGTGATATTTTTATTGGTGTGTGTGTGTGTGTGTGTGTGTGTGTGGGGGGGGGGGTGCATATCTTCTTTCTAAGTGCAAGCAGTATTGGTAGCACGGACACTGAAGTTTATCTGTCTTGCTTAAATTGTCTCTCAAATTTAATGGCTCCATATGTTGCATTAGCCAGTTGAAGCTCTAAATGCTCAAAAGATGTAAAGATGTTTGGATACAGACCATTAGTTGTGCTGGAGTTTTTACAAGATACCAGAATAATATATAGTGAAATTATTTGTGTTTCAGCTTCTTCCCAAGAATTGTGCTGCCCAGCTGGCCCAGGTTTACCAGAACAAGAAGAGGAGAGACAAGAAGAAGCAGGCAGGACAGGAGATGGTCAAACCAGGAACTGAAAGCTACAGAAGGAATAGGGAAGATTTTACAAGGTCTGTTTTATCAAGTCTGGTGCTTAAACCCCAGTCATACATACATCAGTTGAACTTACCTTCAGTATGTACAGCTGATCTCCCCTGAAAAAAACTAGAATTGTAAGGTGTGTATAGAAGTGTGTGAATCTGTTGAATGGAATTCCCCTTTTATTGTTGAAATTTCTGAATCATTTTAGAAGAGTTGAATTCATTAATGAAAATGTCAATTGTTGAAAAGTATTTTACTTTTCAAAGTTAAACCAGAATTTATTATTTTGCCACAATGAATTTTGATGTTTTCATGTATGACTAAATTACCGATTTGTTTTTTAGAATGGACAAGCTCCACATGGCCCTGACAGAGTTGTGCTATGCTCTTAACTACTGCAGTATTATACAAGTATGGGAACATGGCTTTGTACCCAGAGAGTTCTTTATCCAACATCTAGAGACCAGATTTAATAAGTAAGATCAACAACAAACTGTGTTTCTGTTTAGATATAGGATTTAGTATTTGATTGTAAGAAGTGAGAGAAATTCATATATATATATATATATATATATATATATATATATATATATATATATATATATATATTTTTTTTTTTTTTTTTTTTTTTTTTTTTACTGAAAGTTAAACTTTTGTATTAAAAATTATATTTGATAAAATGAATTTAAAAGATTTTAAAGTATTGCATTTTTAAGGTTTTAAAAAAGCTGTGTAACATTCAGTTTTCTGATGAGGTCTGTTGCAGAAAGAACAAATTATCATACCATATCATATCATATCATATTAAGTAAGATATCATTATCATCATCTTGCTGTCCTTTTCTGTTAATTTCATCCTCTTAATAATGTGCAAGATTTTTGCAAGTTGTTTTTTAATATCTGCAAGTTATATAATATTTACTTAAATGTCTCTTTCAGAGCATTGGTTGGGATGATGATGTTCAATCCTGAAACCAGTGAGATTGCAAAACCTTCTGAACTATTGAACAGTGTCAAAGCAATAATGAATGTGCTGCAGAGCATAGAAAACTACGGTAATACACATTTTGGTCAGATTAAACAGCAGGCTAAAATAAAACTTAAAATGAATCGAAACTTGCATATCATTGTGTTATTCTGTTAATTTTTGTTGTGTGGAGTCATACATCTCATTATCTTCACTCTACAGTAGTTGAATATGTATTAACAGAATATTTTTTTCTTTTCTGGCTTCCTGAAGGCAGAATCTTATTTATAAAGATAACTCATCCTGTAGTATTATGGTGTGTCATGCTCATTGGAAGATAATTAGTATATCTCATTGTTTCAGTTCATGTTGATATAGCCAGAATTTTCAACAATGTATTGCCACAGCAGACACAAGCCAATGATAGTTTCACAGGTGAAAAAACTATCACTTCCATTTATACAAACTGGTAGGTTACTTTTATTACACAATAACCTTGCAGTGTTTTGCTAGATAAAATGCTGATTCTCAAAATTATGTCAAAATAATAAAATTGTTGACACTTGATTTTATATTGAATAAAATTAAACAGATTTGAGATTGATGAAAACAGCTCATCTTTGCAATATAAATACTAGTTATTTCATCATAAGGTGTTAAAGTCAATAATCTCAGATTTGAATTCATTTAATCATATTATTACATTAAAATCTTTTCCAAACATAAAGTCACATCATACCCACCCAGCATGGCTGTATATTATAATGTATCATGTATTGTATATATCTCCTTCCCCACCAGGTATTTGGAGGTGTTAATGAGACAAGTGAGTTCTGGACACATAGTCTACTCACCCAATCAGAAGGCTTTTGTCAGTTTGTCCTCTGAAGAAAAACTTCCTTTCACAGCTGAAGAATATGCTGACATCATGGGTAGGAAGCATTACATGCATTGATCAGAAATAGTAGTTGATAAAACAAAACTGATGTAAAAAGTTTAAAAAGGGATGTTGGTGCTGTGTAAGATGTTCTCATGTCTGTCTGGTTCTAGGTTAACATAATGTGACTGTTTTACATTTCAGAGCTGCGTGCCCTGGCAGAGTTGATAGGTCCCTATGGCATGAAGTACCTTAGTGAGAGACTCATGTGGCACATCTCCAGTCAAGTGGAAGAGCTCAAGGTAGGGGGGTTTGTAGGAAATTTGAAATTGTTTCTCGATTTACTTCTATTATAGATAATTTTTTTATCTACATTGATATTTTTATTTCCTTAAAGATGTTATGATATTTCTTTCTATACATGACTCAGTACTTGCTATCAAAAGTTTGTAATTATTTCCAAACATATTTTGATTTAAATTGTAATTGTGACTTTTGTCTCCAGAAATTAGTAGTAGTGAACAAGGAGGTTTTAAGCCAGCTAAGGACAAGTTTTGATAAACCAGAACAAATGAGAGAGCTATTTAGGAGGTTACAAAGTAAGTGAAAAGCTTAATGAACTAAAAAAATTTAATCCATACCTTTGACAGTTTAATAGATGTTTTTATGAAAGAGATATATAAAGACTTAAAACGTATTATACACATTTTAGATCAAACTAATTCATATTTAGAACACTTTATATTGGTATATAAGAAAATTTAACTAAAACATTTGATTCCAGATTATATTTGACTGCAGTTAAAGATGGACAACATTCATTTTCAAAATTTTTTCTGAACAATTTGAATTGAATATCTCTCTGAAATTAAAAAAATTAGCTTTGCAATTGATTTTTATATCTAATCATTAATTAGGTTAAGTATAGTTTTGACAAATCTAAAGATAGGAAGAGTAGTAATTTTTAACTTTAGTACACATTTGCCAATGACAGCTGATAAGTGGAAGGATTATTGAGTTATTTGAGTGGATTTGTAAAGTGTAGCGGAAGAGAAAATAAAAAAGATTGAACATGAGGTTCTATGAAAATTTTGTTTTTGTTATGAAGACAATTGAGGGATAAAGATTTCATTTTCATTTGTGAAGGTTTAGTGAAGCAACTAGTTAGATTGGAAAACTGGAACAATTGATGTATTTGTGCCAAGCCTTCAACAATATTTTAGGATAAGCTTGCTTTGATGTTATTTAGCATTATGACCAGATATTTTAATAATCTTTGAAGAATGTGATATTTTGGATGCAATTTTTGTTTTGTTATATGCAAGCAAATTGTGGGACCCAGAGCAAAGGACAAAATAATAATTCTGTTGAGATAATGTTCAGCAAATGAAGTACATTAACTTTTATTTACAATTTTGGCAGAGCATAATTTTGGATCAGCAAGTGGTAAAGAGTCATGGTTCCAAATTCTTCTACCACCCAATTATTGTTTAACTTTAAACTGGAATATGTATTGAAAATAGCAGTAATATCTTTATGTGATGTAACTTCCTTTCCTTTGATATTTGCAAGAACCCAAAACGGCCACAAGTAAGATTGATATTCTACAGTTGTTACAATTCTGCCTTGCCCATGAACTTGAACTTAATGTCAGCAGTAAAGCTGAATGTGTAATTCACTTTCAAGTTCATCGGTGTCACTAGTTGTCTCCCTAGTGCTTACCAGCATGCCAGCAATGTGATAGGCAGGGCAAGGCAGCAGGCTTCAATTTTACTGTTGTACTGTGGTAGTTTCTCTGGATATTGGCCATATGATTCTGATGAAGTGACCTACCCTTTATCATATATATATATATATATATATATATATATATATATATATATATATATATATATATATATATATATATATATATATATATATATATATATATGATAAAGGGTAGGTCAGAAAGAGGGAGGGAAAAGGAGGTGTAAGGAGAAAGGATCGAAAATTTTAAATCAGAATCAGGTGGTTTCCATTTCAATATTTGTTTAATATATTTTAACACCAAAGATTTAGATTAACAGTTATCCTTTTTTGTTGAACACCCCCATCCAAAATGAAAAAGCTAAAAAGTAAATGTCACTATTTCAGTTTATTTATTCATTTTCATTCCCCACATTATGTGTTGTTTTTGCATGTTTTACTTTCATGACTCACACATGATTTTTGTATATTAACTAGAAATCTTTGTTATGTGTCACTTTTGCTATAGTATGAATGATAAACAACGTGCATTAATGGAGAAAATCAATGTTGTATGATCCTTTGCATGGCACACAGTATCAGAATGAGGTGCTGTTTGATGTTGAATTTATTGTACGTTAAAATTGTTAACACCAGTTAGTATCTTTTATGTTATTATGAAGGTCTGTTAACAGCATTTTATTTAGACTTAAAGAGTAGCAAATCAGTTTGCTTAAACCTGTGTATTTATTAGTATTAATCTCCTTAATAAAATAATAAGAAATTACCCCAAAGCCCATATTATCATTTAAGTAGTCATGAATTTTAATAGAATCGTGTGTTGGGGTTTTTTATATTCATGTTTTAATGGTCATGTCTCCTCTAGGTGTGGACAGTGTCCTGCAGAGAATGACCATCATAGGGGTTTTGCTGTCCTTTAGAGCACTGGCTCAGGAAGCCTTGGCAGACGTAAGTTCTGCTTGCAAGTGTGACAATACCCTCTGCAATTTTCATCTTTTTCCCTTTTTACTCTGAGTTTGTTATTCAGTAAATTGTTGTATGCATTCTGAATTACACACACATGCATGCACCCATGCACACACACATACACACACACTCACATGCACACCCGTACATGTGATTTTACTACAGTGTAATGTAATATATTGTCATGCTAGGTACTTGAAGAACGTGTTCCCTTCCTGCTGTCATCTGTTCGTGATTTCCATCAACATCCTCCCAATGGCCAGGATAACATGGTAAGTTATTGACACAATTATCAGATGATACCTTTCCCCTCTTTTTAAGCAGGTAATATACAAGGCGTGAAAAATATAGTTTTAATGTTCATTTCCACTGTACAGTGATAATGGCAGATAGAAAACATGTTGTGCTTTTGAGTTGTATGCCTTAGCTTTGTGATAAATAATTTGCATACATTTGTTTTATGGTAGAATTAATTTAACGTCTAATAGTGTATTTTTACATATTATTTTTGTATAAATTATGATTAATTTATGATGAAAGTTATGTAAATATTCAGATTGTTTTAACTCTCCCTTATGACATTTTAATTTAATTGAAAAATTTTGCTGCACAAATGTTATTCAAACTTAAATTTATTTATTTGCAACAAATTTTTATTGTGAAATGCTATAATGATAATAAGCACAACTTCTTTACTTGGAATGATTCACATATAAACATGCATATTAATGGAATTATAATGGCTTTCCTACAATGCATTTGAAGCTGGCAACCATTCGGAGTCAGGTGCTGACAGTTAAATAGATATTTTTTTAAGCCAGTAAAATAGCCCATTGTTTTGTTTAATGATTTTTAGTATTATAGTTGGCTGTTTCATTCTTAACGTGGATTATGTTACCATTTAAATGTGTACTAATATATGTGCTTTGATAGTTAGAGCTAAGTTCAGTGCCACTAATTGTGGTAACATGGATGTGCTTCCAACTTGGCAAGCATGGCTTTTTCCTTATAACAGTGCAATTCTGCTTTAACCAAATTATTGCCTCTAGTTTGGGTGGAATTTTGACAGATGTAGCTAAATAGTATTGGACAAATAGATTTGATTTGTCCAGTTGATGATAATTATGCCAGGTCAACTTTGGTGCTGGGTCTATTGCATGGCATTTATATGTGGACCATCTAACTGGCAACTAGGATAATAAAATACCTGCTCTATTTTCTCTTAGCACCCCTTTATAATTCCTTGTTCCAATCTCACTGTCTTGGTCATTTAATAGAAATGGGATGGATTTTTTTTTTGTGGATCACCCAGTTATTTCATTAATTTCTTAATGCTGGTCGTTACTCTCATGTTGGTAATTATTACTGAAACTTGCTCCCTGACACCTTGATGTTTTGATGTTTTCCCACTTTGGAACATTTGGAACAATTTCCTAACAGGTGCTTTTATTACTTGGTGCTAACTGTTTCAGCACAGATAGTGATGCTTACCTATCTAGCTCTGTGTTCAATTGCTTTTACTTTAGTAGTATAACCCTACCAGTTCTGTTTCTTTATTTTCAATGCTTTTTTGTTTATTTTAGAGCAAGCGTATACAAACAAAGTTGGTAGGTGTCTTATTGAAAAAAAATGAAATAAAAATTGGCACATTCAACATAGCTTCTGTTGAAAAGTGTTTAACTTTCGTTTTAAAGATATAAAATGTTTTAAGCACTTTTTCACTGCTGAGTCTTTCAAGTAGAGAAATTTATAAAGTGTGAGATAACACGTGTGTTACTATTTCTCTCGGGAAAAGAGCAATTTCTATCTGCAAATCACTACAAGCTTTTAGTTAACACAGTCATTGTGTGTCTAAGTCTTCATTGATCAATTTTTGCTTCAGGTTTCAACTTTTTACAATGATTTTTCTTAGTTCAGAATTTTAACATGGCAAAGTTTATTCCATATGAAACTAATACTGTTTAAAATTCCAATATTCAAAAAGTTTTTTTACCTTAGATTGTCAATGAAATGGCCAGTGCTGCAGGCCTTCCTTGTGACATAGATCCGGCCTTATGCAATGCTCTCAGGGCTCAGAAAAATGGTAAGTGTTGAAGCCAGAAATGTTTATTTTCTGAATTTTGTCAAAGTAGTTTAGTTTGTAAAGGTTATCTTATGTCTGTAAAGTGATTACTGTAGTTATGAACAATCCTTTGGAATCACTCCAATTAAGTATTATATTCAATAGTTATTTTTCATTCTTACTATTTAAGCCAACTTGTTTTCTTCTTTTTGCACACTCCAATGAAGTATTATATAATAGTTACTTTTCATTCTTACTTTTAAAACCAACTTGTATTTTTCTTTATTGCAGATTCTTTGCAAATTAGCATATTGTTGAATTTCTCCTTAACCTTTTTTACTAAGAATATTTTAAGATAAGATGACAATAGTATCTCCTTGTAACTTTTGTCATAGGAAATGATAAATATACCTTTCAGAAACAGGAGAAGATGAATACAATGTGTCCTGTTTGTTGATGGTGTTTATTGCAGTGGCCCTCCCCAAACTGGCCAGAACTGAGGCTTCCACATTTAGAGCAGCTCTGGAAGGTAAATCATCTTGTATAATTTACAGCATCCATTGAGTAGCAATTTAATATCTCAGAGGAAAAAAATAAAATCAAACCCTCAACACTATCAAACTGGTGAAGTAAGTGTTGACATTGAAAAAAATATTATATACAGATTTTGCTTGGTATTCCCAAAGTCTTATATTCAACTCATACATTTATATCACCTTACATTTGAAAAATACATTTTCTGTTAAATTAAATTCATGTATTTGTGTATTCTTTCTGTATTTACTCCATGGGGGAAAGTTATTACTTGATTTATGGCAGTTCCACATTATCTCTTAAGGTCACGTCAACAACAGCCACTGCCTGGGCAAGGCCATCAACTCTCTGGCTGGAGCCATGTTCACTGTGTATGGACCTGGAGATGTGGAGGACAGGCTGAAAGAATTCTTAGCTGTAAGTGTATAATTGTCTTCATACATGAGTGTATAATGGCAGATAAGTGGCAGGTGAAGAAATACTTTGCTACACATTAGAATTGTTATTATATGAAATGTATTACACATATAATCTAAAAACAAATGATGATATTAACAGTTCACACTGCTATGTACTGTCTGTTTCAGCTTGCATCTTCCAGTTTGTTGAGGCTTGGTCAAGAGATGGATAAAGAGAGTATTAAACACAGGGAGTCTGTTTACATTTTACTGGACCAGGTAAGTTATAAGGAGGTTAAAATGTGAGTTATGGAGGATGAGATAAATGAGCGAAGGCCAAAATCTTTCTGCTGCATCCCAAAACTTCAATCATTTTAAGTGACAAATATTTCTACCATAACAGTTTAGAAATCCTTTTATAGAACACTGCATTATAAACTTATAATATTCAGAAAACCAGAAAGGCACCCTATTTTAAAATTGTGAAACATAAAGATCATTGCACTTTTTCATTTCAGATTGTCCAAGAATCTCCTTTCCTGACAATGGACTTGCTGGAGTCTTGTTTCCCATATGTCTTACTTAGGGATGCTTACCATGCTGTTTATAAAGCTTCTGATAGCTACAACCGGCCACCAAGACAGTGAGGACATTGAAACAGTTGTGTCCAATTATCAAAGTTATTTCACGGCAAATTCAACTTGTGTAGGAACTAGTTTAGAGTGGAAAGTGAACATCAACTGATACTACGAGGTAGTTTCCTTTGGTGCAAAAGACTGTATAAAAAGGGGATAATAAAATAGTAGTCTTAACTTGCCATGATGAAATTTGATGAAAACTGCAATTTTACTTAATATTCAACAGCAGCCACTTTGGCAATACATTTTCCTCACATTTTTTAGTTTACTGCAGGTATAACTCTGATATTTATTATGAATACAAATTTCTGAGAACAATTTTTTTTTAAATCTTATAGAGGCTATTCCTGGACTGAAGAATTCCTGTTTTTGCTAAAAAAGTAATCTCTCTGGTAGAATATTTCAAATTAACAGATAGAACATTGAAGTTCACATGTTTACTTAAACTATTACAATATGATAAATGAATATTATGATCCTTTAAATTTTGTGCTGTTAAAAATCCACTCGATTTTGATCAAAGTAAAAAACCAGTTATTTTTTCAGGTGTGGGAATAGGTTATCCCAATTGTGTTCCACTAATGCATGAACAGAATGTGTATTAGTTTAATATGTACCATTTTAGTATTTTTATACAGATTATATTAGCAGGATGTATGCGATAATAATGATTCATGTGAAAGCTGTCAAATGTGGTAACTTGAAAATTCAATTTAATTGACAATTTGAAGTATTTAATAATAATTCTACTTCAAAAGTGTAGAAAATAACTAATTGTACAAATAAAATGTTTATTACCATTATGTATATCACATACAGTAGTTTTTGTTATGCATTTGCAATACATTTAGGACATTCTTCTTATGTTCCTCTGTCTCAACTCAAGCTCTATAAAGGACTGGAGTAGTGTTCACATTTCAGAAGACTGATGCTTGAAATCATTTAGATTGGATAAACTTAAACCAGTCATTCCCTTTCACACACTTATAACTGGCAACAGATAGCAAGTAACATTGTCTGGCAGCAACTTGCACTGAGACCTCAAAAATAATGTGTAAACAAGATGGCAAGGACTTTTGTTCATATATCATCCAACTGACTTAAATGTCTACTCTGTCCAAGTCGAATTTTTTCATATTCATTTTGGGACCAGGTGTTCTTCAAGCTTCATAGTCTGGATTTTTCTTGAGAATAACAAAACCTTCCATTACTGGTGTGAGGGATAAATCTGATTACAGTCAAAGAAATATTCTGAAATTCTACACAAAATAATCAACATTTGTTACTTGACAAACGAAACAAAATTTCTACCTACCCATGACAAAACTAAGTCATTTTTGTTCTAAGTAAAATGGACTTGATATAAAGTGTTTTTTAATTGAAATTTTCCATAGATACACATTGTGTCTTCTTAAAATATATGGCATGTTTTGTTGGCTAAAAATAGTGCTAGTACCTCTTAATAAGCGAAATGGGTTTTAACTGAGCAGGAAAAATACATGTGAATACAGTAAACCAGTGTAAAGGATACATTCTTCTGTTGCCAGCTCTGCTCTTTCTCCATATGCTAACAGTACTGGGGTGGTGTGTGTCTGGAATCCTGTGATAGTCTTAGGTTTGCCTGCCTGGCCCACAACATCTACAGCCTTTAAAAAACAAAATTGGGAACAAAACTGATATTGTGCATAAAAATTTATTTTCTTTCATTCTGCAGACAGATTCTTTAATTCTATTTTACCCCCCAAAAATTACATTTTATCTTGTACATTAAACACATCTAGAGCATTGGAAGGATTTAAGCTCACCTGTCCAACTCTTACAGGTACTGGCAGTGGTCTTAGCTCTTCATCAAATGTCACCAGCATTCTGGGTTGAATAGCAGGCACCAAGTTGAACAGTACATAGTGAGATTTACCAAGTATAACTAGATGACAAGAGGAAAAGAAAAATAAATTAAGGACAGGTATTCAATTTTTATTTATTAATAAGCTTGCCAATCACAAAAGGAATTTATACCCCTCAGAATACCTCCATAAAAACATGCAACCAATATGGCAGATTTGAATAACATAAAGAGTGCATTCTTTATTAAAAATGTGAAAAAAAAAATCAACAAATTATTCTGAAACCATTTCAAACATTAAAAAATTCAAAATATGCTGTCATTAACTCACTTGTCTTGACATCCAAACATGCCACCAACACAGCCATGAGACCTGCCACTGCCACTGGACTGAGTAGGGTACGGTCACTGTGGTATGGGCAAGTGGTCAGCGTGCCCTTGCCCATGTGGGTTAGTCCCTGGGCTATACGCACCATAAACAGGTTGTTAGGGTCCTTCCCATGGTACACTGCTAACTGGCGTAACATGGCTGCCAGTCTGGCATTGTTTGTACCTGAAAATAAAAACATATCTTGACAATTGTGCAAAATGCTTTTTATTGATTACATCAAAGAATTCAGAAACCCTTCACAAAAATATATATCATTATAAAACTTAGTTTAACCTATTTTCAAAAAAAAAAATTCAGTCATGTTAAAAAAATAATATAAAGAAGTTTTAAAGGTGGTTTCAAGTTTCAAAGGTGGTTGGATATCAAGTAAAATATAAAGTAAGATACTTAAAAATAGAAGTGTGAAAATTACAAGATATTGCACTTACCTGCTCCCACAATACCCATAGCTAAAATGGCATTGTATGAAACTTCTGGATCACTATCATGAGAGAATTTACTAAGAGTATCCAAGATCTGGAGTTTAGGATTGGATGCCGATACCAGGGCTAGGGCAAGGGGAACGGCCCTTCTGATAGCTGGTTCACCATATCTCAACTAAAATAAACAAATAAATAATAATTCCAAAGAAAAATACTAAATCAAGAAGAATTAAGAAGCTCTCTATGGTATTGTAAATGATAGTGTTAACAGTGTCATTAAATACACAATGACATTTGCTTAATAGAGAAAGGGTGAGGGTTATGATTATTACCTTATCACACTGGCATATCTCTGAAAACACAAAGTCACTTTCTGAAAACATACCAAACTTCCAAACGTTCTGAGAGTCATCTCTGCCCCTATATCTTCACCCATTGCTATCAGAGCAATTCCTAATACTGCAACACCTGGATATGAAAATAAAAAAGTGAAAAAACACTTTCATCACAATATTATGTTGAAAACATTAATCATGGTGAACTTAAAATTGCTGAAGCATTCAAACATCAAGTCAGTAGCTTATGTTGTCACAATTTATCAACAAATGTTCTTAATATCATACCTTGATGAGCTGCTAAATCTACCAAATTGTCCTTCTTTTCCTCCTTTTTGTCTTCTGTCTTTTCTTCTTCTTTCTTCTCTTCTTTTTTGTCCTCTTTCTTCTTCTTATCATCTTTTTTATCTTTGTCTTTCTCATCCTGCCATTTATAAAAGAACTTTAAGACTATGCATAACTGCCCAATTACAAATAATTCATTACGCATTTCATAGTTTCACATGTTAAACTCTGCAAATAAAATTATAAGAGAATTTTGAATACCAGAGAAACTTTATCAAAAAAAGCTCTAATGCAGCAAGTTACAGAAAATATGTCACAGGTTACCAGCTTTCTGAGGTCCACCAGGTTACTCACACAAATAGACTACAATCTTTTTTCTTTCCTGCACAGCAATAACCACTTTACATAGATTACTACAGTACTATATATAAATATATATAAAAATTGAAATGAATGATGGCATTTTTTTGCTAAAAATGCAGAAGAACAGTTACCTTTTCCTCATAATGTTCAGAACAAATGTGGAGTAAATGCTGGACTTTCAAAACATTTCCCGTTCCTAAAAATAGAGAAAATGTCTATAATTAGTTACAAATAGCTGATATACATTTCACATGAGGAAAAAAAATTTTTTTTTTACATTCATCTAAACGTGTCTTCATGTCTTTTCCCTATGTTATCATTTTGTGTAAGTAGCAGTTGGCTAATGTGAAAAATACCTTGTCAATTATTACTACTTAAAAAAAAGAGAAAAACATGAACATATGTATTCCTGCTAATCAAAAGGAAAAATGTAGCAAGCGTTTCCACACGATTAAGTTGTAAACCACTATGTCGTAGGATATTACAAGCTCTTTGATCTAGCAGTGACAAACCAAGATGGACAGACATGTTAATACTGCCTTCTTTTCTCTTCACTGCATATTTATTATGTCTTCAAATCATTACACTCATTCCCCACAACTAGTCAAGCTACAAGGGGATGATCCCATTTCAAAATGCTCACAACAACTTCATTCTCACCTGCAAAGGCACAAATGTCCACCATTATAGTTGCCAAAGACTTGATAGGCTCAGCCATCACCTCTAAGGCTGCTAACACAGCATCTGCAGATTCTTGTTTGCCTTTTGTAATGTAAATATTTACAAGACAGAATATTATATTCAAATACACACATGGGGCACATATTAAAAATAAATATCTTCTTTTAAGTTTTATTATAATATGGTATTCAGTATTTAAAATATCCAAACCAAGATTTGAATGGATTATGAAAATGAGTGACAATGAACATAAGTACTTCAATAAAAAAATCATTTACTCATGACAATCAAACTATAACTGTGCTCTTTTTCAACTAGTTACCTTACCCAAATAGGTAAGAGCCAGTCCTAGTACTAAAAATCTGGCATACGGATCCTTCAATTCTAATTCAGATTTCTCCATCAACGTTTGTAGAATTGTGGATGTGACATCTCCATTACAACTGCCTACTGCAATCATACCACATGACAAAGCTGCCATGCCCACAACCTATAGAAAATTAATAAACTGTGTTACATCATATGCATTTATAATAAACTGATCTGGTTGTGTTCAACTACGATAAATAGGCATGCTTTAGGACTGCAATCCTTTCTCAAATGGAGAACATACTCCTAAATAGTCAAATCACTTTTGTTTAGTTTTACCTCCATGTTAGACTTAGAATCTCCCATCACTGGTAGTAGCAAACTGATGACATCTTCTCTGTTGGAGCCAGAATAGGCCAAGCCCAAACTGAAATGCATCATATGTAAAAAAACTTTCATTTCTGCTTACAAAAAAATCAATTTTTTATATTTAAAATCAGTTTAAATTTTTTCCTTTTAATTTTCTAGCATAACAAATTGCAATAATCAAACCTTCATTAAAGGCATTATGTATGTAATTTGCAACTAGCAGTGAAAACAGCTCATAAACGAAATTCAACCCAGGCAGTTAAAGCTTATAACTTACCCTACAATAGACCCTATCCTCATAATATTGTTGCTGTGAAGTACATAGTCCGACAATAAAGCAAGTGCTGGATCACATTCATTTCTCACACCACTATTTACAATGCCACAAGCAAGCAGAGCTCCAGACTGTAATCAAAATGTCAATTAGTTAATAAAAAAACACTTCAATACACTTAATATTCTTCATTTTACTTAAAACTAATTTACTGATGCATTATTATAATGCTGTTTAATGTTACATAGGTCATGCAATTGCCACAGACAAGCTAAATCTGAAAAATGGGGTACAGCAAAAGAGAACTTTTTACTTTTTTTAAAACTTATTTCAAAAGTAGAACTATCAACAATACAACTATTATTCATCCTTACTTTTACATAGTCCTCTGAAGAGTAAAGGTATTTGTCAATCTGTGTCAAGCCACCATCAACATCCCACAGGAGGATGAGACCTAAAGTAGCTGTGGCACTAAGCATTCCTGAAAATACCCAATACATGTGTTGTTCAAAATATTCTTAAGGGCAAGCAAAACAAAGATCTTAAAAATACAATTTTATGAAAGCCTGCGCTAAGCATATAGTGAACATCCATCATTATGGAAACCATGGCTAGAACCATAATTCTATTATCCAACATACTCTTACATTACACCTGTTAATTTATAACCATAACCATTTTTTAAATTTAACCAACAATATGCAATTAGATAAATCTCAAATTTGAATTATGCAATAATATTTATCATTTATTGTCGTATTTATACTTATACAAGTATAAAATGAAAATTATTATGATCTGTCAATAAAATAATTTCCTTGAATAAAATAGATAAATATAAGTAAAATCAATTGTGGTCATTAAAAAATGTGTTGCTGATGTGTGAAAACTAGTTTTGGTGTGGGTGGATGTTGCTTTTAGAGACTGTAGTTGTGATGCTGATAACATAGGTATAAACAAATTAGCTTTACAAGTTGGTGATTCATAATTGGGACAAAAGCCAAATGGAGTCTGACAATATCAATACCATGTTCTTTGTTTTTATAGATCCATTTGCTGCCATCTTCCATCAGCAGTTTGTCTTGTCCAAATGCGGCATTTACAAATCCATTGACAAAAGATGCTGCCAAGTTCTGCCTGGCCGAGTCCACATTAGAAGGTCCAATTGTTCTGTTGGGTTCTAGGTGACTCTTGTAAATGTCCTCTGGTACTTTAGGCTCCATAATATCCAACTGTAATAATTAGAACAGGTTTGGTTGTGTTACAAACATGATATATCATTAAACAATTTATTTTCCTCTAATAAGTGGGTGGATGTACTTGGTAACTGAATACATTGAAATGTTATGCTAGTCACAAAGGTCCAAATTCCAACTTGGTTTGAAAATATTAGAAGCCAAACCATGAACAGTAAGGAGAGTGAAAATCTCAGTACACAGTCATGAAAGTCACTGAAAATAAGTATTAGGATACATCAGCATATCAATGTGGGACAATAATGAAATAACTGTGTTACCTCTCTTGCAAGTGCTAGGAAATTATTATTGAGATGTGCATTGGACATGATTTCTACTAGATCATCATAATCATCCATTTCATCATCCAACTCCAAAAAGATCTGCTGTCTGCCCAACATATATGCTAGCTGCTTCTGAATCATTCTGAAAATAGATTCAAGTGATGAAATAATTAGCATTTCATATACTTAAGTTAACCAGGGCCAACCTAGGATTCCACACAGCGACTAAGACCAGAAAAATTGATGCCTGTCAATTGAAACAAAATACAAATCTTTTAAAGTCTACAATAATTTTTTTAAATTCAACAATAACACATGGCACAAGAATGAAAATAGAAATCATTACTTACGAGTCTTTGCATGACAAAAAGATCTCCTTCACTAAGTTTGTATCATTTAGTTCCATAGCACAGCGGAGAGCCTCTGGGTAACGGTTGAATTTACGGAAAATAGTGAGAGTTGTCTTCAACAAAATTGTATTCTCTGGGTCTGGTACATAGGGAACACAGCTGATACAAAGGATAACAGACAGTGGTAGAACAGTCACACAAAAAACTGTGAAATACTGGCTTCAGTCAAATATAATATTCATTAGATTATGACATATTAAACATAAAAATTATATACCAAAGAAAAAATGTGACATATTTCAAGATAGTTAAATACAAATACAAATTGAAAAGTTACAGCAATAGCAACAAATGGATCATATAAACATTAGTAGGAAATAATATTCTATGTGGGTAAACAAGCTATCACCAGTAGAGGCATAAGTTGCAATCACTGGGATCAAATAAATATTTTTGTTTTGTTTATAAAACTGTAGAACATACCTGTTCAGATACAAGCATACCCTAGGGAATGCATTCTCATCTACATAATCTTCAAGCAGGTCCAGCCTTTCAATCTCCATCAGCAAGTCACAGGCCTCAGCCTCAGCATTGTGATGCATGGAATAGGGTACAATCTGCTTGGCAAGTTTGAGAAGTTCTTCACGCTTTTTGGTCTCTTTTTCTGGTGTGTCCTGCCACTCCTGGGCAACCTCTCCACTAAGATGCCTGGACACATTAAAGAAACAGTTTTAAATTCATACAAATTCAATCACGGATATTTTAAAAAACTTATAAGGTGTTGGACAGCTTTGAGCATACATGACCTTTTACTGTCTACTAATGAGACATTGAAAACTATTTTATTAGTAATACAGATGGAATGGCATCTCTAGCAGTATTTCTGGCAATGGATACTATGTCACAAAACTACTTGAATATTACCTAACATATTCATGTCCCCATGCTCCAACTTCTTCATGTGAGCCAAGCATTCTGAACTTGAGACAATCTCTCCCTTCCCCCATTGTCATACCCAGCACAGAGATGATATCTGCACAGAATGCCTGAAAAAAGAGAAGAGAATAAGACTAAATTTGTTTTAAAAAACATTGGTCAAACAATCTTTGGCTAATTTATTTTCATGGATGGATGGATGGGTACTTCAATTACGTGAGTTAGTTACTGCTACTTTTTAAATATACATATGAAGCAAGCATGGATCCTCTATAAGGCATATAAATAATTCAAGATAAAAATGTCTTTGAAAAATTATGACAAAGAAAAATGTAAGAATAAAATCTAATATTAATTATATTTCTCATATTAACACACACATTTTACTTATATCTTTTTAAAGTGCAGATTATATTTCTTTCATATGCTGAGCATGTCTTTAAAAAATTTGGATAGTGCTTCTCATTAAAGTAAATTCCAAACATTACCTTAGTTTTTGTATCTTTTATCTTCTCATAAACTTGCTTTAAAGTATCATAATGTGGCCTTAGGAATTTAAGGGGCTTAGGAACAGAGGTCATTGAAGTGGTAGATGCCCGAATCAAAGTCCTCATACTTTCCAATGCTGGCTTGTAAAGCTTTTGGTTTGGCTCCTGAAAGAGGTTGAAATGATGATATAACAACAAGAAAAGCACTCCGAGAGCACAGACCTCCACCAAGGCAGCAATTTTTTATTATTATTGATTATTGATTGATTATTGATCCGGGTCACCACCAAAAACTAATCACTTCTAAGTTAACCCATTTCCCACCTACCCAGAAAATTTCATCCAAATCGGTCCATGACTTTTTGAGTTATGTTGATGACAAACAGACAGACAGACAGGGGTGAAAACATAACCTCCTTGGAAGAGGTAAGAATATGCATGTGGAGAATGAGCCTAAAATCCACTTTTTTAACCCAAGTAGGTCAATTACTGAAAAAGTACCATGTTGTTACTTGACAAATACTGACTACCATGAGTAAAAAAAAAAAAAGATTCAAAATTATGGAAATATGAAAGAAAGAAATTACCTGAAGTCTTTCCACCAACATGTTAAGCTCATCTTGCAATTGCCTGTCTTCCTCAGACTAAAATTAAAAAGGACCTTAATCAGCATGTCAAAAAATCCAAATAAGCATATGTGTCTGCTAAACACAGGCATTTCCCAGTTACGATCTGCATTATAGTTTTCTAATCAAACAATGACAAACTACCAGCACAAATTATTTCACATTTGATTCACACACTGAGTGACACAAATACACTTTTATGACATATACCTGCAACTGTCAAAAGCCGTTAGTCTTGCTAATAAACTGTTTGGCATTTTAATCATTTAAAAAGAAAAAGAAAAAAAGAAATATTCCATGTGCTGATGTGAGTACGTTACTTGTGACACAGCAAATTTTGCACAGCTATCATGAACTCCGTCAAGATAAATTTCTATGTGTTTAAGGAATTTTGGCATTATAAAATGAAGAAAAAGTACACGTCAATGCAATTTAAAGTTTTCTTACCAACTCTGGTTCATTTTCTTCCTCTGTTTTCTTTTCTTTTTGTGTTTCTTTCTCTGTATCTTGCTTTTCCTTGGTATCCGCCATGTTGAACAGCCGGTGTTTGAAAACGAGACAAATAATCTCTATACTCTTTTCTAACTGAGGCAGAATATATTTGAAAAGGCAATAAAGTGAAATAAACTGCATCAAAATACTAATAATAAACATATTTCCAAACGTCACTAGATATTTTCAAACCATTCCTGCCTAAAACCTTATATACATACGTGTTCCATGAAAAAGTTCAGAGAGTCCACTTCCCGTCAAGCTCGGCTCTGCCGTGATTTCAAGATGGAGGAAAGGAATGGAATTTTTCGTTTTGTTGAATTGAATTGTAATTCTCATGCAATATAGAGAGATGGCTTTTCGATCTGTCGAACGGTTTGACTAAATAGCGCTATATACCTATATCCACGCAAACTTTTTGCTCTGACGAGGCCGTAAATCGGATTTTAACAGAGTTGTTTACATAGTTTCTAGGGTAACATTTTCACAGTAAGTATGATTTTATTTACTTCGTTTCGCTTGATTCATATTTGAAAACTAAATTAATGACCAAAAATGCCATATACATCCACGGATTTTCTTTTATTATAATTTGACTTACCTTTTTGAGAAAGGGTAAATTGAATTCATTCATGACAGTGCACTTTCGTTCAACGCAAAGCATTACTTTAGTGAGGCTACTGGTACTGGTATCCTGTCATAGTGAACATAACCCACCCCATCTTTCCCTAGTTTCTCACTGTTAGTATGGTATTAGGTAGCTTGATAACAGTTAAAATATCTCCACATTGCCTTGGGCTCCATTCCGTTAATGTGTTTTTTTTTTCATTCAGTTGTCTTCATTTAAATGTACTGTTACTTACAAATCACAGTACATTTTGGTACACTGATTCATGTAACAGATGTACAGTATTACCCTGTAGGTCACCAGGGTGATGTGTACTGAACATAGGCAAGAGGGCTTGTACTATCAAACAGCCTCTTTTTGGTTGAGATTATCCTTTTGTGTCATCTTTTAAAATGATAAAACCCCTCAAATAAAAGTACCTAATATCAATATTTCCTTTCAAAATGGAAGACATGGTGGTCAAAGTGTTTAGCCATGCATTTAGAACCAAATTATTTAATTAAAGAGTATATAATGCATCGAGTTGAGATATGATTTGTGCATAGTTGGTATAATAGAGTCTTTTCCACGGTCACGTGTCTTCCGCTAAATTATCCGTGGGAACGCGAGATTTTGCGGGATTTGAAGTTTCAGGGGGAAAGTGTGGAGTGTACACGACGGACGCCATATCGAGGAGTGCTCATTTCAATCTGAATTTTCAAAGTTTCGTAACATGTTATCACTTGATTTTTTTCGAAAACACATTCATGGGAGCAGTTGGAATAGAAATTAAGCAGAAGTACCTGATGACTTTTCAATGAAAGAACTAAAAACTTACCTCATCGACAGCAAAGATAGGACATTCGGTACTTTTGAAGTATACCCCCCCCCCCCCACCCTGTAACTTCCTGAAACCTTCATTTTTCAAACATTTTTTACAGTGTCTTTTGCACCTATGTCAAAGCTGTTGAAATAAAATGTTTTTGTAATTACCTGTGGTCTTTTTATTAGTTTTAATCACGTTTAATCCACCCCATTGAAATACAATGTGAACATTTACAATGTAACCGCAGTCAATAACTTGCTGCGTTTTTGTTGGCTAACTCTACCTTATTTTATGTGAACATAGGATTGATACATTGTATACTTGGATTTCCTCTGTGAAATTATTATGAGCTACTTGTTCACATAAAATTACCTTAGAGTTAGCCAACGAAAATGCGGCAAGTTATTGACTGCGGGTGTAAATTGAAGATTCTAACTTTGTAACGTGATTAACACTAATAAAAAGTCCACAGGTAGTTACAAAAGCATTTTATTTCAACAGCTTTGACATAGATAAACAATAAAATGTAAAAAACTGTTTGAAAAGTGAAAGTTACAGAAAGTTACAGGGTGGGGGGTATACTACAAAAGTACCGAAGGCCCCTTCTGCTCAGTGCCTTCTACTCTTTCCCCCTGAGAAACAGTCCTGCACAAAATGGCGCGAACTGCGCATGCTCACGATTTCGTGGAAAAGACTCTATTGCTTTTTTCTCACCTTCAGTTGTCAATAAGAGAGTTGTGTCTCTAAATAATAATCAGTTAATAATTAATATAAGTCACTGGATTAACATTAAATAAGTTCATCTAGCAGAAATTATGCTAGTCTTTTAATCAGCTGAAATGATGAGATGATGTTATTGTTTATTTTTGAACCAAAAAATGCACAGAGTAAGATTTTTCTATAAAAATTCCTAATTAACAGATTTTCCTAGGTTACTGTTTTTTCTCCAAGTAATCATCTTTTAATCCTCCTCATGATGCTTACCATAACTCTGTAACGACTATAGAAAATTAAGAAGTCCCAATCCATAATCCATGTTTTTTTTTTTTTTTTTTTCAAATTTCACCTTGCCTTTGAGCACTGGCTTTTTTGTATTGCACAAATCAAAACTGTCTCAAGATGGTTGACCAGTGGCAAGGTTTGTCAAAATGAGATAAATAAGATTATTATTGGTAACATTAATGTCATATATCTGTTGAAAAACTATCAAAAACATTACCTGTCATGAGAGAAGTTCAACCTTAATTTTTTCTTCAGACAGGTCTCAAAATCAGTTTACTTTTTGATGTTTTAGTGTATCCAACATTCGTCAAATATTCAAATATTCTTTTTCCCTTCTGTAAAATAAAGTTTATAATGGTGTTACATCAATAATTGTCTGACAATAGTCTGCTGGGGCTTAAACTGGCATGTACATGTTCTTATATAGATACATTGTGTGAAGGTGCACCTTGGTAGTTGAAGCATTATCATAAACTTTTAACATCTATTCTTCAGCTAGAGATTTTATTTAAAACTGTTAATTCGAATAATTAATTAATGGCTATAGATGTGAATAGATGTGATAACTTTTATTTGTCACAACTCTAGCCAGTATGGTATATATATAGGTTAAAATTTCAGATATTGCTACTGTTATAAAAGTAACTGCTTGATTCTAGTTTTTGTTTTATTGATGCAGTCCTATTTAAAGCCTGGGGCAGCAATCATCCTGTCCTCTAAAATGCAGATTATGTAAATATTTATCATCTAAGACCCAAGGACCTATCTACTGTAGATTAGACTAATATTGACAGAAATATGGTGGAAAAAAATTGTGACAGTATCAAAATATGAGAATCAAAATTATATATCTTTACAATGTCTTTGAAAAGAATAAAATAAAAGGAAGAGCGAGTTTTAGATAATTTACTGTGTTTACTTAGGTGCCTAGGTTTGTTCTATACATAATTAAAGAATTACCATAATTGACTGTATTAGTATTGCTTAAGGGTATTTTGTGAAGGCACTGTCATGGATAAAGCACACAGCACGTGATGTTCATTATGAAAGGCTGTTTTGTCAGGCACTTGAAATCATTGTGACTTGCAACTACTCTGGTATCAGGAAGATGAAGGGTGAATGGTTTACATAGTTTGATTCTCTAGCAGTTTTTAAAATGTTATAAACTAAGTTTAAACCCAGGTTATCTTGCTGTTTAACAAGAATCTATTTTAAAAGAATGGAGTGTGTTCACTTGTTGCATGATAAATAACATTAATCAGCTATCTGTAGAGACTGTCATAGATTGTTCACACTGCTGACAGATAAAGCAATGATTAATTTTTTTTACAGTAATGGCTGCTGAGGCAGTAAAAGTGGTGGTGCGATGCCGTCCTATGAACTCAAGGGAAAAAGATCTCAAGTGTAGTTTAGTGGTTTCTATGGACAGTGCTAGTGGTGGTTGTTCTCTTATTAATCCAAATGATGAAAAAGCACCACCAAAGAATTTCACATTTGATGGAGCCTACTTTATTGACTCTACAACAGAACAGATTTATGCAGACATCGCATATCCACTTGTTGAGGTATGTATTCTATTTATTGGACAGTATTTTTGGAATATTTCATGTTTGAGTAAATGTGTGGAGTTAATCGTTCAAAGCTGTGTTCTATATATCAGTACAAGTACCTATTTTTATGATTGAGAGACTATATATGTCATGGAGCACCATTGCAAAATATGAGATGAAGATGATATATTACCTTTTAGTACAAAAAGATTGCAGCTGAACTTGCATGGTGCACAGTGTTTATGTCATGTTACTGGTCTTGTGTCACCACTATATATGTACACCAAGCAAGTTAATTTGTAATTTTCTTTCAACCAAAAATATCAGGTAATTTCTCTCTCATGTTATCTGAATGTGATATGAATGATGTTAAAATAGCCTGAAATAGGGGTGAGCTGTGCTTTTTTGGTTTATACATTATATACTGAATATACATGTACTGGGTACTTATGTAGCTGGACCACTGTATTTGAAATTCTGATTATTATAATGGACTGTACTAGAAATGTACTTGAACATACATGTAACTGAGGGTGTTTTGAAATTACAGGGTGTAACAGAAGGTTATAATGGTACAATATTTGCATATGGACAAACTGGGTGTGGAAAGTCTTTCAGTATGCAGGGAATTACTGACCCAGCTACACAGAGAGGAATCATTCCAAGGTGAGCATAAATCAGCAGCTGCAAGTAAAGATGTATGTCTCTCCCGCTTCCTCAAATACATGTAGATAAGTGCTTAAAAATGAATTGCAAAATAAAATTTAACAAAAAAGCTAAAATATTTCCCTACTTTCCCTCCCAGCCAAAAAAACACATGACACTTGTTTTTATTCTGTCTAGCCTATTGTTTCAAAAAGTTCTGTATTATTAGCAATTTTTTTAGTTTACTCTTTTTTGTACGTAAAAAAAATTGTAATATCAGTTTTATTGGTAGGATTTTTTTCTCATAACTTCAAGAAATTTTAATGAGCTTTGCAAGAAGTCTTTCCTCTTACATATGTGCTTCTAATATTCCTTTATTTTTAAGATTAATTGTTGAGAAGGACTTACTAGCTTATTTTTGTTTTGTTTTTTTGTCATTGTAAGTCTTAATGAATAAAAAAGGGGCCTTTGTATATAAGAGGTACAGAAATAAGACTTGTAGGAATTTAAGCCCTTTATTGTTATTCCAAGGCAATATTTGCTCATTGTTTAAAAGAAAATATTTGCCAAGTTCCAACATTTTATTTAATGTCACTCATAATAGTATGTAGCTATTGGAGAGAAGAACATTCTCTTAACAATTCAATAAAAGATATCAAAACATGCCATTGGCAACAACGCATTTTACTGCTTAATATTATAAACCAGAGAAAAATGCATTTGGTTGCTGAAAGGAAAGCTGCATGTTCCGCATAGATTTGAAAGAAAAAAATGTCCTTTTTGTTTTTAACTAGTATTGAAATAAGCATTGAATGTGCCTCAAGTCTTTCTCCATATTTTACTTAATTTCCTATACAATATTTTGCTTAGATAAGAAAAAACCCTGCATGACTCAAGATAAGAATGGATTTGTTTATCCCGCTCCTATGGCCCTATTAGTTTTCTAGAACCCTGCAGCTTAAGTATATGATCTAGGAGACTGTTTTTGCATGTTGTGACAACCAGCCTAATATTTGGCCCATTTCTCCAAGGAGTTGATTGGGGGTCTCTATAATAAGCCACTGCTTAGAGTTATAACTACAGTAGACACGGGCCAGCATGAAAATATGACCACTACAAAATATATCTTAATGCTCTTTAACTTTGTCAGTGTTTTTAAACAGTTGCTTGCATTTTGCTTGGAAAACACTAATCAGTGTTATGACCTTTAAAGTGACATGCGGCTATGCTTATTGTTTTTTCAATATGCCAATCACCACTACACTAAAGGATATTGGAAGCAATTTTAGTTGACCAACCAAACACATTCAAGAGGAAAAGGTTATATTGATTTCTGACAGTACTGAATATTTCATAAATGAAAAGCTCAGCTAGTAGTGAGAACAGAATCAATGTCATAAGCTGTCACAATTGAATCCAGCCCAATGTTTCACTGAGTAATGATTATGTCAGTACATACTGAAGTGTGTGGTTGTATAGATTGATGAATACCTCTCTGATGCATTTTCTTTATTTGCTGCTTGTCGTCTCTGTAAGCTATCAATAACACATGCTTTTCTGACAAGAACATGTTAATGCACTTTGTACTTGTTTGCCTCATGCTACAATCAGTAATATTCAATTTAAAAGGAACATGTTTAAGACCTTCGGTTTATGTAACCATGGGCTGTGATCACAGTTTCATTTACTTTTTTCTTGTTATTCTCACTTACCCTCTCTTACAAATAAATGAATAAATAATCATATGAATAAATAGATAAATGGATCAATAAATATAAAAACTAGATGGTGTTGACGGATAGCCATCAAAAATTCTCATCCCCCCCCCCCCATATTGGAAAGAGTAGCTCACCCTCAGGAACCCTATTTCTTAGATATTTATTTATAAATAAATAAATAAATAAATAAATAAATAAATAAATAAATAAATAAATCCTGTATGATGTTACACACACACACACATTTATATGTATAGTAAGTAAGCAGAGGAAGTATATATTCTATTTGAATGTAGCAAAAATGCCCTTTTAGCTTCTTTGCATTAATTTTTTTAAAACTAATATATATCTAAAATGAATTTGCACAATTGACCAATGGATGTGAAAATGTTTTCTATTTAGCAATTTAATTATTATAACATTGCATGACAGTAGACATTATTCCCATATTAGCAATGAAGAAATTACATTGCTGACCTATCACTTGCCAAATACACATGTGAGTTTCTTTTATTTTTATTTTACAGGGCATTTGATCATATCTTTGAGACAATATCAGTGACAGATAATGTAAAATTCTTAGTCCATGCATCCTATTTAGAAATTTACAATGAAGAAATCAGAGATCTTCTCGGAAAAGATGTAAAATCCAAACTGGATTTACATGAGCACCCAGAAAAAGGGGTGTATGTTTCAGGTAAGCCTGAGGAATGTAGATTCAAATGAGTGTTTCCCTATAGATGAGCTAAATTGTTCATGTCTCATGAACAACTAAAAACAAAAAAGAGTTCATGTTTCCAACAAACAAGCAGGAGCGAATTGGCCAACTGTTAAAATTTACTTTTGTTTTATTTTATAGGAAAAGAAAACATTAAAGAAATAATTTAATAAGTTCTTTCTCCTGTCATTATTTATGTCAGTTTTCATTTTAATAAATACTTTTGGGTTGATTTTAGAGTTAAAAGTTATCATACTTTCTTTAGGATTATCCCTTCATCCTGTGCATAATGTCAATGATTGTCAAACAGTGATGGAGAGAGGGTGGAAGAACCGCTCCACAGGGGCCACTCTCATGAACGCTGACTCCTCGAGGAGTCACTCCATTTTTACCATCAATCTGGAGATGTGTGAGCCAGATGACAGTGGAGAAGAACATATCAGGGCTGGGAAGCTGAACCTTGTGGATTTGGCTGGTAGTGAAAGACAGGCAAAGACTGGTGAGTGGGATTTTATAGATTTTGAAATGATTTTGTAAGTGCATTTTCTCTTATTAAAGTGAACCATTTTACAAGTCAATGCCAATATATTAATTTTAGTGGTTGACAACCAAATCTTGCTTTTACTTTCAAGGTGCTACCGGTGATAGACTTAAAGAAGCAACCAAAATCAACTTATCCCTATCAGCCCTTGGGAATGTAATCTCTGCCCTTGTGGATGGAAAATCCAAGCACATTCCTTATCGTGATTCCAAACTGACACGTCTACTGCAAGATTCTTTAGGTGGCAATACCAAAACCCTCATGGTGGCTTGCCTGTCTCCAGCAGACAATAATTATGATGAGACCCTCAGTACTCTCAGGTATGCAAATAGAGCCAAGAACATCAAGAACAAGCCAAAGATCAATGAGGATCCCAAAGATGCCCTGCTGCGAGAGTATCAGGAAGAGATCACAAGGTTAAAGGCTATGTTGGCTGGCCAGATGCCAATTCCTGATGGAGGCTTTCAAGGTAACAGTATTCGATTATTTGATTTAAATTTGTCTGTTTGCAGTATAATTTTACCATTTATACTATTAAGTGTTATCTTTTATGAATATATCTAAAGAAAATAGACTTGCCACCCTCTTCATTTGTCATTCTTTTACAGTTGGGTAAAAAATGCACTGAATTTGATCACTGAATGTTCTAACATAATTTTAGCTGCGCCAGCTCAGCCTCAAGTGATAGAGAAAGTAGTGCACGTGGACCACAGCAAGGAAATTGAAGTAGAAAAACGCAGGTTACAAGAGGTAAATATTATTGCTTTTTAGGACCAATGCAGTCAATAATACTGTCGCACATAATTGGTAAAATTGCAGATCTAGTTTGATCATCAGAAAATTTATTTATATACTATTTATCTGTTTTCTTTTTTGAAGCAATTAACATTGATTTGCATTTATTTGTTCCAACAACTGCCAGATTTTACTTTGAATTTACATGGAGGTTTTGTTTGCTAGAAATACAAGTAAATTCAAAGTAAAATATAAGTATAAGAGACCATTCCCACAGATATTTAGATCAATCTATCCCCCTGGGGAGTCTCACTAAATTGCTGTCAACTTGTCCGGCTTATCTGACACCTAGTAAAGCTGTTAGGGGGTAAATATATTTACCCTAGCTGATTTGGTAGGCGTGACAGACATTTAAGCCTCTTGAGCTGACAGCAATTTAGCATGAACCCACAGGGAGTTAGGTCTATCCAGATGGATTGATCTAAATCTGTGGGAATGCAGCCTGAGATTATCTTTCCAAACATATTTGGCATACATCCCTGGCATAGCTCCCCTTTCAGTTTTATTTTTGTCAATTTGAATACCCTTTACATCCTAATGGTCAGACTATGACATACCAGTACAAACTAGTGATTACATTTTCTTTTATTTGAATTTTTCCTTTCAGGAATTTGACCAAAAACTTCTTGCAATCAAAGCCAAATATGAAGCTGGTGCAGCTGCCCCAGAAACTCAAGTAATAGAGAAAGTTGTTTATGTCAATGGAGAGGAGAATTTGGAGAAAGAGAAAAGTAAACTTAAAGAGGTAAGAGATCTTGAGGTATTGAATACGGGAGAGGCTGTTAGACTAGATTATAAATATTAATGTAATGCTTTCATATAAGCAGTGTCTGAGATACTTTTACTTCACAAGCCACTCGCCTGAATGTATTAAGATTTAAGGATTGGTAAATCTTTGATGTATACCTATTATGTACTTACAGTAATGAATATGATTGAAAAATAATTGTTAAAATCTTTACACCCTCTTCTACTCAAATCCTGATGCCATTTTTGCTGGCATGTTAAGGATATGTTACAGTTTAAAAAATATGACATTTAAGCCTTTTGAACCATTAAAATGCTGATTTAACTGCCTGGGCTCATGTGATATCATCTGAATTACAGAATAAGTCAAAGTGAAGTAGGAATATGATTAATCTGATGTAAATATATTCACCATTTTCAGGAATATGAAAAACAAATGGAAGCAATGAAAGCAAAATATGATGAAATAGATGAGCAAGGTAATTACCAAATTGTTTGATGTTGAACATTAATTTTATGCCTTTTTTAAACAGTTTTATTTCATCATAAATGAATAAAAAAAACCTACACAAAAGACACTTGCACATAGTTAAGTAGAAAAGGTAAAATAAATAGATTTGACAATTAACTGCATTGCATACAAATTATTTCTATGCTTTGCTTTGATCATCTGAGATGAAATTTAGTTTATTTGCCAATCTATGTCATAAAAAACAATACACAAATATATACAAAACATGAAGAGAAGTTTAGTGTGTTCTTTTATTGCAGATGAAGGGAAGTCCCGACCTCAGCTGATGAGCATCACAAGTGTGGATAGAGCAGAGGTAAAAATTTGCAAAAGCCGCATGTGGGCACAGCCTGATATAACTAAAATATTGAAAGTCTACTTTAGTAATTATGTATTTCAATAACAATGCAAAGTATACCGATAGTCACATTTAATTCAACTGACAGTAATTTTATATTTAAAAAAAAACCTGCAAATTAGGATGATATCCTCAAGTATGTTTTGTTATACTGTAGAGCCGTGAAGATAGAGATACATCTCAGACTGCCATCCACTTGGGGTCATCTCATTTTGAGGAAAGAGAGCAGCAAGAGGGTACCCCTGCCCCCCGGTCTTCACCCACTGGGGAACACCTGGGCATAGAACACCCTGTGATCCTCTCACAGACTGAGGCACTACGCAGGTAAGGGATTGGATTTAACACAGGAAGTTTAACGTACTAGTTTGTTGAATTGTTGCAACAAAGATGGAAAAATAGCTTAATAGATGTATGAAAAAGGCTAAGGATTTATTTAATTTTGGCAAATTATATGTGACCATTACTTTTGGTGCTTGAAAAACATTATGTCTGAACTTGAGGAAGGGGGGTAGGCATGAATTCTATTTTATATTCATATTAGACTGGGGCTTCAATTTATATTTGAGGAAAAAAAAACACAATTGAAGTTGTTTTTTATTCAGAAGAGTCTGTACAGGGGTTATAACATTCAACAGATATTGCTCGTGTGGAATTTTCATTTTGCATTATTGGTTCAATTGCATTATAAAAATGGAAACTGGCCTTCTCTTGCATCTTTATAAACAAATGGCAAATAGCAGTATTAGGGGATTTGGAGTTTTGCTAGTCTTAGCATTATTTCTACGTACAACTAACTATTTCATTAATTCCCTGTGTGTTTGTAGAATTGGATATCATCCATTGATTAATGATATCCATAGCCATAGTAGACTGAAATGGTTTTTATACAGTGCTGTTGAATTTATTTGATGTACTGATTGCACCTCATTGCTTTTGTTTTTTACCATTTTGCCAAGATCACCAGCTAATGCTTTTGCAATTACATTTATATTGTTTTATTGCTACATATTTAACAAATTAATAGAATCCAGTATAAATATTAATTTTAATCTCACAAAAAGTGATATGGAGACACAATTTGGAGCATTAAAAAGGTATTGTATGATCAGATTCACTCGTAAGTTGGCAAACATTTGGTGGATGGGTGTTTTTCATTTAGCACATCATTGACATCTTCTGATTTTAGGGTGTGTGGGTGTTTGCTGTGTATAAGGCACTTGCAGGTTATGGAATGAGTTTGTAGCTCTTTAATATACTTTAACACACCATGTTTATTTTGTATGCACTTTTCCCATAGAGCTCTTGTGTCATTTATCATACCAAATCCAATCAAATATTAACTGTCATACTGTCATCTCCATCGCCTTTTCTAATTCTACATAGATGTTGTGTACATTTTCTATTGATTTATTCCATTGAACTACGGTTTTGCTTATGAATTCTAAGAAAAAAATGGATTTGGCTGGTGTGAGTTATGTATTTTATTACGCATGAAGTGACCATAATGTGTGTAATGATATTTTGTTCAATTGATTTGACTTTTATAGTCATTAATTTAATAAGATAATTGATACAAAATGCAGCCTTTAAGTTTTACCTGAAAATACGGCAAATCAGATTGTATAACAAATGAACAATGTTTAATGAATGTACAGGGTTTAAGTTGTAATACCTGCACAATTTAGGGACTAAGAAAAATGTTTCACTTATTGATCTTTTTAGGCTTGAAGAGTTGCAAAAACAGATGGTTGGTGGTGAAAATGCAGACAATTCAGAAATTAGAGAGAGAAGGAAGAAGAGAAAGAGATATGCAGAAGAAAAGAAGAAAAGATTGGCAGGTATGTGACTGCGTAATAGTTATTATTTATTCTGTGAATTATATGAAATATTATTGATTTATTAAAGCATTCACAGGGGGAATATACCTAGAAATTGTTTTTATTTTTGCATAAATGTCCATAATTCAGAGATAAAAAGTGTTTATAGAAAGCATGGTGAAAAATATAATTGGGTAACATCGATTTTATATGGAGATTATTGTTCATTTATTTCTATTTGAATTCTAGAGGCAAATAAAAACCTAGAGGATGATGGTATCATGCTCAACATATTCGATTCAATACAGGATGAACTTAAAGCAACCAAGAAACTTTTAGAGAAAGAAAAAGTTAAGGTAAGGTATTTGATGGAAAGATTATCTGCCATTGATATTAAAAAAAGAAAGTAGGGCGTTGTGATATTCGTACTTACATTTAGCTGGAAGTTTTAAAATGAAAATGTTTGAGTTGATTAAAAAATAGCATTTCCAACATTTACAGGAAATATTTCCATGTGATTAGTTTCTTAATTAATTTCTTTTCCTTTTTTTATATAGTAAGTTTCTCTAGTTAATTAATTAATCTATTAATTTTCAGAATGAGGAACTAAAGACAGAAATCTCGGATTTGCAATCAGAATTTGAATTTGACCGCATTGACTATTTGGACACCATCAGGTCTCAGGAAAGAGAAATGAAACTGCTGCAAGCAATGCTAGACAGGATGCAGCCCCTTATTAAGAGGGATTGTAACTATTTCAATCTGGACAAAGTAAGAGCTGAATGTCGATGGGATGCTGATAATCAAAGATGGATTACTCCTTCAGTTTCTATGGAAAGGTCCGGGCTGCCAAGCAGTGGTATGTAAATAGGATTTTAAGAATTCATCATATATTATATACAGGGTGACAGTGTGGAAATGGTGCCTTGCTGTTCTGTTTGTACATGAAATTACCATTGCTGATTAATGCCTAGAAAAATAGTGGAATGGTACATACCTGGTGATATTTGACAGCTCTTGCATGCTGAGGATAAACTTTCCGTAAATTTTTTTTTTTTTTTTATCATTTGCAAATGCATGTTTTACCTTTCATTTCCTTTTTCAGGAATGATGCCAGGGGGAAGAGCCCCAGATAGAAGATTTCAGAGAATGAATGGAAATAGTGGTCCTCCTTCTGATGACAGATTTTATCAGGTACCTGTTCATATTGTATTAGTCAAATGCATGCAATTAATGATTATATTTTAAAAAGTGTTTCATTTGAAAAGAGAAATTCTGTCAGCACTTGGTTCAAACTCTTTCTCTTTTCATTTAGATTGTCCCAAATCTGATCCATATCCATCTTTTGCCATAACCTCAGTATTTGTAATCACAATCAGATTTTTTTCTCTTTACAACTTAAACGTTTCTACAGTTAAGAACAACATACCTGGGGCATATGATTGTTATTAATAAAAAAAGCAAAAAACACTAATTTCATAAAAAATACCCCAGGGTCTCTAAAGAATTTATATTTTTTTATTTTCTTGTTTTATGATATTATTGATATAAGGTTAAACAATAAGCATATTGGATTTTAGTATATTATAGTAAACATTAAAAAAATTCTTATTTATTGATCATTTTTTTCCTCAGAAATTAAACAATCACAGCAATGAAGAATATGCCAGCAATTATTTTGCTCCTAAAAGAGCCTCACAGCTTCTTACACAGACTCAAGAGACGAAATCCCTCAGTGAGTATAGAAAAACTGGCACTTCCTTTTGAATCCAAATGTTGTGCATCCAGTTTAAATGAGATTTTAAGAAGGAAATTATGAATATATTTTGAAGAGCATTGTTAATTCAATATAATTTTTTTTCAAACTCTTAGGAAACAACTCTCCACGCATGATGAATGGTGGGGCTCCATGGATCACAGAACAGCGGGGTCCAGATAGCCAAGAATCTGGTTCTGAAAATGATTTCCGTGCTGCTCAAGTTCATCGACAGCTGGGACCAGACACCAGTATGGCTGCTCGTCCTATTCGACTTGAGGCATTGCGACAGCCATCAGCAAAGAAAAAGAAGAAAAAGAGTCCAAATATGTTAGAACCATTATGATAAATTCTTTTACAATTTTTTTCTTCTTAAATCTGCATGAAAATGTTGGGGTATTACAATGATCTCCATCATGCAAACAATTTGGCAATTCAAAATACTTCTGCACCAATAATTGTTTTTGATAGAACCCTGTCACACAAACTAGCTTTTGAACTTATTTAGTCAGAATTACATGTATTTAAAATGTTTTGGTGATGTTTGTACAGTTCTGATTGAAATTTAACTGCCTCTCTGAAAAAAATCAAAGTTAATTAACTAGTCATAACTTGTCAAGTCATAACCAAGATTTCAAGTAAGCATGGGACCAATGTCACCATCCATTATTGCATTTATGAATTTATTTATTAGTTTGTTCATATTTGTTTTAAAAATCTTCTTCTATGTTGATAACGTCTGTCAATATATCTGTTGCAGAACTTTTGAAAAAAATTACATCAGAGCTCCTGCCATAGATGATCCGTCCGAACTTTGTTGAAAGAATATGTATATTTAATTTTTTAAAGAACAGTATTAATATACATACATACATACATATATATATATTTAAGTGTGTGTTTGTGTGTGATACAAACATCTAAATATAAAAAAGTAATATATTTTCTTGCTCAGTTTTGCTTTTTATTATTAAATACAATGCAGCAAAGTTCTTTCTGAACTAAACCTTTCATTAGATCCTCATTGAAATCATTCAGGCAATGTGTCTGTTGTATTCATTTCTACAAGCTCATTCAGATTTATTTTAAGATTATAGACCGATAGTGCCATTGTCTACTTATAAAAGTTAGTTACTAATGAATTTTGTGCCCAGCACAATATGCACCTACTCCCCCTTGTTAGACAAGGCAGGGTCTGGTTACAAGTCCGCAATTGGCACAGTTTGCTGTGATACCATATAAAACACATAATATTAGTGTGAAGTGCTCAATATCTTAAATTAACACAAGTCATTTCACAGTGAAAGTAGACAAGGTGAATGAGAATTGTGTAAATGTTCACCCCCACCCTCCCAAAAAAAAGTGTCACTCAAAAAGGTTGTGATCCAGTGTAAGCGGGGAAATGGGGTGATATCAATATTGAGGTACATTCTGGAGCTTTCCTTATAAATTATTTTAAAAATTAAAAAGGTTGTGATTGTTTAGATATTTGAAATTGTTTTTTTTTTTCTTAATTAAGATAGCAAAATTGATCTTTCTATGTTTAACCAGAGAGTGTGTGGAAATTGGTGTATGTTACAATTTCCTTGTTGAATAGAACAAAATAAAAATACTGAATTTAAGAATACTTTGCATTTTTACAGTTTATGTACAAGTAATGTCTACTGTGGTCTTCCTGTGATAATTCATGCAAGGCTCATTATGCTGAACAAATTTTGAATTCTTAAAAGTTTACAACAAAAGCATGAAATATTCTTGGTTATACTTTAATTACACAAGTTTATCTAATATAAGTCAAATTTTAATATTAAAATATCCACTGGAGTAGGAAATGTTGAAACTTTACAAAATGAATACTGTTTGTGAAAATCCTTTGTGACTTTTGATCCTGTGATAACAAATGTTTGGTTCAGAGCTTTAAACAGAAATGATATCATGAAAAGTGCCTGGCACTAAAGACTTTATTTTTTATTTTTGTAAACGTCATATAGCACAGGTAATTTAACACTTCTTCCTCACAATTTTCCAAAAATGTATTTATAATAACTATCCATTTCATTTTGGTTTCCTCCACTGATACAGAGAAAATGTTCCATTAAATGGTAAAATATTCAACAATGACTATGCTAACAGTGCAATATCACATCAAAAAAAAAAAAAAAAAAAAAAAAAATTCCATACAACAAAACCCACTTCATCAGTTAACTATTTGGTTGCCATAATTTTTATTCAAGGTGCATTTTTCTGTCTCTTCCATTTTTAAGTTAGTGTGCTTAGTGATCTTACTGTGCTTGTTTATCATTAAAGTCAAATTCAGTAAGAACTTAACATATGTTAACTAGACATCAAAGAACATTCTACTTACTGTGTACAATTCTTACAACAATAATTTACACCATGTATTTACAGTAAACAAATATACTACATTGCAAATAGAAATGTAGGTCTGCACAATTCCCAGGATGTAGGAAGGTTTGCTACAGACATTGTTCTTGATAATTCCTGACCATAATGAGTGTGTGTGCAAGTTACAATTCCCATTTAAAACAGTCTTGCATCTACTTGACACTGCCATATCACATTCCTGGGAGTTAACTGTACAAAGTTATTGATAATGACCTATGGTCACACACAGGCCAAATGTGTCCAGTTTCACCAAATTTGATTTAAAGCGTCTTTCAGCAATCCAATTTTGAGTCTGTTACAAAGTTCTATGACATCACATAGCTGGCCCTCATGTTCCACTTGAATTGAACAACAGAGAAGATCAAAATGACAACATATATACCACCAGCAATGAAACAGTTGTAAGCACTAGTTTGGTAGGCTTCTTCAATCAGGTTGTTTGCTGCCTCAACTGTACCTGCTTTATGGACTTTATCATGGTCAAAGTTTACATCCTCAATAAAGGCAGGGCTTTTGATTATGAAAAACACTCCCATCAGAATCTGAAAAAGGGAATATATATGTATATATATATATCAAATTAAGCTCTTTGCTGACTTAATATTTCCTACATGTGGATAAGTAATATGAACTTAGTTTTCTTTTTCAGAATTTGCTTTTTTTTTACCTAAATTAGCTATTGCCACTACATTGAAAGCATCAGATTTTATGAAACTCTGTCATTTTGTGATACAGGCCCTTGGTAGTTGTGTATTTCTGTTGATGGCTCAATGTCACATGACTCCCAATGTATTGAATAATTCTGCAATTTTTCTCATACCACGAATGATTATCAGGTATTTTGCAAATGAAAACAGGAGATACTCTCTGCATAACCATTTCCAGTTTCCTGAATTCAAATGCAAAAATGGGTTACTGTGAAGAATTTTTATTTCATTTCCTGACCCTAGAAAATACAGTATCACAACGAATCAATCAGTGTATGTAGTAGTATTCCCGCGACTCCTACCACGCGTTGCAAATAGTGTGGTTCAACACCCAGTGACCTTTCATCAAAATTAACTTACCAGCATAACAATTCCCCACGCACTAGTAATTATTCCACATAATGATAACTTCGGTCCACAAACCGGACAGCCCATTTTGATAATATTTTCTTCACCGAATGTGTACTTTTGCCGACCGAGTCGATAGTCACTTGACTAGGAAGTGACGCAGAGGAAGTTGATTTCACTTATCCAGCACTAAAAGATATTAGGATTGGGCCGTTTTATATTTGGTACTGGTGAATAGCTGTTTTTAGCCAAAAAAGCATCTATTCTGTCTGCTTTTACCCACAATTTTGATGATAAACGTTGAAGGATTTGAAGCGAGTGTCAATGTTTTGTAGGAGTGATTTTGTCACGTGATCACTCAGACAGGCCAAGATGGTGGACCGACTAGGTAGGTGTTACTGTATAAAAATTAGTCATATCACTTTTTCAGTTTTCATTATAGTATTTTACCATATATTTTAAGTATACAGTTTGCTCTTTGCACTGGTGTTCATGTTAAATGAGGGTCATAAAATGTATTTATTCTCACCAAAATATCGTTTCTGGTGTCACATTTCTGACAGTTTTGCCCGTTTCACTAAATTATGGTAAATATTGAATGTGTAGATTAACGTTATGGTATTACAGTTAATGGTATTAGTATTAAAGAATCAGTAGTAGACAGCGAGATTTGTTGTTTTATGGAATCCCAAATGTTACGTGATATATCTGTCAACTTTTGTCACATGTTAGATCTATAAGAAACTAGTGGAGACACCATTTTTACACATGCACACTTTGCTACAATTTTATGTTGGAAAAATAAGAGGTAATGAAAAATGCTTTATGGTCAACATGTACCAGTAATGAGACTGGGTTGTATGGAATGCCGTTTGTACAAGAAAGATGAAAGAATCATTTTGACCAGAATTTTTTTTTTTTTTTTTTTTTTTTTTTTTTTTTTTTTTTTTTGCGAGGTGCTAGACTTGCCCTTCAAGAAATCGACGGAAAATAGCTCTTTTTCAATTTTGAATGGGCACTGTAGAAAACATATAACAGCTAAAGCTCTCAAATTAAGCACATATGTGTGATATCATGTGAAAAATAAGTTCTGTAAATTTCAATCCAAGCAGTTGAGTACATTTTGAGACAGAACGCTTTAAATGTGCAGCAAACCATAACGCTAATCCCTTCAAGATCTCGACGAAAACCGGAAGTGCGTCATGACGTCACTCGTCTAAGTTCATAGACTCGCCCTTCAAGAAATCGACGCCTTCAAGAAATCGACGAAAACCGGAAGTGCGTGTTTTTTTGCACTGTTTTTCCTGTTATGCCCATCGTAAACACTGTGTTGTCAAGTAAAACGAAGCGTCTGATACAAAGTATCAAACGCGGCATTCACGTGCTTGCTTGCGCTGCGTTCAGTACACTTTGTTTACACTGACAAGTCTAGTTCAGAAATGCACAATGTTTTTCTATATAAATACGCAGTTTCAATTTTGATTAGTGAATATTCTTTTATCTGCATGGTCATTTTCCGAACATTTGTATAAGCGACGAAATATTTCTCATCGGAAAATCACCCAGCAGCTCTCCAAGTACAAGCGAGTGACGTCATGACGCACTTCCGGTTTTCGTCGAGATCTTGAAGGGGTTACGGTTTGCTGCACATTTAAATGATGATGATGATGATGATGATGATGATGAAGATAATTAGTAACAGAATTTCTGTAAAAAAAAGCAATCAGATGATACACTATTGAGAACCATTTTATATACTAGTATGCTAGGTTTGTAGATTATGAGAATTAAAGTGCAGCTATACTTGTTCTACTGTGAAACTTATCACTTGGGCTGTCCTGGAAAGAGAGGGGCAGGGAGGGTTCAGAAGTGTTTTCTCTGTACTTTAAAAGTTGACCAGTACATGTAGAATAGACATAAGAAGAGACACAGTAATCTCATACTGTAAGGTTCAAGCTGTTCAGTGGATAGGGTTCTGCAATAATTATCATATTGTACTATTAACTTTAGCAGTATCACAGGAAAAAATTGTCATCCTATACCACATGTAGTCAATTGCCAATGTATTCCATGCACAGATATATTCAATGAAAACGTATAATTATAATATTTTTTTTAGTTAATTTTTTATTATATTTTTTCAGTGAACAGCGATGCAAATAACAAGCGTATTGCATTTGTGGAACAATGCTTTGGGTCTTCAGGACAGGTGGGAAGTATTTTTCATGATGATTGAATGAAAACTACCTCTCATAAAATCAACAGTTAATAGAATTACTAAATTTATTAACTGTGTAACCATTAAAAACTAGAGTATGTGGTCAGTTTTTATATTTTTATGGAATCAGCAGATTTTGCGTAAAGCTTTCACCGTGCTTATCTTTGATATATTTTCTCAAAATCTCTTAACGCCACAATACACCAGTATCAATAATTTTCTTTTTGAAAAAAAAATACCCTCTGTCACACCATTTTTCAGTGCTTAAACACTACTGCTTTTGTCTTCAGCTATGTTGGCTTAATCCATTATGCTTGTAATATTATTGCCTTATTGATAATATAATGGTTTCCTTATTTTATAGCCTTTGACTGTCCCAGGACGGGTTCTGGTAGGAGAAGGGGTGTTGACTAAGATGTGCAGGAAGAGGCCAAAGCCAAGGCAGTTCTTTCTCTTTAATGATATATTGGTGTATGGAAATATTGTTATAAATAAGAAAAAGGTGGGCACACAACTGCAGTTTTAGACAAAGTCTTAAAGTATATTGAATTTGCTCAGAAATTTTCCATGTCTGAGAAGATAATCGATTTAGTTACTTACACTGTTTTCTCTGGCTTTTTTTTTATTTTATATTTTTATAATGAAGACGTTTTTTTATTTTATTTTATATTTTGTATAATGAAGACTTTACCTGGTAATGACCAAAATATCATAACCAGGCAAAGTGAAATATAATGTTTTGGACTGGAACACTTAAGATTTAGTTTGCAAATTACTCAGTATTTATTTACGTATTTATTAAAACTTGTATTTTCAGTACAATAAACAACATATTCTACCACTAGAAGATGTCAAATTGCAGTCAGTTGAAGATGAGGGAAGTGAGTAAGCTTTTACAGATTGGTTTTAAGCAAGATAACGTGTATTTTTGATATTTTCACATGTTCATCTTTCTCTCAGATATGAACTAAAATTGGATTACACAAAGATCATAAAAGATCTCTATGATGTTGATACCCAACTTCCATGAATTTGATCTTTGGTTTGTTCTATTGCAGGCCTCTAATGTCTTCAAATATACATTTAAACACTTGATTTAGATGTGTAGTCACTTCAGTATCATAGTTAATATAGGGTGGATGATTCTAATTGGGTCAAGTTCATATCAGCTGCTGACGTACATGTTGTTTGTAGTAATTATTCATCAGATTTGAATAAAACAGTATTTTATAATTCCCAGAACTATGTCCTAATACCTGAAAATGCATTCTGAAGTGTGTGTTTGATTTGTATCAGAAAGCATGGTTTTGTAAGGAACAAAAACAAAATAATACAATTTTATACTATATGGAATAATTTTGGAATGAGTGACTTGTTTAAAATGTATGGATAAATTCTTTAAAAGTTTATGCTCACCTCTCTCTCTCTCTTTTACACACACACACACACACACACACACACACACACACACTGAGTTAAATTCCTCTTATGTGGCACCTTGTCCACGTGGGATAAACCACCACTGCATACATTATCGTGGTGCCATAAAGTCATTAATAACTGAATTCTGGAGAATATAGAAATCTGACCAGCTATTATTTACCCTCTCAGTTTGTTCTTTATATGAAGCACATGTATTTTAAGTCACTGCTTTGAAAATGTGGGATACTAGAAATGGATATACTATTAGTTCATGATCTTATGTTGTTCATAAGTGATTATTTATTTACCATAACTTTCCTCCACAAAGTTGAGTGAATACTACATTGCTAAGTATCTTCAACTGGTACTTGTGTTATCTACATATAAAGGTGTATGTCATAGTGGTTTATCTTATCTCAGAATTGAATTCTAGATTTTGGTATTCATGTGGCATTTTATTGTGATTTAGAGCTGTAATATAGTTTCTAAAGCTAATTTAATGCTTTGGGCCTAGAGCATTTTATGTGCTTGATATTGAATTACTATAAAATTCATATGGCCAGGTAAAATACAACAACAAAATGCATATTTATGATATATGAGCTACGTGCCCATTGTCACTGTTTGTGATACTTAAAATGGATATTTGTAATTGACCTTTTAACATGTAGTGATATGCAATCAGAGTGCAGTACAGTACTAGCATATTGATTTTTATATCCAAAAATTCAATATTTTTTACAGTTGGGAGGTCAAATAATTTTGTGTTCTTTAATTTTGCCTTTATGGCTTGATCTATATGGCAAAATTTTATTAAATGTGTCTCATAAAAAGTTTGTTTGTATTGCCGTGAAAATACTTATTAGCAGTGACATCTTGTATATCCTCTATAACTAATAACAGTTATTAATGCTTTGATCACAGGCAGATGAATTTTTGAAAAGACCAGTAACAAGGTTTCATTTAACTTGCAGAAAGTTAACTTTGGTTATACTTCTAGCACCTTCAGTCCAATTGATAACATTATATGACAATATGTGCACATCCATGACACTGGGTAACAACAGTGGGACATGGGCAGCAAAATTTCAACATAGTGCCAAACTTGTGAGCAGGCTTACCACATTGTGTTTTGCTTTATATTAAATTTTTTTGGAAAATGTAACATTAAACATATTCAAAAATTATCAGGAAAGAGTACACTAAACTTCACAGAGTTGGCAAAGCACACTGATCTGGAATCAGTGGTTAAACAGCAATGATATGAAATCACCATGCGTGCAAAAAGCAGGAACAGGATATAGCTTATTCAATTATTCTCATTCAATATTGATGTGACCGGGATGTTATGTCCTCAATGGAAACCTCCACTGTATGTTAAGTCCCTGAATAGGGAAACAAAACTACACGCTAGCTGTGGTTTCGCTGTCATGCATCTCTGAAGGGATCGAAACAGGATTGGGTCACAACATCTGTGATTATAGGCTGAGACGACAGGATTTCCTTACACCTTATTGTTTTATGCAAAGCAGAGTGTATTACAGATATTTAAATCCTGAAATTGAATGATTTGTATAGTTCACGTGTATGGGAGATCATACTTTTGTACTGAAGTTGAAAATGCAAATGATTGGCACATTAACCCGTTTTCTTCACCCATCAGAATTTGCGACAAAGAGCAATTTTTATATTTTCTTACTGTGTGTGCCATAAAAACATGACAATACTATTCTAAGAGCTTTCTTTTCTAGAATGGACAGCTGCAAAACAGACTGGTATGTCTTGTCTCAGATTTAAGTGCTGTTTGATTGTCATTTTCGGCTAAGAATTAAAAAGTTTAAAATACACAGCAATGTTTGGAAACACAAAATTTTTTGTTATAATAAGACAAATCCATCCCCTTTCACACGAAAGCACCCCCATTTGTAATCAAACGCATGGGAACATTTTGACAGACTTTCAAAGATGACAACCCACTGTTGTTACCCATGGCAAGTATTGTGGAGGTGCAGATATATATATATATATAACTAAATTCCACCTATACTGTAAATCCAAAAGAACCCAAGAAACAAATATAATCTCATTATACACGTATTTGTTCTTGAAAGATAAGTTTCTGGCAGAAAAAAATATTTCTGGGAAAAATATGGACTGACAAAATTTTGTAAAAAAAAAAAAAATGGGCATGCTGGAAAAATCTTTTGGAAAACACTTAACAGTGGTTTTTGTAAACAGTCAGTATTTTAAGGTTTTACCAAACATGTCTATGAAACATAATATTTATCATGAAAACATCATTTCATGATTAATAATATATCATGAAATGTTGTTTTCATGATATATTATGTAAATAACTTTTCATTAAATATATGTAAGGGGGGGTGTGTGTGTGTGTTAAATCCATTGATACATATAGTTTTGAACATGTTATATATAAGGTGAAATAAACTTAAAAAATGCTGTCAAAATATCAGTTGAAACATATTTAGTTATGGTGCTTGTGTTTTAGGTTTACGAAATGGATGGCAGATTATTAGCCCTAGCAAGTCCTTTACTGTCTATGCAGCCACTGCTACAGAGAAAGCTGAGTGGATGGCACATATAAACAAATGTGTACAAGACCTCCTAGCCAAGAGTAAGTTGTTGACTCTTGTTTAGGATAACCCTAATACTGGAGATTATTATTATCAGAGAGCAGTACATACAATCAGTTTTGTTCATGATTATGTTTGCCAAGATGAAAGTGATGATTTATTGCCCAATATTATCTGTCTGGCTTTATATGCTGTCAGGTTTTTCCTATGTTTATGAAATGTATTGTTATTATGAAGACCATAACTCATTTTGGAGTGGAGTTCTGGTAATGGGAGGTGGAAAATGGCAGCTGCACTGTGACCAGGGACTTGTATCACATACCAGTTTGTCTTATTAGATTTTTCTATTGATGGAGGGAATTTTTTATAATAATATGAAATCAATCTACTGTTAAAACAGACTTATTTTCTATTCATGGGGTTTGAGAACATTCTATAAAATGGGATTCATTTTCCAGTGATTCTGAATGATGCAATATTTAGAGATAAATCTTCTGTAAATAGTCAGGCACTGGGGCAGCAGAGCCTTTACCATAACTGCACTTCATAGAGAGTGATTTAATGCTTGAAGATTTGTTTTGCAGCGGGCAGCAGTCTCAAATTGCTTCTTTTTTTAACTTGTGTATCAATGTAATTTAGGGAAACATATTGTTATAAAAGTGTTTTTGGGAATATGACATTTGTTGTCACTTGTATAGATATATAATGACCATTAAATGTTCATATGATACATACTCATGTGATGCTCTCTGTGTGTTTTCTGTTAGTGGCATTTTTTTGTGATATTTGGTAGCTTCTTAGAAATTTATTCAAAAATAATACCTTTCTTTGAAACTATAAAGCTTAGGTTTTATTTTAAGAGGGTAGATGAGAAGAGTCAGACTATTTTGAATTTTTGTATTGTTTGCTTTAAAAATTCATAGAAATAGCTTGCTATTTATTTATCCAGGAGGAAAGAAGCACCAGGCAGTGGATGACAGTCCAGTTTGGATACCAGATTCCGAGGCCAGTAAGTGCATGCAGTGCAACAGAGTGGAGTTCTCTATTCTAAATCGAAGGGTAGGCATAGTGTTGTATGTATAAAGACTTACTTAACTCAAGACTTAGCTTTTTCAGTAGAAAAAAATCTCTGTCACTTGGTATTTAATATATATATATATATATTGTATAATTATATCATTGTATGTAATCTGGTTTATTCATTGGATTTTATAGTAAATTTAAAATGTACCACATTTTTATATAGACTCACCCTTCAAGAAAAGATATTTTCAACAAACTGACAAAAAGTGGAAGTACATGAGTACATGTTTTTTCACTGTTTCCCGGTGTACCTAATGCAAACACTGTGTCATGAAGTAAAAGGAAGATTTTGATACAAAATATGAAAGGCAGCATTTATACAGACTTGTTCACAATGTCTTTGATGTGTACACACTCAGAATTCAAGAAACAAGATTTTAGTTAACTAATTAGTTTAAATTTTGTTTTTTGAATCTTCTTTATTCTGCATGGATATTTTCTCAAAATGTGCAGTGTTGCTCATCAAAAAATCATTCAGGAGCTTCCCAAATACAACTGACTGATGTCACAGTGCATTTCCATTTTTGACGAGATTATGAATGCATAAGCATCATGGTTTGCTCCAAATTTTAAGCGTTCTACTCAAAAACTTATGTAACAGTTTGAATTAAAGTTTGGTACATAAATTATTTATATGTCATAACTCATTGCACCTGTGCACAAAATTTGAGAGCTTGAGTTATCCAAGTTTTTTCGACAATGCCAGTTTCTCGAAGGGTGAGTGTAAGCCAGTGAAATGCAGATTTATAATCCCTGCCCACAACTTGATAAATTTGAATTATTAATTCTCCAACTCTTAACTATGCAACCATGCATACATGCACACATTTATCTTTGCAAAAAGTTACATTTATTTCAGCACCACTGCAGAAAGTGTGGCCGTGTGGTGTGTAACCCCTGCTCCAGCAAGAAATGGCTGCTTCCGCAGCAGTCTTCCAAACCTTTGAGAGTATGCTTGAACTGTTATGATCAGTTAGCTGCCAGTGGATCAAGACCCGGTAAGTGAGATATAAGCAGATTGGAAAATAGAAGGTTGCTGGCTGTTCAAAGCATGTATTCACTTGTCTGTATTTTGGAAGAGACCTTGTTTATGAAAATGTTGAAGTTACGATGTGAAATCACTTTGTTGTATCATAAATGAAAATTATCAAACGCAAGCGGAAATATTTTCATACCTCATAATCCAACTACCTGGCTAATGAACATTTTTGCTCACATCACAAGTCACCCTACTTTTTGTTGTATAAGGTTGTTAATACAATTTCAATGTGTGTTGAGATCAGTTTTCAGAATAATGTTCTTATACAATGGTACTTAGTAAATTTATCATAATTATCCTGTAGATGACAGACTAGTTACCAATGCTGGCAGTCAGGAGTCGTCAGGGGAAGATTCCTCAGATGATGATGATGATGAAGAAGATACACCCACTGTCAGGGATAATGAGGTGAGAATATTGTCCTGAAGCTACCCTCAACCATGGTCACAAATTGATTTTTCACTGAATTATCACAAATATGTCTCTGGCGTATTCATGACATGATTCTCTGCTGTGACCCTGTTCTGAAATTTCAACCCTGTTCTGAAATTTCAAGGATAATTACAGGGTGGGTAACCGTTTGCATAACTTCTAGACACAGCCAATTAACAAGTCCTTGCCAAATCTGACTGCAATCAAGGCAGTTAATTGGTCTGTCCTTATTGGCCTGATTTGCTGTACTCGATCTCGGCTGTCACCTTGATTGGCCAATGAAACTAAAAACCACAAAAAACTACTTTAAAATTCCTTACTAGTTTACCATAATACAAAAAGGAAGAAAAACTATCAATGTTAGATAAGCACTATAAGCATTTATAAAGTTGCTACATATATAGTTAGATGTTTTTTAAACAAAGATGGGCCCACACAGATAAAAATCCAAATAAAATAGAAAAGCCATCAGATCATCAAACGAACTGCCCGTACCTAAAAAAAGTGGTATGTGTTAGTGCTAACCATTCTGGGGCTCTGGCAGAGAGTATCCTGAAACTAGGTTGTTTTGATCAGATATGTTGTATTTCTTGTAAAGATATTGATAACAACTGTTTTAATAAAAAAAAACTTCAAATTCAAGTTACATTTTCCAAAAACACACTAGCTAGTACATGCTTCCTGTCTTACATTCCAGCCGTCATTCTACCAATGAGGGGTAAAAACTGCAGAGGATGCAGCTTCTGAGTAATGTACACTTCTCCATTTTTATGAAGAAGAGCAGTCAAACTTGAGTTGTGATTACTGTATGCTTCACTTGTACGTGGTTCAACACTCAAAGGGAGGATCGTTTGTTTATTATTCCAGAAAATGGCTGGATGGAAAAGGCAGACAAACAAAGAAACAAATAGAAATATGTTTTTCAAAATAGGATTTATAATGCAGTGTTTAGAGTTTATTTACCCAAGCAGCACTCATGATATGTGTAATATTGTGCATAAGTCTTTGTTAATGCAGCAGTTAATAATTATCAATTAAAATCTCGTCTGTACATGCTTCTCACGTAATTAAGCTGGAATTGACTCTGTTCAGTGCAGTGGGATATAATGCTTTTGCTTCCCTCTACACAGCATGATGGACTTAGCAAAGCCTAAACAGGTTTCTTGTGGAGATAAAATTTTGTGGCAAGAAAATGAGAGGTGGCAATTGTCAGAAACTATTGTCAGTGTGTGGAAGAAAATGCCGATATAAAACTTTAATTTATATATTAAGTAACAAATGCTTTAAAAATAGTGATGGCTACTTGTAGGATGCTATTGACACATTGGCATCTCACTTTGAATCTGTACAGTAAAAGATTATATATTATCCCCATATCTTGTATGTATTGAAAAGCAATAAATAAAATTCTTATTCTATGAGTTATTGAAACAGTTGAAAATATTGTAATCCAATGATGAACATGGAAATAAAAGATAAGCACCAATGTAAAATTAGATAATTTCTGAGATTCACTGTCAATAATTGAATTGTGCAATCTCTAATAAAATGCCATTTTTGGCACTGTGCTTTTTTTTTACATTTTGAAATGCATATATTAAACAATTATACATAATTTATAGTTTTTCAGCGAAACTAAAAAAAATATTAAGTGCAAATTAAAGATAATTATTGGAAAGAAAAGCAGTAGTGCATGAGCATAATTTTACAATATACATTCTGTGTAATTGTCTTGTTTAAGTAGAGACAGTGCTGTGAACCCTGTTGATATTTTTGTTAAGAGCATCAGTACTTTATCATATTGTAAATGCTTCATTCCTGGTTTACCTTTATGCATATCAGTCTTCAGATCATCTTATCTAAGCCAGTAGTTATCTATTGTGCAAGTAGCTTTTTAATGTATTTAACTTCATGTACAAAGTCTTGATGTATTGATCTTTATTTCCTGGAATATAATGAAACTACATGTATGGCTACTGATGATGTATGACACATATACACATTTCCTTATATTCTTACACAAAGTGTTCATTGAGTAAAATTTGGTATTTGGCAACCATTTGGATTTATTAAAATTCATTTATAGTTTTCATCACAGATTTCAATATGATGGTATTATAAACCTTTCTTTTAGGATTCAATTGTTAGACAATACAACTATTTAAGTTTCCTTAAGTTGTGAATTAAATGTTAAATTTTAAATCTAATTATTTCCCTCGCTCACTCTGAATGCTCTTAGAAGAGGAGTGTGATTTCAACTTCACAGTCATTAAGGCAGTATTCACAATTTAAGGGGCCATTCAGAATGAGGGATGCAGTAATTAAATCTCGGCTCCATTCGACCAGACGCGTGAGGAGGCGTGTGAGAGGTGGAGAGACCATTACAAGATTAAGTGGTCTTCCTTTCATGTAGGTCCACTATATTTAGGCTGTGGACCAGTTAGCACTCGGATCTTCTCATTCTGAATGGCCCCTAAGAAAGGTGTAATAATTCTCATTTACTTTTATGTACATATGTCTGATTTTGTAGTCGTTGAATAGAAATGGATCTGCCAACACTAATATTTTAGAGGTAACAAAGTAAAATTCATAATGCAGAAATGAGCAAAATGTTGTGTTCAATTGAAAACTTAGAGTTTATCTCTTCGCGATCATGTTTGACATAACAAGGGCAACTGTAGGAAATATTTAAATGAATATTTATGCAGGAAAATTCATTTTTTTTAAATTAAACAGGTTTCTGTTATGGGATTTGCCACAAAGCCTCACAATACCAGTAATTGGCAAGGTACAATGCACACTCTAGTTAATAACCACCATCGTAATTGTGGGATGACGCTGTTCTTCGTTTAAAGGAAGTTCAACGTCACATTTTTGTTAAATCTGTTTTGACGTGCATGTAAGAATAAGAACGGCTATGATTGTTCATCATGGTATCCCTCGTGCAAACCATGTTTAAAATATTTGGACTTTATTAAAATCGAACAATTTTTTTTAATGGTAAAGTGTAAAACTGATGCTACCTATAGGCCTGTACAGCGAATAATAATTATGTATGCAGGATAGACGCAAATTAGATATTAACATGTTGACTACTATGGTTATGCAATGTGGAATTAGTGCAGGATTCCCACAACCAGACAATTCAGTGGAATGGCTGTGAACAGCAAGAGCCTCGTTCTAGCCTGGCCTTGCACTTCTAATTGCTACCAGGCTACATTAGGACAGAACACATCAGATCATAAGCCAAGCAACTTGGAATCACAGCCATCGTTTATATATCGTCTCCTACTTCTCAATGCTTTCTTCAAAAAGATTCAAAGGTGGTCGGCCCCATGTTGCATATTAACCTATAACTCATGAGAGTCAAGAAAACTGTGCTAAGTTTCAGATAAGTCAGTGGGCAAACATCAGTTCGATATGCCGTCTTATCTACTTGACAAGCTTGGATCACTCTTCAGAGTGCAAGATAAGTGTTATTTACTGTACCAAGATCACGGGACGTTTGCTTGTGATGACGTTTTGATCAAAGTTTAATAAACTTAAGACGTTCATCTGCAATTCAGTCTTGCCCTGTACTTTTTTGGGAAGGGAGTTAGAAAATTCTACCGAACAACAAAACTGAAAATGAAGACGATTTTGTTTCTTTTGGCTGTGCTGTGCTACACCTCGGCTTACAGAGGTAAGGGTTTTCTTAGGATTTGCTCATTTTCCCACTTATAACGTCAGCTTATTCTAACAATGTATCCGCCTCCGTTAAAAGTAATCAGCCAACAGAAGTATTGCTCTCCAGAAGGATCACATTCTTCACCAGTTTTGTTATAAATAGCCACTATTAATTAAATTACTAGTAGATCAAATTTAATGCACTTTCTTCTTATCTTACAGTCACCGCACCTCCTCGTTAACCATCTTTGCCAATGGCTAACCCCTGAATATAAATTAATATCCAATTATTTTTTCAGCGCCAATCATGAATGAATATTCCAAGACTGCTATTCCAAATGAATACATCGTCGTATTCAATGAAAGTGCTTCATCAGATGCAGGTACATGTTATGTCAATGAGACCCCATTTATATGAAAACTGAAATTAATCTCCAAAGTTGATATGAATCACTTACATAGAACAAAATGTGTGTATTTTTTACCAGGAAAATCAAACTTGAAAACTGAATTATAGATTGCAGGAAGTGATCATTGATTGACAGAGTTAAATTTCAACTGATAACAGTGAAGGCGACCAGTTTACACCTGGTACTCGCAATCAGTAGTTTTTGTTCAAATAATCAAATAATTGATTAGCTTATTGTTAATGATTTACTTATACATTAAAACTTTTTATATGTCGAATATGTCGAATACTTTAAAATGAGCTCAGCATTACCAAATACTAATTAATTTTAGTAAATTGCAGCCCATTTCCTTCAACCTCTTAAAACACTGCAATCAAAAACCATATGGCTGTCAAGAAAAACTTCTAGCAGAATGGCATAAAGCCACTTTTTCGCAGGCGAAATAAAGGAAGTTTTGTGGATAATTACCTTTATATGACTTATAATTTTGTCATGTTTGACTTATTTTATCTTCATTGTACTTGTTTGTGCTCTTGGAGGTATAAAATGGCGAAGATAACAACGAACCTGGGACGGCAAAAAGTAAATGATTAACCGAAAATTAAAATTATATATATATATATATCAACAAATTATCTTGGAAACTGTTATCAACTGTAATTTTGAACGAGTGAATGGCGCGACATTTTGATATTAAAGCAGATATCATTTCATGGAGCATTTCACGTCAATCTTGTGCAGTGTGCCACACAACCAGCGTTATGTTTATCCAACGCAATTAAAACATTTGTAAGACTATTAGGACGCAACAAACAATTTTTTTGGGAGGGGGGCGGAGTTGGACAAGTAACTGTTTTATGTTGTATTTTGAAGTACTACAATAATTTCTTACCTGTACTTTGGAATATTCGTTACACATTTCTATGCTCTAGTCCTGAAGCACATGAAAACGCTGCCAACACATCTGCATACCACGTCCGACTTCGTCATTGGGAAATTTCGAGGGTATGGAGTAAAAGCCGCAAACAAGAGGTAGGGGTATATATGTCATTCTATTAAGTTGCATTTTAATGGCGTAGCTTAAGTGCAAGTTAACGGAGAAGTCATAACTTTTCTCAGTTTTTAATAAATGCAATACGTGAGATGGTTGTATACATTCCAACTTTTACTACAGAAACTGAAAATATATACATGTTTTAGATAATTACTCTTTTTCTGTAAATATCAGTATGTCAGTAAGCATATTATTCTCACATCTTAATCCTGTGATCAATAGGTTTCTTAGACAAAAATTCATTTGAAATCTCGGGAGACAGCATAGGGTAGACCGGGGCTAGTTCGACGATGGTCCTTCGTCAATTCATGAAAAAGTAACGACGTTAAAAAATGATCACATAATCTTGTAAAGTGACCGTATCCAGTGCCAAGAAAGCGTCATAATTGTGGATCCGTTGTTTGTTAAAATCACTGAGCTATAGTTCATTGTTAAAATAAAGTCGTATTTGTGAAATGAATAAAAGTTGAAATTGTTAGTAACTTCTAAAACAAGAGTTAATTATTCGTTAAAAACCAAATTTACACCATTATTGATTTGTGTTGCATAGATGTATTTGAATTGGTCACATGAAGAATGCACACCAGGAGATTAAAACAAACTCAAGAGTTTGTTAAATTAATACCAGTTTCAGGTTGAAAATTTTAGTTACTTTTAAAACAAAAGTTAATTATTGGTATTCAATCATTCAAAACCTATTTTGTACCATTATTAGTTTTTAAATAAAAAACAAGATTGATTCATAAATACAGACTTGACATTTAATATAGAATATTTCAGTTTCGAAGGTATGCCTAGGTAAAAATGCGTTTTTTTTTTCAACAAACTCCAATCTCATATAAAATATGTGAATGGAGAAGTGTGTAGACAGGTGTGTCGCTACCAATTAACTGAACCCCGGGTTTGTTGCGCTGCTGCATTATATAATATGCAGTGATTTAATTGGATAGTGCTCCTTTGGGCAGGTCAAAGCTTGGCTTTGGCCAAGCATGGTTCTGCCAAAAAAGTATCCGTATGTCAGTAACTACTGCATAGAAGAATTTGAAATTCTGCATGCAAGTGGTCGGTTTTGCAGTGTGTAAAATGAGCTATGCAGTGCTTTACAAGTTTGTTAGTCTGTGGCAGAATGGCGCGAAAAAGACAGACATTGCCAGACAGATAATTGCGTCAAACGAAACGGTCCGCACAGTTTTATAGAGTAATGCCCAGACTGATGTACCTACACAGAGGCCACACCCAATGTATTGAAATCTTACCACCAGGGTACAGGGCCCACTTTCTTTCGGGGTATGCTGTTGCAACTAAACGAAAACCACCCAGTCCGTTCAGAATGAGGGGTAAATTGCCACCAAAACGCATTTTTCAAGACCCTTAACGAACACCAAACTGGTTTTAGCAGGTTAGAATACCAGACGACCTCCGAGGAACCCACTGTAAACAGCAAAACATCGTTGTATGTTTCTCTAATGAATTGGGGACCTTAGCCGTTTCTTGGTTGAACACTGAAACCTCGTGGGTTTCTTTATTGAGGTCAGATTTCACCTGTACCGTTCAACTAGTCAAAACAGAGTTTACAGACATCCAGAAGAGGCCAACGACGAAGCCTGTGCCACGTCTAACGTGACTAAGGTCATTAACAGCGTCAGTATTTGGAGTAGATACCACATTGGTGCCAAAACACAAATGGTAGTCATCGACGAAAACCTGAACCAGATCAAATACAGGAATAATCTGGGAACCACTTGACTATCATTTGATAGGGGGCACCTTATGGACAATTTTAAGTTGCACGATGAGATTGCCGGTTCACACAGAGCACTTTTAAAAGCAGATTACTTACGGAACCAAGGGAATGAGCAGCTACCTTGGTCATCAAAATAGCCATATTTGAACCACATAGACAATATGTGGGTAGGCCATTACTTGCCAAAACAATGCCCTGCATGTCCTACAACAAAACTGAACCAAATTGGACAGATTTTGACCGTTGCCTGGATTGTTATGCCAGATTGAACTCTACAAACATATCCCAAAGAATGCCTTGCCACTTGAGAGCTCTGGTAGCAGCCAGAAGATGTCAGGCGTAACAGCAACCGTCACTGTGACTAGACACTGACATGAGGGTCCTTTGTGGAGCATGTTACTCTTTTTCCAGACAATAATTTGGAAAATATGGAGATCCAAAATATCGTTTTTAATGGTAGTCGTACGACATAGAATAGGCAATGTGTTTTTGTTCGCTTCTCTGGCGAATTCAATTAATGAACTGATGTCACAATGACATCAAAGAGATAACTAAAATATATTAAAACACGATTTTAATCCTGGTTTTCATTTATCAGTCAGCAAAATAGGGGAAAACTTGTTAAAAATGTTTTGGAAAAAATATTCCATATTAAATGTCATGTCTGTATATGGGCTCTTGTGATGTTTTTTTTTTCAACACATAATAATGAAGGTTATGCACAGAAACCTCAATAAATCGGTCTCATTTGAACTACTAATTCAGCAGACTTTAAAAATAAGTTTAATTAAATTAAAATCTGTTAAAATGTTCTTCGTGGCTTTTACACGGAAGACTAACTGTATTATTAAAAGTATAGGTGCCAACATGCCCTGGCCCTGACCATGTGGTTTTGTCAAATTTTGAGCCATTTGGCATTATATTTGCAAAATTATAACGTTACAATTTTAGCTAAGACCTCGCCCCTTGTTCTAAAACCGGTTTTGTTGTTCTAACTCATCCCCAGTTGACTCTACAAGGCCAAAATACCTAACTCGACCAACTAGCCCTGGTCTTTCCTACTACTCAAGTGATATGTGCAAATTGCAGTCAACTTCATTACGTTTTAACAATGCAGATATTACACAAAGAGATAAACGAAAAAAGATTTGTAATCATATTAACACCACCATCTACAAAAATGTAAATAGAAATGATTTTTTTCAGCGATAAAGAAATTCATCTATAACTGTAATGACGATTGTATTATAGGAGATGGTTGTAACATGTCTGAATTGAATACTTGTGACACCTTCTTAAATGAGATCGCTTATCTGTCCTGTAAGACTCCTGTGTAAAAACACCATATACATATACATATACATTCATTACACTGAATATGCCTACTCTTAAGAACACAATTCCACTACCAAGGTTATTGAAAATGGATGGTGAACTAACTTATGGCTTTGTTTCTTGTTCTTTAGTCATCTAGAACATGTACGTAGCGACCCAATTGTGAAGTACGTCGAGCCAAATATGCAAGTTAAGGCATTTTCATGTGCGGAACAAAAAGGCGCTCCTTGGGTAAGTGTGTAAGTACTAGGGGATGAGTACTAGTGCCTCAAAACCATACTGTATTACAGATAACGCAAACAAATTATCTTTGGCTTTGCTAATTTCTTCTTAAAAATCAACAAGTTCATGAATCTCATTCATTCGAAATACTGTATTCGTGTTCTTCCATTTTAAACGCCATTTCTTTTAAATCTTATAAATAGTCATCACTTCCTTGGCCAGTGCGTGCCGGCAGTTTTTTAATAACAAGTTAGGATGTTTCCATAGACGTAAGAGGGGTTACCATATCTTAAATTGGGATTTTAAACAAAATTACAGTAAGGAAAGAGGGATCTGCGTGGTAATGTTCTTGCACGTGCACTCAAAATATGCATAATCAGCAACAGACTTACCAGTAGCTTAATTAATACGTGGTCCTAACAATGATCAGCCGAATACTCAAGTTCGATAATATACCTTATATTTTAATATTAAAATTGTTATAAGGATTATTTGTTACTTTGTAGATAGACGCCCTATACTAACTTTTGTAGTGGCTAGACACTGACAGATGTGTTCTTTGTGGGGCGTGTAACTCTTTAACAGTTGTTAATTTGGAAAATATGAAGATTCAAATAATGCTTTTAATGGTTATTTTATAACTTGAGGTCGCTAAATATACTTCTTTGCTGCTTTGACTGGGTTCCCATACCTAGATCGGTCTAACAGGGTCGATCCATCTCCCAGGGGTTTATTCTTTTCATTAATCAGTGAGAAGAATAGGAAAATCAGAGAAAAATAATTTGGAAAAGTATTCCATATTAAATTTCAAGTCTATACATAATGTATATATCAACTTCATTAATTGGGGGTATCGGTGCTATAAAGGTCTTTATTCTACATAATAGTTTTTCCCGTTTCTTTTACGTGAAACACATATCTTCAATTTACTGCATTAAAATAAACACTAAAAGAGCAAGCCTACAAACCCTGTCTTTTGTTACTTTATTTTCCATGCCATGCCAATCCTGTGTTTTGGTGTGACACAGTGACCGTTGTAATGTGACACAGCTAGAGTCCCCCATGATAGAGATTTTTTTTCTCATTCATTTGTACAGGCAAGTCTCGCCCTAGCTTTTGACCCATTTAGGTCAGGCTAACCCTAACCATTGTAATTAACACGGACCTTCAGTTTCGTTACACCGGTTTCTGACGTAACTCCGTAACCAAGTAGGATATCATAATGAAAATGGCATGGTTGACGACAAGGTTGTCAATCACAATTTGGTGGCAACGTTTGGCTTTAAATTGTTTTGTTTGAAATCAAAATGTCAGGATCCCCCTGACCCTCTTTGGTTGCAACAACATTATGGGAGAGCAGGATAATGCTTATTTTCGTAATACCTAAGTGAACAAGGAAATAAATCCCAACGTACCATCTGGACCATCCACAGCGCAGTGCACGTGGACGCTTAGACTGGGTTCCCATACTTAGATTGATAGATAATTACCCCCTAACAGCTTTACTAGGCGTGACAGACATTTAAGCCGGTTACGTTGATTGCAATTTAGTGAGACTCCCCAGGGAGATAGATCAATCCAAATATCTGTGGGAATGGTCCCTTAGACTTCCAACGCGCATGCCAGGGGCACCGTTTGTCCTTGCTTGCAAAGTTTGAGTGGCTCCAACTTCAGCCGCGACTTCATTATCCTTTCTATATAATAATAAAAACAAACAGACAAACAAACAAAAATCCGATGAATCACACTGAGTTGCACTTGAGTTTTAAATGGACTTGTATGTTGTACACAGTTTGGTTGGATATTTGCTGGCGTTGAAATTGTAAAATATTTCAAAGTACTTTTATAATTTCCAGGGTTTGGCACGCACCTCAACCTTGATCCCTGACTCGGACCCGGAATCAGACTCTGACTCTGACTGGAAAGAGCTCAATCCAGATTTATTATATGAACATGGTCAGATAAAGAATTTACAGCTATTTTAACGTCTATTTTAAATTACACTTCAACGGACAAAATCTGTTCAAACTTTCAGAACTTCACTGGTTCCTTATTATAGTATAAAGAAGCGACTTAAAAGCATAATTTTTCTTGTTTACTTTGAACATACGTAGCAATTCATTCTCATCAAGGTGAAATTTTAAGTTTTCTGAAATAGGGGCCTATCCCTTCCCTTTCAAATAATTCAGATTATTTCATTTTACAGACACTACTGGTGGACAAGACGTAACTGTTTATGTGATCGATACGTAAGACATTTTATATTAAGGCTTCGTTCACATGGAATGTCTATTTTCTAAAAATCTATTTTCTATTCGCGCTATCTTATGATCACGGTCTGTGCCCTGAATATCCCGCCGCGTAATTACTGGCAGCGCGAGCCAGTTACTTATAGTAACTTATAGTAACTGGCTCGCGCTGCCAGTAATTACGCCGCGGGAGATTCAGGGCACAGACCGTGATCATAAGACATACCGCGAATAGAAAATAGAATTTAGAAAATAGACATTGCATGTGAATGAAGCCTAAGTATATATCATTTTGTTTTGTTGCCTTCTATCATAAAAAGCATCTGTAAATTCTCGGAAAACACTGCACTGTATTTTTTTCTTTTCATTTTGGTTTATTAAAAACAAATTTTAAACCTTTAGTGATGATCCCTTAGTATAGTGACAAAATAAAAATTGTATTCAATTTCTCCAGAACTTAAGCCCTTTTGAATTGTGTCCTTCTGAAGACATACTGCATCTTTGTGCTTTCGGTCTCTTTATGGAAAAAGCCCTCCATCTGTTAGCTTATCACTAACTTGAAACAAGCTTTATTTCTAGAAAATGTTATTGATTTTTTAGGGGAATAAGGACAACCCATGAAGATTTTACGTACAATGGCGAACAACAAGCTAAATGGGTAGGTCCTTCACATTCGGTACTGTTGACACAGACCTAAGTAATTTTCAAATGACGGTGGACTTAAAATTCTTAACTTTGTTGCTAATGTAATGTACTTCTATACTGATCATGCTGAAAAATAGTCTTCTGTGCTTCTTTAGCATTAATCTATTATAAACTAGATTTGCTTTTATATTTCTGCTTACTGTTATGCGATCTTCATTAAAATTTCAAGGGAACAAGCACGGTTATGGATCCAGACACCGAAGAAGATTTAAACGGCCATGGAACTCATGTTGCAGGTATAGTATTTCTCCAGAACGAAATGAAGTATCCAGACATTTCTTAAAAATCACAAAGAGCTGTACGGTCGAGCTGCACAAAAAAGTCTTACATGACAGAAAGACTTTGTTCTAAGTTACAAAGCAGACCAATTTAAGTAATTGTTTCCTTATTTTTCCACCAGATTTCGAATAAAATGTCACTTATTGGTAAGGGGTGCCACTTTTGACAAAAAAAAATCGTTTCACAGGAAGCTTTTAAAATCAAGAATGGTGTTTGCATTTTAACCAAAGTCGAGCTCAGTAAACACAGAACGATACTATAACGTTACCATAACGTGTTTTTGGTTATTTAAACGTTATGGTAACGTTATGATAACGTTCTTTGTTTGCTGGGAGGGATTCTATGAGCTGTAGGGGAAGTAACAGTGCGCGGGAGTATCGATGCGGGGGGGGGGGGGGGGGGGGGGGGAGAGGGGGGTACAGATACTTTGTATTGCCGCAAGAACCTGTAGGGATGATGTAGCCTTGTACAGTATTATCCAGCGTACTCATATAATCACCAGCTTCTGTGTATTCTACTGAAAGCCAGAAAGTGTGTCATTTAACTTATTTTCGGTTGTGAATTTTATATATAAGTACTATCACATTGAGAAAGTTTTAAAGGAGAATTTTGTGGTGCCCACGCTTTGGGAATTCGTACACATCCTTGCACGCACGCATGACTTTCCTTTTTATATTATTATTCAGGTACAATTATAGGCCAACACTATGGCATTGCCAAAAGAGCAACAGCGATAGCCGTACAAGTACTTAATGCAAATGGCTTTGGTTCAAATACGTAAGCTCCCCTCTCTCTGTCTCTCTCTTGTTTATACTAGAAATTAACAATCGATAAAAATTGTGACCAAAACAAATATACCTAACAATGATGTTTTAGTTTTTCAAGTCTTTTTTCTGGATATAATCTAATGCCTATAGTTAGAAAGTTTGTGAAGCATATATATATATATATATATATATATATATATATATATATATATATGGTTTCAAGAGGCAGACACATATGATACTGAAATGAATATTTAAGCTGTGAATTTGATTCTTGCCCTCCCCCAATTCCTTTTTATGCTTATTTGCATAATGGTACTTAATAGTGAAATGTAAACACAAGGCAAGATTCACTAAATCAATTGTTGACAATTATCATTTTTACATTTTAGTTATTGAACAGTAAATGTTCTTTTTTAATGTCGGCTTTTTTAACTGTTCCCTAAATTCTTTTGAGCAGTATCAAATTTGTAACTTAAAGCTGTCAAAAAAACAAAATTAAAATTCGTGATTAAATCATTTTAATTTTTGGATATGCATTGAGGAAATTTTTTCCAACCAGAACTGTATTCCTATAAAAGCCCATGTTATGTGGGATTGCTGTTAATAGGTTATTGACATTGAAACTTACAACGATACTTTCTGTAGAGGCATGGTTTGGGAAATATGGTTGGAAGTCCATATGATAGTATGTGGTTTTAGAATGATATCCAGTAAATTGCTTTCAGTCTTTGCATACTACACACAGATATCTGTTTACACTAGTCAATTTTAATGCAGCAAATGCATTATATATATATATATATATATATATATATATATATATATATATATATATATATATATCATAGTCCACACGTTTGTACATCTATTCCAGGGGTGTTATTAAAGGTATGGAATGGGTTGTAAAGGAGCACCAGAAAGCAGGAAAGAAAACATCTATTGCAAAGTAAGTAAAAGAATGAAGCAGAGTTCATTTCCCCTATGAATTTTCCCAATAAAATTTTTGAATTTTACATGAATTTAGGGGATATTTTTTGCATTGCATATAATTAATAATTATTACAACCATAATATTCTGAAACAAGACAACTCAATGTATGCTAAATACATGTATTTGGAACATGTGACAGACTTTCTACATGAATTAAGACATCCTGACTGGTGTGCCAGCTTCCTTTGTGCTATGTGGGGTGTGTCACTCTTTTTAAGTTGATAATTTGGAAAATATGGTGATGCAAGTAGAAAAAGTCTAATAATTTAATTTTCAATACAAATAATTAGTGAGATTTAAGCTAATAAAATTGGCCTTGATTGACAAATTGTCAACGTCAAATTCCCTGTTGTTTGTTTACTTGGATGGTGTGAATATTTTTGGTAATTATTAATTTGAGAGAGAGGAGACATAAAATTATGTAATGTTTTTTTGACTAAAAATCAGCCTTGTATTTTTGTAATGCTTCATTGATGAACTCAGTGAAAGAGCTGATGCCACATTTGTTGGCACTGAATAGATACATTGTATAAGTTATCAAAACTTGGTTATTCTTAGTAAAGATGCAAATTTCAAGTAGATGTGATTTTAACATGCATTTTAAACAAAATGGATTGACTTAATAAAGGATACAGTAATTATGTCTTTCTTTGAAAAAAAAAAACAGTCATTTTAAAGACGACGAAACTCCTTGAATAATAGCTTTATGTGAAGTGAACAACTGTACACTTCACAAATGTAATAGTCTACAGGGTACAAGGCCATGACACAAAGAATGTAACATTTTCTTGTGTTGTGAAGTACATAGAAACAAGACTGCCTAGCAACTGTATCGTTAATGTTAGGCAGGTGTTGTTCTGAATGACTGGTCAGTCTAAATTATTTAAAAATGGAATAAAACATCAAATTTAAATGAAGAGACCACTTGCAATTATTAATGAGTTGAAAAAAGGAAAATTTGTTTTGCTGGTGAAAATCATGCACATATATAGATTACTTTTAAGGGATATGAAAAACCAACAGCTAGAACATCTCTAAGGGTCTTTCAAGAAAAACAAATTGTAAAATCATACTGCAAAGGATGACATTCTTATATAAGTCAAGTATGAAACCTTGCATGTATGTTTGGAGATAATTTAGTCCACTAATTAGTCTAAAAATGTTGCAAAAAGGTTGCAAAAGGGTTTTAGAAGTTATACTCTGGCATAGTAGAACCACCAAAACTTGTTACAATGTTATAATATACTGGTGGTATAATTCATCTATTAACTTATTCAGTTTGAATTTCTTTTGGAACAAGCTATGTAACACAGCTTTATTTGTTAATTTCAGCATGTCCTTGGGAGGCGGCTTTACTCTTGCAATGAATGAAGCTGTAGACTCCATGTTTGCCGCGGTAAGCCCTCTGATCCAATAGTGTTACCTATACATGTTGCTGCCATTTCATCTTGAAATGGTTATGATTTTTGCATTTTATACAACTTACAAATTTGAGTGCTTATAAGGATTTTTCCATCATTTTGAACAATCAATTTGTAAGAATATATATAGTGACAATGACAAAGTAGTCAAACTGAACACCTGAAACTAATTTTGTCACCATGAGTGAAGGAAATAGCTGTTCAAGACATATCTAAAGAGGCTGATTATTTTGTTTTTCCATTTGAACATGTTTTGATGATGTTTTAATACTTAAATTGCAATGCCCCATATGTTAACTGTAAATTATTAATTAATTCAGAACTTTTTCCATGTGATCCTTTTCAATATTTGGCAATGAAAACCTTCGAGATCTCTGGATGTTAATTATACGCTACTGTGCATGATTTTGAAATCTGTTGGTTCTTACACAACAGTGACTATCAAGCTGATGTTGAGTTTTTAAAAAAAAATATAGTGCAAAATGTCACCTCATGTAACCTCATTGGCCTCAGATCCCACTTGTCTCTTGATTTTGGTTAGAGATGGAGGCTAAAACCAACTACAGAACCCAACCCAGATTACAATTTTTATAAATTAAAATTGTCTTGTTTCAGGGTGTCCTTCTTGTTGCAGCTGCTGGAAATGATAATGCTGATGCCTGCAATTACTCACCAGCTAGTGCTGAAAATGCGTAAGAATCTGTGTGTGTGTGTGTGTGTGTACGTGTGTGTACGAGAGAGAGAGAGAGAGAGAGAGAGAATATACAGATTAACTTTAACTTAGGAATTTATTTTGACTGTTGGTATCATGAAATTACAAAATTGTCATTTTTTATTCTGACAAATTCAGAATCATTTTGTGCCCTCATATCTGTCAAATACAAACCAAGAGAATTTAAAATACAAAACATTTCCTTTCAGGGTCACTGTTGGATGCACTGACATAAATGACTCTTCATGCTATTTCTCAAATTGGGGGAAATGTAATGACATCTATGCTCCGGTAAGAATATGAGATGACTCAGTACGCTAAGATAGATGATTATGCTTCAAGACAGTCAGGAAAGCCATGTAGCAAATTGGTAACTCCATCTAACATGCTTAATGATATTTGAAACTAATAACTTGACTGTTGTCAAAATTGATGGAAAAAAATAAATGTTGAAAGCATCTTTCAGTTTCAGTTAAAAAAGGAAGCAGATAGTTGATTTTGATCAATATCTCAATGAAACAGAAAACACCTGCAGGCCTTCCACACAATATTTATGGCCAGCATTAAGACTGTGTTCTGTGAATACTATTTTGAATGTTTCTCTCATATTAACTTTATTTCTTCTTTAATGGATAGGGTTTAAACATTGAATCTACTTGGATTGATGGAGACTCAGCAACTAAAACAATATCAGGTGTGTATTTTTTAATTAATTGTACTTTTTGTACCTTATAGTTGTCTTCATTGTTTTTTTTTATAGTTACCTTCTACTGTTCTTTTTTTAGCAAAAGGTTGTTCAGTATGTTAGGATTTGCTTTATCTTATCCATTAAGACTGCAATAATTGCCATTTGTGATCTTGAGCCATTTGTGAGCATAAACACCAATATTGATTCATACCACAATTTCATATTAAAAGCAATATTACATAATGGTTAATGGCATTATCATCACCAAATTTTGATTTTATACCAAAGGTAACAGACATTCAAATAATTAAGTTTTGGCCTGTATTTTTGTCATATATATTCACAAGTCCTGTAAGTTTGAAGACAATGGGTCAACCAGTTTTTCCTCTACTTATGCTAACTGTATTACATACATGCTGAAAAAAAATTACAGGATGACTTTTTGAAAAATGCAATCCAATTTTCTAACTCTACCCTTTGTCAGGAACCACAGTACAGAAAAAGTGTAATTAGTACTTTTAAAACTTTCATACATAATGTTGTATTAATTCAATCAGAGGAAGTCATTGTTTCATAAAACTCATACATGGGAAGTCATGTTGTATAAGTAGCTTCATATAATACTGTTTCGAAGCCAGTAATCTGTTAGAGCTTGATTACATGGGAGTTATTGGAGGTGCCCAATATGAGGGGGTGGACTTGTGTCTGAAGTAACCAATCAGTTTTTAAGTTATGTGGTTGACAATTTAGTTGATAAAGTTTAGCATAAAATCTGTGAACTTAAATCTAAAAGAGGACTGGATAGAAGAGAGAGAGGCTTGTACCATGTAGCTATTAGTGTAGCAAAATATATTCTGTTGAAGTTAGAACATGGAGTCGTTTCATTCTTTTCCGTGTGCAGAGTTTAAGACATGGCACCTGGGAATCTCTGCAGCATTACAGATACGTAGCGTTATCCAAAGATATGAGCCTATTCAGCCCAAACCCCTAGGGTTTTATCATAAAAAGTTACGTATTTAATGTAATGTGGGGGCCTGGGATGGTCTTAAAGGGGATTCCCCACACTTTGTTTACTAATATTCAACAGTTAAGTAAGTTTAAAGGCAATAGCTTAAATAATAAATTATTTGTATTACATACATTCTGGAAAAAGAAAGGAAAATAAGAAAAACAAAACAAAACAATATATATGTAAAACTTTGGGAAAAATGGTCAATAAACTTGACCTTTATTTTACTAACATTCATCAGTTCTGTAAGTTTAAAGCCAGAAAAAATGGTTTTCCACTTATCGTGTTATCTCTGAAGGTGCATGGCGACAACAATGCTGATAGATGCAGGTGATAAGAGTTTTACTCAAAAAGTGTGTATTGTTATAGCACTGATATTAAGTGTTTTAATTATTTTACAAAATGAAAAGAAAGATGGGCCTTATAAGACAGCACATGTATAAAACAATAAGTTTTGTAACAGACTCAATTACCTCTTGGTTAGTACTTTTTTGTGTCTGATGCATATATTCCCTATAGTATTTGGTTATAATTATGTCAATATGTTTTGTCTTATATTTAGGAACATCTATGTCATCTCCTCATGTGGTAAGTGAATTTCTGACATCGCATTTTACACTTATATGCCTATACTTGCTCTAATTATGTGAAAAATCTCAGTACTAATTATTTCTATATATCCAGATACACACTAACATTTTGGGAGAATTTTCTAAACACTCCAAGTTGAAATCTATAATATTTTCATAGGCTGGTGTTGCAGCTGTGCTACTGTCTGAAGATAATGACTTAACACCAGAGGAGCTGGCCAATAAACTGAAAGAACTTGGGTATGTGTACATCGCTAACACAAAATGTTATCACTCTTTTGCTAGACTTAAGCTGACTGCATTCCAGCTTTTTGCTAAACAACTTGGTATTGATATTGGTTGAAAAGTATTTATTTTTATTTACAATGAATAACTGTTGGTATACATAGATTGCATTCCCAACGAGTTGAGCCAGGCTTTACAAATCCTGGAACTAAATATGGCAGACGTACATGAAAGAAAAACCGCCTAATCTTTTAATAGATTCTCCGCCTCTCACACGCATCCCCATGCGTCGTCCCTGCGGGGGTACAGTCATTAAATCTCGGCACCATTGGGACGACACATGGGGAGGCATGTGAGAGGCGGAGAGACTATTAAAAGATTAGGTGGTTTTTCTTTCACGTACGTCCGCCATATTTAGTTCCAGGATTTGTAAAGCCATGGCTCAACTCGTTGTGAATGCGATCACAGAGTGAGTGGGGGTGGGGGGTGGGGGGGGGGTGAAAGTTTTTAGAGTGAGAGATTGATTCACAATACAATAATACGCACAATATGAAGACTACCTTTAAATAATATAAGATGACACTTTCTATTGCTCACTGACATGTTTCAAAGGGTAAAATAGTGATTTGCGTTATACCTTTGTCGTACCCCTTTTATATCAGACCTTCCTGAAATAGTTGGTGTGCCTTGGCTAAGTTTTCTTAGGGCTAAAATTACTTGTGCATTATAAGGCTATCAATTTCACATTTTATGATCCTGTGGTAATTCTGTTTTCATCTTAGATGGACACCATTAAAGCAATAATTACTCTTCCTTTGAGATTCAAAATTCCGCAAGAAATACATTGTAAACAACACATGGAAATATATTATATTGCATTTCACCACTAAAATGGCTATTATTGTAGTAAAACTATGCTCAAAAACCAACACGAGACGGGTTGGACTAAAACCATAAGTATCACCAGTGCCCATGCTAGTGGTACTAAATAGCATGTTTGCTTAAAATAAAACAACGGAATGCAACTTTATTTTGGTTTTAATATACTTATGATGAAGAAAAAAATGAGTCTTTATATCATTCAGTATTATGGAATTTAAATACAAAAAGTCAGTATGCAGTGGAATATTGTTCAGCATGCAGAATTTCACTTGAGTTTCATTTTAGTGATTTCAAACAAAAGATAGATTAAAATGAAAGTCTAAATCTCTGATCTGATAAAGTAAACTAGGACTGGTTACTATACCAATATCGATCTATCATGATTGGCCTATCTCCCTGGGGAGTCTCACTAAATTGCTATCAACTTAACTGGATTAAATGTCTGTCATGCCTACGGAATCAGCTACAGGGTAATGAAAATTACCCCCTAACAGCTTTACTAGGCGTGACAGACATTTAAGCCAGTTAAGTTGATAGCAATATATTGCGACTTCCGAGGGAGATAGATTGACCCAAAGCTGTGGGAATGGTCCCTAACAGATTGAATGAAATGAAAGTCTAAAACTCTTATCAGATAAGTTAAACTAACAGAAGACAAAGCTATTTTTAAGTTTTATTTGCACTATTTCTTTATTTTGTAAATATATGATCTTAAAACAGGGGGTTACCGAAATGGACAGAAATATTTTTAAAATAACAGAAATATTTAAAACATATAACATGCATGGAGGACCCAAACAACAGCAAAACTGGCCTGTGCAGAGTATGGTAAATAATAATTATAATTATAATAAACTAGAGGATCAGAGAGGCGATACCGCCTCCGAATATTGTACCACCAGCTGGAGCAAGCGCATTCATATAGACCCCCACATATACAAAATAAGGAACACAGCCACAGCTTGACAAGCTGTAAAAATGCAATCAACAAGAATTTTCAAAATATGCAAAAAATATATATATTACTAAAAATGGTACAATCAAAGTTAAGTTCATCGCAAGGTAGGTCAAAGGTCAATTCCAACGTCATAGTAAATTGCCAGTATATGACTTCCTATTCAACTTCAATAGTAACTATGGGCCTATCTCTGCCAGGTTTGGAGTTAAAAGAGAAAGAAATTAGCAGAGTTCAGTTCATGATAATAAGTAGGTCAAAGGTCAATTTCAAGGTCACACTTAGATTGCCAGTATATGACTTCCTATTAACGTTCAATAGTAACTATGGACCTATCTCTGCCAGTTTTGGAGATAAAGGGGAAGCAAACTATGCAAAGTTCAGTTCATGGTGAAAAGTAGGTCAAAGGTCAATTTTAAGGTCACTTTAAGATTGCCAGTATATGACTTCCTATTCAACTTCAATAGAGACTATGGACCTATCTCTGCCAGTTTTGGAGATAAAAGGGAATCAAAATTTGCAAAGTTCAGTTCATGGTGAAAAGTAGGTCAAAGGTCAATTTTAAGGTCACATGTAGATTGCCAGTATATGACTTCCTGTTCAAGTTCAATAGAGACTATGGACCTATCTCTGCCAGTTTTGGAGATAAAAGGGAAGCAAAATTTGCAAAGTTCAGTTCATGGTGAAAAGTAGGTCAAAGGTCAATTTTAAGGTCACATTTAGATTGCCAGTATATGTCTTCCTATTCAACTTCAATAGTAACTATGGACGTATCTCTGCCAGTTTTGGAGATATAAGGGACTAAATGTTATAATTTTGGAGTTACCATAATGTGCCATATATTTCCTACAGAAAAAATTAATTAAAATAAAGAGAAGGTCATTTTGGTCAAAATTCTTGAAATGGGAGGTGCTCTGAAGTTCCAGATGTTCAAATTTGATGAAATGTCATTTTTGACCACAAGTTGTCTGCTTTGCCAAGCCTTATGTTTTATTTTTCCGGAGTTCAAAATTTATTATCCATTACCGTACTTCACATTTTGCTTTCACCACCAATATGACTTTTTGATACAGCGTAACTTTGGAGATAAAAGGGAAGCAAAATTTGCAAAGTTCAGTTCTTGGTGAAAAGTAGGTCAAAGGTCAATTTTAAGGTCACATTTGGATTGCCAGTATATGACTTCCTATTCAACTTCAATAGTAACTATGGACCTATCTCTGCCAGTTTTGGAGATAAAAGGGAATCAAAATTTGCAAAGTTCAGTTCATGGTGAAAAGTAGGTCAAAGGTCAATTTTTAGGTCACATTTAGATTGCCAGTATATGACTTCCTATTCAACTTCAATAGTAACTATGGACCTATCTCTGCCAGTTTTGGAGATAAAAGGGAAGCAAAATTTGCAAAGTTCAGTTCATGGTGAAAAGTAGGTCAAAGGTCAATTTTAAGGTCACATTTAGATTGCCAGTATATGACTTCCTATTCAACTTCAATAGTAACTATGGACCTATCTCTGCCAGTTTTGGAGATAAAAGGGAAGCAAAATTTGCAAAGTTCAGTTCATGGTGAAAAGTAGGTCAAAGGTCAATTTTAAGGTCACATTTAGATTGCCAGTGTATGACTTCCTATTCAAGTTCAATAGAGACTATGGACCTATCTCTGCCAGTTTTGGAGATAAAAGGGAAGCAAAATTTGCAAAGTTCAGTTCATGGTGAAAAGTAGGTCAAAGGTCAATTTTAAGGTCACATTTAGATTGCCAGTGTATGACTTCCTATTCAAGTTCAATAGTAACTATGGACCTATCTCTGCCAGTTTTGGAGATATAAGGGACTAAATGTTATAATTTTGGAGTTACCATAATGTGCCATAAATTTCCTACAAAAAAAATTAATTAAAATAAAGAAAAGGTCATTTTGGTCAAAATTCTTGAAATGGGAGGTGCTCTGAAGTTCCAGATGTTCAAATTTGATGAAATAATGTCATTTTTGACCACAAGTTGTCTGCTTTGCCAAGCCTTATGTTTTATTTTTCCGGAGTTCAAAATTTATTATCCATTACCGTACTGCACATTTTGCTTTCACCACCAATATGTACTTTTTGATACAGCGTAACTCGAAAACCGTATGGAATACAAAAAAACGGAGACCACTTCCAGTGTTGGGCTTTACATGCTCTACAAAATGCAAAAAAGAATGGGTGTCTAGCATTAACGGTTCCCGAATTAGAGACAGTTTTCAGTTTCGATATCTTATGGCCGCTACTCCCGTGAAAATGCACCGATTGACCCCAAATTCACGGAGATGAAAGATGACCTGAAGGGTAACACTTACCATTAATATTATTAGTTAAGTCTGTGTGGTGTCTGAATAAGACCGCAAATCATTTTTTTTTCGGCAAAAATTTTGTTTTTTTGAAAATTTTGGCCCGTTTGACCTTAAAATAAAGGTCAAAGGTCAAATCCAAGGGCATATTTGAAATCTACACATATGACTTTTGGAAAGCTGTCTGTAGAAATTTTTCCCATAATTCCTTCTGTAGGGGAGATAATTAGCATTTAATTTTGCCATTTTTGGACAAGGGTGCATTGCAATGAGTGCCACACCTAGACCCCAATACCGACAAAGCCCAAATTTTACGTGGAACGAGTTGAGATTATAGGTGACCTAAATCGAAGAGATGGGTATGGAGGCCCTTACCATCTAGGAGGAGAAGCGGTAACGGTGACTTGGCGGCGGAGCCGCAGGAGCCGCAGGAGCCGGCGGAACATACGGGTCGGGACTAAAACCATGTGTACCGCCAGCGCCTACGCTGGTGGTACAAATACTATAAATTCAAGTTATCTTTACAAATCCCTCCCAGTCCAAATAAACAAAGATGTCAAGTGCAGTTGTCCCTATGATTCTGGCCAATCAGAGTTGGATGAATACCACTTGTAGCAAAGAAATGGCAAAGAAATTGAAAGAAAAAAAGAAAAAAAAAAAGAAAAAAGTTGATATCAAAAACCTATTATTTAATTGATATGTTTTTTTGTTTTTTTTGCTTTGTAATTGTCTAAATTATTAAAACATGCTTTAATTTTCAGAAATTTGTTGTTCTGTACAGATATATTGTTACGCAGGTATTGTAATTGACACTTAAGTATTGATTTTATCTTTCAGTGCTAAAAACCAGATCAGTAACATTCCAAGCGAAACAGTAAATCTGTTGCTCTTCAATGACTGTCAGCAATAAAATCTGCATCAAGAGGATGAAACTTATTCATCCAATTCCATTTCTTTGGATTTTGCAAAATATGTTGCATTATGGAAGGAAGCACAAAAATTCATAATCAGCACTGTTGCTCCATTAACAGGATTGTTATACAATTTCTGTAATATCAATTCACCATAATGATGTTGAAATAAATCAGAATTAAGTATATTACTTAGGCAAAAAATAAGTCCTAATGATTTGGCATTAGAGAGGGCCAAAGGTGCTCTTATTATTCGGAAACTGTGAACACTTTCTTTGTAATTTGAATGTTGTATAGCATACTAAAATGAAAATAACTTTCATCCCTGAATAAAACACGAAGTCTGTATAACTTCTTAACTAAAAGCAAGGTTTTTAACAGGATAAATAAAGTTGGGATGAATCACAACTACAAATATACAGGTGCTGCATTTAGAAAACATGCTTAGAAAATAATAAGATTAGTTGATATTTATTGTGCAATTCATGGCCTTATAAACAAAACTGATTTTTTTCTTGCTTCAGGCTTGCGATGAGGACCACTGAATTACTGACATAAACTCAAATTTCATAGTGTGAGCACCATTTACTATTCACCTTATCATTGGTCTTTCATATTTGTAATAAATAAAGAGGAATCAAAGCGCATTTTAGTGTCTTTATTGCAGCTTCAGCCATTTACACTTTGGCAAATATAAGCTTTTGATAACATAGAACTGCCTTGGACCTTAAATAGTAAACTGATTGCAAACAGGAGCAGGATCAACAGTAACTTTAAAACTTTTTCATTTTTTTTCCAATTCCATTTTTTAACAAACATTCAAACAAATATTAGGTGTGGCCAACACCTCTCTCCACTTGCTACTTACCTGCAATGCTAATCGTCATGGCTATCGTATCAAAGCCCGTACAATTGTGTGGTACCCCTGGTATTGTATCATGCTCCAATTATACTATCTGAGCTTACTGCACATCAAATTTAAGGCTAACTGGTAAAAGTTCGCATGTTCAAGTCTGATTTAACTTTTATCTTTGACAATGAGAATATTAAAAATGTCGTCCAGTCGTCAAATACAGTGTAGATATTCCTTTGCTTGGACACGCTTTCTACAGCTGGACCTCTACCTGGCTAAACCCTGGACCAGAACTAAATTTCAAAAAATTTGTGTTTCTGTGGAAAAAGCTCATGCCCAGAAATTGTAAAACACATCCATGTATTTTCCATAAAACACAGCTGTCTTACACTGTAGAATGCATTAAATTTGGTGAAGTAATTGCGCAGTCTTTATAGAGGTATTGGACATACAGTGTAGATGTCAAACTTGGCACTTGGCAAGCACGTGTATTGTGTTTGTATCTCCAAGTGCAACTTTTTTTTTGATAAGCAATAAAATACAAAAACATATGGAATGTCTTTTTCTTTTAAAAAATATATTATTTATTTTTCAATTAACATCTTAAATACAGTAAATGAAATTAAATGAAGCAAAATTAAATCTGTTTTACATATCATTTTGGACTAATGACATTCAAATGCAGATTCACTGCAGAGCAGTTCCTTTGATTGACAGATACTCAACATTGTCTCTATTCTTAAGGGGCACCATAAAGCCAACACATGAACAGGTATAGTGAGTTCTTTACAGTGCCCTGACACTCGGGGTGCCTATGACTTGACGTCCAATGAATCTGCCAACAACATGCTGCTGACAAGCTTGTACAGCACCAGGGTAGTTTGTCATCAAGAACTTCAATGACACCTGGATGGATTAATGAAACTAAATTCCACAGGAAACACTACATGCTAGTCTACTGAAATGAAAAAATAAAAAATAAAAATAAAATAAATAAAAAAACTTTGAAATTAGTCAAAAAAATTTTAAAGAATTTAATAAAATCTCTATATATTTGCCATTTGAGACAGTAACTTATGGAAACTTTTGAAACTAAACTCTGTCCTCACAAGATAAAAATCCAAATAGAAACAGCCATTGGATAACCCTCAAACCAAGTACACATACTAGTACTTTAAATAGTTCAGGCTTCATCATCTCTTTATAAAAAAAATTGCTACCAATTGGTCAAAAGACAGAGAGGTCCAGGAAAACTACCTGCACCACTCTGCTGGCCTCTTGTATGGAGTACATTCAGATTTACTGTAGATGTTACATCAACCCGGGTAGGCGTTGCAAAACGTGGTGCTTAAAGCTGGCATACTAAAGGAATATTTCACTGTCAGACCAGGTACCTAACCTCTACTTCCAACAGAGCCAAGTGCCAAGCAGGGAGACAGTGGGTACTCTTTAAGAAGAACTGGTACGTTCCCGGCAGAGCTGAATCCATGTCCCTCTGCTCTGGGGGCAGAGATCCACTTAATTACTAGTAAGGTCATCCAGTCGGTAATGAATGATCACAGTGAATTATTGGTCAATTTAGACTTTTCAATGTAGTGTATGTCATGGGGTGCTGCTTTGAACACTTTTATATGTATCATGACTTTGACACTGCATGTCAAGCAGTTCTTGTTTCAGCAACTTGGGTATGTCCAGATCTTCCATACACTCTTTAGGGAGTAGTTTCCTAAGAACCTGAATACATCTTTCCCTCAAGGAATACACTGAAAATTAAAAAATCCAACAAAATAGTATAAATGATGGAGCCATCACTAAACAAAATTGTTTTAACCATAATTTGTACAATGTGTGCTTTATGGTAGACTATGACACTGGAAAGGAAGCAAAAGTATTGTAGGTGCATCGATATATATATATATATATATATATATATATATATATATATATATATATACGCCGTAGGTTGCACTGGGTGGAACAGTTGAAGATGGTTGGTTGAATATTTTTGTAAAAAGAAAAAAAAGGGTTTCCTTATCTTTGTTCCAGTCCATCAGAAGTTCAATTATTTTTCCTCCATGGAATTATTATCTAGATGATTACCACAGTCGGTAAAAATCAAATAAGCTGCTTGCAATGTACTGATTTTAGTACCAGTATATATATGTATCTGCACTACTCTAGTACATGTAGTAGTAGTACTGTCCTGGGGTGAATTTTTCTTCCATTCCCCTCATGTTACTCCCCCACAATATGTTTTTTCACAGGTTAATGGTCTCCCTAACAAAATTATGATATTACCCACACAGATAAACCTTTCACATCCATTCTCCTGCACCATTATTCACTCTCATCCACTCATGCATTTGACGAATAGAAAAGTTTTGCCAGTATGTGCTTGAATATATACCTGGGATATCAATGTACGTTATGCTTCGTTCTTGTCCACCATCCCATGCTTTAGGAAAAAACACGTCCTTTTTATTTGCAGTCATGATATATTCCGTACCAGCTTCTCTGAAAACCCATGGATGTGTAACATAGGTGTCTACATAAAAGTTTCGTTGTTGAGGCGATAAATTGCAGTATTTCACTCGTTTCCCCTTATAATTTAACCAGAAAATATCAACATTTCTCGAAGTCCTGTTGCAGAATGTAACGTATGCTGGTACATCTGCGTTTTTGGACTTCAACATTGTGTTTTCACATTTCCCTTGGGTCACGTCTTCCGACATAGTTCCAAATCAAACCTGGAGTCGAGCTTCCGACTGGCAATGGGATAGACATCACCAGTTACGGTGTAAATATAATGGTGACGTCATTGAAATAGGAGCACATGCAAAATGCCGCGAAAAATGATTTGACGAATGATTTGTATCACTTATAGAAACGCGATAATTTTTGAAACACAAGGGATTTAAAAAAATGCATCGTGCTGCACGAATGAAGCGTGAGTTACAGATGTTGCAAGACTCACCACCCTATGGCATATCGTGTTGGAGTGTCGAGAACAGTATCGACCACTTGGAAGCTCGTAAGTCACATCTCTACCATAACTACCATAATCACATTCCTTTTAAATGCTAATGTCAACGTGGCCATCCATTTTCTGTTGAAAATGACCAAGATTTATCCGTTTTAATTGTCTTTAAATGATTTCAGCAAAAAGACGTGGTTAATGTAGTTTTAAGATATAAAGTGCGTGTTCAAAATCTTGTTTTTTTTTTTTGTTTTTAAACCTCCGACTTCGTCCATTTACAAAGTTAAGCTTTGTTTCAGAAAATATTTTCATCTTTTTTAGTCATACTAATTAATTAACTTGAGTTTATCTATTTCTGATGATTTATTGACATTGATAATTGCTAGTAATTTGTATATATATATATATATATATATATATATATATATATATATATATATATATTTCTACATCTAGAGATCATTGGAGGTGAAGGTACGCCGTATGAAGGAGGGGTATTCAAGCTGGATATCCACTTGCCAGAAAGGTACACCAAAACATATTAATCTGAAGTTAAAGATAAATTTTAAGAAAAAAGTACCTTCACAGCAAATATTTCAAAACATATAAAAACTACATTTTTGCTTCTTTTTTACTTATGGAAATATTTTGACAGGTTTACTCACAAGACTACTTTTTTATTTTTTGATGAGTAAATGATATCAGAAAAAAATTTGAGTATGTCATCTGTGATAATGAAAACTGAAGCATCCATGTGATGGTTCAGCAAAGAGAAGACTGAGAAGAATAGAAAAAAAGTGATTTTTGAAATTATAATTTTCAGATTGTTATAGTTTTGCTTTTGTTAAAATATTAAAAGCATTATTTCAAGGTATCCATTTGAACCTCCCAAAGTTCACTTTGTTACACCAATCCATCATCCCAATATTGATACAGTTGGGAGGATATGTTTGGATACACTGAAGATGCCACCTAAGGTACTGTATATGCTTTTATTATATCACCATATTGCCTTTTAAAATTAAAAAATCTTGTATTTTGCTTTTTATGTACAAATGCAATAGTGTGTGACACAGTGTCTGTCTCCAGAGCTGGAACCAATGCTGGAGTTGGAGCAATGTATACTGTACATCTTGTTATTCCAATAACTGGGAAGCAGCAATGTCAGTTGGCTTTAAACTCACAGTGATTAACAATCTGTCTTTCCTGTTTCTTTTGTTTTTTTTTCTAACAATTATATCTTGTACTTAATCTATTATCATTTGACCCTTAACAGGGAGCTTGGAAACCAGCCTTAAACATATCCACAGTTCTCACATCTGTACAACTGTTAATGGCAGAACCTAACCCTGAGGATCCACTCATGACTGACATTGTAAGTTACCACATGGTGCAATGAAAACATTTTTTCAATCCAGTGACTGTTGTTTCATGAGTTTGTCGTGATATCTTTTGGAATGTTTGATTATATTCCTGACATAATTGAACCAGAAACCTATATAAACAGTAAAAAGCATCATAGAAACAGACTAGTTCGAGAAGAATTTCATCAGCTGTGTGTATCATAAGAGTAAGCGTTAAGTGATTTTCTTCAATCAACAGCTAATATTGAAATTGTTTACAAGTTTAGGTAATAGCAATATTAGTTGTTGATTGAAGAAAATCACTTTACACTTACGAATAGTCTGTTGTTAATTTCTTTATAAAAAAAAAGGCAAGTCAGATGTCAAACACTAATAACTGTAACATATCCATTCTAAGCGACCATTCCCAAAGATATTTGGATCGATCTATCTCCACGGGGAGTCTCGCTAAATTGCTATCTGCTATCGGGTGAGGCTGAGTGTGCAAGAAAGTTAATTACCCCCCTTGCTGATTTGGTGTGACAGGCATTTAAGCCTCTTAAGCTGATAACAATTTAGCTTGAACCCCCAGGGAGTTAAGTTGATCCAGATGGATCGATCTAGGCATGGGAACCCAGTCTAATTGACTGGTACTTTGCCAACTTATTATAAGTTTAAGGTTTGTGTTATGTTCCAGTTTATCAAGTAAATGCAGATAGATTATGTCTGAATAATTTGTCATGTTGGACTTGTATTTATAATCAGTGTTTTTCTTTTACCATGTCATACTGATAGATGTGATGTATAAAAAGCCACCTGTTCATTATGAACACAGTTGTTATCTGATATTGCCATAAATTGTGTGTAATATGGTTATATCTGGTGAGTGAATTTGAACAATAAAGAATGTCAGACCAGTCTGTTGATATGGACTTGGTACATACTTGCATGACTTGACTGTTTTAGGCCAGTGAGTTCAAGTACAACAAGCCTTTGTTTATAAGGAATGCTAAAGAATGGACTGCCAAATATGCTAAAGACTTGCTTGCAAAGGTAATGTGTCAAATCTTTTTATTTATTTCAATTATTTAATCAAGAGTCCTGCCTGAAAAAGGGTTAATGTAAAAGTACTACTAAAACAATGCATGGAATTTTTTTATACTTCTGTTTGTCATTTTATAATTGCAGGATAAAGAAAACCAGTCTCAATCAATTAACCAAAAAGACCAAATATCACCAAATGACAATGGAACTAAAAGAAAAATCCTTGCAGCAGACAGTGTAGCAGATTATAAAAAGACAAAAAATTAACTTATCTTATATTCTCCATTGGAAGAAGTTCAAAACACATTTTATATGGTGCTGCTTTGATCCAAAACACTTGGGTATTGAAATATGCGAGACTGCAATTCTCAAGTGATTTGTACACTCAGAAATTCTGCATAAGAGGTATTAAGCAATGTGTGCAATGAGTGCAATGAGTGAATATTGCAGAAAATAAACCAAAACCGGACTGCATGGACATTATAGAAAACTACACATCTAATGCCACATTCCCTAATTGTATTCCAGAAGATCCTTTGTATAGGAGGGATTTCAGGTGGAGACACATTATTTAAACATTTATACAAAAGGACTGGATTTTTATTTTATTTATTTATTATTATTATTATTTTTTTTTTTTTTGACACATGCTTTTATTCTGGGAATTGTTTTAATTTTTGTTATACTATTGGACATCAACACTTCTTTTGTTGTTGTAAATATATAATTTATTTCTCTATATAAACATATAACTGTGAACATAATACTGGGAACAATAATATGTTAATGAGTAACCATTCCAAAACCCAAGAAATGTATTCTGTATGGCATATATATACAAAAGGAAGAAAAGATTCGAAGAAAAAAAAATGTTGATAAAAACATTTTCTTCACAATAAATTGCCTAATATGCATGACTTGGCTATTATCACCGACTCTTTGAACCTTTTTTTTTTACTATTTAAATGACACTAAGTAAAGTTGCCAATACATATGTACAGAGACCAGAACATGTTGACTAGAAGTACTATGTAAAGGCCATTATGCTGAAAGTATAAATGCAATAACATGATCTTAATAGATTACTGATGAACCATTGACTACTGAAAAATTGCAACATCTGGTGACTTGCAATTGACAGGCCTTCCATTAAAAGGATAACAACTCTTCATATGAGATTCGAAATTCTGCAATAAATACATTGCTACTAACAAATGTTAAGAATGTTAGCATTCCTAACAGTGGGCTAACGAGTCTGAGGGTCAAATATATAGCCCACCCACTTGAAAAGTTCCCCACCAGGAATCTATACAATATCTATTAGGGGATTGGATGGCAAGCTTTTTAGTGGATTGCCATATTTGACCCTCAGACTAGTTAGTCCACTGTTCTGAATGCAGCCATAGCAATATAATAAATTCCATTTTACCACAAGAATGGTGAAATCTGTGCATACCATCTGATCATGTGAACCTTCATAGATGGCTACACTCCTAATTTACTTTTCAGAAATTATTACAAAAACCAAACTTAAAAAAATAGGCCAACATTGATTCTCATAAAGGATTCACTAACTATTGAAAAGTAAAAGAAAAATGACGATTACCCCAGGAATATTCTTTTCATGGCACTTTTCCCATCAAAATGAAGAGCTGTCATCCCTTTAATCAATTTAAATGTACTATGAGGGATTGAAAACCCACACGTTAATCTAAGAGCTTTTACTACTGTAGTAATGGCAAACAACCGACTTCTCGAATGTATTGTGTTACCACTGAGCATTCATGTGCTAAGCCTGCAAGGAGTGAAAGTCTGACATTTTAAGTGAGATCATTTAGATGTATTTATGAAACCTTTATATATTACAGATCATTATAACACCGAGGATACAATATCCCATGGCAAATATATCTATGCATAAAATCTACACATACTGACAAAATAATTGTGCAGGTCAAATGGTTGGATTCTGAACATTGAAGGCAATAGCACCCATTCAATCATGCCTTTTCACAATGACAAGATTTCTCTTTTTTAAAGAAAAAAATTGAAAATATTTAAAGTACTATTCTTGCAACATGCTTATATTACTTAACACCAATTCCAGGAAACATGCAACTTACGAATTTTCAAAATAGAATAAGCATCACAGATTTTTATGCACCATTGTTTATGATTGTTTTTATTTACATCATTCACCTACAACACTTACAAAAAAAGGAACACCTTTAGAGTTTAGAAGTTTAGAAACATTCTATACAAATTGATTTTACTACCCTATGTCAATTTTGAATTGGAGCATAATTCCAAGTTTTAACATCAATTGACAAGTTTCCTCTAAGTTAAAATGTAAGCAAAATGCAAATGATATTCTTGTCAAAGTGCAGTGAATAAATGATGATCATTTATAAATAAATGGGGACGGTTTGCTAAAATGATGTTCATATCTACATCAAACAACTGCATAGATTTCCATGAAATATGATGCATCAAGGCTTACAGCCATAATTACAGCCATACAAGATGATAAGAGTTAACAGCTAATAACAAATGCCAATCCAATCCAATTGCTTACAACAACCTGGTTTGAAACAGGTTCTTTCAGATAAGTTAAAATCTAACATCATATTCATTTACTTGTTCTAAAGGATATGCCAGTAGAACTAGAAGCTTATAAATGCAAATAACTATTCAAAAATGCAAAATTCCTGCAATGATCTCTGCAACATGGAAATTAATCATTTTTGTAAGAAAGGGATTGTCTGCAAAGATAGTTCCCTATTTATAATTTAGTGATTGACCTTTAAAATTTAGGCATTAAGTTGAACATATTTCCTGTTTCCTATACTAGGGCAATCTGAAGGCATCTGACCCATTCATTTGTTGCAATTGATTGCCGATACACAGCATTTAAGATTTAAGACATACAAGACTGAAAACAAAATGATAAAATGAATGTGACCTTTTACCTGCATGGGTTGCTTCGATTTCATGTTCTATTTTCAATTTTACATAATACTCCTTAAGTAAAATATAACACTCCTTTAAGTTGCACAGTGTAGGATTTTACAGTAAAAAATGATCAAACTTTTGAAAAACATGAATTTATTGGGGTAAACAGTATTTTTTTGCAAATAACCAACATCTGATCATTCTTTCCTGACATTCAACCATAACTCAAAAACAATCTGGGGAAATTAAAAAGTACTTGACCTTACTTCAGCAATAATCTTTCAAATTCTGCCATCCCTCAAGTTCCATTCTTGCACAATTTAGAACTATTCCAAGGTGGTTAATGGGTGAAATGGTATATCAGAAAGTGGTAAACTCGTTTTTTTTCTTATTGTTCTCTTTTTGAAATTATTCTTGATATTTATCTTTTAAAAAATGGTAGAGTATTACTTAGTCCTCAGATAATTTTAGCAGGATAAGTTTAGTGGTGTATGTACTTACTAGGTGTGTAAAATCCTACACTTAGTTACTTAAAGCGCCATTCTTTCATTTTTGCCAGTAAAACTGAGTGAAGTAAACTGCAAATGAGTTAATAACAGACTCGGGCCATTTTCATAATCACCAAGGTATTAAGCATTGTCTGATAAATATCTATATACCTTGTGTAAGTTAAAAACATTTTTGCATTTTTATAATGCATGCACCAAAATAAATTGTTTCATCAGAAAAAATCTGTTTTTGACACGTAAAGTGGAGTTTAAAAATAACTTCTTAACATATTTCAGTTTCATTACTTCAATCACTTTTGTCCTTCTTTGAAAGACCTGGTAATTTGTTGACTACTGGAACTTTACTGGCAACAGCTTGAGACCCACTGACTACTGCAGCTCCTACATTATAGCCTTTACTTGCTGCCCACTTTACACCTCCAACTCCCAGTCCGACAGCTCCAGTTGCTGTATTGAAAACGCCACTAGATAGTCGCCACACCATTCCTGGTGATTGCTGGGGTTCTGAATTTGAATTTGATAATTCTGATATGAAAAGTAAGTTTTTATTTCAATGGAAATCACATGAGATCAGTCTGTTGGCAATACCCAATATCTTACAAGACTAGAAAATGTGTGAAAATCTGTAAAGGTGGACTTATAAATTTTCAGCAATGTGGTGAAATTCTACGCAATGCATATCATCCTAGGAAGCTGTGGGACACCCACTGTGGAGAAAATGACCAAAAAATATTTGTGAATGAATTCAGAAAGTAAAGGTCTAGCAAATGATGTTGAATCTGACATATATGACACTAAAATAAGTTTGCTGCACAAAATAATTTTTTCATTTTAATGTAATGACTTCATACATTTCTACATTTGACTCATTTGACTAATGTTGCCTATCATACAGTATGATGAATAAATTAACAAAAATTAGAGGTTTGGTGATCTATTAGAAGATGAAAACTATCAAATTGTGAATATAATACTAGTAGGCTATTAATGGGAACAATGAGAAAAAATATTTACCCTCTACATTATCTGTTTTCTTGTCAGCACTGTACTCAGGAGCATCAGTCTCTTTCACATCATTGGGATCTAATATAACCTCAACCTGTTCTGAAGCAGGTTTCTGTTTAAGAATAATAGTAAGAACAAGAATAATAATAATAATAGTAAGAACAAGAATAATAATAGAAGCAAAAAAGAGGGGGTATAGTATAATGTGGAAAAGAGTAATCTGGATATATGTTAAAGTGAAAAATATGCAACCTAGGGGGTGTCACTAAATTCCAAATTATTTTTAATTATCAAAATATTATTTAAAAAATCAAAATTACTTTTTTTTACTCTGTAACCAAAATTAAATTTGGCTTGAACACAAATTTTGAAAACACAGTGGCCCCATTCAGAATAGGCGACTTATCATTATGTGATATGTTAACGTCAGTGTTTTATCAATCGCTGTACTACAATCCTCTACAACAACATCATGATAAATCAAAGGTCAGTTTACAAGTATACCTTTCTCACCTTAACAATGCACGAGTAAACAGAGGATACCCATCCAGACATGGTTGATGGAAAAACAATCGCCACGTACGCACTCGTTGTTTTGGTTGCCTGCAATCGTCGTCCCTTGTCCCTTGCTTCGGCAGTGGACGGCCTAGATTGCGGATATCTTTACCCACACAACCTAAGTTTCGGCTTGCAGTTACACGTTTCGATTGATATGGATGTTTTTAACCTTCACCAACTGCAAAAAATTGCGGTATAGCGATTCTTTTTTTTTCTCAGCACTATTTTGAACTCAAGTTGCGGCTCCTCTTGTTTACGTGGCTGCGAAATGTGAATGCCGGCCTGATTGGTCAAACCACAAGCTTCTACTTGTTTCAACCCAATCAAAGCCATGGTGAGAAATTGCTTAAGCATTGGATAAAATTTCACCTTCACAAGGTCGACAAGAGGTCAGGTTGTGAGAATTACAGCAAGCTTACTTTTCGTTAGACACTTTAGGTGGCGGATATTCGCTATCTTTCTTCCAGCAAATCAAGCACTATGTTTTATGTTTTACATGTGCTACTTTGGGTGATAACATGTTATTGTATCCATCCATCAATCGCTGTGAACAATGGCACATATTTACAACAGAGGGCAAAGCTGTTATTGACAGAACACTCTATGCGAACAGGAGGGAAAATAGAATTGACAGATAAGGAAAAGACTGTCAACACGGTCCTGATGAACCACAAATCTGAAGAAATCCGCCATGGCAAAAAAACCGGCTTTTATCCAGCCGCCCTACATTTTTTCTATTCCAAGGCATATATTGAAGATAGTGAAATATATGATATTGTAAGGAGAATGCCAAAAGGTAAGGACTAAAGGTCAGCTTGCACTTGCACTAAATATACATACTACTCCCCAAGTATTGCTCCTGAAATAGCTCTAGGGATTCATTGCACTTTGACACACATGTTGTAAATGATGATATACTGTTAAGGTACTCAGTACTTAGTCTGGGGGTAAGACAAACATTCAGAAGTCCGGTTTAAATCGTATGTTACCTAAAGTAACTGTGCAAGATATGTTGTACATGAGCATTACGTGTACTTTAGACACTGTTAACTGTCATTGAACAAAATGCTTTTGTTTTATTTTACACAGTATCTTTTAAGAATTTATAAGTAAGAACTCTGTATATATTTTAAACTGGAATGACAAATAGATTGTATAAGAAAATTAGTTTAGGAGAAATAATAACATAGAAACACATTTTGCATTATAAGATGTAAAACAAAATGAACAAAAAGCATATAATGAAGATTTTCAGGTATAAGACATTTCCTGTTTTAGACTGGATTCCCATGCTTAGATTGATCCAAATATCTGTGGGAATGGTCCCTTAGACCTCATTCCCATAAAAGCACCATCTGTCTAGTGGATCAACCCAACTCTGCGCAGACTCTGGCAGTCAGCTTTATTGAATGACATGCCTCTTTTTGCTTCCAACAAACTTGTATAATCATTAGCTGCTCTGTATTCTACTTAAAGCCAGGAGGAGTGTTAATCTGTTAAACTGATTGCACTCAGCATGAATCTCTGCAGAGTTGGGTTGATCCATATAGACCATTTTGTTTATGGGAATCTGCCATTAAAAATATGATTTGTCATTGGTCTTTTTCATTGATTCCTATTTCCTACAATGATTCTGTTATCACATATTTCTTTAATCCAGGTGCTGCTTTATCACTGCACGATGTAACAATGGTTGATGTTGATTGGTTGGTTAAGAATGTCACATACAGACCAAATGCATATATGTGCTTTGACCAAACTACAGGAAAACTCCATTTCCACTTTTTCAACACCCTCCCAATGAGTCAAGGTAACTATAAAATGCTTTTTGTGATTTGTAGGAGCAGCTCTCCATCTGCACGATGTGTCTTTGGTTGATGTACAATGGCTGGTGAAGAATGCCACTTATAGACCCCACGCTTGCATGTGCAACAACACAAAAACAGGAATCCTCCATTTTCGGTTCTTCACTTCTATACCATCTAATCCAGGTACTATTTTCTTTTTTTCTGTGGGAGCAATTGCTAGAACCCAGTTGAACTTAACGAAGTTACTTATATATTTGGTAAAGATAAGAAATGTATTTATTTTCTCAAAATTTATGATGGGGTTGGCTAAAATATTTGAAAGACCTCAAAGTTTTATAAATCAAAATAGTCAATAAAAGAAATAAATTATGTTAATGAAGTTTGCACTTTCTGAATTTTACTGGTTAATTGGTACTGTTCCTTGTTTTGGATAGATTGTAAAGGTGGTAGTATGATCTGTAAATCAAACTGAGTATTGATTACAGAAAAAAGCAATTGAGTGCACTGCATATTTACTTGTACTAATAGCTGGATCACCATCTCTAGACATGTGTAGCATATGTAACAGTTTCCAAGGGGGAGGGTATCTTTTCTGTTCTAAAGTGGACCTCAATTGCAAAATTCACATGTGATAATATAAAAGCCAGGTGAAGTTTTGATGAAGGCTGGACCTTTTTCTTGGCAAAAGTGTGTCTTCTATGAACCTCATATCTTTTTCAAGGCCACAGGCCTGGGTAGTATCCTTGTATGATACAATCTTGTTTAGGGTAAGGGGTGATCCAGAGTTACGAACAGGTTACATTCTGATAGGTTGTACGCAAGTACACTGTCACAGTATGCAGTATATAGTATTAAATAGGTATGTCATGGCAGGTTTTAGAGTTTCCCCATGAATACAGAGCTGTATATGATTTACTAGATTAGTCTGCATACTGTAGGCTTAGAAAAGTTCAATGGTTTCTGATTACACATAAACTAACCATACTAAACTACAACCAGTGTTTGCATCTTAGGAAAATTAGTTGCTGGACCGAAAGTTCAGCTATCTTGAAAAGTAGCTTGCTCGAATGTCTGCCGGGTGGGAAAACTTCTCAACCTGTTCTGAAAGTTGTCGGCCCCAGTCCAGCCTTAATTTCTAACACTGACTACAACCATCAACAATCCTTGCAAACTTTATTTAGTGCCAAAGCACAGCCATAAGTAGGCCTATTATTAAATTTTTAACAAATTCCATATCAATGGTTTGAAGTATAAAAGTAGTAAAACACATTTCACATTTGAAAAGATGTTTTTATTGATATCAAATCGATTTTAATAAATTTCCAAATTTGAATATTACAGATTGCCCTTGGAAAACACTGGAGTCATGGAGACTAGCTTATGGAAATACTACAGAGTTTGATGAAGTGTAAGTATTTTTCTTGTGATTTGAACTGACTGTTAAGTAAAATAAGTTGCAGTGCCTTTACATATGAGGTTTGACTAAAGACTTTGAAATCTAATTTCTCTTTAGAGTTTTGTTGTTGAAACTGGTCATAAATGTGATGGCTAAAGCAAAGCTGACTGATGTTAAAATACTTTTTTTTCTTCAAAATTTATAAGCAATCTGTTCAATAGGAAATGAAGTGTATGCATAAAATGATGACTTTATTTTTGTAAATCTTTGACTCTCGGTTTCTTTCTTTGAATTTAGACTGTACAGACATATGACCCTAAATGTACCAGACCCGCACAAAGCATATCCAACTCAAAACATTGTCTGGCAAAAGTTTCTAGATGCTCTAGATTCAGCTACAGGTCTAATCATGTACGCTCCAGTATTCAAGGATTACTTCTATGAGGCCCTAAAAGAGTTTTATGAAGACAATGTACAGTATATTGAAGTCAGGTGTTTGCTCTCAGAGGTAGATATGGGAACAGCGTATACCTTTATTTATGTTCATATATTTATATTTGACACCTGGTAAATAACATTGTAGCATATATTTGGAGGTTTAGTATGCATGTAATGCAGACATGATTGATAAGTAAAAGGTGCATGTCCTACCTTTTTAACACGCAGATGTGCTGATTCACTTATTCAGTTTATATATGTTGTTGTAATTGAAATAGATATTCCTAAAATATCATTGTTTTTTACTTGAATGCACACAATGCATGACAATGTACCAAAATCTCTCTGTAAGTAACATTTTCTTTCATTTTCTTGTGAAAAACATGTATTGAGTAATTTTGCTTTGTAAAAGACAAGTCAAACCTGTTTGCAGCCAGCCCTATAATTATGGTATCCTTGGTTAAAGCACTTCTGTTTGATTACCTGTACAAAACCAGATGCATTTCTGGGCACCAACAGGTAGCAACATAGGTATAGTGGAGTAACCTCCATTAGAAAGGATCCTATCCAGGTAGATTGAATGTTTTTAACTGGAAATCCTCTTATGTTATTACTGTTTTATTATGATTCACAGGTGTATGAATTGGATGGCACTACCCATGATAAAGATTGGATAGTAGAGACTTACAGTGAAGTTGCAGAAAAATTTGTCAAGGATTTTCCAGATTTCTCAGGAGCAAAAATTATTTATTCTGTGATCAGGTTTGTTTGAATTCTGAAAGATGTGATGACAGTGGAACACATTTCTCTTTAATGTTTCATTAAATTTGATGTATTTGCATGTCATAAGGTCTGATATTGGCTGCAGTGGTCTAATATTGGCTGCATTTCAAATTAAAATGCTGTCAGCTGCATTTTGCATTGTTCATGATTGGTACGAAATCAGACCCAGTATTCTGGTGTTAAGTTATCTCAATCTAGGATGTGAACTATCAGCTGATAGCATATTTGATATCCATTTGATAAGTGCCTTTGAAATCAACCAGTGTTTGAGATTATGCAGAGTTTTGAATAAATAAATGATAATAAATTTATTAAGTAAAAAATAATAGCCAATCTATGCGATGATAGTCTGAATTGTACATTTTGCAAATCAAAGAGAAATACAAACATTTCCCTTCTCATGTTTTATTTACATTGTTGTCTTTTAGGAATGTTCCAAAAGTGGATGTTGGATTGGCTGTCAAGGAAGCCATTAGGTTACATCAGAAATATCCAACGCATTTTGTTGGTTTTGATCTGGTAGGACAAGAAGATCCAGGTCATCCATTGCTTTATTACCTCAATGAATTGCTGTATCCGTCACAGCAGAACCCACCTATAGACCTTAAGTATTTCTTTCATGCTGGGGAGACTGGTGAGTTCATTAATATATTATTTAGTCATGTATCTTACTGTAGCACTTCCTTCATTGATGTTTACAAATGTCAGATGGTATCATACAGAATACTTCTAAGGCACTGCATTAAGTGCTTCATATGTAATACCAAACATCAATTAAATTAACTTTGTATTAATCCCTTGAAACATTAACATACAGTTTAAGCCCAAGTAAAAGAGTGGTATGAATAAAGATATATTAAAAAGATCTCTGACTCCAAGCATGCTTTCATTTCTTTACAGACTGGGAAGGAACCCATATAGACAATAATTTAATTGATGCATTACTTTTGAACTCTTCACGTATTGGCCATGGTTTCGCTATCACCAAACATCCTGAGGCTTTAGAATTGATCAGGGAAAAGGATGTGCCTCTAGAAGTCAATCCCATTTCTAATCAGGTAGAGTTTTAGTTTGCCACAACAAGATGATGGCTGGTATAATTATAAATTTGGAATAATACAGCCATGAAGGATGAACTGTTTAATGCATATGTGTCTCCATTACATTGTTCATGTATGTTTTTGTTCTTAAATACATTTTCGTGGTATTTTAAGCCATTTGTATTCATCCTATAACAAATAAGCTATGTGTTTGTTGTAGATCAAATTTGTCTGTTGTTGAGTTGAAAATTGCTGAAAACAGTCTTTTAAAAACTGTATGACTGTTCAGCTTGCCTTGAAATTTACTTTTCTTTGAATTTCATTGTTAAATAACTGTGTGTAATTTTTGTTGTCTACCTTTCATAAGGTGTTTGTTTTATGCATTTAATCTTCTAAGATATTAAAATATAGTGTTATGGAAGTGTGACCCTGGACTAAAAGCTTATTTTTCATTTTATTTTGCTCTTTTTTTTCTGTGAAGATTTTTTTCCTTTATAGGTTCTAGGTCTGCTTGATGACCTTAGAGTTCACCCAGCTTCCTTCTTGCTAGCAAATGGCTACCCTGTCGTGATTAGTTCAGATGACCCCTCAGTATGGGGTGCTACTGGTCTATCTGATGATTTTTATGAAGTTTTCATGGGTGTAGCTGGGGAGAATGCTGATCTTGCAACTATGAAGCAACTAGCCCTGGATTCTATCAGGTGAGGTGATTTTTGAAGTTCACAACAAGGAAATCGTGTTTTATTTATTTATATTTGTACTAATTACTATTTAACAGACAAGATTAATTACCTAAAAATTATGTAATAATCTCTTGGAACTTTATATAGTATGTACTGTAAGTGTTCTGATTACTATGTTGTCAATGTTGCCATCTGACATATCTGTAGTTCACCATGTGAATGACGAATCATTTTAATTTTATTCTAGGACAATTCCCCCCTCGGATGATCACCCCCCTCCCCCCAAGCAATATATATTTATATACAAGTATATAGTAAAGAGTGTGATAACAAAACAGTTCAAAACATTTCATCCATTTCATTAATTTTTCATTGTGGCAATACAACTTCATCATTGAAAAACTTATTTTATAACAAATTCTTTTTACATTGAGTACAAGTGCAGAAAGTATTATTAAATATCTAATCAAAGTATAACCACCTATCCTCCAGGTAAAGGTGGGGTAAACAGATGAACAGGTTAACATATTTTATGAATATTTTTAGTGTGGTGGGTAGGTTGGTAGTAGTCGAGCAATGCATTAAAAGCACCAGATAATCAAAGGGATACCTGGATAAGGGAGAAAAACTGTTTACCCCACCTCTCCCTAGAGATGCATCTTGATTCAAGGATTACTTAATCAATGAAGCAATTAAAAGTAACAGTTAATTTATCAAAGGGTTACCTGGATGAGTGTGATCATCTGTTTACTCCACCCTTACCTGGAGATATGCATTGATCAGATTTTTAATGAAATTTTCTGTACTGCTATTTCTAAATTTTTTTGTACTTGTACTCCATGAAAATAATTTGTTTAATAAAATTAATATTCTGTATCCTCGAGTTGCATCAGCACACTAAGAAATATTCCTAGAATTCATAAAAAAAATTTAATACTCTTTACTTCATATTTGTAAATAAATATATATTCTTGGGGGAGGGGGGGGGGGGGGGGTCCAGGGGAATTGTCCTAATACCTTTTATTTTACTTCAAATTTATTTAGTAGATTTTGGATAAAGATTTACTTAGTAGTTTTTGGGTAAAGATTCCCATGGATATAAAACTCTGTGCTAGTTACATTTTCTGAATGTTCAGATCCAGGGCTTGACAAAATATTTTAGGCATTTCTTAAATCTAATATAAAAATTTGGGTGTGAGTGGGCTCTCTGAAACCTTATTTATATCAGGCAAATGGTCCATTAGCAAGCCACTTAAATTTGAGGGCAAGGATGACTTAAATTTTAGACTAACATCAGAAATAACTTGGTATGTCAAGCCCTGTAATAGCACATGGTTGAAATCGGTAGTGACTATGCAATAAAACTTTATGTAATAATACATCAAAATTGACAAAATATTTTGTTTACTTCAATTGTTACATTTTTGGACTGTTTTATAATGTAACTGTTTTTGTCAGTATTGTAATGAATGTGTCTGTTGGGGAGCTTTACTGCTATGTTCTCAGGCTTGATGAAGTTAGCAATGCATTTTCTTGTCAAATAGTTTTCATATTGACTGACAGTTTTGTATTTATGACTTATTTTGTATTTCTGCACGATTTTATTTTGGTCATAGGTACAGTGCAATGACAGATACAGAGAAGAAAGCAGCTGTTGATTTATTTAATAGCAAGTGGATGAAATTTATTGATGAAACTATCCAAAAATATGTGAAGAAGCCTGTTGAAATCTATGATGAGTTTAAAGAAGTGGAAGAAATTACAGGATATTGATGAACATGTTTCATAAGTTAATTAAGAATTACAATATTTTTGTATGCATATTTAATATGTTCTCTTTTTAATTTAAAATGGAATGTTTGAGTATTAATTCAAGTTTTGTTGTTGTAAAAATTTTTTTAAGTTACAGGTATATTTGATTTTATCTTGTTTTATTCTGGATATTGTAAGATGCACCCATGAATCTTGTTTGTTTTTATTGATCATGTTGAAAAGTTGTAAGAATATTCCCACTTGGAATTCCAATCCTGCTAGTGTTGCAATTTTAGTAAGAAGTTCAGCTTTAAGTTGTCATGTTTCAATCTGTTTTACAGCTATTATTCTTCAAATGTGCCATAATTTCACATAAAAAGATATTATGATTTTTTTCTTTGACAATCACAATAGTGAAATTTTAACTGTATGTACATTATTGGGATTTTAATTCATTTTAAGGTCCCAGTGTTTAAGGTACACATTTTTGAATACTTCCTTATAATTTTAAGCAGTAATGCATTTAGAGAACTAACTACATGGAATCAAAGGGCACTTAAGGTTCAAAACTGAACTGTTCAATTTGTTACATTTAGAAGTATTTGATTTAGATGTTTGAACAATTGTTTATGCACTAAAACTTTTTTGCCAGATATTTTAGAAATAAGCTCAGCATTAAAGGGATAATAACTCTTCGTATGAAATCTATATTTCACAATAAAAACATTGTGAATAACTCATAGAAATATAATATATTCTGTTTTACGACGAAAACAGCAGTTAAAGCTATAATTTTGATATCTGAGCTTGTCTTCAGATCACGTGACCTCTATACTCTGTTATAATCTCTTAAGAGATTTTAACAAAAAACCAAACTTTTTAGAAAAAAAACAGGGACTAACTTTGAATGTAAAAATGGATTCATTAACCATTGGTAAGCATGGGAAAATTGTTGTTCACTCCAGGAAAATTCATTTTTTGGCCAAAACGAAGAGTTATTATCCCTTTAAGTTAATAACTACAATAATGTACAATTGCTACATGTCAGCTTTGTAAAAATTTGGTTCCTTAAAATGCTAAGTTAATTTTTCCTCTGTTGTTCTGTCTAAGGAGATCTTATGATTCTGATGTTCCTTATAGTGGGATCTTATATTAAGTCAAAATTAAGGGGAATTGATGTTGAAAGATAATTGCTCTTAATTAAAGTATAAGTATTTTAGGACACTACCTTCAAATTGGGCATCTTAAATTATCTGTATTTCCACCATTTAAATGTTAATGTCAGTGTACTAATTGAAGAATTGATTATTTTAACCAAATAAGAGACTGCAAATTTTGCAAAAAAAAAAAAAAAAAAAAAAAAACAACGCTTTTTAAATTTTTTTTTATTTATGTTAGCGTAAGCCAAGTGAACAGTTACAAGCATTCCTAGTATTTTCAGTAAGAGCAAAATGCAATTAAGGAGCAGGGGTATGCATTTTATAATTTACAAAAGATTCAGAAAGTGTGGTTATGTTTTAATCAGACATAACTCTTTTCAGAACTTTTTATTATCAGCACAATGTTATTGTAAACCAAGTTCTAAAAATCTTTATGTCTGAGACGAGCATTATCATGGACAGTAGTCCAACTTTGCTTGCCTTTGTTAAATGAAAGATTTTTTTTTACAAAACTTAAAACTTATGCACTGGCAGCACTACTATTACCAAGAAATTCTTATGGAAAGTTTACATTTGAGAATTTAAATCTTTTTTTTTTGTTTTGTTTTGTACCTTCTAACATAAAATAACTGAAAAGCTATAATTCATTTTTGTGTGTTGATTTCATGCAGCTTTTCTGTGATTTTATGAAATAAAATGAATTTCATGAAGCACATGCAATGCATATTCAATTAATTGAAAATGAACTTGTACATAGGGTCAAAAACATTAAAAGTAGCTTGCACAAGGTAGGTAGATGTTTAAATCTGGCAGGTAATGGTAAGTTTGGCCAATCTTTTTCTGCACATGCTCCAAACATGCTTTTTGGTGTGCAGACCAATTTTAAAGAGTCCTTTTTTTTTTCAAAGGCAAGGTATGTAGGCTTCCTTTGACCCAAAGTATCACTGAAATGTAGGTATCCTCCAGGTTTAACCAATTTCATCAAAAAGACCCTGCCCTGCTTCTGCAATGCTGACTGGGATATTGAATGCTGGACTTGGTATAGAATGGATAGTGCTTGTGTTTGGTTGCATGTCTAGAAGACCACATTCTGACAGAATGTCATCATGCGAGATGGGATTCAACAAACCTGAAAAATTAAATGAGAAATTAGAAATAGACCAGCTGCATGAAAACATGCCAGTTTAAGTATTTAAGCTTATTACATGAAAGCAACATGTCAAAGGTTTCAAGAATAAAAATGTGAAATACATTATAAAGAAATTATACCCATGCAATAACCCATTCAGGTTAAATCTTTCCAAAACTTTAGTCTGGTACCAGACTTTTGTTACTTATATGATTTACTACATAACCAAAAGTAAAGCAAATGTTTATTCTGGGAAGTAAAGCTGGGATATTTTAATGAAAGTGCATGATGGCGACGATGGATGCAGGTGATGGCTACATGTACAGACACACCTGTGTCTGTACATAAAGAGTGAAGGAGAGACTAATATGATGGAATATAAAAGGGCATTTCCAGAGATTTAGATCGATCTTACTAGATCGACCTAACTCCCAGGGAGTTCACGCTAAATTGCAGTCAGCTGAGCACGCACGGAAGTTAATTACCCCCTTACAGCTTGTAGTAGGCAGGACGGACATTTAAGCCGGATTATCTGACAGTAATCTAGTGAGACTCCCCACGGGGATAGATTGATCTAAAATCTATGGGAATGTGCCCTAGGACAGTGCCATATTTTTTTCATTTACCTCTGATTGTTTTGCCACTTTCTGGCCACCTATATGGAGTCATCTTGGCCAAGGGAGTAGAGGGCAGGTTAGAAAATGGGGACTGTTCCATCCGTGAGTACTCTAAAGTAGGTGAAATGAGTTCAAGAAAGCTTGAGCTAAACTCTGAGGCAGGAGCAGTAGGTGCCTGTGCTATCATGGAAGTGACCCATGGGTAAAAAGTTGGAACAGATTGGATGGTTTGCCATGGATGCACTGGAACTGCTGTACTGATAGTAGTTGCTGTTGTAACTACAGCCGTGTTCTTGACCTTGGTTTGTTTTCTCTTTGCCATAAGTTGCAGCTTCTTCTTTTTCTATAAAACAAAAGACTAAAACTTTAAAACAAAAGTTTCTGTTTTAATTTGCAAAATAATATATTTGATAGGTAAGTTAAAATCTGTCAAAATATCTCAAATATGATGAAAAATATGTGAACTAAAAATGTTGAGAAGCAATGTAAGTGATTTTTAGAGCTGGAAGTCACACTTATGAGATTGACAGCAGTCTTTTACTTTTTGGTCACTCACCCAATGCAACTTGATATATTCCAGGCTCTTAGAAGGTTGCTCTTTGGCATATTCTTCTTTCTTTCTGTCATACCTCCACTCATGCTTTTTTCCTGTCTTGTCTGACTTGACAAACCATATATTTGTACTTAGTTTTTGTCTGATGGAATTCTTAAAAGAAAAAGTATAAATAAAAATAGTTTTCAAAGTTCTATTGATGCCTAAGTAATAAAATAACTGTTGTCTATACAGAAAAAAATGATCCAGGAAAACAATTGATATCAAATTATGTTATCACTACAACACTAGCTAAGATATGAATTTTAAATACCTTTAACCAGCCATTCAACACCCCCTCCCCTAAAAAAGGAAAAGGCAGAAAATGTTATACCTTCCATGAGTAGTCTTTGTCTGGAAAGCAAGGAAACTTCTTCCTGTAAATAAATTAATATTTAAAAAATGAATAATAAATGTAAACTTGAAATTTATGTATTTTTTAAATAACTACGTATCCCTTTAACTCTCTTGCTTTATGAATTACTTGTATTAGAAATTTATTGTTTTGTGAGTCCCTACAATTTCTTATTATCATATTAGATATTAGGGGATTCTTTGATAGCCAAATGGAAAGACAAAAATTTGTCCCACAACTTACATAATCCACTGATAAATTTCTTCCACGGTCAAAGGTCCCCGTTCCTCAAACGCCATCTTAAGGATTTCATTGTAGCTATATGGCAGATTCTGAATTGGTCTTTTAGTAGATACTGAAATGGTATAATTACATAAAAGACCATGCAGGCCTTCCCCAAATAGCATCTCACCACTTATGTACAGTATTGCAAATTTTGACAATATTTTCAAAGGAAAATCTTGATATTAAGTGTTTTATTAAGTTAATAAGAGTATCTGGAGTTAAACATTTTCATGTTTACTCTTAGCTTAATTTGTTAAAGATTGTTTTGAAGAACCAATATTACTTTGGGCATAATTAGAGTAGCATCGTTGCATCACATTTGGGCCCAATGAATATTCAATCTTATTTAAAAACTTCAAGCGACGATTATTCTTTTTTTTTTTTTTTCTCGCATACCATCTTTTTTCTTTCCAATCTTATCAATGTCACAAATCCAGTCTAAAGTATATTTTGGTAACCACATCAAACAACGTAGATCAGCATCAATATTGCCCCGTAAAACCATTTCTGGGCTTTCTTTCTGTAACTGTTGTAATTCAGTAAAACAAACATCCTCCGATTCATCAACTTGTTCAAGTTGTTGTAGGAATGTCAGTCCATTTTTGTTATTTTCACCTCGGATCGGAGTTCTGCTGTTTTGTCCCATCGTTCTATGATCTTTTTGTTCTTGTTGTGGAATACAGTGAGGCATTGTCAAAAAATTTGAAATCGCCTTGTCAGCTAGTGAGATTGCACTCTTCACAATTGTATCCGAGACTCCTCACAAATCACTACATGTATTTCATTGAAATATAAGTTCCACGTTTACATTTTCACAGTGCTATTGGTCGTTGGTTTGTCATTTTTTGCACACACCACGAACGGCAAACGACGGGCACCTGTTTTGAGCAGACGACGTGTTATTTATCACTAGATGGCGGTGTTTTTCAAGACAACTCTGCACATCCCCTATGATACGGCATTATTCAGTGCATTATTTCACATTTGCGTGGTCTTTTAGTCATGTGTAATAGGCGTAAAACACTCCAAAACATAAAAAAAAAACGAGACGCGAAAGTGAAACATTTTTAGAAATATCATTCAGAATCGATGGAAGGGGAATAACGAATGATACAGGGCCGGGTAGTATAGCTGACGATGCGGGGGATTGAAGATGAGCGCACGTAATGAAATAACCCCTTGCTTTTGGAATAAGTTACTGTACTGGTAGTCACTTCCTTAACGTAAAGCTTTAGTGTTAAATTTCATTATATTCACATCAATTCAAAACAACCTACAAATAAGCTTTGCTGATCATGTTAAGGAAACTTATCTCATAATTAGGTAAGCCTACTTATGCAATAGGCTACGCAGCCCCCCCCCCCCCCCCTAAAAAAGTCTCTGGTTTTTAATTTTTTTCTAAATTAAGTAATGTGGTGATTTTTATTCGTGCCTCCGCTATTTGCAAATGAAGCCTCAGGAGCCTAATGGTTTCTTTCTTTTTTTTTCAAGCGATTTTAGAATGAACTTCAATTCAAATATAATGAGAACTAAAGTCATTGCATAGATTAACACAAAAAAATTCAGTAAAGTATATTGGTTTCGGTTGTTTTTCGGACCTCAGAAGAATGATATCTACCGAAACTATGCCCTGATATCACTTTTCTCAGCTGGGTCTGCAATTTATTAAACATGACAAAAGTATGTAAAAAGATACAAAAAAGCGAACAACAAAGTTTGACTTAACAAATCCGGTTTGTTAAAGATATACAGACTGTAAATCGCCAAACTCATTATTTCCCGTTAAATGCAATCTAGGTCTTTGTGAAAATCTAAACAAGGTTGCAAAATCAAATTAAAAACATATAAGGGGGTGCACATGAGTCACCCTCAGCTGAAAACAGCGAGACAACATCCATGTAGGTATATATTTCTCATGCCCAAATAGGTAGGTCTGTCAAAATTCATGTAGGTAATCCTGACAACAAAAAGAATGAAAAGAAGCAAAATTTGAGTTTATGCAGAAAAGTTTAATCTATTTCAAAACATGTAAAGACCATATGTATATAGAAACACGTAATAGAGTAATTATATTAGAGAAGTTAAAAAGGGATGGTACATGTATAAGGACGATTCTAATGTTACGCTCGTCAAATACGCAGTTATTTAAAATTTATCTCTTAAATTTGTGTTTTTCACTTTAAATAGATATTTTGGTCTCCCTTTATAATAATTCTGAACGAATTCAAAGTCGTAGTTATCGCACTATGGTTACAACATCTTGTTTCGCTTTACAGAGATAGATCTATTCACTCGACTGTAACTGAACCCGACACTTATTTTTCTGGTGTCTTCTAAGAGAGGCCGGTACAGCAATCTCGCTATGGGTGCGACTGACCAAATCTGACAATATATACTATATTCAAAAAGAAGCATATAAAATATAATAGTAAGAAATATTGAAGCCAATTAATATACATTCAACGCTGAGCCTAATTTTATACAGCAGGAGATCGAGATGAAACGATAATTGAAGTTACTCACTTTACAACTGAAAGCATCCTTTAAACCTAACTGAAGTTCTTTCCAATAAATGACATACACATAGAGGTTAATGCAATAAGATTATAACTCAGACGCCTCGATATTTTTTTCCAAACTTTAAAATAATTTTATTAAAAAAGTAATTTATAAATTACTACATATTATATGACATAAATATATGTCCACTATGATAGTATCTCGAAATACATGTACATCCTTTGTTTTAGAGTAAAGCATCCTTAGATTAAGATTCCAGAAACTTTATTAAAGAGTGAAAGACTAAAACAACCGGCGCACCCGAGACTGTCGTCGATGGGTAGACACCGAACTTTTTTTTCAAAGTTTGTGAAAAAATTGTGGGTTACACAAATTGGAAAACATATAAATCAACTTGGTTTATATTTGTAATGACGACTACTTACACTTTTAATTATTTTTTAATCTTAGCTGGGAAGCTGATATAAACAAATATCGGTTTTATTCAAATACGTCAGTTCTTTTATGTTTACAATTGTTATCTTCCGCACATGGCTAATTTACATGAAGAACCCACAATGCATTTCGAAACTAGCATGCGCAGTTTGGTGACGGTGACGTCACACAACGTTGTTGTGGCAAGGTAATGTCAATGTTACTTGATGAAAAAAATCTTGAATATATATATTTGACACTCACAGAAAGAAAAACGTTGAATGTTACCGTACCGTTTGGCGTACGATGGAGGTGGATAGCGACTTGGAAGCCAATTTTGTGCAGCAGTTTAGCTGTTTAGGTACCACAGACAAGGAGGTCCTGATATCCGAGTTCCAAAGAGTTCTTGATAATCAGCTGAATCCGCAAGGATGTGCTTTTTTTCTGGATATGAACAATTGGTAAGAGTATTCGTGATTGCCAGAAAGGGTTTATTGAAGACATTCCACAAAAAGGTCATAATTGTAATATTTATGGCTGAATGTGATAGAATCCACGTAAATACAATGGCAATGGCCATCAAAGATTTTCAAAGTTATCGACTGGTATTGTGGATGGGGAGTGGCTGAGTTTCATACATGTCCATAGCGTTACCTCAAAAACAAAAGATATAATATAAAATTTATTATAAATAGTTCAAATTCGTGCTTACAATATAAGCAACTCAGGATTCCTATTTTTGTAAGAACTAGTTCTCACTTTTCTTGTGAAGTTTTTCAACCCATTGTGTTCCTAATGATGCATTGAAGGTTATCTTTTTTTATTGGTATCTTTTTTTATTTTTTGAATCGCCTTGGCCTGATTCCTATCTTTCTTTTGTTTGACTGTATCTTCATTCATCTACTTTTTCCTATTGATAACAAGCTTGTCATAATTCACAAAAGCTGTTTTCCTCTCTGCTCTTGCCTGCAAAAAGAAGGGAGCAGATTTCCTATTTACTTCTTTCATGTTTCTTGGAGAACCTTGTGTCACATTCATTTTTCTATTACCTCTAATAATTTCTTTGGCTCTCCTTAGAATAGTCTCCCTGTCTTTGTAGTTATTAAATTTGACAATTTTCAGGAGTGGGATTCTTCAGGGCGAATGTAGACAATGTGCACATTTGATCACCATGTTTTCTTTGTTGGCTCGGTCTATTTCTAATACCTCTTTCATAAATACCTTTGTCTTTCCTTTGGCTTCTTTTCAGCTCTCATTCTCTTCAATCCCCTGGTCTTTTATCCTGTGTATAATATGTTATTTCATTCTTACTGTTCTTCAAGGTAGTTTATCTTTGATTTGAGCTTTGATACTTTGTTTTTAGGATGGATATTTTTTTCGTCAGAAATATGACCTTTTCTTGTTATTTTATTTTGTCCAACTTGTCTAACAGTTGTAACTTTGTTGCTATCTCATACAACCTGTGCATCACAACAGTGTTGTCCTTATTACACCAGACAGTACTGTGAAGTCAATGTGTAGTTTCATATATTTCTTCTCAATGGTGAGTCAACCACTGGTTATAGCATCCAGCTGTTTTATATTGTTTCTTTTTCTTGACTTTTTTATGTATTTTTTTCCTGTGTCTGTAGTTTCTCTCAGTCTGCACTACTGCTATAAATTTTAAATCCTATCTCACAAATCCTAAAAGAATTTGACAGAAAGCAAGATATGTTGTTCACTCTTCCCTTTATGATATATATTTTTAGGAATCTACAGGCAGCAATCTGTTCATACTATGACTATGACCAGCCGAAAGATAAGCTTCCCAGTATGTCTTTAGTACGCGACATCACAATAGGAGAAGGAGAGTCTGTGCCACCAAATATTAAATTTGTAAAGACGTGGAGGATTCAGAATACAGGTATAGCATAGTCCAAAATAGATATAAGATTAAAAAAACATTGTTTACATAAATATTGTAAATTGCCAATGTAACGAAATAAATGTTAATATAACTGACTGAAGTGCATTACTAGTACTTAAACTGCATTACTAACCTTGCAATTTTTTATGTATTAGGTATATTTACTAATGTTCCAAAAGTTTATGATAAATTTAAAATAATTTAACATTAAGTAGAACAGTGATGTGGCAGTTTAATCCAAGAAGCTACCACATCTACAGTACGGGTATTTTATAAATTGAACACATGATCTTGCACTGTTGAAATTATGCTTAAATGAATGGTTTCATTGACTGGAATGGATGACATTGGGCTCCACCAACAACTACATTAACCAAAAAATACACTAAGTGATGCATTATAAATTATCATATTGGAGTTGTTATATTGTGAGTTTGACAAGATCATCACTTTTTATATACAGACACAATGAACAAATATTCACAACTTGTTCACATATTGGCATTTTTTTTAGGGCCTGATGCCCTATAATAGTTAGATTTTCAGAATGTCCAAGTAACCATTCATACATATTCAGAAATTGTTGGTGGCTGTGATGTTAAACCAGAGATGCCTACCTAAAAATGTTAAAATCAGGACTTTTGGTAAAATTTTCAGTATTTTCTAATAACTTTCAGTAACACAAATCCAATTAATCAACACCTTATTTAAATCATTAAATGTTATTAAGCACTACTTTATTTTTTTATTTTTCCTTATTTATGAAAAAACAATGAATGAAATGGTAAAAAGTTTAGGATAATCATTATTTATTTCATCAGAATTTATTGATACACAATTTTATTATTCACAGATTAAATTCATTGTATGATTTAACAAATTACACATTCACTGTAAAAAGTTGTTAATAAAACCACAGCTTTATAGTTCGTCCAACTTGTCACTTCGTTTATCAATTGGTAACTTTTTTAAGATAAATGATTTACTATAGAAAATTAAGTTAAAGATTTTCTACAAGACAATTCATAGAATGAAATATTTGCAAAGTCTAAATGTGTAGAAATTAAATTGTCCTGTGCTAGCAACTGTATGATGCACTAGTTTCTAAAACTAAAGCATGATCACACTCCTAGAGGTTTCCCTATTGTTTATTTCTCTACACATGCTTACTGAGTGATTCAACATAACAGGATTTAAGGCTATCTAGTTGTTTCCTGGTGTAACTCCTGGCCCCAGCATTCCCTGATCTTGATTTGTTTTTTTGAGCGCCCGCATGCAAACGATTTGGCGATTTCAGAGTCACTGAACTTGGTTTTACATATGGCTGTTATTTTGTCCATAATTGAAAATGGGAGATTTTGTTCCACACAGAGATCGACGAAGGCAACCTCCGCATCAATCACATTATATTTCAGTTGAGTCGTCTTTTGTAAGAACTTGCTCATGTTTGAGCTGACTGCGGCCTTCGCCAACTTGGCATATTCAGCGTGTTTCTTCGACTGCACATGTCGGCGGCAGTCATCCCGGCCACCGTGCGCGATGGAAATGTCCACGCGGCACACTTCGCAATACGTATGACAACTGCCTTGTTTGCTTGCCTTTAAGCAAGGCCACTGTAATGTGTAGCTGGGGATAAAGTTTTGGCTCCGTTTCTTCGCGCTTTTGTCATTTTCTTCGCCTTTACGCTACTCCGCCATTTCTGACAACACGTGTGTAGCAGAATGAAACTGGTGATCTTTTCAATACGCATGCGTCAGTCCCTACATAGATTACTTACACTAGACATGATTGGATAGTTAGATACGACACTTCCGCTATTGTCTTGTGGACTCTACTTACTACGGTATAAACAAAAACAAACAATTCAATCAATGGTTATATTAAATATACCCTAATAAAACGTATTTCAAAACTATTCTTCCGTAACATCGTATTTTATTGTCAAATCCGTACAAAATACGGCCAAATCGTAACGATAGGCATCTCTGGTTAAACATAATGTTAAATTGCATCAAAATCAACAAAAATCCTATATTGTTTTTGCCATTTTCTGCTTTATGCCTGTATGTTTGACAGCTTTGCTGCCTTGTTAAACTCTTTATTCATGTGTTGCCTGTTTTTTTAATTAAGGCAGTTTTCTTAATAAGTGATGTGAACACGACATTAACTGACAGCCATCATGACTTGTTAGTTGCTGTTTTATAATGAACAGCTGTTAATCTCTTCATTGCTGATATGAAAAAAACCTGCAGTTGACTGACCATCTCATATAAAACCCCATAAATATGAGTTCATACCATAGGGTTTTAGTGGAATTGGTGTAGATGATGGATATAACTGTGGGACTGAATGTCGTCTAGTTGAATTACATCCAGATCAGCATTTCAGTTTTAAAAAAAACTTGCTCTTAGATTTGAAAATGGTCTTCATCTAAAATAGTATGTTTTCAGCTTTTACTTTTTAAAAGAATTGTCATGGTGAAATTTTGGAAACCATGAATAAGATTGAAAAAAATAATTTTTGAGCAAATTTGTTTGTAGAGCACAGTTTCTTTCCAAGATGAGAAGTCTAAACCTTCAAATTTGTATCATTTCAGGGGATGAACAGTGGCCACCTCTATGTGCCCTAAAGTTTATTAGTGGAGATCAGCTGGGCAATGTGGAGAGGGCTGTAGTAGAGCCATTGAGGCCTGGAGAGATGACTGATGTTAGTATAGAGATGTTTAGTCCTTCAGCCGTGGGGACATATCAAGGGAAATGGAGGATGACTACACCAACTGGAATGTATTTTGGAGGTAATTGACTTTTTATATACCACAGATTTTACAATGATAATACTAATAATAATCATAATTGAATGTTGTAATTGCTTTTGTGAAGTCCAATAATTTATGAAGCATAAATGTTAATCGAGTGGATACAAATGAACAAACCAAAAGAAAAAAAAACTTTACCAGCTTAAAACTTTCAAAAAGTCTGCTTCTGAAATGCAGTCAGTGAAATTTCAGTTGAAAACTACAAAATTAATTCTTCTGTTGTGTAATTTGAATGGACTGTATGTATGCATCGCAGTTGATTTATTGGTTACATGAAGCAGAAGAAATGTTTGAAATAAATTTAAGAAATTAAAACAGTCATTGACAGATAAAATAGATTTTCAATGAATTTGATTTGACAATGCGTGAGGATGAAATTTAGCCAATTTCCTTTTTTTACAGATGTTATATGGGTTATACTAGCAGTAGATGAAGGTGGTTTACTTGGTGTAACACAACAATTATCACAGTTTGAAGGCGTTGGCTGTGCTAGTCCACATAAACTTGAAAATGTTCAAAATCCTTTTGCTTCTCCTAATAAACTTTCTGATGGTGCTGAATCCTCATTTGATTCCACAGCGGTATGTTGTGGGGACCATGAGAGGTTTTGTAGAGCACACATGAGTTCAAATTGTCCTGAAAGGAGGGTCCTCTTTCAGGTAGGTATTTACACCAAGATGTATTAACTTGATTTGTCTGCTATATTTTTTCTGTGAAATTCCTGTACAAAGTGTCTCATATTTATGTCAATTTTATTTTTGTTCATCACATGTATCTTTGACACAAAACATTATTTATGTCATTGGAATGCCTTACTGATGTTACTTAATATAAAACATTATTGCAGTTTGATATTTCTCCCAGATGAGATGTGATCTATTCAGCAACTTGTAAGATAAAAGAATACAAAGTGTTTTATTTTATAACCAAGGTGAATTCAAAATCATGTTAAAGGCACACACTGTGCGTACAACAATCAAATATGAAATTAATTGCAAGGTTTATTTCACTGCTTACATAATTTTTTTTTATATTTCAGACTGAAACAGGTGCAACTGTGCCATTATCAGGAATAGAAATGAATCATAGACTTGAAACCAGTAGTGAAGATGCAGACATGTCATAACAGTCGTTATTCTTTTCATCAAAATCATTACCATGAATGAATGTGAACAGCAGAAGAGAAAAAGATTGAGCATGTGGATTTCATTTTCTGGACTCATTGCATTGCAGATATTGGAATGTGGAGTCAAGTGTGAACTTCTAGATTTTTTTAAAATCATGTAGGTTAGAATTTCTGTAAATCTTCCAGGTTGAGGGGCAGTAAATTTATTAAAATTTTCCTTTCAAAATGCAATTCTCTTTGTAAAATATGAAGTTAAGTAACTGCTTTATTTGTATGGCTCCCAGTATATTATTTAGAACTGGAAAAATTAGGATGTACACAAACTTTAAAATATTTTATTCATTTATATTAGAAACTTTATATAATCTGGACTTTTCACTTTGGAAAAAACTAAGAGCACAAAGGCTTTATGAAATAATGGGAAAATTTTCATTATTTTTAAACATAGAATTGGTCAAAAGATACTACAAACTAGCATTGGTAAAATCATGTTACTGTGCAATCTTTCTGTATTTAAAAGTGAAACATATTTTGGTGGATTATATTAGATTTACACAAACACCTTAACCTAAACCAGATCTAATAAAAACCTCTATGTGGTAATTATGAAAGAATTGGTTAAATACCACTTATAAAGCTTTCTCTCGAAAACGAGATTAATCCCTAATATTTAAAGGACACCGTTATGTTTTTCAGGTGTAAGTTCCCTGCACATATTTATAACAAGTTTTCTTCAGATCTAACAAGATTCATAAGCTTTGTATGCGTATCAGAAAATGAGAGGTGCTCTCAACACAAAAAGTGAAAAACTTTGTAAACACACGTCTTTGTAAACCATCTTTGCATAGGGGATCGGGGGTCAAGTTGAAATCAACAACTTATTATGGTCTTGGTCATAACAAGTGTTTGCCTCTTAGGAAAATTAGTTGCTGGACCGCAAGTCCAGCCATCTTGAAAAGTATCTGGACTGAATGTCTGCCGGGTGGGAAAACTTCTCAGCCCGTTCTGAAAGTTGTTAGCCCCAGGCAGACGGTCCAGCCTTAATTTCTAACACTGGTCATAACTAACTTTATGGTCAATTAGTCCAAAGACCAAAATCCAAAGACCACTAACTGATTGTAGTGAGGAGATGGTCAGTATTGTTCTCTAACAAATCAAACGGCCATTTCCATGGCAATTTTGGCATGTGGTTTGTATCCCTCCAATTCAAAATCTTCATAAAGAAAATCATCTATGTTTTGTACATTTCTCTTGATGGTCAATTTTGGAAAAGGGCGTGGTTCTCTGCTCAACTGAAAAGAAAATGGAAAATGCATTTTAAACAAAAAGCATGAATGCATATACCCTAGTTTCTTTGAAGGCATCTTGCTAGAGATTGTAAAGGTTTGCAGGACCAATGGTACATTGAGGTTAAGTTTGGATGCATGCCAGCTACTTCATTTCCAAATTTCTATTTAAATGAATTTAAATGAAGCACTTATCACTCTGACCGTCACTGGTATTTGATTCATTAACAAATGCTCAGTTCAAAGTCTGAACCCCATGCTGTCATACAAGGGAACGGCATCAAAATCTCTGATATCCATGTTGTGGTTTTAGAATATTGAGCAAAGATGGTACATTTGCAGGACTCTTTTAGGAATGTATGAATTTACTCTTAAAATGTTATGTAAATAAGTGTGATTACACAGTGTGAGACCAAAAAATACACGTGCACCTCTTGAGGGGGAGGAATGGATTTGCTCATGACATCCTCTGCACTTCTGTCCATTGGATAGGCAAATTAAATATATCCTTATCAGTATAACATACAACGAGCTTTGTTATTGGACAAAAAATGACTTCATACTTGACTTCAAATTGCTTATTATTTATTTATCAATTACAGTCAAAACATCATTTGTTGCGTCCTACTCTTATCAATTGATGATGGCTGCATTTTCATTCAGTGCTCATCTGTTTAGCTTACTGATGGATGAACTTGTGTCCACTACAGTTCAGTTTGATAAGGAGGTATACATGACTACATGAAAATGAAAAAGCTGACATGCATTGGATCTAAATCTAACAGAAATCAAAGCAAAGCTCAATCAACCACCAAAATGGCCACAGCTTTCAGATCTTTTAAACTACAGCTTGATTTCTCCAAAAAACCCTCATCCATTCCATACAATAAATTTATTAACATTTCATGAATTATTTCCACATCAAATTAAAAATAGTGAGGATAAATACCTGTTCTTTCAAAGCAGCAATATGATTCACATAAACATGAGCATCTCCCAGGGTATGCACAAATTCTCCAGGCTGAAATATGATGGAAAAATGTTTTCATTTTAAAGATACATTTGAACCAAGTGTGGATTCCCAGTAATGCAACATGCCGAAGGATAAACCAAATTTATCACTTGATCAGTTATAAAAGAGCTTTAAAACTATACCTTCTTCAAATTTTAGTCATAAATATGAAGCAGGCAGAAAATATGCAATCAAATATCATTTTCAGGTAAATTTGAAACAATATCTGTGGTTATTTCTGTAAGTTACGTATGACATAATGCTATTTGAAACTGTGGTAGCATTTGGATGACTTTTGTGACAAAAATTTGACCTCAGATGCATCTTAAAATTGTTTATGCTTAAAAGTCAACTTTGTATTTGAAATCTAAAGTGCATCCAAAAAAAAAAATAATAATAATGAAATGAAGAGTACAGCTAGACGTAAGAAGTTGCTACTGTTACTATTAGTCTGCGGATCACTTTTTCTGAATGCACTCATATACTATGAATTATAAATAAATTTTAAACCCCTGTTTACCTTGAGGCCTGTAACATGAGCAATCATGTATGTGAGAAGGGAATAACTTGCAATGTTAAATGGTACCCCTAGTCCCTGAAAATGAAATTAAACACAGCAGGGCATTACATGAAGAGTGATTTTCAACAATGAATTGCTAGACAACATCAAAATTCACATGAAACATTACTAGTGTTTTGTAAACGAACATCATGAAGACAAAACAGAACTGAACAAATTTAAATGATCTAGTAACATCCTTATAAATAAATATATATATATATATATATATATATATATATATATATATATATATATCTGCACATCCACCATACTAAGTAACAAAAATGGGACATGGGCATCAAAATTTCAACATGGTGCTGATCTTGTGAGCATGCTTTCTTGACAGACACTGTTTCAACAGACTTTCAAAGATGATAAACCCATTGTTGTTACCCAGTATCGTGGAAATATATGTATATATTACCATATCTCCAGATCTTTGATACATCTGGCAGGAGAGCTCACCATTACAAACATAAAACTGAACAAATGAATGGCAGGGCGGCAGAGCCATCTTGGGTAAATCTGAAAGGATAATGTCCAATGTATGCCCCATTTCATTTTCTGTACCCGTTTTAGACATTTTTCATCTTTCTCCTTCTCACTCTTTTATGAAGCAAAGAACAGATGCTGGATATGAACAGTTTCTCTTACGTTCCCTACCCATAACCTATCTGATTTAATCATCCTTCTCCAGCTGTTGCGTGTCCTGTCCTTTCCCCCACCTCACGCTGACTTACAAATTAAATTATACTTTTTTTCAATTTCATCAAAATTGTTCAAAATGTAGAGAACCAATCCCAATTGCCTGTTCAGGAATATGGTTGAATATACCTACCTGGAGGATTCCAAGCAGACATGATAATCCTTCTACAGTCAGGGTTTGTTTTGATTCTGTTGATGACCTCCTGAAGCTGGTCCACACCCTGACCAGTGTAGTCGGCATGCATGTCCTTATATTCTGCACCAAAATGTCTCCACTGGAAACCATACACTGGACCTAGGTCACCTAAAATGAATATGATATCAATAAAAAAATTTACTTGACCAAATTAGCAGATTTGCAGCTGTTCACAGAGATTTCTAAAATTAAATGAAATTGAACTGATGGATGATGCATTTGTCACATCATCACAGCTGTCTATAATTAATAGAAATATTTTGTTTATGATCTTAGTCTAAACTAAATATCAGCACACAACTATCTACCTTCCTCTCTATGCTTTAATCCTGATTTATCAAGGAAGTCCCTGGAGCCATTTTGGTCCCAAATGTGAATGTTCTTATCAGACAACTCTTTCGCATTTGTACTCCCTTTCACAAACCAAAGTAATTCTTCAGCTACTCCACGCCAAAACACTCGCTTAGTAGTGAGGAGAGGAAATACACCTAAAACATATATGCACTGGTATATTTAACTATCCAAACAACAGCAAATAGCCAATGATCTTGCTTTAAAAATATGTATGATTGGAGCTGGAGGTACACTGAGCTAAGATTCAAATTAAAAACTAAAAAAAAAAAAGATATATATAATAAAAAAATACTTTCAAAAAAGAAATTAAAATTAAAAATATTTCTATTAAAATACAGCATATCATTGCAGAAATTCTTACCATCTCTCAGGCTGTATCTCATTTGCATACCAAACACTGATAATGTCCCTGTTCCTGTACGGTCTTCTTTTTTAGACCCATGGTCAATTATATGTTGAATTGCATCCAGATAGTTGTATTCTTCATGCCTATAGATAAAATTAATGATCTTGTGTGTAAGCATGCAATATCTAGCAACTTCAAAATAATTGTGTGGGATTGTCAAGCACGAACTGTTGGACACTTGGCCACATGTGTCCTGCCAAAATATGTATGTTGACTTATGTACTAGTATACATTTTATCAGTAGGGAACCAGCTATCCGTGAACTTATTGAACATAAGTTATGAAATTTAAATTATTCTCATGCCACCCCTCATTTTTACTAGCCTGTTAAGGTTATTATTTTATACTTTGTATTTAACTAAATACCTTTTGAAATTAAACTTTGTTGAGCAAACTCAACAATTGTAATTTTGCTGTTTCCCATTCTTGTTAATCACCAGACACAGCTAGTACGAAGTATAACTGGCATGACAAGTGGAGGTTTTTGTCGGATGTACATGTACTGTGCACCTATATCTACCTTTTCTCTGAAGGTTCAATTCTAGATTTCTTTGAAACTGTTGGTCCCTCTGGACTTATATTTTCTTTGCATCTAGCGTCATTCAGAGGCACTTCAGTTTCCATTTTGTTTGGAGGAAGAGGTGCTGGGTGAGAGGTGCCTTGGTTGAAAAGCTGCCTTTAAATTACAGAGTAGAATAAACAAAACTGCTGATAGATAATGAAAGTTTTTAATGATGAAACCATGCACTACAGTTGCCACTGATAACAAATTATGAATGCTAAAAATGAAATTGTAAAAATTAAAAAAAAAAACTAGCCGAATACCGACTCTGACTAAGTTCAAATTTGTCTGGATTTATTTCTCTGTCTGTCACTATCTTCTAAATAAAAAAATTAAAAAAGTCAAAGTAGCATCATAATATTTCAGCAAGTAAGATAAATGCAAAAACGTTTACCGCTATTTGGTGAATAAAGCGCTTGTTTTTCAACTCACCTTTCAGCAGAGAAATATTTCCCGCGAAAATTTGTTTGAGATTTACGTGACCTTGCCCCCCTACATCGCTCAGGTCGTGTTGTGTTAACCGCTCAATTGAAGATATAATAACCGAATACGAGGCTTGTTGTGGCATGTAGTCACTTCCTGTTCAATTCTTATACTCTCTTAACGAGAAAATTCAAAGAATATTTTTAGTACCGAATTTGCTAAATGATGAAATTTTTTTCTTTGTTTATTAACAAAATTCTATAATTTTCCATGATGTATCATTTAAATGTTCAAATAGACTTTGAAATAAAATTTGGATTTGAGAGTAAAATACTTTGATTCCACTCAGGACAACCCTGTTAACTTCCTCTTTTAAGCACTGTGGAGGCCATTGCCACACTCAAATAGGTATCAAGCCAAAAAAGCTACCCTTTTTACGTGATAATTCTGTAATTGGGCATTGAATTAATGTTATCATTTCCAATAAACGATCTCCCGTGACGTTTACTTTATGTTTTGTATTGTAGGATGGCCACTAAACCCCAAATACAATCGGTGCAAGTATTCGGGCGTAAGGTGAGTTACTCTTCGACTTGTCTGCTCTAGTACAATCTCATCGACATGATAGGGTGCCGTATGCCACAGCAGGTTAACTGTCATTGATCGCCTTGCTTCTCGATATTGAATCTACCACTAAACTAATTTTAGTCTTGTATTAAGTCCTCTTTTAAAGGCTTGATTAATGAGAACATTACTTTAAAAAAACGATGTATGTCTGAATGTATGTTGATCTTTATGAAGGTTGACTGTAATGAAAGAGGGGAAGACAAAAGTTTTGCAAGGCACAGAGCATTTGTCTGGGGAAAGAGTGCGAGACCTTTGTGTAGGCACCTTTGTGTAGTTCGATATATTCAAAATTTAACTACCCTCTCCCCTGTTTCTTCTGGATAAACTAAACCTTCCACAAATCCCTATTTATTCACATAATCTATGGTGGCTGTCAAAACAAGAAGAAAGAAAGTAGTTATTTGTCCCAAATGTACCCTTACTATATATAGAGCAAAGGTACTGAGCTATTGACTGTTAGTGTTCATCAGATTCTCACCTAATGTCAGGGTGGACTGGTAGAAAAGTGTGCTCAAGTTGTTTCTTTCCATTACACAATGAGACCACTGTATAAAAGGCACAGGGTCAATCCGGTTCTCAAATAGATCTCATTCAGAGATGAACATTCTGCACTCTGTGCCATAAGACCCATATTTGCATGCTGATTCTATATATGTATAAAATTAAATTGATGGCATACATCTTTACATAAAATGAGAATGTTGGGTAAAGACTTGGAAAAACATTGTGAAGAAGATATTTCAATTTAGAAGTGGTGATTTTCCTTTCAGAAAACTGCCACAGCAGTTGCCCACTGTAAGCGTGGTGTTGGTTTGATCAAGGTGAATGGCAAGCCACTGGATCTGGTAGAACCTGTGACACTGAGATACAAGGTTGGTGCATTTCCTTTAATTTTAGACAGCTTACTTTTTGTAACTTAAATGCCATATTGCAAAACTTCTTTGCAGTTTTGTACAGCCAATTTTGTATGATGTAATTCTTGTCGTCTGAGATCAACCATTCAGAGAAGAAATGAAGCTGCATGTAGAAAGTAATGTAGTGTATTGGATTACCAGACTGCAAAGTCTTCTTTATGAACTTCTTTCAAGAGGTTTACTTTCAGTAAGAAAATGTAATTTTAGAGAGCTTGTTTTGTCATTTGAAATGTTATTTCTGGCCAGATAGTAAATGTATAGGTTTACTGAAAATATCCATTTGTCTGTTAGCTCCAGGAACCAGTTCTACTTCTTGGTAAAGACAGATTTTCTGGTGTTGACATCAGAGTCCGTGTTAAAGGAGGTGGGCATGTAGCACAAGTTTATGGTAAGTAAAAAGAGACGCCACTTCTTATGAGAGCAACAATTACAGGTCCTGAAATTATTAAGGTGAAAAGTAGGTTTTCAGGAATTTGGGTTTCTTTCTTTTTTTTTTTTTTCCCCCCAAACTCATTTTACCTATAAACAATGATTCTGTTATTTGGAACTGGTATACATGTAAAGATGGTAAAAAAAGTCTTAGCTATATACAGCATGAGAGCTATTTGTCCATAGTATAAAATGCGCCATTTTTTAGGTCAGACCATTAATTATTGATTGAAACATTTTGCAGCTATCCGCCAAGCCATTTCAAAGTCCCTTGTGGCTTACTATCAGAAATGTAAGTATTTCATCAAGTCCTCTTAATAAAACGGATCAGTAAATGTGTTTGGCTGCATGAAACTGAAATTACAGTTGACATACTGTTCAGTTTAATGCTAGTGAAATTAGAAATGACCTAAGGGTTGATAAAATTGCATTAGGTTTTATTACGTAATACTTGAATGTCTGTAGGTTTCAAATATTTTTTTTTTAATCTATAAATTGACAAGATATGTTGCAATTTGCAATTTTGTCTTTTCAGATGTTGACGAGGCCTCAAAGAAGGAAATAAAGGACATTCTAGCACAGTATGACAAGTCCCTGCTAGTTGCTGATCCTCGTCGTTGTGAACCCAAGAAATTTGGTGGTCCAGGAGCTCGTGCACGTTACCAGAAATCTTACCGTTAAGAACTGTCGTATCAAATATGAACATGGACTATGTTTAAAAGAAACTAAAAATGGAAATAAAGTGAAAAAAATACTAAACAGATTTTCTTTTATTTTATGATAAAGAAACCTGTGCATACAAACGAGATGTTAGTTAAAAGTTCTCATAGTATTATCCCTCTATCTTATTGGCACATAAACTGCAAACAATGATTTTAGGTTCCTTTTACCATTTATAGGGTCAGTTAATTGCATTTACGTGTTTGTGAGAACGTTTTGTCAGTAGTATAAAATGGTTAAAGATTTGCAGACTAATCACTATGACAGGTCAGTTTGGAAACTTAAAATTCTGGTTCCAGTTGAAATGTTATTGATTAGCTGTAGGAAAAAATACTAAGAAAAACATTAACACCCCATTTCCATAGATTTTTAGATCGATCTATCCCTGTGGGGAGTCTCACTAGATTACTGTCAGCTTGGCCGGCTTAAGCGTCTGTCCCACCTACTAAAAGCTGTAAGGGGGTAATTAACTATGGTGCCCGCTCGGCTGACTGCAATTTAGCGTGAACCCCCAGGGAGTTAGGTCGATCTAAAACTTAATCTTTAGATCGATCTAAATCTCTGGGAAAGCACCTTAAAATTGTATAAATTAAGTCTTGCTTAGAGTGAGCATTTTTATTACTGCAAAACGAGCAAGCGTAGCCTGCATACACAAGTCTCAAAACTGCTGTTTTCGTCAACTACATTATATACTTAATATTAACCTCCTTGGCAATCCACTTCTCTGGAGTCTACAATATTTACATTGGTCCATAAGCAAACTGTTTCATTGGAATATATAAGCAACTTCACCAGATTTGAGTGTTCCAAAGTGCTGTGACTATCTTTTAAGAATACACTACTGAGGCAAAGGCAACGTAGCACACTAAAAGGAACTTCGTGAAAATTATAGACAATTTTAATAATGTAGCATTTTTCTTTTTCCATCATGACATTCATTTACATTTGAATTGCTCAAGACAATACATCTATTGCACAATACTGATAGATTTTCTTGTCTAAATATAATGATTTGTCATTATCATAAAATATTCCATCATGAATGCACCACTTCTGAACTCTTGCATGATGTTGTATAGATATCACCAGGCAATGCAAACTGCCATCATTGGATGTGACATGAATGTCATTAACAGTATAACATGAGTGTCATCTGTCACTGAATATTCTTCAAAGGTCACTTTGTTCATCGCAAAAGAGCTTTAATGTCATCTTTTTCGGCACAAGCTGCATAGGACTGGCCGTCTGGTGCTTTGCCATCTTTCTTGGCACCCTATAAGAATAAATTGAACTTCAAATTTTGCTAGAAAACTTATGATATATTGAAGGCAACAGTTAAAATCATCAGTCCCTAAAAAAAAAAAAAAATCTTGGACCACCATTGAAAAATATTTCTGCACTGGATAATGTGAAAGACCAAATGATGCCTAACTGTATGTTGCTTTGATTGTGCGAACCACTTAAAGATATGGAACAAATTTGAATGTGTGACCTTTATCAGCTCAGTTTACTTTATATAGTTAACTAGTATCTAAAAATGATGACAAAATGTACATACCTTTTCTATTAGTAATTTAACACATTCTGTGTGACCTTCCCAGATTGCAGCTAGAAGTGGGGAAATGCCATGTTTATCATTAACCTAAGGAAAAAAGAACAGGGAATATTTTTGTAAATGTCCTTTTCCAAGTATCAGCCTCTAAAAATTTAAAAGCAAAAATGCTGACTGATTATACTCTCATGAAAAAAAAAAGCCATGGTTGTACCCCTGCAGCATGCAAAGTGGCATGCTTGTTTAAGAGTGTATTGAATGACTCACTTGCCTCAACATCACCTGTAAGAGATATTCTTTAATGACTGAGGCATGACCTTTTTGTTCTTATTGTAAGTAGGGCCTTTAAAAGCACACATATTTACAAATGTCTTTATAAAAAAGAAATTGTAAAATAAAAGCAATAAAGGGAATTGACTGCAAAATTAGCTTATGAACACCTGCCGTCTTAACCCAGAGCTAGACATACAACATTGAGCATTCCCAGGACACAGACTCTTATTATCTGAAGGACACTAGTCAAGGAATATTAAAATCACCTACAGTTATACTACACTTGCTTTGAGAAGTGGGAAACCATGATATTTGCAGATTCACACAGCTTTCCATTTTTTGAAACTTATGTAACAGATAAAGCATCAGAGTAAAAATCTCTGGATATCATTTTATTGTTAGTTTAAATTCCTGTCTTTACTGGGTTTTATCAACAATGGCACTTGATACATCTTTGATCAGCACTTTTGTCTTGTTAAACTGGATGAATTTATTTCAATAAGTCTTAAATACACAAATCAAGAATAGATATGAAAGGAAAGGCCTTTTACTTACATCAACCTTAGCACCTTTGGAAATTAAGTATTCAATAACACTCAGCTGTCCATAATCTGATGCAAAGTGAATTGGGTATCTTCCATCAACTTCACTGTTTACATCACACTTCTGAAAAAAGGTCATTTGAATGAAATTTCTTTTACAATGATTATGGTGCATTTAGCTTGCATAAGAATACATACATGTATGAACTACACTATAATAACCTTACTCCCAATTGACTGGCTGACAAAGGAATGTTCATGTAGGTTTATGGTCAACATTCAAATACCATATATATATTTCGGGACCATTCCTAGGCCATATCGTACTAACTGTGGATTGATCTATCTTAGAGAGGATTCTCGCTAAATTGCTATCAACTTCAGCGGCTTAAATGTCTGTCACGTCTACTCAAGCTGCTAGGGGGTAATTAATTATTGTTTAGCAGCTTCAGTAGGCGAGTCAGACATCTAAACTGCTTAAGCTGAAAGCCATTTAGTGAAAAACCCCTTAGCGATGGTTCAATCCTGTTAGATCGATCTAGGTATGGGAACCTAGTCTTACACCCCATTTCCATAGATTTTTAGATTGATGTATCCCTGTGGGGAGTCTCACTAGATTACTGTCAGCTTGGCTGGCTTACGTAAGCGTCTGTCCCGCCTACTAAACGCTGTAAGGGGGTAATCAACTATGGTGTCCGCTCGGCTGACTGCAATTTAGCGTGAACCCCCAGGGAGTTAGGTCGATCTAAAACTTAATCTTTGGATTGATCTAAATCTCTGGGAAAGCACATGACAAACTAAGGGAGAGGACAACTGATTATAAACTCATGGAATTAATGTGTTACTCTCCGCTACATGTGTGGTCTACAGTTAAACATATATAATTCCCCTCCAGTTTAACCAAATTAACTGTTAAGACTTTTGCGACAGTTTATCCTTGTAATTTGTGTGTTTATTAAACAGTAATTTTCAAAACTACATACACAGTGCCCTGCACTGATATCTGCTTATCTCGAGTTGTTACAAATGTATTTTCCTCTGTACCTCTTCATAGATATCCATCAATATATATACTTTTACTTTCAATATATATATATATATATATATATATATATATATATATATATATATATATATATATATATATATATAAAGTTGCTATTGCCTTTATCTGCATTTGGAGGCTCATACATGTAGGTACATGTACATACAAGAGTGAATAACATGTCTATAAGCACTATAAGTGTGTCATTGTCAATATCTATATTTGGAAGCTCATACATGTACGCACGATGGCTACAACATGTACGTATGGATACGTATACTTTTACAGTAACAGTATTATTACTGCTATAATGGTATAAATACGCTAATATTATAGCAGAATTGACATTAACGATCCCCAAGTCCGCAACAGTTTAGACTGATGTAATATGTTCTTGACAACTTAGATCCTCCCCAAAATTAATGAAATGAATAACTCATCAAGTAAGCATCCACGAGTATGTGAGAGGGAGACTTTTAGAAGTTCTACCGTACAGTATCTAGAAGATGGGTGTTGCCATCCTTGCATTCTGTAAGTTAAGGACAAACTGATTTATGTAAAAACTCACCGAAATTTCAACGCATTCTTTGACTTTTTCTAAATCCCCATTTTTGATACTCCACACAAAGTCACTCATCGTGCACAGTACTTTAAATAATTATTAAACTCCAGGAAATGGATATGTCACTTGCCGGCCGGAAATGGGTAACTTAGGAGTCAGCACTGACTAATTATAGAGATCCAATTGGTGTATTGTATTGTACCACTAACACAATCACAACACCTCCAAGTCCTGTCTCTCCCAATGCAATATCATATTAAACAAGTGCTCGGTTTACTTCTCTTTTAGTAATACATATATGTGGCATTGACGGTAAAATAGGTGTACTTATCGGTCAAAATACAAACACAGGACCAATTTTTTTGAGACACAAGATGAGTTGCAAATTGCTACATCAGATCAAGATTTTGAAAAGCTTTGGTTTAGCTATAAACAAATGCAGAATTTGATTCAAAACCAGATTGAATCAGGCCATGATGGTTACCCTAATGTAAACCTAATAAAAATAATACTTTGGACTGGAGACAGGCTGGAGATAAATAACATACCATAACTGTTTTCTTTACTCTCTGATAAAATGAAACAAACTGCATGGATATGGGGCAAAATGTTTTATTGGGAACCCAGTCAAAAAAGCTGATACACACATATACGGATATCAAAGTACTAGTAAAACATAAAATTCAAGATCTTTGAAAAAAATGGATATGAAAGTGTTTTACATATGACCATTTTGATTATATAAATCACCAAATGTAACTTGGCTACTAAATGTACTAGTACATATTGGTGAAAACATCATTCTTGAAAATAGGCACTTAACAACAATTTATAACAACAATTTGTTTTCAGACGATATATGTAAATATATAATTTCCAATAACACCACACAACATTTTTGCACAAATAAAAGTGTACATGCACATTACTGTTCATTCAGCTTTAAGTCCGAACTGAAAAAGATAAATAATCTCTTAGATAAGGAACGTAATGGAGAGAAGCCAATAAGCAACAGGATATATATATCAAAATGGCACCAGCAACTTTGCTAATTTCTATCAATGAAATAGATTAAATTTAGAAAATTAATAATTTACCACTTTCTTTATGTTGAAACCCCCTACATTATCCCTTCAAGTTTCTAGAAGCAGAATATTATCAGATCATTTTCAGCAAGATTACACAATGTCTTGTGTATTGTTATTATAATTAAAATCCTTCTGAAACTGGATGGCAGCATCTACGTACACTGCTATTACCACTATCATTAAATCATTAAATTTTTAAAGTACACAAGACCAGTGAAGAGTTTCTTGGTACTTATAACAAAATGCATAAAAGATCTCATCAAATTGTACTTCATTTTAAATATTTCATACAGTACTACAATATCTAAATGAGAGAAAAACTTATACTCATGCATAACAAACTTAAATAAAGTTAATTTTCTTTCTTTTGAGCAAGTACAAATAAATTACTTGAATGTGACCAATAACATGATGCAACAGCCTTAATTGATTTCTAAACTTTTCATCAATATTTGTCCATTCCAATTTTATTTTATATATCAAAACTTGAAAATTTTGAAGCAGAATAGCATAATTCATCCTAGATTTGATACTGGCAAGGCTACTAGTGCAGTATATTCTCCAATGGGAGCATCAAATGACAGGTGAACACAGAGTTACTGCAGCTGTGTCTACATTACGTCTACATTACCAGCACCATTTTGTATACTTGCTAACAAAATCATTTGTAAGCAAAAAGTATGTATAAATTGTTTTTATTTAACTTTGGATGCCTTCAGAACTTCTACAAGGAGAAGTATTTTGACAATGTTATGGTGAAAATATTCCTAAAAAGGTAACAGCTACTGCTGCAGTAAATATTGAGACAACAAAGGTGAAACCTTCCATCTGGCCAATCATATTTCGAATATATTCCACAAATGTCCTGAACATGTTTGCTGGGGGTTTCTTCTCAGGTTTCTGAAACATAAATAAAGATCATATTGGAGATGGGAATATATTAACATTTGTAATAATGGTACTTGATCATCAATCCAACAAGGAACAAATTATCCACAACAAAAGGATTTTGAAATTACACTTTTATCAAGTGAGAGAAAACAAATTAAATTTACCAATAATATCATATATGATATATCGTATCAAAGTAATGCTATACAGGGTTTTCATGTCAAATGTAATTTTTTATCACATTGTAGCATTATTCTCTTACACACAAAAAGTTTTTGTTCCTGCATTAGAATTCAATGCCATTTCAATGCCATTTCAAAAATTAAAAAAAATTAACTTTTTTTTTCTAAGTGAATGACCCATCTTCCTGGCATTTCAGAAGGAAATATTAACATCTGGTACTTTCATTTGAAGTGCTCTTTCTTTTATGGGGACTGAATTAGGAAAGACGTACATCTAACTTTGCAGTATATTTAGATATAAAAAAGTAACACAGACATTTTCAAATGAACACAGAATACCATTAATCAACATTTCTCTCAACATAACTCAAAATAACTGCTTGCATTTACCTAATGAAATGCACCTTCTCACACAAGGTATGCAAAATTAGCCTTTCATTCAATTATTATGAATGATACTTGAATAAAGTTATTCAAACTATAAATGTATAAATAAATTGTTTTGATGAACTTACATATATAATGTTCTGCTGCCTCATATATTGCACCAATGAGTCCTCGTCACTAGACAAAATTGGGAGGTAGTCATTTTTCTTTTGTCTCCACCACCAGTTTTTAGTAGAATATCTAGGAAAAAATAAAATAATGTAAATATGTCAAGGCAACGCTGTCTTGATGTTTTCTTGGTTTTTGAAATATAACTGGCCTCTTCATTCTATCCATTTTTGAATAGCATTGAGACTTAATCATATTTCATCTAAGTGGAAATTATTTGCAAAATTAGTTTTAGAGGTGACAAAATAACAATCATTCAACATTGAGTAATACAAATAAAACCTTTGTCTTTGGCCACTTTTGCATATCTATAAAAATCCCATAATCCGGTTACTGTTACCTTTTTTTCTTTTTGTCCCAGCTGGTGTAGTGATAATGGAATAAATTAGCTCTGATATACTTAGGTGGGTGATCAGGGAAAGGATTGTACTGGATTAGTTCCAGCACTTCTGGCTGACCAGTTAGGAGTCTGTATGCCAGGTTCACCAGCCATGGGTTCTGCTGGTAGGTTCCTAGAGCAGCAAACCACATTTGCCAGTCTAAACGTGGCTGGTGAGGAGCTGGAAACAAAAGATAACATAACAGACTAGTTAAGTATCCCAGGTTTATGAGACAGATTTGAAGTTGTTTGTGCTACTCTATCAATGACAAAGTCTTCATCAGACTTTTCTTAACATATATGCAAATATATAATTTCAAATAATACCAAACCACTTTTCACATAAGTAAAATAGTATGTATGCATACAGCTGCTTATTCAGTTTTAGTCAACTGAGGAAAAGTAACCCTAATAAACTCTTGCAGGGTAAGGAGCACAATAAAGAGATGGTAATTATCAAAATGGAAACCATAAGATTTGCCTTTTTTTCTGTCAAGCTATTTAGAAAATTAATCATTTACCATGATTACCTTTATGTTAAAACTACATACTTTATCCCTTCAAGTTTCGAGAAGCATAATACTCTCAGATCACACAATGTCTGAAAATATATGTGCACTAAATATTCTTTGTCAATATCTTTTACATACCAACTATTGGTAGTCTTCGTGAAACATTGCCAGGTTTGTAATAAAATTCATATTCTTTCCATCCATAATCCATGCTGTTACTGCCCTCTATTATAACTTCTGGGCGTCCACCCACTCCCGTCATCCTAAAAAGAATTTATTAATAATATATAATTCAGATATAAAGGACTAAATATTTGTAATTCATATGAAAACCTTTAAAAATGTTTCTATTGAAAAGGTATAGCTGGGAGTGAAATTTACCAATATGTGAATGAGCACATGCAAATGTCCAGTGCAAAAATAACAAGACAAACAAATTTTTCTGTAATATCCCCATGGCATATTAAGTTGTCATTGATAAGACAATGGGAAAAGCAAACTTAACATGAAAGTGGTTGGATCTCAAAAGTTGCAACACAATACAGCTTTAACAAAGAATTTTAAGTGAATGATCTGTACATTTATTTCAAGCACACACAATTTTCATTAAGTAAACATATATTTCATACAAAATTTAATAAAAGAGCATGCAAATCAAAACTATATGGCCATTAAGGGCTTACGTTCTAAACAAGCCATATGCATTGGAAATCTCATAGGGTCTCACATGCCCATGCCATTGATGAATTGAAGGCCAAAGTTGTTGTTTAGTTTCCCATTCTATATCAGTATGAGGGACCTAAGGAGAGAACACAGGGAAAAAGCACAATATAGGTGCACAGCAGTCCGACAGAGTCTGGCCTTTAGTAACAAAAACATAAGCCATAACCTTCAATGGCCAATGTGTGTCTGCTTCATGGAAGTTTCTCAGGAAAAGACTTATTTTGTTAATGAAACTATGATTCCATAAATATACCATTCCTTTTTCAAGAAACTTCCAAGATATAAACCTCAAACCATTCATGACAAACACTATTATCCCAGAATAATTGTAATTTAAGAAAGTGAATGTCATTCATTTCTTGTTTACAAACTACCTACAACCCATTTATGTCTAAAAACTAAAGAAATTAGCAAATTTACTGCTACAAACAACATGTCACTAAGATTTTATCATCATTTTGATGTAGGAACAACCCCCAAACCACCCAAGGCAGCAATCACTCAAGAAATAAGAACTATACCAAAAGAAGAGTGATTAAAAATCATTGATAACACACCTGTAGAATTCAAGTGTGTCTTCAGCTGAGTGAAGCACATTTGGAGCACATTCTATAAATGTGGAAAAAATCTTCAGTAGATCTAGTGACATGTTGTTTGTAGAAGCAGGTTTGCTTACTTCTCTAGCTTTCAGAAATTTATGGGTTGTATAAAGTTTGTGAACAGAAAATAAATGGCATTCAGGATCTTGGGTTACATTTATTCTGGGACATCCTGTATTTGCTCATCTGGTACCTTCTGAATAGGCCATATGAACTTGACAGCCTGTAGACCATGGCTTTTGAGTGTATGGCCTTAATACCAGGAGGGATCTTCCCTCTGGTTTCTTTCTCAATCACTGTATGTGGAACCTAATAACAGAGTGTTGTTTTTTCTTGTTCAAACTATAAGAAACTTGCTATACTAGGTGGAAATAGATTCATTTCAGGGTGCTTTGATTAAAAGTGGCATTACTGTAGTTTTAATTTAACAAAGGGTCAATGTAGATATATCAAAAGTCTCATGTGCAAGTATGATTATGCTAACCACAGTATTAAAATGTGAATAAATTAAATTCATCTTATACTATTTTGCATGTATATTATTTACAATATATACGTATACAAGTAGTATTTACTGTTTACATTTTGCAGAGTACATACTGTAAAAAATAAAGTGTTCCAATGACAGAAAGTGTGAAAATATGAATGGTTTGTTCTAAAAGTTGAATTTCTTTTTTTTTTATTGTCTGTAAATTACTATTTGAAGGTAGACATATTTAGCATTTTCTACTGAAAAAACTAAATCAGATATTGATGTGCAATATCATAACCTACCAGGCTTACAGCAAACATCCCAACTGCTGCTATACCAAATACTACACAGCCAACCAAGGACACTATCTTCTTCAATCCTGGTCTTTTTAACGAACTAAAAATATATAAATTCTATACATAAATTCTGAGATCAAGATATCCCGATTTTGAATTTCTATTTATTTCTGAACTAAATTCTTAAACTGCAATGAAGGCTCCCAAAAGAAACTTATTCTTCTGGACTGAATTATATTGCAAGTAAAATGTTTTGAATTTAATTCTCACCCACCTTAGAACAGCCTTCAGTGTCTCAAAACCAAGAGACATAATACCAACAGCAATAGACAGAGGTACAGACTTCTTCAGAAATTCATTTAAATCCGATAAAGTAAATTCTGCAATGTTCAAAAAGATATGTTTTGATGTTCACAAATTTGTTGTTGATGAGAAATAAACTATTAATGAATCCTAGAGACATCCTTGTTTTCATGATAAAATCTTTTATCAAACACTTTTAGACAAGGAAATGATACAGAAAAAGCCACATAAATATTAGGAATATCTTTTACTTAGGCAATAGCTTTTATATTTTCTTCAAAAAATAATATGATGAAGGCATGCCCTGTGTTTTAATACAAATGATTAAACATGGAAACAGAGAATGCTTTTATTCCATGATGAAATTTCATGTTTTTTTTTTAGGTTTAAAAACCTTCCCCAACTTTCCAGACTATCTTCTCCATCTATAAAGTAAGGAAATATTCTTCTATAATGCATATATGTATACCATCTCTGCATAATTATGCAGCTCTTTAAACATGAAAAATAATAGTCTCCAATGATTAAGAAAGATGCATATTGATCAAATATCTGCTCAAATACTTGCTCTCACCCTTACCTATCTTTGAGTCAACAGTCCAATCTGGACGTATCTTCAAGTTAAACAAGGTAATGGAGTAGTACAAAAGCGCAGAAAGTGAACCAGCAGCTGTGACTATTTTTGCCACTTTCCAAACAAGGCCAACCAGTGGAATTTTTATTGGTACTGAAAAAGCAATATTCTGTTGCTGCAAATAGATACATGTGATACATTTTCATTCACTTTCAAATTGAGAAACCAACTGCTTCTTTCATGATTGAATAGTATGACCCCCAAAAGCTTCTTTCATGGGTGTTCCTTTCTAAAAATGTTTCTAGACTTACTATAGTCTTTTATGCCAGTTTTGAAAAAAATGTCTTATTATGAAGTGAGTTTTGATTCCTGTTGAGGAAAATAAAAGAAATGTAAATAGACAGCAAGTATAGCTTTTCCAGATTCTATAAGCTTTTTTTTTTTCAAATTACACTCTTAAATGTAAAATGTCAGATTGTTTTCATAATCAGCTGAGCAGCTTCCACAAATGGTTTGAACACTCGCTCGATGTTCAGACTAATTTTTTTATACCAGAATTGAAAAAAATTTTTTTTTTAATTTAAACATTTTTAGTAAGGCCCAGGTGTGTAAGAGAAATCACAGAGAAATCTGTAGAGCACGTTACTGACCATATTTAGGTTTTCTGCCAGTCAGGTACTGGTCATCTAACAGGCTCATACACAGAACAATGGTCAGCATGTTAAAGAAGTTGTAGTTTCCAGTGATGATAATAAGTATTTGGAAGAAAACCTGAAATACAAAATTTAAGGTTGGCAGATTCAATTCAGTCGAGAAGTAAAATCAAACCCTTCTTTTCAGTAGTCTATATCCTTTAAATTCACTAATTCATCAAAAATGACAAATTATTAAGTTCAAGCATTACTAAAATACTTTTAAATGAAACAAATAAGTATACAGAAACTAAGATCTTAGACAGAAAGAAGGCTATGATAAATAAAGATTGCAGAATTTATCGCTTTTTAATATATATTTTACATGACAATTTATAAATATGTATCGGTGCATATAATCAACTTTTTGAAAGTTTTCTATCGTTTTACAGGAGACAACTTTCATACTCTTAAAAATGAAAAGATCAAAAGCAAACTTTACATTATTTTTTCTTTAGGCAATTTTACGACACAAGCACATTTTTATGAAATACTTTGACACACACAAGAAAAACTGCATTTAAGAAAAAAACTATTCATTAATCACACGTCAACCCTTGCTGACTTTACCAACATGTGACTAAACACACATTTGCATAACAGTAAAAATCAATAAATCAATGTCTTTACAATTCAACTGTCCTACTTTCCTTTGAAAAGAAAATCCATAAACAGTGCATTTTTGTACTGGCTAGCTACACTGTAAGGCCAAAAATTGTTAGAACATTTAAAGAATAGTTCAGTGGTATCTAAATGTGACATAAATTTTAGGTAAATAGTAACCACGGTAATTGGAGACAACTTCCAACTGTTAAGCACAATGGATGGAATTTCAAAATGAGGACACAGCATTAGAGTGCTGTTTGGTTCAGTTGAAAGTTCACAATCTCCCACAGTTTGGATCTGCAACAGTCAACTCATAGAGGTGAGTCTTTATAGGTGACAAACTGCTCATAGCAGGGCAATTGCTTAAATGCTTACAAGTTATTTTAAAGCTAAGGACCTGCTGAACAACCTTTGAAAGGCATACATAGCTTGCAGGGCAATCTATATTTAATCCAGTCTTCTGATAATCGAAGTGTGGAGTGCAAATAATACATATCGTTCTGATTAGATATCAAATTTAATTCAAAGAAAAATAATTGAAAGAAAAAGAAAAGCTGAAAAACGACAACACAGTGGCAATAATATGACATACAGAAAATTGTGTAACATGGGCATATAGTGTCATATAACATCAAAGAAATTATTTAGAAAGAAATCATATCACCCTATCTCAAATAAAAAGAAAATAAACACACATTTAAAAACAAAAGGTTTCAAATACATGAAGCTAGATAGCATATTTCTAAACTGTTGCTATGTTTTGATTATAGTCTACCAAGCTTCTGAAGACAACAATGGACTGAAAGATGTAACCCCAAACCTTATGCATAACGTAAAACTCTTACACTGTTTGTCAGCTTTACAAAAGCTGGTCACTAAATCAACACTATGCTGCATGTCAAAAGGATAATGGGTGGGTTTAACAATACAATTCAAGCACTTTTTCAATACTTTAAATTTAGAGTACCAGCAGGTGTTTATTAAGTTTAAACTCTTGATATGACATAATGGATGGTACTTGGACAGAGACTTAAAAACCTCCATAGCAACCAGCAGTCTGGAGGCAGACAAGGTCTTTGCAACTTTTTTTCTTTAAGAAATAAGATCTGTTCATAAACATTAAATTGAAATTTACATACAAGATCATCATCATGAGTGTTATTTCTGTAAATATCAATTGACGCATTTGGTATTTGGGCAATATTACATCAATTATTCCAGGCTACAAAGCACTGATCTGTAGGTTAACATGCAAACATTCTAAACCCATAAATGGCTGTTTACACCAGGCAAATAAGTGAAGAATGCATACTATTCAAAGTAATTTTCCACTAGCATTGTTCGTGAATAAATATTGGAAGCACTGAGAAGCAAAAAGAAAATCAAACTGGCCTTATTTAGGACTCAAAAGAAAATCAGCTGGCATAAAGAACAGCCAATGAGGCTGAAAATCTATAAAGAGTAGGTCAACTTGTACAAACAGGTCCCTTATCTAAACAACCAAGAACTTTATAGCATGGCACAGATGGCATGTTCATACAGTGCTTGTCTTAGGAATAGACCGTGCAGGACTACAAGAGCAATTTCTTTAGGACTGGTGATTTACTTCATAATGTTATTGCAGTTTTAGTTTGAAGGTAAGTTTTTTATATATGGCATGACTTAAAATTTTTATTCAAAAATGCCAATCTCTTCAGTCCAAGAAGTGAAAAGAGAGGTGCAACCTTGGATGGAATGTGTGCTGAAAATCTTGCCTAGGAAATGTAGAAAAGCTATATTGACCTCATTTCTTTTCATTTTGAAGCATTATTAAATAATGGACTAACAATGGAAGCATATATTTCACTTACAATTCAAAATGGTATTGAGAGAATGTTGTTTTGGGATTAATGAGCTTTGCAACAGGTACCTGACTACATACATCATGTAACACTAAACTTCATGTAACACTATTTTCTGAGTATTCTTAAGTAATACCCCTTTAGATTTTCACACATGTTGAACAAAATAAATATGACCAAATAATACACAAGACAAAATGGCAGACAGTCTATAAATATATACACAAATGTATAATTATTAAAGTTGTGCAGTGATACAACAATTTTAAGAGTGCATTCAGAACAGATGATCCACCGACTTTTTGATCCGCAGATTAAGTATGGCTGACCCATCATAAAAGGAAGACACTTAATCCGCGATGGTCTCACTGCCTCCATACGCGTCATTAAACAGATTAAGTCTCGGCTCTAAGGTTTAACTGCAAGGTCTCTGCGGGGATGGCATGTGTGGAGGCCAGGAGACCATCAATGGATTATGAGCGGCTACCTTTTATGTGGGGTTGGCCATATTTAGTACGCTAATCAATAATTCCGCAGATCATCTGTTCTGAATACACTCTAAGTATATTTGTACAAGGACTCATGACAAAATATTAAACATAAACACAGCATACATACATACATACATAGCAGTTTGACCTATAATGTCATAAAAGTTTGGTAAAAAAACATCCATAACACCTTGCTAATAAGAAAAAAGTGAAGCTTTGTTTGACAAGATTTGGTATGCAAATGGTGAAATACTCATAGGGAATAAATATTAACGACCATTATCAGGGTAGACATCATTTAAATGGCCAAATGCATGATTAACCAATATTTGTATGAAGGTCGATACTCAGATATGGAAGTGCCCAAAATTAAAAGGAAAACAGATAGAAAAAAATACGTATCCATGGATAAATGTGATTAATGTCCCATCACACTCCCTAATCTGCCATTATTTCTGACCTATGAAATCTCTCTGATGATCTAAAAATCCATGACAATACTATAAATTCCAATATAACATACATAGTTGCCAGTCATGGCAACAGGTTTCTTTAACATGAAATTGCAGTGCTTTGAATGACTGAAAATTGTGAATTTGTCATGCTGCTTTAAGAGAACAACATTTTGTGCCAATAAATCCCTGCCATTGCCCATCAAGTCCAATATCAACATTGCCAATTTACCTCAATGTGTTAAATCAATTTTGAACATTGCACAGGGTATCTGTTGCCATGTCTCACTTAGAAGTTTGATATTTTTGTTACCACTTATCCATATGAAAAGTTAGTTACAACACAAGTTTACTTAATGTAATACCCATTAACAGCAAAACATGCTTTATTTTCAAAAATAAATAACAGATGAAAGATTTTATATATTCTTTGCCCGCTGAAAAAGGGGAGAACAATATCAAAGCAGTGAATAACAGGGAAATAATATGTCAAGCTAAATTTTCAAATAAGTTGAGACTACAAAAACCTGTCTATAAAGAAATATAATTTGACTAGATAATTCTGTAAAGAATGGTTTGAATATCTGATGATTGATATATGTAACTCCAAAATAATAAAAAAGTATATCATCTTGACTGGACTAATTGAATAAAATAATTCAAGTAGGAATTGACATAACCTATGCAACCCCAACTAAATAGACTCTTCCAAATATGAAGTTCTGCTCTGGATTCATTGTATTTCAATGGCAACTGTTCAATTCTCTGAACATAATCCCCAACAGAGAACCTTTGTGGCTTGTTTATGTCAGACTCATTCAGTGCACTTGTCAACAGCGAACTGTGGACCAGATTTGAATGAATACAATTCAAAGCCAATCATGCACAATAACTTTACTGGTTTCACAATAAGTTCAAAGTGCAGACTTAGAACAAGTAATTTACTGGAAGACGCCATAACTACAATGTTCAACTGAAGATTTTCAAACATTTTGTACGAGATTGTAATCCTTTTTTTTTGTTGGTCACAACTGAAAACCAGCAAAATGAGTAGTGAAGAGGCAGAGGCGTATATTCAGGTAATATATTTAATAAAACAAGGTATAGAGATCTCGAGAAAAGTGTAATCTTTGGAGACAAAACAATATGTATATCTACCCCCTGGTCTTAACTTTTGTTTGCTTATGAAAAACCAAAGGCATGGACAGGGGTGCACAAATACATTCTCCACGACTTTGACAACCAGACAATTATGCTGCAATTTATTTAACTAATATGAGAAATAACATTAATCAGGAGAAAAATGCAATCTTATCATTTGATGCATTCTACTAAACTTCTAACTGCATTCAATACAAACGAACAGCCATCAGAGAAATAATTTTCAAAACAATGTCAAACAGGGTTTCAGTGCTTGGAGGGATACAGGCTTTCCAATCCATAAATCATTTTCGAAATTTGAAACTTGTTATGGCTAACATTTAATTTTAACAGTATAAGTTATATCTTTCATCATGACAAATTCCCAACTCTTTACATCTCAATCTTAACAAAGGCCAATGTTTTTTTTTCTCTTTTTAACACATCTTGTTCCTATCTCATTTCAGCAAATCCTGAAAGTGATGGAGGCCAGGGCTGAAAGAACTGATCGCCTGGCAGAACGGAATGTCCGCAGCCCACTAGCCCCAGTACGTCAGCGAAGCCCTACAGGCAAAGAGAGGAAAAACAGCCCCTCAATGAAAGGCAGAAATCGGCCCCTATCCCCTGTCAAACCTGGATCAGGAAGCACATTACGAGGTAGCAGTGGGTCGAGATCTAGATCACCCACTAAGCTGGCAGCATCAAGTACAGCTGCAGAGGAACCCAAACCAATCAAGAGACTCACATTCAAGTCTCCACATCATGAGGACAAATATCTCCGAGTGGTGGACCTATCCAACCAAGGGCTGACCACTGTGCAGTCAGCCTACTTTAATGGTGTGTATAATTTTGTGTATAATTTCTTGGTTAAAAGACAATTTCATTTCTTTAACAAGAGATTTTAACAGTGCCTGTTCACTTAAAAGCAGAATTTGGTGAATAATTAATACAAAAACTGACTACAGGAACACATCTGTTTCAAAGTGAGCTATGTTTCCACTTCAGGTTTTTTTAATATATCAAAAAATATAACTATATACAATTATTATTTTGACATAATAACCTGATAAGAATTTTAACACTTGCATTTTTTAAATATCTGACAGTAAAGGACTCGGACATTGTGGATGGCGGTACTTAATATTTTATTTCAATTTTCATTTGTAGAATGATTTTATTTCATTTAATTTTGACTGGATTTGTGTGCAGTGTGGAGTTCTATTTGTGGTGCTTTATTGCAGAATCTTTATTTTACAATATTCAGAATCAGCTGAAACCCCATTTCCTTTGATCAGTCTAATTTTAATCAAAGTGACTGTGCACATCATGTTTAAAAATTATGGCTTCTTTCTCCAATACACTCAGTTCTGGTCAATATTTTTGTATAATTGCATTGGAGTGAATTAGACTGTGCTATTATGTAACTTTTAAGAATAGAGAAGGTCATGGTGATACCTATTTTGAAGGATAGTTGTTACAGCTCCATGACTGATGTAATGTCATTTTACTTTTATAAATCTCATGCATTAATTTTTCTTTTAAAATCCACCTTGTTAATGGAAACCTTTTTATTTTAATAGCCAAAGATGTAGGAGAGATGAACCTCTCAGGAAACTGCCTCAGAACCATTCCTTTGGACATACGCAAGCTAACCCACTTGATCAGCTTAAACATCAGCAGAAATGGCATCAAATGCTCACATCCCAATGATTATGGTGGACTTCCTGCAGAATTAGACTCCCTGAAATTTCTAGAAACCTTGATCATTGCTGAGTGTAACCTACAGTACATACCCCCAGCTGTGTGGCGATTAAAAAAGCTGAAAAAGCTAGATATCAGCAGGAACAAAATCCAAATCCTTGTCCCTGAGATAGGCCATCTGACAAAACTGGAATATCTAAACCTACAGCAAACTGGGATAACCACCTTGCCCCTTGAGATTGCCTACTGTCAAGAACTGCAACAAATCCTGCTGTATGGAAATGCCATGGAAAGTTTACCAGAGACCTTGAAAGAGCTACCCTATCTTTGTGTGCTGAAAATGAACCATCGCAGCTTTTGTAGTGTTGTTGATGACTATATGGAGAATCTCATAAGAAAAGGGCAAATTCAATCAGAACATGTCCCGCAGGTTTTGTTTGAAATGCCATGTCCACTGTCCCTAGACCTCGAGGCCTGCAAGATAAACAATCTTCCAGATGAATGCCCTAACAGTCTCATTGAGTTCAATATCTCAAAGAATTATTTCCATGATGTTCCCAAAGCTTTGTACAGGATAGAGAACCTTCAGTATCTTGACATGTCAAACAACATGATTTCTGACCTGCCTCAAGATATTGGCCAACTCAAGTCAGTAAAAGTTCTGAAAATCAACAGCAATGTCTTTGAGACAGTCCCACCATCCATAGGTGACCTGAAGCACCTAGAGGTACTAGAAATGGAGAGCAACCGTATTCGCTGTCTGCCATCAGAGATCAGCAATCTGACCACTTTGCATACACTGAAGCTTGCCAAGAACAACATCCAAGCCCTGCCAGATTCCATCTGTGAGCTGTACAGGCTAGAAACCCTTGATCTTACAGATAATGGGTTGACATCTCTCCCTTTAAATCTGTACAAGCTATCCAGATTAACCTCAGCCCACAGCTATCATCTGTTGTTCAAAACTGGGCTTTGGCTTAACAAGAATCCTCTCGTCACTCCCCCTGAGCATGTCTGGAAAACTACAGATATACAGAAAATCTATGTTTACCTCCAGCAGCTTAAAATTGCTCGCACTCAGCTCCTGCGCCTTAAACTTATCCTCATGGGGGAGTCGCAATCTGGCAAGACAAGCCTGGCCAATGCGATGATCAGTGGAAAGATCAATTTGACTGCAGGGAAGGAAGACAGTACAAGCATAGTTGAGCAGAGGTTCCTGACCACAGAAAATGGAGTCAACTTTATGGTGTATGATCTGGGTGGTGACCCAGTCTACATGTTCACACACCCCATGTTTCTGGATCCAAAGGCCTTGATGATGATTCTTTATGACCACAGCACCTACAACCCTGACTCCTTCCAGTCCACTATTGGTAAGTGGATTGACCTGATCAATGTCCGAACCCCAGGAGCAGTGGTCAAGATAGTGGGCACTCACACTGATCTGTGTGAAGATGAAAAAGTCAGCCAGGCAAAACTGCAACTCATACAGGAACAAGTTAAGAAGCACCAGGAAGAACATGAAGAGTCCTTGAACAAAGAGCTGGAGTCCATTACTGACCAGATTGAGAAACAAAAGACCATTGAGACCGACATCAATTTTGAGACTCCTGCGGCAGAATTTTTGGAAGAACAGCAAAAGAAAATAGAAGGACTGCTTCAGAATACAGTCAAAATGATGCCAATAAGTATTGTGAGCTCAACTGAAGGCACCAAGGGAGTTGCAGATGTCATGGCAGAAATGGAACGTCTAGCAGTGAATGAAAACCTCTTCCCTCATGCTCATGATATCGTGGATCCAGAGTGGGACGACTTCAAATCTGCTTTACGTCTTCACAAAACACTTTTCCTAACATGGGATATGGCAGTTGAAATTGGGAAGAGTTTCAAATTTGATGAAGAGGAGGTCCTTCACTGCTTGCTCTACCTTCGAGACACTGGAGATGTTGTTTGGTTTAGAGGAAGCTCACAGCTACATGATGTCATCTTCCACAGACCCAAATACTTTGTACAAGTACTGAGAGGCATCTTCAAGCACAACATGGAAGCATTCCTCAACTATGAGAAGAACAAAGTGTTTAGTAGCAAGGGGAAATATGAACCTGACATTTTTGAGGAGCATCGAAAAATGTTCCTTCAGCACGGTCAGGTTTCTAGACAAATGATGCAGTGCCTGTGGTTCTACCTAAAGCTGGGTTATGATGAGTTTTATGCCCTAATGGACTTCATTCCAAGACTGGACATACTCTATGCCATCCCTCAGCCTGACCTGCCCTTGGCCAAACACCACTTCCAACCATTTGCAGCCATTCCTTGGTATAATAAAGATGCAGAGGATATCTCGACTGTCAAGGGTTACTGGACACCAAAACTTCTACTTGACATAAAGGAGTTGAAGGTGGATTACACATTCCCACTTTATTATCCAGTTGGATTATTTGAGAGACTATCTGTTCGCATTCAAGACATCATCACTGAGAGAATAGACTGGAAAAGTCTGACTTATGCAACCACAGAAGATGAACAACTACTTCTCAGACAGCATGTGTGTAAGAAATCTGGAAACCACACCCTGACCATAGCTGTGAGAGGGAAAAAAGTGGAAGCCATGCTGCCCATTCTGATCAAGCTACACAATGCCTTTGTTGAGTTTGCCTCTCAGTGGCCAGGGCTTGTGTGGTACATCTCCAAGTCTTATGCTGACAGTGGAAAGAAGGCAACTTTGGACTACTTTCCAAAGGAGGTGTTTGATACACCTGCTCCTCAAAACATGTCTAGACGGAAGAGCATTGTTTACTTGTACTAAATGGATTTTAGGAAAAGTAGTTGGACTAGCTAGGCTGGTAATAACTTGTACTTTGACTAACTGTGATATTGTGCATTTCAGGCAAAATGTACTTGAATCAAGAAACTAAGAGAAAATCACAAAAGACAATATTTTATAATTTTGTAATGTATATAAATAAATGTGTACATTTTGTTGTCTAGATATTTAACAAAAAGCACTCTAATTTTACTTGCATCTTTTATTTTTAATATCTTATATGATCATATATTCATAAATATCATGACCAATTCAGTCAGGTCCTGTGAAAGATCACATTAATATTCAAATGTGCCAAAATCTGATCGTAAATTGCATATAGAATGTATTTATGTATACATGTATAAACTCAGCTGTGGAATAAAGAAAGGTTCCATCTTTCCAATTTTAAAATCAATGACTTCAGTTTAGGCTTGTATATATTAAGCAAATATGGAGTATCATTAGCTCACCTACCTCACACCAAAAGGCAAATATTCTCAGTCCTCTAACAGGGAAAAAGAAGAACCATGGCACAGGAATGAGAATTACGAAGACCACAGATACACATAACTTATTCCACCACTCTGGCAACTGGTGGAAATACCACGCTAATGGAGTGGGAATACACTATAAAGTCAAAGTTATTTTTTATACCATGTGTAGACCTTCATCATGCAATATTATAAATCTAAAGCAGCCATGAGGTTATGAATGACAAAAAACCCACTTAAAATTGTTTTCCTACATAAGCCACTCTTTGTTGAAGGGGAATCTCTGCAAGCACCCAAGCAGGTTCATCAATTAGATTTTTTAAACATTGGACAATACTTTGAAATAAGCAGTGAACCTGAAAAGAAAACCCTGAAAAATTTGCACTGCAAACAGAAAAACAAGGCCATGAATATCAAACGATCAAAGCAGCACATGAACATTAATCAATTAGCAAATGAATTTTTCATACTGTTAAACACATGTATGAAAAGTCCTGCAGTTTTCTGGGAATAAAACATTAAAACGTTCAGAGAAGAACCAGAATCTACATAAATCCTTCAAACTGCAATTTGGTTCATTTGTCAAAATTTGTATGATATAATTTTTGTTCAAAACACTGTGATCTCAAAGAGACACACAAGCACAATAATCAACCATAGTTTCTTAAAGTGATACTTTGATTTTTTTGTTTTTTCAAAACTAAATCTGGTTCCTCCCTGTTCAGTTTTAGCCTATTTTATGCCCCATACCTGATTATAAAAAGCAAATATACGCAGGCCTCTGATTGGTAAAAAGAAAAGCCAGGGTACAGGAATCTCAATGATGTAAGTCATAGCCACTGACAGTTTCTGGAACCATTCAGGTAGTTGGTGGAAATACCAAGCCATGGGGGTTGGCAGACACTGAAATGGTTAGATTTGGCTAGTAACTACAAATTTAAGGCAAAAAGCACTTCAACATTTAGTGACAAGTACACAAAATCGGCTGTTAATTTTTGTGAATTTTTTTATTTATAAATGCATTGTTATTTGTAGCTAATTTGAAAAATCAAAAACCTTGTGGTGTGAAATATCTGATTTTGTTATAAGACAATTTGTTTGTACCCTCACACAGTCATTACTCATATTGGACATCAAGTTTTTATGTCAGTATGTTTCAGTATTAGCACAAGGCCTTCTTCAGATGAAATTGGGTTGGGTTGCCACCAATGTTACATGGCAGCCTGCAAGGATGTCCCCCAGGGCCCAATTCCACAGGTATGGTAGTTGGTATCGCAGGCTGCCATGTTTGTTGATGGTGGGTTGTTCAATCTGCTCATAAATTGTCTCTATCATACCTTTTCTGAACCAATCTTCCTCTTTGTCAAGGGTCAAGACAAATTGGTTTCAAATGTACAGGGTGAATACTGCACATTCATATGGTTGTGCCACCTGAGCTAGGGTCCCTATACATTCTGGTACATTCTGTTTCTTATAGACTGTTTTGTTTCCCCACAATTAAGTCTTTTCATTCACTGTCCTTACACCTTACACCATATACAACATTAGACATTTTTTTCTTAAAGCATGCCATTCCGTCTTTCATAGATTGTCACCATGTGATATCGGTGACAAATCATTCTCAGTTGACCCGAAGGTCTTGTGATAAGGCTGAAACATACTGATCTCAGTTTCAAAACATTAGATCTACGAGTCAATTACAATTCCTCTTTATCTTAATTAAAAACAACTGTATTAATCACAACTTTCATTTAAAATCACCTCTAACATTTCTGATATTTTTTTCATGAAATGAAATTTGTGGGGTACTGAAATCATTATTCATTATTTCTAATAAAATTGAGGATCAGTATGCAACTTGGTATGAAACTGCAAAATTAAACAATATATGTAAATATGTGCTTGTTTTCAATTGTGTGTGTGACAATAATGACAACATTTAAAACAGTTTCAACCTTATTTACTTTATCAAATATACCATTTAAAACTTTTAATACAAACATATACCTAAGTGGGGTTTTTTTAAATTACAATACCAAATACTGCAAAACAACTAAAGTTAAATACAAAACTTATTTTAAAAATCAAAGTAGACTATTGTCTTTTATATTATATTAAATTATATTATATTATATTATATTATATTATATTATATTATATTATATTATATTATATTATATTATATTATATTATAAATCCAATATTAATTTATTATTGAATACAATTACCTGACTTTCATAATGCCAATTCAAAGCTGAAAGTTAATAATAAAAATTGTAAATTAAGCAGAAAAGTTAACAAAAACTGGAAATAACTTATGTGAGCATTACACTAACAGATGTTTGACCTGAAAAAGTTGTAAATGCTGAATTTTTTGTTCAATAAAATAGACAGATTAGTCTACAATGAATACAAAATTTGCTCCATACCAGTTAGTCCCCACCATGTTGGGCATTCACTTGTCAGCTTGACCACTCCTGATGCAAACATCAATCTGAACAGTAACCACTTTAACAACCAAAATATGACATGGTCATGGGGGCTCAGAGTTTCATTTTTCCATGGGATTGCTGGAGCTAGCAGGATGGTAAGAAAGCCTGCCTCAAGCAACAAAATATCCCTAATAATAATAATAATAATAATATAATATGACTTATGACTATGATAATATTATATAATATGTGACTTATGACTAGAGAAATATCTGTCTGGTGACACATTTAAACAGGCTTTAAAATGTAGTTACTCACTCAAAGGAAGAAACAGCAAAAATTTAAATATCTAATTCAAAAAAATCCAATTTGATTATACTTATACATACCACTGAAACCAAAGGAAAGTCTGTCCAACCTGAAAAAATATCTCTGATTTATTTACGAAAGCATGTCAATTTATACTGTAGATTAAAATAAGTTTTACGTCATAACACTCAGAAGTATGCCACGGCACTTTTTATTGTACATTAAAATAAGTTTTTATCACAAATTTCTTTATAATATAAATAATGAATATGATGACATATTTCATATAGGCTTATATCTGATTACATGTTACACAGCATATAAATATGCTGTAAAAAGAATTTTGTCAAAACAAAATACATATAAAGCAAAACATGCTTTAATTTCCCACAATAAAGTATTTCTTGGTGCAGGTTGTCTGTAGGGATGATGCTTTATATAAACAGAATAATGAATGAATGGACAGTCCTCTTATACAAACAGCCTGATAATGAAACAATATGGAAAAACAATATTACAAACTAACTTACCTGAAAAAGCGAAAAATACAAAGCCCAGAGACAGGCAAATGATAACATTCCACGCATGTACCCTGATACAAACACAGAGAAGGATAGGCAAATGCCAAGAAGGGCAATAAAATCCATTGAGGACTGAATATCCAAACCAAGCTTTGGAAGGAGTCGTATTAATGTTGGCTGCTTTTGAAAATCATCAAATGAATTGGGTTCTGAAAAGAAATTATTTTAACTAAAGAATGCATAAAAATCAAAAAATGATTTTTAAAAAATCAATCTTTATCAAATATCTTTTCTTAAATTTTCTTTTCAACATTTAAATCTGTTTTAAAAAGGATCAATTAATAATTTTAACTTTATTCAAAAAAGTATACAAACCTTTCTGCAGTATATTTCGAACAGGCAAAATTCCATTATCCCCATATAAGCCTATGAAATGACAAAATAATATATATTTAAGTTCTCTTATATTTTGATTTTCTTTTTCTTTTATTAATTGTTTTTAACATTTCAATTTGTTACTTATAGAGAGATATACAATTTTTCTAAGGTAAATCAGCAAGTACATTTCACAGAAATTCATTCATTTCATAAACAGTATATGCACTGAGTGAGTAACATTAAATATCATTCATGTATAACTTTTTTAAAAAAAGTAACGTGACCTGTGACTATATTTGCAAATTTGGGGGAAGGGGTCATGTAACAATATCCATGAATGCATTTCCCTGAATTTGGTCTCAGAATTTCTATGGGTTAATCAATATAAGCTAACTGTTAAACTGACCACTATAATTACAACAGTAGTTCGTGTCATTACGCACGTACGCGACAAATTAATAAAATATTTAATGTCATGGTTCTCGAAGTAAAAGTGGCAAAATACTAGCAAGTGCATGTACTGCACAACGCAGACCCGCAGTGTCTAGACTTTAGAAAAAGTGGAATCGCACTAAATTTAATACTTACCGGGTATTTGCACGTAAAGCGACGAAAATGCAAACATATATATAACTGCCATTGATCGCAGGAAGAGATCTCTCGTCCTTCTTAATTCTGCCATTTTAACCAAATAAAATGTAAGATAACCGATGCACTGACCGATGCGTAACTCACAAAAACACTGACAATGTGGAGCCTAACAACACATCCGGCTAAATGACCTTGGTAGGCACTGGATAACCTAGTACCATGTTATTATACTCTCATTGCAGCTTCGTGGCTTATTCATCTTCATTAGAAACATACAGTGAATATTAAATGATGTTTTCAGTCTGTTAAATTTACAAAATATTTTTAAAATAAGTTATTTTTACACCTTGTGTTTTCATGTGAACTTGGCGTAATAATTTTTGCGGCTTAGAACAAATTTCGAATTCGCATTTTCCACTGTCAAACCTCGATTTAAACTGTCGAGTAAATACAACTTCGCAACTCAATCACCTTAAACGAGGTAAAGCAAAATAAAGCGTTCGGTAAAAGAGAGCTAGGGAATAAACCCCTCTTCAGTAATTAAATTATGTCTTTCACACTGAAATTATTTTGATATATCAGAAACATTCTGCAATTCGCTGAAAAAAACATTTTTCATTTCACTACGTATGGCCTATCTTGAAACAAGAACCAATCACCAATGCGATCTAAAAGAGGTTTGAAAATACGCGGGTAAATGGGAAAGTGGGTCGAAAATTCAATGTGTTGTTTTTCAATCATTTTCTAGGGCGATTTAAGGTAAGGATATTAGCTGGTGTCAAAATTATTTAAACAAAAGACAGTACGACATTAAAAAAAAAAGTGCTAGTTTAGAGAGTTTTCGAAAGTGACCGATCACCGTCCCCAAATGCTTGCGACTGTGTTGAATCTGGTATTTTCAAGTCTATGCCTAATGTAGTGTGCCCCCGAATATATAATTATGTCTTCGATTGTAATTTTTTTTCTTAGTTTTCCATAGCAGAAACATTGATCAAATTCACTGCACAACTGAATTTAGAAAATGATCAAAAATCAAAGACCCACGACCTTTTTTAATTTGGGGGACATATACAGTACAGGGGTACTTGTCTCTGTCAGTTTTGGCCCTACTAGGGCTGCGTTCACATGAAAAATCTGTTTTCTAAAAATCTATTTGCCGTATCTTGTGATCACGGTCTGTGCCATGAATACACCACGGTGTAATTACTGGCAGCACCGAGAATTAATTACAGCTGGAAGTAACTGGCTCGCGCTGTCCGTAATTACGCCGTGTGGTATTCAGGACACAGACCGTGATCACAAGATACCGCAAATATGTTTTTAGAAAATAGATTTTTCATGTGAACGCAGCCTAGAACTTGCAGTATACCTAAATTTCGCATTACCCCTAGAACTTGCCTTAGCTTTTGGCCTTACCTATCACCATGCAATAATGTTTTGACATGTGATGATGGAGTGCCAACAAATAGTGTTATTTTTGATGCCAAGAGAAGGTCACATATTGGATAAGCAGTCTCTTTTCCATGTTTCTCTTATGAAGAAAACGATGATTGCAGTGCACATCGAGGTTAATTTTGAGTAAAGCTGTCCATTCATTGAAAAAACTTTATATAGCCAACAGTGTGCTTCAAGTTCTGATTATAACTCACTTGTTGTATGTGCAGTTTGGGGGGCCTCTCGATAGTCCGAAGGTTCATTGGTCCAAAGGTTCATTGGTCCGAAAAGTGGTAACATTTTCATCGATTTTTTAATCAAGGGTTCATTGGTCCGAAGGTTCTATAGTGAACATTCGGACCAATGAACCTTCGGACTATTGAACCTTCGGACTATCGCTACGGCCCCGCAGTTTGTAGTTATCATAATAGATACACATGTAAATTCTTCTCTGATTAATATTTTATATTGAAGGTAAATAGGAAAGTTTTGGGACAGATGCATTGTAACTGGAGACAACAATGTTAAATCTGGACTCTGATATTTTCTAATTTTTCCAGCTTCAAAATGGTGATCTCCAGCTCCCAAGCGAATGATCTAAAGAACAGGTTTGCCCACCTGCTACAACCCATACGTGATCTCACCAAGAACTGGAATGTAGACATTGCTAATGAGTTGGAGGGCTATCTTGAAGAGGTAATGCATGAGAGTGAAAAAATGTACAGCATTCACAATAATATATCGAGTATTCTTAAACACTTTTAAGTTTTAAATAGAAGTCAGTAAAGGAGAAGGTTATACTGACTGTGGATTATTTTAGTGTATTGTACATTTACAGCATTTAAGTTATGGTGAGGTAAGATATCTGTCAGCCAAAATGATTATATTGCAGGGCATTTTATATTTAAAGTACAAACTGTAAATATTTTATTAAATGCTATTTCAGCTCGAGTCCATAACTATCTCTTTTGATGGAGGGACAACCACCATGAACTTTTCAGAGGCAGCTATGGTCATACAAGGATCTGCTTGTGTATACAGCAAAAAGGTGATTAAGTAATATCTTTAGCTTTAGTCTTTTTAGATCATAAAGCTAATGATGAAAGGAATATTAGTTACAGCATCATGTTCATTCAAATGGCTGATATAGTCTCTTATATTAACAAACTATTATACAACTATGTATTTAAAAAAATATTTTTATTGATTATATCTAGGTGGAGTATTTGTATTCTTTGGTGTATCAGGTGCTTGATCTTCTTTCAAGTAAAAAGTAAGTTTGGAGTTACTGTCATTTTAAGCACATGAAATGTTTTTTAAACATCATACTTGGAAAATAATGTGTTCTGATAAAAGGATACAGTTTCCATTACTTTCATTTTGGTGGTTTTGTTTTGATAAAACAACTTAATCTTAGAAGTTTATGAGCAATTACTGGTGCCCCTTAATAAATGATATGCTTCTTTTCAGAAAACTCCAGCAAGCTGCTTCAGTGAATGGAGAGGGAGTAGATGGAGATGTAACTTTTAAACAGCAAGAAGATGAAGAGGTTTGTGATGTGCTTCTACTTGAACATGAAATATTTAAAACACGTAACATAAAAAATAAATCGTAACATATACGATATGAAATTTTATTGGGGTGGTCAGTTAAGAGGAATAATAAGTGTTAAATAACATCATTCAAAGTGTATTGACAACTAGGCAAGTTAACAAGAATGCTCTTCTTTAGATTTTAACAGTGTTTGCATCATGTGCTGCTGTACATATTTATATTTACATTTCACCAGACGGTACAGCAATTTTGTTTCAGTTTCTTACATTGGATGACTTAAAGGAGCACAAGAATATTGATCTGAAAACTGACACCGATTTGTTTAGTGAAGTAAGTATTATAAAGCTATTTTGATAGGTTTAATTTTTATTTGACCTTAGGTTCTTAACTGCTCAACATAATGTGCTTAATGTGGCAAAATTATTTACTTTATTACATTTTGTTTAATAAAATGTAAGCTGACAGCAATGTTTGAGGAACAACAATCTTATGTAGTTCTGGTCCTTTGTGTTTCTTGAATGAATGGTAGCATAAAATAGTGGTTTGTTATTATGACTGTTGCTGCTATTTTTAGACTGTTCTGACTGTTCCTCGTACACCTATGGCATTGGTACCACTGGAAGAAGGAGAAAAGGGAGAACACCCCTTAATAAGGTTTGCTTGTTAGACTATTGATTTGCTGGGCTTTGCAGTATACACATTCTACCAAATGACTCCAAAAATGAGGAAAAACATAGAACAACAGCAAATTTTATCTCGTGTTTTGAATTTAAAGGGTATTGCAGTATTTGGAATTCTGTAAGAGAACATATTTTTTTAACAGTAAGATGATATTTCCTGTTTGTTACATTTATGATGGGAATAGATTTAAGATAATCACTTTCTTTATTTAGTCGCACAGGAGAAGTTTTAGGCAGTCGCAATGACTTCAAGATGAACACTTGTAATATCCACGCTTCTGGGACAATGTTGTTGGACATGTCACATTTGTCCTTGTTGGAATGCTCTTTTATGAATAAACCATCTTCCACACCATTCCATGCCAATAGTAAGTACTCTGAATATGGAGAATTATTCTATGATGTTAATGACTTCTTGCTTCAGTTTGCACATGTTTTTCTTGAACAAAAATTTGGCATTCTCATCTCTGAATATCTTTGTCATCCTTCTTTATTTGTATATCTGTATTACATGCAATACTGTTAGACTACTGACAGCCAATTGCATTTAGTTGTAGCAGACATGGGGAAACTGCCCGTCCAACATGTCATGACTGCTTAAAATGCCAGAGGACCTGCAAAATTTTCGAAATGACAGGTCTTCTGGACTGGCAAGGGTCAAGTGAAAATACAGTACATAATAATTAATCACATGTTAACATAGACTAGTGAAAATAAAATACTTCCTTCAGACCAGCACAGAATTGGGAAGACCTGCAGACCTCTTGTGATGCAGTTCCTCTATAACTGATTTGATTCAGTTTCAAAATAAGTATTCAAAGCTGAAAATAAATGTTAGTTTTGTATTTCAGAACCTAACCAAGATGATCATGGCACAGAGATGGCAGAGGACAATGACAACAATGTAGATGAAGGTCTCCCACTGGATATGAGTTGTAAGTTCTCGAGGTTATGCTTTCTGTTTGAGGCTGTGTTTAATCTGCAAATTCACCGGGCCTTGGGGAATGACAGAGAGTTAAAGACCAATCATTTAATTTTTTTCCATTGGCCAGCCTTTTACATCTTGTGTTTAATGTTTAGACTATAAAACCAGTATTAATGACTTCTAAGCATTTGTTGCTCCATCTTATTTTCTCCTTCTGATATATATATATATATATCAGGGGCGGATTTAGGCCGTCTTCTGGGTCTTCCGGAAGACGGTCAGATTTTCAAGTTTACATTGTCAGGCATCTAATGTTTTCTGTCGGAAGACGGTCAAAAATGGAGGATGGATCAACAAAGATAATTTGGAAGACTGTCAGAAAATATCTTTGGATCCGCCCCTGTATGTATATATATATATATATATATATATATATATATATATATATATATATATATATATATATATATATATATATATATATGGTTAAAACTTGAATATGTATTTTTAGATGATGACAATAATGGTGATGTTGATGATGATATCCAACCTCCTGTGGAAGAAGAATTTAGGGTAAATTGCAAGATGGATGAGAAGACAGAAGTTAAGAGGCCTGAAAGGAAAAGGATGCCAGTCTTAGCTAAAACTGTATGTGTACTAATATATTTCTAGTTTCAAAGTTGATACTCGTTTGATGAGGTAAATGATGTATTATTTACTGTATATGATTCTTTCTTTTTTTAAGCATCTGCATCTTTGATAAATATCTCAATTCAAGACTAATCTGTTCTCTGTTAATTAGCATCTAGTAGAAAAGCTTCAGGTGCTGTTTGTATAGCAATGACCTGTAGTTTCATTAATTTTAAATCTGAAGATTTAACATAAATGTGCCCTCTTTTTATATACAGGTGATTGATCCCTGGACACCAATGGATCCTCACCAGGTGGAAGCTGCTTTTGAAAGACCCTTTAAAAAAGGTACTGTCCAGTATTTCATTCATCTGTGGGTAGCACTGTCCCATGCTGAAACTTAAAGTTACAGTAGTTAAATGCTTTAATAAAATGTTAGTGTGTATTACAGTTTTTTTATATCATTTGGTATTTCATTTCAGTTTCAAATGATAAGAATAATTCAATATGTTTATTTACATTTGTAATGTTTTGATAACTTATGTGTTTTTGTAGGAAAAACATTTAAGATTCCAGCAACATTGCAAAATGCAGCAAAGTCAAAGAAAAGAAAGAAGACACCAGAAAAGTGCCATCTGATGCCCATTGCTCAGTTCTGCACGAAAGCTTGTAAGTATTTATGAATTGCATGCCTTTTAATGCTACTTAATCATGGACATCATACTCTTTTTTACTTGATATGGTGGCATAAAGGCATTAAAAATGTTATGTTGTGAAATATTTTTATCTTTTGCAAAATGATTTGAAACTTGTACCATATACAGGGTTTTAATTGTTGTACAACACATTTATTTTTCAGACCATTGTGATGAGTCCAAGTTTCCAAGCAACCCACTGAAAGTTCCCTCATTTCCAGAGTTTGAACATTTATACTGGGTGGAGTTCAAAAGGCGCCAGGCTTTACTAAAAAAGGAGAAAAAACAACTGGTACATTAAGTTTTACAGAACTTTTTGTTTCAATCCTGATAACTAACTCCCTTGGATAGAGATGAATTGTCTATGATTCTAAAAGAGGCCATTGGAAGATCGAAACTCAAAGCATAAACAAATTTAATTTTATTGCAAGACCAAAAAGTTACCATCTCGAAAATTAAAGAAAAAAGAACATTTTGCTTTGCCTCTTAGTAACCCTTGGGTGTGATAAAGCATTGTACGTGTTATGATTGTAGGCAGAGCAGGGCAGGTTCCAAGAATTAGCTGAACAGGAACAGGAAGAACAAGAAGAAAATGAAGCTGCTCCTGTTGGTGAGAACTCCACAAATCCTACTTATTCATAAACAAACTAAGCCACCTTCTCTCCCTTTCACAGCCAGTCTTGTTTTGTTACTAGCTAATTTGATATGATGTTAAGATTATGCACAATTTATGGTTCTAATCCATGAAAACTTACAATAGCCATGCTGTATCAGTTTCAGAAAATATTAAGAGATATGCAAATAATCATGATATTCTCATGAAAATAATTATTAAAAACCTGTGTTGGGGTTTATATCAACCTGCTATTCATAACACTTTATCAACACTCACTCAATGAATTTTTTTTTCCCCATATTTTGTACCTCAAATTTTTGCTTTCAGGCATCGATGATGATGATGATTATGACAACCAAGCCCCATTTAATATACCCGACATACAGGGGCCAGTAGATCAGGACTTAGCTTTCCCACAAGATAACCAAGAGATGGATGAAGGTTAGAAATAAATGTCACATAATTATCAATTAAATTCACCAGAATATGTGGGTAAAGAATAATTAATATTTTTGATATTGTAAAGATTTTCAGATTAATTTTGACTCACTTAATTGTTTATTTATTTATTCTTATTTATTCATTTTTTACCCAGATGGGGATACCATATTGACACAACGAGGAGGAAATATCATTTCAAATTATGAAGATCTTGTCAGATACCATGTGGTAAGAACCATAGACATGACTAACAGATTCTTTGTATACCCAATAAAGAATATAATTCAGGTAATATCTGGATACATTATCTTTCATCAGATCGCAATTAGCAAATTTTGCATTTTATTTCAGTTTCATAAGATATAAGATTCTTTTGCAGTTATCATCAATATATTGCTGTTTCCCTACCTTTTTTTAGGACAACTACTTGGCAAGTGCCCAGCAATATGCACAAATAACTGATCTTTCAAAGAGAGTCTCGGAGTGGGAAGAGAAAATCTTACCAAGGCTTAGAAAAGAGGTAACATTAAACCATACCATTTCATTGCTCTTTCTCTTTTCAGGAATATTTATCAGCCCTGTTAGTCACAAATGAAAAAGGTTAACACCTTTAGTGCTGAACTACATGTTGTTAGAATTACTTATCCCAAAAAGGAAAAACTGTTAGCTTAAACTATATAGCTAATCTATTGGCTTATTAAATAAAGGCAAAGTCAAGTCTTGCTTTTATGTACCATGTTCCACATGCATCACAATGGGGTTTACTTTAAATGACAATGTGCCTGGAACATTTTTTTGGTCCTGAATCAGACTGGGTATAGACATTATCACCTCCATGGGAAGGATATGGCCCAGCTTTTGTATGAAGTGCTGAAAGTTAGGCAGTCCAGGTACATCACCAGAGCCTCTAATTAGTGCTAAGTGGGGAGACAGCTAGTAACATTAAGGAAGGACTGGTATGTCCTCCAACAGGGCTGAACCCACATTCTCAGACACTGACCACAAGATTGTCTGGTCTATACGGTATATAACTTCATTCATTCTTTATTTTCAGGAAACACAAGGATCTTTTGATATACACAAGTGTGGGTCTGCTATTCTGGAAAAGCTTCCGGACTCTAAAGTAAAAGTACCATTCAGAAAAATAGTTGAGAAGGAACCTGCATATCAAATAGCAAGGCTTTTTCTGGCAACATTACAACTGGTGAGCTTTTAATTAAAATTACAGAACATTGAAGAAAAATTGATGATTAAGCACCTCCATAGTGTACTTTATGCAGTTCAAGTTCAAATTTTGAAAATAAACATAAAACATTTTGTTAATCACCACTAGTGCAATTTTACTTTGACTTCATACTTTGACTTGATATTTTTGCATGGATATCGACATATGATGCTAAATGGTGATTTGGCTAGGACAAAACCTAGTCAACAACATCCCAAGTCCTAACATGCAAACACAGAATCTTATTATGATTTTTTTCTAGGCAAATACAGCCAATGTTCTAATATCGCACCATGGTATTCTCAGAGAGGGGATGGACACTATGGAGTTACAGATTTTGTCACGAAGGAGACATTTTGAAGAACTCGAGGAATACAGAGCACCTTCATTAGTGGACCATTAGCATCATTAAATTTATTGGTAACAACTGAAAACTTTCATTGTTAATTTTAGAAATACTGGTTTCTATCTGTTGTTTTTATCCATGCTAAGAAGACAGACGTTTTTTATGGTGAACATGATGGACGCTTACAGTCAAGGTGCACATTTTACTTTATCATCACAACTCTTCCTTGAGATATTTCATTCATGCAACATAATTAATGGAGATCAGATGAGACAGCCCAAAGAATCATGCCTTTATATAAAATCAAATGAGATTTTGAAGGATTTGGAGAATGGGTCAAAAAAGGCATATTACAATGTGGTGTAGCAACAAATAAAAGCAGATTGACTTAAGTAATCAGTTTTGTATTGCTTACTATTAAGCCGATATTCCAGGGGAATAGTTTTACCCTCATTTCTGAAAAGTTAACCTTAGTGTCTTATGCCATCATCAGTGATGACAGCCTTTCCTACTGGAAGACTTGTTAATCATTTTTGTTCCAGATATCCATTGTTTACGAAAAATGAAATTGCATTAAAAACTGTTAATTGCTTATATATTAAGTGGAGTATATCAACTATTATGGAATTTTAGGTGGAACATGGCAATCTTTGAACATTTAACTTATTTTTGGAAAATAATTTAAAACAGGAGCATTTGCCCGAAATTGAATAGCTTTTATTTGATAAAATTACAATAGTCTTCAATAAATTAATATAATATCACAAATACTCAGTATTCAAAATAAGCTCTTATGAACGCTTAACACAAGTTTATCTGCTGCATTAAATGAAAACTACTCGAAGGAGGTAAATAAAACCCTTGACGTGTTTATAGCCTATGTCTGACACACTTGTCCACAATATGGATTTCAAAACAACATATCAATACTTGTGACCTGC